>NC_077231.1:218318696-219684946 GCF_027887165.1 Monodelphis domestica | reverse complement strand
CTGCCAGGAAGCAACCAAGGGAAGAGTCTAGCCCAAGAGGGAAGGCCAAGGCTCCATGAACCAGCAGCTGAGAAGGCAGTCCACCAGTATTAATATCCAGCTCTGTGATCCCATGTAGGAGTTGCTGTTGATCTTGAGAGAGGTCTTCCCCAAATCTGAAAATAAGGCATTTATTCTATAACTTTCTCAGTTATGGACAATAGAAGTTACTGTTTGCTAGAATGTTTCGCTTCGTATATAAGTTGCCACATCTTATTCTAGAGGTTAGAGGCTTTCTGGGAAGGAAAAAAAAAATAATCGTTTCCCCATCACTTTTAGAATGTCAATAGTTTTTTCTTTTTTCTCTTTTGGCCAGCAAACATTTCCCTTCAAACACTCTTCTTTTCCTACTCATTTTGCTAGTTGCCACCCATGAAAATGAATAGAACTCTGTCTAGAAGCTTGAAGGATCAAGTCTCTACACCTCAGGGCAACCTACACTGCCCAACTCAACCCAACCCAACCCAACCCAACCCAGCCCAGTCCAACCCAACCTAAGCCTATAATGGTTCCAAATCTCTAAAAAGACACATTGTAAGCTTTTATAAACTGTATTTGAGCTGCTGAACCAAGTAACTTTCATTTATTATATTACTACCAAAATAAATTACCTCTAGAATGCTGTTTCAAGTAAAGTCTTATTTTCCCAGTCATGTTTGGACACTGGGTTTGAAGTCAAGAGACCTAGTTTTGAATCCTGACCCTGCTACTTATTTTACTTGAGGGTCTTATCACACAACAATCTTGGGTTCCAGTTTCTTTGTCTGTAATTCATATTAGGTGGGTTATTCCTATATAGGACAAAATGAGGATATAAGGGCAGAGCATCTAGAGAGTTAAGAAGCAATCAAAGGTACATTGGTTAATGATAAAAAGCTCCTCAAAATGATAAAAGTCCTTTTCTGACCAGGAAAGGGTTGCAGAAGTAAAGATCTGAGGGTAGGGGGCTTGAAAAGTATTTTGGCTCTGGTTTTGAAGTCAGGAGCTCTGTATTTGAATTCTGGCTCTGTTACTTACCTTACTTGAGGGTCTTTGTCCAAGTCACTTAACTACCTTGGGTCCTAGTTTCTTAATTTGCAAAATATGGGAACTGAACTAGGTGACTTCTGAAGATCTCCTCTAGATCTATATCTATGACTATGATTTTTCACTAGCTACTTAAGGACCACAGTAGGGCATCAGACAACAATAAGACCTCCCTGGGGGTTAAGCATTAAATCAGTCAGAATGGTCTTGGCAACATGCCATCAACTAAGTACATTTATCAGGTTTGATAGTATGCATTTGTAGCGGATCCAAACCAAAAGATTCCAATTTCCCAGCAGTGATCAGCAGGGAATAGTGGAGATTCACTTGGGAAAAGACAGTCTGAGAATTGAAAAGCAGGTTTTGTTGGCTGGATAAAATCCTTTTAGGATCAAACTGACAAGGAAATGCATTTGGACACATGATCAAGAAAATGTCACCCCTTGCTATGGAATCAACATAGAATAAATGAGCTTTCAACTAGATGCAGAAGTAATTTTAAAAATAATATTTAAGTGATTTAGTAAGGAAACTAGAGTGTTAACAGAAAACCAGATATAAGACACAAAAAGTCAGTTGTGATCATTTCAATTCAGAATTCTAAAGAGATTAGTGTGTATCCCAGGATTGCCTTAAGGGAAAAAATGACTAACTAAATAAAGTACCAGCCAATCTCTTTCTTGGCTGTCTTTTAAAAGGCCTAAAAGAGCAGTACAGGTATAACTTGTCCTTCTAGAATTAAAATCATGGACAAAAGTGAAGGTTAATGTATTTAGTCCATTCTTCTGCTTCTGAGTAACACTGACCCTTCTTCCCAGTCTTAAAATATACTTTAGAAGATGGTTATTCTGGCATATCAAAATGAGAAGTTCCACGCCTAATATTTATATTCTCTGCATTTGTCCTTCTATCTTGACACAATTTCCTAGCAGTTCAGAGACTTCCATCTGTTTTTCTTACAGGAGAAAAAAGTTTCTGAAGGAAAAGAGACAGGCACTACAACTTTTCCCCTCCTGGGGGATCAGAACTGAGGGATCAGTATCCCTCATGGTCTTGGATTATTAGTCCCTCTTGTCTTTGCCTATTAATGGCTTTTTTTCCCATTACATCCCTCATTAAATTTAAATAAATTAATAATTATTATCATCATTTATATAACATTTCAAATTTTATAATGCATTTTATGAATAATCTACATATATTATTTATGAATATAATTCTATGCTTAGAACAACTCTATGAGGCAGATGCTGTGATTTTCTGATGTTTACAGATGAAGAAATTGAGGCAGACAGAAGTTAAGTGATTTGCTAGGAGTTGTATAACTAATAAATGTGTGTCACTGGATTGGAATGGAGGTCTACCTGACTCTAAGGCCAACATTCTATCAGTTGTACCACCTAGCTGTCCAATAAACAATCTTACATCCAAGCAAATAATTGTTTATGGTACCTTTATGCTTCTGGGGCCTCTTAGTTTCCAGCATCTCAAGTTCAACCAGCTCTTTTAGTAGTAAACATTATTTCCTATTTCTGTTACTATGATCCTTGAGGAGGCTGGTAAACTTTTTTTATTCTTGAAGTAGATTCCAACCACATTTTTTTTTGGTTGCCTTATCATCCTATTGATTTATATTAAACTTGCAATCCACTAAAACTCCAAAGATTTTTCTCTTTTCTTTTCTTTTCTTTTCTTTTCTTTTCTTTTCTTTTCTTTTCTTTTCTAAGTCCTTACCTTCTGTCTGGGGTCAAGTGACTTGCCCACATAGTTAGGAAGTGTCTGAGGTCAAATTTGCACCCAGGACCTCCTATCTCTAGGCCCGACTCTCAATCCACTGAGTCATCCAGCTTCCCCCCAAAGATCTTTTTGTGATAAAGCACTAGCTACAAAGACCTGTCCCATTCTCTATCCTCAAAGCTGATTTTTTGAACTCAGGTAAAAAAGCCTTTATATTTATCCAGACTAATTTTCCTCTTGGATTCAACCCAATGTTCCAGCCTGTTAGTATCTTTTGGATCCTAACTTTGATATGCATGTTATCTATACCTTTATTCAAGTCACCGATTAAATGTTAAATAGCACACAGATGGGCAGAGAGTTATAGAATACACCACCATAAATCTGCTAACAAGAAACCACTAGTCACTATTTCACAGATCTGGCTTTCTGAACCAATTCTAAATCCACATCTTTCTATCTTGTCCAAAAGGATAGCACTAGAGCATAGCATTCATGAAATGCTTTGCTAATGTCTCTATATAGTCTATTCTTAGATGTAGGTGAAGTGGATTAAGTATTATACATAAAGAAGCAAGACCTGTGGGGGCATCTATGTAGCTCAGTGAATTGAAAACCAGGCTGAGAGATGGGAGGTCCTGGGTTCAAATTTGACTTAAGACACTTTCTAGCTGTGCGATTCTGGGCAAGGCACTTAACCCCCATTGCCTAGTCCTTATCACTCTTTTGCTGTGGAAGCAATACATATTATTGTTTCTAAGGCAGAAGATAAGAGTTAAAAAAAAATGAAGATGAGTTCAAATCCAGTTTCTAGTACTTAGTAGCTATGCTGTGTGCTCTGGGCAAGTCACCAAATCTGTCTGCCTCAGTTTTATAATCTATGAAATGGGGATAATAATAGAACTACCTATCAGGCTACTTGGGATAATCAAATGAGATAATATTTGTAAAGCACTTTACACAGTTCCTAACACTTAGTAGAGACTTAATAAATGTTTATTCCATTCTCTTCTTACAATACCTTGTTGATGTATCAGTGTACTAACCCTATCAAAAAATAAAATAAAATTAATCTGGCATAATCTGTTCTTAAGGAAACCATACTATCTCTTTATGGTCATCAATAGTATTTCTAGATAGTCATCATTTAACTTTATGAATATTTACTAACCATCCTGTTGATAAAAAAAAAAGTCTTGAATTTAGCTAGGGATTCAAGTCAAACTTATTGGACTATATCACATGGAACACATGCTAGAAATAATATTTATAGTCTTCTCTGTGGGCACACTCTCCAAGGACCCAGTGCCCCAAGGACCCAGTGCACCCATCTCAGCAGCACAAAGTTCTCCAGAGTTCCTAACTAGGGGAGCTGGACTGTTACCCTCCTCCTGTCCCCAGTAGGAGTTAGTAAGCAGTTCTCTTCAAGACAGCATCCCTTGAAGGACAAGATTGTCCCACCCCATTCGAAATACAGTGGCCTCTTAATTACCTTTGGCCTGAGTGAGACAGAATCAACTAATAGAAGCAACTAGTGTCTTTACTATACAAAGTATTTTGGAAGTTTGGGGGATGTGTCTTTTGAGTTTGTACTTTTAAAATATTCGAAACTGTAGTTTAATGATTTAGAAATAAGTATTATGAACCTGAGGCTAGACTAATAGTCTCTTCAGCTATTCCCCAGTTGCTTTTACAAGCAACTTTGGTTGCTTTAATTTGCATTCTTCTTCCCCCTCACCTCTAATTAACCTAGCCTGTTCCGATGTGCATTCAAAGATGTGCCTGCCTGAAGGAGAACAAGTAAGCTTGAAGCTCTGGGAAACACAATAGTGACTAGTCAATCTCCCAATCAGCCCTGCATCCAAATTAAAACCTGACTTCAACCCTTGACCATTTGTTAAAGAGTTTCATTTGGAGGATACCTGCTTCAGGAAGGCTGGAATGGGATGGGGAGATTGTGTCAGGATGATGCCATTTAGCCTGAGGGTTATATTTTCCTATAAATAATGGGTTTTCCCATAAACTAGGGCTTTTTTGCTTTTTCCACCCTAAGTTTGAGGGATCATAACTCATATAAGTAGAGGGGAGCAAAGTGCTTGCTCTCCTCACCTCTCCCTCTTCCCAAGCCTGACTACATCACTGGTCCCCTGCCCAGCAATCCAATGGGAGTGCTTCCTACCTCCCCTGGATGGAGTAAGGAGAGGAAACAATTCATTCAGCACTCAGTGGGGGAGGGGCACAAAACGGGGGAGGGGGCATAGGCAAAGCACTTTGTCTAGGGCATGGGGTGGGGATGAAGTCTGGCACTCCATCTCTAAAAGGTTCCCCATCACTGGCCTATATGGTATGCAAATTCTTCTTCCCCCTTTTTTTTTAGCAAAAAATAACATTGGCCTTTCTCATGTCCTTAAGGATTTCATCCTGTTCTTCTTAAACGTTTATCCAAAGATCACTCTCAATAGCTCATATTTTCTGATACTTTCAGTACCTAGATATAACTTCATCTGGGCCTAGTGACTTCAATTCATCAAGAACACAACTACTGTGTCCTTATTTGTTTCTCTATTCAATCCTTCTCTGTATCCTTTTATAAAATGGACACTAATGATCATGGCAATAATCCTTTGGCTCTCCCTCTAAATAGAATCAAATACTAATTATGACCTTCGATCAATTCTCTCTGTCCATAGCATTCCTGTTAGTTGACAATATAAAAGAGGCTTATTCTTCTTAAAACGTCTAGCTCTTTTTCATTAAGGGGATTATGTCTACTTCTTAATAAAAATCTTTGCCATACCCCTGATACTCACCTGACTGTAAGTGGAATTTTAGGTACTTTCTTAGAGACCTTGAGGAAGTCTGTCTTTCCATAGGCATCAGTGAAGTACACACCAGCTACACTGGTGACCTGGTTCCCAGGGAAATTGGACAGAACCTTGTCACATCCATGTTTACTTGCCCAATACCAAGCTTGGCCCCCAATGAGTAAACCTCCACCATTTTTCACAAATTGAATCATCTCTTTGGCCAAGGTGCTGTCATAGGCATTGATACAGTAAACTCCTATTGAGTCCTCAAGACCATCCATGGTCTGTACCTCCACCCCAAAGTCACTGAGAATGTGAGTGAGAGGTTCAACAGATGTGTGTACCCCAACAGCAGCACCTGGGCATTGGTTAAGCCAGCCCATAGCATTGAAAAGAAACTGAGCCAACATCCTATCTTGCAGGTAGCTCTCATGAGACATGACTACCATGCGGCCTTGGCCATAACGTGAGGCAGCAATGATGACCTGGCCATCCTTATTCACCAGCACTGGGAAGGCAGCTTCACCAATCAGTAGCAATTCACAAGGGACAGGACCATTGGGAAGATTCCAACTGTTCAGTCCCTTCAGTAGGATCTCAAAATCATCTGATGGAGACATCATTATGGCTTTTTTAACCTGCTGAGGGAAGAGAAGCAATGTTTCAGACTGGTGATAAAGTCCTAATCCTACCCCTCCTTCCAACATCTAGCACATAATAAGTACTCAATAAAAGCTTATACAATTCTGTTCCTTGAGTACTTTGCTGATATAACAGTCTACCAGTGCCATTCAAAAAGGAAATGAGATTAATCTAACATAATCTGTATGTTTTTTCTGACTTTTTCTTTGACCCATTCATTTTTTAAATAAGGCTATTTCGTTTCCAATTAATTTTTAGCATTTTTTCTCTAGCCCTTTGTTCAATGTAATTTTATAGCAATGAAGACTGAAAAGCATGCATTTAATATTTCTGCTTTCCTGAAACTGGTTGGGAGGCTTTTAATGTTTTATTTTATCAATTTTTGTGAAGGTGCTCTGTATAACTAAGAAAAAGACAAATTCCTTTCTATTCCCATTCAGTTTTCTCCAGAGTCTAACTCAAGTCAAACTTTTGTAATATTCTATTTACCTCCTAAATTTCTTAGAATCTATGCTGGATGAAGCCATGCTGGCTCTTTTTGGTCATTACTTCCATTTCCAGATATTCACTATTTAACTTTCTGGACATTCACTAATCATTCTGTTAACAAGATATTCTAGATTTTGGATAGAAATTCTAGTCAAGCACACTAGCCTTTAATAAATATATAGCATAAATAACAAATTTCATTATCTTCCCTTTTTTTTTTGAAAATCAAAATAACATTAGTCCTCTTCCTCATTATCTTCTACTTCATATTTACTTTCTCCTCAAATCCCCTCAATTTGTCTCCTCTTCCACCTGCTCTCCTTAAACTACTCTTCAAGGGTATCACTGACCAACACCCTAATTTTCAAATCTCTTGGCCTTTTTTCAGTCCTCATTCTCCCTGAGTTGTCTATAATATCTGTTACTTTTCACCTTCCTTTTGCTTCCTTTTCCCAGGACATTAGTTTCCCCCACCCCTTTCCCTTCCTCTTGCCCAGTTTTCCTACCATAGAGACTATGCAGAGATAAATAGGAAGTTAGGAAAACTCGAGAGAATTTCAAGTCTATCACTACTACCTTCCCCTACATTTTGGTCCATTTTACAGATGATGAATGGAAGATGAGAGGAACCGACTTGCCTAGACCTCAGAGCAAAGAGTGGCTAACCAGACTAGATTTGTGCTCCTGAGACCTGGCCAAGTGTTCTTTCCACTACACTCTGTTGTCTCTCCAGAGACATAGATCCCTAGGGCTAGAAGGAATTTTAGGTGTCATTGAATTCCACTCCTTTAGTTTTATACATAAGGGACTTGCCCAGGGTCACACCCAACAGTAAGTGTTTCAGAGTGGACATTTGAATGCATTTTCTCTGATTTTGGGTTCTACAATAGTCTTCGTGTCCTCCCCAGCTTGAAAGTCATAGACTTGACCTTAAATTGTTTGGGGGACTTTGGGGACAATGATTCTATGACATTGCTGGGGGGTAGGAGTGGAGGGTGAGGGTCAGAGTATGTGATACTCTAAAAGGAGTAAGTATTTGGCAAAACTCATGAGAATCAGTGGCAAATAAGAGAGAGAGAGAGACAGAGAGGTAGAGACAGAGAAGTAGAGACAGGGGAGAGAGAAAAAGACAGAGGAAAGAGAGAAGGAGGGAGGGGAAAAGGGAGGGAGAAAGAGAAACAGAAAGATCGACAGAGAGAAGCATCCAGATTAATGAATAGAACTCTAGTATCAGCCTTGGGAGTACAGTGCAGAGATTTATTGTTTTTAACCCATCCCATTCACAGCCACAATTACACATATGCACCCCATAGCTGTTACTTGCTTACTTCCTGCCTCCTGCATCTGGTCTAGTAAACCAGATTTCTTTCCTTTAGAGAGGCAGAGAAGGGAAGACGCGGAGAAAGGAGAAAACTCACATTCCTGTTCTTCAGCTCCAGCTCCAGGGACACCCGGAGAAAAGAGAGGCCTCCAGAACAGTGGCAAGGAAGGGAAATGGAAAGCAGAGAACCTGATGCAGGAGGGGGTGTGACCAGGAGTCTCTCTCCTCTCTACTTCCTGCTCTATTTGGCTAGAGGCCAGAGTGAGGTGGAGCCTGCCTTGAAATGGAGCCCGGAAACCTGAGCGGAGCACAGCTGAGTGAGGTCCCTGAGCTGTTTATTTCTAGGCTTCAGTAATGGAGACTGATGTCACTCGGAAACCAGGGGTCCAAGCCCTGTTCCAATTAAACAAGGAGGGAGAGGGGAAGAAGAAGAGATGAGAGAGGGAAGGGAACAGGAGAAGAGAGGGAAAGAGAGAGGGGAGGGAGTGAGAGAATGATGAAGAGAGGGAGAGAACAGGAGTGGGAGAAGAAAAGGGAGAGGGGGTAAACAGAAGGAGAGGATAAAGGAAGAATAGAGAGAGAAAAGGAGAGGAGACAGGGGAAAGAGAAAGGGAGGGGAAGAGGGAGGAGGAGAGGAGAGAGAAGAGAGTAAGAGAAGAGAAGGTAAGAGAGAGCGGGGAAGGAGAGAAGAAAAGGGAGGGGAGGAGAAAAAAAGAGAAAGGGGAAAGGGAGGAGGAATGAGGAGGAGGAGGAGAAAGGGAGAGGTAAAGTGAAATCAGCAGTTTGCAGGGTGAAGAACCCCTGATGTGCTAGAGCCAACTTAGCCTATTGCTAAATTTTTCATTCTGAACATTTACACCTAAAATCAGCAAAAGCTGATTGGGGCTTGATTTATTAATTTTGTTGGCAGGGTAAAACTTGAAAAATAATGGAGAAAATGCTAGTTCAGGTACATTTAAAAGGATGTCATTTATTTGTATATATATATATATATATTTTTTTTTTCCAGAGAACCAATTCTTAAATAGCCTTTTAGCAATCTGGTAAGGTCTGTAGACCACTTCAGAGAATGTTATTAAATGCATAGAATAAAATCTGTAAGATTACAAAGGAAACCAATTATATTGAAAGTTTTCAACATATTTTTTTTAAAAAAAGAAAAAAGTAGTTTTTTGAAACCCAAGTTAAGAACCCCTGCAATAGGTGCTCAACTCAGCTGTTTTCTCCTTGTAAAATCAGTTAACCTTTCTGAGCCTCATTAATTTACTCTTCTGTAAAATAATAGGGCTTCCATTTTTACTGGGCAAACTACAATTAGCAAATAACCTTTAAAACATTTATTAAGTACCTATTATATGTAAAACACTGAAATACCTAGATAAAAATAGGTTCTGCTTTCAAGTGCCTTGCACGGTGAGGAGGGGAAAAGATAAAATATGTATATGATAAATTATATATATGATTGGAGTTCCTGATGGAGGGGCCCTGTATTTCAGAGTCAGTATAGATAGTCTTTGGCAGATTTGCAGAATCAAACTCAAATAGAAATGGAAGCTTACATGCTTATCTCTTGCTCAGAAAACCACAAATAAACAGTATTTATGTTGTATTGTGTTTTTCTTTATTTTGTTAAACATTCCCCAATTACATTTTAATCTGATTTGAACAGAACTCTGCAATTTTGTAGGCTTCAAGTTTGATAAGCCATGATGATTCTTTTAATTCACTGCTGGGCCTGGACTGTGGATATGCTAAAGAAACCATCCAGAGCCCTCAGGTCCTATCTTACTACCAGCCTAGAAGGATGAAGACCAATCTTTGGACTCTACAGAATATGAAGAGGCTTCAGATCTAAGCCAAGAGCCTTCTAGGCAGGTCTGGGATAGACCTTTATCTTATAAGGGCCTTGTGACCTCTCAAAAGGTAGTTCAAATCTCCCCTTTCCATAACGCCCAAGCAGCAAGCTAACTACCCAAGAAGGTGCAGGGACAATAACAGCAAAACATAATTTATGGTGCACATGCCTTTGATATTTCATTACATTTGCCAATTAGTTTGGCCAAGATACTAATTTCAATATACTTTTCAACTGTTTGGTCAAACTTTATTAATGAAAGTGATCAAACAATGTCCTCTAAAAACAGATCACCACCACTGACATTTTTGATGTTCCAAAAGGTTTCTTACTAGGTCAGATAAAAGCTCCTCTTCTACCCCATTGGAAGCCATTGTTCTCCCAGGAGGGAGGAGAGAGAGAGAGAGAGAGAGAGAGAGAGAGAGAGAGAGAGAGAGAGAGAGAGAGAGAGAGAGAGAGAGAGAGAGAGAGAGAGAGAGAGAGAGAGAGAGAAGGGAAGAAGGTGGGAGAGTGGTGGTGGGGAGAGAGATGGGGAGGGAGATCTGGAGAGAGGGAGGGCATTAGAAAGAGAGACCCATTTGGCATTGATTGGTCTGTGTATAGTGGGAATTAAATGTAAAATAGCTAAACAGCAGTCTTATAAGGAAGTTATTTGAAAAGATCCAAACAGTCCTCCCAACTTATTGCTATCATTTCCTAATTAATTGATTAGTGTATTGATTTAGAATCTTGACAGATTTGGTGTCCTTTTGCCTGACTGTAAGCAAAAAATCTTTTATTTCTTCAGTATTTCAGGGCATGGTGGTGGCGAGGGGGCAGCATGTGACCTGGGAGGTCAAGCAACTGCCAAGTGGCCAAGGAAAATGGAATATTAATTTTAATCTTTACATTAGTAATCTTTTCTTTGTCGATCTCATGTTACCTAATGGATTCTATTCTAATGCTAACTAATGGATTCATGTTTTCATAGACTCAGTCTTTTAAGAAAATTTTCTCATACTAATCCCTCTTCCTGTGTTTTGGTCTCATCCCCTACTTTATGTAGGAGATATAATTCTACAGTGCTTTCACCCACCTAAAAAAAAACAAAATAAGGAAGTGTTTATTAAGTGACTACTATGTATTAGGTACTGTATTAAGTTCTGTGGCTACAAAGGAAAGCAGAAGAGTTTCTGTTCTCAAGGAGCCCAAAGTTTAATAGAAGAAATAGTGTGCAAACAAGTATGAACAAACAAGATGTATACAGGACAAACTGGACATCATCTCAGGCCAAGGCTTTAAGACTAAGAAAGACGGAGACTTTAGCTGAAATTTGACAGTAGCCAGAGGAGCTAGGAAGTTGAGATGAGGAGGTACAGTGTTCCAGGCATGGAGGATAGTCAATGTGAATAACCCAAATTGGTAGAGGATCTAGTTCCAGAAAGAACAAGACTAGTGTTCCTATATCATAGAGTATGAGAGGAAAAGGGAGAGAAGAGTTATTGTTTGTTCTTCATTTTTGAAGGGGACAAATTACATCATGGGATAATGTCTTGACTTGCAAGTGAATTAGATTTAATTGAGGCAGAGCTGCAACAAGTTGTCAGTTTCACTGAGAGACAGAGGTAAGTATAAGAAGACTAGAAGGATACTAGGGCGCCCACCACATGCTCCAGGAGCACAGGATGCAGATGCATCCTATGTTCCTATTATTGAATACCAATAAAAGAGGGGCCCCTTCTGTAAGTGTGGTCAGGGCCAGATAAATGGCCTCAGGGGGCCACATGTGGCCCGTGGGCCGTAGTTTGGGGACCCCTTACTATGATGAAGTGTTAGAATCAGATACTTGTGAAGGAAAGTATCTTAGTATTTTTTCCCCATCTTGTGCAAGTCTTATCCATGTTCTCCCATTTGAGACAAAAACCTTCCTCTAGGATTCTTGATGCTAGGTGAAGCTAAACTGAGCACAAGAAATATTCACCCATGGTCCATTGCTCTTAATGAATGATCAGCTTATCTCCTTAGAAAGGCATCTTAGTCTCTTTGACATGTTTCACTTTTCTTTGTGTATCATAAATATTTTTGTATTGAATTGTATTAATAATATTCTATAGCTAGTTTATATTCACCGTGTGTCTCTTCCATTGGGCCCCACATCCCCATCCCCCTAAGGAGTCTCCCCAAATATCAAAAATTGCACCAAGTTTTCTCCAGGCATTCCACTTTCTTACATAGACCGCAGAAGGTCTGCAGTACCTTTCTAGTGTGGCTTTTTATTTCTCAAACTGTCCTCCCATATTGATCTTTCATAATCAGGAAATATCAAGAAAGTTATATTATGCAGACCTGACAGGTGTGACCACATTTTCTTAGACATAATAATTTAAACCTCAGAAAGGAGGAAGCAGAGAAAGTCAAACTGATTTAGCTGTCTAGATTTATTGACATTAGAAATTAAAGGAATGATGTAATCAAGTTCTTGCCAGCAGCAGAAGACTGGTAGCTATTGGCAAAGCAATTTGTAAGACAGGTTTAAGACATTCGAATTGGCAATACTTGTATTAGTCCAGAGGTCTTGAAATTTTCCTCCCATGTAGCAGGGAAATCACAAAATCAATGATTGTCCCCTGGTCATGTCCTATCTAGAGACTGCAACCTCTCTACATCAACATGCTCCCCAAACCAGGCTGGTCTCTACCTACAGCAATGCAGCAAAACTGTCTTTCCTTCACTTATTTCACCCAAGGACTTGAGGCCCCTTCTTTGACTAAAGGCTTAGTAACATAACTTTTTACTGGCACTCTCTTGTATCCTTTGGCCCTCCTTATAATAACCACAATATACTCTCAAGTTATCTGCTAAAGAGCAAGAGATTATGGGAATTTAGAGTATTCGAGTTTGAAAGGAACCTAGGGATTATTTAGCCCAACATCATCATTATATGGTTGAGAAAACTAGAGGTTAGGAAATTTGATGAAGTTCACAACGGTAGCAAGTGGACAAACTAGAATTTAAATGCAGTATTTCTGACTTCAAATCTAGCACCATGCCAAACTATATGATTAGAAATGTTGATCATTTTAAAAAGTACAATTATATCATACAGATATATATATGTATCATATAGGAACACTATTATTTTCAAGCATAAATTACAAACTAGATAGGCAATTTACAAATTATTAGTCAAATATATCTTAAATTATGTTAACAATAATAATAGGTAATATTTCTATGGCATTTTAAATTGTATTATCCTGTGAAGACTATTACCCTCTTCCACTTCACCTTCATGCAACAGATAAAATATTCATTCTCTTGCATAGATCTTATCAAGTAACTACCTTGGTAAGAGAACTTCACTGGCCTGCCAAGTAATGTTCAAAGCCCTTTGCCTGGCGTTTCATGCCACTCTGCCTTTTCAACCTCATCTGATATAACTCCCAGCCCACATTCTAATTTTCAGCCAAATTGGACTACTTTCTGTCTCTTAACTGCATTTTCCTTGTTCCATGTATTTACTAACACTGTTTGCCATGCCTAAGAAAGTATGAAGCAAGCAAATATAACCATTTGAGGCTTTATGGGTCAGAACTCATGACTGGACCAAGACTACAAAAGGAGCTATTTTATTCAGAAGATGGCACTGTATAGTAAGAATACATACTCATGTGAGGAAATCAGTAAATCAGAGTACAGAACCATAGTAGAGCACATTTGGGCAAGTATCACATTGGCAGTAACTTAGGAAAATACAGACAATCCTACTCATTTACTCCAGGAAGGTTTGTGGTTATATAAGAAGAATAATTAGAAGAAATGTGTCTGTTCTGATAGATTTTGAACAAGTGAAGTATTCACTCTCAGCTAGGAGACCACGTGTCTGAAGGAGAAAGCATATTTACTTTGGTAGCACCCATATTTGGAACAGGTTAGTGATGGAGGCTCTCTTATTAAAAAGAGAGTCATGGGATTTCTGCTCCCTGGAAATGCTTTTCCTAGGCTAGAGTTGGCAGATAGGGTAACATTGGCAATGGGAGGCATCACCAGAGCTCAGACAATCAATTGATCAATTAATAAGTATTTACAAGGAACCTACAATGTACTAGGCACTAAGGCTGAAAGTACAAAGAAGTAACAATTCTATTCACAATAAGCTTATGTTCTAATGGGGGAAACAAGAAGTACATATTGTGATAAAGGATGAAAATGTTTGCAATTTGCAAAACTGTGCAAAAACTGAGAAATGCAAACTTAGGAATGATTGACAGTAGCATGTGACCAAGGGTCACATGGGAGCCTGAGCCTGAAGTATATAGGTGAAGATTCCATCTGCCCAACTGACCTTCTCTCCTGAAGTCATTGAGATGAAGGCTTGAAGAGATTTTCCCTGTGATTAAACTGAGGAAGACGTTTTTCCTGTATCTGGCTTCTGGCAGAATCAGTCTTACTTGGACATCAGGACTTACTTGGACATCTAACAACAAAAGATCCTGGCTCTATTTGATTTTGGACTCCTGCTATGAGATTGGGGTATTTGGTTAAGTTTTTAGTTTAGTAACATAATTAATATAGTTTAGTTAGTTTTAAGAATAAGAAAAAGTATATCCCTAAATCCTTTTTCCTTTCCCTTCCCAAACAATAAAGCAGATTTATTTGTATGTTTTCCTCTTGTGTTCCCCTTACCCCAAATCCTACCCTAACAATATAACAATATAGACAGCATACATATTGTTAATATATACAAAGTAATTAAATTAAAGGCAGTTGGGAGAGAAGTTAGGGGATCAGTTAATGTTTCATAATTGAAAATAATACTTGATTTGCATATTAAATGAAGAGAGGGATTCAAGAGGACAAAGATAAAGACAAAGGAGTGCATTCGAGGCATGTGGAAACATTGAGTACAAAGGCATGAAGATGAGAGGGGAAACATTGAGTGTGAGGAAGAGAAGACCAGTTTGACTAGAAACAATAGAGTGAGGCAGTGATGTCTAATGAGATAAAAAGACAGGCTGGGGCCAGGTTGTACAAGGCTTTAAAAAAACTAAACAGGAGAGTTCACATTTTATCCTAGAATCAATAGTAAGGCATTGAAGTTGATTGATTAAAGGGAGTCATGTGATAGGATGTATGCATGATTACTTTGGCAGCAGTATATGGGATGGACTGCAGTGACAACAAGTAACAAGATAAATTAGAAAACTTTCAGACATCTAGAAAGAGGTAATAAGCAGAAATAAAATAATAACCGTGAATTCCAGAAGTCAGATGTGAGATTATACTGTGATTATATAAGAAGAATAATCAGAAGAAATGTGTCTGTTTTGACAGATTTTAAGTGAATAAAGTATTCACTATCAGGTAGAGGACACCTGAGGGAAAAGTTGGAATTTTTGGCTACTGATTGGATTTGTAGGGTAAAGGAGAGGGAGGAATCAAGGCTAAATGCTGAAGTTATAAACCTAGAACACTATAAGGATTGGGGTGCTTTTGCCTGAAATAGGAAAGTTTATAAAATGGGAGTGTGTTGGGGTATTTTGTGATGACTGTGTTAGACTGCAACCATGCTGGCGACATTCTTCTCTTTAGTTGATAGAAACAATATCCAAAGATAAATAAAGCCAGAAGAACAATGCCTGCTGCTATTTGCTGGGATCTGTGACACCTGGAAGCAGTGCAAAAGTGCAAGAACTGCCCAGAATAATCACAGGAGTCATGATGGGAGACATTCCCTGACAGAACTGATTCCTGTTGATGAACTGGGGGAAGGTAGCACCTGCTGCCAGTCCTTTTGAATAACCACTGTAAATCACTGAAGGTAATTTATTTTATGGAGTCTTTATTTCTGGAATTCAATATTTTGTTTTGTTTTGTTTTTTCCTTTTTTTCAACAAAATTTTCCTTGAATTTTTTTTTTTAGTTTTCTTTAACCCCTAGCAGTTTCCAACATCAAATTATTTCCTTATTTGAATCAGCTATCTGGTTACTTTCCATATAAGCCAATATCTACCTATAATGTTCCATCTAAAAATGATGGATTTTTTTTGAATTATATTAGTTGATTTCCCTCTACCTTTTTTCTTCCTTGTCTTCAGGGTATCTATTGTTGTCCTTCAATCATTTTTTCAATCATGTCTAATTCTTTTTGACCCATTTGGGATTTTCTTGGTAAAAATAGTGGAATCATTTTTCATTTCCTTTTCCAGCCCATTTTCCATATGAGGAAACTGAGGCAAATAGGATTAAGTGATCTGCTCAGAGTCACACAGCCAGTAAGTTAGATTTGAACTGACGAAGATGAGTTTTTCTGACTCCAGATCCTGTATTCTATCCACTCTGCCACCTAGTCACCCTCAAGGTTTCTGACCAATTACCTATTCAGTGACAGGTGGCTGTGATGGATTGGATTTAATAGTCTCTTTCTATTCTCTAGGGCTATTTTGTGGACTGAAAGATTACTTAATCTTTAGTCTATTTGATATGGATTAGCCTTCAATCAGTCCTTTATCTCATATTTTTTCTAAACCACATGACTCTTTAGCAAGACCTTGTCTCCTGGATGAAGTTTCTAATAGTGAACTCCAATATCATTTTAATTTCATCTTCATTAGTGATAAATTCACTTTTTTTTGATACCAGTGATTTAGTTTTCTTCTCTCTTTTAAAAATCATATTAGCCAATGGCCTATCTACTTTTTTTTTCATAAAAACAACTCTTGTTTTTATTAATTCAATGGTTTTCTTATGTTTAATTTTGTTAACCTCACCTTTAGTTTTTAGTTTTTCTAATTTAGTATTTAATTGGAGATTTTTAATTTGTTCTTTTTCTAATTTTTAAATTTTATTACCAATTCATTAATCTTTCTCTATTTTATTGATATAAGCACTTAGATATATACATTTTTCTCTACTGCTTTTGCTATATCCTTTAAGTTTTGATATATTCTCATTGTTGCTATCACTTGTTCTTTAACCCAATCACGATAAAGTTATTTAGTCTTCGATTAATTTCTTGCTTGTGTATTCTCTCTTCCTCTTCTGTAGCCACAGTTTAATACAGTATCTAGTCAGCCCACTGAGAAAGGGAATTCTTTATTCTCTTTGTTCATTTTGAGTGAATCAATCAAGAAAATCCTATTTAACACTTTGTTAGTCATCAAGTAAGAGAATTCACAAGTCACTTACTTAGAGAGCTCCACCCTTTTAACTTGATCAGTCATAAACTTGTGAATTCTCTAACTTGATGGCTAACAAAGTGTTAAGTAGGAGTTTCTTGATTGATTCACTCAAAATGAACAAAGAGAATAAAGAATTCCTTTTCACACCACCTAGGATCCACTGTCTTCTTTCTGGCAGCTACTCACACAGTCAGTTGGCACACAGTCAGTTGGTTGATGCTGAGTCTTGGGGCTACCTGCCTGCCTCCAGGCCCTGCTGGTATTTATTTGGTTCTTAGCCATCTAGAGACCCCCCACCTTCCTCTCAAGTTGTCTCCCATTAGCCAATTATTTTGCCCCAACCCATAACCACTCTTGCCATTTTAAAGTATGTTCAGAAGCAATAATTTAAAACATTTATGGGAAAATTTGGAGTATGAGGGAATCTTTTGACCTATTCTGCCACTTCCTAGAATGCACCCTTTATAATTTTTAATTCTTTTAAACACAGTATTTGTTTATTGGGGAAAATAGTATTACATATCTATTTGAACATGTTATAAAATTCCTTTAAATGAATATATAACACAGAATATCATTAACCTTTGAGGTAATTGATTCCTGGAGGAATAGGTTACATATCTAGATAAATATTAAATCATTATTTAAATAAAATAAATAAATATTATTAGTGATTATTATTTTCCAGGCTTTGTGCTAAGTATTGAGGATACAAATATAAGAAAACAATTAGCTATTTCTGTGGGGGAATGGGGAGGAAAGTATCTGTGCAGGCTCCTGTGAGGAAGCACAGCTAGTTTGGAGAGTTGAGCTGAGAGTGAAGCTCCATGCCTAGGCTCCTCATGAACTGACCCTCCCAGCCAGTGACCAACTAATCAGGAAGGAGAATAGGCTCCAGGGTAAGACAGACCACACTGTTGTTGAAAAGATTGAGTACTCTACAGAGCTGGCATATGGAAACAGATAATGGCCACTAAAGGACTGCATATAATGTGTACTTTTCATGAATGTATAATATATAATGTGATGTTTAGTATTTCCTACCTATTTAGTTACAAATGTGTTTCTTTGTGGTATTAATCACTAAATTTGCATGTAGAGTGTTACATTTCTATATGTGTTATGTTTATAATCTCAATGTGATTCTATATGTTACATATTGTATGTGACCTAAAGATTTTTTCTAAAGTAGTCATTCTCAAACTTTTTGATCTCATAACCCCTTTAAATTCTTAAAAATTATCGGAGGCTCCCCAAAAGCCCTTCTTTATATAAGTTAGATCCAATGATTTTTACCATATTGGAAATTAAAATATCTCATTGTTTTTATTAAACTAGCTTTAACTTCCTGGCTACAGAGATTCGAGGGCCCCCATGGGTCCCTGGATCATACTTTGATAATCATTGATTTACAGTGTAACACCTTATTATATATATTTTTGCTTTATGGATTATGCATTTTGAATTTCTGAATTAACTCATGCTTACTGCATATATTTTGGATGATATATAGTTTGGATGCAATTATGTATGTTTCTCTATATATTTCCCTTCTGTATGTATTCTGTACCTTTGAGATGAATACCTATGATTACATCACATCCTAATTTATAAATGCTTATGTTGTACATTTACAGAAATCCTACGGTATCTCATGTCATTTGCTAGGTTGCAAATATTTTAGTTGGAGGAGGAAGCAATAGGTTCTTTAGTTCAAATCACTCCTTCCCTTAATGGATGTTGCCCATTTCAATTTGCCCATATATCCTATGAAAGAATGTGGCTTTGACCACTTGACAGGTTAGTGATGTTAAAAAGTTGTTGTCTCTGTCTATCTCAGGCTCAGAGAGCCAGATGGAGGTTCCAAGTCCTGGATATGTCCAGGACACAATCTGACTGATATATATATATATATATATATATACCAATGAAAGGTTTAGTGATGTAGATAAATAAGGAATGAGTAAGGGAAGAGGGCTGAGGGATTCCCTAAGCTAATAAATCTCCACTTCACCCATCAAACTAAGAGGCTTGCAAAAAGCCTGTCCAGTTTCTTCCAACCTAAATAATACCCTAGCATGACTGTATTGTACCCCAAAATCCCTATTCTAGCTTCTCTATCTATGGCCACTTCAAAACAGTCTTTGGTAATAGCTAATAGATAAGACTGGCTGGATAAGGATGATGACCAGATGGTTGGGTCAACAAGACTCACAGGCTAGTGCCTGCAGGGTTCCTGGATTAACAGATAGAACAGTTTAGGTCAGGCTGGCTTTCTTCTTCAGAGTCTCACAGGGAAGTTAAATAATATCAGGAACAGGCAGAAGTAAATAGGACAAAACAGGAACCAAAAAAGCTGGAACAAAATAGGAATCAACAAGCAGGAACCAAGGGAGAAAGCAGTTCAGAAGCTAGCAACTCCTCTCAGGGTATCAACTGCTTCCCTCAGGCAGGCAATTAACTCCCATAAGTCCCCTCTCAAAGTTCCAAATGAACCAAAAACTCCCAGTTTCAACTTTAACTCCTCTCTTTATCCTGCTTTCACATTCTTTTTGGAACCCTTTGAATTCCAGTCAAGACATTTTGCTTTGCACCCTGTATCTCTTTGCAATTTACCTTACCTCTCACTCCTTTTTATCACCTACTATGTTTTGTCCTTGACTTGGGGATAAAGTAATCTAAGTTAGGGGGCAGCTGGGTGGCTCAGTGGATTGAGAGTCAGGCCTAGAGATGGGAGTTCCTAGGTTCAAATCTTGCCTCAGCCACTTCCCAGCTGTGTGACCCTAGGCAAGTCACTTGACCCCCATTGCCTAGCCCTTACCACTCTTCTGCCTTGGAGCCAATACACGGTATTGACTCCAAGATAGAAGGTAAGGGTTTAAAAAAAAAAAAGTAATCTAAGTTACTTGGACCCAAGATTGTGATCTTTTAGGAAAGGAAAGTAAGTAGGTTTGAGATAGGAAGAAAGAGAAAAGGAGGGTGAAAAAATAGAATGGGCTATGATGCACCACTAGATAGGAGGTGGAGACTTCCTTTGCCAAGCTTAAATATTGGGTACTCATGTGGCCAGATTAATGCAGTTTCAGGAGATTTCCTCCAGGAGCTATTCATGACTGACTTGGGACTTCATGTGGTCTTCACTTGTATAACTGAAAATCTGTGACCCTAAAAAAAAGAACAGTATTCAATACTATTCTGTTACACTGAATCAGTTTAATCTACTGTATTTAATTATTAGATATATTCAGTTACTTTTCCCCTATAACTATGCTGAACAAAATATCATTGTATAAGCCCATAAAAACAGCTTTTTTTTTCCTTCCATTTTGGCTTTGTTATTTGTCACATAGATGATGGATGGACTCCATCAACCTCGTTAACAACCTTTGGAAAATTTAATGAACTAAATATCTCAAATTGATTTTAAGGGGACTTCAGACATGATTTTTAGATTTTTTTCAACAACTCTAAGTGATCATTTTGCCTACCTCTGAGTTGTTTGTAACAAGAGGTAAAGGGTCCATTTTAATAGCTAAAGTGAAATGTGATAACACTATTATAATCCCTATCTCCAAATGAGGTAGTCTCATACCAAAGGAGCTGGGAAGTTGTTCCCAGGACATGGTACCCCTGGATGACTCCCAAGAGGAAGCATCTCTCATTTGTAACTCTTTAGCCTACTCTGCCCTTCCACCAGAATGATCTAGATACTTGGTGATGTTTTTTGACCCAACATCAACAGTATAGAGATTTGGTTTTTTTCTAGACTCCTCTGCCATATTTTTGAAAAGATGGCAGTAATAGATTAAAAAAAAATCTCAACCAAGTTTGAAATATTGCTACACCTGAAAAACTTGTGACAAGTATCCATTAGCTTCTAAGTTGCTTTTTTTTTAAAATGTCACACAGCAGACTCATGCGAATCCTAATGATATTGTGTTTGTTTGCTATTGTCATTAAATGGGCTATTATAACTTTTGGGATTTTGATACTTCTTGACTGTGCATTACCTGCTGTACTATTGTTCTTTATAAAAAAAACTGTTACTTTGTGAAAATCATTTGCACTCTCACAGTGGTTCATGGCCAAGTTAAAGAAGGAAATGGATCTCATTTTGGGGTGAGAAACCTTTATATTCTACTTTTTCTTAGTTGGCACAGTGTGTCAATGATTTTAACCTATATATTTTTTATTTTTTTTATTATTGTTTTTGCTTGCGTGTGCAATATACTATCTCAGTTTTATTTTTCTCTTTACTTTTTGTATTTGAAGCACGTCACCAATATTGAGATTTTCTTTAACTTTTTTGATTTTGCAGTTATAGGTTTATTTTCCTTTACTTAGAATTTTTACACATAAGACTTTGATAGTCTATATTTCATCTAGAAGTTATTTTTTTCTCTTCTTTTTGGATCTTTTTTGATGTTTTTGATTTTTCTTGCCAATTGACTCATATGTCTCATAACTCAGTCATGAATCCCTAAGTAATCCCTGTGTTTTTCAACACCCTCTTCAGGGGGAATGTATTATTATTCTAAAATGCAAAGATTATATTATTTTTTAGAGTCATTTTAGGATAAGAAACATGCTACCTCTCCAAATCCAGAAAGTGAACTCTTTGGAGAAAGCTTGAACAGGCAACATGCTAAACCAGAAGAGCCAGAGTGAACTTTGGGATGTGGTGATTTGAACTGTGTGGAGTTGAATGCATTTGTTTGTGTATGTATACTCTTATGCCAAAGGGAATTGCCCCCTAATTGGCTTTCTGTCAATGAGCCTAGCAATCATTGGTTTTGCTCTTTTCCCTTTTATCCCCAAATTACTGTAATTTAAAAGTTATGTTAAATAATCAAATTTGGGCAGAGTAGCCCCCCGAATTGATCATCAGGGGGAATATATAATTAAAAATCTGTTACCCTAAAAAAAAGAACTACATTTCTTGGGAGCCTGCTAACTTCCTGTCCTTACATGCTTTCTGTAGACAGGTAATAAATTGAGTGGGTGGTCCTACTTTCTCCCTTTTTGGCTTGATATCAGCAAACATGGTGATGGTAAGTGAGGGTTTGAACTTACTGATTAGCCATGGGCATGTGCTTTTTTTTAAATTTTGTATTCCTTTTATTCCTTTATTTCTAATTATCATTAATTAATCTCCTAAAATATAATATTTTTTATTATTGAGATTAATTTTAATTTTTACACACTCTTCAATGCATCCCCTTCCTTAACAGGGAGTTTATGCTACTACCACTGTCATCTATTCCAATCTGAGAGGGACTTCCATAGGAAGCAGGAAGAGCTTTCAGGAATGAAAGTTGCATATATCCATAGTGACAGGCAAATTGATATCCCAGATAAGAGATAACAGGATGACAGTTGAGTGGCAGATGTGAAAAAGATCTGAATCTAGAACAAAGAATTATTGTTATTCAGTCTTTTCAGTCTTGCCTTTTGGCTCTTTACTCAGATTAATGAGGCAAAACTGAGGATAAATAAAATTAAAAGAGTTTTAAAAATATATCAAGGTAGCATCGCATTGACAGGCTGATCACTGGAGACCAGCCCCAATTTTAGGGCAGGCCAGCTTTTATATGAAAAGATTTTTATAATGAGAAAAACAATTTTGATAAATTCCATCAGCAAAAGAGGTAGGCCCGTGCAGCTCAGTTCAACCCCAGGTATGTCGTACTTCCTACACAGATAAGCAAGTGACTTGCCTATATAATAGACTGACTCCTCCTTTCCAACACTGATGACCAGCAGGGCCAGAAACACAATGGGTCACTGAATCAAATTATCTTTTAATGTTATTCATGGGATTTTCTTAGCAAAGATACTAGCTTAGTTTCCTATTTCCTTCTCCAGTGGACTAAAGCAAACTGAAGTTAAGTGACTTGTCCAGGATCACACAGCTAGTTAAGAATGTGAAGCCATTTGAGAACTGGGGTATTTCTGGTTCCAAGGCTCAGCACTCTAACCACTGACCCACCTAACTTGAGTTGAGCTAAACTCAGACCTTTGTCTGCCTGAATTTCATCTGTAAAATAGGGATAACAGTAGGACTTGTATCCCAGCATTGTTATGAGGATCACATGAGATGTTTGTAAAGTGCTTCACTATGCACTCTATAAAGGCTAGCTATCCTAACATTTCCAGTGATAGTGGGGCCATGGGGATGGAATTGGGTTGGACTTTTAAACTTCTATCCCAGGGAAATTAGAAAGAAAAAGTTTGGTTTGGACAATAAGTACTAAGAGTATATTTGCTGCCTATGTCTTCCTTCTTTTACTCTGCTTTTCTAGTTTAAGTAAATTGCATGGATGTGTGTGTGTGTGTGTGTGTGTTGTGTTGTGTTTTAACCATTGCCATGTGATACTGGGTGGTCAACAGTAAAATAGCTTGTTCTTTTGAGGAAGAAATGCAGAGGGATTAGGAGTCTATGAATTTTAACTTGAAGAAATTAACTATGAACTAAGTTGTTGTTTTGTATCTAGGGAGTAACTAATACTATTCTATGATTCTAGGTTGTATTTCTGTCTAAAAGGAAAAAGATGTTTAGTAGCGAATTGGATTGAACTCCCCTGATACGAAATTCCTGTTACTTCTATGCATATCTTTGAATTTTTTCTAATTTCAAAATACATGTGTAAGACATGTTTTTGGAGGAACATCTTAAAAGTTATAGTTTGCTTTAATTAAAAAATATTACATAGATTGTAGACACAGTCAAATCATATGTTTGTTTGTTTTTTTAACCCTCACCTTTCGTCTTAGAATCAAGAGTTGTAAGGACTAGGCAATGGGGGGGGGGGGGAGTCAAATGACTTGCTTAGGGTCACACAGCTAGGAAGTGTCTGAGGCCAAATTTGAACCCAGAACCTCTTGTCTTTGGGCCTAGCTCTTAATCCACTGAGCCACCCAGCTGTTCCCCATATGTTCTTATTTACCTCTAAATATATGTTTTGCTATACATCATCCAAGAAAATCTAGCTAATGTTTTCTGATTCTTTCATCGATACTTCATTTTGTACACAAACCAAAGGAATAGAAATGGAATCAGTACTCCCCTCTCCCAGACTAAAAAGAAAACAAAAAACCGAAAGCAGCAATTTCCAATTCATATGTCTACCTTTCATCACTATAAAATATATCAGAATGGTTTTTGGTCTGTGTATCTTCCTTTTTTGGTAAAGTAAGGCACAGAGTCATATATTGCAGTTATTTATAAACAGATATATAAGCATCTAATTGGTCAAACTTTCTTTAATATTTTAAGTAAGATATTATAAAGCAATCTAATAAAACAAAAAGCCAATTTCCTGATCCATTAAATTTTTTAAAATTGTTCTTTGCTTTACCATTTCATCCCACTTGAAACTAGTATATATTTTTGTACGTGTGTATGAGACAGAGAAAGAAGAGAAGAGAAAAGAAGAGAAGAAAAAGGAGAGAGAGAGAGAGGGGGGAGGAGAGAGGGAGAGAGAGAGATCTTTACTCTCACCCAAGTTTACTTTTCTTTGAAAATTTTCTATTTTATGTTTGCTTTCTGAGTTCTTTCTCCTTAGGAAATCACTTTGGCAGGAACTGCACTTGACTTTCTAATTCAGCCTTGTTCCATTTCAAATCCTTGCTTCCCCTCTCATTCCTTTCCTGCCTTTCCCTGTTTTAATTGCTAGTCAGCTACACCTGTGGGACCCTAGTGCTCTGTGACTTAAAACATATACACCTGTGTCCCCTGGTCCATTTTGGGGGAGGGAGGGGTGGCATCAACCTATTGGGAAGTAGAAAAGAGAGAAGAGATCAACAGTCTCTACTTTTGTATAATAGTTGGCTCTTTTCCCTGTTTACTAATGCAGGCCTTGCTAATTTGCTAATCTCCTGGTACCTGAACTATTTACTTAAATCTATGATACTCACTTGATCTTTATTGCCTTAAATGACTTCCCTAAACTTGATCTTGTTTTTCTAGACCTACAATATTCACTTCACACCCTGCCTCATTCTTAGAAACCGGAACTACTATGTTTCTGGTATTTGGCTGACCCCTTCTGCTTAGCCAGATCCTGGTCTTAGTTCTTTTTCTGGGCACAATGCCTGGAATCTGCCCTCTCACTGGCATGGGAGTATCCTAGAATGCCCAGGTGATGCATCACATGTCAAGATGTATACCATGAATATATTGCCAACATCTGTACTCCTTGATGTTTAAGAGGAGATATTAATACAGTGTGGAAATGGAATACTACAAGAGGCATGATTGACAGACAGGGAGTTGAAAAATTGGAGAGGGGACTTCTGGGAAGTTTTTCATTGGACAAGGAGGTTTGGTTTTGAGCCTTGGAGGGTAAACAGCTTTTCCTGAGCTCTAGATTTTGAATCCCAATCAGTTTCCCAGTAGAGTTCCCAAATTGACCTCAATGCTCTTAGTGTCTGTGAACAGTTATTGATTCTCATCATACCAAGATCTTGGTGGACTGACTAGACATTTCAACTTGGTCCAAGAGGGATTTTCCCCTGGAGGGTAGGCTATGTGTCAAGCCTAAAGATAAAAACATTTTTGCCTCTGGGACAACCTATCTTAAAGACTTAAGCTACAAGCTAAACATTAGTTCAAGATAGTATAAGAGAGAAGGAAGAATTGGTTTTCAGGCTGGTCCCGGTTGTTGACCAGTCTGGACAGTTAGCCTAGGGACTCCTGTTTAACCTCTCACCTACCCCCATCATAATTATCCTTTCCCAAAATAAAAAGTGTTTTTTCATACAACAGCAGTCAGATCATTTAAGTAAAGGAAGAGAGTTGAAGGGTGTAAGTTGGCTTAAGAGGAAGATTCTCTAAAAAAATTAAGCAAAAGCAAAAGACCTAATTCGACCACCATTAGTCTTCCTCTAGTAGGGGGTTTATCTCAGTGGTATTTCCCAGGAAGATTAGATTTCACAAATTCTTAATTACCAGTCAATCTCCATTCCTGTGGTGTGCCAAATCTGGTAGAGCCTTCTGCTTATCTGTGTCATCACCATATTAATGACAGAGGGCAGCCATCAGCTCTCTGCCTCATCTGGGGAAAAAGTCTTGAGGGGCATTTGTTCAAAAACACAATCAACTTAACCTCAATCCCTCTTTCCAAGAGGTTCTCTTGAATTCCCTTTTTACATTGACAGTCTCTTGAATTTTCCTTCAATATGAAATGAGGGTATTCCTTCATAAGTAGATTCAAAGTGTAATGATTGAATAAAAGGGAATATGGAAGGGTTATAACAGGGAATGGAGGAGGTAAAGGAACAGAGGGAATAAGGAGGGATGGTGAGGTAAAGGGAGAGATAACCACTGGGACTTAGAGATGGTTTGTGAAATTCTCTTTCCTTCACCCTTCACACCCAGAGAGAGGTACCCCAGAGCTGATGTTATGACCAGGAATAAACAAGGACTGTCTCAATAAGTAGTCTTCAGGTCAATTATGCAGTTCACTTGACCCCAGGACTTGGCTGGTGCCTGAGCCCCAAGAAGCATTACTAGTCAGACAGGCTGACTGACCCTATTGACTCTTTGTTGTTTAGCCAAGGCTAAAATGGCTAGCCTGGCCCAATATCCTCTCTTTCTTCTAAACTGCTATCATTTGAATCTGACTTTGAGTTTCTTCAAACAAGGTTGTTTAATAGTTCAAGTAATAAAAGGGGGGGGGGGTGGAATAGGTTTGTGGGAATAGGAGACCCTATAGGTTGTCCTTTCTTCAGCTGAGCCAAATGGCTCAGGCTTCAGAGTTTCTTTTCTCCTTCCTCTCTAATTATTGTCACTGTCTTATTCTAATCAGGTGTCAAGCATCCTTCTTGGGAAAGTCAAGGGATTGGGGTGACTCTGTGAAGTTCAAGGGATCAACACCCTTCAGCAGCAGTTGTTGTTTATTTGCTTTCTTGTATTGATCATCTAAAGATGTCAGGCTTCTTCTATCTTCAGGGCAAGGGAAATGGAGGCAAGGCTCTGTCACCATGTCACCTGTCACCACAGGTTGGGATCTTGAGCTTTGGTCATAGCACTCTCCAGAGTTCACAGGGCAAAGACCCTTTTCTCATCTTTTTTCTCCCACAAGCCTCTTCTGCTGCTCCAACTGCTGCCTCCCCTCCTGTCAACATTCTAAACGATGGTTCCTCGGTCTCAGTTTTCCTTTCCATAAAAGATATACCAGAGAATGTAATTTCCAGAGTCATTTCAGTCTAACAAGTTATAAAAAATGTCTTAAAGGCACCTTTCTAACCTTAAGTTATATATACACATTACTGTGTATTGATGCCAGAGAGGAAGCCAGGTGGTACAGTGGTTTGTAAGATTTAAATTAATGTCAAATACTTAAAGTATTATTTTTATAAAGTTTCTTATCTGTCAAAACAGAACCATGAGACTAAGTTTTTCTACTTGCTCAAAAATCCCTGTTCCACCAAAGTTGCAACAGGAAGCAAAAGAACGAGAGGCAGGGCTACACCCAATTTATATCCTGTCAGCACATAATGACAGGAAGTGAGTAGATTGCTGGGGATTGTAGTTTTTAGGATAACAGATTCTAATTACCCAGGATAGACTAGCATTGGGTTTGGAGTCAGAAAGATCAGAATTCAAACTTCATCAAAAGATAAAAAAATTCACATTCAGACACTTTTTGCTATGTGACCCTAGGCAAGTCACTCAACCCTTATTTGTCTCAGTTCCCCATCTATTAAATGAGCCACAGAAGGAAATGCAAACCACTCTAGTGTCTTGGGCAAGAAAACTCCAAATGGGGGGCCACAAAGAGTAAAACATCATTACTCAACTAAATTATGAGAAAATTGACCCCATCCTATAAAACAGTCAGATAGGATAGATCTTAAATACATTTGGACTACTCTCACTGGTGCATTATCTTTCAAAGAAATAATCCATTCTGGCCTAAGCAGACCTCTGATTGACTCACTCACTGGCATATTTGTGTTAGCACTTCCAATTCTTTTATTTCTCCTGAACAGACTGACATACACCTCTTGCGTGGGTAATCCTTTTTTTAACCGCCCTATTTGACTCCCTATGCCTCTCACAACAGTGGCTCTTCCTAACTTTTTTTTATCTCTCCTCTAAACTACCATGACTGCCCTTCCCCCAATTATCTCAACTGAGAATTTTACCTCACATTTTTACATAAAAGACCAAGGCCATTCCCAAAGACCTCCCTCCTCCCTATGGAGATCATACTATCCCCAGAATATACTATCTTCTTCTTCACCTCTGTCTCATATGAAGAAGTGGCACTTTTTATTAAGGCAAACTCCTCCACATGCATAAGTTATCCTGTTCCATCCCATCTTCTTCCCTCTCTCATACCCATTTTTACTTAACTTCAATCTCTCCCTGTCCATGATATGTCCATGGTTTCTGTATCCTGAAAGGACTAGCTTAATCCATCCATTCTTGCTAGCTATCATTTCTAATCTCTCCTCCTTTTTGTGGCTAAACTCCTTGAGAAGGTCATCCATAATGTGTGCTTTAGCTCCTTTCCACTCACTACCAACTCAATGACTCCCAAAATCAAATATAAAATCTTCAGGTATTCAAAGCTCTTCTATTCTTTTTATACCTATGCCCTACCTCCTAACACACACATACACATAAACTCTTCAGTCTAGTGACACTGATCTCTTTTCTGTTCGTTGATCAACATACTCCATCCCTCAACTCTGGACTGTCTCCCATATGTGTATGTTGAGTCATCATCTGTGCCTCCTAGTTTTTGTGACTTCATTCTAGTTCCATCTAAAATCATACATTCTTCAAGATCCTTTTTCATTCTGATGCCCTTTTTTGATGATTATTTTCAGTTTATCTTGTATAGATCTTATTTCTATAATTATTTTCATATTGTCTCCCCATTAGACTATGAGTTCCTTGAGTGGAAGGACCATTTTGTGTGTGTGTGTGTGTGTGTGTGTGTGTGTGTGTGTGTGTTTTGTATCTCTAGATACCTCTAGATCTCTAGAACTTAGCAATGAGCCTGACACATAGATTCTTTTTTTAAAATGTCAATACCATTTTTAATAATCATTTTCTGACATTTTGCAATCAATGGTCTCTCTCTCTCTCTCTCTCTCTCTCTCTCTCTCTCTCTCTCTCTCTCTCTCTCTCTCTCTCTTTCTCTCTCTCTCTTTCTCTCTTTCTCTCTCTCTCTCTCTTCCACTCCTACCTCCCCAAGAAGGCAGGTAGAATGATTTATACAAATATTATCATATAATACATGTTTCTGTGTTCATTATATTGAAAGAAGACACATATTGCATACACTAGAGAAAAATGCATGGAGGAAATAAAGTGAAAAATGGTATGCTTCAATCTGCATTCAGACTTTGTCTGTTCCTTCTAGAGTGGATAGCCTTTTTCATCATGAATCCATTAGAGTTGTCTTAGATCCTTGCCTTGTTGATAATGGTTAAGCCATTCACAGTTTATCATTACTCACTATTATTGCTGTGTACAAAATTCTGAATCTTCTCACTTCACTTTGCATCAGTTCATATAAATCTTTTCAGGTTTTGTGTGTGTGTGTGTGTGTGTGATCATCTGGTTTGTCATTTCTTATGGCACAATAGTATTCCATTACAAGCATATAACACAACTTGTTCAGACATTCCCCAATTGATGGATATTCCTTTAGCTTCCAGTTCGTTTCCACCACAAAAAGAACTAATAGAAATATTTTTGTCCCCCTATCTTGGCTTTTTTGGGGATACAGACATAGAAGTGGTATTGCTGGGTCATAAGGTATGTATAGTTTTATGACCCTTTGGGTATGGTTCCAAATTGCTCTCCAGCATGATTATATTAGTTCTGGTTAGGGTCTTAATGAAAATAAGAGCTTATGATACCATAGAACTTTAAGAGTTTTAAAACGTTTTTGGGGGGTAACAATCCCGTGGTGCAGGTAATATAAGTGTCCTTGGTCATACCATTCACTGTTCTCAAAATGTTTCCCTCTCTTCCACTGTACAATCATTTTTTTAGATGCTAAAGTGAAATGTGATCTCTTTAGAAAGACTTTTCTTGATTGACCAGCTGTGACCCTTGTATTTTCTTATTCACTATAATGCTTCTTTGATATTTATTGTTTATGTTTTTATCATTTTTTGCACTCCATAAAGGAGGCAGGAACTGTACTTTATCCAAATATATTTTCACCAGTTTTTTGCTTGGTAATTAGGTGATTCATAAATGTTGACTTGAATTGAATTGGGGTCACATATATTCCTTCACAAAAGTATGCTTATCCCGTTGCAAAAAAAATGATACAAATATTTGAGGGCGGTGTCACTGGAACCTTGGGAAATGCCCACTAATGAGCTGAGGTTAAGCAGCTGCTTCTGGGACAGAGAAAGCAAATACTAAATTTGGAAAGTCTGAACTTTAAGAGAGATCTTTGGGTGAGGGAAAGTGACCAAATATGCTGGGAGAAGAAATAACAGGAATTTAACAAGCAAAATATTAATAATAATAATAATTGGCCACCTGAGATTTCATCCCTGAGGTCAAAGAAAGTTGTCTGTTCTTGTTTCAAGCCCCATACTTTGTTCAGTCCTGCCCTTCCTTCCCATGCAAAAGATGGCTACCTGCATTGGAGATGAGTCATTTGTTTTCCTGCATTCTTCACATGGCTGTGAGCCTTCATGACTAAGGAGTGTTTATTGTGGAAACAAACTTTCTAAAATCCATTGGCTCCTTCTGGCTTGAAAACTTCTGTGCAAAAATGATTGAGTTTGGTAACCAGAGAGACAAGTGACACATTGGATATCTAGTTCTAAGAGAATGAGAGTGCTGTGGAGCTTCCCAAGGCAGATTCTGGGAAGAGCAGGAGAAAAGTAGCCAGTGTGGGGGCTCTACCAACTTGGAAGACTCTCAGCAGGGGACAAAACAGGATCTCCTAACTCCTGCAGTGGGTATCCGGGATAAATGTCAGCCTAGCTCATTCCTAAATGATGGAATTCGAAGGCTGACTTCCACAAAGGAATTTACTTGCTTTTTTCTAACTCTGGGCAAAACCTGCTTTTCTGTGCATCGAGTGAATAAAGGGAACAGCTCTGGACTCTAATATTGTACTTCAGCAGTGATCCCCTAAGTGACACAGTGAAAGTTTTCCCTTTTAAGGAAGAAGATGTTGGCAGGGAGCTTGTTTCCTTTGCAGTCCTTCACCTAGTCATGCTCCACTAATATAGAAGCTTGTAAGTAATGTTGATTTTGATTTCAAAATCTTATTTAGAAGAGACCTCTTGGTAGAAGTCCTCTGGTCCAATGCATACACGAAGGAGTCTTTCTTGTAACAAACCCCAGAAGTGGGCACCCACCCTTTGCTCCTAGACCTTTAGTAAGGGAAAGTGCACTGCTTCCAAGTCAGCCCTCTTCACTTCTGCATAATTCTAATCAGTATGAAATTTTCCCTTTTGCCAAATATATATTTGCCTCTTTGCTATTCATTTTATGTCCTCCAGGGTTATGAAGGGAGACAAGGTACAGAAGGAACTGTGGATTCTTAGTAAAAGTGTGGTGAGTGTGAAAATGGAAAGAATATTTTAAACCTTATTTTAAATCATAACCTTCTTAGGGGAGTTGGTAAATTGCAAAATCAGAATAAACAGGTCTTCCTCATTTGCTTTCATCTCTTGTTTTTCCAACACTAATCAGGCTCTTCAGACCCAATTAGTGGCAATGGGAACTACATAACCCAAAAGAAAGATTATGGGATAAATATTAAGGCTGATACGAAACTGTTTCAAAAAGTAAATATGGCCATGCAACCCACAAACCAACCTTCACAAAACTATGATATAGTAGGAAGAGCATTGGGTTTGGAGTCAGAAAATCTGGGGTCAAATTCAGGCTCTACTGTGTGTTCCCTGCTTGGCCTTGGGCCAATCACATATACTCTCTGGTCCTTAGTTTACTCATTTACAAAATTAGAACATTAGACTAAGTAGCCCCCAAGGTTAATTCTAGCTCTGTTTGTAATCCTGTCATATATCCTTAGGTCTGTCACTATGTGATACATAGATCCATACACAAAAGAAATATTTTATAATCAGATCCTGGAATGTGCTTTATTATTATATTCATTTTATAATATTGATTATATCTTATTCTTTAATATAATCTATATTTTTTCAGAGTGCTCTCATATCTTTCACTTTATTTCATTTATGCATAAATTCACTAATAAATATTTGTTAAATGACTAATATATGGCTAGTACTGTGATAACATACATGCACAGACACACATGCATTGCCATGCTAATAAAAGAAAGGGAGAAAAGATAAGCAAATTCAGAAGAGACTGAAATCAAAAGTAGCCAAGCAGAAAGAGGAACAGAAGGAAAGACTATGATAAGGAGACAGTTGTATCCCAAGAAACTGACCAGTCAAGCATTCATTGCTTCTTTTCAGGTTCAAAACCTGTGTTAGTTATTTGTTTTATCTTCTTACTCCCTCCACCCTTTCTTCTTATCTCCTTCTCTCAGTTCCCTAGTTCCTACCTACATTCATTCACATTGCTCTTAAAAAAAACAAACCCCTTACCTTTCACCTTCAAATCAAAACAGTATATTGATTCCAAGACAGAAGAATAGTAAGGGCTAGGCAATAGGAATAAAGTGATACCCCTAGGATCACACAGTTATGAAGTATCTGAGGTCACACTTGAACCCAGGACCTCCTGACTCTGGGCCTGGATCTCAGTCCACTGAGCCACCTAGTTGCCCCCTTTCACATGGTTCTTGATGATTTGTTGACAAATTCAATTAAAGGCATTTGTGTGAGTTTTGGTGAGACAACCATAAAGTCAAGAGTTCAGCTATGTTATGTGACAGAAGATCATTCCCCTTTCCATGCAGACAGACATTAAACCTGCCATTGGGAAGAGACCTTGTGATAAGTGAAGACCCTTAACTAGCCTAGTTCCAGATATATACATCTGTAGTGCATGACTTCTTAAAAAATTCATAAGTGTCAAGAGCAGGTAGGTGACTCAGAGGATTGAGAGCCAGGCCCAGAGACAGGAGGTCCTGGGTTCAAATCTGACCTCAGACACTTCCTAGCCATGTGACTGGATAAGTTACTTAACCCCCATTGCCTAGCCCTTACTACTCTTCTGCCTTGAAACCAATACATCATATTGATTCTAAGGTGGAAGGTGAGGGTTTAAAAAAAATTCTTGTGCCTTTCAATATTTGACTTCTGTTTTAGTTGTATGGATTTTATTTCATACCTTTAAAACACCATTTTAGAAGGCATCCATCATCTCTCTCTCTCTCTCTCTCTCTCACACATACACACACACACACACATACACATACACATACACACACACACACACACACACACACACACACACACACACAGATTAAGAAGCCCAGCATTAGAGCATTGCCTTAGGCACTCGAAGGTTAAGTGGTTTGGGGTTTTCCTACAGTCACAGCTAATATGTGTTCACTGTAGGAGTTCAACTAAGGTATTGCAGTCCCCTAGGTTGGTCCTTTAACCATTAAACCACCAATAACATTTATTATTACTATCCTATAACTATTTTCAAGATAAGACAGTAAATTTTCCAAGATCACAAAACTAAAACATTTAAACTCAAGTCTTCTAAAGCCATGGCCTTTTCTACTATGCCACATTACAAAATTGGGGTAATAACATCTGCACTATAACCCTCACAGAATAATCATGAATAAAGGAATATAAAACACTAAATAAATGTTAGTTCTTACTACCAGAGATATGTTAGCAAAATATAAAATTACTTAGGGATTGTGGTCAGGGGTTTGACTTTTCTAATTTTTCTCCTGCTCGTCTCTTTTGACTTTGACTCCTTCATCTCCTCTTTTTGATTTTGCCTTTTTCATGGAAACATTTCTTTGATTTCTCATTTTTCTTCCTTTCCTCCAAAAGTCTCATTTTCTGATCTTTCCTATCCTTCTTCCTGATCTATGCTTACTCTTCTTCTGGCTACATTCATACTTTACTTATCTTACTTTATTACTTACATATTCTATTACCCTTTTCTATGCCCCCCTCTCCTTTCTTATGCATTCTATTTCACTCATTTTCCATTCTTCCTAGATTTTTCTTAGTAATGTGCATATTGTCTACCTTTTCGGTGTGTCTTCTTTGTGCATGTTCGGTGTTTTCTTGATGCAATGGATTTTCAAATATTTATTGGAGGCAGGATGGAGAAGCAGACTTTCAAATTCTTAACATAAGGAGAAGAGTATGAAGTGATTTGGGTGGCAATGGTTCTACTGGGAATACTAGATGTTTAGCTTGAGGAGAATGTGGTAGAGAAGATAGGATTCCAAGGGGGAAAAGGCAGAGAATATGAAAATGGTACTCTGGGGCAAAAAGGATCTGGGTAAGATTTCAGAAATTTGCATTTTCAAATGTCAATGGTGAAAAAACCAGTTTCCCTCCTTCTGTTTGATTGAATGCTAGTTAGTATTGAGAACTTAGGAACTCCTTAAAATTTCATAGCCCTAGTTTTCTGCTTTATCTTCCTTCTCAGGGTGGTATTATAAGGAAAAGAATTTCATATCACTCTGACTGGGTTTTTAAGCTAAAATATGTAAATGTGAGTCCTTTTTTCTGGGAGTATATGAGTACAGTCTTTTGATAATTTACAAGAAAAAAATTTTTTTTCTAGAATCAAAGCATCAGCACTTCATTATATTGCTTCCACCCTGATAGAACTAATACATGGCCCATAATAACCAGACATGGATGAATGAGTTCATCCTCTTAGGGCTATCTAATGACTGGAAGATTCAGATCTACCTCTTTGTCCTCTTCCTGGCTATGTACTTGGTGACTATGCTGGGAAACTTCCTTATCATCCACCTGATCCGGATAGACATCCGACTTCACACCCCCATGTACTTCTTCCTTAGCATCCTGTCCTTTGTGGATATCTGCTATATGAACAGCACTGTCCCACAAATGCTTATTCATTTTCTATCTTCAAGGAAGTCCATCCCATTCCATAGCTGTGTGGTTCAGCTCTATATCACACTGGCATTGGGTGGAACTGAGTTCTTCCTGCTGGGAGCAATGGCATATGACCGCTACGTGGCAGTGTGCTATCCACTACACTACACAGTCATTATGCATGGTGGACTCTGCATTGCTCTGGCTGCTGCCTGTTGGACTGCTGGATTCCTGAACTCACTCATGGAGACAATCATTACCTTTCGACTTCCTCTCTGTAAGGATGTTATCAATCACTTTGCCTGTGAGACTCTAGCAGTGCTGCGCTTGGCTTGTGTGGACATTTCCTTCAACAAGGTCATGGTGGCCTTCTCAGGCTTTGTGGTACTCATGTTACCCTGCTCCCTGGTTCTGTTTTCCTATGCCCAGATTGTTAAAGCCATTCTACGTATCCGTTCTGCTCAGGGACGTCGCAAAGCCTTTGGGACCTGTGCCTCCCATCTCACTGTGGTCTCCCTTTGTTTTGGGGCTAGTATCTTCACCTACATGAAGCCCCAGTCCAACTCCTCAGCAGAAAATGAAAAAATGCTTGCCTTATTCTATACTACAGTGGCCCCTATGCTCAATCCTATGATCTATAGCCTGAGGAACAAGGAAGTGATGGGTGCTCTGAGAAGAGCCCTGGGAAGATTCTCTGAAGAAACATGAAAATTCCAAGATCTGCCCATTGTTCTCTCCTATCCCACCCTGCCCCCCAGTCACAAGACAGAAAATATAAGAAAGAATGCAAGTGTACTCTACTATCTCATCATAGAGCTCTACCTATTTGTTTTTGCTTTTTTAATTTTTAATTAATTAATTTAGAATATTTTTCCATGGTTGCATGATTCATGTTCATTCCCTCTCCTTTCCCTTCCCCCCTCCCATAGTCAATGAGCAACTTCACTGGGTTTTACATGTATCAGTGTTCAAATTTTCCTATTTCCATGTTATTAATATTTGACTAGAGTGATCTTTTAAAGCCAAAACCCCAATCACATCCCCATCAAACCATGTGATCAAGCAAATGTTTTTCTTCTGCATTTCTACTCCCACAGTTCTTTTTTTCTGGATATGGATAGCATTCTTTCTCATAAATTCCTCAGAATTGTCTTGGGTCATTGCATTGCTGCTAGTCATCTATTATATTCAATTGTGCCACAGTGTATCAGTCTTTGTAGACAATGTTCTCCTGGTTCTGCTCCTCTCACTCTTCATCAGTTCCTGGAGGTTGTTCCAGTTCACATGGAATTCCTCCACTTTATTATTCCTTTGAGCACAATAGTATTCCATCACCATCAGATACCACAATTTGTTCAACCATTCCCCAATTGATGGGCATCCCCTCGTTTTCCAATTTTTGGCCACCACAAAGAAGAGCTCTTTGGTACCCAATGGTGGTTAATGCCTTTCATATGTTGTTTTTAATTTCAGGAGGAGGAAAAGTCAAGGTTTTGGGGGTTGCTATGGCAGCACCTGGAACATCAATGTTGACAAAGGGTAGGGGGTTGGAATAAATTTCATGTGCCCTGCAGAGATCCCTCCACTTTAGTTGATGGGGAAGGTAGACAAAGATTTCCTCTTTACAGATGTCATCTTATGTGTACACTAAGGCCTTTTGTATACTCATATTTGATTCTAAATCTTACAGGGGTGACAGAATCAGAATATGTCAGAGCTATAGGACCTTGAGAATCCATATATTCCATCCTATACCAGAACCGAAATTCTTTTTACAAGGTAACTAAGACTAAATATCTCAATTTCCTTCAAACTATGGCATGATCTCAAGATCCTTCAGCATCTCAATTATCCTTCTTTGTGTGCTCTCCAATTATCTATATCTTTCCTAAAATGTGGCACTTGGGAACTGAACTTAAATATGGTGAGCATGGCAAATGATAGGGGAACGTTCACCTTCCTTCATTCTAGACATTCTTATTCCCTTAATAGTTAAGGTTCCATTTTTTTTTTACTGTCACATTAACTCATATTGAGTATCTAGTTCATGAAATCTATAGGTCTTTTGCAAATGAACTGCTACTTAGTCATACCTTTGCCTTTCCTATCTTATATTTGTAAACCAATTTTTAAAACTTGTTTAAGAATTTATATTTTGGGGGGCAGCTGAGTGGCTCAGTGAATTAAGAGCCAGGACCGGAGATGGAAGGTCTTGGGTTCAAATATGACTGCAGACACTTCATAGCTGTGTGACCCTGGGCAATTCATTTAATCCCCATTGCCTAGCCCTTACCTCTTTTCTGCCTTGGAACCAATACACAATATTAATTCTAAGAAGGAAGATAAGGGTTAAAAAAATTTATATTTTTCTCTATCATGTTGTTAAAGTAAGTCTAAAAACCCACCCTGCCAAGATATTTTTTGACCTCTAATCTGAAATCCAACATCAGGCTCTCCTTCATATTGTTGTATCATCTGCAGATTTAGTAAGCACGCCATCCATACTTTATTTAAATAAATTATAAAAATAATATGGTCATCAAAGATTTTTGTTAATCCAGTTCCCATATATGTTAATTTCATTTCTATCCCTTAGAGATAGTCCAAAATAATTTGTTTTGTGCTGAGACCACTTTTAACAGGTTGCCTCCTGTTACTGTCAATTCTTGACACTTTCACAACTTTTATTTTATTTCCCCATATGATTTACCATCCATTTTTTTGCTACTTCTAACCTGTGACATCTGAGATCTGAAACCAACAGAACTCTAATTAGGGTGGGATTATCAATTCTTTTTCATAGGACACTCAAATTTAAAATTACGAAGCTTTACATCTTGTTACATTTTTATTTTCCTAGAATTTTCATTTTCCCAGGAATGTAGAAATTAGTCAGGAAATATATTTTTAACTAGAAAACAACTATAGAGTATAATTGTTCTGGGCACCAGAATTGCTATTTATTGCTCTGGAAATCAATTGGTTATGCCAAAACCTGATCTCTTCTTAATAAAACTGATTACATTTTCATCCTCATTGAGTTATTATATAGTTACTGTATAGTGTATAGTGTACTGTATAGTCATCAAAAGCTAAGCTAAGCTATCTGTGATAAGTATTTGGTAGTCTCTTTAAAAGACCATTAATGAAAAAATAAATAAAGGACCATTAATGATCTCTCTTCTTTCCTGTTCTTCCTGCCATGACCAGAAGATCACTGCATCTGAGGATTCAGACCTCTTCCTTTGTCTTTCTCCACTCCTATCCCCTCAGTATGCTTTCATTAAATTTGAGGCTGTGGGCTTTCCCTGCTTTGAGTTAAAATGCATCAAAGGCTTATGCACTACTGGTCTATGTGATATTTCTGTAAAAACACATCCACACCCCAATTTCCTGACTTCTACTACATATTATAAGAACAGATGACTCTCAAATTGACATATTCAAGCTATAATCTCTTTTCTAAACTCTATTACTGGCGTCATGATGAGGAGGAGGAGGGGGAGGGGGAAGAGGAGGAAAATGATAATGATGGTTGAGATGGTGATAGTTAACATTTATTCAGCACTTAAAAGTTCACTAAGGAGACATCTGGGTAGCTCAGTGGATTAAGAGCCAGGCTTAAACACAGGAGGTTCTAGGTTCAAATCTGACCTCAGATTCTTCCCAGCTGTCATTGTCCTCTTCCTCCTCCTCCTTCTGCTCCTTCTCCTTCTTCTTCTCTTTCCACCTTCACCCCTCCTCTTCCTCCTTCTCCTTCACTTTTTAAAACCTTTACCACCAATCTTAGAATCAATACCCTGTATTGGTTTTTTCTAGGCAGAAGAGTGTTAGGGCTAGGCAAGGTCGATTAAGTGATTTGTCCAGGGTCACAGAGCTAAAAAGGGTTTGATATCAGATTTGAACCCAAGACATCTCATCTCTAGGCCTGGCTCTCAATCCACTGAGCCACCTGGTTACCCCCTATTGTTTTTTTTCTTCTGCAAAGCTCTCCTTTTTCTAATCAATTCACAATGTAGCTAATAAAATTATCATCCTGTATCAAAAGTCTGCCCATATTATCCCCTCATCAAAATTTTCAGCAACTCTTTTTTGCCTCTAGGATCAAATACAAACAACTCAGACTGATAGTTCAGATCCTCCATGGCCTATCTCCAACCTACCTTTCCATCCTTATTTCATATAGGTCCACATATTTTATATAAAAATAAGTATATGTGTATATTGATACATGCACACATAAACACAAAGATATATCTGCAAACTGGCCACTTCATTACAAAAGTAGCTCCTGCCATTCCATCTCTTATCTTCCCGTATTTGGTCAAGTTGTTGTTAAGACTGAAATTAAAATCCTTAGGACTCAGACCAAGAACCTACTCTGACATCAAGTTTCCTTTCATCTCCCTAATTAGTGCTCTCTCCTTTTTCCAAATTATCTTGTCTTTAATATCCCACAGGAGTAATGTGAAGCTCTAAAGGGAAGAGAAGGGTTGTTGGTTTTGTTTTGTTTTTTGTCTTTGTATCTTTAGTTCCTCACATAATAGCATATACAGGTAAGCAAGAGCCTACTATGTATTGTTTACTGCCTGAGACCGTGGGATTCAAAAAATGAGTGAATAAGAAAGATGTGATATATGCAAATAGCCATAAAACAATATAGAACATAATGGTAAAGATAGACACAAAGTGTCAGAAGAGTTGAGATACACAAATAGCTTATGATTGCTATCAATGGTAAATCACAGGAAATCAATGTTCAGTTAATCAGGTGTCATGTATTTCTGATACATTATCAATCTGAAGCCTTCTTTCTCTATTGCACTGAAGACAAAAGAATTTCCTGTCTAGACTGTTTGCTCAGAGAATGGGAATGATTGCTTATGCCCTACTTAATGACAAGTATAACTACCTCCTTCACTTCCCTTTCCCCCAATATAATAGAGCATAAATAAATATTAATTATTTTGAAGTTATCAGAGATTTCGAGCTAACTTCACAGGTCATCTAGTCTAATCTTCTTATTTTACAAGAGAAGATAATTGCAATCCCACTGTAGTGGCATTGACCCACTGTACTTTGTGTACTGAGATCACAGCTGTACAACAGTATTCATTTCTGCTGACCACCTCATAGGAAGGGCATGGAGAATTGTGGAGTATAGCAGGTGATATCTAGAGAGAAGTACCACAGAGAAAGTGTTGTTGTTCAGTTGTTTCAGTTGCTACTGACTCTTCATGATCCCTGGTGGGGTTTTCTTGGCTAAAATATTGGCATAGTTTGTCATTTCCTTCTTCAGTTCATTTTACAGGTGAGAAAAACCAAGGCAAACAGGGTTAAGTAACTTGTCCAGTATCACACAGCTAGAAAATGTCTGAGGCTAGATTTGAAATCAGGTATTCCTGACTCCAAGCCCAGAACTCTATCTCCTGTGCTTTCTAGCTGCCCTCTAAGGAGAAATAAGGTCGGTAGATATCAGCTAAATAGATTTCATCTTATGTCCTTATGTTTTATATGCTTCTATCTACTAAATAAATTATACCTCAGTTCTGAAGTGAAGGCAGAGGACTAGAATCTAGGGAAGTATAGAGAACATTAGATCTAGAATCAGGATAGACCTAAGTTCAAATCCAGTCTCAGATATTTTCTAGCTGTGTGATCCTGCTAAATCACTTGACTTCTGTCTGCCTCAGTTTCTTCATCTGAAAAATGAGAATAATGATAGCATCAATCTCCTAAGGCTGTTGTAAGGATATAATGATTTAACAACTATAAAGAAAATTGTAAACCTTTAAGTGCTATATAACAGCAGTTAGCATTTATATAATGCTTTATAGTTTGCAAAGCCCATTAGAGATTTTACTTTATTTGTTCTTCACAACAAATCTAGGAGGTTGGTACTATTAATATGACCATTTTATTTTATCAAAACCTTTCTCTTCCCTCTTGGAATCAATACTGTGTATTGGTTCCAAGCCAGAGGAGTGGTAAGGGCTAGGCAATGAGGATCAAGAGATTTGCCCAGGGTCACACAAGGCTTTGAACCTAGGATCTCCCATCTCTAGGCCTGGCTATCAACCTACTGAGCCATCCAGCTGCCCCCTAATATGACTATTTTAAAGGGGGGAAACTAAAGCAGAGGTTAAGTGCAGACAATTCTGACAATAGGATTTGGATTTTTGAACTAGTTTAAACTACAGAAATGATGGACTCTTGGCAAGGGATGGAATGCATCTAAGAGACCAGGAAAATTTTTCAAAAAACAAAAATTCTTTAATGTCAGAAACTGCCTATATAAAACTCATGAGTCTGGAGCCATAAATAATATTGGTTATCTTAAATACTTAGCAGATAATTCCTAGGGAAGGGTCTGAGGGACATCAGTAGGATCATAGATCTATAACAAGCGTTCTTAACCTTTTTGTGTTGTCTTGGACCCCTGTGGCAATCTGGTGAAGACTATTGACCCTTTCTCAGAAAAAAAAATGGTTTTAGTACAAAAAACCAAAACATACAGGATCACAAAGTAAATCTTTATAAGGTCAACCAGTGGTGAAATGAATGGAATGTCAGGCCTGGAATCAGGAAGACTCATCTTCCTTAGTTCAAATCTGATCTCAGACCCTGATTAGCTATAAAGCCCTGGGTAAGTCATTTAACCCTGTTTTCCTCATTTCCTCAGTTTCCTCATCTGTAAAATGAACTGGAGAAGGAAATGACAAACTACTGAATCAAATATCTTTGCTAGAAAAATCCCAGCTCATGATGAGCTGAATGGGTTGAACAATGACAACCAAGATAACCAAGTATAGGGAAATAATTATGAAAATATTTTTCAAAAACAAGTTTATAATAATACAGAAATAGGTATTGAGTGATAATACATATATAACCCAGTGGAGTTGCTTCTTGGCTCTGGGATAGGGGAGGAAAAAGGGGAAGAAAAAAAACATGGATCATGTAACCATGGAAAAATACTTTAAAAGTACATTTAAAAAAATAGAAAATAAAATACTTTTGAAATGCTAAAAAAATGTTCACATACACCCACATTAAGAACCCCTTGTCTAAAAGCATTCAGGAGCTCTTATGTTCAGCACCCTCATTTTACACAGAGAAACCTGAATATTTCAGGCTCACTGGGTCATAGATTTAGAGCTGGAGGAGACTTCAATCTTCCTTAAGCCCAATACTTTTATTTTCCAGCTGAGGAAAATGGAGCCAAGAGATTCTGAATAACTTTCTCATGTCAGATAGATAATGATAGAGCCAGGATTTGAAGCTAGGTTGTCTGATTCCAAATATTGCAAACTTTCCCCTATAAAATGCAACCTAGATTCACATGACTGGTAAATTTCTGTGGTTGTACTCTATGTCGATGAATAAGCAACCGATTTTATTTCACGATTCTAATCATCATTAGTCCATAATTACAATTATTCATTACTTGTCAGCTCATATTGTTTCCCAGAAATCTCATCTGGTCTTGAAAGCCCAAATTCATTCAAACAAACAAGCAAACAAAAACTGCCTATGTTATGTCTTTCAGGTACATTCAGACAAGTCAAGACATTCCACAGTGAAAGATTATATGAACGATTCCATTGCATTCCATGTCATTAGCCTTTTAATTTCTCCTTTTTGAGACTTATTCACAGGGTAAGGGCAAGAGCTTGTGGGTTTTATCATAAACAGCAGAGGGCAGCAGAGGGCTTCATTGGAATCCAACTACAGTGGATGCCAACTGATCTCTGGCTAAAGTATGGAGAACTGGAGGGTTAAGCCAGAGATAGGATAGGAATGTAATCAGAGAGAGGCAGTTAGTGCATTATTTTGCTGAAGCAGATAGGAAGGAATTTAGGAGGAAATTCACATGTCCTGTTATTCACAAGGCACTATGCTAAGCCCCTGAGTTACAAAGATTAAAATTTTCTAAGAACCTTCCCTCACAAAAGCTTACATTTCAATCAGTCAATAACATTAAGCAAACAATGAAACAAAAACCTTACTTTCTGTCTTAGAATCAATACTAAATGTTAGTTCGAAGGCAGAAGAGCATTAAAGGCTAGGTGATAGGGGCTGAGTTGCCCAGGGTCACATTGCTAGGAAGTGTCTGAGGTCCAATTTGAACCCAGGTCCTCTAATCCCTAGTCCTGACTCTCAATCCACTGAACCATTTAGCTGCCCTGTCAATATCATTTATCAAGTGCCTACTATGTGCCAGGCACTGTGCCAAACAGTGGGAGCATACATACATACACAGAGGCAGCAAAAAAAAACAGTTCCTGATTTTAAGGATCTCACAGTCTACTGGGGAGAGAGGAGCAGAAAAATATAACCAAATATCATAGATTTCAATTGAAAGAAATTTAGAAGCCATCTAATCCAATCTTCTCATTGAAACCAAACCCCAAGAGTTTAAGTAATTTGCCCAAGGTCACAGGGGTAGGTCATAACAGAGATGGGATTTGAGCCCTGGTCATCTTTCTCTTCTGTCACACATGTCCACATACAAATAAATGTAAAGTACTTGAAAAAGGAGACAACATCAACATCACGGGAGGTCAGATTATAAGGTATATACCAGATGTAGCTTCATGAGGTCAGGACACCATCTTAAATTTAGAACTAGAAGAAAAACCTTAGGCAGTATCCAGCTAACCTCTTTTATTTTACACACAAGGAAACTGAGGCTCCCAGATACTACGTGGTTTGCCCAAGGTCATAGAGGTTGTAAGAAGCAGAACCAGCCTTTTAAACCCGGGTATTTTGATCATCCAGACATGGAGCTCTTTTCATAACACTATTCTCTGTTACCTCCTTCTACATCTAGAATCTGAGACAGTCATACCCCTCTTGAATCAACATAACAGAATTTCATTTCAACAGAATGGCATTTCAGGCACTCAGAGGAGAATTCAGCTGTGAACTGACTATGGCCCAATACATGCCAAAAGTCTGTAGCTACTTGAAAGAGGCAGAGTAAAATACCTATTAACTCTACATTCCTCTACGTTTCTAAGCTTTAAGCTCTATCCCTGTATTAAGTCAGCTATGCGCCTCTGCTATATTATCTTAGCTCCCCACAGAAATGCCTTCCCCAAGTTAAGATGTAGGCTATGCCCTCAACTTTGAAGACTAATTTAAGAAACATATATTTGACTAACATTCCTGGATTTGTTTTCAAAACCACAGTTGAAGATACTGTCTGCTATAACCTAATATCCCCCATATTAAGACCCACATGATGAATTCCTCTTAGAATTCCATGCGGGGGGGGGGGGGGGGGAGGTGGATATTTTCTCTTCAGTTGAACTTTTCTGTTCCATCTTATTTATTTTTTAATTCTTTCACTCTTCATCATCATCAACAACAACAACTCCTCTCCCTCCTGCCTGCCCCCCTTGAAAAAGAAAACCAGAATCCATATAATAAATATTTTATGCCCCTTTTAAAAAGAATCAGACAGTGTGAACTTAATAAACCATTCTGTTACTCATTTTGCCCAGTTTCCAACAGGCTTTGTAAATCTTTGGTCTTTTAAACTTTCAACCTTCATCTTTGGCTAAAAGTAATAAAACTATAACCTTGAACTTGGCCAGGGTGTACCTGAAAAGACTGGAGTGTAAGGCATACCCCATTTCTATTACATCATGATAATCAAGTGTTAAGGAGTCAGGCATTTCCCGAAACCAATCCATCACTTAGAAATAAATAAGAATATTTGAATACAATCCTAAAGGTCATCATGAAGCCAGATTCAATTAAAAAACATTTATTAAGTGTCTGTCATGTATAAAATGCCAAGAAGTCAGAATCCAATGTTGAAAAATTATATTACCCTTAGAATTAAGGATTTTACATTCTAGTGATAGGGTTGATAAATTTGCACATTTGCTTATAAGTTAGTAAATAAAGACTCCACGTGCCTCTTGCCCTAGAGTTAATGTTTAGGATAAATGTGAGGTGAACATTAGGAAATGAAGTATGAGATTCTTGCTAGTTTGTGCAATAAAGATGAGATATGAAGTATCAAAAATGATACTGAGTGCCTTCTATCTAGATATCATGCCAAGCAAGTCCCTCCTCCATATAACAGCCTTTTGACCTGGGCAAGATTTAGGAAAAAGAAAGAAGAAAAAAAAATTCTATTTCCTCCTTGCTCCTGTGTAATTGGAAATCTTGTACCTTTGAACTACATTTCCCAGGAGCCCACTGACTTCCTGTCATTACATGCTGATACAGACAGGGAATAAATAGAGTGGTCTTACATGGCTAGCTCTTTTTGCTTCCTGTCAGTGACTGTGGTGGAATAGGCTGTTTGAACAGGTAGATTAGCCATGGGCATGTGGTTTTATTTTGCTACCTTTTTATTTTGTTACTTCTAGTGATCATTAATAAATCCTTTAAAATATAATATTTGAAGTTATTGTATATTCATTTTAAATTTTACACTCCCCAAACCAAGAAATTGAAGATTATAGGGTTGGCGCCTTGTGAAATTAAGGTGAAAAGAAGAAGTGTCATTTGAAAAAAGGCAAACCTAAAAATTTCCATGTTAAAAACAGTGTTAAAGAGAAGGACTTTACCATATGAATATTAAAGAGATGACTTGTATTATGTAACTTGCAACTAGTCTGCCTGGACATAAACTTTGCTCTCTGTCATAAAGTATTTATTGATCCTCTCACAAAGACAAGCCCAAGTATTGCTAACAAGACAATTTACTGTAACTACAAGAATGATGGAGAATTATTCTTGAAGCCATAACTAACAGGGAATATCCCACAAAGGGTGTGCCTATGGTAGCACCTCATAAAGAGGTAATGAGGCAAAGAAGTTGGGGGTGGGGACACGTTTTGTTGGGTAACAGTATAGCTTCAGAAAATGCAAGACAAAGACAGCCAATTCCACCCTGCCCCTTCCAATCTTGCTAGGTAAAGTATGAATGTAACATGCTTGGCTCTCCTGCTAGCCACCAAGGATATAGCATAATAGACTCAGAGATAAAAGGAATTGTTCAAGGTCATCTAGTCCAGCCTCATCGTTTTATATATGAGGAAACTGAGACTCAGAGAGCTCTTGTCTAAATTTATACAGGTTGTTATGCATTCGATTTTGGCTTTGAACTCAGGTCTTTTGATGCAAAGACCAATTCTCTTCCTACTATCACATACTGCCTATTCACCCCAACCTAAACAGGACCGAAGGATTTGCCACTAAGAGAGAAGTAAACAATCCGGATTTGAACTGATGGACTCTTGCTGGACTGCCTGGGGTGTCTCTGGCTATGATTCAAAAAAGAACCAATATATTATGTAGGCTACAAGTTATCTACCTAAAGAGTTACAACTTTTGTTTTGCCAAGAAGAAGCCACTGAGCAGCTACAATTCAACTGATGAAAAGCAAATGATTTTTTGTCAGTGGAGATGCCACAGACCACAGGATCATAAGCAAACTTAAAAGAAACAGGACAATGGCAGTGAAGTGGAGAAATCGAATCAATGGCATCTAAGCTCTGTAGAGAAGCCACAAGTGGCGAGTCCAGATTGGGAGAGGGCTCCTTCTGGGATATCAAAGGATTATAGAATCAAATAATCATAGAATCTGAGAGTCGCAAGGTCATCTAGTCCTTAAAAAACTAGGCGTCAAATGCAGCCCACCAGCTGAACACAATGCCCTAGCCTTTTAAGATCCTTTTGAATTCTGTCATTCACTTTGTTAGCATTACCTTCTACTTTGTGTTGTCTGTAGATTTGATGAGCATATCATCTATGCCTTTAATCCAGGATAATCAGGGCTAAAACCAGCTCCTAGGGGTATTCCACTGGGGACCTTTATCACATTGCAAGCTCTATATAGCTTGCTTTGTATTAGATTTTTTTTATTTATTTAGAATATTTTTCCATGGTTACATGATTTGTTTTCTCTCCCTCCCCTCTGTTCTCCCCCCTCCCGAAGTCAACAAGCAGTTCCACTGGATTATACATCTACCATTTTTCAAAACCCATTTCAATGTTATTCATATTTGTAGTAGAATGATCTTTTAACATCAAAACCCCAATCACATCCCCATAAAACCATGTGAGTGATCATCTTTTTTTCTTCTGCATTTCTGCTCCCACAGTTCTTTCTCTGGATGTGGATAGCATTCTTTTATATTTGTTTACATATTGCCTTTCCCATTAAATTGTAAGCTCCTTGAGGTCAGGGACTGTATTTTGTCTTTGTGTATACCCCAGCACTTAGCACAATGCCTGGCACATTGTAGGTACGTAATTGTTATTTATTGATATTGAATCATTAAAAACTGCTCTTTGATTCTGACCCTCCAACCAGTTATGAACTTGTATGGCTGTGTTGCTGTCTGATCCATATCTCTTTGTCTTCTCCCCATGAATAGTCCAAGATAGTACACCAAAAACTTGAGGAGCTTCAGTCACAGATTCTATGAGCTGGAAGGAACCTCCAATATCATCTGGTTCAAGCCATACTTAAATGGGAATCTGTTCTACATGATCCTCTAATAAGAGTCACCTAGCTCTGGCTTAAATCCTCTACAGATAGGGGATTTGCTACATCCTAAAACATTTCATTGTATTCTGGGAAAGCTCTAATTATTAAAAAGCTTTCTTTACCTTAATCTGAACCCTGTCACTCTCCAACTTTCATACATATACTACAATTCAACAAGCATCTATTTATTTATCAGGTACCTAGTATACATGCAAGGCATAAAGTAGAGTCCCACTAGCTAGCTGTGTGACCCTGAACAAGTCACTTATCCCGGTTTATCTTATTTTCCACATGTGTTAAATGAGTTGGAAAAGGAAATGACAAACCACACTGCAAGCAGAGAGGAGGTGGGAAAATATTACAGGCAGGAGACAAGAATGTGTACAATGATAATAGTACTCTGACTGGAGATGAGAGTTCTTTTTCTTGTTGGAGAGAATCATGAGAGGAAACTGAAAGGGAGATTGGTCCAGCTAATAGAGGACACAAATTCTTGGTATGCAGTTTAGACTTTATTCTGTAGACAACAGGGAACCATGTTCGGTGATAATATAAAGCAACATTTCAGAAAGATTTCTCTGCCAAATATGTGGGATTGTTTGAAAAGAAGAGGGAAGAGCTTATGAGGTAAAAATGGGCTGGATTGGATTGGACTTGGCAGGAATAAAAACTGTAAGGAAGGGACAAGAGCAAGTGACAATACAAGATAAGAATATGCAGAACTTGCTGATGTGACATGGGAGAAGAGGGAGAAGAGGCTAAGGGTAGCTGAGGTTGAGAGAAGCCTAGGCTTATGGAAGCTTCCAGATGAAAGGAACTTAGAGAAACTTGAACCAAAATCTTTCATTTAAAGATGATAAAACTGAGGCTTAAGGAATGGAAATGGGGTTGCTTGAATTCAAATTTCCTTTAGAACGTAGTTCAGTTTCCATCTCCTCCGAAAGGCTTCCTGATTCTGCCATTTGATGTTTTTTTATATATCTGTTTATTATTTTTAATACTCTCTTCCTCTAGAAATCATCCTGTTGTTACTTTGTCTATAATTTGTACTCACTTATCTGGGTACAGTACACTATATCCCTTTAGGAGAAATAAACTGCTGGCATTTATCAGCTTACAATAGTTTTGAAATTGTTTCATTTTTGTATCCTCAGTGGCTCATAGAATGCTTTGCTCAGAGTAGGTGTTATTCACATAAACAGGTCCAGAGAGAGAACTGATACCTCATCTAATTTTCTAGCCTCTCCAATCTCATTTAGCATGTTGAGGGCAGCCTCATTATCCTGGTCAGGTTGCCATACCTGTTATAATTTTATTATCTAACTATGGAATTTCCACCCATGTAAATTCCAGAGCACTTTGTGTTCTGATTTTTCATCTGTTTCTGATCTATGACTGTTTATGTCGTCATTTGGTGCTTATAATGCTCACAATGTTTTCCTTTCCTCTCCTTTCACCTCTGTTACTTTTTCCAAGTCTTTTTCTTTTTAAACCCCTACCTTCCATCTTAGAATCAATACTGTGTGTTGGTTCTAGGGCAGAAGAGTGGTAAGGGCTAGGCAATGGAGGTCAAGTGACTTGCCCAGGGTCACACAGCTGGGAAGTGTCTGAGGCTAGATTTGAACCTAGGACCTCCCATCTCTAGGCCTGGCTCTCAATCCACTGAGCCACCCAGCTGCTCCTGGCAATAGTCTTTATAATTAAGAAGCACCAGAATCTTTTAGTTATCCTTTGTCCACCTAATGGTTGAGACACAAATTCTATAATAAGGTCCTTGATTTCTGCCAAGCATTCCAGTTCACCCAATATATTATGCATAGTATGCTTCTTGCAGAGGTAGTATTTACATATTCTGCCTGGAGTTTACAGTCCCTTCTTTCCCCTCTTTGATCTTACATTTGACAAGCTAGATACTCTCAGCAATGCCTTCATGGCCTTTTAACAAAGTGTTTGTTGATATCTGCCTTGTATTTTCTTTGCACTTCAGGTTTTCCAGTAATGTTTAGTTAAAAAAACCCTTTATTACAACCTGGGAATTAGTCAGAGCAGCATATTTACGAGAGGCCTCTGCTTTCTGTATAGTTATGTTCCAGCTATTCCCAGAGTTCCGCCATTGCTTAATACATCTCAAACCTCCTCCCTAGAACCACTCCTTAACAACACAGGGGTAGTCCAGGTCATCCGAAGGAGCCATTCATTAATGGTGAAGCTGAACCTTCTGAGGCAAATAGGGCAATTTAGTAGAAGGAATGCTAGGCAAAGTCAGGAAAACATGGATTTGAAACCTGCCTTGGACTTAATTGCTGCAAAACTTTTTAAAGCTCAATTTCCCCCATATAGCGGAGATACTAGCTGTAGTTGCTGACGCATCATGGTGTTATAAAACTCAAATGGGTTAATATGCATAAAATATGATTAATATTTCTGAGGATAACATCATCATCATCATTATCATAGCTAGCATTTAAATAGTGCTAAGGTTTGGTCTGTGAAGTGCTTAACAAATAAAATCTTATCTTTTTAACAACCCTGGGAAGTAGGTGCTATTGTCATCTCTATTTCAGGTGAGAAAAGGGAGGTAGACAGGTTAAGTGACTAATCCAGGGTCATACAATAATGATCTATTAAGGCAGAATTTGAACTCGGGTCTTTCTGGCTCCAGTTCCAAGTGCTTTATCCATTGTGCCTCAATATCATGAATATAGCCTAACAAGACAAGTTTCCTCTGAACCTCCCTCTTCCTTTCATAACATTTTACTCCTTTCTCAAAAAATAAACTTGTCTAGAATCCTAAGACCATCAGTTTAGATTTGAGAGCGATCTTAGATCTCATCTATTTTTATTAATTAATCAGCTAACATTTACTAAGTTGCTACTATGTTCTAGTTACTGTGGTGGGCACCGGGGATGAAGGGCAATAAGGAAGTAATTCTTGCCCTCAAGGTGCTTTATACTATAGTCAGGATCTATATCGGTATCTATATCTATAGAAACATATAGAAAGATAGATAGATAGATAGATGGAGGGATAGGTAAATGGATGGATAGACAGAAAAACAGATAGACAGATATATATATACATATATATATATATATATGTGTGTGTATATATATACACAGAGAGAGAGAGAGAGAGAGAGAGAGAGAGAGAGAGAGAGAGAGAGAGAGAGAGAGAGAGTGAGAGAGCCTCTGGCATCCCTTACCACATAGGTAGGGGTAGCCTCCTGTGACTGACTGCCACAATCTAAAACTTGTGAGACTGAATCATCTGCTCTTTCCATTGTTACTCAGTTGTATCTGATTATTTATGACCCCAGAAGGTTGTTTTTTGTTTGTTTGTTTGTTTGTTTTGTTTTGTTTTGGCAAAGATATTGGAGTGGTTTGCTATTTCCTTCTCCTGCTCATTTTACAAATAAGGAAACAGAGGCAAACAGAATTAAATGACTTGCCTAAGGTCACACAGCTAGTAAACAGCTGAGGTCAAATTGAGCATAGGTTTTCCTGACTCTAGGCCCATGCTCTATCTACTGTGCTACCTAGTTGCCCTTCCCTACTCATTCTTTTTGCTGAGTTCTTTTAGGCAACTTTTGTCTCCTGTGTTCAGAGTGACTATCTCAATATAGCTACATTGAGGATATCTTGGACTAATTCAGGGGAAAGATTTCCTTCTCCAGCAACTTCTCTTTTAACAACTGCTCTCACCATCCCCTCCAGAACATGGCCTGGATGGATGTGTATGTTTCTGTTGTATGTTGTTTGTCCTCTAAGAGTTCTAGCTACGACAATGTTGGAGAAAGAATTGCAGGCTGGGTATTGCAGTCAGCCACCATAGAAATCTTGAGAAACCAGAGTGCCTAAAATTGAGTCCTAGGGAGGTTTAGTTAGATTTGGAACTGGCAGTATGATATATAGGAACTGATCTGGGTTAGTTTTTTAACCCTGAGAAGAGTGGTATGGGCTAGGTAATGGGTGTTAAGTGACTAGCCCAGGGTCACACAGCTTGGAAGTATCTGAGGCCAGATCTGAACCCAGGACTTCCAGTTTCTAGGCCTGGCTCTCAATCTAGTGAGTCACCTTCCTGCCCCTCTGAGCTGTTTTGAAACCCATCCCTTTCCTATCCCCAGAAACTGAGGTAATACAAAGGAGGAAGATTATAATTCTACATGTTGGAAGAGTAAATCTATATATTTATTATGCCTTATGATTTCTATATTCCTTTGTAAAAGCTAGTCTATTAGTGGATAATGACACTAGGGTTCAAGGGCAACACTACCTTTACATGGGGATACCTTCAGTGAGGGGTGGAGCCATATACACAGAACCTAGATATCCCAAACACCCTAATGGTATCAGAAAACCTTGAGGGAGGCAGAAGGGGCAGAGTAGTCTGTGTTACATATGTAACAAGGTGTGCAAAGTATTTTTACAATGATCTCCTCTTATGCTGACAACATCATTGGAAGGTAGGTGTTATTAATCCATTTTACAGATAAAGAAACTGAAGCATGTTGAGGTTATAATTTGCCCAGAATCACCTCTATTAGATTTTGAGGCTAGATTTGAACTCAGGTCTTCTGGGCTCCTGGTTCAGGACCTTTTTTACTGTGTTAGCCACCTGCCTGATTTTTTCCTTTTGTTTCTCTTAGACAGTCTAAGGGTTTCATCTGTAATAGGTGGTCTTTTATTTTAAAAAAAAAAAAAAGTTCTAGAAGCCCATCTCTGTGTTCAAACTCCCTACCTGAAAATGTAAACTTGTTTTTTGAAGTCCAGGAGCAATTTGGAATACACGCCCACAAGAGGACGCCATTCTAGGGCCAGCTATGTGCACTCACATACACACACACAGACACACAGACACACACAGACACACACAGAATGTTGTGCAATCAATGAAAGCTCTCACTGCATTTCCGGGCTTCTGCCTGATCTACTGCTGCTTAATTGCCTCTTTACAACTTTCCAGTAAACAAAGGAAACATTTCTGAACTTATTCAGACTTCCAGAGAACTCTGCTAAGTCTGGAGTTGGTCCCTTCCCCCACTTAACTCTGCCTTCTAGCGTTATGACTCACTCATTAAAGCAACAGGGATCAGAGATCAGTCCTCCACCCCCAACCACCAGGAAAAAGCACAATTTGTAATACTTTCATGGAGCAAGAAAACCTTTGCCTCCCCCTTCTCTTACTTCCCAGATAGAGCATACACTAAATCACTCACTCACTCACTCACTCACTTGTCCCTTCCTGAGATCTTTCTCTCTTGAGTTCCTGCAAAATTTCCCATGCTGAAAGAATTCTTTGCTTTAGTCTTCATCAAGGAAGGTATTATGGAGATTAGCAATCCCACAATGCCTTTTGAAAGAAACTGGTCCTAGATGTAAGGCTTGAAAATACACAGAATGTCTTATACCTAGTCAAATAGGTCAGAGGTCATTGATTCCATATGCTTTCATATCCATTGGTCTTTAACCCTTTGATTTCTTGAAGAGAATAATGCCATCCAATGGGAACACTATATTGCACAGTAGTCATGTGACTATTTGCCCTTAATTCCAACCGTCAGCCTGACTCCCCATAACTGCGGGAGCATTGTTGCAGGATAATCTTAGGGACTGCACCTCCCTGGCCTTAGAATTTGGGAAACTTGAATGGTGGGGGAAATTGGCAGGTGTTCAAAAGCTGTAATTTACTATTACAAGTGGCTACTGTGCCAGAGGACTGTGTATTGCCAATTTGACCATTTATAAGATTTCTAGAAAGAACTCTCTGAACTGAAGATTGGAGAGTCACTTTTCTGTGAATTGGCAAAATCTGTAATACTGGATAAGATTGCTGAAACCAGGCTATTGGAGAAAAGGCAACATCCAAGGCTGAATCATTCTTGACTAACGCTATGAGTCCCCTTCAAAGATAAGTGCAAAAATAGACAAAGGGAAACATGTGGATTTAATGGATTTAGAACCATTTCTTAATAATTAGAACTGTCCCAAATTGGAATGTGTTGAATGTGGAGATAATGTGGTCCCCCTCATTGGCGGTCTTGGTAGAAAGATTATAAATCTAGGGCTAGAGAATACTCGAGAGGTCACCTGACCCCTGTCACTTTACTGCTGGAAAAAACTGAGTCCCAAGAATGTTTATGTGACTTGTCCAAAGTCACACAGGTAGGACGCATTAGAGATCGTATTGAAATTCAGATTCTCAGATCCCAAAGCTAGGATGCTTCCTCTTGTTGCATTTAAGCAGGTATGTTATAGTGAGGATTCCTTTTCAGATACAGGCTGAGTTTGATTCATTCAAACTCTCTGATTCTATTATTCAGAATCCAGATTTTTAGAAAACTTTGACAAATTTCCAAAGTACTATTGGCACAAAGAAACCATTCTGTCATGGATCACAGCCTCGGAAATGACTTAGCAATAAAAAATAAATGATAGGGAAAAGTAAGAACATTTCTGGTTATAAATAAGTGGGTGCTTAGCCCAAAGTATGATTGCTGGAGCCAGTCTCACTTATTGTCATTAGGAATGTTACAGAAAAGGAAGTTAAGAATGACATCTCTTAATTGATAACCCAAACTAAGCAAATAACTGTATGATTGGGAGAAGGGACAAATTAATTTCAGTATATAACTTAAATTCATAGATTTTAAGTCCATGTAAAGGGACTTAAAGAAAAATGCTATAAATTTCCCAGAGTAGATTTTAGGTTTTGAACAATCTGTTACAACCCAATTAAAAAGCCAACTGTATTGTGAAAGTACATGGGTGATGATTTTTTTATCAGAATATATTCCTAATAAAACAGATTTTGAGTGATAATACATTTATAATCCAGTGGAATTGCTTGTCAACTCCAGGAGGGGGAGAGACAACATGAATTGTGTAACCATGGGAAAAATTTCTAAAGATTTAAAAAATATACACTCCTAATTTTAAAAAAAAACTATTTCTAATCCATAAAGGCCTATTGATGAAGAATGAGACTTTCTCTCTCAATCTCTCTTTACTCTTTTCCTTGCTGATCACATTGACTGTCATGGTCCCAATCATTGTTCAGTATTAACTACATGTCCCTGTAAACTTTGTCATGGTGAAATAAAATCTTACATTTCTAATTCTTTACTAGATATCAGCACTTGATATCCTGCCATATCAAACTCAACATATTCTGAATTGAGCTCATCATTTCCTCTTCCCTGTTTCTCTTCTTTTCTTTTCATTTTTTGTTTCTACTTTTAATCTTTTTATAATAAAGATAACTGAAAGTAGGCCAGATGGAAGGTTACAAATGTGTGGTAAAATCATGGGGACACTAATAAAAATGTTTAATATTACTCATTTGTGAGTTTTCAAATTCATAAAATATAATGTCCATTTAAATCAGATAAGGGAAATATCTGAAAGAGAAGTTTGCAAGGCCAACACTTGACAATTACTATACATCTTCTTTTGCAAAAGCAACTTTCAGCAGCAGAATCATTTCCTGGTTTTGTTGCTCCTTTTCAAATCACCCTCATCTGTTTCTGTTACAGAGGAATTCTTCCTTTGGTTTTTCTGACACAAACTGCTATACTATGGTGGTATACTAAAGGAAAGAAAGAGAAGATGATGGGTATCATTTTCAAAGTCAAAAATGACAGATGTAATTTGGAACTTACTAGGATTTGGCTTCTTTCATTCCTTTCTTTTAGCCATTCCATGAAATAGAGATAAAGTAGAATTTATTTCCATTCCAAATGTTTCTTTTAATAGTATAAATATTTTCCAAGTGACTCAGGAAGAAACCATAGAGTCCTTTTCACCTCTTCCCTTCCCTTAACACATTTGCTTAGTTGCCATGTTCTGTCAGTTCTTCCTCTAAAATTTCAATCAAATCTGTCCCCATCTTTTATTTACATGTCCACCACCCTAGTACACTTTCCCATAGCTTCTTGTAATACTGTAATAATCTAAGTCAGCATTGATGAAGTATTAGGATGCACACAGAGCTGGCATTCAGGGAGCTGCTCTGTTCCCCCTCTTCCCAGCATCTAAGGACTTTTTTTGTATGCTCCATTCCTCTGTCCAGCCACCCAAAGCCTAGCACATCCTCCCTTCACTCTTTGGGGTAATGGGAGTAGGAAGTCAGTGCTCACAGGCAGCTTAAAATTGTAATCTGGGCATGAGAACTTGAAAACCTTTGCCAATGCTGGTCTAAGTGATCTCACTAACTCCAGCTTCTCCCTTCTCTATACTACCTTTTACATTACTTACAAAGTAAAATTCATGAACAGAGGTCTTATTACATCTTTCCCCTACTCAAAAACTTTCATTGACTCCCTATTTCATCATCATCATCATCAATAACAACTGAATCTGGCATTCATGACCTGGAATCTAGCTCCACTCTACCTTTCCAGATATATTTTATTTTGCTTCTCTTCATATTTTCTATTAGTCATTCTCTGGTCACATCTTATTTTCTCTTGCCTCTTTTTTGGGTATACCATCTCTCATGCCTGCAATAGATTTTCCTCCATGTTTCTGCATGTGGAAATTATTTCCTTCCTTCAAGTCCCAACTCCATTGACAACTCCTTTTGAAAGACTTCCCTATGATGCCTAACAGGCTGTAATACCATTACTGGGTCTGAATACCAAAGAGATCATTAAAAAGGGGAAAATAACTACTTATGCAAAAATGTTCATAGCAGGTCTTTTTGTGGTGGCAAGGAATTGGAAATCTGAAAGGATGCCCATCAACTGGGGAGTGGCTGAACAAGCTGTGGCATATATTGCTGAGGGAATGCTATTGTGCTATAAGAAATGATAAGCCGGATGATTTCAGAAAAAGCTGTAAAGACTTACATGAACACTTGCAGAATGAAATAAGCAGAACCAGGAGCACATTATACAGAGTAACAGCAATATTGTGGAATGATCAACTGTGAAAAACTTAGCTACTCTCAGAAATACAATGATCTAGGACAATTCTGAAGGACTTATGACAGAGAATGCTATTCATCTGAGAAAGAAGTGTTGGAGTCAGATGCAGATCAAAGTATACTACCTTCCACATTGGTTTATGTATAGTTTTATTTTGGGGTTTTGGTTTTATATGAATATTATTACAATGATGACCAATATGGAAGTATGTTTTGCATGCTAATACATATATATATCCAGATCAAATTGTTTACCATCTCTGGGACAAAAGCAATTTGGTTCTTATTATTTTGGAAAATGTATGTTGAAAATTATTATTACATGTAATTGGGAAAATAAATACAAAAAGACTTCCCTGATCCCCTTGGATAGAAGTAAGCCCTTCTCGCCAAATCTTTGAGGTATGTATTTTGATCTTTTGCTCACCCTGAACATATTCAAACATATTACAGGGGTTTTTTTTCCTATTGCTTTACCAGTTTCTAAACACTTTGAGGTTAAGAAGCATGTTGTTTCTAAATTTTGTGATCCTAGTGTCTAACAAAGTGCTTTGCAAAGAGTAAGCACTTAATAATTAATAAATACTTGTTGAAGTGAATTCCTAAGCCAAGTATTAAGGATTAGATTCTCTTAACCCACAAAGGAAGCAATGAGAATGTAACGGAATTTATTCAGATCTTTTCTTCACTTACTAGAGAACTGTAGCAGCTTTGGAAGAGAGATAGTACTCACTAAAACTTGACTGGAAGAGAAAGTCAGATGGGAAGAAGGGGAGCAAAAAATCAGCCATGATCTAAAATTCAGCTGGCAGAAAGCCTCAAATAGCAGAATTTTATCTTCCAGAATGGTAAAACTAGCCTAATTGAATGAGAACATGCTAAAGTCCTACTGAGTTGCACAACTCATTTGGGGGTCTATTTTTTTAGAAAGGAAAATGATACGGTTACCTTGCTTTCCTTCAGTTCAAGTCATCAGGTTCAGTTCTGAAAAGATTAGTAGATGTGATTGTTTAGCCTCTCTCAAGCCACTCTTTGAAAGACTGTGGTGAACATGAGAGGTACTAGTGAGTGGGAGAAGTAGAGATGCTTTAATTTTTTCAAAAAGGGAAAAAACTGGGACTACTAACAATAGGCCCATTAGCTTGATTTGTTATCTTGAAAAATTCTGAAATATGAAATTTCAAGGGATATTTAGTCAATATTTTAAAATGAAAATGGTGATCAGAAATAAACAACTTGGCTTCAAAAACAAGGCACGCTAGACTAATCTCATTGCTCTTTTTGACAGTTAACTAGACTGGTCAAGCAGGGGAATGCTGTATATAGTTTCCTTTTATTTTATTTTTTCAAATTCTTACTTCCTGTCTTAGTATTAGTCCTAATATAGAAAAAGGGCAAGGACTAGGCAATCAGGCTTAAGTGACTTGCTCAGTGACTGGCTTAAGTGACAGGCTTAAGTGACTGTGAGTCACACAGCTAGGAAATATCTGAGGCCAGATTTAAGTCTAGGTTCTCCTATGCTATCTAGCTGTCCTCAGTTTACCTTGATTATAGCAAAACATTTGACAAAGTTTTTCATTTTGTTCTTAGGGGAAAAAAGTAGAAATGTGAGGTATATAGTATGGCAATTATAAGGATTTGGATCTGTTTGAATAGCTGGACCCAAGAAGAGTCTTTAACTGTTTAAGGTCAACTTGGGAAGAGATACCCAATGAAGTGCCCCAGAAATCAATGATTAGGGCTGTGCTCTTTAATATTTCTATCCAATGACTCAAATGAAGGATTAGCTGGTATGCTTTTCAAATTCACAGATAATAGAAATTTGAGAAAGCTTACTAACACATTTAACAACATGGTTAGGATCCAATACTACACTAAAAAGAATAATGTTAAATTCAACGGGAATAAATATAAAGTCATATATTTGAATTTCAGGGCCTACTTCATAAGTACAAGATGGTAGAGGTATGGAAAGACAGCAGTTCATCTGAAAAATCACATGGCAGTCAAAAAAAGTTAATATGATCTTAGAATGCTTTAAGAGATCATGCCCACAACTATGGCATTATCTGCCCTCTGGCCATAAGAGGAGGATTGTGTTCAATTCTGGGTAACACTCTTGAGGATGGACATTGAAAATCTGGAAAGCATCTGGAGTAGGTCAGCAAAAATGGTAAAATGCTTCAAGATCATGTTATTTGAGAATTGCTTAGAGTTTCTAAATCTGGAGTCCATGAACCACCAAGAGTCCTAGAGATAGAACTCAGAGAGGCTGTGATCTTTGATAGAAAAAAAATACATCTAACCTTTCATTGAAATTTGGCATTTCCTTTTATTTAAAGATATTATTCTGAGGAATTCATGGAGGCCAAAGGGGTCCATGACACCAAAAAAAGGTTAAGAGCTTCCTGATATAGTCCAATCCTGCATTTTGCCTATGAGGAAATTGAGGCCAAGAGATTAAATGACTTGAACACTTTCTAGCTATTATAGTCATCCCAGATTTATATCTATGATGCCATGATGTTATTACTAAGGGTCTGAGTTAGTACCAAAGCCAGGACAAGAATCTATGTCCCTTTCTAAAAGGCTGTTATGTCAAAGCAGCTCAGGATTCTCAAATGAATTGTTTGACTTATTCTGTTTGTTTCCAGATGGCAGAATGAGGAACAATAGATGAAAGCTGCAGGGAGAGAGATTTTACCTTGATGTCAGGAGAAACTTCCTAATTTCTGTCCCAAAGTAGAATGGATTGCCTTGACACAGAGCAGTTTTCCCTAACTCAATATCACTAAGCAAAGACTGATAGATCATTTGTCAGGGAAATTCTTATTCAGAAATGGTTTGGATGAGGTGATCTCTGAGGTTCCTTCGAATACAGAGATTCTGAAATGAATGCCAATTTAATCAATAGCTGTAATGAGGTTTCTCAACAAATTTGTTATTAGAAATTATTTAGGACTAGCCAAAGAGACACAAACATCCAAGTGAGATTCTTTGCCAGTCTGCTTAGCAGGAACTTATATTTTAAGTCTCTATTCTCCTTTAGAGTATACTAGGAAGTTTGGTTCATAAATATTAAGATAAATCTCCTTTTTGATCTCTAGACTAGTCTCTTTTGAAAGAAAATTCAGGATTCTCATGGTTATTGCCATTATTAATAAAGCTTGATTTAAGAAAAAAGTGGGATTCCTTTGAACTCCCCAATTAATTTCCTCACTTCTGAAAAAAAGACCCAGCTCTGGGTCCAACTATTTCCACTTGGTTAGAAGGAAACCAATTGATCAGACAAAACAAACACTCCAAAACAGAGATGGTCCTACACTTGAGATCTGAGCTTAAATGTGAAACATGGTTTGTAGATAGATTATGATATTTAAAGTCTTAGAAATAAGATCATTTTCATAAATTTAGAGTTGGAGAGGATCTTACAGACCAGCTTCTTTAACCTCTTATTTTATGGTTGAAGAACTAGAGCCCATAGAGGTGAATTGACTTGTCCAAAGTCATTCAGGCAGCATATAGCCAAAATTCAAATTCAAGCCCTCTGACTGAATTGAGAACTCTTCAAAATACTGTGCTGCCCTGTAGCACCATGTTGAAAATAATATTAGAAAATAATGTTAATGATAAAATAATACTAGACAACAATGAAACAGAGGTAGTGTGTCATTGTGGATAGAGAACTAGTTTTGAAACCAGGAAGATTTGGGTTTAAATTCTTTTTCTGTTATATTTATTGGCTATGTGACTCCAGTAAGTTACTTAATCTTTCATTGCCTCTAGGCAGCGCTGAGACATTAAATTGTAGAAAAGGTGCCAATTGTGTCTATCTGGGGATTTCCCTCCCCAGATGTTCCTTATGTCAATGAAATGACAAATCCAGCCCCATCCCTATCCTTGTAAAATGACATTTGTCCTGGGAACCATGCCTCACAATATTGATAACAAGAGAAGGGCAAAAATACTGCTTGTTTAAAAAGACTGTGACTCTTCATTTGGCAAATACAAACTACAAGGGCCCCAGAGAATCCTAGAGGTGTAGAGCTACCAGTGCCCTTAGAGGTTGTTAAGCTTATATTCTATTCCTGGGGCAGCTAGGAGATAGAGCACCAGGCCTGGAGTTGTGAGGACATGGGTTCAAATCTGGCCTCATACACTTTCTAGTTGTGTAACTCTGGGCAAGTCTCTTAACCCTGTTTGCCCAGCCCTTGTCCTTCTGACTTAGAGTTGTCATTAAGGGTTTAAATATATATTTAAGAATATACATAAATACATACATGAATTCCATTACAATTGTGTCCCCATATCTGCTGCTGGGGAAAACAGAGAATTTCTTCTTTAAAAACAGAATTAAAAATAAGTCAGCTGATATAACTCAGGTAGGCAGTTAAGAGAGGCATCTTGGAAATGAGCTTCATTTATTTTTATTCCTCCCATCCTGGGACACATTCTTGGACAACATAAAACATGGCTCCCAGTCAACCAAGAACATGGCCACATCCAAATAACACAATAAAGAGGTAAAAGGAGAAAGTCCTAGGCTACAGTACTAGGAGATTGCCACTGCATCTCCTCCTAGAGGAAAATGACAGCTGTGCTTGCAATCACAAACTCTCTCCACACTTAATTATTACTAGGAATGGCTGGTCTGATAAGGAGGCAACCTGGTACAGTGGAAATAGAGCACAGGCTCTGGAGTCAGAGGAGCTGGGCAAAGCTCTTGACTATTTTGCTTATTGCTTCTGTGACCTGTGTGGGCAAGAAATTTAATTTTCTTTGGCCTCTATTTTGTTATCAGAAAATTAGGAATTTGGACTACAGATGACTTCTGAGTTTCTTTCCAATTCTTTTGAACTATGATGAAGAATACATCAAGGGGGCAGCTAAGTGGCTCAGTGGATAGAGCCCTGGGGTTCAGATTTGGCCCCAGCTTGTGTGACCCTGGGCAAGTCACTTAAACCCAGTTGCCTACCACTACCACTCTTCTGCCTTGGCACTAATACATGGTATTGATTTTAAGAAAAAAGGCAAGGGTTGAAATAATAATAATACATCAGCTCTGTCCCCATTGACTTCTAAATATCAGAGTAAGCTTTAGCTCCCACTCTTCCCACTTCTTTGCCCTCTAGAAAAGCCAGTACAATCAACCTCTTACTCCTCATTTAGTCCTCCAGTTTCTAGTACAAGCATCTCCAGTGAACCTCCCCACATGGCACATGATGTTTGCTCCCTACTACCTTTTCTGTCTCCATTCCCTCCAGTGCCTCATTCTTCCTACTGGACACTTTTCATTTACATTTGAGCAAACTGAGGCACAAAGATGATTTAAAAAAAGTCTGTGGACACATAGAATTAGAGTTAGGACTAGAACCCAGATTTCCTTTTGATCCAGTGCTCTCTTTATACTGATGTGTCTGTTGGAAATATTAGAGAAATGTATTTAAAATGTATATAAAGCAATGAGTATTATAGAGTAGATGAATATGGAACATGTTTGCTAAAACACCAAACATAAATCCATATCCTATAAAATGACCTACTCTGATAAATAGTATTTAGGGGACAGTTAGCTGACTCAATGGGTTGAGAATCAAACCTAGAGATGAGAGGTCCTGGATTCAAATCTGGCATCTAGACACTTCCCGTCTGTGTGACATTGGGCAAATCACTTAACTCTCATTGCCTAGCCCTTCTGCCTTGGAACTAAAACACAGTACTGATTCTAAGACAGACGGGTAAGTGTTAAATAAATAATATTAAGCAGGGTGGTACAGTGAATAGAGCCAGTCATGGACTCAAGATGACTTATCTTCCTGAATTCAAGTCTGGCCTCTAAAACTTATTAACTGTGACCCTGGACAAGTCACTTAACTGTTTGCAGCCTGTTTGCCCAAGTTTCCTCATCTGTAAAATAAGCTGGAGAAGGAAATGGCAAACCACTCCAGTATCTTTGCTAAGAAAACCCTAAAGGGGGTCACAAAGAGAGGGACACACTGAAAAATGACTAACTGATAATCAAAACAACAAAATTTAATGTCATTCAGTCTTCAAGAGGAGCCAGGATGGTACTTGTCAGGACATTTTATTTCCTGCTATGATAACTGCACTATCCTTCAAACCAGAACTCTAGAAATCTGAGAGGACCTAAGTAACTCAGTTCAACACCTTGGGATCATGTCTCCATCTTCACCAGGGCCATCTTCCTCTCAGCAGCTCTATGGTACCATCTCCATTACCCACTCTCCACCACTTCTAGCTCCAGAACTATAATCAAATCAATACTATCATTGCTTCTAGGAGGGATGAGTCACTGGATTGCCCTATTGTTCCATTTACCATTATTTCCTTTCTTGGCCACTCTTCCCTTATAAATGTTAATTCCCCCCCCCCCATTAGAATGCGAGCTGTATAAGAGCTCTCATGTTGAATCCTTAGCTCTCAGCACAGTGCTTGGCATGTAAGCATTTAATAAATACTTTTGATCTATTCATCCTATAAAGGTAATTAATCTTTCATGGAAGAGCAAACCATAGGACCACTGAATTTCCATCCCACTCAGAAATTCTGTTATATTATCACATATAACCCTCACTGTCCATAATATAGTTACTGGGGCACTCAAGAAAATGGGCCTCTATGAGTATGTTGCTGGCATAACTAATTACAGGAAGAGGCATGGAATCAAGAAACAGCTACATTCCTGAGGCCGTAGCTAAAAGAGAATCTCCCCAAATCCCTGGAGGAGTGGCAGCAAGGCAAGAACCAACAGCTGCCACAACAATCTACACCCACTGCTTACTTACAGCCCTTCATGGCACCCAACTCAGCTGAGCCTGGATTCCTTCCTAAAGCTCAACTATGTTATGAAGAATGCTAAATGCTAAGGAGTCTGGAAAGAAAAATTTCAAAGAAGTGCCAAGTTTATTAGAGTGAGAGAATCCCCCCTCACATTTTCATAGCCACGTACACCTTCCCTAGAGGCACCTTAATCTCCTCAATAATGCTGGTTCTCAAAGAAAAAGTTGTTGAAGAAGTGATGGAGTTTGGAACAAGGTATCTGAAATTCCAGTTCCAAATTATGAACCTGGGAGTAAGCAAAATAGTAAGTTTCAGAGATTTGCTGCTTGACTCAGGCTTCCAGTGTAGCTCAAATAGGTTAGATTTCATTTAGAGAAATGGCTCCCAGAGTCCAGGCCCCACCCAAAATTCCTTTGCCCAATATCCTTATCTTCTGCATACTGCGCACGTGTATGTGTGTGTGTGTGTGCGCACGCACGGACGTGTGCCACACACACACCAATGGGCAATGAGTGGAAGGTCTGAAGCTTATGTCCAGTCTTGATGGGTTTTTTTTCAGACTGTCAGAGAGGTTCTGTTACAATTACAGAGAGCTTCAGGTGACAGCTCCCTTCTGCAGAAGTATCATGTCCATGTGCCCAAAGGAATGCCCCTGAGTAGTAGTTATCTTTGGCGTCCAACCAGCTGTAATTTGGCAGTCTTGACTCTAAGTGCTTCTGATAGGTTCCGCTTTCGAACATCAGAGTTGGTGATAAACTCCACATGCGACAAAGGGAACCAGCCCCTCTCCCCATCTGACAACCTTACACCTTCCAGCCAACCTGGTGGGAGAAAGGGAGAAAGGGAGGATGATAATGTGGGTAACTAGGGAGAGGAATCACCTGGACCAAAACCTTGATGGCCTCTCCTTTAGTCTCAGACATAGAATTTTTCTCAACCACAGGGTTTCCTGAAATGGAGGCCACCCAGCAAGGCAAACCATTCCTACCCTTCCCTACCCACTCTCCCAGCTGGAGTACAATATTGTTTAATGATACTTAGTTCTCAGGAATAAAGAAAAAACAACTCTCCATTGGCATGATATTTATTATAACCCCTTTAGCTTTTAGTGAGCCTTCTCTATGAATAATCCTCTCCCTCGGTCCCTTATCTGCCTCCTTCATACCCATTCTTCTTACCATCACTGCTTTGCTGAGTCACCATCACCACATCTGCTTTCTCCAGTGCCAACTCATCATTCTCTCTAGGTTTATAGGAACGGAGACACTGAACTTGTGGGTAGTCTAGAGAACAGAGAAAGTGTATATGAGGTAAAGAAAAGGTGATTGTAACAGAGATGACCAAAGATGGGTTAGCCTTTCCCCTGAGGCTCCTTCTCTGAGTCACTGCCCAACCACCAGTAGCATGCCCCCTTCCTTCCTCCCAATCAAGAAATGATGCCAAACAGGAAGGAGAACAGTACTCAGTCATGTCTCAGACTCAGTTCTGACTGTGGTTTCTCTTTAATCTTTTAAATGAGCTGTAGCTGGAAGCAGTTGAAATGGCGGACCTTTTTCTCTCTTACTTTCTGTCACCAGGCTTTGCCTGGTCTCCAGGAATCTTGAAACTCTCTACTGTCCCAATCCCCTTGACCTAGCTATTTCTTTTAATCTCCCTCTTCCCTCACTCCACAACCACAGTTCATCTTGGAGATGAGTCAAAGTTTTGGTCCTATCCCCATTTCTTTCTCTCTCCGTCCCTCTATTTTTCCCCAGGTTTTACCTGCCCCATTTAATCTTACCCTGACATTCCAAGAGGTCTAACTCCTCTCTTGGCATAGTTAAAGCTGAGATCCAACGAAGCTTTTCACTCCTGGAAAAAGAAAGCTGGGTCACAACTCCATCTGGAACATGACAGGATTAAGATGAGGAAGGAGAAAAGTAGGGAAAGAATGGGTAAAGGGGCACTGGGAGGATGTAAAGACTATCTAGTTACGAGGTTTAGACTGACTTCTATATAAAATGCTCCAAGCAGTTAGAAGTCAGTAAAGTACTTGGGTCATAATGCAATGTGTCAGCTCCTGATTGCTCCATCTACCTTCCTTCCAATCTTTCTTTATGATTACTCTCTCCAGTTGGAATAACTCTATTTGAAAATGTGGGAATACAGTCAACTTTCAATTATACGTATGGGCTATGAACTTTGTCAATTACATATTTCTCTAGCTAATAGCATAAATATATCTGGTCCTCCTGCTTACAACATTTTCTGATCTTTGGATACATTTCTACTTTTATACCTCTATGATTTTATTCAAACTCTTTTGCCCACTTGGAATGTCTGACTCCCTCCACATCTGCTGTCAAAATTCAACCTATCAAGACTCTCTTTAGGTACATTCTCCTTCTAAAAATATCCCCTGATAATCAATCCAACTGGATGGACTCTCACTTATTCCCGTAGAGTACATATTAGAATTTTTTTGTGCCCATCTTGTCTTAGAAAAATGATGTCTTGTTTATTGTTGGAGACCTTGAAATGTTCAACACATAACAACTATTGTGAGAAAATGATTAATACAACAGAGAGACTTGCAAGCAGATGCAAGGAATGGAAGCTTGAAGGCTGTCGATCAAGGAGAGAAGGGAAGATTCCAGAGAAGAATTTGGTCAGAGAGTCAGTTAAGAAAGTCAGCAGCTGAAACTTCACTTCTGCTCTCTTGAACTGGGAGAAAGGAGCCAGCAGACCACTGCTCTGAATCCCTCACCAATAATTTAACCTTGGAAAAGATTGGGGCATAGCTCTGAAGATCCTTTTCAAGTTATTAACAATTTCCCCTCAAGGACAAATCAACCTTACTTCCATATATTGAACTTTATAATAGATTAGAGAAACCATAAATTCCCTCTACCCTATCCCTACTCCCTTTCTTCCTTTAAGATAAATCCCCTTTTGACAGTATTATATTGTGAAATTAATCTATTGAAAGGTTGCTGTTAACTTACCTTCTCTGAAGAGCTGTTAAAATCAACAGAAAGACACAGGAAGTGGGTGAGGAGGAAGGAGTGAAAATCCCAGTTTCTCCTCTAACCTTATTTCCTAGTGTCATCATTCCAGCACTTCCCTTACCATAAATATTCTAGTGAAAGAGCCTCTATTACACTTTTCGATGATTGCAGAATGAATAAAATGTTTGTCATACTCCTCTACCAACTTATGGAAAGTCTCTATAGATAAATTCGTAAATGCTTGGGGATGCAAACCAATGTTATTATTATCTAATCAGAAATTTTGCAAGAAAAATTGCAAATTTTTAGCAACCATTAAAGGAATGCTTCAAATTACTAATAAAATACAAATCAAAATGACCTTCATCTTTCACTTCACATTCAGGAAATTGACAAAAAAAGTAGTAATAAAAGTTTGAAGGGTTGCAAAAAAAAAAAAAGGTACTTTACCACACGTTGGTGGAGGCTGAATTCATTCAGCCATGCTAGAAATCAACATTGTTGGAATTATAGAAAGTACGAGAAATGTTATAACCTTCAATCCAGAGATTTTGTTGTGCTGAAAAGTAAGGTCTCGTCTACACGGAAATATTCATAGCACTTCTTGTAGCACAGAAAAGGTGGAAACAATGAAGATGTTCTCTTACTGAAGAATATTGAAACAAGTTGTGATACATGACTGTAACTGAATATTACTGTGCTATAAAAAGATAATTACTATGATAAAAACAGAGGAGTATGGAAACATTTATATGAACTGATACAAAATAAAGCATAAGCAGAATTCAAAAGCAATGTACACAATCTAATACCTTAAATGGACAAAACAATAGAAAAGCAATTAAGTGAAGTTATAAGGACCAAGTTCCCTGTCCCTCCCCAAGAGATCAGAAGGCACTCCCTTTTCTTCTTCTTTGCAGATGAGGGGGACTGTCATTGTGGAATACTTCAGATGACCTTATAATTTTTTAATATGTTGGTATGTTTAACTGAGCTTCTTCCCCATTTTTTGTTCTTTGTCATAAGGAAAGGCTTTATGGGAAGGAGAGTAGGGTTACAGTGAGAAACGAAGGTGATATAAAAACAAAACAGCCATATAAATTTTTTTAAAAGGTGAATTTTTCAGTTTTTCTCCAAATTATGAATAACTCCTTCCAAATTAGAGATCTGGGGAAGAAGGAAGAAAGTGAAGAAGTCTAGGAGCAGGGAAGGGGGAGGGGAGGGGAAGTAGGTATATTTTGTGTTTTATATTCTAGGAGAGCATATTCACATAGATTTACTGGCCCAAAAAAGAATGAGCATTTTCTTGGCTTCTACTTTCAGTCTCCAATCTTGGGAAAATTAACTTCTATTCTTTTCCCAAATGATATCAAATAAAATATGAACAACATTGTGTAGACCTTGAAGCATATGCCTCTGAGCTATTATGATTATATTTTTATTCCCTATAATCACTTCTATCTTTCAACTACTGACTCCTAGACCTCCCTTCCATTAAGGTTCAAAGAGCAAAAAATGATCTAATCCCTTTTAGGGATGATGATTAATCAAGACTCACATATGGTTTTCTTGTCCCTTTTTGGTCATTAACTCTTAAAGATTGGGGTTGGGTCTCTCTATAGACTCTAGTCCTAGAGCCCAGAATGAGCTAAGTAGCTATGTGAGTGTTCCTTAGGTCTCCTCCTGCTTCATCCCACTTCCTACTAATGCCCTCTTTCATTCCCTCCCAGAACTGATCCTCATCTTACTGAGTCTCTGTACGAAAGAGGTACTCGGCCCCGGTGCCATGTGCATTGTTCCGGAGAAAGAGGCGGAAGAAGTTCTTGTGTGGCCCGTGTAGCTTCATTTCACACTTCTCACCCCGTATAGATGAAAAAGGGGAATGGTCAAATACCAGGAAGCGGTTGCCCCTATAGAGAAATAAAGGGTGTCATCCCTATTCCACAGACTTCATTTTTTCTCATTTACAATTCTCAATCCCTCTCCTACAAAGCTTCCCCCACCTGCAGATTCTTGTATGAGTCACAGAAAGGCAGTCATTTGACTTAACAAATTCCTGCCTAGGACTCTGAGTCAGGATTAGTTTGGCCTGGGATTTTCCTAGGGAATCATACTTCATTGGTCAAATGATCTGAGAAGTTAAATCTGAGGTATCTGTATTAGCTCTGGATCAATCTTGATCCCCAAAAGATGGTTCAGACTTTAACCAAGATTTGGGCCAAAGTATGAGAAACCCAAGTCAGTATGTCAGTCAGTCAGTTACCATTTACTAGGCATCTAATATGTGGCGACTGCTTTATATCCTCAGCTAAGAACTGGGAATATAAAGCAAGACAAAACAAACAAAAAATAAAAACCTAAAAAGAATCTCTACTTTCAAGTTTTTCGTAGTCGAATGAAGTAGACAATATGCAGACAACCATGCACAAATTATATACATAAAACATTGAGGTAGTCTCAGAGGGAAGGCACTAGCATTAAGGGATATCATGTAAGTATTTCTGCAGAAGGTCTTCTTTAGCTGAGACTTGAAAGAAGCCAGGAAAACTAGAAGGTGAAGATGAGGAAGGACAGCATTCCACATTTGGGGGATACCTAGTAGAAAGAATTGGAGTTAAAAGAGGAAGCCACTGTGTCTACCAAAGTGGAGGATAAGGAAGGAAAGAGAACAGACACATACAAGAGGAAGATGACCCCAGCATGGGCCCCACAAGTGCTGAGGGCTTTGTGGCGAGTGCCCCTGGATAGCAGGTGGAAGATGGCGTGGAGGATGAAAGCATAGGACAGTGTAATGAGCCCAGCATCTAGGGCTGGTGGTAGCAGTGTGGTGGCCAGACCATACCAGATGTTGACTTGCGGATCTCCACAGGGCAGTCGTGCTACACCCATGTGCTCACAGTCATTGTGTGGCATTGCTCTCCTCCCACAGTAAGACAACTTCTGAAGCAATGCTATAGGTGGCACCATGACACACATTCCCCGAACTACAGCAACCACTCCTGTGGCCCTCACCACTTGGGGAGTGAGGAGAGTGCCATAGTGAAGCAGCCAGCAGATAGCCAAAGAGTGTTCCAATGCCATGGTCAGCAATACTGAGGACTCTGCCACGAAGGCCACATGGGAAAAGAAGAGTTGAGCCAGGCAGACCCCAAAGGAAATCTCTCCAGAGAAGCCCCAAAGCACACTCAGGGCTTTGGGCACTGTGGCTGTGGAAAGCACCAGGTCAGCCACAGCCAGCATGCCTAGTAGCTGGTACATAGGGGCCTGAAAGGCTGGGTCAGCTGCCATGAGGACAAAGAGCAGGGAATTCTGAATCACTGCAGTCAGATACAAAAGGCAGATGGGCACAGAGAGCCAGGTATGGGCACCTTCAAGGCCTGGAATGCCCAGAAGGACAAAGGTCCAGGACTACAGCTGGGATCCAGAGTCAGAGAAAATGGGAAGGGTATAAATGAGATGTTTTGAAGGTAGAAATAATGGTACTTGACCACTAATTGGATATGGAAAGTGAGAGAAAAGAGGAAGTTGAAGATGACACCTATGTTTTGAGACAGGGTGACTATGAAGATGGTGGTATTCTCAATAGGAATGAACAAGTTAGGAAGAGGTGAGGGTTTAAGGTAATGAGTTCACTTATGGGACTGAGCTTAAGATGTCACTGGGCCACTTAGTTCTAGCAGTTTAACAGGCAGTTGGAGACATGAGACTGGAGGCTTGGAGAGAGATTAAGCTTAGACAAAAAGATGTGAGAGTCATCTGCAGAAAGATGATAATTGAATGCATAGGAGTTGATGAGATTGCCAAGTAAAATATTCCAGAGGGAGAAGAGGGCCCAGGGCAGAACGCTAAGGGACACCTGTGGATAGAAGGCATGAATTGGATGAGGATCCAGCAAAGAAGACTGAGAAGGAGCAGCTGGACAGTTAGGATGGGTACATATTGTAGGAATTTTATTCAGAACAAAGAGTTAAGTTGTACTCATAGCAAATAGTTAAAGTTGCAAAGAATTAAGAGGAGATCAAGAATAAAGAATGCAGAAGATACCTACTGTATATGTCTTTCTTAAGGAGTTTAGTATAAAAGGGAGGAGAGATAGAAGCTGATAATTAAAGAGGATGGGCAGATCAAGTGAGGCTTTTCTGAACACAGAGAAGCCATGGGCATGTTTGACGGCAATAGGGAAGCAGACAATAGACATGGAGTAATTGAAGACTAGTGAGTGAGCAGTGATAATGAAAGGAGGCCATCTCCTAGAGAGGAGAGGATAGAAAGGGATCACTTGTGAATACAGAGGGAGCTTGTCTTAGGCAAGAAGAGCCACTTCTTCATGTGAAACAGAAGTGAAGGAGGAGTTATTGGAATAAGGTATCTAATTGTGAGATGAGGAAATGGAGAAGAGGGAGCTCTCTATGAGTGGCCTGTTTTTTTGGTGAAATATAAAGCAACATTCTAAGATGAGAGCATAGGGTGTGGGAAGCAGGAGTTATGGAAAGTTGAAGAGTGATGAAAAGGTTTTGAAAAGCCTTTCTTTTGAGTGGGAGAGTGAACTGATCAGGCAGTTGTCGGATTGCCTGGCCACAGTGAGGGCTAAGTTGAGGTTGTTGTTCAATAGTTTCCTTCATGTCTGATTCTTGGTAACCTCATTTGGGGTTTTCTTGGCAAAGGTATTGAATTGGTTTGCCATTTTTTTCTTTCTCCACCTCATTTTATATATAAGAAAACTGAGGCAACAGGGTTAAGTGACTTGTCCAGGGTCATAGAGCAAGTAAGTGTGTGAAATCAGATTTGAACTTGGGAAGATAAGTATAGCACTCTATTTATTGTGCCACTTAGCTAGATAAAGTAACATTAACTTTTAATGTACTAAGTCAGTCCTCTGGGTTATGCTCACTCCAACAAATAGAATCCGAGAGCCTCAAGGGTCTAAAAGTAATGCAGTTTAAAAACCTTTGAGACCAAGATTGACCCAAAATGCTGCTAATTGGACTGAACACCCACTCCAATCTTGGGCATTAAATCACTGAGCTATACTTAGAGCCACCAGGGGATGCAAATAATTGAATCACCATTCTGAGTTCCAGGTCAATTACTGAATTTCACGCTCTAAATTCTGACTCCATCCCAGAAGCTTAATCAATCCCTGGGTCTCCTCCCTCTTTCCTGACAGTGCCTTTCTATGACACTATGAGTTGTCAAGAGGTGTATGAAAAGGATCCCTCCTCGAATATATCCCATCCTTCCACCTTTCCCCACCCCCCACCAGCCAGACTAACACTGTCAATTCTGCACCTCCCCCCAAGATTCCCTCCCTGCCTCCCCATCCAGTCACTGACTCTCGAGGTCGGGACAGCAGCAGGAAGTCATTGAAGAGATGCAAGTGGACAGGTCGAGTGGCCAGTTTCCTTCTAAGTCCAGGTAACACATTGGACTCAAGGGCTGTTAGCTCCCCACTCTTCACCAACCACCGTGACTGTGAGATCAGCGGGAAAAACTATGGAGAGGGAGAAAAGAGAGAGGGCAATGTCACAGATAGGACCACAACTAAATTCTTCCATTCTCTTTCCTCCACTCTGATCCTTATTTTCTAAGCTATTTCCATCCTTCATTCTCCACTCACACACACCTGGGGTCTTTCTTATACCTTCTTTTTATCTTCTCCAACTAAAGATAGCACTGTACAAACTTTTTTTTTTTTGGGGGGGTGTTGAAGGCAGAATTCTTCCATGTTTGGGATTGGGGAAAGATTGAAAAGACAACTAAATTTCCCAGTCTGGTAACCCTTGTCTAAAGAGAAGTTAGGGATCTGATTAGCAAAAATGGGAACCTAGGAATTACTAAGAATTGAAGGAATAGAAGTTAAGGAATTTCAATACCAAAAGGATATTCATTGGAAACTGTTCTGGGAGCCAGTTTATCTTGTGTTATAACTAAGGATTGAGGAGAAAGTTCTGGAGAAGAACACAAATCATATTTAGAAATTAGAAGTGAGAAATACAGAGGTGAAGGCTTCATTCAAGATTTAGGATTGGGGAACAAAAATATCTGTTCTGGGTAAGATCTAGATGGAGAGGGCATCTGAAATGTAATGGTGTTTGGGCTAGGGGGTTCCTGATAATAATACTGATAATTATCATAATAATAAAAACTATCATTTATATGACATTTTAAAGTTTGCAAAGACCTCTATATATTATATTCTCATTTGATTTTCCTAATCTTGCATGATAGGTCCTATTATTATCCTGTTTTACAGATAAACAAACTAACATTAATAAAAATTAAGTGACTTGCCCAGAGTCACACAGCTAGTAAATATTAGACAAAATCTGAACTCAGATATTTCTGAAGTTCCACTTGATACTGAATGTATGATACTGAAGCAAGAAAGATGGGAGATGAAGGGCGTAAGGCATGCCCTGAATTGAGTTTGAATGTGGGATATGTGTCTTGGGTCAGGTTTTATAAACAGAGGTTACTTTATGAATTCCATCATGCACTGGTGATTAGATAGGATTCTAAGAATGAGAACACTAAATACAGAATTGTGGAAGGATAAAATGTTAACAGATTCTCAGGGTTAATGGGTTAGGCCAACTTAACAAAAGACTAAACCTAAAGTCAAAGGTACAGTACAACGATACTTAAAAGTTCATTTGGGAACTATAGGGCCAGACAGATTCAGGGTTGGGGGTAAGAGGTTGGAAATTGGAGGTTGCAGTGGGAGATGGGAGGGGGCTCACTCTGCATTCAAACTCAATCTTCTGACTTAGGTAGATCAGTTCTTCTGTCCGTCGCATTCGTTGGACATTGTTATTGCAGTCTCGGATAAGCTGAAATATAGGGAAGACAGGGAAACAGGAAGAATACAGATATTAGAGGTTTTGGCCTTTGATCATATGGCTAAGAAAATCCTTTGTTCCAGAATCTGGAGAAATACAGCATCCTTACTCTTCATTGAAGAGTTGAAATTGAGCCTCCAGGCTCCTATATTCTTTAAGACAGAAGGAAAAGATGCCTAGAAGAGATGAGGGCACATTCTCTTGGTACAGGATATCTGTGGTAGAGGAAAGACCTGTTGACTGGGTAGAATTGGAGGAGAGTAAAGTGTGCATGGGTGCGTTTGTGTGTGTGTGTTTGTGTGACAGAGACACAAACATAGACAACAACAGAGAAACAAAGACATAGAATGAGAGGGAGAGGCAAAAAGAGAAAGAAGAAAAAAGAGGAGAGGAGGCTTCATGGAATGAGAGTAGAGTGAATGTAGGGCAGAGAGAACTAGACTGTCGTTTAAGAGGACATTCATCCTTGTTGCTTTGGATTCATAGGACTGGACTAGATAAGAGTTCTCTATGGGCAAGGAAGAGATTCAAGTAGACATATTGAGTAGCCAGTTTCCTCAGTCGGGAGAGACTGGACTTAAGGGCTATTAGCTTCCCACTCTTCAGTCATCAAGACAACCAGATTAGTGGGAAAGGGTAGAATGCAAATTTAGGAACTACTTACCTCTTCTAAAACATGATGTGCTTCTGTGGCCTCTGCTTCTTCTGGGGAGCCAGGCTGTGTTCTCTTAAGAATATTCTGTGGCAAAGGAATTCCAGAAATGTGGAGGAAGGACAATTAAAAAGGCAAGGGAAATAGGAAGGGACATTATAGTAGGGAGAGGACGAAAGGCAGGGCATGGGTTAAGATATAGGCAAAAGTAAGATGATTTATATCACTCAGGAGTCTGGAATGGCTTGAGATAAGTGATTGGCACACTGAGAGAGTCTCGTTATGGAGACAAAGTACATGAGGTTGGATCTTCAGGCCTGGAGGATACTGAGATGGGGTAAGGGGGAAGAGGGAACCCAAATTACCTGGAGCAACAGTTTGAGACGGGTAATACGCTGGAAGGGCAGTATCAGAAAGGACTTTAGGGAAAGACGCTGGCAGATAGGGTCACTCTCAAGCTTTTCCAGGACCTCCCGGAAATTGTTGTTGCTGCTCCTATCATTAACACAGAAATTTAGGTAGAAGAGAAAGGGTATAGTTAGAGAAATGAGAACCATGGAGAAGGTATGGACTCTGCTTAAAGCAGCTAAGGCATGATGTGGAAAGAATGGACGGGGGCATGGAGATCTAGAAGGTGGGGAAGCAGGGGCACAGACATGCATATTTTGGAATATTTTGGAACTTGTGGAAGTTCAAGGTCTCAAAGTAAGCATAAGGTACACTACTCATAATAAGTAGGTATAATTAATTGGGGGATTGGAAGGTTCAATAGGGTTGTAAAAAGGAACTATGCTAAGATGAGGCAGAGAAAGTAGTCTCACAGCAGAGTTTGGAAAGTGCGCTCCTGGTAAGTCTGGTTGGTGACGTAAGGTAGGTAGACACGCCGGAAGGCAGGTGCATGGGTCAGGACCACATCACAAACATGGAAGGTAAAGATGTTGTGCTCGAAGTTCTCTTCTAGGTCCGAGAGAAACCTGTGGTCCCCCCACCAGATGTTGTGAGAAATTTGAGTCTGAACAGAATAATCAAGAGTATTTTCCCCAACTCTGCTATTCCGTCAGCTACTGACTTCTCTACCAAGTACTTAATTCCATCTCTTAGAGTCTCTCAGATATCTGGGAGATCATCCCAGTATTTAAAAGTATTTAAAATTGCCTCTTCCCTTCTCTCTCTCTATCTCTGAAGGAAACATGATCTTTGAGAGGCAGCATGGTACACTGGGAAAAGACATCTGTGTTTAAATGATGGCTCTGACACCAGCAGTATAAGCCTGAACAAATCACTTAATTCAGTTTCCTTATCTGTAGGAATTATAGATTCTGTATTATATTTATTTGAAACCTCTTTTAAAAAACCCTTATTTTGCATTAAGTATGGATTCTAAGGCAAAAGAATAGTAAGGGCTAGGCAATTAGGGATAAGTGACTTGCCCAAGGTTACATAGCTCAGAAATGTCTGAGGTCATATTTGAACCCAGGTCCCCCCAACTCCAGGCCTGACATTCTTCTACTGTACTACCTAGCTTCCCCTTTCTTTGTAAACCTTAAAGAGTTATATAAATGTGATCTCTTATTGAAGCCTCAAATTCTTACTAAGGTCTGGGTAGGGAAAAAAGGCTGTTAACAGGAAAGGATATTAATTTTGCTAATCATTTGTGCAAAGGAGACAAAGGAAAGTGATTCTGGAAGAGGGAAATCTCACGTGGTGCTGACATCCCGCACATCTTGTAGACGAGAGAAGAGCCACTGGTGTTCCTGGTTAGACAACGTAGCCCGGAGCTGTGGTGAAAGCTGGAAATGGTCTACAGCCACATGAAGACTTCGCAGGTAGGAAGCTTCTGACATGATAAGTTCAAATTTGGCCTGAGGAAACATGGGAGGGGACTAAGTAGAAAGGAAGAAAGCTGAAGAAAAACATCAACTGAAAGGGGGAAAATACGGGGACTGAATAAGAAAGTGGCCTCTACCATTCAAATTCTATGGAAGTTCCTTTACTCCTGATCTTACTTGGTCTATTTCCTTCCTCTAAGATTGATTTCAAACACGTACAATTTAAAGAAGATCAATAGCCTTCCACATAAGTCTACTACCAGAGAAACAAAGATAGTTTGAAAAGTTAAAAGGCCCCCACATCGTCAAGGTGAGAACCCAAAGCAAAATCTTCTCCACAGAAAGGCTACTCTTTTCTCAAGACTTTTATATTACATTTACCCACCCAAGAGGCAGAGGCCACCCTAATGGACACAAGAAAGGAAGAAAGAAACAGTGATTTATTAAATACCTATGATCTGCCCATGTGCTTTGTGCAGATTATATCATTTAATCTTCATAAATACCTTGAGAGAGATTATTATTGCTCTCATTGCAGTTGCTCTTGTTACCTACAGGTTAAAGTTGAGGAAACTGAGGAAGACAGGGCAAATAACTTGCCCAGGACCACACAGCTATTAAATGTCTGAGATTAGTCTTGAAACTCAGGTCTTTCTGACTCCTACTCCAGTGTTCTAAATACTTCTCTGTCCCACACAAAGGTACACTGATCAAAATGTTACTTAATTAGCCAGCGCCAAGCCCAGGACACTATTAAGTGCACTTAATAAACACTTAATGAATTGAATTCACAGGGTCTTTAGCCTACATGGAAGTAGCAGTGTGGGCAAAAGACAGGCAAAAGAATTCAGTTTCTTCACCACTTTAATCCAAATTCAGAAACTAAGATCAGACTCAGCCTCTTAAAATCTGTCTTCTGCAGCATAAATGCCACCTTCTGCAGATCTTTCCCAAACCCCGTCAGTTGCCAGAGCCGTCCCATCTACAGTTTCTTTCCAACAATTCTGTCTTTATCTTTTATATAGGCATTTATTTATATGGCACCTCCTTCATTCAAATGTGAGCTTCTGGAGGGCAGGGTCTCCTTGTGTTTCTTGGTATCCTCAGTACTTATCACAATCCCTGGCACATAAGTGCTTAATAAATATTTTTTTTGTGATTGATTGATTATGAATGATATAGAAGAGAAGAAAAGGTAAGATGGTAATAGCTTAGACATGGTCTAAAACTCTTCAGAAAGGATGTCTCTATAAGCTGATGGATGGGGATCCTATTTAAGTGGGAAGAGAGCCAGGGGTGGGATTGATACTGATCTTTATCTCCAAAGCCACCCGTCCCCTGTCCCATCTTTCCATTACCTCTTGCAGTTTTTGGTTCTCATGAGTCATAGAGAGTAGCATGGTGCTATTGCGTACTCGAGGGATATCCTGCCATAAAGAGGCACTCGAGGCAATAGAGAGGCGCTGCAGATAAGAGTCTGGGATGACTGGAGACTTTCGAGGCTGTTGGGGGGAAGCAGGGCTAGACACCTCGCTTAGGCTATCCAGCCTCTGCTGGCTTTGGATCTCCTTGTTTAGAGCCACATCACTATATTCCTGGTAAAGTAGGTGAGCTGGAGAAGGGAAGAAAGAAAGAAACAAGAAGAGAAAATGGAATATGGTTAACAAAGGGAAAAATAAACAAATTCAGAATGAATTCATTAAACTGGCCCTAAATTGACTCTCAATTCTTATTGCCATTGATACTCATCTCAGCCTGGGTTTACAACTTTGCACCAAAGTACTTACAGGAATTGATGAACTTGGAGCAGCGCCTGGCAACACTACCCATCCCTTCCCTTGACTTCTTCTCTCTGTGGAGTAGAGATGGTCAATGGGTGGTTGAGTTTTGGGAAGTGACATTCACTAATTAGGCACCATAAATATGCTCTAAAGAAATGTTGAAATAGGATCTGGGGCTCTTTAGGATATTTCTGAAGCCCCCATGAATACAATGGATTATTTTTTGGGAGACAGTTGAGAGGAACAAGACTTGGAGGAAAGGGTCAGGTAGATCAGATCTACTTATAAGTCCAAGGAGTTTCTTCTGCTTAAATGATTCCTCTAGAATCTTGGTGTTCATAATTTACACCTTCTCCATGACAATGGATAGATAGGGACAATGGAAATTTTGAGGGCTTGAAAGAAGAATTTTTTTTCCAGGATCTGGACATTAATTATCCATAAATTGAGAATTTGAAAGAAGCTTCAGTACCCCGAGGAAAGAGGATGTGTATGTTTAGGAAGGGGAGGGTTACTTGCAAAAAAACTCACTGAAGAACAGTTGTGTCTGAAGGACAGAGAGGTCTGTCCATTGGAGAGGCTTCGCCATCTGGAAATAAAAATGGAGAAAATTATTTAGATTACGTAGACTCCAGCGGGCAATTTCACAATAGTGCAGTATGGAACTTAAGGTCCCAGACAGGGAAACACTGGTATTGCAGAAGAATGTAGGACCCTGACTTTCTAGCCACCAAAAAAGCTCAAGAAATCAAAGGCTGTATTATTAAGGCCACAGCATTCACAAAATGGAGGAAGTGCAGACAGTTCCACAACTTTGTCTGGAGCAGACCTCATCTGAAGTGTTGCATTTATTTCTGGGCAAACTGTATTAGGAAGAAAATTGACAAGATGGCACATATCCAGATGAAGATGACCAGGAAGGTGAGAAGAATAAGAACCCTGCAACAAAGGATTAGTGGAAGGAACTTGGGCTATTAAGCTGAGAGAAAGGGAGAAGAGAGGGATATCACAGCTGTGTTAGTTTTCTCATGGAAATGGCATTAAACTAGTTTATTTTGGCCTCAGTGGCAGTAGTGGGACCAGTGGTTAGAAGTTCCAGAGAGGCAGATTTCACTTTAGCTCTAGAACAACTTAACAATTAGAATGATATAAAAATGGAACTGGAACATTTTAAAGTAGTGAATTTACTGTTCTTGGAGGTCTTGAAGTAATGGCTGAATGACCACTAGTTGGGGATATTTGAAAAAGTGTTCTTCCTCAGGCTTGAATTGAGTTAGAAAATGACTGGGTTTCCTCTAATTCATTCTCTCTCTCTTTCTCCATATACGTCCATATCCATATATGTATATATATGTAAATATATATACACACATACCTATATATACTATATATATTCATATACATTCTCTATATGTAGGTGAATCTATGAGTAAATTTTCTCTGCCTGTGTCTCTGTGTGTGTTAGTAGAGCCTGTCTTTGTCAAAAATAGGGACACCCCAGATTAGCAGAATCCTAAATATCCATTAGGGATTCCTATTTAGCTAGAGATTGAATTAGATGACTTCTAAGATCTTTTCCAATTCTGAGATTCTTTTATTCCCAATAAGCAGTCATCCAGATCTTTTTGAAGATAGTGATGGGAAATCCACTTATAAAAACTTTCCTTTTCAAGGGACAACATAGGATCCCGAGGATTAAGAAAGGAGACAGATGGCAGCCACGTATTTATGTCTGAAGAAATGAAGAAGAAAACCATTACTGTCACATTAAGGAAATACTGAAGTGTTTTGTACATTGGGTATGTAACTAGTGAGCAATACACAAATATAAGCACCATTCTGATGGGGATAGCACTTAATTGAAGTTTTTCCTGACTAGACTAAATTCTAAAATGGAATGTGGTGTTGAGTTGGTCTACATGAGGTCCCTGAGGTTAAACTATTCACCCAAGCACCTCTGGGGGATTTAAGGAGATGAGTTATTTTCTTTGTTCTCTGGAAATTACTGAAAAAAAGCTGGGAGCTGAAGGAAGGGTTGAGTTTCTGATAATATGCGAGCTTGATTAACTAGAAGAGTAGAAAAATTGGGGAAGAGAAGAATGAAAAGAGAATTCTGATTCAGTTAAGTCAAAGAGGATGACAACTGGCAGTACACTCTAGAAAGATTGAAGGTCTAAAAATTGGAGTGATTCAAGACTAGGACTAGAGCCTGGGGAGCTCCCTAGGAGAGACGGACTGGTAAGGTGACAGAGGACAAGCTAAGTGGCACAAGGGATAAAAGTCTTTGTCCTACAGTCAGAAAGTACGAAATTAAAATTCAGCTTCAGATTCTTCCTAGCTGTATAACTGGGGGCAAGTAACGTAATCTTATTTCCCTTAACTTCTTCATCTAAAAAATGAGATAATAATAGCATCTACCTCCAGGATTGTTGTGAGGATCAAATGAGATAATGTAAAGCACTTAGCATAGTGCCTGACACATTAATAAGTGCTATACAAATGTTAGGCTATTAATATGATCACCAGGCTTCACATTAATGGCCTGAATTTGTGGGTTGGACGTTGGTGAAGGAAGAAGCATATGATCATGTGAGAGTAAGGAAAGTGACAGTGGAGGCTATTAAAAGAAGAGAGGAGACATAAAGCTGTGTAGGATGGGAACAAGAAACCATGTCAAGAGCACGTGGGATATGAAGGAAAAGGTATAAGAGGAACAATTGAGGACAGCAGGTTGTTATGGTGAAGATAGTTTCAACAGGACCCACAGTGTTTTCTTTAAATAGTACCCCATTCCTCTTTCAATCTAGCTTGCTATGACTGGTCGAATATATAGAATGATAGCCTTTGCACCACTCACCTTGGACCTCCCCAGGAAAGATAGATGGTCTGCGTAGGCCTTGTCGGTTCCATCCTTTGGTCTTGTTTTGTCCCTCAGCAGGACTCTCTGAGTGCCCACGACTCCCTTCCAAGAATTTCCCTGGATCTTTCCTGTGTGGCCAGCTGGATGCTTTTTCCAAAGGTGGATGACTGGGTTTCTCTGACTGCCATGTCAGACCTCGATCTGACCTCCGGGATCCACTGCCTTCTCTCTGTAGAATTCCTTTGCTCAAAGTCTTCTTGGGGAGAGATTTAGTCCCTTCTGATTGTCCATGTTCATCCTGGACTCCTCCTAGGATGGGATGCTGTGGCTCCTGGGTCATGGAAGAGGCAGAGGAAGAAGGACTCAGCAGAAGGAAGTTTGTCATGTTGCTGAAAGCCAGAGAAGATGTCTCTCTTTTATTCCTGCCAGGAGAGGTCAAGGAATCTGTTGGTCTGTCCACAGCTGGAGGCCAAGAGGCATGTCCAGCAGAGAGAGGAGAAGGGACTTCTGGGTTTCCTCCAGGTTTGGACCTCAATTGATCTCCGGTACTCCCAGGTGTCCCTTGAATACTGTTGTTTCTCCATTTAGCCTTTGGGGGCAGTGGAGGTGGCTTGGGGTCAGGTTCCAAAATGGGAACAGGGGGAAGTGGTTTGTTTTTTTTACTTAAGGTGGTAGATGTGGGAGGATAGTAGGGCTGAACCATGATTGGGGTGGGGGGGAGGGGCTTATTGTACCTCAGCCTAGGAGTTTGAATATGGTGGGAAGTATCTGTGACTGGAGTAGAAGGCAGAGGTCGGTTATGTCTTGCCTTAACAGGGATAGAAGGTCCTTCAGGGGAGCCAGGCATTGGTGAAACTCGGGCCAAGATGGGAGGGTGGCTATACCGTTTTGGGGTAGGAGGCTTGGCAAGATGAATACTAGGTCGTACCACCAGAGGAGGATGACTGTGACGCTCCCGTAGTGGCAGAGGGGGGAGTCGTTCATGTAGTCCCATTTCTACCATGGATGAGGAGGGAGGGAAATCATGGATAGTAAGTCCTCCTGAGATGAGGGCCTCCTTTTTTGGTGGACTTTTGCTATGGGTGGCATCAGGCCTCTGTAAATTTGAGTTTAATTCCTGAGGTTGGTTTAAGGAGGAAGGGTCAGAAGATGGCTCTAGTCTAGCCTGCCCCTCTCTTCCTGGTATATCAACACTGTGAATAGAAGGTTCAGGGACCCTCTGAGCCAACTCTGAGTGTTGAAAGGAGGCTGGATTCTGGGCCAGATAGTAAGATTGCCCTTCCCTATAAGAACTTGGAGCAGAGTTACTCCCATAGTACTGGATAGTTTCCTCAGAAAAGTCTTGGACATTTAGGGCATTGGCCCAGTCAGAGTTGCCATGTGGTGCCAAGGGAGTCTCTCCAGAAGAGGGTAAAGGGAGAATGTTCAAGGGAGAATCAGGGTCCCAGTGGTCAAAAGGGAATTCTTTTTCAAAGGAAAAGGATCTAGGGAATTCTGACAAATAAGATGGGAGCAAAGAATCTCCTATAGGAAAGGTTGGGGGGCAGGAAGATGAAGAAGTGGTTGTGTTGGGATCCTTCTTGGTAGAACTGAAAGAAGTTGAGGTATCTTTCCTAGAAACTATAGCAATTGGCCTTGGAGGTGTAGGTTTCTTCCCTGAGTTAGGCATTGCTCCATCTCCTAGGCCACACTCTTCTTCCCAGCCATTTTGATCTGCTTCTTTCTCAGAATATTTCCCAGACAGATTGTGAGGAGGTATGGGCTGGTAAGATCTTGATGCCCCCTGTCTAGGTCTTGAAGCAGAGTCTGGGCAGGAAGAGTACATGGAGAGTTCAACTCTAGATGACTCAGTTTTTATCCCTTCCTGAGTGATAGATCTTGTGACAGTGGAAACAGGGTCTTCTGGGAAAGAGTTCCATGAAACATTGGCATCTGGCACAACTGATATCAATGGGAAGGGACCATAATGCTTTTGAACCTTGTCATTCTCACTAGTCATTATTTCTTCTGCCTCTGTTTTTTCAGCAACATTCCCCTGTTCTTTCTTAGCTTCCTCCTCTAGCTGTGACTGTTTCTCTATAGTTCCCTGGTTTTCCTTGCCTACATTCACTATCTTCTGTTTCTCATCTAATACCTGATCCGTATCATAATGATCTACCTTTCCCTGTTCCTCTAAAAACTCATTTTCTTGATTTTTCTGCTCTTCTACTTTCCCATGACCCTGCTTTTCTGCATCCTTTTCTCCTTGGTACCCTTCCCTGTGATTCTGATCTTTCACCTCCCTATTAAATGTCTCTCCTTTTTGTTTTCCCACAACCAAATCAAACTGTCCTTTATCTTCTTGTCCTTGTTCTCCCACTGGTCCATGAAGACATGTTACCACATCCAGTGCTTGCTTTCCTGAGAGTGCATCATTCCATTCAAGTTCCCTTTGTTCTCTTTCCCACTGTTTCTGCTTCCACCATTTCCCTGTATCTGTGGCCTTCTCTTGTCTCTGATGCCCTCCATTTTCCTTCCTTTCTTGATCCTGGGCCTTCCCTTCTTGCTGGACAGTTCTACTTGCATCATGACAGAGCAGGCTACTGGGTTCTTCAGGGGGAGAATAAGACCTAGCCTGAGTAGAGGAGGGAAGGAAGATTCCTTTCTCCAGTATGTTACTAGCTTCTGACCTCTCTGTTTCCATCAGAGAGTTCAGGAATTCTGACCAATATTTCAACCCAATATTGCTACTTATTTCATCAGGGATGTAGCCAATGCCCAGGCTCTCAACCAGGGTGGGCAAGACAGAGCTCTCTGTGGGAAGGAAAGGTGTGTGTACTTCTTTTAGGCCCTGGGATGCTAGCCCTGAAGGTCTCCAAACACTTGATTCTGCAGTCACAACATCTCCACTGTCAGGCTCCAAAGCTGGAGAATCTTCCTGGGAAAGAGTGGGTGGTGTCTCCTCAGTTGTTTTCTGACTACTCAGATCTCTCCGTTGAGCCCCAAAGACATCATCATCATCCTCAGTCCACTCCCAGGCAGGATTGTCTGTCTCTGCTGCTTCAGGATCCAAACCAGGGATACAGCTATTCTTCATAAGGGATGTTGGAAAGACATGGAGATTCTCCAGAGTAGTAGTTGGAGTGGATGCTCTATGAGGAGGCTCTTCAGCCTCCATCAGGGCTGATTCCTAAGAAGAAAAAAAGGTCAGCATTTCCCAATAAAAAGAAGAGGCAAAGCTGGGGAGGTCTATGCTGCTTTTAACTATCTTGAGTTTTGGTTTGGATCTGAGGTTATTACACTTGTATAAAGAAATTCAGAAGAGGAAACTCCCTCTACCATTGCAGACAGGCTACTCTTCTGTAATTTACAATCTTAGAGAATCACCTATGGCAATGGGATGTTAACTGACTTGCTTTAGGCAGTTGCTAACAGAGCCAGTGGGTATCAGAGGTGGCACTTGAATCCAAATTATCCTTATCCTGAAACCAGTCTATGAAATATTGCCTTTCATAGGGGCCATAAGGAAGGAAGAAAGGAGACATCTGTTCTCTGTTCCTTGAATGGTCACTTTTCAAAACTGAAAGTATCCAGCAATGTATGTCTTCATCATCCAACCACAATAGATGTATTCACATCCATTATATTAATTACCTCCTACCCATTTTCCATGGCAGATCCTGTTCCTTCTCTCTTCTCCCTATTCCTCTAGTTCAGACTCCTCTTACTTCTGGTTTAGATTATTATAATAATCTCCTAAGTGGTCTTCCTATCTCCAATATCTCCCTTCCTCTAATCCATTCTGAACACTGGTACAACAGTATTTATCCAAAGCACCACTCCAATTATGTTATTACTTAAGAATCTTCAATGATCTCTCATTGCCAAATACCCCAACTGATTATCCTGGTACTTAAGGCCTTTTATGATCTGATCTCAATTCACCTTTCCAGTCCACTCCTCCCTTTCATGTCACTCTGATGCTTCACTTAAATTGGCATGCTGTCTAGGTAGTCTCAAAAACCTTTTGCCCCAGTATCACTGTTCACAATATTCATTTCACCCAGTTAGAATTTTCACTCCTAAATGCCTGTCAAAATTCTATCCACCATTCAAGACTTAGCCCAAATATTCTTTTCCTTAAAAATTTCCCAGGCACAAGTAATTTATCATTCCTGTGAATCCCTGGAGTATGTTAGTCATCTCTTCCTTGTAGTATTTATTATTATTTACTTTGTCATTGTGGATCTGTGTGCCTGTGTCTTTGATGAGGCTCTTCAGCTCCCTCATAAGACTGAAGAGTCCTTAAGGGTGATGATATCTGTTATTCACCCATATGGCCCCCATGTAACCCAGTACAAGGCTTTGTACATTTTAGGTATTCAATTAATACCTGTTAGAAGAATGACTTAAGTGAATGATATGAACACTCATAAACACACCTGGATAGGTTAGCGGTGTGCCACAAGAATTTCATTAGCTGGTTACGTACTTAACTATCCAAAGGACATCATGGGTGAAAGACACATGTAACTACAGACACTGTCTGGTACAGCTGATACCACCACATAATATTTAATCCAATTCATCAGATGTGTTTCAACCACCTATTACGTGTAAGGAGGCACTGTGCTGAATACAGAGGAGCAAAGACAAAAATATGAGGTCTATGATTAAGGTCTCCTAGGGAATCAGGTAAGAAAATACAAGGTAATTTGAAGACAGGAGACACTGTCAGAGAGAAGCTTTGTAACCTTCCTACAGATAGCTGTAATGGAGTTACTTATATAATTCAGGCTCAGAAACTCAGGCGAGGTCCAAGATACTATGCAGAGGCCAAAATGTAGGTATCGAGTTCAAATGGAGGATCAAACGGGATAACCTATGTAAAATGCATTGCAAGACCTCTAAGAGCTATAGAAATGTTCATTATTATACCATTAACTCAGAATCCTAAGGTCATTATCAGCTATATGGAAGACTTTAGACCAAAGGACCTAGGGAACGTGAGACCTGATATTTCAAGCAGCAGAGCCAATTGAGCACATCATTAACCAGAGAAAGAACTACTAAAGGGTTTTAAATACCAGGTAATATGTGGCTATATGTCCTCCCTAGAACAGCCCACATTTGAAAGTCAGCTCTTCTCACCCAGCCTGCCTGCTCCCTATCCACTAAAAACCAGACAAAGAAAATGACAGACTCATCCACACGCAAACATGATAGGGTAACAGCCCTGAGTAATCTCCAGACAGATAACTTCATATACTCATCAGGCAGGGGTCCTGTGAAATACCTGTTAGAAGAATGACTTAAGGAATGATATGGACACTCATAAACTCACCTAGATAGGTTAGCGGTGGGCCACAAGGCATTCATTAGCTGTTTACATCCTTAATTATCCAGGAGGCATTATGCGTGACATGACCACCCGTGTACATGACAAGGGCTCATCCTCCCTTTCAGTATATATAGTTGCATAAACCCATGGTTTCAGTTAGGAATATCGGGAAGTTCATGTCCCTTACCTGGTTCTGAGGCATATAGTCATACAGATAGACAGATAGACAGATAGTCATACAGATAGACAGACAGACAGACAGATAGATAGATAGATAGATAGATAGATAGATAGATAGATAGATAGATAGACAGATTCCTGAAGAACTCAGAGACACTGAGTAGAACCTTGCCTCTGACAGTCCTACAGCTACATTAAAAATATTGATCCTATTCAACCCATAGGGCTCTTGCTACCCGATTAGGTAATCAACCAACAAGCATTTATTAAATGTTTACTATATTCTAGGTGTTTTAGTTGCTGGTAATTGTTAGATTAGGGATACAAAGACAAAAAAGGACATAATCCTTGCCTGGGAAAGTCCTGTTTGATCAGAAGAGAAAACATATATTCACATAAGTGTAGACAAAAACAGATACGGTGTATCACAGTACTAAAAGTCTGAAAAACATCTGTGGTTTGGGGGGGGAGACTGAAAGCTCAATATGAGTCATCTGGGTGATATAGTAGCTTAAAAAAAAAACCTAATGTGATGTTGGGCTGATGAAAAAAAAAGGAATGATGATGGAGAATTAGGAGAGAAGAGTCTTCTACTCTGCTCTGGCCAGACTACACCTAAGGAAGTATGTACTATCTTGGGTACAACAGTTTATTTATTTATTAAATTTAAAATGTATTTTACTTGTTTGTTTGCTACATTAAAATACCCACATAACTCTCTCTCTCTCCTCCCTCTGTTAAAGAAGGAATCATTTGACAAAAAGATATATGTACACATAAAACTATGTCCTGCTTATTTCTATTTATCAGTTCTTTCTCTGGAAGTGATCATACACAAGACATTCTTCAAATAATACATATATTGTTTGCTGTATATAACCCTTACCTTCCATCTTAGAATCAATACTGTGTTTGGTTCTAAGGTAGAAGAGCAGTTAGAGCTAGGCAATGGGGGTTAAGTGACTTTTCCAGGGTCACAAAGCTAGGAAGTGTCTGAGGTCACATTTGAATCCAGGACCCTCCTGTCTCTGGGTCTAGCTCTCAATGGACTGAGCCACCCAACTGCCCCACATTTCATTCTTTATAATTTCATGGGTTCTGTGATGTAAATCGTTCCATGTTTTTTAAATTAACCTGCTCTTCATTTCTCATGGCTCAGTAATATTCTATCAAGATCATATACCACAATTTATTCAACTATTCCCCAACTGATGGACATCTCTTCAATTTCCAGTTCTTTGCCACCACAAAAAGAGCTGCTTTTGATATTTTAGGACACATAGGTCCCTTTCCATTTTTACTGATCACTTTAGGAAATAAGCATAATAGTAGTACTGCTTATAAGGATCCTTCATAAATTATTGTGCCCCAACAAGTGTATTAATATTGGGGCACAGCAGCTTATGAAAAACCTGTATGGGCTGAAAAGCATGCAGCAGGCACCAAACTGATGGGAAGCCTTGAGTTCAGAATATAAAGTCATTGGAATATGAGCTTAAGGGAAGGAATCATCTCACTTTAAAAACTTGTAAGCTCAATACTGAGGAGATACTTAAAATGTTTATTGATTGACGGCTGATAGCTAGCATTTATCTAGCATTATAAGGTTTGCAAAGGGTCTAACAAATATTTTATTCTCACATGAACTCTGAGAAGTAGGAGACGTATTATCCTAATTTTACAAATGGGGAAAATGAGGGAGACCACTTAAGTGATGTGTCTAGGGTCATATAACAATAGCTAACATTTATATAGTGCTTACATGTTCCAGGCACTGTGCTAAGTGCTTTATAATTACTCTCTCATTCGGTGCTCACAAACACCTAGGAGGTAGGTGCTAATATTATCTCGATTTTGCAGATGGGAAATGGAGGCAGAAAAGTTAAGTGAGACTTGTCTAGAGTCACATAGCTAGTAAGTTTCTGCATCAGGATTAAAACTCAGGTATTCTTGACTCCAAGTCCATCACTCTGTACTGTACTACCTAGCTACTTCCAATGACTAATTGGTTGAAGGAACTGGGGACATTTAGCCTGGAGGATAGAATACTCAAGTAAAGGAAAAAATAGTTCTCAAATACTGTTACAGGGAAAAGGGATTAATCTAGTCCTACTTGTACTAAGGGGAAGAATTAGAAGCAATGCATGGAAAAATTGTAGTCAAATTCAGGTTTGATGTGAGGGCAAATTTCCCAATAATTACAGTAAGTTATAAGTAGAATGAGCTGCCTTAAGAGATTAGGGTTTCCCCTTAATTGGAGGGCTTCAAGCCAGGGGTTGGATGACTTCTATTGGGAGGAGGGCAGTATTTTATTGGGCATGCTTTTGGGGTTATGCTTTGCACTAGAAAGCTGTCAAGGTTCTGTCCAACTGGAAAATTCTGTAATTTTGTGAACCCATTTCAAAAACAGTATGTATGGCACATTCCCCATCAACTCCACAGATGCTATATGAAACATGTAAGACTGGGTCCTTATTTAATCCATGTAAGTCTACACTAATCAACACTATCTAGTCCCCTCTCTGTCCAGTAGGCTTTGTCCAGTCCATTTGTCATAACTTTCAGCAACAGAAGATACTAGATGTCCCTTCGTTTTTGTCCAGTCCACTTGTTTATTTGCTCCAACAGCTGTATAGGTCCTATCATTCATTCAATGTTAGTATATGACATTAATCCTATAGATTTAGAGCTATTAGAAGACATCTAGTCCAACACTTCATTTAACATACTAGGAAACTGAGACTCTAGGACTTGTCTGAGGCCATACAACAAGTGACAGAGGCAAAGCGTTGACCCAGGTTATCTGAGTCTAAAGTCGGTTTATCTTTTCTTTCTTAACAAACAAAACAAAACAAAAAAACAAAAACTTTACCTTCCATCTTAGAATCAATACTGTGTATTGGCTCCAAAACAGAAGAGCTATAAGGGCTAAGCTATAGGGATAAAGTGACTTGCCCAGGGTCACACAGCTGGAAAGTGTCTGGGGTCATATTTGAATCCAGGACTTCCTATCTCTAGGCTTGGCTATCAATCTGCTGAGCTACCTGATTGCCCCCTAAAGCTGGTTTTCTTAAATGATCTCTTTATATCCCAAAGAGATGAGCATAATCCCTATGTAGCTGAAGTCAACGTGTAGTGACTCTTTTCCTACCTCTTCCAAGGATATTATGACATAGCGTCTATAATGCCCAGAAAATTATTCCAACAATCCCAAAGGTACTGGGTATAGAAAAACTGCAACCATACCATCAACACTGAAGACTCTAGGAACAATAGGCTACCTTAGAAAATATCATATGACATGACATCAATCATTTTTCATATAATGTGAATGAAACAACCCCTAAGCCAATGAAGTCAGTGAATGTGACTTGATTTCCTGCTATCTTGCAGATACAATGAAACTGGGGTTCTTAGCCTTTTTTGCAATCTTTAAAACCTATGGATCCTTTCTTAGAATAACATTTATAAATGCATAAAATGACATATATGTATGATACATACACTCACACACATATATATATGCTTATCCGAATATGTTGAAATAATGATTTTTCCCATACAAGTTCACCGACCCCCGTGCCCCCCTGAAATCTATCCATGGAAGGGGGGAAGATCTATGGACTGCAGCCCAAGAAACCCTGCCATAGAGAAGACCTCCTCCAAAATGACTCTATTTTTAAAAAAAGTTTCTTTCTCATAGATGAACAGGAACATATCACCTACTCTCTGCCTTATAGCTAACCACCTGGTATCCAGTCTAGGGACATTTTGTGTTGACAAGCTTGCATCTACCTTATTTGCAACATGTGTGATGGGATCCCCATTTACTCTCTCTAGGTCATATACGACGACTCTGACTTTACTTGCAAGACACCAATGTGATATGACCCAAAAGTACACACCAAAGACACCAAGGGTGATCATGCATTTACCTGATCATGCATTTACCATCTGCCTTTTAGGGGCCATGTGCAACACTGTTTTGATCTAGAACCGGAAGTGCCTGACAGGGTCTCCATATGCCTCAGAGGCCAGCCTAAACTTCAATACTTCAGAAGACTAGTGACCTGTTTCATTCTCCTCCACAAACACAGGTTGTACATACCTCTTCCACAGTTTAGTAGCTACGTGTGTGTATAATTCCCTGATGGCCAAACTCTTTGACCTCAGTTAGGATGGTGTTTGGCAGAGGTTCCAATTTGGGGGATTTATAAGTGAATGATTTCCTCTACTTGATATAGGACCTTCCAGAAATTGGGATTAGCTGATGTTGGCTTTCAGAACTGGTCATTGCCATATCTTTATGCAGAAGAGTATTTTGAATAGGGCTCTAGTGGAAGACAATAACTATACAGCCCAGATTTTCTGGAACCACACCCACTTCCAAGAAAAGAAGGTACTTTTATCAGCTGCAAAAAAGAATACCCCAAGTCTGCCTATGTAGCCTAATTATAAATGGTTGCTGATCGATTGATTGATTAATGGTCACAGTTCCCAGTGAAATCAAAAGGATAACCCTTATAGAAATCAGATACCACAGTATTCATTCACTATCTACTTCTTGGACCCAATTTGCAAAATATTCCACCCACACCAAAAAACCAGTATAAAATTATCCTTATTCATTCTATACATACTTTCTATGTCACATCGGTCATTGACCAATAAATACTAGATGCTAAGACTATTTACATATTGTCTTTTCCATTAGAATGTAAACTGCTTCAGGGTAGGGCATAGTTTTGCCCCTCCACCCTACCCCCCCCTTTTAAATTTCTGGTATTTAGCCAATGCCTGGACTATATTTAATAAACGCTCCCTCACTGATAGATTGATTTATCTGAAGACATTTCATATGCCCGGGGTATTACTGCTCCCTGGCCAGTCTCATGAAATACTGTCAATGGCATTGTTGACATTTACCTAATCGTGCCACTTATGGCTCTTCTCTGACCCTGGTGTCATTAGGTGGGATAAGACCCCTCAAAGTGACATCTCGTGGCTCCACACACCTAGATATACTGAATTTTCCACACTGTCCAAGTCTTGAAGATGAATCCTGCTGAACCAGCCTGCCTGGTCCCCAGTCAGAACCTGACACAGCCCTATCCACACACAAACACTGATAATACCAATCTTTCCCCATCTTGGGGACATCCCTATCCATTCCTCTTCTGGGCCAGGATCTATTGTCTATCTACATTCCTCTCTCATCCTCACACACATTTCATACCTGCAGTGCAGAACTGCTCCCTCCAAGCACCCTCTCACAAACTTCCCTGGGCTTAAAGAGGATTATTTCTATTTGGAGTCCTTAGGCCGTTTTAACTAATTTGTTGCATGTTAAAGCCTGGGCAGGAAGTCCCTTCATATCTGAGGTACAAAGATAACAGGAAGTTTGGGACACTGGCTGGTACAGAAGAAGGGGTACTCAAAGGGTTTGGATAGAGTGGATTCATGGATAGAGTGGGGGACTTGGATGCAGGAAGACCTGGGTTCAATTCTTGACTAATTCATTTACCACCTATGTGGCTCAAGGCAAGTTATTTAATTTCTCCTTGCCTCAGTTTCCTTATCAGTAAAATGAGGTGTTGGATTCAGTAGTCTCAATTATCCTTTTCAGTGCTAAATCTATTGTCTTATGATCTAGGGAGAGTCCTACAAGAGGCATCCCTACCTCATACAAAACTTAACTTAAAAGTGCAAAAGAAGGCACCCATGGGGGAAGCAAAGGAGGAAGGAAGACAGGAACAAAAATCCTCCTCCCACTACCACCACCACCTCCTCCTCCTCCTCTTCCTTCTCTCAATTTGTCAGGGACAACAGGACAACCTAACCCTGGCCAGAGTTCACTTTCATGAAGGCAGGAGGAGTTATTCGTCTGGAAGTAGTAATTCAAGGCCAAGTGTGGACTGAGAATTGGACTCTTGGCAGGCTCATTGCCCCAGCAAGTGTCTTCTTGGAAGTGGGCTACCCAGCAAGCTGTGTTGTGTTTCTGGTGATGAGGCTTTGGAGGAAGTACATTTTGGGAGGAGCTCCCAGAACCTGAAATTGAGGAGGGGAGATGGGGAAAAGGAGGGGTCTCTTATTTCTAGCTGAAGCATCCTGATGGATGTATTAAGTATGTGTACCGGCCTGTGTGTGTGTGTATTTGGAAGGAGGCCCCAGGCCTGGTTAAGGAAAAGAGGGAAATATTTCTAGGGAGAGTGTTTTAGGGCTTCCTCATTATGGTGGTTAGATCTCTGGTAAAGGGATTCTGGGGCCCAAGATCCCAGGTGGGAGCCCTAATTTCTGAGATGGGAGAAGAGCTTGTTGTTTGGACAACGCTTCGGTGTTGGGAGCCCTGGGGGGGAATTTTCTCAAACTGGAGCATTTCCCTTCCGTCCTCCTTCTCTCCTTTCCCCAGGGAACTCACTAGCACACCTAAAGTTCTTTGCCTATCTGCCCAGCCCCCCCATTTCCGGAGCCAGCTCCCAGAGACCCAGCTGGGAGGGCCTCCTTCCCCCCGCCACCCTGTTCCCCACTTCCCCGGACGCCTCACTAGAGCTCAGCCAGAGCCGGGGGCAAGGGGAAGAGGAGGAGAGCACCCACCTGGTCAGTGTCACATGGTCCGGGCTTTCTAGGCAGAAAGAACGCCACTGGGGTCCCAGCTCCTGCCGGCAGTCCCCGACTCAGGCCCCAGCCGCCCCACCCGCCTAGCCTGCCCCTCCCCTCCCTAAGCGGGAGGGATCTCATGCGCCTAGGAAGTTTCAGGTGAGGCAACCCGGGACACACCTTCCTGGAGGTGGGACGGTACCCATCTATGTTGAAGCCTCATTGGTGTGTGAGGAGCAGGGCGTCAGCCCTGGAAAGTGACTGGGGCCCCAAGAGGAACCTGGGGAGCCAGGGGGCAGGCTGTCTAGAGAGCAAGCGAAAGGAAGAGAGATTTGGTGGGGCTGGGAACAAGCAGGGCTGTGTAGAGAGACGGCAGCAGCCAAGTGGGAAGAGCATGGATCGAGTTGGGAAAGGAGAAGATGGCAAAAGAAAGACAGGACTGCGGGAGGATTGAGGGGGGTGGGGGTGGCGGTCTGGGGCATCGAGGACCAAGCTTGGCGTGACGCCGAGGTGGGGCCGGGAGACGAGGCAGAGGAGGGGGGAGGAAGAGGAGGAAGGAGCAGGAAGGCAGGAAAAGAATTTCTCTTTCTCTGGGTTAGTGTCGCGCTAGGACTGGGTGTCCCTGTGCCTTTAGGGCTTTCTGCGTTTACCTGTACGTTTTCCCAACGCCGAGGCAGTTCCTTTATACTTCTTTTTGTCTGCCACTCCCGGCTTTTGGGTCGGTCTCTCTCCATGACTGGACGTGTGAAAGCCTCTGCCTTTGGACTTTGGGATATATACATTCGTATTGTTGCTTTGGCTCGGAGTTTTGTTACTTAGTATCTATGTGTCTTTCCATATCCGGATGTTAGCCTTCTGCTTTTATCTGTCTTCCTTCCCATGCTAAGACTATGCCTCCTTCGGACTGTGCTTCCCTGGCAAGCAGAGTTTGGGGATGTCACTTAGTGACTTTCCCCATAGCTGTCTCTGTGTCTCCTGCTCTTTGGCCCAAGCTAGTGAGCCTTTTGCTCTCCCACTTACTTTGGATATTTTGCTTTTACTCTGGAAATTCTTGTCTGCGTACTCGTACTCGTACTCGTTCGCGGCCCAGATCGAACGCTCCTTGAGGGCAAGCGGGGGGAGGGGGAGCTGATTCCTTTTGGCCTTTTGACGTGGTGCACTAGCACATTGTAGGTACTTAATAAATGCTTATTGGTTGATTGTTCATATCGATAAACGTTTCGAGGTGTGTTTATGCATCCCGTTTTTTTAGTGCATGCGCATGTCAGTGTTTTTGTTTCACTGTATGCCCGCGGCTGACTTCGTGCCCTGTATTTCTCTTTCTTGTAGTTTCCCTAGTTTTCTCCAGGTCTGTGTTGAAGGATGTGTCCGTAAGTCTTTCTGCGTCCGTACTTGTCTCCCTCCTCGTGCCTCTGGGTCTCTGTTCCTGGGCATTAGTATTTGAATATATTTCTTTCTTTATGGCTCTCTGTATTTGTATACCTTGCTCTCTTGTGACAACTTTGAGAGTTGGCATTATGCGTTTTAATTGTGGGCACATGAGCCAATCAGTATTAGTACAGATAGGAACTGGGAGAGGGAATTTCCTGGTGAGGAAACTCTGTTTCAAAGCAGTTTGGTCAGTCATTGAGGGGTTAAGTGACCCTGCTTAGAATCACACAGCTCATATATGTCAAGAGGCAGAATTTGAACCTCAGTCTTCACGGCAGGCTTTCTGGTGCAATGGGTGTTTACTTGGGATTCTCTGATTACAACTTCCTGACTTGGTTCTTCTCCCACTTTTCACTTCTATTGAATCTGCCTTAATTTTTTTAACCTACTTCAGTCAGTTTATTAGTCCTCCTCTGACTACATTTAATTCCATGGTCTGATATCTCACAGCCAACCCTCCCTTAACTTTTACTCTGTGCCTGCTAAGCCAATCCAAAGTCAGGGCTCATTTCAACCCCCTCCCCTTTCCCCCATCACCTTCCTTTGTCCTTTTATCCGGGTGGCTTTTATCTATATTCCTGGAAGAATAAATAGAACCCTGGACACCTGGCTACTTATCAATTCCCATAGCCCAAATGTATCTAGATCTTTATGGCTGCCCAGTCCATATCTCTTGTCAGTTTTCTAGTATGATTGCTATTCTAAGCCTGCTTTATTTTCCTCAATTCCCCAGAACTCATCCTTTCCAGTCTCCCTTTCTTTGATATTCTAAGAAGGGTAGGCATTACTTCTGTTAATCACAAACATAAGAATTATAGCACATATAAGGTTTGCAAGGCAGTTTCCTTACAATTACCCTGTGATACAAGGATTAGGATCCTCATTTTAAATACAAGAAAATGGATTCAGAAAGTCGAAATGACTTGCTGTGGTTACCTAGGTATGATGTTTCTAAGCAGGATTTGAACCTATGCCTTAGCATCAAGTCCTTCTCAGTCTTCACTTTCCTTATTTTTTCCCCAGTCATTCTTAATTATCTCTTCCTTGAAATGTTCTCCTCATCTTGCTTCTATGACACTAGACTTTGTCCTCCTCTTTCTCCTTTCCTGGGTCCTCCCAACTCATAATTATGGGCGACTCCCAAAGCTTCTGCCTGAGATTTCTGCTCTGTTTTCTCTATATATCCTCTTTTACATCTTCAACCTTGGTACATATATATATATATATGTACATATAGATATGTACATATAGATATATAGTTCCCAAGTCTGAATCAAAATCTTAACTTGTCATCCAGATTCTACTTCTATTTTTAAAATCACCTTATAAAAATCTCCACTCAAATGTTTCTACCATCATATAAACTCATTATCTTAAACTGAACTCATTGGATGGGTAGTGTAGTGGCACTGGAAGAGCAACGAATCTGAAAGTAAGAAACCCACTTAATACAATGATCATCAGTTTCCTAGTCTATCAGATGGGAACAATAAAAAAAAAATAAAGTGCTTTCTGCATCCATCGTGTCACCAGTGGGAACCATTCATTTCTGCCAATGCCAAACTAGTGGCTCTTCCCAATTCTTGTTTTCTATTAGTGATACCAGAATTCTTCCAGGATTTTAGGCTAAAAATTTGGTAATAACATTTCATTATTCTTTCTCCTTCATCCCTGATATGCACTTTTTCATTTTTAATTTCAAAATGTCTGGAATTCAACCCGTTCTCTCCATTTTCACTACTACCAAGGTATACAGTAACCTGGCCCCTGCGTAACTGAAGCAGGTTTCTAGCTAATCTCCCTTCATTTGGTCTCTCTTGTCTTCACAATTCATCCTTCATATCATTTCCAGATGAATCTTCTTAAAATTTTTTTTTCACCTTGACAATTGTCTGCCCAAGGATGTACAATGACTCATTGTCTAAAAGGCAAGGTTCAAGCCTATTACTTGGCTTTTTAAGGTCCTCCATAATCTCACTCATTTCTCCATTTTATATCTATTAAATCTTTCAACATATATCCAATTGAGAATATCTATTTATTGCCCCAACACGTCAAAATAATTCCTGCTACATATGTCTGTATTCATGCTATTTCTTTTATATAGTACTTATCCCTCCTTCCTTCCAACCTATCCAAAACAGATCCATGGCTTTTAGTCTTAATTTGAAATCACTCTTCCACCAGGAAAATGACCCCTATTATTAACAATTTACATCATTGTTTTTCTCTGAATTGAATTTAGAACTTGAAGACCTGGGTTCAACTCTCATCTTTGTTCCTTAAACCTTTGTGATCTTGGGTAAGTCATTTCCCTCTAGGCCTCAGGTTTCTCATCTATAAAATGAGAGGAGGGATGGTTAAGTTCAATGACTTCTGAGCTACCTTTGGTTCTCATCTGTAGCCCTATTAGCCTATTGCATTTGTAGTCATAATCTATAATTTATCTTTTTTTTTGTTTGTTTTATTTTAGTCTTATCACTTCAAAAAGTATGCCTATTTCCTATAATTCTTCTGTAATCCTACATGACTCTTAACACTTTACTGGGAACCAATGCTTTGCACAAAGTAAGAACGAAAAATATGTATATATTCATATGCTTTGTGACTATGGGCCCCCTTTCTCTGTAAAAAGAAGGAGACTGACATCTATCACCTGTAGATGATGTATAATTTGTTTTGCATCAACTATGTGGTACAAGAACTAAAAGGTGCTGTCCCTATAGGAACTCTCAGGCTTGTATGGGACAAAGGAAAGAAGGAAAAAGAGGAGAAAGAGAACAACTTACTTTGTGACATACTTGGAGAGGAGGGAAGAAGGGGTCGGAAAAAGTTATAAAAAGTGGATTCATTATTTATTAGTCAAGGAGCTGAGAGTTATCATCCAGGGTTTGGATTATCTCACAGGGAGAGAATGAGGATGTTCTAGCAGAAAAAGAGAGATCCGAGGCTTCAGAATTGGAGTGAAGTTAGAGCTCCTTTAGGCCAGTTCCTTTATGGCAAAGCCCAAAGACTGAAGTGGGGCACTTCATAAAGTGAGGCTGGACACCCAGAAGTTCAAGTTCATGGAACCAATATTTATTTATTACTGACCAGGGCAAACCTTCCTAATGAAAGCTGCACTGGACTGAAGTTACAATGCAGTTTGTATAGGGTGCAAGACGCAAAGCCAACAATATTCATTATGAGACATAATCTTGATGGAGCAGGCAGCCTTATTGTCTAGAAGCTATATTGGTCAGTGGTGTGGGTCACAGGGCATTCCACTGTATATCTTGTCCGTCATGAAGGGAGTTATTTTTCTCCTGGATTCTAATATTCTGAGCTGACTGACCTTCACAGGAAAGCTCAGTTCTGATTTCTACTTTCCCAGGGAAAAACAGATTTTTCTGGTCAATGACTTAGTTTACCTCACTTCAATCCCTCCTTTTCTTTTGTGTGGGTGAATCAAACCCTTGCCTCACCTTCAATGGGCATGGGAGGGTGGTGAGACCGCAAGGCCAAAAGTTTGAGGCCAGTGGACATAGGACATAAGGTAATTTATTAAGCAGGGGCCAATACCAGGCCTCTGGGGGATCAGTGGAGATCCTGAGCCCCACAGGGAGAAGGGGAGAGGCTGGAAGGCAGAGCAGTAGCTGCACTGGCAATGTAGCACCCTTTGGGACCCAAAAGTTTTGTCCTATAAAACAAGCTTCATCAGGGAATGCTAGGAGCTATGAAGGAAGCCTCCAGCCCCTTTCTCTGCAGTGTGACCTCAGGGTTTGTCTGGCTCCAGGAGGCAGGGTCTCCTACTCCCATGCTGTACAGTGAAATTTACCGGTCATCCCTACCCATTGACAAGCATATAAATGATTTTTAACCAACATCAGTTCCTTGTGTTGTATTTGCCACTGACCAGCTCCCTCCAGCCCATTCCCAGGAGGCTTCATTGTCCAGTCTCAAGTCCCCCTCTACTAGTAATGGAGTCAAACCTTCGACTCAATGTCAGGTAAGGGTATATAGTAAAAGCAAAAGAATTTTCCTGCCTATAGTCTGCCTGAAAAACAGTTACACCCTGGGGGTGCAATGTCCCATGCTGCCCCCCCCCCCTTCTCCAAATATCTCAGGGAACAGGGGCGATGGTTCCAGGCTTCTGTAGCTTCTTCATAGCTGATAAGGGCCATAGAATCCCTGGGAGGAGGGGGCACAGGATCTCCAGGGACGTGTCTGCAGTGAGTGTTCAGGTCTTGAAGTCTTGGAGACCTGAAGGACCCATCCTGTGACTGGAACCTGTGACCAGCTGACAGCTCATGAGGGGGAGAGTCAGTCCCTAAGGCAGACGTGTAGAAACCAAGACTGGGGCAAAAACTAGAGCAACAGATATAGACAGAGAATTAGTACAATAGAAATTAATATTAAACATTAACATTTGGGTATCTTAGCCAACAGACTTCATCTCCAGAAATCATCCTCTGACAGGAATTGATCCTTTTAGGAAATTTAATTTTTAAGTTTTGTTTGCAGAATTGACATGTGATGTTTCTGATAAAGAATGTTCCTTTGCAAAGCCCACATTTACATAGCAATAACCACCTGAGTAACAAGATTTCAAAGATGAATTTCTTTACTCTAGATCCTGAAGGAAATCCAGAAAGCTTTGGGTTATTTCTTTTCCAAGCACAAAATCCAAACTTTAATTGTGGTAAATCAAGGATAATAACTACCTAGTTCTCAAAGTATATTCCCTAATAACTTGATAATTTTCAATTATTAAACTAATAGGTTAGTTTGGGGAAATGGAAATTTTTATTCCTACAATTTGCATTATATGCTGATTATTGGAACTTGTCTCTAAAGAGAAAGCAGACAAGGAAAATATGTCCTCACGTCCCAAGGGACACATAGTGAGGGGCTTCACATACAGGCCAAAGCTGTCCCTGGCTCATGCCGTTGTTGTGTCACTGAAGGATTAACAGCCTAGATGATCAGAAAAGGTCCATTCCCAGGTGAGCTCTGAATATGGTCTCCATAACCATCCCAGGATGTTCTCTGTCCTTTGTGTACTTCATCATCATTGGATCCCAGAAGCCTTCTTTTTCCTTAAAGACAAGTCTTACTCATTACAGTTCAGAGAAATTCTGCTTATCAACAGTCCAGAAACAAATTTTCATATCTTCAAACAAAGACTGATCACTCAGTTATTCTTACATATTTTGGCAATAAGGAACAGGAGTGCTGAATTGAGTAGCACCAGAGTGAATATAAATCATGGCTGAATCATCTCTTGGACCTAGGTCATCTGAAGGACTAAGACAAGGTCATACAGGAATCTCTTCAGGGTAACTTTCCAGAGAAATTCCAGAATCATTTGTGATTTACCAACACTACATACATTAATTTTAGAAATTATCCCTAGGTCAGGGATCCAATTATAAGATTAGAACATCTATCTGTTCACTTTCACACCCCCCCCCCCCCCATCTCTCCTACTCCTTCCTTCTCTACAGGTCTGCATATTTAAGCTTTATGGACTCCAGAGCAAAGTCCCTCTTTCTTCCATGTTCAAACACAACATAGCTCTTCACCTTCTCTGAGTTGCTTTTACCATCATAAAAATAACATTCCATTTGGTATCCCTGCAAATGCTAATCAAAAACTCTAAAGAATCCTTAATTAAAGGATTATATCATTGAAACACTATCTTTAACATAGTGCTCATCAGTTATAAATTTTAGGTCATATTAGCAGCAGTTCACATAACAGTCATAAAATTGTGAGCAAGCGTTTATCACACATATACCATTTTCAAAATCCTGCCTGTTCTGTACAGTTCAATATTTAATCAAAACATCAGCTAACATCTGGGGGTCTCTCAAGTTATATTCCCAAAGTTCATGTGAGGTAACTCATCAATTACATATTTCTTATTTTATCATTTGGGACCTGGAATGCTTGCATTAAGATTCTATAGCTTCAAACAAGCCATTTGGTGGGACACAGCTGACAACTTTTACTCATTTGAACATCTCCTTAAAACTTCTAAAGTATATAATTAAAATATACTCATATTTAAATTCTATCACACAGTAGTTGTCAATTCTTTGAGGTCATATGTATTTATTGTTTTGCTATCTTAGTCCCCCAGTAACAATGTGAAACAATTATAAGCACTTCTTTCTCCCTCCTGGGTTTGAGGAAGGGGTTAATAGCTTGTAAGCAATTTATCCTAAGGTGACTTGGCTTGATTTAGGTTTTTATTACTTAACAACCTTGTCACTTATCCCTCATTAACAAGTGGGCTTACCACAATTTAAAATTTTGAATGTATCAAACCCTTCTTAATAATTTACTCTCACTGGAGTTTAGTTTGAACTCCACACTTTCAAATAATTTTGATTAAATCCTTTAGCAATCTTTCATTATTTAAACAAACTGAAGTCCAAAGCATTTACCCTGACTCCTTTCAACCCTCTGTTTAAAGCAGAATAAAATATCCAGTTCAGTTTCCTTTTACCTCAAAACTTTGCTACATACCTGATTAAATTCCATCAACATTATTCCGATTTTCCATTTATTGTATCCATTTCACACTAGAATCCACATCTAGTATGACTTTATCAATTATTCTTATGTCTTCTGGCTTCTCCTCTTTACCGTTATTGCAAGTAGAGGAAAGGTGCCATACTTAAAAACAAAACACCTTCTTGACTTCAGGGCTGGTCAAATTTTCCTTGTTAAGGGCAAACAGTCTGCATATCATATATCCTTAATCTATTCAGGTGGAAAACAATTCACTTTATAGTACAAATGCATGCATATTTTTATTCACTCATCATAGCTTTTTAGCAAACTGACTCTGAATATATGTTGATCTCTAGATCATGAATTCCTTCAGATATTCATAGTCAAATATAATGGTGTTTTAAAAATTCCCTTCTTTTGCAATAGACCAAATTCTTCATTCCTGTATAAAATCCTATGCACAGATTAACCACTTTAAAAACTTCTTGTGTGTCATATGATCACTTGTTGCTGGTTCTGACAGTACATACATTAAAATAGCATCTCATTTGAAAAATCCCAAGTTCAATTCTGGAGTAAGTTCTTCTCAACAATATTACAACTTTTTCTGAATGACTTTTACATCTACAAGGTAGCCAATACATTCCTTCTCTTTATCAGGCTGGCTATTAATCACCTTTAGACAATTCTCAAATTCACTGAAACCATTATGCATTGCAAGATCTAACAAAACAAACCTCTAACCATGAGTTTTTGTGTTCAATAAAATTTGGCTAACATTTCACATTTAACTGACAGTGACCACAATAAATGAAATGACATTGTACCATATCAAAATCATTTGAAAGTTGCATACATCAACCCTTAACTTAAAAAAATTAATTGAAAAATTACTTCAAATTGTGGAGTAAAATCTCCCTTTTCTGCTCTGAATTTTTCTCCCTTTCTCTCCCTTTGGGGCCCATCCAAGGAAGAAAGAGGAAAAGATCACTGAACAGGTATTTGCTTGGATGTTTGCTGCTGGAGCAGGCAAAGTTTCTCTCATGTAGCCTGACATGCTGGAGTTTGGAAGGTTTGGAATGTAGGTGGAGGGAGTGGGGAACAGCCACTATGAAGAAATTCCCCTTTGTGAAACTGCACCTTAAACACTTTTTCCCCCTTCCTTGTAATCTTACAGCTAGCCACACAAAAACAAGGGAGTCTGATATTTCCAGTTGTAAAGGTCTGTGGAAGAAAAAAGGGGCATAGACCAAGAATGGCTGTAAATCCTCACCTATCTAGGTCTTGCCTGACATAAGGGCAGTTGGGAGGTCACGGCTGTTTTTCCTTTAGTCTTACTTAAATCCTGAGAATAATGATAAGGGGTGCCCTGCCAGGTATGAGATGGTCTAGTTATGGGAGGGGCTCCTGTTGGGAGAGGAGGGACATAGAGGGCTTGATAGGGGCACAGATGGTGAAGACAGAGGGTCTAGAGAAGGGGATGAGGAGGGTGGGAAATGTGCAGGGAAAGGTGGAGATGATGCAGGGGTATGGGTTTCCTATTGACAAATGGAAATGGCTCCTCAGGGTCTTCTTGGAGCTCAGGAGAAGAAGGCTTGCTCTTTCTCCTCAGAGAGGTCTGCTCATTTCTCCTTGGAGAGTGATGTGGCTAGCAGAGAAGCCTCTGTTTTAACAGAGTAATTTGGCCCCAAAAGGCAACTTTTCAATTTCTTTGGGGTGTCAGTAAGCAAAATCAATCCAAATATCTATGTAGGGGATCTGATGCCCTGGTGATCCATTCACCTTTCTCCAGACCACTTAGGCCACAGAGAGATTTGAAGTTCCCTCTGGAGGCCATTTAACCCTGAATGTGGGCCACTCCAACTCACACAAGATGCGGAGTATACCAGGGGAAACTCAAATTCCATAATCAGTTACTGCTTTCTTAAACAGCTGAAAGTTCTTAAGTATGCATGTTAGCAGGGTCTGAGAGTCCGATGATGAGGACTGACCCATTATAACAAACCACACAAAGGCAAAGATCCAACAGAAATACACAAGACACACATTTAATTTCGCACCCATACACTTGAGCCTTATGGCGACCTGAAGTTCCAGCTGTCGTCTCAACTTGGAACTGAACCATGGTCTTAATGATGCATCCAGTGACCCACCAGCCTTTACTGGATTCAGATTTCCAGAACAGAACAGGACCCTGGAGCAAAATCATCTTGAGAGTAAAACCAGGACTCCTGAGTAATAAAACCCATGAAGTGAAACGGAACTCTCAGAATACTCTTCGAACAGAACCAGAACTCCAGGGTGACATAACCTTAAGGCAAAACCAGACCATGCTCTAGAGCACAACAGATTACTAGAACAGATGGTTCCAATACTTATCAAAATTTATTCAGGATCTCAAAAACCAGAACCAGGGGCGGGCTCCAGAGAAGGTACCACTCGCCTCCTCAGATTCTTAACCAATCTCTCTTAAGGGTTCAAGTCTCCTTCATGGGCTCTGGTGCAGCTGTATACTGTGAGCCTAGAGATCTCTCCCCCATTCAAGCTCACACACACATACATGCTCTCTCACAGCAGCCCTCTCTGAAGTCCTTACCTCCTGGTCCTGGGCCTTGAGATCTTGCTGAGGAGCTCCAGCTGAAGTGGTGCACTTTATAAAGTGAGTCTGGACACCCAGAAGTTCAAATTCATGGAACAAATATTTATGGAACCTTCATAATGAAAGCTGCACCAGACTGGTTACAATGCAGTTTTTATAGGGTGCAAAATACAAAGCCAACAATGATCATTATGAGATATAACGTCTATGGAGCAAGCAAACCTTATTGTCTAGAAGTTTATTGGTCAGTGGTGTGGGGGTACAGGGCATTCCATTGTATAGCTTATCCGGCACTAAGGGAGTTATTTTCTCATGGATTCTAACTATTCTGAGCTGACTGATCTTCACGGGAAAGCTCAGTTCTGATTTCTACTTTTCCAGAGAAAAACAGATTTTTCTGGTCAATGACTTAGTTTACCTCTCTTCAAGACTTTATGTGATCTTTCTAATTTGGGTGTAGAGACAGGACTTAAACCATATCTTCTAATTCTAAAACTCATGTTCTTTCCCAGATTCTTAACCTAGGGCACATGTATTTTTTTTCAGTAGTTCAATAAATATTTAAATATAATTGGTTTCAATTGTAACCCTGTACATTTTATTGAATGCATTTAAAACACGTGATGTTGAAAAAAAAAAGGGCTCCATAGGCTTTGCTAGACTACCCAAATTGTCCATAATATGAGAAAAAAAAAACCTTAAAAACATCCTGTTCTGTACTCTGCCACCATAACAAGTGAGTCAAGTGACTAATTTAGTTTCAGTTTGGCAGTAGCCAATGGCTGCTTTTGTTAACAGAGGTGGCACATGACTGAACTTTAAGCCTTGAATATATGGAAAGAGCCTATATGACTCCAGAGATCTCTGACCCTGACTGGGAGGGCAGGAGACAAAGTAAGACAACAACAGCATCTGGAAAGAAACTAGATGGCTGCTTAGGTTAAAGTGCAACTAGTACGAGGATGGCTACCAATGCACAGCCTGTGCAGTGTCTTGGATAAATAGGTTGTTTGTTGATTCATTGGTCATCTGTACCTGAAGTTCAACCTTTTAAATGTTATTCCTATGAATATGTCAGGGGCAGCTAGGTGATGCAGTGGACAAAAATGCCCAGCCTGGAGCCAGGAAGACTAATCTTCCGAGTTCAAGTGTGACCTCAGACACTTGCTAGCCATGTGACTCTTCGTAAGTCACTTAACTCTGTTTGCCGTGGTTCCCTTATCTGTAAAATGAGCTGGAGAAGAAAATGGCAAATCCTTCCAGTGTCTCCCACAAAAAGTTGAATAGGACCAAACAACAACAAAATTGTATGTAACCTCCCTGCTCACCTAGTGATTTAGAAAAATAGACATTAACATTATGTTTTATTGAATTTTAAAATGTCATTTGTTAAATACTTCCAATTACAATTTAATCTGGTTCTGCTATATTCAAAAGCATTACAGGCCACCCTGGGCCACATGTTTGACACTTGTGTATCCAATGACTCCTGGGCCTAGAGGACCTTTTCTTCCATTCAGGAATCCCTACCAATTTTACTTTGAGGTATAACATTCAAGATGGATGAGTTTCTCTCTGGCTCAGCAGGGCTAGCTTTTTGCAACAGATAGTGTCTGCTTACAGGCCAATTCACTGATGAGCTGGGTCAAACAGGTTGCTCCTCTGGGCTGGCACCTCATTGGATTCAGTTACTGTTGCTATGGGTTTTTTTTGGGGGGGGGGGGGGATTTTTGCTACAAGCTCTGGTTACTGAAAGGTTCTCTGATGACTCTTCCAACCTTTTGAAGCTCAAAAAGGTGACTGCTCAAAATCTTCCCTGAATGCTTATTCAACTAAGATCAAGAAAGTTTTTTCCTTAAAAGCTATTAGGGAACAGAGGGAGAATATATCTCTCGAATATTTTGTATGCAACTTCAGTTCTGGCTCCTTAGCCAACTGGAAGATTCCATTGCCAAAAGGCCAGTTCTTGTCATTCATGGATGGACAAGCCTTAAAGAATGGAAAGAAGCTAGTCAGGGAACATTGTGAATCTGTTGTGAAACTCTCTGGGAAGGGTGAACCTACACATATCCTAAGGTCAGGGTCCCTATTACATAAGCATATTAAGAAAAAATATATATTTAAATTGTTGATAGAGAAAAAGGAGGGGAAAGGTAAGGAAAAGGAAGGGAAAGGAAGGGAAGGAAAGTAGCTGGATCTCTCCCAGCCCGATAGGGAAATTGACCAGGCTTTTCTTTTTCTAGTATAATTATGCTAGGGAATTAATTAAATCAAGCCAGACTCTATGTATAGTTAGATAGGTTTATTTGGCCAGGAAAATAAAGGATTGGGAAAGCTAGAGAAAATTTGATCTCCAGCCTGGGGGTAAAAGCGTCTTGAGGCAAAAGGCTCTTCTTCAGAAAAGATGCCTCTGGGGAAAAGGGCTATCCTCTTGTTCTCCAGAAAAGGTGCAAAACCCTGTACTTATCTCTTCTTTTATATCTTCTCAGATACCTTCCCACAGGTAGGTATCTGAGGAAGTTGGGGTAGAGAGTCCTGGAAAATGTAGTCACCCAGGGTTCAGAGCCATTTTAAAACACACAATTTCCCCAGGGATCCTGTGGGAGACCAATCTCCCCAGTGGATCAAAACAAACACAAATAAGCTTACAATCACAATCAAAATAAAGGGTATATACATCAATGCAAGGGGGAAATGGCGATTTTTTTTACAACAAAAGAAAACCAAATACTTGGCATTTAAAAAAAATATCAGGGGCAGTCCCCTTCTTCACAACAATGTATATATATTATATATATATATTATATATATATATATATATATATATATATATATATATAACAAATCAATTTAAGCAAAACAAATGAATTTTTTAACCAAATAAGTGATTTTCTAACTCCCCTAAAGTTCAATTTTGTGCATCTGGGTTTTCTCTCAGGATCTCCTGGAGCAACATGTGGTCTCCATGGGCATCTCCATCTGGATTCCAGGAGGCAACAAATTTCTTTCCCTAAATTAACTTAAACTTTTTTTTTTCTATATGAAATAAAAAACACATTCCCTCCTGAAAAGGATATCAAGAAACATTGAAATCACACAGGAAAACATGTCTGAGTAATGAGGCATATGAATCACTGCCAATTAAAATCATCAGAAAAATATAGCACAAAAAAGCCAAATAACTATTGGATGAAATTTGTAAACATCAAATCCTAAATTTTATAAGAAAAAATTCTAAATAAGAAAAAACAAAAAATTATAATAGGTCTTTGAATAATGCCAAATTAAAGTAATCCATGTCCAACACCATGCATTTACCCACACACTCAGTAGCCAGGACCACAGTCAACCACCACAGTAAAAAAGTTAGATTTTTATTCCTTTGTCTGATATATTTCTTCTTTTGTTGTTTCTTCTTTTGCAATTTCTTCTCAGGGATAGAATATTGAACCAGAATAGCGAATTGTTAGGTACTTGATATATATTTCACAAAGAGTGTGACACAAGGAGTCCTGTGTCTCAACGTATGTTAAGCACTACAACCGTGAGTCTCACACTAGATTCAAGTCCTTTTTTTTTTTTTTTTGATAGTTGGATAGCTTTATTTGGGCAAGGAAGGAAAAAAAAATGATCTCTACCCCAGGTAAAAGGGTCTTGGGGCAAAAGGCTCTTCTCTTGAAAAGGTGCCTCTGGGGAAAAGGACTCTCCTCTCATTCTCTGGAAAAGGATGGAAAACCCTGCTTTTCTCTTCTTATATATCTTCTCAGATACATCCCACAAAGGAAGTAGGAGGTGTCTGAGGAAGTTGGGGTAGAGAGTTCTGGGAGATGTAGGGTTCTCCCAGGGTTCAGAGGCATTTTAAAATGCACAAAATGCAAAGTAGTTAAATACAAGGTAGTTTGAGAGGAAGGACATTAACTATTGGGGGGATCATGAAAGGCTTCATCGAGAAGGAGGTACTTGAGCCAGTCTTGAAGGAAATGAGGGATTATATGAGGGTTAGGTGAAGAAAGAGTTCACTGGTCATAGAGGACAACCATTGAAAAATCACAGAGATAGTAATGAATAATAGAGAAAATACCAGTTGGTTAGAGCACAGAGTGCAGGAGGAAGAGTATTATACAATGAAGCCCAAGAGATAGATGTTGGCAAGGTTGTAGAAGGCTTCAAAAGTCAAACAGAAGACTTGATATTGATTTTGGAAGCAACGAGAAGCCATTAGAATTGATTGAGTAGGATAGTAAATTGATCAGATTGGTGTTAAAGGGAATTAGCATCAGTGTGGAGGATGGATAGAGTCCTTGAGTTGTAAGGCAGGAAGACCAATTAGGAGGCTTTTTACAATCTACAGATGAAGTAATAAGGGTCTAAACTAAGGTAATACCCATGTTATTCAGAGAAGGGGCTGGATATGAGATATATTGAAGTTGAAAAGGATAGATTTGGGAACTGTTCAGATATATATGATGAGTGATCCAGTAATACCACTGCTAGGGTCTATATCTCAGAGAAATCAAAGATAGGAGAAAGGACCTACTTGTACAAAATTATTTATAGCAGCTCTTTTTGTGGTGGTAAAGAATCAGAAACTGAAAACATGCCTATCAGTTCGGGAAGGTCTAAAATAATTATGATATGTACTTATTATGGAATACTATTAAATGATGAACAAGATAATCCCCCCAAAACCTGGAAAGGCATATATGAAGTGATACAAAGTGAAGTGAGCAGAACCAGAACATTTTACACAGCGTTTATGATAATATCTAACTATCAGCTGTGAATGTGTTAACTTATCAATAAGGCAAGGATCCAAGACAACTCCAAAGGAAACAAAATGAAAATGACTATCCACTGCCATAGAAGGGAACAGAATCTCAATACAGATTGATGCATCCCATTCTTCACTTGATTTCTTCCATGAATAGAGAAAACTGTAGGGTAATCAATATGGCTTATTTCACAACATCATAAACATAGAAACAATTTTATGATAACATATATACAGCCTGTCAACTATAAAAAACACAGAACTATTAAATAGTCAAAATCACTCTTTAATCAAGGGAAAAGGGGTTAGCGCTACTAATATGACAACAGAGCTGTTTCCCAAGACTACACAGGGTCAAGACGCCCTGGTCACTAGCCCCTGGGAGTGCCACCGACTCAGGATGGGCTCCGAGGAACAAAAGAATTTGGGGAACCTATATACCACTCTAGATGATCTGGGGGCTTGGAGTGAGAGGGACAGTTGACTGACTTTACAATGGTAAGAAAGAAAAATGAGGAGTTCCAGACAGGAATAACAGTGAGGGGCTGATGCCCTACAATGGACACAAAAGGGAAAGACTCAGCCCAGGGCTGGGTCACCTTGGTAATGGACCTTAGCCTAGGGGGAGAAAAGATTGGGGCAAAAAGGATGCTTAATATTGGATGGGATTAGCTGTTCCATCAGGAAGTCCATTGTCTGTTGAAGAGGGACCTTCCCTCAGGGGGAAACCTCTCCTGTGACAAGGTCAAAACCTAGGGGTTTTGCACTCAAACTAAATAAACTGAGGATCTCTATATTTCCATGTTGACAACCTATGTCATATTACCTGCCTTCTTGGTGAGAGGGGAGGGAAGAAAAGAACATAGATTGCAAAATGTCAGAAAACAAGTATTAAAAATCATATCAACATCTAATCTGGAAAAAAAGGTTAAAAATATATTTTATGAGGATAACAGCTAGGAATCTAAAAACTGAAAGAATGGCAGTGGCTTCAACAGAAATAAAGAAGTTTAGAAGAAAGGTGAGTTTTTTTGGAAGGGGGAAGATAATGAGTACAATTTTGGACCTCAGTACAGTTTTGCTATATCGTGGGTCAGACTATGAAATTAAATGGGAATTTTTGTAGAGTTTTGTGGAAGCTGCAAAGACATGTAAAGACCAGCAGATGATATAGAAAAAACGTTTAGAAACCCAGAAATGCATTAAATAATGTATAGTATTGACATGGGCACTGTACCCCCAGAAACCCAGGCCAACTATTATCAGGGAAACTCCTTTGCCCTTGCATCCTTGTGACTCTTAACCTAGAAACACCCAATGACCCCACCCAGGGTCCTGAGATGTTTACCCTCTTTTGTCCTCTAGATTTAAGGTGGACAAAGAAATGAATCTTTATGCCTCCAGGCAGACCCCAGTCAGATGACCACCTCACCCCACCAAATGCCTGAGGGTCTAATACTCAAGGTCATGTCCACACCATAGCATCTAAACAGTATATAAACCCCAGAACTGATGACATCTGGGGACAGCCTCTCCATCCATGCTGTCCTCCCAAGGAACTGCTCCCCATCTTGCTGTTCCTCCTTGCTATCCTCCTGGCCTCTCAACATTACTTTCTAAATTAATAAATCTCTTTTTTGTTTTTAAGCTAAGTTTTGGAGTCTTGCATGCTTGCAAAAGGTATCCTTCCGGAACCCCAAGGGTATCCTTCATGCCCATAACAGTATCATATAATATTGACATATTTTATCTCTTAATGCCATATATATAATTTATTTTTTAAGTTTAATTAATAAATTAATTTGTATTGGTTCCAAGGCAGAAGAGTGGTAAAGGCTAGGCAATGGGGGTTAAGTGATTTGCTAGGAAGTATGTCTGAGGCCACATTTGAACCTAGGTCCTCCCATCTCTAGGCCCTCTCAATCCACTGAGCCACCCAGCTGCCCCCTATATAATTTATTTTTAAAGTTAAAATAAGTAGCAAGTTAAAGTTTGTGAAAAGAACAGGGAAGCCAGATGATGACACACAAAGATTAGAAATGTTAACATTAACCTACATAGCCTATAGACCAAACCCTTGTCCCAAATTTTACAATAAGGCACTTAAAACACTGTATAAAAGTGGGGGAGGGGATCAGACTTCTTTGGTAAAAAGAGAGCCAAACATTTTATGAGAATTTTCCAGATGGCATGGGGAGGCAGGGGTGGTGATCACCCAACTTTTATGATGTGGAAGGATAACCTGTATTCTTCTCTTCTTATTTAGTGCCTCTTCTAGTTTACTGTGGCCAGAGGACATGTTCTTATTGGTGTCTATTCTCTGTGGAATTGATCCTTTTCTCTGAGCATTTTCTGTTTATTTACTATATTATATAAATGTTGTCTCTGGTAAGCAGCATAAAGCACAACAGCAAATTAATCTTTTAAAAGCAAAATTTTCTTGAGTAGATTTTGGTACACTGGCTCCAGTGCTCAGAAACCCTGGGCATCAGGAAACCATTGTTGGGGTGACCAGAGCTTGAACAAAGGAAGGAATGAAGGGTGGGGTCTAGCCAGGAAGGAGGTTGAGCTACTGCTACACACTGCCCTTGGGTTCTGTGTATTTTGACTAATTATTCTTGCTAACTAGGCATGAAGCTCAGTTGTTTGTACTCTCCAAGAGGAATACAGTTCTATCAACACCCACTAAATGTGTATACCCTAAGGCAAAGCCCTTCCTCTCTCCCTCCTTCCCTCCACCTCAATAGCAGAATAGCTACAGATTAGAAACATAAAAGTCTTCCTTCTGCTCCTGGCTGTCCTTGCACCAAGCTAGAGTCTTGGGACCAGAGAGGATGACAGGGAGTCCAGTTACACTGGAAGAATCTGATGGATTTCACAGGTCTAAAGAAGCAGGGAGGCAACTTCAGAGACTGGAAGGTTAGAGTCAGCAAGAACAACATTAGAGAGAATGGCTGGCAAATTTCTTATTGTAGGGCAGAGGCTGATTGCTCTGTTATGGCTTATGATGCCTGCTGGGTGTGGGTGTTCCAGAGCCCACAGGGCTTCATTGTCATCATAAAGAGGTCAGAGGGTTGTAGGTAAATGCAGACTTTGATTGGGCCCTATGCTGAAGCTCTGGGATTACCTCACAGTTCAGCATTAGTTCTGCTGTTCTTAGGCCCTGTTTTGACTATTACTCATCCTGGTTCTCCTAGACTGTAACTCTGGATCTTTCTCTTTCTTGGATTTCAGATCTCATGGATTTAACCTTTCTCCTAAGGGTCTGAGTCATTGACCTGCCAGGCAACCACCTCCAGTGTTTCCAATCTATAGATCCCCTCTAAGGCAACAGAAAATCAAGCTCTGGGCTAGCTTAATAGTGTGGTATATGTGCTGGTCTACTTAGAATTAATTCTCTTCACTAGAGACCATCCTTCTCTGTCATAGCTCTTTCTTTCTCAAGGATTTTTCTTGTTGGAGCCTACAGTGTGATATATTGAAAAACAATGATATATTTGGACTCATAGGACCTTGGTTCAAATCCTGATTTTGCCATTTATTCTTTCCATAACCTTGGGCAAGCCACTTTCATCTTTTGTGGAATGAATTTCATCATCTGTAATATAAAGGGGGTATATATCCAATTGTCTCTGCATTTTTTCTGGTTCTATATCCATAGCCTTCTAACCTCAGATCTCCTCTTTTTTCTTTCTTAAAGGGACTGTATTATTCTCTCAGGACCTCACAGCATGTCCCCAAACATATTCTATATTCCTAGGACCTTTCGTATGTCAGTGCTGGCTTGCTATTGTCTCATGACTTGTTCTTTCATATGCATCCTTGATTATTCTCTTCCATTCTGGTTATTACATAGGGACAAGCCTTAGACTAGAAGAGACCCAGGGCCAGAATTTACTTTGACAAAAATTAGGAACAAACCTAGAAAAGCTGAAAAACTCTACAAAGAATTTCTTGGGAGAACAGTTTAGACCATAAAGAAGAGATTAGCAGTACAGTGGGCACAAGGATTTAGGATGCTAGCCATCACTCATTTGTTTATATCACCAGAAGGGGACTGAACATATAGTATTGGGGGGCTATTGAGACATGGAGATTGTTTAATTGGATCAGGTCAGTGTCAGTTTGGACCAGCAGTGTAAATTTGGAGGACTCTGCCTCCAGAAGATAGTGGGAATGTTTAGAAAAGAACCAGGAGGTAGGTTGGAGGATTTTGAAATTATAGGTCAGAAGGAGATATAGCATAATAAAGTACTAGACTGAGAGTCAAGAAAACTTGAGTATCCCACACTAAAAGTACTACATGAAAGTGATTATTGCCGATGCTGTTCTTGTGTTGTTTAGAACTGTCAAGATATAATTTAGACCCTGACTCTATGTATGTATCCATAACTGTGATCATGAGGCTTATATTCTGGGTTCAATGGGATCACTGTGGTGGGGTTTAGTTCTCTGACAACTGATCCAGGAACAGCAAAGACCTTTTCTTCCTACAGCCAGCTATCCATCTCCTTTTGTAGGGCAGTCAGACAACATTTCAGTTTCATTGGATGGTTATGAACATCAATAGAGATGAAGTACCTTAGGTTAGAACCCAGTATGGTATATAGTAAATGGTATATTATTTGGAGTCATAGAACCTGGATTTAGGTTTTGACTTTGCTACTTAATAACAAAGATCTTGGGCAAGACAAAAATCTTCTCTGCTATTTAATTCTCTCACTTTAATACATAATAGTTAGATTAAGATTGCTTCTCATTCTAAACCCTATCATATTATGATCCATTAGAGGGTTCCAGATTCAGGAACAGGCTCTCTATCCTCAAAGGACTAGGCAGGGTCCTATCTCAAAGGATGCTCGCTATCAGGCATAGTGCAATGTTGGGACTTGGGCACAGTGAATTAGATAAGAATTTGGAATTAGATTGTAAGGAAAGGGATTGATTGATCACAAGGTAGAAGGCAAAAGTACAGTTATTAGAGCTAATATCATAGGGATGCCAACAGAATAATTGACTTCCTGGTCTTTGTTACATTGACATAGTGAAATGAAATCCATCAATTAACATAGCATCCAGCCCTTTTGGGGCCAATTAATTTCTATATTTTCACCCCTCTCGCTGAAGTAGCTTTTTTTAAATGGATAGATAGAGTGATCACTTTACATAATAAAATTTTGATATATTAAAATAAACCTTAGAGTTTCAAATTCTCTCTTTCCCTTCCACCCTCCGTGATCCATTATGAAGACAAAAAATGTGATATCAATTATACATGTGCAATCACCTAAAACTCATTTCCATATTTAGCCATGTTGCAAAAAAGCAAGAAGGGGCAGATGGATGACTCAGTGGATTGAGAGCCAGGCCTAGAGATGGTAGGTTCTAGGTTCAAATGTGGTCTCAGACACTTTTCAGCCAGATAACCCTGGGCAAGTCACTTAACTCCCATTGCCTAGTCCATACCACTCTTCTGCCTTGGTACTAGTATGCAGTATTGTTTCTAATATGGAAGCTAAGGTTTTTTTTTTTTAAGCAAGAGAAAAAGAAAATGAAAAATTATGCTTCAGTCTACATTCAGGCTCCATCAGTTCTTTCTCCATAAGTGGAAAACATTTTTCATTGTAAGTCCTTTGGAATTGTCTTGGATTGATCAGACTAGCTATGTCATTCACAGTTGGTCACTGTACAATATTACTATTACTATTGTACATGATAAATTGATGCCTGCCTTTTAACTGGAGAAGACCAAATCTTCTTATAAAATGTAGGCTGGCAAAGTCTACTGAGTAGTGATTTTTTTCTGTAGAATAGAACAAGTTTGGCTATGAACACTTAAAAAATTTTTGCTTTCCTAAAGTCCAAGGAACTGACTTAGGAGCTGTTTCAATAATGATGATCAACTCTGATGAGGGGCATTATAGCTTCCCTTATTCCTCCTTAGGTCCTCTGCCTAGCATCAAGGCATGCTCCAATCTTCTTGGACCTCCAATTCCATTTCCTTGCAATTATGAATACTATGGTGATATGGTAACTTTCTTCCAAGTTCATCTCACTAGACAGATTTTTCTTGTTGGACAGGGTTCTTGAAAAGTAGCAAAAAAGGCAGTGAGGAATCTTCACTTCTTCAGAGATCTGATCTAGAATTTTTATCAATGTTTTGACTTGATCAAGAAAGGGAAGAATCACAGTATTAATTTGACTACCAGAGGAAATTTCTTTACTTCAAGTAAAATTAGGCAGAAATAGAGAGAATGAGGGAGATAAGAAAGGAGAAGAAACTAAAAGAGAAATATCTGGCTTTGTAGCTATAAGTAGCAATTTAATCTATCATCTACTGATCTGTCTTCTCTATGCATCTATCTACCTACCTACCTGCCTACCTTTCTATATAAGTGAGGGAAAATAAAGGAGATAAGGAACATAGGGGTCTAAAAAAGGATAATGGTTATATGAGTGTAGATAAGGGGACATATGCAATAATATTAATAACAATAATAATAGCTAACATTTATATGTTACTATATGTTGGGCATGGTGCTAATCACATTATAATTACCTCATTTGATCCTCACAATCTTGGGGGAGCAAGTGGTATTACTTGCTCCATTTTATACATAAGGAAACTGAGGCAAACAGAAGTTAAGTGACTTGCCCAAGGTCACACAGCTAGTAAGTATCTTTGGACACATTTGAATCCAGGTTTTCCTCACTCCAGTTTGGGCACTCTATCCACTGTGGCATCTACTTGCCCCAGGATTGTGAACCTGAGTGACCAGATGAATGGTGGTGATTCGAACTGAAACAGAGAAGTTTGAAAAATTTGAGGGAGATAATTCTCCTACTATATTCTAGCCTGTTCAATAAAGACACAGAGTGCTATGTTCATGTTCTGCCAACATATTTTAGAAATTACTCAGGGAAGTCAACTAATCCTCAAATTGTATGTTATCCAGTCCTCTCACCATACTATATCCTGCTGGCCACTAGGATACAGGATGGTGAGAGGACTGGATAACATACAGTTTGAGGATTAGTTGAAGGAATTGGAAACACTAAACCCAGAAAAGAAGATTAAGGGATACATGGTAGCTCTTTAACTATTTGAAAATCTGGTATGTGATTGTGACAAAACTCTGTTCTCCTCTTTGGGTTTTCATAAGTTTGTTCCTTTTGGTTCCTCTCCTACATATATAATAGCTTGTTCTCATTTGATGATCATATTCATTCCCAGTGTTCCTCTTGAATTCTACCATCAAGTGTCTATTGGACATCTTGAAAGGGATTGCTGCCACTGCAAATGCAACACATACAAAACAGAACTTCTTATATCCCTTCCCCTCAACTCTCATGCTCTTAACTCCTCACACTGTTTCCATTGAGGTCAACACTATCCTTTTAGTAATGCAGGTTCATAACAGCACTATATCTTGCTAAATTTCTCATTTTCACTCACCTGATATAATATCTAATCAATCATGAACACTCCCTTCTCTTCACTCACACAACTACTACCCCAGTTCAAAGTATTTTTGTCTCTCCTCTGGCCTGTGCTCTAACATCCTCCCAACTGGTCTCCCTACTGCAATTCCATCCCAGCCACTAGCTATCTGCCCCCACCCCTCTCCCAGCTGCCAAAGTGATTTTCATGAAATACAGGTCTGACTTTCATATTTGCCTTCTCCATAATAGAGGTTTCCTATGACCTCTTGGATCAAATGTAATCCCTTTGGTTTGGTATTAAAGATCCTTCAAAACTTGGCTCCAGAGTTTCTGGGATTTCCTTTCTCCTGATTCTTTCTCTATCTTCTATCTCCTAAGGTGGTTGGACCACATTCTTTCCATTTCCACGGGGCTGCTTTGAGCAAAGTTTCCATAGTGGGAAGGAAAGGAGGCTGAAGATCCTAGAATAGGTAGTACTGGGAACAGGGAGATTTTACAAACCTTGCTAAACAGTTCTGAGTGAAACATGGACTGAGTGACAGAAGAACAGAGAGAGAGGAGGTGACTAGACCCAGCCATCTTCCTCCCTGAATATTGCTGCTTAATCTCATTTGGTAGATTTTTCTCCCTATGATGCCAGATGATCTGTTGAAAGAACTGGATGTGTTTAACTTGGAGAGGAAAAGACTTAGCAGAGATGTGATAGCAATCTTCAAGTATTGGAATGACTGTTGTGTGGGGGAGGAATTAGACTTGTTCTGTTTGGCCCCAAAGGGTTTTACTAGGAGTAATGGTTAGATGTTGAAAAGAAGCAAATGATAATGATGACGATGGTAGCATTTGCATAGCACTTGAAGGTTTGGGACACACTTTTCAAGTATTATTTTCTTTTATCCTTATAACAACCTTGGGAAGTACTGATTTTATAGATGAAAAAACTGAAGCTGAGTGACTTGCCCAGGGTTTCTTTGCTATTGTGATTGTGATTGAAGTTGAAATTTCTGACTTTGAGTCCAGTGTTCTGGCCACAGCATCATCTGGCTGCCTCAAATTTAGTTTTGATGCTACCGGTGAAAATACATCTCAGTTGAGATGGCAATTTCCCCTTTACTGGATGCTTCAAAGAAAGTCATAGATGATTAACATAAGTTAGTTTTATTTTAGATAGGGTTCATGCTCAGATAGAGATTTCACCAGATAACTCAATTCTCCTTAATTCTAAAAGATGTCTCTCTATATAGATGATTCTATTATTTTGTGAAGAAGCATAAAAAATCCTAGAATTAAAGGAATTTACAGTACAATTGTGAAGATGAAACATGGAAAGTTAAAGAAATAGGCAGAGCAGTATAAAGCTGGTGCCAAAAATTATATACTTGATAAATTCTAAAACCATCCAAAGAGGGGAAAAGTATTTGTATATCACAGTAGTAAAAGGGAGACTCATGAAGGTGGTAAAACTTAAACTTCATATTGTAGAATGGGTGGAATTGATAAGAGAGAGAGGTGAAGGTAAAATAGAATACCTCAGATTACTCAATCCCCTCAAAACATATCCATTAATACATGCAAATTCTCACCCAACCAATAACACAGAGTTTCCTAAAACTTTCTCCTTTTCTTTCTGGAATAGGGTTGACTTCTAAATGTGCCAAGAAGGGAACAGAGAAAGTGGGGAAGAGGGAGGAGTAGATAGAATGGAGGAACCCATTAGTTACAAAACTAACTTAGGTTTTGGAAGATGAGAGTATTATAGCCTGGGGGGGGGGGATATCCTTATAGGACAGTGATGGTGAATCTTTTAGATTTTAAATTTAGAAATTACAACCTTCATGCTGCATGTGAGCCCCCATCCTTACCCCAGACAGGGGGAAGGGCTCCCATTGGGTTGCTGGGTAGAGGGGCAGGTGATGGGAGAAATACCCTCAGGTACAACAGAGAAGGGGAAGGGAGCACCCCGTCTCTGGCAAGTGTGCTGTAGGTTCACCAACACATCTATAGAAGAAATGTTTATTCTCTGAAATCATCCAGAATTACAAGCTGATAGACCACTCTCTTCTCCCTCCCCCTACTCCCAGAGGTAGTATTCCTCAGAATATAGCATGTTCATTTATACTATGAAACTTTAACCCCAGTGACAGTGCCTTTGGCCCTTTAGACCCCAACCGGGCACAGTCTTTCTTCCTTTTCAGGACATGAATAAAATGTGATGGTAGCTATGGCACCATCTCGTGGATAGAAGTTGTAATGGCAAAGGGCCAGTTTTTTTTTTTCTCTTGTGACTAGATAAAGATTAATTCTTCTAACCACTTGATAAAATATACGGGATTTTACAGACAAGAAAACAGACCCAGAAATATGAAGTGATTTCCACACTGTCATAGCTCCTTAGGAAGAAGCCTAGGTCTCTAACTCAGGCTTTTTTATTCTCTGGAGAATGTTTACACTACACATATGAAGTTTTGAAGATATTGGTAATAAGGTGGTTCTAAAATGCCTTATTAGAAAATTGAGCCTAATCAAAAAGCATGTTTAAAATTTTCTCAGTTGTTTCTGATAGATGAACAATGTCTTTGAGATCTGTGTCTTGCCAGATGTTAGAGCTTTCAGGAGGCAAGGCAGGTGCTGAGTACGGAAGCTTTCTCACTTGTTGCAGACATGTTCCTGGGACCATTTTAGCGACCTTTCTTTAAGGTTCAGGGCCATGGGGCTCTCCACTATTCCACAGGGGCCTACTCCACTCACTACTCCAGTAAACCCATGGAAAACCCCCACAGGGGAAAATGAAGGAGCTTGTCACATCCTAGGGCACATGATGGAACATGACTCAGTCAGCGGATGGGGAAGTAAGCTCAACCAGGACAGTAAAAAACATGGTCTATAGCTTAATCTGGAACAGAATTGCATCCTCACCTGTTGCTCTTGTTCAATTGATTAGCTGAGTCCAACTCTTCATGACGCCATTTGGGGTTTTCCTGGCAAAGATATTGGAGTGGGTTGCCATTTTCTTTTCCAGCTCATTTTACAAATGAGGAAACTGAGGTAAATAGGTATAAGTGACTTGCCCAGGGTCACCCAGCTAGTACGTGTGAAACTAGATTTGAACTCAGGTCCTCTTGACTCCAGGGATGGAGCCGAGCTACTTACCAGTCCTTTTAGATGTGCTCTGGTCCCGACCCTAAAGCAAAAGAGCAGCACAATACTAGACTGAACAAGGAAGGCTCCCTGAGCTTCTTGTGCTTCAGACTGCTTCTCCCAGAGACACTGACTGGTTTCATATGTAATATAGTTATTTAGGGAGAAGTACCTCCAGTCACTATGATGATAAGCATATCCAGGAATTTCACCTCTGCTCCTATCCATTCTCTAGCTCAGTTGCCTTATATAGGTCAGCATGAATATGCATTACGACTGTTTCCTGACTTAAATACCATTTTGTTATGGGGGATGTTGTCTGAGTCATGTTTTCAGTTAATTATCATTTATTAAGCACCTACTATGTGCCAGGCTCTGTGCCAGGCATTGGGGATACAAAGATAAAGGAACATATGTTTTTTTTGGAGATTGTATATGCAATACAAATAAATACATCTCTACACATATATGTATATACTCTTCTAAGCACATGTATGTATATGTATATACATATATATATATATATATATATTTTTTTTTTTTTATTGATAGGCTCTAAGAAAGTACAGCATGTATAGTGGCCACAGCCTGGTAAAACCATCTTGGCAAATTTGCTAAGCCAGGTTGAGTGAGTTGAGTGTCTTCCCCAAGACACCTAGAATGGGTAGATGAGAATAATTTGTTCTAACAGCCCTGAAGGCAGCCAAAGTAGAGACTTATGGAGTGCTTATGGCTTGGTCAGATTTCCAAGATGCCAAGGTCATCCATTGCATTCCGGGCCATCCCCACTCATTCTCACTCATCTTGCTTATTCTTGGATTTTGATGACTCTGGAAAAGAGAGTGAGACGGATATATTTGTGTAACTCTGCCTCACTTAAATCCAAGTCATGAGCAAATCAAGACATCAGCCTGTGATATCATTGTTCTCCTTCCAAATGAAGGATGAACAACATATGTATATATGTATTATACATGTGTATGCATGTATATATCTCTTATGTATCCCTTTACATAAATATCTATTTCTATCTGTATCTCCATATCTTTATGGAGATATATATTTATATATCTATATATCACTATATTTACTTATATAAACTATCTACTTATATGTTTTATATATCATATCTTTTATATATGTATACATATATGCTTATATTTATTATGTGCAGATATACAAATAGCACCTCATTAAATAAACTCAACACAAGCAAATTCAAGTATACACAACTGGCAATCAAAAAATTAAAGGCGGGGGCAGCTGGCTAGCTCAGTGGGTTGAGAACCAGGCCTAGAGACAGGAGGTCCTAGGTTCAAATCTGGCCTCAGACACTTCCTGGCTGGGTGACCCTGGGAAAGTCACTTAACCCCCATTGCCTAGTCCTTACCACTCTTCTGTCTTGGAGCCAACACACAGTATTGACTCCAAGACAGAAGGTAAGGGTTTATTAAAAAAAAAAAGGCAGAAAAATATATAAAATTAAAAAATTTAAATTTCATGCTAAATCCACACCATTTTCCCAAGCAGTATAAAATCTTCCAGCAGTTCACCTAACCATGTTCATTCTCTCTCTGAGAAGTGTTAGTGTGAGTCATTATATTGTTTTGTGCCAAACATTAGTTCTTGCTTAAATCTTTGCCCAGAGTTCTCCTTCCTAATAACTTATGTCCCTATCAGAACAGTGCTTTTCTTTGTTTCATTAACACAATTTAGCTATTAATAATGGATCTAAAGTACAAGAATAGGGATACCAATACCTCTGATAAACCTAAGAATATCATAAAGTGCCTAGGTATCATATATACTTATCAAATAATGAGGTTTGCTATTATGCACAATTGTACAACTTACATAGATAATGAGTTTTTATTCTGTGAAGATTTGATTTAGCTATCTCCTGATTGTAACAATGAAGGTACTTAGCTCTTCCTTTATAGTGAAGCTAGAATTGTAATCCACAATCTATTTTTAGATTTTAATCTACAAAAAGGTGATAACTCAGTGTTTTAAGTACATCTACCCATTTTAATCACACAAAGGTGTTAAATAACTATAAAAGGTGAACTTACCAAGAAAGGTGTTAAGTAACCCCAAATGGTATAATCTAACCAAAGAAGGTAAGAACTAAAGAGTGGGCAGTCCTGGAGAAAAGCGTCTGCTGTGATTGGTAGATGTGAAATTTAGGGGAGGTGACACAAGAGAAAAAAGATCTTTAAAAAGAGGACTAAAGACCAGAAGAAGAGATATATTCGATTCAAGTTTCGAATTGGATGGAGGATCTCTGACTCAGAGTTGGACTCAGAGGAGAAACTGGAGACAGACACCCAGACTTCTTTTCATTTAGATGGTCATCATTGGTGAGTGAAAGGCTGACAATGACCCCGCCTTTCTGGAGGTGTGAAACCTCCAGGAAAGGCCCATCATCTTGAGACTCTCTTCCCCTGGCTGGGGCTTAGAAATTTCTAACTGGCTCAGAAGAAGCCAGAGTTGTTTCTTTCTTTCTCTCTCTCTCTCTCTCTCTCTCTCTCTCTCTCTCTCTCTCTCTCTCTCTCTCTCTCTCTCATTCCTTAATATCTTCCCTCTATTGTAAATAAACTACCATAAATTCACTTTATTTTAGTAATTCATTTGGGATTTAGAAATTTAAATCCCTGGTGACCACCTATTATATATTCAAAGTCCAACCACAAATAAATTTAACAATACTTAATACTTATATATCTAAATTTATATGGATATAGGTATCTATTTTTGTATTTATTCATCTCTCTCTCCCTCTCTCTCTCTCTCTCTCTCTCATAGGTTTAGAGAGATACATACTACACATTTATCTCAATCCTTCTTTTACAGTTGGACTCCCTCCAAGGCAATCCAGTTGCTGAAGATTTTAGGAAGCATTAAGACTAGAAGGTAAATATTTTAGTAAGTAAATTGGGTACTTTGAAAAACTTCTAGAGAAGGATAGGAAGAGAGTTAGAGAGTAAATGTAGGGCTGGCAGTTATAACGGCATTGGATCTTGGTAAGTGTAATGGCAGAGGCAGTTGGAATACTCTTCTCGGGAAGATGACTAAGTTTGGTAAGAAGTTGAAGCCTTTTCTTCTCCCTGGCTGATAGTTTGTGTTATTAAGAGAAGCCAGATGAGAGCTACTGAATTTTGGCTTTATTGAGATGGAACAATGGTGAATCTTGTCCACACAGTTTTTATTGTTTTAAACTAAGGATAAGGTTAATTACTAAGGGCTCATTTGCTATTTAAAAGTTTTTGGATTCTCATATACATATGTTGTTCATTCTTCATTTGGAAGAAGACCAATGACATCACAGGCTGATGTCTTGACTTGCTCATGAATTGGATTTAAGTGAGGCAGAGTTATACAAATTCATCAGTCTCACTCTTTTTTCCAGAGTCATTGAAATCCAGTCACAAGATAAAAGTTAGAATAAAGGGGGGATGGCCCAGAATGCAACAACCTAATGGTTATTTAACTTGTTTGTTAAACAATGGCTTTCTAGGTAAAGATAATTTTAACTTCTTCAGTTTGTGTTTTTTTTCCCCTAAGGCAAACATTATATAAGAAGAACGCCTATGGATATTTGACCAAGTTAAATTCAGCTTGCTCAGACTAATTTAGCTAGGGAGTCAACAGATTGCCTGCAAACTCTAAACATTTTGATAGTAATAGTGAGTCAATAAACATTTATTAAGGGTCTACTATGTGCCAGGTACTGGACTAAGCTAAGCATTGGGGTTAAAAAGAGAGGCCTTGCTCTCAAAGAGTTTACAATCTAACGGGGATGACAAGATGAAAACAACTATGTACAAATAAGATATATACAAGATAAATTTGAAATAATGAACACAGTGAAGGTACACAAATTAAGAATTGAGAACAGCTTCCTGTAGAAGGAAGAATTTTAACTGGGACTTGAAAGAAGTATCATTTCACATTTAAGAAGTCATCTCTAGTTTCTGAAGGGCAGAACTATAGAAAACATGGTATTTCAGACAAGTATGACTGGAACAGGTAATTTCTTTTGACATCAGGGATAAAATCTCAAGTGACTTATTATATTTTGCTCGTTAAGTTTCGGTTATTTTTTCCTTCCTACTAGTGTTGTTACTTTCTCACTATAAAAGTCCCTTTTTTTTTTATTTCAACTTTTAAAATTTGCAATTGGCTTTTTCCATCCCAAGAGCATGAGAAAGAGTATTTCTCACCTTAGCTCCTTAGTGGGTATTTCCTTGAGTTTTCAAACTTAATCACCTTTGGGCAGTTGCATGTTATAGCAATACCATGCTCCCCTAGGAGACCTCAATTCTTATCATTTTAATTTAGTTTATTAAATGCCTACCAAGTATAGAGTTCTGTCTTGGACCCTGAAGTGGAAACACACTCTAGGTAAGATATATTTCTTGCCTTCATATAGCATGCAGTCTAATTGGAGGACATGATATTTATGATACCCATGGCTACAAGACAAAATTTGAAAGGAATTAAACATTTACAAAATAAAATTCCTTATGAGACTCAGGAGAGAAAGAAAATGTGAATAAGGAAGATTTATTTGAGGAAATGGGACTTGGATTTGTCCTTAATGAATAACTATTAATTCAAAGGGTGAAGGAGAAGGAAGATTCCAGGCATAGGGAAAAGTGTAAGCAAAGGCACGGAGAAAGAAGCCATGTTCAGAAGAAAGAGTAGTCTTCTTTTTGTCTAAAATATAGATCATGTGATAAGAAGTTGTTTAAGATGTCTTGGAATGTAGTATAGGGGGCAGCTAGGTGGCTCAGTGGATTGAGAGCTAGGTTAAAATCTTGCTTCAGACACTTTCCAGCTGTGGTACCCTGGACAAGTCACTGTACCCCCATTGCCTAGCCCTACCACTCTTCTGCCTTGGAACTAATATACAGTATTGATTCTAAGACATAAGGTAAGAGTTTAACAAAAAAAAAAGAAGAAAAGAAATGGAGCATGACACAAGGTCATGGAAAGCCTAGAATACCAGATAAAAGAGTATGAACTTTATTCCATAATGAATAGATCCAAGATTTATGAGGAATGGAGTAACTTAATCAGAAAGGACAATAAAAAGCATTGTAGCATTGAGGATAAAAGGATAAAGAACTGTTATTATTCATTCATTCATGTCTGACTCTTCATGTCCCCATGGACCATAGCTATCCATAGGGTTTTCTATCCATAAGTGTTGATCTGGCAGTGATAGGAGATAAAGGGCCATTTGAAGAATTGGTAAGTTTTTATATGCTGAGTACTTTCAACTTTCTCTGTCTTCTCAAGTGTAAGTATAAATTGATAGTGTTGAGGGCTACAGCCACACCCATGCCACTGATCAATCATTTCCCATAAGGAAACAAATGATCCAAACTTCCTCTTCTTCTTTTAACAAATGCTGGAATCCCCCTGGACCCTTCCTTACTGAGGTTATCCTTGACAAATAACCCATAGGGAGCTGTTTTCCTCTTGGAGATCCTGCAGATCTTTTACAGAAAGACCACAACAGTTTCAACTGGAAATGCCTGAACTTTTACCTCTATAAAACCTCAAATCTCCCTTAGAAAATGGAAAAGAGGAGATAATATGATCATTATTTTGAGGGAAAACTTCAAAAAAGTAACCTAAATTGACAAATGGAATGACTTAGGAAGATTTTGTTCATTTATTTCATGTCAACAGTGAAAGGACAATAAAAATAAAAATCATTGTAGCATTGAGGATAAAGAGCTGTTATTGTTCATTCAGTCATGTCTGACTCTTCATGTCCCTATGGACCATAGCCATCCATAGGGTTTTCTCAATAAGGATACTAGATTGGTTTGCTATATCCTTTTTTCCAGTGGATCCCTTTTGTAAGGCAGTTAGAGTTTAATGACTTGTGCAAGGATACATATGTAGGAAGAGTCTGAGGCTGGAATTTAACTCAAGTTCTTCCTGACCCCAAGCCCAAGGGTATTAGCCATTTAGAGCCAGCTACTTCCTGAGAGTCAAGAGGGCTTGGGATCAAAATCTCTCTTCTGATACATATTGGATATGTGACCCTGGGCAATTCATTTAACTACTCAATGCCCAAAGAATCTTTCTAGGACTGTATATTTATTGCAAAGTAGGTGCCACATTGATAAAAAAGGATTTCTTCATGGGGGTGGCCTATATCAATGGAATCATAGTTTGAGAAAGAAGAAAAAAGAAAAGAAGGAAGGAGGGAGAAAGAGAGGAAGGCAAAAAGGAAGGAAGGAGAAGGAAGGAAGGAAGGATGAAAGGAAGGAAGTCCATGTATCCAAAAACAAAAAAGGGAAAAGAGCAGAATATGTGTTAATTTGTAACAGGCCCATATGCTCATGAACCAATTACTTTTCATTAATCTTTAGTGTCTCTGACAGATGTGTCCCTGCTGTATCTATCATTCCCTTATTATTTCAGAAGAATGAAGTTCAGTCAAATACAGATGTAGACTAGAACCTCCAGGAGATTGCACAAATTATGTGCTCTAGAAGTTTTGCATGACCATTTTTATTTGGCTGGTCAGGTATTTGAAGAGCTAGCATGTAGAGATGGGATTAGATTTCCTTTGCTTGTCTCTGAAGGGTAGAAATAGGAACACTGGGTGTTAAGTTTCCAAAAAGCAAATGCTGACTTGGTGTTTGGAAAAAACCCCATGTCTAATAACAAGAGCTATCAAAACGGATAGAATTGCCTCAAGAGGTAGTAGGTTTCTCTTTCTTGGAAGTCATAAAGTATGGACTTAGATGGCCACTTGTTGGCTCTGATATAGTGGGGATTTCTACTGGCTTTGAGTTCAACTAAATAGCTATTGTTGCTCATTTTTTTCAGTCATGCCTGTTTCTTTGTGACTCCATTTGGGGTTTCTTCGCAAAGATACTGGAGTGATTTGACATTTCCTTCTCTGACTCATTTTATTATAATGAACAAATGGTGGCAAACAAGGTTATGTGACTGAGGCCAAATTTGAACTGAAGATGAGTCTGGCAAGGATACTGGATTGGTTTGCCATAGGTTCCTTCTATAAGGGATCCTTTTTATGAGGCAATTAGAATTTAATGGCTTGTGTAAAGTCACATATCTAGGAAATGTCTGAGGCTGGAACTGAACTCTGGTCTTCTTGACCCCAATCTCAGTATTCTTAACCACTGAGTGTCAGCTGCCTCTGGGGACTCCTGGCTCCAGGTCCAGCATTCTATCCACTGAGCCACGCAACTGCCTCAGGTGGCCTCTGTGGTCCTTCTAAACCTAAAGTTCTATGATTTAGTGATCCTGTAAAAATTGGCATAATGTTTAGGCAAATAAAAGCAATAATATTCAGGGTCCAAGTCTTTGAGCAATGCAGACAGATGGGAAGCTACAAGTATAATGAAAAGCACTATTGAGCAGCTAAATATTTCTTTAAGGTTTGCAAAAAGTTCTATGTATTTTATCCTTACAATAACCTCACGATATAGGTGTTATTATCTTCATATGAGGAAAGTGAAACTGAGAAAGATTTATTGATTTGTCCAGGGTCACACAACAGGTAAATGGCAAAGGCAGGATTCAGACTTGTATCCATGACTTCGGTTTGCCACCTAGTGGCCTTGTAGAATTTTGAGAGCTCCAACACAGGTGACAAGAGTTTGAGAGTAAAGGTGGGGAAGAGGAAGGAACCCAGTGAGGTCTGTGGGTGGGAGAAAGGGAGCACCAATTATGTGCCAGGCACTGTGCCAAACCTTTTACACACATTCTTGCTCGTGATCTGATGGTACAGGAAGCAGTTTCTCCCTAGGCATACAATTCATGTGTACTATTTAAGTGCTCTCAAGAATCCTCTCAATTATGAAACTTGTATTATCTATGTGGGCAGCTAGGCGGCAGCCTGGAGTAAGGAAGACTCCTCTTCCCAAGTTCAAATTGACCTTAAACACTTACTGGTTGTGTGACCCTGGGCAAGCCATTTAACCCTCTTTGCCTCAGTTTCCTCATCTGTAAAATGAGCTGGAAAAGGAAATGACAAACCACTCCAATATCTTTGCCAAGGAAACCCTAAATGGGATCATGAAGAGTCAGACAAGACAACAGTATGGAAGATAGGTGCTTTTATTACCTCCATCTTAGAGATAAGAAAATTGAGGCAGACAGAAATCAAGTGACTTGCCCAAGATCATAAAGTTTCCTCATGCCAGATCTAGTGATCAACCTACTCTGTCACCTAGAATGCTTCTAGGTAGCTGGCAGTTGATTATCATAGGACCTATGGGCTAAGAACTTTCTTATTATTAAGGGTATAACAACGTATATATGTTTACAACAATCATGCATTCATTTTTCATTTTTCTTCTTTTCAGTAATTAAAAAATAGTAGTAACTTACATTTCTAATTTTGCAAGTGCCATAACTTTCAAGTTCCCATTTGATATTCACACAGTACAAGAGTAAGCAGGGCAGTTACTATGGAACACCACCACCAAACTTTGGTTAGTGAAACTAGTTTTTTATTTTGCTCCATATTATTTATATGATCTCGAATATGGTATTAGCTAATTGGTTTAACTGAAATTTGGTTTCCTTATTCATTTCCTAGAATTTCCTATATGATGAAGTGATTGTACAACATCATTTCTCAATTTTCATCCAGCTGTAAAACTTATCATTTCCATTTTAGATGATAAAACTGAAGCTTAGAGAAGTTTCTTTAGATCAAATGGCTAGTTATGTGGCAGAAAAAGGAACAGGGAAGGGAGAAATTGTTTAACTGGGGCAGATTCTATAATGATTATAGAAGGCATACCTATTCAATTCTTATTGAATTTCTTTTTTATCAAAGAAAATGATCTCAAACATGGAATTGTAAGAACAAAATGATAGAGAGTTGAAGTGTAATAAGTAGAAATAAGGGACTATATTGATTGGTAATTGATAACTAACAGATCAGGCTGTTACCTACTTTCTTCCTCCTTTTCTTTCCTTTTCCTTCCTCCCTTCAGCCTCCCTTTTCCTCCCCTCCACCCTTCCTTCTTCTTCTTTCTTCTTCTAAATCAACTCAGGGTGAGTTTGTGATGTGTTAAATGAAATACTCTTTTTCTTCTTTATCTTAAGTAAGGGGTTTATTGGGGAAGACAGGAAGGGATAAGGAATGGAGGTAAGAGGTTTTGGGGTTTCCCTATCACTAGGATAAGTCTTAGATTGAAGGATGGTGGCATATAGTTCAATTGAGAGAAATGGCTGATAGGTCTGGAAGTTCAATCTCTATCGCAACAGAGCAAGTCAGAGAGATATATATCTGGACTTTTGTCCTTCTTTCTTCAGTCTCCAAAATCAAGACTTCCTTCAGCTTGAATCTCCAAAGTACAAGAGAGGAAAACTCCTTCTTCCCTCTTTCAAGGTAACAAGGGTCCACCAAGCAGTTGGTTTGCCTCTAACTGTTTCTCCCAGTAACATCCCAAAAAGAACATTTGTTTGACTGACAGGTCATCAGTCTCCACTGCTTCTGTCTTTTTGCATGCTTTCCAAATTTCTCTCTTCCACAATCCTTCCTTTTCATCTTGGAAAAAATGCAACCAGCATTTTTTAATGATACTTACCTTTTAGATATATATTTTGTTATATTTCTAACTATCTAATTTTTAACCCTGTATTATATTAAATATTCATTTACCCTTCCCAAACAACAAATCCTAATCTTAACTTAGCTATTCTCTGTCTACCTAATTCTATGCTAAGTTTGGGTATAGGAAAATGGTTTAGGTAAACAAGGAACTTACATGAATATAGTTTTGAACATAATAACAAATCATGTAACAATTTTAAACAATTCCAACAGTATTTTGAATATGTAACTGTCTTGTCTCCTAATGTCTATAAATTCAACTAAATAAAATTTCCATTACTAACAATTGCTAACCTAAAATCATAATGTAATCTAACTTCTATATTTAAGTAGTTTTATGTCTGTCCCTACTTCCCTAAGACCTTGAACAAATTTTTCTAAACTATCCCTATTGTTAGTTATTAGAACATTAATAAATTATTTTAATATAGTTAGTTAGTACATTAGTATTCACATATGTACATAAATTGTATCTATACAGATTTACATATGTACAAATATAATATATTGTTCTTGATTTCCGTGCAAACATGCAGATAAGAAATTGTTTGAATTTTCCACAGAAATTCATATATGTGTGAATTTTGTGTTTTACAACTATGCATATGTTATATACTTACCCAATCCATGAGATTTCTTCTACATTGTATTTCTGTGTAGCATATGTATCTATATATATGTGATGTTAACATGTATGTTGCATTCTTACACAACCTCATGATCACAAGTCCAAAATTTCCAAAGTCTTTCCATGTATTTTGATGTTGATTGTAGACAACTGTGTTTCTTGATCACTCTTCATCTGTGCTGCATGCCACTTTTGGTCTGTTGTCATTCTTGATTGTAGTCCTGTGTTCTTTAATATTCAGGAACATACTGGAACAATAAGGAACATGCATGCGTGTAAGGTTTTTACATGTGCATGAATGTAAGATTGAAATTTTTCCTTGTACATGGAAGCAAGATATGAATTCTTCATGAGTGCTTGTCAATATTCATTAGTTATTCTTCATGTGTGGAAGTAAACTTTACATATGATCATTTTCATGAGTGGGTATATGCATAATGTATAAGTTCTTAGATTTATGTTAAGAATATGAATTTGAAGTTTTCATATCTTTCTGATGTTTGAACTTTCACAAGGGGATTTATTGTATGCTGTCTTTTAGATATGTCTTGAAGATAGTATTCAGATATAACGTATTTTGTTTGGTGATGGAGTTGTGTTTTCATTTAAAATAATTTTGTTATTTTCTTTGATGTTACTATGGTTGTTATTGGCAGAGACTTTGTATAGACTATGTAGAGACTTTTATTTGGTGCTAATCTTTTAAACTGCATGTCTGTTTTACTGGCTATATTTCTTTTCTGGAGCTGTTTTATTTACTTTAGCAGAGCTTTTCTGTTATTTCAATATGTGTAATGTTCTCTTGTCTGTACTTTCTGTTGATACATACTCTTGTGTGCTTTCTGTTCATAGTTTTCCATTCATAGGCTTCCGTTCACAAGGACTATTATTGTTTTTTTTTTGTTTGTTTGTTAAAGCTAGTCAACGTTATGGATGTGATGCAATTTTACATGTGAAGCATGGAACCATGGATCTTTTTGATCAACCTTTATAGATGTTGGGGTTGTCATTATGACCGTTGTTGGACTGATCCATCTTGGTTCTATAGGAGATTCTCTATTAAAGTTCTTGACATATACCTTATCTCCTGGTTTTATTTTATGCAATGAAAAATCTAGTGGTATTCTTTGCACAAGCAAGCCTAGTTTTCTGAGTTCTTCTAGTCAACATTATATCTGTTTTAAATATTCATGAAGTACACTTTCCCCTCTTAACATGGACAAATATGATGGCTTTACTGTTCTACCATGCCAAAGTGGCTGACCATATAGCATTTCAAATGGTGATATATGCAAGTCAGTCCTAGGTCTAGCTCTCACGTTGAACAAGGGAAAAGGCACAACATCTGTCCATTTTAAGTGTGTTTCTGAACAGAGTTTACCTATTTGTATCTTCAATTCTTTGTTCATACGTTTGGCCTGACTGGAAATTTGGGTACAATAAACTGAATGATAATTGCATCTAATCCCCAAGTTCTTGTAGATTTCTTGCAGAACTTGGGAAGTAAAATGGGACCCCCTGTCCGAGTCTATGGTATCAGGAATAGTATGTCTAGGTATTATCTCTTTTAATAGCAATATCACTACTGTTTCTGTGTCATTTTTCTTGGATGGACATGCTTTAACCCATCTTGTCAGTCTATTCACAATAAACAATGCATATTTGTATCCCTTGTATTTAGGAATGTTGATATAATCAATTTGAATACATTGGAAAGACATATAGCTGAGTGGTCTACCTCCCAATGCTATGTTCTTTAAATGCCCTTGATTATACCTTCTGCATGTTTCACATGTCTGACAAGTTCTAATGGCACTTGTTGTTATTCCTGGTGCTGGCTGTCCAAAACCTCTGTATGGTATCCAGAATCCCTTGTACTCCATAATGTCCTTTTTACATGAATTATGGCACATAGATGTTGATACAGCTTTTTAGGGAGAATAGGTCTACCCACTTGAGCAATTCAGATGCTTTTGATTAGTTTAGTGCCTAGCTGCTTCTTCCATGACTATATTTCTTCTCTGTTGTAGGCTTCAGTGAGATTATGCCTTTCAATCAGAGAGAAATTCAGCACATGGTAGTGTCCGAACCGCACAGCGTATTTTGATGTTATGTCCACTTTATCATTCCCTAGGGATATTCTGTCCTTTCCATGAGTGTGTGCCTTACAATGGATTATTCTTTAGGAAAGCCTACAGCATTTATAATATGGTCTATTAATTTGCCATATGCAATTGGTTTCCCAGCCAATATTTCATACCCTCTGTTTTTCCATATGTATGACAAAGAATGTACAGTGGAGAAAGCATAGTATGAGTCCAGAAAAATATTAGCTCTTTTTCCTTTAGCTAATTCTAAGTCCATGAGATATTAAGGAGCTAATGAGAGAAGCTGCCTGCTGTAACTGAATATCAATCTGTAGGTCTGAATGAATGAAACCAAATAATCAACAACTTCTACTAAACACTGTATTATTGAAAGAAATAATGGATTTGATCAGAAAATCATTGTTTATATTATTGAAGAAATGACATATTGGAAGAGCTGTTAGAATTTTGGAAATGACCATTATATTAATTTCCATGGGCTAAATGTGGATTCTTGGAAATTTGTGATGATAAACCAAGCAACTCTTCTTTAACTCTGAGGAAATCTCAAGAATGAATTGTTCAATAGATAGTTTCCTGGAACTCAAAAATGGGATTGATAATCATTAGGAAGCTGCATGGGTTTATTAAGAAAAAAGTTATGTCTATACTGTCAGACTGTTCACATGTTAGTTTTGCTAAATAATTCTTATTTTTATTATTTTTCTTTGTTACACAATATAGCTTGTGTAAGGGAAAGCAGAATCTATTTAGAAAGGAAGGTGATAGAAGAAGAATATAAAAAAAATTAAAGGCAAGTTATATAAAATTTGCATGGCATAGTGGATAGAGTTGACTTTGGAGTCAGAAAGACTTGGTTTTAAGATCCTCCTCTTTCACATACTGGATGGATAGCCCTGGACAAATCACTTACATTGCTTCATAGCAACTCTCTAACATTATAACTTGTAAAAAAGTACTGACTTGTATTGGTAGGAGTTCCTTTTTTTGAATATCCCATATATTAATGATAGTATTGCTGGTTTTTAGACCAGAGGAATTTCTTGTTTAGGAGGATGCCTGTTGTAGTTGTGATAGAGGCTGGCACTAGAGAAAAAGTGCCAGACTGAAGAGTATGTGAAATTGATCACCTTGATGCGGGAGGGGCCCCAGGAGTGAATATCCTGAGGAGAGAAGACTCTGGTGAGGAGAACAGCGAGGGTCTCTCTGTTTTGAGATGTTGAAGAGAGAAGGTGGATAAAGACTTTTTGATTCTGATTCAGCAATTGAAAACACAGGAAACTTATTATCAGTACAGGAAATACTGTATATTACAGGAGTCAGTAGTTTTGAAGAATTTTGTAAGAAATATGACTTAGGGGACAGTGACACTTAATTTGAAGTAATATAGAGAACTTGGTACCAGGACTGGTTTGAGTTCTATAGGGTAGCAAACAACACAGTAACCTTATAAGAACCCAGACTGGTACTAGGCATAAGATCTGACACATGATCCAAAAGAAACCTTGTTCAAATCAGGAAAACCCCTAAGCCCATAATGACGATGCCTGGCTAAAAAAAAAAAAAAAAAACAAAACTGAGACAAGTCCATGAACCCCAGTAAATGTAGATGAAAACCACCCAAGATGCTATTGGAGCATCTTACACAAACAAAATTATTGCATGAAACCAAAACAGGATAATGCCCAAGACAGATATTATAAATTTGGGTTACTTAGATCAGGGAGGATTAGTATAGCCTGTGAAACACAGGAGAAGTGGTTCCTTGAGGAACGTGGGAGTTTATTTGGGTGGATTTAGAATCCCTTAGAATTATTGAACCTATATACGAATTTCAATCTCAAGCCTGGACTTAAAATATCATCAGCCTCTACAATCAGCCACATAGGAATAGAATAATTGCCTTACAATCACACATTAAGAAAGATACCTACATTCATTACATAAAAAAAAAATCTCACTTGCACACATGAGGATGGCACAAACATCCTGTATAAAGTCTCATGCACATGCATCGAAATATTCACTCTTACATGCACGCACACATTAATCTTACACACACGCATGATCCTGTAGTTCTAGATGCCTGAGATCATCTTTTAAGGTGAGACGACAGGCAAGTATGTATCCTGTAAAGGAGAAGGCACCTCGGACCTGTGACAAACTTCAAGCAACACCAAAGGATGGAAGATACATGAACAACTGGAAAGAACTTTGAATCAAAGACATTATGGGAAATGAACTTCGGGAAAATGGGTCATGTAAGATTAATTGCCTATCACATTAACTTCACATATAGGGAAGTACATCCACATATAAATTGGAATAAATATGTATCCACCACAACATATTTTGAACACAAACAAATTTCACATTGACATTAGGGACTGTGCCATAAATAAGGACAGTCCATAACTTGTATATTTGTAAATAAATCTCTACTACCTGAAGATATATATGTATTTAAATAACATGTGACATATGTAAATGTGTAAAAATAGCATATGTATATATATATATCATAATAATGATCTAATCCAATAATATAGATGGAAAGGAGAGTTAAAATGCTAACCGTTAATAGACATAGACAGAGTAGTTTAAGGTGGAAAAGGGAATATTGCAATTAGAGAGGTAACATAGGGACAGAATAAATCAGATTTCATTTAGATACAAGTTAATATGTATATATATATATACATGTATATATATATACCTATAAATATTATGAATTGTTACATTGGATTTAGCATTATAGAAGGCATAGGATAGTTCAATTTTACTTAAGATTCAAATTTTATATTGATTGCAATAGGAATGTCTTTTGTATTAAGAAATTGTTATATTGTAAAAATTTTTGTTGGTACATAATCCTAACCCTCTTCCCACAACTCAGTCTTAGTATAAGATAGGAATTTAGAATAGCAAATAGACAGATTAGGATAAGATTTGTTATTTTGGGAGGGGGGAGGTTAGATGTGAACAATAAGTAGCATAGGTAGATTAGAATAGACATAGAAGATAAGTAACTGGCATGGACCAGGGTGGCACCACACGAACAATAGGAAATGGAGGATTGTGATAGAGGCTGGCACCAGAGAAAAAGTGCCAGACTGAAGAGTATGTGAAATTGATCACCTTGATGGGAGAGGGGCCCCAGGAGCTCAGGCCTTGGCAGCTCCCCCCAAACTCAAGGAGGGAGGAAAAGGGTTTAGATAGAGACAGGGACCCCCTTTTCCCACTTTCCTTTTCCCATTCTTCCCCTCCCATTATTCTCTTTGTATTACCTGATTGGGTTAACATTAAAAGTCATCTGTTCCCCAATCTGAGTGTGAGTGAATGGATCTAGGGGAGACCTTTGGGTCTCAAATAGTGGAGGGGGGACAAGAGGGACAAGAGCGAATTGGGGAGAGAAGCATTAGCTAAGGAGGGAAGGCAGAAGGGGGAAAATCTTCAAACCCCCTCTCCTCTCTCTGAGTCAACTCATTACATATGCTGTCTCCCCTATACCCTGCTTTGTGGCAAAAGGGTGATCCTTCTCTCTTTCCTTCTCTCTCCATATCGAAAGTCCAAACCTCCCATTGGAGGTACATCCCTTCCCTCTTTGAGTTTGGGGGGAGCTCAGGCCTTGGCAGCCTGAGCGCCCTGAGAGAAAGTCAGGTTGACTCACCCCTGGGCAACAGGAGCTGAGGTAAAGTCTGCTCAGGTTTCTCTTCAGAAAGTTCCTTCAATTGGGAAGTGTTGGGGGGAAGGATTTCCAGTAACCAGCAGGAAAAGTGGGTAACCCTCAGGATAAAGTCTTTATTCACCTTCTCTCTTCGACATCTCAAGACGAGAGACCCTCATTGCTCTCTGCCTCAGAGTCTTCACTCCTCAGGATATTCACTCCTGGGGCCCCTTCCCCATCGAGGTGATCAATTTCACATACTCTTCAGTCTGGCACTTTTTCTCTAGTGCCAGCCTCTATCACATAGCCCAAGAGAATGGATTATTGGTTATTTGTTTAATGTGCACTTTTTTTTTTTTACAGTGTGCTCTGTCTGCAGCTGGAATCAAATGAGGCATTCTGGATTAATGTCATGCCAATGGGAGGGTAATCATATGAACAGGTCTGATTTGGATGGAATAAAGACCAATAATCTAGGTAAGCAGAAGTGTTCAATCAAATATATTAGACACAGTAGGTCAAGTTCCTAACAATAAGGCAAAATCTCATGGGTCTTATGGATAAGGGAAGAATTATGTCCAAACAAGACATAGAGAACATTATGAGATATCAAATATATAACTTTAACTATATTACCTTAAAAACATTTTTGCACAAAAAATCCAAGAGCAACCAAGATTAGAAGGAAAAACAACAAAATGGGGAAAAAATCTTTACAGCAACTATCTCAGTCAAAATTAGTAAAGAATACAAAGCATTCTCCAATTGCAAAATGGTCAAAGGATATGAACAGGCAAATCTCAGGAGAAGAAATTAAAACCACCTTCAGTCATATGGAAAAAAATGCTTCAAATCACTATTAATTATAGAAATGCAATTTAAAATAACTCTGAGGTACTGCCTCACAATTATTATGTTGTGAGACTAGCTAATATGACAAAAATGGAAAATGAAAAATGTTAGAGGGGAATATGGGAAAATTGGGACACATATACTGTTGGTGGAGTTGTGAACTGATACAACCATTCTGGAGAGTGATTTGGAACCATGCCCAAAGGGACAGAAAACTGTGCATGCCCTTTGACCTAGGAATACCACTACTAGGTCTGTATCCCCAAAAGATTAAAAATAAGGAGAAAAGTTCTACTTGTAGCCCTTTATAGCATCCCTTTTTATGTTGTCAAAGAACTGGAAAATTAAGGGATGTCCATTCATTGGGGAATGGCTGAACAAGTTGTGATATATGATGGTAATGGAATACTATTGTGACATAAGAAATGACAAAGAAGATGATTACAAAAAAACCTGGCAAGACTTTTATGAAGTGAAAGGACAGACATGTAAAGTGAAATGAGAACAACCAGGAGAACATTGTATACAATAGCAATGTGAAGATTAAATTTAATTCTCCCCAGGTTCTCCCCTGATTGTGAAGATTAAATTTCAACCCCTGACTATTTTTAGATTTAAAGCCCAAAAGTGTGAACACCCTACTTAGAAGTTAAGTATGAAGATCTGCCCATTTTAGATTTAGTCACCAAAGGTGCAAACACCCCATTCACCCTTGAATGGGGGAGATCTGTGACTGTAAACCTTAAAATTTCCCAGACCCTACTTTATAAGATTGGATTAAGACCATCCCTCATTTGGGCAGTGAACTCTACTTAAAGCAGGAATGTGAGAATTCTACTTTACCTACTTGGGTCTGCCCTAAGGGAAGATAAAGTTGTAAACTCTTTTCTGAACAATGAAAAGTACTTAAACCCATACTTTTCTTAAGCTAAGTACCTATAAAGGTCAAGCAACTTGTGAATTTACAAGGAACAAAGAACTGGAAAACTTACTCAGAGCTTTCCTGGTGTGAATTACTCAAAAATCCACACATTCTTGGGTGTGGACTAAAAATGGGCGGTCCTTTAGAAACATCTACAGTGATTGGTAGATGTAAGGACTTAGGGGAGGTGACAGAGGAGATTTTGCCCTTAAAAATAAGAGCTCAGGGAAGAGCTGGGGAGTCATTCTGAAACATTCAGATTGGAGAGACTCATTCTGAGGAGACTGATTCTGAAACATTCAGATGGAGGAGGGAGCTGGTGAAAGCAGCTGAGATGCTGCTGGCCTGGTGTCATTAGAAATCCTTGTTTAGTCAGACCTTGTGGTGAGTGTTAAAAAGCTGATTCTTTTCTTACTCTCTCTCTCCTTCTTTGATTACTCATTGTAAAGTTAATTAAAAATCTCTATAAAACCCAATTGACTTGGGTATTTGAATAATTGGGAATATTTCCCTGGCGACCACCTTATATTTGATTTTAAAACCCAAGACACTGTAGTGAAACATATTTCTGCGGTCAAATTTACTCACCCTCTCTTATATCTATCACAATTTATATCTTCCACTATTTTAATCACTACAGTTTAAGACCTCAACCATTTTAAATCTCACATGACCCACACGTGCAATAGTGGATATTCATCCATATCACCTAGAATTGACTGACTGCCTTCTGGGCAGACCTAAAACAAAGCATCAACTGTGACTTGTACACGTAAAATTAGGAGAAGACAGAGGAAGTGATGCAAAAGGAGCGTCTTGAAAAAGAGCTGTTACTTCCTGTGAGAGTTCAGTTCTACATTTTTTGGAAGTGGAGACTGGAGGAATTCTTCATTCTTTGATCTTCTGACTGGATCTGAGACCCTGTTCCTTTGAACTCACACATGGTGAATGAAAAGCTGTCCCGTAACTGCTGGATTTTTCTGAAAAACATATTCTCTGGAGAGACATACTCTTGAGAGACACTTCCCAGGTCCTCAACTTTGCCTAGGCCCATTGCAGATAATGTTTGCTGATGGTTTTAGATATATACTGTTTATTATTTTTAGGAAAGACCCTTCTATTCTTATACTTCTAATGTTTTCAATAGGAATGAGTGTTGTATTTTGTCAAAGGCTTTTTCTGCATCTATTGAGATAATCATGTGATTTTTGTTGGTTTGTTTGTTAATATGGTCAATTATGTGGAAGGTTTTCCTAATATTGAACCATCCTTGTGTTCCTGGTATGAATCCTACCTGGTCCTAGTGGATAACCTTCATGATCACTTGCTGGAGTCTTTTTGCTAGTATTCTATTTAAGATTTTTGCATCTATATTCATTAAGGATATTGGTTTATAGTTTTTTTTTCTCTGTTTTTGACCTGCCTGGCTTTGGAATCAGTACCATATTTGTATTGTAAAAGGAATTTGGTAGAACTCCTTCGTTGCTTATTCTGTCAAATAGTTTGTATAATGTTGGGATTAGTTGTTCTTTGAATGTTTGATAGAATTCATTTGTGAATCCATCTAGACCTGGGGATTTTTTCTTTTTTTTTTTCTTTTTTCTTTTTGATTTTTTGCTTGTCTTTAATTTTAAAAGAGAAGACTCACTCAAGCAACGTGTCTCATAACCACTTGAAAATAGGGTTGGATGCAAATGCCACATATATAATTTTAAGTGATTATTAATTAATTGAAGAAGGTAGACTTCTTAAGAATAGAGTGGTATGAAAGCAAACTGAAAAAATAAATCTAGGATTTTGGATAAATATCATCAACATCATTATCATCCAAAAATCATGAATAAATTTCATCATCCAAGAATGTATGGTAGCAGAGCCAGAAAGGACATTTGAGTCCATCTAGCCCAACCTTCTCATTGTATAGATAAGGAGACTAAGAGCCATATTGGTTAAGTGACTTGCCTAAGTGACTTGGCTAATGAGCCTCAGAAGGAAGATTTGAACTCAGGTCCTCTAATTTCATAACTAGTGCTCTTCAAAGCTGTACTATATTGCTTCTTTAATGGTACAATCCTTTGTAGGAGAGGAAACAGGGAGATGTGCTATGTAGGAAGCATATTAAAAAAAGATAAAAGAGGAAAGTTTGTACTCTGAGGGAAGTTTGGACTTTTGGTATGGAGAGGAGGAAAGAGAGGAGATCCCCCTTCTATAAATCAGGGTTCAGGGGAGACAGCAGATGTAATGAGTTGGCACAGAGAGAGGAGAGGGAATTTGAAGATTTTCCCCCTTCTGCCTTCCCTCCTTAGCTAAAGCCGCTCTCCCAGATTTGCTTTTGTCCCTCTTGTCCCCCCTCCACTACTTGAGACCAAAGGGTCTCCCCTTGATCTGTTCACTCACTCAGCTTGGGGAACAGATAACTTTTAATGTCAACTCAGTCAGGCAATACAAAAGGAATAAGGGACAGGGAAAAATGGGAAAAGGAATGTGGGAAAAGGGGGTCCCTGTCTCTATCTAAACCCTTTCCCCTCCCTCCTCGAGTTTGGGGGGAACTCAGACCTTGGCAGCCTGAGCCCCTTGAGAGAAAGTCAGGTTGATTCACCCCTGGGCAACAGGAGCTGAGGTAAAGTCTGCTCAGGTTTCTCTTCAGAAGTCCCTTTAATTGGAAAGTGTTGGGGGGAATGATTTTCAGGCACTAGCAGGAAAATTGGGTAACCCTCAGGAGAAGGTCTTTTTCCCACTTTCTCTCTTTTGCTTCTCAAGACCGAGAGACCCTCATTGCTCTCCCAGCCAGAGTCTTCTCCTTATCTGGATTCCACTCCTGGGGCCCTTCCCCCATTGAGGTGATCAATTTCACATACTCTTCAGCCTGACACTTTTTCTCTAGTGCCAGCCTCTGTCATAAACCCTCCATTTCCTGTTGTTTGCATGGTGCCACCCTGGCCCACACCAGTTATTTACCTTCTATGTCTATTCTAACCTATCTGTGTTACTTATTGTTCTCATCTAACCTCCCCCCTCCCAAAATAATAAATCTTATCCTAATCTATTTTTTGTCTATTTGCTATTTGCTAATCTAAGTTCCTGTCTTATTCTAAGACTGAGTTGTAGGAAGAGGGTTAGGATTACAAAGAGGGTTAGGACAACAAAATTTTTACAATATAACAATTTCTATTGCAATCAATATAAAATTTAAATCTTAAGTAAAATTGAACTATCCTATGCCTTATATAATGCTAATTCCAATGTAACAATTCATAACATTTATATATATATACATATATATTATATATTAACTTGTATCTAATGAAATCTAATTTATTCTGTCCCTATGTTACCTCTCTAGTTACAATATTCCCTTTTCCACCCTAAACTACTCTGTCCCTGTCTATTAATGGTTAGTATTTTAACTCTCCTTTCTATCTATATTACTGGATTAGATCATTATTATGATATATATGTATACATGTCTGCTATTTGCACACATTTATATATGTCACATGTTATTTAAAAACATACATACATATATATCCTCTGGTAGTAGAGATTTATTTACAGATATACAATTTATGAGTTATTCTCATAGCCCCTAATGCCAGTGTAAAATTTGTTCGTGTTTCAGATATGTCATGGTAGATGCATATTTATTCCAATGTGCATGTGAATGTACTTCCCTATATGTGAAGTTAATGTGATCGTCGATTAATCTTACATGACACATTTTCCTGAAATTCATTCCCCATAATGTCTTTGATTCAGTTTTTTCCATTTGTCCATGTATTTTCCATTCTTTGGTATTGCTTGAAGTTTGTCATAGGTCTGGGGTGCTTCTTCTTTACAGGATACATGCTTGCCTGTCTTCTCACCTTGAAAGATGATCTCAGGTTTCTGGAACTTTTCAGGTATTCCTTGCTCTTTGATTTTCGGTATCAAACTTTCCACAGAGCTCTGGTCTTTTCTTTGCAAAAAGTTGGAAGTCTTCTATTTTGTTGAATGCCCATACTTTCCCTTGGAAGTATATAGTCAGTTTTGCTGGGTAGCTGATTCTTGGTTGGAGACCCAGCTCTCTTGCCTTTCTGAAGATCATGTTCCATGCCTTACGATCATTCAGAGTAGAACTTGCAAGGTCTTGGGTGACCCTGATTGGCATTCCTTTATATCTAAATTGTCTTTTTCTGGCTTCCTGTAGGATTTTTTCTTTTGTTTGATAGCTTTGGAATTTGGCAATTACATTCCTGGGAGTTGTCTTTTGGGGGTTTAGTGTAGAAGGTGTTCTGTGAGCTCTGTCAGTGGCTGTATTGCCCCCTTGTTCTAGAATCTCTGGGCAATTTTCTTTGATTATATCTTGTATCACCATGTCCAGTTTGGTGTTTATTTCTGGCTTTTCTGGGAGTCCAATTATTCTTAAATTATCCCTTCTCCCCCTATTTTCCAGATCTATCACCTTGTCGGTGAGATATTTTATGTTCTCTTCTAATTTCTTGGTATTTTGGCTTTGCTTTATTGATTCTTGCTCTTTTACACGATCGTTGTCTTCCAGCTGCCTGATTCTGGCCTTTAAAGCCTGGTTTTCTTTTACAGTTTGGTCAAACTGGTTTTGTAGATGCGTGAATTTCTTTTGCATTATTTCCAACTTTTCCTCCCAGAAGGCTTCCATCTTTTTGGTCATTTCTGATTCAAATTCTTCATAGGTTTGTGGAGAGTTTCTATTTCCTTTGGAAGGTTTTGGAGCATTTTCTTTTATATTATCTTCTGTCTGCTCTGTATTTTGTATTTTGGCTCCATAGAATGTGTCCAAAGTCGCCCCTTTCTTCTTATTTTTCTTGGTATTTTGGGGCTTCTGTGGTTCTGTGCAGTTTGCCATTTCTGAATGTGGAGGATTAGTTTTTCTTGTCTCTGTCTGGTGTTCAGTGGCTTTAGTCCTGGGCAGATAGTTCTATGAGCTTTCCCTGGGTTAAACTGAATATGCCTCACTGGAACTGGAATGGAAGGGTCGGACCACGAGGCCACACTCTCCCCCCGGCTCGCTTTCCGGAAGTTGCCTTCAGAATCGTTGGCCGTGAGGCTGTTTCATCGGCCTGCGGGGGGATGGGCTGCAGCTTTCCCAAGCTCCGGGCAAGGACTTTCACTGAGACTTGGATAGCAGGATCCAGCCCGTGAGGCTGTCTTGCCCGCCCTGAGGGTTGCTGTTGTTTCGACCAGCTCTCTGCAGCGGAAGCCCCAGGCAGTAACTTTCACCGGGACTGTAGAAGGCCCTGAGGGTTCTGCTCTCTGAGCCCGGCCGGGCTGCGGCTTCCGGGAGCCTTGGACTCTGCGCTCCTACCCCTGAGGTCCGAGTGATCTCGGGTTCTGGCTTTTAAGGGGAGCCGTACCTTTTGATCCGGGTCCAGGTCCAGGAGGAGGGTTCCCAGGGTCTGTGCTGTTGATCGTTTTGAATTTCGGCGCCTTAGGAGCTTATCGTTTGAGATCGGTCGGGAAGGGTTTTCAGGAGATCTGAGCTTTAGCTTTCTCTAAGCCGCCATCTTAACCGGAAGTCCCTGGGGATTTTTTCTTAGGGAGTTCTTTGATGGCATGTTCAATTTTTTTTTCTGATATGGGGTTATTTAGATAGTCTATTTATTCCTCTGATAGTCTAGGCAATTTATATTTTTGTACATATTCATCCATATCACCTAGATTGCCATATTTATTGCCATATAATTTGACATAGTAATTTTTAATGATTGCTTTAATTTCCTCTTCATTAGAGGTGAGGTCTCCCTTTTCATCTTGGATACTATCAATTTTGTTTTCTTCTTTCCGCTTTTTAATTAGATTGACAAGTACTTTGTCTATTTTATTTGTTTTTTCAAAGTACTAGCTTCTAGTCTTATTTATTAAATCAATAGTTCTTTGACTTTCAAGCTTATTAATTTCTACTTTTATTTTTAGGATCTCTAATTTAGTCTTCATCTGAGGATTTTTAATTTGTTCACCTTTTAGTTTTTTAATTTGCATGCCCAATTCATTGACTTCTGCCCTCTCATTTGTTAATATATGAACTCAAGGATATAAATTTCCCCCTGAGTACTGCTTTGGCTGCATCCCATAGATTTTGAAAGGATGTCCCATCATTGCCATTTTCTTCAATGAAATTATTAATTGTTTCTATGATTTTTTTCTTTAACCAATTCTGGAGAATCGTATTGTTTAATTTCCAGTTAATTTTTGATTTGCCTCTCCATGTACCCTTACTAATTATTATTTTCATTGCATTGTGATCTGAGAAGATTGCATTTATTATTTCTGCTCTTTTGCACTTGTTTGCAATGTTTTTATGCCCTAGTACATGGTCAATCTTTTTGAATGTACCATGTGCTGCTGAAAAGAAGGCATATTCCTTTTTGACCCTATTTATTTTTCTCCATATGTCTACTAACTCTAATTTTTCCAAGATTTCAATCACTTCTCTTACATTTTTCTTATTTATTTTTTGGTTTGATTTATCTATTTCTGATAGAGGAACATTCAGGTCCTCCACTAGTATAGTTTTTCTATTGCATCCTTGAGCTCCACTAGTTTCTCCTTTAGAAATCTGGATACTATGCCATTTGGTACATACATATTGAGTACTGATACTTCCTCATTGTCTATACTGCCTTTTATCAGGATGCAATTACCTTCCCTATCTCTTTTAACTGGATCTATTTATACTTTGGTCTTGTCAGATATCATGATTGTGACTCCTGCCTTTTTTTTTTAATCAGTTGATGCCCAATAGATTTGACTCCATCCTCTTACTTTTACCCTATGCATAGCTACCTTCCTCATGTGTGTTTCTTGTAGACAGCATATAGTAGGGTTTTTGATTCTAATCCACTCTGCTATTCGCTTGCGTTTTATGGGGGAGTTCATTCCATTCACATTCAGAGTTATGATTACCAGCTGTGCATTTCCTGGCATTTTGATTTCCACTCCTAGTCCTGCCTTTTCTTCTTTCACTATTTCCTTCTATATCAATATTTTGTTTTTAATCAGTACCCCTAATTCCCCCCTTATTTTACTTACTTTTCTACCCCCTTACCTTCTTATCCCCCTTATTTTCTTTACCGTCTTTTTAAACTACCCTCTCTCTCCGTCCCTTGTACTGCTTCCCTCCCCAGCAGTCCATTTGTTACCCTTCTACTTCCCTATAGGGCGCAAATCAATTCTCTGCCCCAAAGTATTGGATTGTTCTCCCCTCTTTGAGCCAATTTCAATGCACATAATAGTTGATTGTTTCCTATCTCCAACCTCTTTACCCTTCCAGTGTATTGATGTTTTCCCCCCTACCTCCAGGAGCTTCTTTGTGACCTATGAATCTACCCTCTTTTGTTTCTTTTCCCATTTCTTTTAGTATTAACCTCTTTTTTTAGCTCTTGTATATATATACATATATATATATATGTATATATATATTTATTACACATATGTATGTATTTATGCATACATATATCTATATACATATTTATATCTTGGCATTTCATTCTATACAGTTTGTCACTGTTCCCTCTAAGAATAATTCTTCTTGCTGTTCAGGGGATAATAACATTTTTTAAGAGTTACCAATGACCCCTTTTCTCATAGGGATACATATCATTTACTTATTGGGTCTCTTAAAAAAGTTTTTGTTTTTGTTTTGTTTTGTTTATGGTTTTGTTTTTCTTTTTTCCCTCTTTCTTAATTACCTTTTGATGATTCTCTTGAGATCTGTGCTTGGGCATCAAATTTTCTGTTCAGGTCTGGTCTTTTCTTTACAAATGCTTGGAATTCTTCTATTTTGTTAAATGTCCATACTTTCCCCTGTAAAAATATGGTCAGTTTTGCTGGGTAATTGATTCTTGGTTGTAGACCTAGTTCCCTTGCTTTCTGGAATATCATATTCCATGCCTTTCAGTCCTTCAGTGTAGATGCAGCCAGATCCTGTGTTATCCTCACTGGGGTTCCATCGTATCTGAATGACTTCAACTTAGTAGCTTGTAATATTTTTTCGTTGGTCTGATAGTTCTTGAATTTGGCTATAACATTCCTGGGTGTTGTCAGTTGGGGATTAAGTACAGGAGGTGGTCTGTGGATTCTTTCTATCTCCTCTTTTCCCTCTCGTTCTAGAATATTGGGGCAGTTTTCTTGGATAATTTCCTGTAGTATGATGTCCAGGCTTTTCTTTTTTCATCATTTTCCAGTAGTCCAGTGATTCTTAAGTTGTCTCTACTGAAAATGATTTTCTAAATCTTCTGTTTTGTGAATGAGGTGCTTCATATTTTTCTCAAATTTTTCATTCTTTTGGTTTTGTTTTATAGTATTTTGCTGCCTTGTGAAATCACTTGCTCTAGTTGTTATATTCTGGATATTAAAGACTGGATTTCTTCCCTATCTTTTTGGTCATCCTTCTCCTTCTAGTCTGATTTTCTTTGGAGGTCACCTTTCATCTTCTCTGCCTCATCTTTCATTTTCTTTGCCTCATCTTTCGTCTCCTTTGCCTCATTTTCAAGCTGATTAATTTTGGCTTTCAAGACACTGTTTTCTGTTTCAAGATGACATCTTACTTTTTAAGTTCTTTTCCCAGTTGTCTTCAGCTTCTCTTAATTGTGTTTTGAATTGTATTTTGAGTTCTTCCAAAGCCTGTATCCAATTTGTGGGGGTTTCTGGGTTTTTGTTGTTATTGTTGTTGTTGTTTTTTGCTTTGTTTTTCCCTTATCCTTCTCTGTTCTGTTTATTCTTTGATCATTGCCTGTATAGAAGCTGTTGATTATAATTTCTTTTTTCTTTTTCTGTTGTTTGCTCATATTTAACCCTTCTTTACTCCCTGTAGTTGCCTGCACTTTTGTTCCTCTCATTTTTTTGTAGGTTTGGGCTTTTCTGTCAGCCTTCACCCTTGGAGTTTTGTCAGCAAATCTCTCAGCACAGTCTGTTGGGGAGAGGTGTTATAGCTTGAACTTCCCTACCCTCTGAAGGCTTTGATGAGATTAAGCCTAGCTGAGTTGCTGAGCTGTATGTGCCCTGAGGCCAAAACCTCAGGGGGGTCAATATGGAATGTCTCCACTGCTGCAACTAGGCTGCCCGCTCTGAGCTCTGCACTTCTTCTCCAACTGCTTTCCTACTGCCTGTTTGATGCTCTGAACTTGGCACCGCTTTGCCCAAAAGGTACTTCCTCCAGACCAGCACCCGTGCCCACCCAGAGCTTCCAGCTACCACTGGAGGCTTAGCACTCTAGGTGGGGGAGGGGTACCAGGACCTTCCTTCTTCCTTCCCCTTAAACCTGAGTGTTCTTGAATTCCAGCTTTTGGGGGCATACCTTTTAAGTTGAGTCTAGCAGGAGGGTTCCTTGGCTCTGATTTGTTAGGTCTGATTTTCAGTCCCCTAGGAGAATTTAGTTTGTAATCAGTAAGGAAGGGTTTTCAGATGTCTGAACCTTTGCTGCCTCTATGCCACCATCTTGACTCTGCCTTGAATAACCTGGATTTTGTACTGTGATGGAGGAGGTTGATTCTCTACCCTTTTATATTCTCAACAATGGGAATGCATCAACAGTCTTCCTAAAAAGCAGTGCTAAGAATTGAATTATTTATTCTAGATGTGATCTGATTAGTACAGGGTAGTTGTATGTTTTGAGTCAGAAGAAGAGGAAGACAAACAAACACATAGATAGACAAGTAGGCATGCAGATAAAATTCCAAAATAAAATTTAATGTTAAATAAAACACGGTCATAGGTCTAGATATTATCATAAAGAAGAAACTTAGAGAAAGAGTACAATGTAGGGAAGAGAAAAGCTGAGCAAGGAATCTAGGATTGACCATAAATCTGATTATCTTAAAGAAAAGGAACTCGAGGATAAATATAGAAACACATATAAAAGATAGAGCATTTGAGCCCAAATAATCTTTGGTGGGAGTAAGGAAAAAAGAAAGTGAGGGTTCTTAGTCTGGGGCCAGTGAGCTTGTTGGTTTTAAAAAATATGTATTTTGGTTACTATACTTCAACTGTTTTTCTTCGTAATCCTTTGTGTACTATTTTATTTGATGCTTTAAAAGCATTATTCTGAGAATGTATCATCAAATTGCCAAAGTTGCCCATGGCAAAACAAAAATAAGGGTTAAGAACCTCTGCTCTGGAGCAATAAAATGGTATAAAAAAGAGTGAGAGGGCAGGATTAAGAAGAGTTGAGAGTAGTTCTAAAATATTCAATGTACTTTCAGACTTCCTTTTTTGTTTTATTAGACTTTTTAAAGTATCATATTAAAAGGCTGGCCATGCATGCATGGATGTATTTACACAGTCAAGCAAGTATATATATGAAAGCATATACTGACAAGGCCCAGTTTTCAGAGCACACTTGGATTTCTCTTAATAGTATTTACTCAGGGCATTCATGGATGATTATTGCCTGTTTCTAATCTAATATGCCATCTACTTCCATCCAAAGATTTGATAGGATATGATAGAAAAACTAACTGGCTTAGGAGTACAAAGGACTAATGACTCCATAGAGGCAAAACATAAACTGAATATCTATACAAAGGCTTAATGGTAATAACTCTCTTCCTTGGCCATTTTCTAGTAAGGAGGACTATTGTGAGCTTTTGGGTGAGGAAAGAGGTCTCTAGCTACAAACTGTTCATTAAATATTCCTAAGTACATAGTGTCTGTTTCTTTTATGTTTAATCTGGAATCATCTCCTTCCCACCAGAAATTTGGCCCTGACTCCACTCTTTGTTCCTTCAACTTCATCAGATGAGATTTTTTGACTTATCTTGCTGAGGCTCAGGCCTTGAGGCAACTTTCATAAGTCTCCTTCCTCCTTTCCTTGCTCCTTGCTCCCTTTCCAACACCTCTCTATGTCATGTCTTCCCCCATTAGAATGTAAGCTCCTTTAGGACAGAGAGTGTCTTGCTTTCCAGAGTACCTGGCACATAGAAAATGCCTTTTTGTTTTTGTGTGCATAGTAAACAATATAAATGTTCAGTCTAAACTTAGGTAAATGAACATATGGAGAAAGAATTTACCAATTTGAGTCATTGTGAGTTTTGTGAGATAAGAAGAGTTCAAGCAAAAGAATAATTTCCTATTGATGGGGAGCTTATTCAGATTTTCAATGGTGATATTTATTTAGTTGCTTTGATAGTACTTCAAAATAGACTTGACTATTAACAGTGGATAAATAAAGAAAAATTTAAAAAGGATTATTATATCAACTTTAATTTGTTGTTTAAAGACAATTAGTTGAGTAATGTATAGAGTGCTATGTCTGGAGTTGAGAAAGAGTTGAGTTCAAATCTAGCATTGAACACTTATGATCTGTATAACACTAGCTAAGTTACTAATGTCTCAATTTCTTTAACTATTCAATGGGAATAATAGCATCTACCTCACAAAGTTGCTGTGAGGATCAAATGAGATAGTATTTGTAAAGCACTTAGTGCAGTGCCTCGCATGTTGTAAGCACTTAATAAATGCCTGTTCTCTTCCCTTTCCCCACTGGACAGACAGCTGATTAGATTCATCTGTATTTTGTGTATATGTAAATATATCTTAGATAATAGTTTCATATGGACAGTAACCTGAACCTATAATTGAGTAAGTGATGGAGATTGTGCTTGGTCACATTTGAAAAATTTCCCAGTGTTATAAATGATTCCTAAACTGCTCATGGCCACAAAAGACCATCTCTATTCTGATTGTTATTCAGTCATTTCAGTTGTGTCCTAATCTTCATGACCCCATTTGAAGTCTTCTTGGCAAACATACAGGAGTAGTTTGACATTTCCTTCTCTAGTTCATTTCACAGATGAGGAAACTGAGGCAAATAGGGTTAAGTGACTTGGCCAATGTCATATAGCTAGTAAGTGTCTGAGGCTAGCTTTGAGCTGACTTCAGGCCCAACACTTTTTTCACTTTACCACCTAGCTACCTGTCCTTATTCTACCAATAGTCTCCAAGGTAAACTATATGACTAAGGATCAAGGAAGGCCACAGGTTAAAAAGAATATAAATTTTAGGGAAAGAAAAGGTCATTAGAAAGACATAAGGCATACATAAATACATAGAATGTAGCCTATTATTAGTCATGATTTATGTAATGTCACAAAGGAAATGAAAGTAAATTGAAAGGAGAACTATAGATACTATCATCAAGAATGTATCTGATGGACTGGCAAAAGGTGAATTGGTCATGTAAAGAGAATGAGAGATTGGTTTAAAATTTTAAGGAACTTGAAAAGATATCTTGTCCCACTCCTTTATTTTGAAGATGAGGAAATTGAGACCTTGAAAAGTTTAATCACTTATCTAATATCCAATTTGGCATAAGTTTCAGAGCTGGTATTGGGATTCAGGTCTTCCTCTTTCATGTCTGGAATTCTACCTACTACATCACACTGTCTCCTGTGGTGAGAATAAGTTGCAATAAATCAACAAGCTAAGTGTTATACTGGGACTCATGCCATATTAAAAGAACAAGGGAGAATGCTAGGATTAGATTAATGCTCCTTGAAGGATGTACATCCAGACATTGTCAAAATCATGTCATATAAGAATGAATGGAGGAGCAATGATCTGCATTCATGAATGGGGAATATGTACCAATAATATTACTGATTTACCTCTACATCCAAGTAGGCAAATTGAAAAGACAACCACAAGACAAAGAAAAAAATAACCCCTAAAGTGCTGGGGGGGAAATATGACAAAAATGTCAGTTTCACAAGTGGAGCTCCTCCTATGATCATGGAATTCATGGCATTATGAAAATCCAAATCAATAAATGTACAATAGATGTACAACTAAGTATAAATCATTGCTAATGACTGAAGATGAAAAATCTATGGTATTTATGTCTTATCAAATAGATTGATAGTTGCCACTCCTTTGGAACAGGGCATACTGTGAAAACAGCATCTTCAGAAGAATGGTTTTGGTGATACAGCTGAACAAGTTAAAGCAAATTCAGCCAATATTTATTAAATGCCTCCTTGAACAAGGCAGTTCTCTTCAGGGATGCATAGATGAAAATAATATTGACTCTTATCTCAAGTAGGGAAAGGAATCTGGACTGTACTATTGAGAGATTTAGATCTCTACAAATTCTGGGATGTTCTAGACTGAGTGGAGTTCCCTCTTCTTTTTTAGGTTTTCTGGTTCATTTTTCCTTGGCATGTTATCCTCCTCAGTTTTTATGGATCTCCAGCTCTTTATAGATTCCAGCCCCAATGTAGATTTATTGCTCAATGTAGACTCAGAGGATCCAGTTCAATGTAGCATCATTGTTCACAACCCAAATATAGAGCAATATCCCTAAGTTCCACCAGAGGGAGATGTTTCTCCATTTAAAATCCCTTCTCCAACAACAGTGACTATTAATGAGATGTAATCTCACCTTACTATGTAATGAGATTTGTCCCTTCTGCAACATGAGGAAAGACAGATTTTCAAAACAATGTCTATGATTGCACCATATGTGCAATCAAAACATTTTCTGTAACGCTTACTGGCAAAGTTTACCACTATATATGACATTTATATTTTACATAGGAAGGCTGCCCCCCTTGGCAACTGAAATGACACCTGGCTAAGAGCAGTTTAAAAAGCAATTACAAACACATTTTGCTCCTTCAGTTTCTTATTTGAAAAAAAAAAATGATGGTTTTTTAATTCTTAGGTTTTCTCCTGGCCTCAGCCACTTCCTAGCTGTGTGACCCTGGGCAAGTCACTTGACCCCCATTGCCTAGCCCTTACCACTCTTCTGCCTTGGAGCCAATACACAGTATTGACTCCAAGACGGAAGGTAAGGGTTTTAAAAAAAAAAAATTCTTAGGTTTTCTCTTTGAATGTCAACAAAGAGTAAGCATGAATTTGATTCTTAAACAATAAGCATGATGCCTCAGTACAAATCCTAATTTTTCTATTTTTTTGTCATTTTTGGTATTTTGGGGCTTCTGTGGTTCTGTGGAGTTTGTCATCTCTGAATGTGGAGGATTGGTTTTTCTTGTCTCTTTCTGGTGTTCAGAGGCAGTCCTGGGCAGATAGTTCTATGGGCTTTCCCTGGGTTAAACTGAATATGCCTCACTGGAACTGGAATGGAAGGGTCGGACCACGAGGCCACACTCTCCCCCCGGCTCGCTTTCCGGAAGTTGCCTTCAGAATCGCTGGCCGTGAGGCTGTTTCGTCGGCCTGCGGGGGGATGGGCTGCCGTTTTTTGTCATTTTTTATGGACAAGATTAGGCAAATTTGACATATGTGATTCTCTGTTGTTTTTGCAGTTAAAATTAAAGGGCGGCTAGGTGAGCTGGTCAATAGAATCCTGGGTCTGGAGTCAAGAAACCCTGACCATCCTCAGACATTATGTGTGACCCCGGGAAGTCAGTTCCTTCATCTGTAAAATTTAGGGCAATAATAGCAGCAACCTCTCCAGGTTATTGTAAGGATCAAATGAGACAATAATTGTAAAGTGCTTAGCACAATGCCTAGCACATAGTAAGTGCTAGGCAAATATTAGCTCTTATTATTGTTAAAATGCTTAGCACAGTGCCAGGCATATAAGTACTAGATAAATGTTAGCCATTATTTTTATTGATTTATAAATCTTCCTAATTTTAATTCATATGTAAGTTGATTAGAAGAATATTCTGAACGAATGCCCAAAATACTGAAATTGATTTGTGCTAATACAGCTGAGTGAATTTCTTCTAACAAACTCTGCCTATGCATCCCTATGTGATTCTAGTCTAAAAGTTCTTTTCACATCCTCAGAGTGCCAATAAGTATGTATTTAGGCTGCCACTCTCATCATGTGACCAGTGCCTTTTTGATTGTATGTTCTTTGATGACGTCCTCCATGAAACAAGAATCTTTTCTTTTTTGTTAACTGTTATTCTTCTGGTGATACTGTGTGACTCTGAGTCATGAAACACTACAGTGTCAGAAAAACAGAAATGAGAGACTGATCTTTCCAAGCGTAATGGAAAAGCTCATTAGAGATGAGAGTTGGTGACAGTAGACAAGTCACTGTGAAGAAGAGGTAGAAAGGACATGATTAGGGAAATGTATAACCTTAAACTCCAGAGCTACAATAATTACAATCCAAACCACTAACTGAAGATACTGGAAACAATGATTTGTCTCTACTCACAGGTTGGTGACTAAATGTAGCATGATTGGAACAAAGAGTACATCCATGTGTGATAGGCTACTATAGATTCTAGTGGGACCTTTCACCAAATAAATTATTTGAGCCTTAAAGCCTGTTCATATGTATCCTACCTCATCTGTCAGGAATCATTTGTTTAATTTCTAGGCTTTCAGGAATGAATAAATAATACCTTATATATAGTTTGTAGATTACTAACTTTGGTGGTAAAAGCTTTTCCAACCTAAATATATGTCACAAATCTATAACTAGATCTTATAATACATCTTTTCTTTCACTAGAAATGTGATTTAAAAAGAGCTTTTGTTATTAGGGCCTTTGTCCAAAGAAATCTAAAGACTAAATCACCTGTAACCACATCTAAAGAAAAAGCCAGGACAAACTTCTGAAGCATAGGAACAGAGTGGTACATATGACCTTCCCTCATCAATAAATGAAAAAGGACATGTTGTGTTCAATTAAACTCAACAAACTTTTGCTATGTTCAAAGTTTTATAAAATTTCTGGCTTAGGTTCATTTAAGAAATCTGTGTGAAAAGCTTTTATATTTTAGTTTAGAGTGACAAGAAAAAAAAATTATCGGGATTGTCCATAAAAGTTCTTGGCTTTGGAATACTAACCAGGCCCAAAAACCCCAAACAACAACAACAATAAACCCTTTTCATCCCACAGAATTCAGTTTTACTGATCTTCAGGATATTCAACACTGTGTTTGTGATGAAGGTCAGAGAATGTAGACAATACAGGAATAGGGATAATCTTAATTAAAGCAATTAATACCGCCTGGCTCTTCTGAACATAACACACTTTTTTATCTGGCTTAAGGAAGAGCCATTCCTGAGTGTGCTAGGATCATGACTGCTCTGAAGGGCAATTAGTAGCTTCCTTTGGCTGTACAGCAGCTGACCCCTAACTTTTCCAAATCCTGAAAATCAGCACAGTGAAAAACCAGGTCTATCAATGCAGAGTGAAATCATGGTCCACCCATCTGAGGTATTTGGTGGGAAATAAGTCTCCAAAGGTCTGAAAGAAATGTTCTCATTTTCTCTCCTTTATCCTTTGCCCTTTTCCCCCTTTTCATTTACACACATAGATTACAAATTACTTCCCTCTGAAGATTAAGACAAAACAAAATCCCACTTGATGCATATAAAACAATGAATTGGAGTCATAGTAGTATATTTATTTATAGTTTTTTTTTTTAAACCCTTACCTTCTGTCTTGGGGTCAATAGGCTCCAAGGCAGAAGAGTGGTAAGGGCTAGGCAAAGGGGGTCAAGTGACTTGCCCAGGGTCACACAGCTAGGGAGTGTCTGAGGCCAGATTTGAACCTAGGACCTCCTGTCTCTAGGCCTGGCTCTCAATCCACTGAGCCACCCAACTGCCCCCTATTTATAGTTTTTAAAAAGAAAACTAGTCAGCATTCCTTTACATTTTAAAACACCTGGGTGTAGGCACATTCTAAAACATTTTGGTTTTGCATTTGCTAAGACTTGTCAACAAGCAAATTGTTTTGAATTACTGGGGCTATGCTACAGAGGAGAGTTTTTATAGTTGTATTTTAAATTATTATCCAAATCTTCAGAGCAATAGTTTAGTTCTTGTTTTTAGAGAAGCAATATAGGTGGATGTGAATCAATTATGTGACTTCCCAGCTCTGAAGATGATGCCAACTGGGTCATGTTTGTTTGGGCAAAGGATGAACCAATGGTTCTGGTGACTGGAAAAGATCAATTTCATAATCATAATCTTGACAAGGCTGCTAAGAACACTGGTTTTTGTATTTATGTGAGTATGGAAGGTGCATCCTAAACAATAATTATAGAGCTATAAAGAACATCAGAAGAATATTATTTATCTAAAAGCAGATGTATTGTCATCATTTGCACAGTAAAACAATTGTGAGAACTATTGGAGTATGGAAAAGCATAAATGTTTGCCTGAACAAGTACAGTGACGAGTAAACAAGCCTGGAGCTTCTTAATTATGCCATTGTCAAGACCAAACTTGAGAACTTATGTTTGACAAATTGATAAGCAAATGAATTCCAGGATCAGTAAAGATTCCAGTAACATCTTGTTTTGATCAAAATATGCTTGACGAACCTTTTATTAAAATGTCACTCTACATTGTAAAATACTACTAATTTACTTCAAGATCAATACTAAGTGTTAGGATAAGGAGGGTAGAACAACTAAAGAGTAAATATTGAGTGGGAAATAATTAATTTCATATAGACATGGATACTGTATTATTTTATCTTCTTTTTTGCCTGCTCTGAGACTGCTTGTTAAAACTCTAAGAAAACTTGACTATGTATCATTGATATTGTAGAAAGAGTTTTGGGAGGGAAGGAAGGAATGCTTATGCATGTTCAGCAAATGGGAAATACTTGGGGAGATTCAGCCAGGAGTATGACTAGGGTGTCAATCTCACAAACTATCTGAGTGAGTCTTGGATTGAATATCGGGCTGTTTGGTTTCTGACCTCCACCTCCCCCAATTTACTTTCTTTTCTATTATCCCCATACTACTTCTCTTATCCCCTTCCCTTTCTACTTTCCAGTAGGGTAAAATAGGTTTGTGTGTGGTGAATGTTCTTCCTTCATTGAAACAATTCCAGTGAGAGTATAAGTTCACATGCTCCCCTCCCCTTTCTATCTCCCCCACCTTGCATTCCATTTTAAAAGCTCTTTCATGCCTCTTTTTTATATATGATAATTTACCTCATCCTATTTTCCCTCTTTCTTTCTCCCAATGCATTCCTTTTTCTCATTCCATAATTTTGTTTTTTAAGCATCCCATCTTATAAAACTCACATCCTTACCTTCTTTTTAATGCATTCTCCTTCCAACTGCCCTAAGAATGATAAAATCCTTAGGTGTTAAAAGAATAGTCTTCCCACATAGAGATATCAATGGTTAACTTTATTGAATGTCTTTTGATTTCTCTGTCCTGTTTACTTTTATATGCTCCTCTTGAGTATTTTATTTGAGAGTTAAATTTTTCATTCAGCTCTGTTCTTTTCATCAGAAATGTTTGAAAGTCCTTTATTTCATTAAATCTCTATTTTTATCCCTGAAGGAGTATGTTCAGTTTTGCTGGGTAACTAATTCTTGTTTGAAGTCCTAGCTCTTTTGCCCTCAGGTATATTATATTCCAGGCCCTCTGATCCTTTAATGTAGAACAGGAGTCCCCAAACTACAGCTCGCAGGCTGCTACATGCTACTCCCTGAGACCATGTATCCGGCCCCCAATGCACTTCCTGAAGGGTCACCTCTTTCATTGGTGGTCAGTGAGAGGAGCACTGTATGTGGCGGCACCACAAAGTGTGGTGTCACTCACATGTAGTACTACTTCCAGTGACATAATCCTTTGCATGGCATCTTAGAAAGAGGTACTGCAAAAAGGATTATGTGGCTGCAAAATGGAAGATGTCAGCATGGTGAGTGGCGATCTGCGGGAGGGGATTCTGTACTGTGTATATTGCTGCAGGGTTAGGGTTAGGGTTAGGGTTAGGTTTTTATAGTCCAGCGCTCCAATGGTCTGAGGGACAGTGAACAGGCCCCCTGTTTAAAAAGTCTGGGGATCCCTGATATAGAAGATGCTATGTCTTGTGTTATTCTGATTGTAGGTCCATGACTTGATTTTGTTCTTTTTTGACTCCTTGCAATACTTTTTCTTGACCTGGGAGTTCTGGATTTTGACTACAAAATTACTAGGAGTTATCATTTTGGGATCTTTTTCATTAGGTGATCAGTGGATTCTTTCTATTTCTATTTTACCCTCTGGTTCTAGAATAATAGGGTAGTTTTCCTTGATAATTTATTGGAAGATGATATCTAAGCTCTTTTTTTTTATCATGACTTTCAAGTAGTCCAATAATTTGTAAATTTTCTCTCCTGGTTTTATTTTCTATGTTAGTTGTTTTTTCAATGAGATATTTCACATTTTCTTCTATTTTTTCATTCTTTTGGCTTTGTTTGGTTGTTTCTTGATATTTCATGGAGTCATAATCTTCTATTTATCCAATTATAATTTTTAAAACTTGATTTTCTGAAGTGAGCTTTTTATTCTCCTTTTCCATTTGCCTAATTCTACTTTTAAAAGATTTATTTTCCTCACTGAATTTTTGTACTTCTTTATCTAGATAGCCAATTCTGCCTTTTAAGAAGTTCTTCTCTTCAGTGCTTTTTTGCTATATCTTTTCCTATTTAGCCAGTTCTTCTTTGTGGGTAAAACATTGTACAGAAAGGGTTTGGAATGATGGATAGAGGATTAATGGACAACAAAGGCAGATGGAAGGGGGAGGGGAGACTTGGAGAGTGACAGTTGCTCTCGAGTAGAACTCTTTCCTGGACCTGGGGACAAGAAGGAACTCTCCCTGCCTCTTGGGATAGAAAACTAAATCTATTTCTGTATTTTTCCCAACTGTTGCTCTATCTGGATTCCTGTGGATTGTGCCATTGAACAAAAGAATTTAAGGGTGACTGCTTGAACTGTAAGGCTGGTCTTGAGGGCATTAGCTCAGAGAGATAGGTCCAACCAGCTCTGAAGGTCAGATTCTCTTTTTCCTCTTGCTGTGTACTGCTAAAGACTTTGAACTTAATAAAGCTAGCATAGATATAGTATAGATAGGAATAAAATAAATCCTCCATAAGCCTGTGAGTCTGGGGCTCAGCTTAAAAGCTGAGAGATACTCAAAACCCAATCTGTGGCAAAGTATAGAGAAAATCCCTATTCCCTCTACCCTGATACCTTCCCAGTTTGAGCTTGTTATTAAATCATCTTTAGTTAATTAAATGCAGTCAGATAATATTTGTAAGGTGAGGGGACCCTGAAGGGAGTAAGGGTTTCTTAGGGAAGAAGGTTTTCTGTAGCCTCAAGTATGCTAAATCTTGAAGTGCCCATCTGTGCCTCTCCCCCTTTCATCCTGGTATAATATCTATAAGAAGAGTTTTTCTTATAGTTTTGACAAAGTCAGCTAGGTTTTCCAGCCTATTTTACCAAAAAATTGGGAAGAAGAAGGCAGTTAGAGGTGTCAGGGAAGTTTCAGAGAGATTGGGTCTACATACATTTCAAAAAAGCCTGTGTGACTGTGGAAAGTAGCTTATAGCTTTAAAAAGTTATTCTCTTCAATAGATTTTTGTACCTCTTGTACCAACTGGCCTAGTCTAGTTTTTTAAAGTATTAATTTCTTTAGTCTTTTCTGTCCCTCCTTTACCAGATTATTATCTTTTTTCATGATTTTCCTGTATTACTTTCATTTCTTTTCCCAATTTTTCTTTTCCCTCTCTTATTTTATTTTTAAAATGCTTTCTGAGCTCTTCCCTTACTTACTTTTGGACTTAAGACCAATTTCTAATTTTTTAAAGAGGCTTTTAATGCAGAATTATTGCCTTGGTTGTCTTCTTCTAAGTTAATGTTTTGGTCTTCACTGTCACAAAAAATAACTTTTTATGTTGTTTCTCTCTTTTTTTGCCATTGCTTTTTTTGTTTGCCATTTTTCAATCTTTTTCTTTTCTTTTAATATATTATTTTCTTTTAATTTTTAAAAACCCATTAAATTTTATAAATTGATTCTGTAAAAAGGATCATGGTTCTTTGTGCAGCTTCCTCCACAATCCCTTTACCAAAGTTACAGAACATATATATATATATATATATATATATATATATATATATATATATATATATATATATATATATATATATATATATATATATATATATATATATTTCCAAGGTAGTACAATATAAGGAGAGATGTGTTTAATACTCTCTGAAACCTGTGTGCTAGTCTGTGAGAAATCACAAGCACTCTTTTCTACCTTGGAAATGTGACCAGGATCACCTATTTCTTCCTGTGACCACAATTGCTGGTGTGTGCTGGTGCTCCTCCTCCCTGAGACTTTGACTCAAGACTTCAACCTTGAACTGCATATGAGCAGTGCACCCATGGCTAACAAAGGGATCCCTGTAATCTCCTTCTGAAAAGTTGTCTGACCCCCTCTTACTATCTGTGTCTGAGAGCTCTAGAAACCTTTGCTACTGATTCAGTGGCTCTCTAAGGTCTATTGCTATGGTGGAGCCTGCCTTGTTGCTTTGCCCTCCACTTCCACCCTAGTGCAATAGATCTTGCATGCCAGTCTGCTAAGTTGTTTTGGGCTATAAAATGATTTCATTCTATATTTTTGTGGGTTATGCTGCTCCAGAATTCATTTTGAGTTGTTATGTAATAGTTTTTTGGAGGGTAATTTAGTAGAGATCATGTGGATCTGTGTACCTTCTCTGCCATATTTTCTCTGCCCCTTGATTTGATCTCTTTGAACTCAATTTTAGTTATAGAAACACCGTCACAAGTAGGAAATAGGAAGTAAACCCATTTATCCAAACAGCAAACCATTATCAGGAAAGGTATACAGATTAGAATATATAAAAATGCCTAAAATTACATTATTTTTTAGATTTTTGTGGATGTAACTGGAAATTGCTTCTGTATACAACAGAGAGGGAAAATTTCTTTATCTTAGCTCCCAGAAATTTATGTAAATTTTGTATATATCACTAAACTATTAGAGAAATAAAAATAAAAAACATGTCCAAAATATACCTTAAAGTCATCTCTTCTGAGCTTTATATCACATAATCAGAGTTGTGATTCCCTAAGTGGAGTTGAATAAAGGAAAAAGAAATTCAGACTCACCTGATGAAAGCTACTAACTAATATATAGACCTGAATTCTAGTCCCAAATATAACAATATCTTGCTGTTTGAGGGAATAGATCACACTACTCCTCAGTTTTAGTTTCTTCATCAGCTATATAATAAGAGAGATGACTTTTAAAGTCGATTCCAGGTGATATATTTACATGTCACTGTAATTCCTTCTACTGCAGGTGTCTGATGCTGATGGATCACTTGGGTTGTCATTTGCAGCTGCAGTAGACCAAAGCTCATCAGCTGTCTAAATCTGACACCAATATGAGAAGTCTCCAGGAGCACCAAGTTATAAGACTGTTAGGAGGGATGAACTGGTCCATGTTGGAGAAACAGAGTTTAGGCTTCCATGATGATTGGTATTGGGATCAGGCCCACAAGTGTCCACATAAGATAAAACAAAAATTCTTCTAACTCTAATAATATTTTTTGGTTCTATAATTCTATTCAGACTTATTAATGCTGAAGTTTCTTACAAAGACAAGCTGGTGTCTCTGTTTTTGTTTTGTTTTTACATTTTGTTTGAGACTTAACCTGAGAATTTATTATTCTCACTTACGGTAATGGCAATTTTTCAGATAGTCCCCTAAGATACTCAAGTAGAACAGCAATTATTTTGTGAAGTGGGGATGAGGAGAGGAGTTCATAAAATTTTTATTAGGATCATAATGTTTAAAACTAAAAGGACCTTATGATCTAGTCTAAACCCCCCATTTCACAAAGGAAAAAATAGGTTCAGAGAGCTCTAATGACAATAATTAGTGAAGATTAGATTCTAATCCAGGACTTTTAACTCCAAAGGCAATGTTCTTCACACTATTCTTGATAATTCCTTCCTTGTATATAAATACTGAGTGGGTCCCAGAGAAGATGACCAGGAGAATGAAATGAATGAATGCCATACAAAGAGAAGATGAATTGAAGGAATTGGATCAGTTTAGCCTGGAAAAGAGAAAAATGAAGGAGACAAAGGTGGCTACCATTTATTATTTAAAAGGTTATCACTGAAAAGGGAGAGGGTTAGACTTGTTTTGTTTTGTTTCTACAACTAGAGGCAGTTGGGAAAAGTTTAGAGAGGCAGTTAGGATGTGTGAAAAAAAAATTCCTAATGATTATAGCTATTGAAACCAGTCAAAATTCAACTTGGTACATAGTGTGTTATCTCACCTTGGAGTTAATCAAGAAGAGGCTGATTAACAATTTTTTAAGAATTTTTGAGGGATTAGGGGAAAATTATGGATTAGAGTAATTAGTTACTGATGCCACATTCCAACTCTGAGAATGTAGGCCTGTGAAGATTATACATAGGTCTGGAGTTTCTAAGTCACTGCAGTCTTGGTTGGGTAGACATAGAAATAATTTAAGGTAAAAACCTGCCAAAAACTCTCTAGCCAAGTCTCACCTTAATCAAATTTCTAGCCAAATCCAACAGAAAACAAAGAGGAGGAGTCTTACCCCACCACATCCTTGTAGTTTTTGTTATTTATAAAAATTCTAAGCTTGCAGATTTCATTGACACTTCTGAAGTGATACTGGCTATCTTTCCCTGACCTAAACTTGCAGGACAGAAACATGAGTTCAATATTTTTTATCAGTGATATGAATAATATTACTGATGTCATGCTGGTAAAATTTGCCGATAACCTGAAGCTGGGAGGAAAAGTTCATGGAGATAACAGAGTAAAGGTTCAAAAGGGTCTTGATAGACTTGGACAGTGTTATGACTTTAAGATAAAATTTAAGAGGAATAAGCTTGGATTAAAACATTCAATTTTGCAACTGCCTGATTGGAAAAAATATGACTTAGAAATTAGTTTATATTAAAAGATCTGGGGTTTGCAGTATAATGCAGATTCAAAATGAGTCAACTATGTGGCATATCAGCAAAAACAAATAAACAGAAACCCCAATACTATACTAGAAGGATCCTATAAGAAATAATGTCTAAAAAAAAGAAATAATGTCTAGAACAAGAGAAATGATAGTCTAGTTTAGATCCCTTCTGGAGAATTGTATTTAATTTAAGGAGCCACATTTTCAGAAGGACTTTGACAAGCTTCAAAATGGCCACTGGAGATTGATCAAGATATTGGTGGGACTGAATAGGATCTCACTGATAGGATCATGACAATTAACTATCAGTTGAAAGAATAGGGAAAGTTTAGCCTGGGAAAGAGGACATGAATAAGTGTTGTGGGTAAGGGGAATCCTGGTAGTTTTATCTTTGGGTATTTGAGGGGCTGTCATGGGCAAGAGGAACCATATTTACTCTGTTCCCCTAAGGGCAGAAGTGAAACAATAGGTAGAAAGGAAAAGAGGCATATAGCAAGAAATTTTTCTCCCATTTTCCCCTTAACTTCTCTTTTGTACCCTTTCTTTTTCCTCAGCCCTATTTTCTTTTTTCCATTTTTCTGTCAGTATGTCAGTGTGAAGCCGACTGTAAAATATTTGTATTTCAGATCTGAACAAGGGGCTAAAGTGACCTTAAAGGTGGTGTTTCATTGGGGTGGATGCTGTGTCAATGTGCCATGGTAAGATTTGGGATGCCAATGGGAAGGCAAGTGATGGTGCAACAGAAGATGTGAGCTATCAAATGAAAGCAAGCCGGTACAGACTTGCTGCTCACTTGTCTTCTAATCATTCCGCCTGCCTGAGGCATGACTTCATCCACACCTTTAGCTGAATGAAATCCCCTCTATGCAGTTGGCCCCCACTAGCATTCTCTGGGGTGTGAGAAGATGTTTGTAACCTTCCTTTCACTGCCTTTGTTTTCCAATCCAAAGGCGCCAAGCTGACACCAGGTTTGGTGTCCTGGGTAACCAGTGTGCCTTCTGGGTGCCCCATTAACCTTCATCTAAGTCATGTTTTTAGAGGTGGGGTTGCGGGAACCCATTTATTCAGGGATTTTTATAAAATGGATTTTGAATTCCCTTTCCCTTTAATTATAAACAATTTATATAATGTAAAGAAGTAAAGTTCTTCCTAGAAAACCTGGTATATTAGGCTTCAAAATGCTTTCTTGATGTATAAAATCTCTGTAGAGATATGTAAAAATGGAACACTGTCTCAAAAATCAAAATCTTTGATCCAGCTAATCACTTTCACCTAGATGTCTAGGGCTGTAACTGAAGCAAACATCTTGTTTTTCCTTTCATTCCTCTATCCTGTCTGTGCCCTAAGTCTTCTCCTCTGTCCTCACTTAGTAAAGGGTGAGAAAGGACAGTGTGTTTGGTGAACCAAGCAACACTGCATACTCTAATGTATAGAGGGTACTATGGAAAGAAAATCAGAACTCCCGAGTTCCACCTAGATACTGAAATCCTCATTTCTCAGTTAAGTCATTTCCTTAAATAGATTTTCTCATCAGTAGAATACAAGTCTGAAGGTCAAGTAAGGACTTGGAACCAAATCAAGAGATGATGTGCTAGCTTCATTCCTAGGGTCTTCTGGGAGGTTGGAACCTTCCTGTATCACCAAACTGAGCCTTTGTTTGTTTCTCTTCCGCAACTGAAAGTGCCACCATCACAATTTCCTCAGATGCCTGTAAAGCCCTGGTGAATGGGCTGCAAATTTGGAACCTTCCCAGTGGCCCAGTCCATTGTGAACTTCTGCTTGCCAGTGAAGCCTGCCTTCCCAGCGATGGTGAATAACAAGGGCCAACTCCTCATTGCTGTCTCCTATTATGGCCAAGGCTGCATGGTTGTCTTGTCTCATGAGGACTACTGAGAGCATTCTGGGTTGACTCCCTTTCTCCATAATGCTGTGGGCTGGCTCCATCACTCCACAAGGGCTGCAGTTGGGATACACAAATCTAAAAGCATTTTCTAATGATCCTTTTCAATTATGAGTTGGAAGTGCAGATCATGGATGACCTGAGAGACTTCTTGGGAGTATACTATATCAATGCCTATGACATTACCTTGCCTAAAGAGCTAATTCAATTTGTGAAGAATAGTGGGGGTTTGCTTATTGCAGGCCAAGCTTAGTATCGAGCAAATGAACCTGGTCATAACAAAGTTCTAACTAACTTTCTGGGAACCAGGTTACCAGTGTGGATGGTGTGTACTTCACTGGACATATGGCAGTTATAGATTACCTGACACTCATTAAGGCACCTCAAATTCACATCACAGTCACATGAGTATTATCTTTGTGGTATGGGTCCCTGCAGGACATATCAGTTAACTGTACAGCAGTGACCACAATAAAGAACAGGCATAAACATTATCATCAAGGAGCTTCTGATCTAATTGAGTAGAGCTTCCTACAGGCAATAAATAAACATGCTTCCATTACATGATTATAACAGTGTTCTGAGGAGAGCAGATGGCCAAAGATCATTTTGTCAAGTGGAATAGTAGGTTGAGAGAGTCTTGGAAGGCTAACTGGAGAATTCTGTTTATCTGTGATTTTTAAAAGGTGATAAATGAGCTTTATAACCTTAGAATCATCCTTTAATCTTCCCTCTCTCATTACTATATCTGATTATTTGCCAAGACCTATTGATTCTGCTTCTAAAACATCTCTCAAATGCCCTTTTAAATTTATGTCGCCACCAATTTAATTCTAGCTTCATTACCCATGACTATATTATAATGCTGATGAACAAAATGCAATAAATAAATGAGAGAATAAATGAATGGATTAATGAAAAAAAGTGTTTATCAAATTCTTATTACATGCCAGGCATCAGGCTAAACCCTCAGGATACAAATATAGAAGTGAGGCAATCCCTGCCCAAAAGGATCTTATATTTTAATAGAAGGATATTGCCTGCCTGCCACCATTCTCTTCCCTTTCCTCTTTCACAGAGGAGCCAAAATAATCATCATAAGGTATAGACATGATTGCATTACTTCTTAGCTCAACCATGGGCAAAATGCCTACACTTTATCTCGGTATTTCATTTTTACACAAGTCTAGTTCTAACTTGTCATTCCAGTATTATTTCATTCTCTTCTTCTTCCTACCCTCTATATCCCAATCAAATGGGACTGTCTTCCAAATCTGACATTGAATATCCTGCTTCCAAGAATTCTCATGGGATGGTGGAAGCAAATAATTAGAAACGGGAGAATGAGTACTAGTTTGGGGGTGTTGACAAGATCAGCCTGATAGGAATGTCGAGAGTGGTGAGAGTATAGGGTAGGCTCTGAAGGGACAGATATGGATAAGTGGAGAAGAGTTTGAAGAGCACATTGCCTGGGACTTAGAAGGCACTTAATAATCATTGATCAATAACCAATAAATATATCAAACATAAAAATTAATAAAAATCAATAATATTAAAATTGAAATGATAAGGGATCTCTAATGATTGAGAGTTAGGGTAATAGGTGATAGGCCTTGATAGGTCTAAGCCCCCTTTCCTCCCCTTCCCCTGTACCTATTGAAGCTACAAAACAAAGGCAGCAGTTCCATTTGATAGAATATTACTTCCCATGCTGTGACCTGACAAATTCATGATGCATTGATCATCTGAACTATACTGTCTGTGCCAAGCTAATTATACAATCATGGGAACCAACTGCCTCCCCCATGAAACAACCAATGAGATTATTACCAGATTACCTAATCCCTGCACCCTATAATAGGAAGAGGATGTTTGCAAAAGAACTGTGTAATTTTCATTTGAAGATCCTGGCCCATTTGATTGTACTCCACTTGTGAGATTTGGTGTTGGGGAAACTTACTGTTTTAGCTTAGATAAGTTAGGTTAAGATAGATTTATAGAAATTAGTGTTTAAGATTAATTGTAATAATTCTCCTTACCCCTTTTCCTTCTTCCCTTTCCCAGAAAATAAATCTGATTTTTATGTGTTTCCTTCTTGTTCATTCCCCTACCAAATCCCACTATTACAACCCCTAATGTCTTTTCCCTTCTCTCAACCTTCTACCCATTTCAGATTATGGGACTACTACTTGGTGTGGCATAGCTATAAAGCTGTTATAGTTTGCTGTTTCTGTGGCTCAGTTTTTAATCTGTAAAATGGAAATAATGGACCAACAGTTCTAGTGCTTATGCAAAGATAAGCCTGATGCAGGAGGACCTGAGTTCAAATTTAAGCTCATCATTTATTACTGTAATTGTAATTTGTAATTACAATTGTACAATTGTAAGTTGTCCAAGTCACTTAACCTTGCTCAGAATCAGCATTTATTAAATAAGTTTTGATCACAGAGATGATTAGGTTTATATCTATAATCCTTTGAGAAAACAGATGAAAAGTAGTTTGAAAAACATTTTAACTCCTTTAAACTCTAACAAAAATCACATATATTTGCTTTAGAGTTTAGAAAACATTTATTACATGAAGTCAGAACTGTAAAAGCACATTAGTCTCTGGTAGAATTCTGAAAAACCTCTACCTTCCTACACTCCATCATCAATGAAATATTCCCAGAATATACAATGATCTTTCAGGAAAGCACATACCCATGTTCCATTTTTAGAGTCAATGACAGAGGAGACAAATAGCCTCACTAGTATCCACTCCATGTTGCTTGGTAAGCACATCTTTGGAGTATTCAGGGGCAGGACTGGAGTAGTTCTTCTCTCTAGGATAACAACCCTTTTCTTTCTGTTCCTTGCTTAGACTTTATTCCCCTTTATGCACTGTACAACAGAGAAGCACTGGTCTTCTTGCTGTTCCTCTCCAGACAGTCTTTTCATTGTCTTTTCTAGATGTCTAGAATGTTCACTCTCCTCACCACCAGCTTGTGGTTCCTCTGTTTTTCTTCAAATTTCTGTTCAAATACCACCCTCTGCAAAAGGCCTTTTTTATTCTCTTCTGTCTCTTCCACCTTCCTCCCTGCCCGGATAACTTCCTGTAGGATTGCTTTCCATTTGGGTTGTATATATTGTGGATGCACATAGTTGCTTACATATTATTTTTCCCATTAAAATGTGAGCATTTTGAGGACAGGGACTATGTTTTCCCCTTTCTTTATATCCCCAGTGATTAGTATGGCACCTGGCACATTGCAAATGACTAATAAATTCCTCATGGCTGATTCATATTCCCTTCCTTTACCTCCCTAATCTCTACTGAGGACCCTTTCCTTTCTTCCTTAGCTAGGGTAGAGCAACTAAATAGTACAATAGATAAAGTCCTGGGCCTGGATTCAGGAAGACAAGTTCACATCTGGTCTCAGACACTAACTGTCTGGGACAAATCACTTAACCTTTGTTTACCTCAGTTTCCCATACTGTAAAATGGGCACAATAATAGCACCTACCTCCCAAGGTTGTTGTGAGGATCAAAAGATATACTATCTATAAAGTGCTTAGACCAGTACCTGGTACATGGTGGTGCTCTGTGTTAGCTATTATTATTATTACATTTTCCAACTTTTGACCAATAAGATACAGGATAGGTGTGTGGAATGGGAAAGAAATCCTATCCCTGTGTCTCAAGAAGTGTGATCTCATACAAATCATCTGCGTGGCTGGCTCTGTGCCTTGTGATCTCTCTCAAGCATTCCTTTGACTGAGGCTGCCTGGAGAGATACCTAGGCATTACTTTCTCTGGCATGACACCACCAAGCAATCCAGTGCCTTAGGTTTTTAACTTTTCTGCTTAGGGAGTAATTGAAAAAATGTTCCATTACTTTCACATTTCTGGAAACATTCTCTCAACCCCCTGATTCTCTGAAGTACAAGGACTTGGGATATTGTATATGTTGAGAAGAGGCCAAGTGTGTCTTAAGAGTGCTTTCCAAGTGAACGATATAGTCAAGTAGGCAGATCAGGAAATACTCAGTAAACTAGGAATTCTTAACTTTTTTTGTATCATATACCCTTTTGCCAATCTGGTAAGCCTATGAATCTCTTCTAAGAACAAACTTTTAGAATGCATGACAAAAACAATGCACAGGATCACAAAGGAATCCTATTGTATTGGCATATGGTTATCAAAAAATTTGAAAAACAAGTTCATGGCCCCCCTCAGTGTAAGAATTCCTGTGTGTGTGTGTGTGTGTGTGTGTGTGTGTGTGTATGCATATATACTCTGTTTAATTCTCAGATAAAACATCTGAGAGCTGAGCTTGGACTTCTTAAAAAGATAACTTAAAAAATAAAAAGATTCTTGAGATATCATCCCTCCAGAGTTACCTTTTTAAGAAATCCAGTCTCAGCTCTCAAATGTTTAACCGTTATCATTTCCCCCTCCTATATTTCCAACAACTTTTAGAAGCATTTCCCCCCCACAGGAGGAAGATAATGATCAATTATGGTGGTGTGGCTAAGATCTAAAAATAAGTGCTTCTATACCAAAAGGAAAGCTCATCAATGTGCAATTTCAGATTTCCTCTGGGAACCAACTCCCTCACTTTTCTCTTCTCTCCTCTTTTCCCTCTATTAGCTACAGGAGTCCCATGGCTTAGACCCTTATATCCAAATCTCCAGGGAGTACCAGAACTTCTTTGTCATTCCCAAGGACAAAACTAGCAAGATAAACCTATGGGTGAAGAAGTTCTCTCAACAAGTCCAGAGGAATTTGGCTCTCTCTCCTCCCCCACCCCCCCAGATATGGGGATAACTGGTCTAGAAAGAGATTCCTGCTGCCCTGGCTTTCTTCCCTGAATGGCAGGAAAATCCAATGAATTGGATATTGACATATTAACAGGGAATTAAGAAAAACCACGAAGGGTTGGGAGGTGTTTTATGAGGAAGACTTACCTCCTAGACCTTGATCTATAGTCTTTCAACTCCATGAGACATTGATTATGAACATTTATACCTAATATGCATTTAGGAAGGGGCTTCAGGACCTAGTACAATGTGAAACCAAGTTATCTTTCTACATATGAGGAACTGTTTTGAGCTCTAAACTTTCCTCATTTGAGACCTCTATGGGAAACAAAACAAAACAAACAAAAATCTCTTTGTTATGTTTGGGGGCCATTGGGTTTCTTCCACTTGACAGGAATCTTTTTAGAACAGCTTCAGAACAGATCCAACATCCTCTTGTCTGTATTTGTCTATTATAACTTTAACCCACTAGCAAGAGTCTGACTATGATCCCAAACAAAATTTATCACAAGAACCAGCAGGTCCTGGGAAGAAAGTCACCATCCACTTCATTCTAGGTGGTTCAATTATCAATTCAATTCAAACTTTAATTTTTTTCTCATTCCTTTTCTGAATGTATAACCTCAAAATGACACCCATTTAATGGAGTATGTATTTGCATTTGAAAGGAAAGGCTCAGGGACATTTCTTATTTAAAATACAATGTTATTGTTTTTTTTTATATCACATAAATTTTACCTAAATTTCCTGATGTATTACTTACTTTTTCCCCTCCCAGAGACCCATTCCATATAAAAGGATATTTGAAGAAAAAATTTCAGCAAATTGAGTAATAGATTGAAAAAAATTGATAATTGATATATTTCATGCCCATGTGTTCCCTACTTTTTTGATGGAAGGAATGTGTCTTCTCATATCTCTTCTTTAGGACCATGTTTTCATAGTTATTTCTTAATTTAGAATAGATAAATTCAATTAACTGAATTTTTTATTTCACAATTTGTCTTCAATTATCAAAGCAACTTGAGATGTAACTTCTTCATCAAATTCTATTTACTAGTGTTCTTTGGATAAATTAGTTCTAAATAAAATGGTCTAAATATCTGTCCTTAGTATGAGATAGATATCTGACACAATGGTGACTTCTTTATCTTCCTATATATATAAATTATATATATATATATATATATAATAGATATAGATAGATATAATTGGATTTCAGTACTAGAAGCATCAGAGTGAGACCTACAGAATTCTGGCTTATGTATTCCCAAGTTAACACACACTTAATCTTTGCTAGTCATTCCATAATTTTGTAAAGTGAAGTTTGAATGAGAGAATGGTACCACCTAACAATAAAATACATACTCAATCTTCCTTTTGAGGGGTTATTTTTGAATTAATACTTCTCATTTTTTCTTTGCATTATCTATAGTGTTTAATGAACATTTGTTGGAAGGAAAGAAGGAAAGAAAGAAGGAAGGAAGGAAGTAGGAAGAGAAAGATTCAGAAACATGGGGAAATAAGAGGAAATGATATAAAGTGAACAGAACAAAGAAAACAATTAGTACAACAGTACAATAACTAGAACCGTAAAGAACAAATCTGAACTTATCAATATATTGATCAACCACAATGTTAGAGAATAGACGATGATGCATGTCACCCAGCTCCTAAAGAGGAGACACCCAAGATGCTTGCTGATTCTTATTTATATTCCAAAGTCTGCTTTTTAAAGAGAGAAGTGGGCTTTGGAGACCAAAAAGGAATGGTGATGATAGTAATGTCCCTTCACCCTCAAAAGATAGAAACAATGACTCCATCCTTTTTTTATTTTACATTTTCACTGTCATAATTTATTTCAAATACTCCTTCTTCTCTGTCTTCAGGGTTTCATTTAAAATTCCACTACTAAAGAAAATTTTATTTTTAAACAGAAAAAAAAAAACCCATGTTATTCTCTGCTTTAAATTTCTTTGGCAAATCACTGTACTCTGTAAGCTCAAATCTGAATTACTAAGAATCTTGATACTTTCTATGACTGAATCTCTTTTCTCCCTGTTTCCCCTTCTTCCCCCATATGTTCTAGTCAAGCATTTCTCCTCTTTAAACACTTCCTTCATTATGAGGAATTCCATGATCTCCCCAGATGCTATGCTCCCAATACTGAGATGAGACAGAGAGAAACAAGAAGAGACATGTTTCTTACAACAGAATGTGAGCTTCTTAAGGCAAGAATTTGTTTTTATTTATGTATATATATATTTGACAATGCCTAGACAGCCAATAAGCAAGAATTTACTAAACTTTATTATGTATGTACCAGGTATGATGCTAAGTTCTAGAAATATAAAGAAAAGGCAATAACACAATCCTTGTCCTCAACTAGCTCACATTTTACTGTGATAGACCAATTAACTATGTACATATAAGATAAATGTAAGTAGAATGTAATTTCAGAGAAATAGGTAGGAAGTAAAGCATGGTTTCCAGAGTCAGGAAGAATCATCTCCCTGAGATCAAATCTGGCCTCAGACACTTCTTGGCTGTATGACCCTGGCAAGGCATTTAACCCTGATTGTCTAAGTTTCCTTTTCTGTCAAATGAGATGATGAAGAAAACAGCAAACCATTCCAGTATCTCTGCTAAAGAAAACCTCAAATGAGGTCACAAAGAGTCATATATGACAGAAACTACTGAAGAACAATCTCAATGGGAAGGCACTAAGTAGGGCCACAATAGATAATTGTTGTTTAATTTTTAGTTCTCTTTCTAACATCATTATTTTCTCCCTCAGAAATAGTGAAACCATTATAATTGGACCATAATATCTCAATCTCCCTAATGTTCTATAGAACAGGGAGAAATTGCACCAAAGAAAACAAAGATGGGAAAAGCAAAGAAACTGTAATAAAAGTGCCCTTAGAAGAGTCTCATACTAGTGTTGATTATAATTGTGACCATCCTATGAAACCAAAATATAAGGTGTCTGAAGGAAGGTAAGATGCAAAAACCTTAGAAAAAAGTCTTGAACCTTATTGATACAGGAAAAAAGGGTGACCAAAAGAATGAGTGATGAATGGGCTAAATACCTACTTTACCACCTATATAAATTTTTTTGAGTCATCAATACAAGACTAGAAGGCATCTAAAGTAGTCAATAGGAAATAAGAATAATTTTGTTAGCCATATTCAACAATGGACCATATCTTTGTCATCTCATAATTAACTGAAAGATTTAGAGAGTATAAGATTCTGTTCTACTTACTGTTTGGTGATGATGAAAAAGCATTTCATATTGTAGAATAAAATGCCACTTGACAGGATTTTCTTATGTTAATATGTCTCCCCTACATAAATTATGGTAATTCACAATTCCTTGAAAATATAACATTGCTACCACCTAGCATTTATAATAAAATATATTTTACAAATATGATCTCATTGTGTTTTCTCTATCTTGAGATGTAGGTAATATCATATAAATAACCTGTTAAGTGACCCTTTGATGGTAAACATCAGGTGAAGCATAAAACAATGATATGTGTGCTCACCAAAGATGACAGACAAAAGAGAGCACAAGAGTCTATGTCCAAAAGATGTTCTGTAAGAAAAATGTTCCTGTTTTTGGATGACATTGTTTTGACTGATTATATAAAGCCCGAGGACATTGTAGTGCTTCCTAGAAGAGGTTAGTAATCAGTCAAAGAAGTTTGGTCAGCCCATCCACGTAGGAAGGAGCAAGTGGTTGAAGTATGACTCTTTTCTGTATTTCAACATGAATTTGGATTGAAAACCCAAACAGCTTGTCTGGCATTATGTATTTCTGGGCCAGACAGTATATATAATAAGACTTTGTCCATAATTGAAAAAGAGGAGGAATTGAAAACCAGATTGTTTTCAGGAAATTTCAAATATCTTTTTCTTACTCCCAGCTTCCTTTGAAAGTAAAGACCACAGGGAAATAATGAAAAAAAATACAAAGGAAGGGGGCTTTGCAGTCCCAGATCTCAGACTATATTATAAAGCAGCGGTCATCAGAACAATTTGGTACTGGCTAAGAGACAGAAAGGAGGATCAGTGGAATAGACTGGGGGCAAGTGACCTCAGCAGGACAGTATACGACAAACCCAGAGAACCCAGCTTTTGGGACAAAAATCCACTATTTCATAAAAACTGCTGGGAAAATTGGAGGACAGTGTGGGAAAGATTAGGTTTAGATCAACACCTCACACCCTACACCAAGATAAATTCAAAATGGGTAAATGACTTGAACATAAAGAAGGAAACTATAAGAAAATTAGGTGAACACAGAATAGTATACATGTCAGACCTTTGGGAAGGGAAAGATTTTAAAACCAAGCAAGACTTAGAAAGAGGCACAAAATACAAAATAAATAATTTTGTCTACATCAAATGAAAAAGTTTTTGTACAAACAAAACCAATGTAACTAAAATCAGAAGGAAAGCAACAAATTGGGAAACAATCTTCATAAAAACCTCTGACAAAGGTTTAATTACTCAAATTTACAAAGAGCTACATCAATTGTACAAAAAATCAAGCCATTCTCCAATTGATAAATGGGCAAGGGACATGAACAGGCAGTTCTCAGCCAAAGAAATCAAAACTATTAATAAGCACATGAAAAAGTGCTCTACATCTCTTATAATCAGAGAGATGCAAATCAAAACAACTCTGAGGTATCACCTCACACCTAGCAAATTGTTCAACATGACAGTAAAGGAAAGTAATGAATGCTGGAGGGGATGCGGCAAGTAGGGACACTAATTCACTGCTGGTGGAGTTGTGAATTGATTCAACCATTCTGGAGGGCAATTTGGAACTATGCCCAAAGGGTGATAAAAGACTGTCTGCCCTTTGATCCAGCCATAATACTGCTGGGTTTGTACCCCAAAGAGATAATAAGGAAAAAGACTTGTACAAGAATATTCATAGCTGCACTCTTTGTGGTGGCCAAAAATTGGAAAATGAGGGGATGCCCTTCAATTGGGGAATGGCTGAACAAATTGTGGTATATGTTGGTGATGGAATACTATTGTGACCAAAGGAATAATAAAGTGGAGGAATTTCATGGAGTCTGGAACAACCTCCAGTAAGTGATGCAGAGCGAAAGGAGCAGAACCAGGAAATCATTATACACAGAGACTGATACACTGTGGTACAATCGAAGGTAATGGACTTCTCCATTAGGGCCAATGCAATGTCCCCGAACAATCTGCAGGGATCTAAAAAACACTATCCACAAGCAGAGGATAAACTGTGGGAGTAAAAACACCGAGGAAAAGCAACTGCTTGACTACAGGGGTGGAGGGGATATGACTGAGGAGAGACTCTAAATGAATACTCTAATGCAAAGACCAACAACACTTAAATGGGTTTGAGTAAAGAACACATGTGATACCCAGTGGAATCATGCGTCGGCTATGGGAGAGGTGGTGGTGGTGGGGAGGAAAAGAAAATGATCTTTGTTTCCAATGAATAATGTTTGGAAATGACCAAATAAAATAATGTTTTAAAAATTAAGAGATCCTAAAAGACCAAACTTTTTAATACTAATATTTGACTGGTGTGGCTATATGACAGTAAGATATAGAATACTACCATGTAAACTAAAGAGGAGTATCACACAGAGGGAAATGGAAAGGCAACACAGTGTGAATAGATTATAACACATAACTAGTGATGAACTCTGAAGGGGAAATTATATCATCAAGGATTTATGTGAGAGGAAGAGAAGATGGACAGTTATGCCACTTAACCTGTATTTGCCTCAGTTTCTCATTTGTAAAAATGGGGATACATGGGAGAAGAAAATGGCAAACAACTCCAGTATCTTTGCGAGGAATCCCCTCTGGGGTGTCCATCGATTGGGGAATGGCTAAACAAATTGTGGTATCTGATGGTGATGGAATACTATTGTGCTGAAAGGAATAATGAATTGGAGGAATTCCATGCGAATTGGAACAACCTCCAGGAATTGATGCAGAATGAAAGGAGCAGAACCAGGAGAACATTGTATACACAGATGGATACACTGTGGTACAATTGAATGTAATGGACTTCTCTACTAGCAATAATGCAATGATTGAGGACAATTCTGAGGGATTTATGAGAAAGAATGCTATCTACATCCAGAGAAAGAACTGTGGGAGGAGAAACACAGAAGAAGAATAACTGCTTTATCACATGGGTCAATGGGGATATGATTGGGGAGGCAGACTGTAAATGATCACCCTAGTGCAAATATCAATACTATGGAAATAGGTCTTGATCAATGACACATGTAAAACCCAGTGGAATTGCTTGTTGGCTATGGGGTGGGGTGGGGAGAAGGGAAAGAACATGAATCATGTAACAATGGAAAAATATTTTTTAAAAAAGAATCCCCTCTTGATAAAAGACACATAGAATTAGACATAACAAAAATAACAATTTATGTTCAAAGAAACCTTAGAGCTTATTTGGTTCAGTCTCTTCATTTTATAGGGATCAAGAGATGAAGTGATTTTCTCAAAGTCATACAGCAATTTAATGGCAGAACTAAGATGAGAACCCAGATCTTCTGAGATATAACAATTTATTTTTATTTTTTAAACATTATTTTATTTGGTCATTTTCATACATTGTTCATTGGAAACAGATCATTTTCTTTTCCTCCCACCCAACACCCCTCACCCCTTCCCTAGCTGACTCGCGATTCGTCTGGGTATCACATGTGTTCTTGCTCTGAACCCATTTCCTTGTTGTTGGTATTTGTATTAGGGCGCTCATTTAGAGTCTCTCCTCAATCGTGTCCCCTCAACCTCTGTAGTCAAGCAGTTGCTTTTCCTCGGTGTTTTTACTCCCTCAGTTTGTCCTCTGCTTGAGGATAGTTGTTTTTTTTTTCTCGTAGATTGCTGCAGGTTGTTCAGGGACATTGTAAAGCCATTACTGGAGCAGTCCACTACGTTCTCTTGTATCACAATGTGTCAGTCTCTGTGTACAATGTTCTCCTGGTTCTGCTCCTCTCACTCTGCATCACTTCCTGGAGGTTGTTCCAGTCTCCATAGAATTCCTCCACTTTATTATTCCTTTTAGCACAATAGTATTCCATCACCAACATATACCACAATTTGTTCAGCCATTCTCCAATTGAAGGGCATCCCCTCATTTTCCAATTTTTGGCCACCACAAAGAGCGCAGCTATGAATATTCTTGCACAAGTCTTTTTCTTTATTATCTCTTTGGGGTAAAAACCCAGCAGTGCTATGGCTGGATCAAAGGGCAGTCTTTTATCGCCCTTTGGGTATAGTTCCAAATTGCTCTCCAGAATGGTTGAATCAATTCACAACTCCACCAGCAGTGAATTAGTGTCCCTACTTTGCCACATCCCCTCCAGCATTCATTACTTTCCTTTACTGTCATGTTGAACAATTTGCTAGGTGTGAGGTGATACCTCAGAGTTGTTTTGATTTGCATCTCTCTGATTATAAGAGATGTAGAGCACTTTTTCATGTGCTTATTAATAGTTTTGATTTCTTTAACTGAAAATTGCCTATTCATGTCCCTTGCCCATTTTTCAATTGGAGAATGGCTTGATTTTTTGTACAACTGGTTTAGCTCTTTATAGATTTGAGTAATTAGACCTTTGTCAGAGGTTTTTGTTAGGAAGATTGTTTCCCAATTTGTTGCTTTCCTTCTGATTTTAGTTACATTGGTTTTGTTTGTACAAAAACTTTTTCATTTGTTGTAGTCAAAATTATTTTGCATTTTGTGCCTCTTTCTAAGTCTTGCTTGGTTTTAAAATCTTTCCCTTCCCAAAGGTCTGACATGTATACTATTCTGTGTTCACCTAATTTTCTTATAGTTTCCTTCTTTATATTCAAGTCATTCATCCATTCTGAGTTTATCTTGGTGTAGAGTGTGAGGTGTTGATCTAAACCTAATCTCTCCCACACTGTCTTCCAATTTTCCCAGCAGTTTTTATCAAATATTGGATTTTTGTCCCAAAACCTGGGTCCTTTGGGTTTGTCAAAGACTGTCTTACTGAGGTCATTTACCCCAAGTTTATTCCACTGATCCTCCTTTCTGTCTCTTAGCCAGTACCAAATTGTTCTGATGACCGCTGCTTTGTAATATAGTTTGAGATCTGGGACTGCAAGGCCACCTTCCTTTGTATTTTTTTTTCATTATTTCCGTGGATATCCTTGATCATTTATTCTTCCAAATGAACTTTGTTATGGTTTTCTCTAATTCAGTAAAATAGTTTTTTGGTAGTTCAATGGGTATGGAACTAAATAGATAGATAAATTTGAGTAGGATGGTCATTTTTATTATGTTAGCTTGTTCCACCCATGAGCAATCAATGTTTTTCCAATTGCTTAGATCTAGTTTTAATTGTGTGGAGAGTGTTTTGTAGTTGTGTTCATATAGTTCCTGTGTTTGTCTCGGCAGATAGATTCCTAAGTATTTTATATTGTCTCGGGTGACTTTAAATGGAATTTTTCTTTCTAATTCTTGCTGCTGAACTGGGTTGGAGATATATAGAAATGCTGATGACTTATGTGGGTTTATTTTGTATCCTGCAACTTTGCTAAATTTGTTGATTATTTTGATTAGTTTTTTGGTTGATTCCCTGGGATTATTTAAGTAAATCATCATATCATCCACAAAGAGTGACAGCTTGGTCTCCTCATTGCCAATTTTAATACCTTCAATTTCTTTTTCTTCTCTAATTGCTACTGCTAGTGTTTCTAGTACAATATTAAATAATAAAGGTGATAATGGGCATCCTTGTTTGACTCCTGATCTTATTGGGAAGGCTTTGAGTTTTTGCCCATTGCAGATGATGTTTGCTGATGGTTTTAGGTATATACTGTTTATTATTTTTAGGAAAGGCCCTTCTATTCCTATACTTTCTAGTGTTTTTAATAGGTATGGGTGTTGTATTTTGTCAAAGGCTTTTTCTGCATCTATTGAGATAATCATGTGATTTTTGTCGGTTTCCTTGTTTATGTGGTCAATTATGTGGATGGTTTTCCTAATATTGAACCATCCTTGCATTCCTGGAATGAATCCTCCCTGATTGTAGTGGGTAACCCTTGTGATGACTTGCTGGAGTCTTTTTTGCTAGTATCCTATTTAAGATTTTTGCATCTATATTCATTAGGGAGATTGGCCTATAGTTTTCTTTCTCTGTTTTTAACCTGCCTGGCTTTGGGATCAGTACCATGTTTGTGTCATAAAAAGAATTTGGTAGAACCCCTTCTTGGCTTATTCTGTCAAATAGTTTGTATAGTATTGATGTTAGCTGTTCTTTGAATGTTTGATAGAATTCATTTGTGAATCCGTCTGGACCTGGGGATTTTTTCTTAGGGAGTTCTTTGATGGCTGGTTCAATTTCTTTTTCTGATATGGGGTTGTTTAGGTAATTTATTTCTTCTTCTTTTAGTCTAGGCAATTTATATTTTTGTAAGTATTCATCCATATCACTTAGATTGCCATATTTTTTGCCTTATAATTGGGCATAGTAGTTTTTAATGATTGCCTTGATTTCCTCTTCATTAGAGGTGAGGTCTCCCTTTTCATCTTGGATACTGTCAATTTGTTTTTTTTTCTTTCCTTTTTTTAATTAGACTGACTAGTACTCTGTCAATTTTATTTGTTTTTTCAAAGTACCAGCTTCTAGTCTTATTTATTAAATCAATAGTTCTTTGACTTTCAATTTTATTAATTTCTTCTTTGATTTTTAGGATCCCTAATTTAGTCTTCATCTGAGGATTTTTAATTCGTTCACTTTCTAGTTTTTTAATTTGCATGCCCAATTCATTGACCTCTGCCCTTCTTAATTTGTTTATATATGAACTCAAGGATATAAATTTCCCCTGAGTACTGCTTTGGCTGCATCCCATAGGTTTTGAAAAGATGTCTCACCATTGTCATTTTCTTCAATAAAGTTATTAATTGTTTCTATGATTTGTTCTTTAACTAGCTGGTTTTGGAGAATCATATTGTTTAATTTCCAATTAATTTTTGATTCATCTATCCATGTACCCTTACCAATTATTATTTTTATTGCACTGTGGTCTGAGAAGGTTGCATTTATTATTTCTGCCCTTTAGCACTTGTTTGCAATGATTTTGTGCTCTAGTACATGGTCAATTTTTGTGAATGTACCATGTACTGCTGAAAAGAAGGTGTATTCCTTTTTTCCCTATTTATTTTTCTCCATATGTCTACTAACTCTAATTTTTCTAAGATTTCATTTGCTTCTCTCACCTCTTTCTTATTTATGTTTTGATTTGATTTATCTAGTTCAGATAGGGGAAGGTTCAGATCTCCCACTAGTATAGTTTTTCTATCTATTTCATCCTTGAGCTCCTCTAGTTTCTCCTTTAAAAATTTGGATGCTCTGCCATTTGGTGCATACATATTGAGTACTGATATTTCCTCATTGTCTATACTGCCTTTTATCAGGATTTAATTACCTTCCCTATCTCTTTTAATTAGATCTATTTATACTTTGGTCTTGTCTGATATCATGATTGTGACTCCTGCCTTTTTATCATTTGATGCCCAATAGGTTTGGATCCATCCTCTTACTTTCACCCTATGTGTATCTACCTTCCTCATGTGTGTTTCTTGCAGACAGCTTATGGTAGAGTTTTGGATTCTAATCCACTCTTCTATTCACTTATGTTTTATGGGTGAGGTCATTCCATTCACATTCAGAGTTGTGATTACTAGCTGTGTATTTCCCAGCATTTTGATTTCTACTCCTGGTCCTGCCTTTTCTTCTTTCACTATTTCCTTCTATACCAATGTTTGTTTATAGTAAACCCCCCCCACCTGTTCCCTCCCTTATTTTACTTCCCTTTCTACCCCCCTCCCTTCTTATTCCCTCCCTTCTTTTTCCCCTGTAGTCTTTTTAAAATCCCCCCCTCTCCCTCCCTTGTACTGCTTCCCTCCCTACCAGTCTGTTTTTTACCCTTCTACTCCCCTATAGGGTGCAAATCTATTCTCTTCCCCAATGGATTGGGTTGTTCTTCCCTCTTTGGGTCAGTTTCAAAGCACATAAGAGTTGAGTATTTCCTGTCTCCAACCTCTTTTCCCTTCCAGTATATTGATGTTCTCCCTCCTCCCACCATGAGATTCTTTGTGACATATAAATTTACCCCCTTTTTTTCTTTTCCCATTTCTTTTAGTCATAACCTCTTTTCTTTTTTAGCTCTAGTCATATATAGATATAGATATACATACACATGTATATGTATTTATGTATGCATATATCTATATACCTATTTATGTCTTGTCCTTTCATCCTATACAGTTTGTCACTGTTCCCTCTGAGTGTAATTCTTCTAGCTGCTCAGGTGATAGCAACAGTTTTTAAGAGTTACCAATGACCTCTTTTCTTATGGGGATATATTATCATTTTAACTTATTGAGTCTCTTATAAAATTTTTGTTGTTGTTTTGTTTGTTTTTTCCCCTCTTTTTTAATTACCTTTTGATGGTTCTCTTGAGTTCTGTGGTTGGACATCAAATTTTCTGTTCAGTTCTGGTCTTTTATTTATGAATGCTTGGAACTCTTCTGTTGTATTGAATGACCATACTTTCCCCTGTAAGAATATAGTCAGTTTTGATAGGTATTTTATTCTTTGTGGTAGACCTAGTTCCCTTGCTTTCCGGAATATCATATTCCATGCCTTTTGGTACTTCAGTGTGGATGCAGCCAGATCCTGTGTTAACCTCACCGTGTTTCCATGGTATCTGAATGGGTTCTTCTTGGCAGCTTGTAATATCTTTTCTTTCATCTGATTGTTTTTGAATTTGGCTATAATATTTCTTGGTGTTGTCAGTTGGGGATTAAATACAGGGGGTGATCTGTGGATTCTTTCAATCTCCACTTTCCCCTCTTATTCTAGGATCTTGGGACAGTTTTCCTGGATAATTTCCTCTAGTATTATGTCCAGGCTTTTTCTTTTGTCGTGGTCTTCTGGTAGTCCAATTATTCTTAAATTGTCTCTTTTTGAACAAGTTTCTAAATCGTCTGTTTTGTGAATGAGATGCTTCACATTTTCCTCAATTTTTTCATTCTTTTTGTTTTGTTTTATAGTGTCCTGCTGCCTTGTAAGGTCACTTGATTCTAGTTGTTGTATTCTGGTTCTTAAAGATTGGATTTCATCTCTGGCTTTTTGGACGTCTTTTTCCTTCTGGTCTGATTTTCTTTGAAGATTGTCTTTCATCCTCTTTACCTCATCTTTCATCTCCTTTGCCTCATCTTTCATCTCCTTTGCCTCATTTTCCAGCTGGTTGATTTTGGCTTTCAAGACACTATTTTCTCGTTTTAGTTCAAGTGCCTCTGCTTCCAGATGAGTTATCTTAATTTTTAAGTTCTTTTCCCAATTGTCTTCAGCCTCTCTTAGTTGTGTTTTGAGTTCTTCCACAGCCTGTATCCAATTTGCTGGGATTTCTGGTTTATCATTTGCTGATCTCTCCCCCTCTGTTCCATTTGCTGAGTAGTAGCTGTCTATTGTATTTTCTTTCTTCTTTTTCTGTTGTTTGCTCAAATTCACCCCTTCTTTACTCCCCGTATTTGTCTGTGCTCTTGTTCCTCTCATTTTCTTTGTTTTTTGGGGACTTCTATCAGTCTCCCCTCTTGGATCTTTAATGGAAGATCTCTTGGTATAGTCTCTGGAGGAGGGTTGTTGGGGGTTTGAGCTTCCCTGTCCTCTGGATGCTTTTGATTGGCTTAAAGTCCAGCAGTCAATGAGCATGGGTGGGGTGCCTGGGCTTCCCTGCATTCTGGAGACTTTTGATGGGATTGGATTCAGCTGGTTCTGTCAGAAGACTCTGCTCTCTAAGTGGGGAGGGGTCGTGGCCTCCCTGGGCTCTGAGGGCTCCTGATGGGATTAGGTTCAGCTTGTTTGTACTGAATGAGCCCTAAAGCAAAAAAACTCCTCCTCCACAATCTGTGTTGAATGCCTGGAGACTGACCCAGGTTGCTTTCAAGGTAAGCCCTTCGCCGGCCCTGTTTCTGTTCTTTCAGAAGCTCTGAGGGCTCCTGATGGGATTAGGTTCAGCTGGTGTGGGCCGAATGATCCCCGAGCCAAAAAAAAAAAAGAAAAGAAAAGAAAAGAAAGAAAAAAACAACCTCCTCCTCCACAATCTGTGTTGAATGGCCGGAGACTGGCCCAGGTTACTTTCAAGGTAAGCTCTTCGGAGCAACCCCTTTGCCGGCCCTAAGGTTTCTCTCCTTTCAGTAGCTCTGAGGGCTTCTGATGGGATTGGGTTCATCTGGTGCCCTAAAGCTGGGACCTCCCTTGAGACTCAGTTGGAAGGACCCAGCCAGGGGGCTACATGCTTCTCCCTTCTCTCTATGTTTCCCTGCCATCTGTGTTGGGCTTCCCAGAGACTGGCTCAGGTTGCTTTCAAAGTGAGTCCTTCAAAATAGGGCCCTGGGGCCCTTTTGCCGACCCTGAAATTCCCCCTACTGCCATGGGCTCAGCACTATGGGTTGGGGGGGGGATGGGTCCTGGGATCTTCCTTCTGTCTGTCCCTTAGATCCGAGTGATCTAGGGTTTTGGCTTTTGGGGGGTTGTACCTCTTGATCCAGGTCCGGGAGGAGGGTTCGCCGGGTCTGTCCTGTTGTTCAGCTTGAATTTCGGTGTCCTACGAGCTCTCAGTTTGTGATCGGTAAGGAAGGGTTTCTGAGGTCTGAACTTTTGCAGCTTCTAAGCCGCCATCTTGACTGGAAGTTGAGATATAACAATTTAATTTAGGTTTTACTTGATATGAGAGTTTAAAAAAATAATATTGTGGTCACCATTTATAAAATATTGGCCCCTAAGTCAAAATGAGTATAAGTAGCTTTTATTTACAACAAGGTAGTGATAGTGAAAGTGGGAAATATAGGAAGGAGACAAAGTCTGGTCTAGCCTACCAGCCCTAAGTGCTGCTCTGGTGAAGTTCACCTCAGCCTTGGGCAGGGGCTTCCCCAAGTCCCCAATATCCATGTGGATTTCCTGGTAGTCCTCAGCCAGAAGTCCTGGTGGTATGTTCAGCAAGAGTTCCAGCAACACAGAATGACTCCAAGGAAAAGCATGTTTCTTCAGCAATACTCACCAATGAAGAATCCAAGGGAAGAGTCTCTCAAAGGAACCAGCCTCTCCAAAACAAAAGAAGCCAAGAGACCTCCTTCAGCCTGGGAAGCAGAGTGAGTCCCAGAATGCTCAGGCTGGCCTTTTAAAGTAGTTTTCTCAGTGTAACTTCCTGTTGCTACCCCACTTCATGGGAACCAGTCATAGCCTCCCAATTTGCCTAGTAATGCTGGGGGGGGGGAGTGCTTATGGCCTTTGGAGGTATGAACTAGTAAGTGACTTGTGAACTCTCTTACTTAATGCTTAGGTGCTAAAGAGGGGGTACTTTAAGTTCTTGATTTTATTAATTAAAAATAGACAAAGGGACAAGTAGACAAAATTCTATCTTCACAAGATATTTTTTGCCTTCCAATACCTCTTACTTCCAGAATAACTTCCTCTTTTTCAGATTTTGGTGTGTTAATATGCATGGTACTGTTTTCCTTTGGGGAACTTTATAAGTGACACCACCTGTTCCCTCTCTACACACTATCCTATTTCCAACTATTTATTCTGTGCTAATTTTAGTCTGTTGCCTAGGAGAGAAAGAAAAGACAAAACCCTTTCTCCTTTATTAGACACCCTAGAGTAGGTGGTTATATCACTATAGTAGTACAGAGGGCTATAGACTTCACTTTGGAAAAAGAATGGAAATTTTCTGAATGCCCTAGGCCATAGAATTCTCTCTCTTATGGTTCAGGCTTCAGTGATATAACTCATCCCATCTTTGAACTCTGTTTCTCTACTCACAGCATATTATTATGGTAGTGATATTCATGTCTGGGCCATTATTTACTATAATAGCAACTATAGGAAATATGAATACTCTGGGTATTCAGTATAATCATAATCTCTATGTGTTCTATTTCATTGCAGCTGTTTTTTTTTTGTGATAAACATTTTCACAGAAAAATAAAGCAGCAAAAGATGCTAAAATCAACAGATATGTGTTAGTGCATGTATATATTTGTTATATTTTAAACCAAGCAAGTAAAGGATTCATAGTTTAGCTTGAGATCCACAACAATAGAGGGGAGTAGGGAAAGATGATATAAGAATGTATCAGGGTCCAAATCACTCAAGAAAAGCCTATGGCCAAAGTCTCCAGTGGGCTAGGAAACAATTATAAATTTTCCTATGGAGGAATCAAGGTTTTGAATGAGATGATCTTGGTGCCAGTAGAAGGAGGAGAAAGGGTACTGAAAAATATGTCATCTTCCCCTCCAGATTTAAAGCTCAGATTATAGCTGGTTTTTAGTCTCTTCTCAGACTAATGTGGAACCACCAGAGATGTCCTACACAACAAGGCTGCTTTCCAATACAGAAAAGAGCAAGATATTATATACAACGAGTGTGGTTATAATCAGGGGCATATTGGTTTTTTCTATCTGTGGTGTGACACAGTAGTAGGCACCAATAGCTTAGGAACTGAAAATTCTCAAGGAAAAGAAAGGACAAACCCAAACACAGGGACTGAGAACAAGACTACTTTTTCTCCTCCTTTGTGGAAACATCCCTTTCTTCTACCCCATTATTTAAATCAAGTACAATCAGTTCCAGATAAATATTAAAATACGTTTAAGTATCAGGGCATTTTGAAAACAAATAATGTGTAACTGAAAAAGCATATGCTATTCAACTAATTGGGCACAGGTTTAAAGCATCACACAGTCCCTGTAGGCATGTTTAATCTTCACTCTTTTTATTTTACAGGACCTTTCTTTTAACTCTGATACTAACACTTAGTTTTCAATATTCAGCATTCTAGTCTTAGCTTAAGCTATTGCTATTAAGTATGCCACTTTGGATTTCTGAAAAAGTATGGCACTTTGGGATCTATCTTGATCCTTTACCAATTTTTGGTTAAACCACAATTCATTCCATAGTCACATCTCTCAACCCCTCAGCTGGTGTGTTAACCTTGTCACTGCAACTAGGAATCCCTATTTTTTCTCTAGATCCTCTTTCAAGGCCTTTCTTTTTAGACCTGTCTTAGACCCATATCTCCACACTGTGGACCTCTGCATTCTGGAATTTCAACAGCTAGTTTCCTTGTCCTTGAGCATGGGTTCTTCAGAAAGTCCATGTTTAGTCCCAGGAATGTGTAAGATTTAAAATGGTTGAAGTCTTAAACTGTAGTGATTAAAATAGTGGAAGATATAAATTGTGATAGATATAAGAGAGGGTGAGTAAATTTGACTGCAGAAAATATGTTTCACTACAGTGTCTTGGGTTTAAAATCAAATATAAGGTGGTCGGTCACCAGGGAAATATTCCCAATTATTCAAATACCCAAGTCAACTGGGTTTTATAGAGATTTTAATTAACAATACAATGAGTAATCAAAGAAAGAGAGAGAGAGAGTAAGAAAGGAATAAGTATGAAGGGCCTCAAGCCAATATGGCCTAGACCTGAGTCTTAAGAGAGAAATCAGTCAGTTTTTTAACACTCACCACAAGGTCTGACTAAACAAGGATTCTAGTAACACCAGACCAGCTCCATCTCAGCTGACTTCACCAGAGAGCCTTCCAGCCAGAGACTGTTTCAAAAGGCCTCTCTCCAGAGCCTCCAGAGTCCCCTTAGAGGAGCTCCAGCGAGACCTCCTTAGAGATTGTCCTCCAAGAGCTTCCCTTCTCCAGAGCCTCTCTCAAGAGATTCTGCTTTTTCTTATATAGGGGTTTTTCTCCCATGTCACCTCCCCTAAGTCCCTACATCTACCAATCACTGTAGATGCTTTCCAAAGGACTGCCCATCTAAATTCCTGCTAAGTCAACCAATCTCCTCAGTAAGTCTGAATCAGAAAAAATGCTGCTGTGTCAACCAATTCTCCTCAGTAAGTCTGAAGGAGAGACAACACAGCTGAGTCAACTAATCTCATCAAGAGAAAACTTGCCTGACCCTTTTAGGTACCTAGCGTCCCATTGTATCAATTCTAAAAACATGCCTGGCTCAAAGAACTCCTTGCCCCACCATAAGCATGGATCCAAGTACTTTCTTTGTTTAGCAAGAAATTTTCTCTCCTAAAGCAGTCTTAAGTACGGGTGGAATAGAGGTTCTCCCATTTCTGATCCTGGCGAGTTCTCACATCAAAATGGGGAATGTTTCTCAGTAGGGAATTTGAGGATTCCTCAATGTGGAGTAAAATTTTTAACATTCATAAGTCTGTGAAATTTTAAGGTTTACAAATGTGGATTAGTATCCGTCAAATCATCTTTATCTTCATATATCTCTAATCTAATCTTCCTAAACTTTTCTGTATAAAAAAAATTAAATTTGTAACTGCCTCTAGAATACCTCAAAAGACCCTGGATATCTTGATGTGGGTACTCTTTCACCCATAGAGACTGCAATCTATGAATATCTCATCCCTTATGATGGTTATCTACATTTTACCATAAATCTTCCATGGAATTTCTATCTAATATATTGGGACCTTCCTCTTTTTATATTTCAGTTGCCATGAATTTTGTCTTATTCTCATCTGGTTGACTTGTACTATTTACTTTCACTAATGATGTGAATCTTGCATGTGCCTCAATCTCAACAATTAACTTCACTGGCTTTTATTACATACATATTTAGATTAATTAAGAAGGGGTGTCTCAGACAAGATAATTCCCTGCCTCTATAAAATGAGGAGGGTGTGGGTAGGTGTTAACTAAGGTGATACAGGTGGTAAAAAGAAAGAGGAACTCAAACATATCAAATTTGATGCTTTCATGATCAGCAAGCATGAGAGATGATCTCATTTGTTACAGGGTCAATAGCATTTGAAATCAGCAAACAAGATCTCTGCATTCATCTTCTCAGAGAACTGGGACAACTTTGAGTGATTCCAACTTTCAAACAAACAATAATCTCTTCTACAGTATCTAGGGACTTTGCCCAAAGATTTCCTGTTGGAGGAATGAGCAACTGCTGATTTCCAAAATTAAGAATGCTTGCCCTCTTAGTTTTCCTTCAGTACTATATCTTGGCAGGTCTTGGGTTGCCTGTCTATGTTTATGGCAAAAAACTTAGAGAAGTAGAAAACTTTTTGAAGGAACATGTTTAGGGCTAGTATAGGAATTTAGATTCCATGGCCTGATATGGAACCAATCCCTTTTGTTAGAGAAAAGGCAATCTTTTGAGAAGAGAGGAGTTAGTGCCAAAATCCAAAGTAATTGTGGATTAGTGTCTTGACTAAAATCATACATGTAGGAATCCCCTGGATTTGTCAGTAATGAAAAGGCATGCACGCGTGCACACACACACACACACACACACACACACACACACACACACACACTCCCAAAACATACATTCTCAAAGTCACCAGATGGCCAAGATCACAAGGTAAAGGATGTGTACTTGTTATAGGAGGGCATGGCATTATTGAATATATTTGAACATACTGTGTCAATGTGGAACCTACAAAGACCAATTGAAAGGATATCATGTTAAAATATTTTGGAGTCTTTGTTCCTGCTACTGTATAAACAAGTCATTTTTCTGGTGCTCTTGAAAGAACTAAAATTGATCTAGTTGTGGCTGGGATGGGAGAGAAATTCTTTGTAAAGTTCTTAGTAAAAATTAGGTCAGGGATTCTCATGATATAGTGAGGAAAATCCTGGATTTATAGCCTGAAGACTTTGGTTCAAATCCCAATTCTTTCCTTTATCATTTGTGTGATCTTGGATAAGCTATTTAATATCTCATTTGCCTTATGGCTACAATGAAACAGTTGGGTCAGGTGACCTCTGAGGTCTCTTCTGGCTCTAAATCTATTATTATCTTCCCTTTGTTAAATGTTAAAATCTTGGCTATGTAATTCTAAAACTCTGTGTGTGTGTGTGTGTGTGTGTGTGTGTGTGTAAGTAAAGTGAGCATCAGGTGTGACACTAGTTAAAACTTCCTTTTCCCTCAACATGGTCTAGATTTCAAATGCTTATTGGGCATCCACATCCCTTGAATAGAATAATTAGAGCCTGAAAATGGCAAGCAAATAACTAGCTCATGAAGTACAACTCCTTTGTCTTAGGGTTTCCTTTGCTCTTGTTTTAATCTTTTCTTCCAATTTGCATTTGTTTACCTGATTATAAGAAATAATGGAAGTCAGGTGGTATCCATTAATATGGTAAGTTAAGTAATCTACCCTGATAAAATATTACATGTGATACCTAGTGAAAGTCTTCTATGGGTGTCCATATAAACAGTGGGCTACTACTGAAGTAGCTAAATTATCTAGACAGTTACCAAATTGCTGTAAGATGCTCTAGTGCTGATGGGCTAAGATAGCACTTAGCCTTGTAATTCCTTCTGGAACAGGGCTGCATGCTATTTTTGTGATAGATAGCATGGGTGGGTAACTAGGAAAACCAAAGTAATTTGATTTTGTCTGTGATTCTTCTATCTTATCTTTGACCCTGCTTGTATTGTAGCTTCCACCCTGCCTGGGACTCTCCTTTTTAGTTAAAACAACTAGTATCCAGAAAATCCTATCTATTATGGTGGGGCTACAAGGGACTGCTAACCTGAAGAAGAGCCTTTCCGGCTAGTAGTCTCAGCAACAGGTCCTGTGCAATCCTGAAGGATCTCATAGTGCATTCCTCTGTTGCCTAAACTGAAACCCACATAAACTTTATACTTTCATTCTTTGCACATGAGGGTAGAACTTTCTTGTTGGAGAACTCAATAAACATTTATGGACTCCTAAGTTTCTGGTTGAGATTTGGTCTGGGCTTTATTTCTGGTTCTGGTTTATCCCAGCACTGATAATTTCATCTTCCCATTCAAATAACAGAATCTAAGAAGGTAAAGTGTACTCCATTTGTATCTCTACCATGAGAGGTATCATTTCTGTCTACACTGGATCTAGGTTTCTGATGTATTTTGTATGTACACTACATGGATATTGTACTCATTAGGGTGCTGACTATATATACATAGGTGGTACAATTTGAAATGGTTATACAGTGTTAACTGGGAGAATGATGTACCAGCCAGATAGATAGATGGTAACAGCATATGAACACACACACACACACACACACACACACACACACACACACACACACTTTCCCATAATTCTGTGACACACATATAAAAAGAACAGGGAAGGATGATATGGGATACCTGGGAGTATATAACTAATTAAAAAAATGTGTTGAGTGTATAAACTTACAGACTATTGATTGAATAGTGATAGAATCTCTCTCAAATTAAAGTACACATCTCAAACATGACTTTTTACATGAATGTTTTCCTGATAGACCCAATTTCTTTTGCCTTCCCTCCCCAATTATGTATTATTTGTTATATTTATTTTGTATATTTATGTATAAATTACATACTGGTTATATATTTAAAAGTATATTGGTTATATATAAATTGATTCTATATAAATTAGGTATAAACTGTTTCTCCCACTAGAATGCAAACTCTTTGAGAACTGGGTTAGTTTCATTCTGCATGCATACATGCCTATGTGCCTGCATATGTGTGTGTGTAGGTGTGTCTATAGCCCCTATCACAATGTTTGGCATATAGTAGGTTCTTGAAAATGTTTGTTGATTTATATAGGAGTTACAACAAACTGTTAATCCTGTGCAATGAGAGAAACAGAGTATACAATCTGTAGCTGAAATGGAACATATCAGGAACCTTGAATCTAGAACTATTGAGGGCACTGAGATTTCAAAGGAGAAGTAGACAAGAAGAGAAGAACTTGAATTTTCTTTAGCAGGATCTTGGGCTCTAATTATGTGATATAAAGGTTAAAATTAATGGTTGGACAATGATTATATGAAATTATGTGGTTGACTATATTTATTATATCTTGAGTTAGAATTTATTTACAAATAGAGAGAAAACAATAAAGAAGAGAAATGTGAGGGGGATAGAGAAGTTATCTATCCTTTCAACTTAAATGTTTTGCTCCAGGTCTGTTTAATCCAGGCAGAGATTAATTAGCTCTCTACCAGAAAGGCTGGTAGTGAGTAACCACTTGACCTCCTCCAAGATGCAAGCTAGTCTCTCCAGAGGCTAGGAAAGGAGTTAGCCTTTCACTTATCCAATGAAGTAGTCTGTGATAGAGTCCCAAAGTCAGAGTCTAAATTGAAGCCAAGTGCCAAACCCACAATCCAAGCCACAGTCTCCAGTGAAGCTTCCTCAAAGACTTTCCCCAGTCAGAAGAATCTCTAGAAGACAATCTCTTCAGACTGTCTTCCCAAAGACCATCTCCCTCTGAGAGAGTTTGGGTCTTGCTTTTATGGTGACTTCTTGTCCCTTCCCCTTTTCACAGGGGCCAATCACAGTTTCCAAATTATCTAGCACTGCCCAGGGGGCAGTGTCTGTGAGATCGACCTTCTTACCTTTTGAAGGTTAAGTTCTCATCAAAAGGATTCACAGCTAAGGGTGTGAATTTTCTAAATCTCACCTAGTACTAAGTAGTGTTACTTAAGTTATTGTTAATTCAAAATAGACAAAGGGAATAAAGGATTCCCTTTCACAGGTATAAACTCAGAATAGATAGAGAAAAAAGAATTCCCTTTTCATAGTGATTATTACTTCTACTGGTGCTATGTGCCTAATACCATTTCCTCTGATAATGGAAAGGGAAGAGCTCTAAACACTTGCTAACTAGACTCAGATGTGAATCATTTTTTGAGTAACTAATTTTATATTTCAGCACTGATATTTATTAGTATACTGCTCCATGTTATATGATTATGTTGTTCTATAATCTTTTAATAAGATTGTTCTGTAGGAATGACAAGATTTGGTAACCTTTTACAGGTCTTAATTTTTCTTTGATTTTTAGTGAAATTATTTTTAGTGTTCATCCAATTCATATGGATGCATACTACAGGTTTAAATATTAGTTTTTTATAATGTTGCAGAAATATATGTTGTTATATTTTAATGTTTTAAAACAAAAAATATTATATTTATAAAAGTTTTCTCTATTACCCATGGAATAATTATACAACCTTTATTTTTCTCCTATTGATATAATTTACTGTATTACTTATTTTCCAACATTAATCCTTCCATCCTACTTGAAATTAAATAATAATTTTGTATTTCTGCAGTGATATTTATTAATAATATTATTCTATAATCCTTTCTTGCTTTTATCTTGAGTTTAGGAATCAAATTTATACTTTCCCCATAAGGGCTTAAATAGTTGACCAGCTATCTTATGCTTTGAAATGACTTGGATAGGAAGGAAGTTATTTGCTCTTTAATAGTTTGGTAGAACTCTATCTGGGCCCAGGGTCTCTTTTTAAAAAGTTATGAGGCTATTTAATGGCCTATCTCATTTTTTGTTTTGAGACCCACCTATTTAAGTTATCAACTCCTTGCTTTGTTAAAACCAGCCTTTTCTATTTTTTAAATTGTTGATCATTATTTTTTAAAGGCTTGTTATTTCTTAACATAAAGTAGTATAAACAACTAATTATATATAATAAACATATTATGCATACACACACGTATATTTCTTTTGCCTTTGTAGTGATCCCTTCTTATTTCTAAATTTGGTAACATAGGACTCCATTCTCTCTTCTTTTTAAAAATTAGACTTATCCATTATTTATCTTTTTTTGGAGGGGGGGGTCCTACATGTATCATTTCACCTTTTGGGGGGAGAGAGGATTAACTTTAATTTGCATTGTCTTCTTCTCTGGTCTTATTTTTCCATTGTGGTATTGTTATTGCTATTGTTGTTCTTTTTTGTTTGTTGATTTGTCTCTTTTCAATACTGTTCAAGGACAGACTAAATTCCTTAATGACTGACAATGAAATAGATATTCAGCAGTATGTTTACCTCAGAGTGCTCCTTTAGATGAATCCTATTTTTTTAAATAGGGATTACTATTTATTTTGTATTAAAATTTTTTTCCTCAACCACGTCATTATTTAATCATTTTAGTTTATGTATAGATCTAGACCTTTTATTCATATTATTTTTTAACATTCATTAAAATTCATTTAAATTATAAGCTTCAAGTTCTTTCCTTCTCCTCTTTCCCAGCCCTCCCCCCCCAAGATGGTAAGCAAACTGATATAGATTTTACATGTGTCATCATTTAAAACATTTTCCATATTAGCCATTTTTAGAAATGATCTCAAAAGAACAAAAGAATAAAGAAAGTAAAATATATGTTTTAGTCTGCATTAATATTCCATTAGTCCTTTCTCTGAAGGAAGTAGAATTTTTCATCATCAGTCTCTGGAATTGTCTTGGATTACTGTTTTGCTGAGAATAAATAGGCCATTTATAAAAATATTGCTGTTGCTATGTATAGTGCTCTGGTTCTGCTCACTTCACTTTGCTTCAGTTTATGTAAATCTTTCCAGATTTTTCTGAAATTATAATGTTCATCATTTCTTTTTTTTTTAAACCCTTACCTTCCATCTTGGAGTCAATACTGTGTATTGGCTCCAAGGCAGAAGAGTGGTAAGGGCTAGGCAATGGGGGTCAAGTGACTTGCCCAGGGTAACACAGCTAGGAAGTGGCTGAGGCCGGATTTGAACCTAGGACCTCCCGTCTCTAGGCCTGGCTCTCAATCCACTGAGCTACCCAACTGCCCCCATAATGTTCATCATTTCTTACAGCAAAATAGTATTCTATCAAAATATATACCACAACATATTCAGCTATTCCCCATTTGGTAAACAATCTTCTAAAAAAACAATCTACCAGAAAAAAGAGATGCTATAAATATTTTTGTGTGGTTGTCCCCTGCTCCTTTTTATCTTTGGGATACAGACCTAATAGTGGTATTGCTGGATGAAAGAATATGCATTTTTATAACTCTTCAAGCATAGTTTCAAATTACTCTTCAGAATTGTTGGATCATTTCACAGCTCCATCAACAGTGCATTATTGTCTCTATCTATCAACATTCTCTCCAACATATATCATTTGCCTTTTTGGTCATATTACGTAGTCTGATAGGTATGAGATTGCACCTCAGAATTATTTTAATTTGCATTTATTTAATGAATAGTGATTTGAAGCATTTTTATATGACTAAAGATGGTTTTAATTTCTTCATCTGAGAATTGCTTGTGTTAAATTTATTTTGGTTTGATTTAATATTTAATTTGTGGTCGCCAGGGATTTAATTTCTAAAATCCCAAAATGAATTACTAAAGTAAATGGAATTTATGCTAGTTTTATTTACAATAGAGGGAAGAAATTAAGGATTGAGATAAAAGGGGAGAGAGACAGAGAGAGAGAGAGAGAGAGAGAGAGAGAGAGAGAGAGAGAGAGAGAGAGAGAGAGAGAGAGAGAGAGAGAGAGAGAGAGAGAGAGAGCTTCTTTTGAGCCAGGTAGAAATTCTAAGGCCCTAGAAAAAAGTCTCAAGATGATGGGCCTTTCTCAGAGGTTCTTACCTCCAGAAAGACAGGGAAATTAAGTCAGCCTTTTCACTCACCAGGGTGACCCTCTAAAAGGAAAGCAGTCTGAGGTCTCCTGCATGAGCTCCTCCAGGGTTGAGTTTGACAACCAAGTCCAAGTGTCCGTCTTCCAGTTTCTCCTACAAGTGACTCTTCTTTACTCCAAGCTGGAGAGACTGATCCCCCAATCCAACTCCAAGTCAGAGTTCCTCAAACTATATCTCTTCTCTGGCCTCTGTGGTCCTCTAATTAAAGATCTTTTAGATCTTTTCTCTTGTGGTCATCTCCCCTAAATTTCATGTCTACCAATTATAGCAGATGCTCCTCTCCAGGACTGCCCACTCTTTCACACGTGGGTCACAGACCTCTCACTGAATGCATGAAATGGGTGTTCACACCTTTTTGAGTTCGATCATGCCTTTTTTGGTTAGATCAAACCTTTTGTAATTAGTTCACACCTTTAGTAGTTAGTTTGCCCCTTTAGTGTTTAGTTACTATTTTGTAGATTAAAATGGGTAGATCTACTTCAAATACTGAGTTAATACTTTTGGGGATTAAAATCTAAAAATAGACTGGGGATTACAATTCAATCTTCCCAATAAAGGAAGAACTAAGTACCTTCATTGTTACAATCAGGGGATTACAATTGAATCTTCACACTTGCTTATATCCTTTGACCATTTGCCAATTGTGCAATGCTTTGCATTCTTATTAATTTGACTCAATTCTCTATATATTTGGAAAATGATGCCTTTGTCAGATATTTGCTATATAATTTTCCTCCATTTGTGGTTTCCTTCTAATCTTCATTACATTGGTTTTATTTGTACAAAATTATTTAAATTTAATATAATCAAAGTGATCTATTTTACATCCTATAATATTTTGTTTCTTTTGTTTGGTCATAAATTCTTCCTTTCTCCATAGATCTGACAGGTAAACTATTCTGCATTCCCCTAATTTGCTTATGGTATCACCCTTTATATCTAAAACATCTACTCATGTTAACTGTATCTTGTGGGATGTTGTTCTATCCCCAATCTCTGACATACCATTTTCCCTAATTTTTTTTTAAACCCTTACCTTTCATCTTGGAGTCAATACTGTGTATTGGCTCCAAGGCAGAAGAGTGGTATGGGCTAGGTAATGGGGGCCAAGTGACTTGCCCAGGGTCACACAGCTGGGAAGTGTCTGAGGCCAGATTTGAACCTAGGACCTCCCATCTCTAGGGCTGGCTCTCAATCCACTGAGCTACCCAGCTGCCCCCCCCCCCTTTTTTTGTGAGTGCTTGTTCCAAAAGCTTAGATCTTTTGAATAATTAAACATTAAATTGCTATGGTCATTTTTACTATGTATTGTGTGCTGGATCTCTTCCGTTGGTCCACCTCTCTATTTCTTAGGCAATACCAGATTGTTTTGATGATTGCTACTTTGTAATACAATTTGAGATCTGGTGTTGCTAGGCTACCTTCATTTACATTTTTTGTATTGACTCCTTTGATATTCTTAACCTTTTGTTCATCCAGATGAATTTTGTTATTATTTTTTCTAGCTCTAAAGAATTATTTTTGGGCAGTTTGGTATGGCACTAAATAAGTAGATTAGTTGAAACTGTCTTTTTAAATATATTGGCTACCCATGAGCAATTAATTCTTTTTTTCCCCTTCTTCTAATTGTTAAGATCTAACTTTATTTGTGTGAAAAGTATATTGTAATTTAGTTCATATAGTTCATGGTTTGTCTTGGCATACAGACTCACAAGTATTTTATCTACTATTAATTTAAATGGAATTTATTTTTTCATTCATATTATTTCATCAGAATTTTACTTCATTATCATTCAAAATATAATGTATAAAATAGTTTTAAAATTTTGGCTTACATATTCTCTGAGGCCAAATTCATGATTAAACATTGTATAAGTTATGCTTACCTTGGAAAATACATATTTTGTCCATTAAGTTCTTTGCATTGTATCTATTACATGAAATGTATTTAATACTATAGTTAGCTCTATAATTTCTTGTGAAATTCTAAAATGTTATCTCTCATTATGTTTTTAAGTCACTAACTACTATGTGTTGATTCTCTAAGTCATTCCACTCATCTACTACTCTATTTCTTAGGCAGTACCAGATTGTTTTGATGATTACCACTTTATAGCATAGTTTGATATCTAGTATTGCTAGGTCTTTTTCAGATTTACTTTTTCTTAATTCTCTTGATATTCTTGACCATTTGTTCTTCTGGATGAATTTTGTTATTATTTTTTCTAGTTCTAGGAAATAATTTTTGGGTATTTTGAATGGTATGGCACTGAATAGGTAAATTAATTGACTTAAGATTGCCATTTTTGATAAACTTACTGAGCTTATTCATAATCAATTAAGGTTTTCCCAATATTTTAGCTCTGACTTTGAGTAGAAAGTGTTTTGTAATTGTGTTCTTATAGTTTCTGGGTTTATTTTTGTAAGGATACTTGTGGGTGATTTATATTGTCTACAGTTATTTAAAATAGAACTTCCTTTTTTATCTTTTGCTATTGAACTTTATTGGTAGTAAATAGAAATGCTGATTATTTATGTTGATTTATTTTATATTCTGCAAACTCACTAAAGTTAATTGTTTCTAGTAGTTTTTTTGACTGCTTCTCTGAGGTTCTTTATTTATATCATCTACAAAGAGTAAGTTTTATTTCCTAATTACCTATTTTAATCCCTTCAATTTCTTTTTTTGTGCTCTTATTGCTAGCTAGCCTTTCTAGTATGATTTTAAATAGCAGTAGTGATAATGGGCATTCTTGCTTTAACCTCAATCTTATTTGGTAGGTTTTTAGTATATCCCCATTATAAATAACATTTTCTGATGCTTTAAAATAGGTGCTTTCTATTACTTTAAGGAAGCTCATTTTATTCCAGTAGTTTCAAATGTTTTATCATGCTTTCTGGTTCTTTAATGTAGAAGCTGCCAGGTCTTATATAATCCTATCTGTGACTTGATGATATTTGATTTTTTTTTTGGCTGCTTGCAGTACTTTTCCCTTGGCTTAGGAGTTTTTGTTGTTGTTGTTTTTTTTTTAATTTTGCTGTAATAATCCTGTGTTGTTTTATATTAGAGTCTCTTTCAGGAAGTGATTGGTGGTTACATTTCTGTTTTCCCATCTTGCTTGAGGATATCAGGACAGTTTTACCTGATGATTTCTTGGTATCCAGGCTCTTTTTAAAATCATATCTTTCAGCTATACTAATGATTTTTAAATTATCTCTCCTGGATCTATTTTACAGGTCAGTTGCTTTTCTATTGAAATATTTCAGATATTCTTCCATTTTTCATTCTTATTTCCGAATATGTTAGGGAGTTATTAGCTTCTATTTGTTCAATTTTAATTTTTAGGAAGTTATTTTCTTCCTTGAGCTTCTATGTTTCCTTTTCCATTTGGCCTAGTATAGTCTTTAGGAAGTTATTTTTTTCCATGTTATTACTATTATTTTGGGGTGGGGGGCCCCATTTCCATTTGGTCCATTCTAGATTCCAAATTATTGGATCTATCATTTATTTTATTGTTTGATTTTTTAAAACTTCTTTTCAAGTTATTTCAAGAAGTCTTTTGGAGACTGATATCTTTTCTCACATTCTTTTGAGGCTACATGTATTTTTTTTTCCATTGTTGTACTCTTTTGAGTTTATATTTTGATCTTCTCTGTCAATAAATAACTTTCTAAGTTTGGATTTTTTCTTTGTTCTTTGCTCATTTTTTAAGTTGTTATTTCTTTCTCATTACCTTGTCTATCTGTTGGTGTTCTTCTCTACTCCTGGAATGGAGGGAGTTCTATTCCAAGCTTGAAGTGTAGCCTTCTATTGTGCTTGGAGTAGGTCCCACTGTCTTTGGGCCCCTTAGTATGTATTTCCAGAGGATGAACCAGCTGGCTTCTTGTGGGGAAATTTGAAGCTGTTTTTCCCAGTTGGAATCCACTTCCCCTGCTTTTGGTTTCCTTATTGTCTCATGAGTTGGGCTACTCTGTACTCTGCCCTTTTGTGACCTAAGGTCATGCTGAAGCAGGTAAGGATAGATTACTGGGCTACTTTACCATCTTGTTGCCTCAAGCTGTTTGGCAGCATTTCTCCCTTTCTGCCTCTTTCATAGTCTCAAGTCATTTGGCAGCTCCTAGGGCTATTCCTCATTCTACCTTTTTGCTACCTCAGGTCACGTGGAAGTGGGTAAGTCTGGTATTGAGCTGCTCCCTTCTACCTCCATGTTAATTTCATTGTCTCAGGCCACACTGGGCTACTCCCAGTTCTGAATTCAGGGCTCTGTAGGTCTGGTTTGGGGCTGCTCTTTATCTATTATTTCATTGCCTCAGGATGGTTGACAGTGGATAGGGTGGTACCAGAGTGTCCTAAATAAGCTCCCCCAGTTACCCCCCCCCCCAATACACACACACCTGAATAGGCAGTCTGCAAGATTACCCCAAGTTCAGTACTTACTGTGCCACTCTTCCCTCTCACCACGGTGGGACCTGTCCCTCCAGCTTTCTACTGTTTTAAGGTGTATGTTTGGAGTTTTGGGGCAAACTGAGCATCCCTTACTGTGCCATCTTCACTCTCAGTATGCATTTCTCAAGTCATTGTCTTTAAGGATCTAGCACCCAAACTCCTCCTATTCTCTTTCATTCTCAAATCTGCCTTCTTTTCTGATACCTCTTGTTCCTTTAGTCTTTTCCTCATTTTATGTTTTCAAACATGATTACTTGTGATAACCAAGATTACTCATGATAGCCAGATTTTATTGTACAATGTGCCAACTAGCTTCCCTCTAGTCAGTTATGCATTAATAACTAAAGAAACCCTCATTTATCATGAATACATAGCTCTGGGAAGTTTTTAATCATTTTATATTATTCAAATTCTATATTAATTTCTTATTAAATCTACTATATCAGTTTAAGGGTTCCCATCAATTCTGAGGAATTTGGAGCAGAGAGACTTTTGTTATGCAGTATGTACTAAGCTCATAGACCTAGAACATTCTCTAGAGCATATAATTCCTAGTAAAAGAAATTAGATTTATACTACATAGTTTTAGAAAGGAGAACTTAGATAAACGAGTCAAAGTTATAGGTCATCATAAGGAAGTAAATCATTAAATTTACTCAGCAATGAAATGGACTAACCATAAAGTTAATTTAATCTCTGTCACTGAAAGTACTCAAGCAGAGTTGGTTAAAAATATTGTAAAGGGAATGGACTTGACTTTGAAACTCAGCTTTGATGATTACTAGCTAAAAGACATTTGGCAAGTCTCCTAACTTCTCTGAGCTTCAGTTCTCTCTTGCACAAAATGGAGACAAAAATTTTATATGATTTAATTCATAACAGTTGCATAGGAAATATATATTTTAAAGTACTGTATAAATGAGTTGGTATCATCATTACTATTCTCTGAGTAGTATCTCATACTGTACTTATTCTTTCATCCAACATTTGTTCAAATAATATTTGTTATGTATTTTCTATATACATTATAGCATGTTTAGCTTATGAAAAATTTTTAATCAGTTAAGACACCCTTATGGAGTTTATAATCTAATAGGTAAATTAACTAATAAACCAATGATTATTTATTACATATCTTCTATGAAAGACATTGCGCAAACTGATGGAGATTTTAATACAAACAAGATATGGTCTTTGCCTTTTAAGGTCTTACATTCTACTAAAATATAATTATAGATAAATATTATGTAATATCATATATTATTACATTAAACAGTTACAAAACAAAGAGTTATGTGGTCCGAGACAGTAATTTTCTAGCCAACTTCCAAGGTCTCTTCCAATAGTAAGAATTATATGATTCAACTATTCATACAGAGTTCATATAATGAAATTAGTTCTTCTTCTTTCTAAAAAAATTTATTTATTTATTTATTTATTTATTTATTTTTCAATGGAATATTTTCCCATAAGATTGGAAGTTGAATGATATGACCTTTAAAGCCTCTTTGAATTCTCAGATACATCTTTAGAAGGTAGGATAGTACTTTGTATGCAAATTGGTGGTAGAAAAATATTCTATTCCAAGGAAATCAAAGGCATAGGTAGTCACATGCTATCAGAAGGCATGAGGGACACCTTCCATTCAAGAGGCTCAGCAAAATAGGTTGTAGTGTAATTAATGTCATGATATCAACAATATTTGAAATTCTACCAGGGTTAGATAATATACCAGAGATAGGCTTCTGCTAAAGCCATTCAGTAATGGAAAGAAAGAAATAAGAATAAAACAAGGAAATTTAAAGTTGTTATCAAGATGAATGGATGAAATCAAGAAAAATTAATCTATGGCTCATAAGTTCCCTGTCCAGTTTGGGACAATTTATTTTTATTACTCTGACCTCTAGAAGCAAATAGTTATTACTGATCATGAGAAATAAACTCAATATAGAGTTTGCATTTTGAATCCCTCCTTAGACATACAAGAAAAGGATTTAAACATAATGCAAAATAAAAAGTAATATCAAATTTAATGTAGCTATATAGGTAGAATATGGTGAAAAGTAAGCTTTCTGGGAGTTAGTGAAGTATCCATAGAGGCTCCAGGATTACCTGTTAGAGACAAAAAAAGCAGGCAACTTTGATTTATATTCCAATAATAATACAGCACAAAAGGTACTGATGAAGTGGAATTGGTTCTGAATAAGTCACAAGTTTGAGTGAATGATTTTTCTTCTCCAACATTCTCCTCAGAACACCCTTCACCTCTGCATTCTATAGATCAGTGAATTCAACATAGGATTAAAAGGCTATAAAATAGGGAAAGGATTTTCTGCTGTTCCTCAGGATGGCTGGATTTGGGGGTCATGTATAGTATGATAGCAGTGCCAAAGAAGAGTCCAACTACACAGAGGTGGGAGGAACAGGTGGAGAATGCTTTCTTTCGTCCTTCCCCTGACTGGATCCTCAGGATGGCACAGAGAATGTGCACATAAGAAATAAAGACTAAACATAGAGGTCCAATTAGGACAAACACGGAGGCTATAAAGATAACAAGTTTGTTAAGCCGAGTATCAGCACAGGCAAGCTTGAGCACAGACAATATCTGGCAGAAGAGGTGGTTGATTTCCAGGGGTCCACAGAACGGTATTCTCAGAATGAGAACAACGTGTACTACAGAGAGGAGAAAACTGCATGTCCAGGAAATGATGGTCAGAGTTGTACACAATCTCCAGCTCATTATGACTGTATATCTGAGGGGATGGCAGATAGCCACATAATGCTCATAGGACATCACTAGCAAGAGAAGACACTCCATATGTGCAAAACCCAAATATCAAAACATCTGCATTATACAAGGAGCAAAGGAAATGGCTCCATCTTTGCTCAATAGGGTCACAAATATCTTTGGTACAAGGCTTGAGGCATAGGAGATATCAACAATGGACAGATGTCAGAGAAAGAAGTACATGGGAAAATGAAGATGGGAGTCCAGACAGATGAGTCCTAGCATGGTGCCATTTCCCAGAAGAGTGAGAGCATAAAACAAAGATAAGAGCATAAAGAGGAATGTCTTTATCTTTTGTCTCATGGGAAATCACAGAAGAATAAATTCTGTGATCAGTGTTTGATTTTCCCACATCTTCCTGTGACAGAGATAGTCAAACATAACAAAAAGACCACAGATGAGATTTTTTTTTTAAATTTTGGTTACTTACTGAATTAAATTATATTCTCTACATCTTCAGACAATAATTTTTAGAGATGTTCAGATTAATTTTAGCACCCAAGAGCAAACTGGAAGAAAATTTAATGTAGGATTTAGTTCAGATAGGTACAGACAGATAATTGCTGATGGGTAACAGCAAAGGTGGCATGGTGCAGGGGAAGAAGTTCTGACTTTGTAGTCAGTGAATTTATATTCAAATCTTGGCTCCAATCCTCATTGCCTATGTGACCTGGGGCAAACCTCCTTACTTTTATTTCCTGTAGAACCCAGTAGTTTATTATATGGTTTTATTCAAAACATATTCAAAATGAAAAATCAAAGAATATTTTCCACCAGAAACAATTAACTAGTTTCTACAAGCATATAATGCTGACACATTACAACAGAAAAACAGGTAATCCACATACCTAAGTCAGGCCCAAATGGTAAAACTAGCTTTTGCTGAAATCTTGTCATAATGATTGAAAACTACCATCAACAAATCATCAATTCATAGTAATGCTAGATGAGTCTGCTTTTGTGGAAAAAAGGGAGACAAGAATGTTAAAGTCTCAGACAAAATTAGAAGGGAAGCAAAAAACTGAGAAAAAAGTTATGGAAACAAAACTCTCTGACAAAAGCCCAATTTCCCAAATATATAAGGAACAAGTGAAATTTACCAAAAAAAAAAATCAAGCCAGGCTCCAATTGACAAATGGTCAAGGGATATATATAGATAGGCAGTTTTCAGATGAAGAAATCAAAACTATCAATAATCACATGAAAAAGTGTTCTAAATCCCTCTTGATTAGAGAAATGCAAAACAAAACAACTGAGGTATCACAGCAGATTGGCCAATATGACAGTAAAGGAAAATAATGAATGCTGGAGGGAATGTGGCAAAATTGGGACACTATTACATTGCTGGTGGAGTTGTGAACTGATCTAACCATTCTGGAAAGCAATTTGGAATTATGCCCAAAGGACTTTAAAATATTGCATGCCCTTTGATCCAGTGTATTATACAACTACTGGGTTTGTATCCCAGAGATAATTAAAACTTTGTACAAAAATATTCATAGCTACACTCTTTGTGGTGGCAAAAAATTGGAAAATGAGGGGATGTTCCTTAATTGGGAAATGGCTGAACAAATTGTGGCATTTGTTGGTGATGGGATACTATTGTGCTAAAAGGAATTATGACCTGCTTGATTTCTATATGAAGTGGGTGATCTCTATGAATTGATGTGGAGTGAAATTAGATAGAACCAGAAGAACATTACACACAGTAAGTGAAGTATTGTGGCACAATCAAATGTAATAGGCTTTGCTACTAAAAGCAATGCAATAATCCAGGACAACCTAGAGGGACTTATGAGAAAGAATGTTCTCCACATGATCAGACTTGCATTTTAGGGAAACCACTTTAGTGGCTAAATGGAGTATAGATTGAAGTGGGGAGAGACTTGAGGTAGGAAGACTCACCAACAGACTTCTAGCAATTAAGGGCTGAGGTGATGAAGGCTTGCACCAGAGTGGTGACAATGTCAGAGGAGAAAAAGGGGAGTATTTACAAGATATTGCAAAGGTGAAATCAACAGCATTGGCAACAGCTTGGATATGAAGGGAATGAGGGACAGTGAGGAATCCACAACAACTCATTGGTAGTAAGCCTAAGGGATGGGGTGGATAATGTTGCCCTCTAAAGTCATAGGGAAGGTAGGAGAGATGGGGGAGAGTGTAGAGGAAAAGATTATAAATTTTGTTTTGGATATGCTGAGTTTAGAAATCCACTGGTAATCCAGTGAGACAGCAAAAGATAACTTAAAAAAAGGAACCCTTACATTCTTAGAATCAAGACAAATTAATGATTGGTTCCAAGGCAGAAGAGCAATAAGGGTTAGGCAATTGGGGTTAAGTGAAACACAGGTAGGGAGTGTCTGAGACCAGATTTGCATCCAGAACCTTCCATCTCCAGGTTTGACTTTCTATCCACTGAGCCACATAAGTGGTCCCAAGATATAAGCCTTTAAATGTCAGAAATATAACTCCCATTTTCCCTAGATGGAATAGGTTTCAAAAAACATGACAAGATCAAGCAACACACAGCAACAAAATCACTCTCAAAAATATTCTTTAAGATAAATTCAGATCTTAGAATACTATAGTGATTCAAGATACCAGGCCCCAGAACATACAGTAATTTTTGGTGGGTAGAGGACCTTAAATGCATTGTGGCAGCTGGAGGAGTCATAGGGTATTGAATAGTTTTTAAACTAATAGTTTAAAAAGCTATTTAAATAATTGTAATAGTCAACTGGTTCGGATATTTCAATTTTTCTAAAGGATAAGAACTGTCCCATTCACTCTGCATTTATCACCTGGGTCAAAGTCCCCATTTCCATACTAGTTATAGTTATAGATATATATAGTTACAAGAACCAGTTATAGTTCTTGTAAACACTCTCCTTAAAGATTATAGAAGCGTGGAAAACTTCTCATTAATTTTAGACTTCAGTAATTCATTCCTTTCTTTATCCTTCAGGGCTTCAGAGAGTGTCTTTTCTCTTCTTAGTGTCTTTTCTCACCAATTTACTTCAGTGTTGAAGTCTTTCAGCGTGTACACAAGCTTAAACTTTTGCATTTTTACCTAAAATAAAAAAGCTTGAAACTTTTCTATTTTGACAGCTCAGTACACAAGCCTTAACAAGGTTTCCTAACTTTCTAATCCAAGTGGAGGTGTTTTTTCAATAATTAGTATGCCTTCTGGTACTCTTCTGCTCTAAGATCTAATCCATCATTCTTTAAATAGCAGATAGAATGCCACAAGCTAAAAACTATGACTTGATTTCTTTAAATTGTAGAAGACTTCTCAATCAGGTTAAACCCATGCCGTTATTCACACACCTGTGTAATCTTGGGCAATGGATCAATCAATCAATCTTCATTTAAGAGCTACTGTATGCTAGGCACTTTGCTAGGATTTGAGAATACAAATATAAGAAGCCAAGTCTCAAGAAGTTGTTCTCAAGGTGAGATGACATAAAAAATATAAGTATAGAAAGAATACATTTACATATGTGAATATATGTACACATGCAAATATGGTCAAGGTAGAATGGGGAGACACTTTCATTGAAAGTAGAGGAGGATCCAAAGGAAAGAAAGAGAGCTGGGTAAAGAATTTGGGTAGGGAGTCAGTATGAATGATTACATCAGGTCTGAAGGAAGGGAGCTGAAATCTGTCTTGGACCAGTCATGTCCCTGCAGAAGCTACTGAAGGCCAAGATTTGTCCTACAAAGAACAATATAAGAGTTGGATAAGTCTGACAGAAAGATAAGCAAATGGAAAAATACAGAATTAACAAACTGTTAGAGGATTTAAAGCTAAATTTTTTTCACATTCTGAAAGAAATCACCAAAAAATATACATACATATATGGTACTTAAAAAAAAATCCATGTGGTAGAACACAGAAAATTCAAAAATAAATGTAAAAGGGGAGAGATATGAAGCACATCTTTTTTAGGTCACAACAGAAAAGAAATAAAAATCAATTAAGGAAACACAAACAAAAGGCACAAATTTCAATAATGACATCTGAAATAATGAGTAGGTCAATGAATAAATAATAGAAATAATATGATTATTAAAAACAATGACAATGATGAAACAGCACATCCAAATTCCTGTGATAGTCCTAATGCAGTCATTAGAGGGAAAAAAATCTGTAAAGGCTTATATTAATAAATTAGAAAAAGAGAGTATAATAAACTACATAGAGGATAATAAAAGGCATTGAAAAATTTGAAAGTCAATAAATAAAACTCAATAAAACAAAAGGGGAAATCTTGAAAATTTAAGGAGAAATAGATATATTAAAAATAAAGACTAAAGAATTTATAAATGGGAAACTGTTCTTTAAAAAAATCTAACAAAATGAATAAATATTTAGTTAGCATGATTAAAAATAAGAGAACATGAAACAAGACCAACAAAATTAAAATAGAACAAGATGAAATCACAACAAAACTAGAAGAAAAAAATAATTTTAATAACCTTCTATTTAAGAACCTTCTAATATTTTATACTCATATAAGAACAATGCTAAAACACAAAAGAAATTCATATTACCTTCAGAAATATAAAATATCCAAATTAATAGAACAGAAAAAATTCATCAAAACAATAAAACGAGTAATCCAAATACAGAAAAATAAAATAATTGTAAAGGAGCTAACAAAAGAGGGAAAATCTTCCTAGTTCAGATCAATTTATATTAGAATTCTACCAAACTTTTGAAAAACAAATGTTTATAACACAACAATTATTCTCCAAAATCAAGAAAGGAACCAAACAAATATAATCCAAACACTTACACCAAGGAAGTTTGGTAAAGCAACGAAAGAGAAATATGTCAATATAATCAATTTTTTATTTAAAATGTTTAAATAAATAAAAATCCTAGCAAATAGAATCTTTGAAAAAAAGATTATAACTACTTTTCCAAAATAATCAATCATTCTGACCAAGTTGCATTTATACCATGGATGATGAACATTTAATGTTAGGAAAACAATCAATATAATTAATAATATTCAAATAAACAAAAACCTTGGTTATTTTAAAAGGTGCAGGAAAAATTGTTTGATAACTATAATTTATCATTTTGAAAAAAATTCTCAAAGTATAAAAATGTAGTGTCATAGAGGTCTCTCTTTAAAAAGGATTATAAAAAATATCTATCTAAAACAAAAAGAAAGCTTTAAATACCAGTGGCTTTTCCATCATAAAAAAGCTATCAATAGCAAGAGAAAAGGGAGAAATTACAGGCATAAAGATAGAGAAAGAAGGGGAAAATCTCCATCTACTAATGACATATTTTACTTAAAAATCTGAGGAATCAGTTGAGAAAACTTAAGCAAAGTTTTATACTACAAAACAAAACAAAAATGAATGCCATTTCTAGTAAAATTCAAGTAAAGTACTCAAAAATTATTATAAAATTCATAATTTGGAGTCAATGAAAGAACACTCCATACATAAATATATACATACATACATACATATATATTCATATCAACTGCAAAGTTTTCCTTAAGGAAATAAAGAACAATTTATAACAACCATATGAAAGAAAGCACCCAATTCTCAATAATATAACAAATTCAAATCAAAACAACTCAGAAACTTCACTCATATCCAGAAAATGTGAAGAATCAATGTCAGAGGAATTGTGAAAATATAGGTATAAAAATACATTGTTGGGGAAAACTATGAATTAGTATCATTCCAGAAAGCAAATTCTAATTATACAAATAAATATTCATATTCATTAACCAAGAAATTTTACTAGTAAGCATATATCTCAAGGAGTCATTGACAAAAAGAAAGCTCCATATCCTCAAAAATAATTAGAGAGGCATTTTTTTGTGCATGTGGTAGCAAAGTCCTGGAAATGAATGAGATATAAATCAATTGGGGAATATATGAACAAATTGCAATATATGATTGTAATGTAATATTATTGGATTGTAAGAAACAGTGGATGTAAGGAATACATTGAAGCATGAAGTGACATACAAACTGAAGCAAATAAATTAGGAAGAGTCAGAAAAACAATATAACATTGACTAAAACAATGGAAATGGAAATAACAATCATAAAACCAGCTAAACAAAATGATTGGACATTATAATGGACAAATTTTGCTCCATGAGTAAATACCTTCCTTTGCAGAGCTATAAGTTCACAAGCATGGAATATTGACTATAAAGTCAGATTTTTTCCAATTATAATTTAGTTGTGCTAATTTTTAAATTTTTTAAAAAATATTTGTTGTAAGAGATGGCTTTCAGGGAGGGTAGCAGAAGGATATAAAGGAAATGTAAGCTATATAAAAAACATGTTAATAAAAAAAACCTAATTAAAATAACAAGTACAGAGTACTTGTCTTTGTTACTTTCCTCTGATGTGACCCTTTTAAGAATGTATAGCATTCCATCTTTTATTCCATTTATATATACCCATTACATTACTTGAATTATCCTTTTTAAGATAAATATTGTAAAAATAAAAGGGAGACTGCAAAATTAATATAGGCAATGGATTTGTTTATTGGTTATAAACTGATTTTAGATATTCTGCTTGCTGTGCTCACAAAGTATCTTCAGTTTATATCAGTGAAGTGAAGCACATAAATGAGCTTCTCTTCAGGCTCAGGTACAAGGGCACTAAAGAGACTGGTTATAAAAAATAAAACATTTATTGAAATATATAAGGATAAAAGGTTTTCTAACTCTAAGGGATTCTAACTCTACCAAATAAAATTCCCTGATTCCACAAGGAACCACTTCTCCTGTTTTTCACAGGCTACACTAATCCTTCCTGATCTGACCTAAATTTTCCCTATTCCACAATAAATTATGCTATTATCCTTATAATTTTACTTCACCTCCAAGTTATAAAAATGACAAAGGCTAGCTGGTTGAGTCTCAATAAGAATCAAGTTAGGAATTTGAGCCTTAGCAAAGAGTCCAAACCAAAGACCAGGTTTTTCTTTGGTCTTCTCAGAGTTAAACAACCTATAAAGACAGCAATAGATAGTAAATAGTGTTTCTCAAGTTGGAAAAAGAAAACACTTAACTCCTTCAGGCCTTTACGAGAGAGAGAGAGAGAGAGAGAGAGAGAGAGAGAGAGAGAGAGAGAGAGAGAGAGAGAGAGAGGGAGAGAGAGCCCTCCCCAAAGCCCTCAGAGCAAGTCTCTGTGTGTGACTACCAACTGCCAGAGACCAAGTGCCACAGAGAAAAACTGTTAAGACTTGAAACTGACACTTTCCCAGCTCTGTTTGAAACTCCAATTCCTTTTCAAGCCAGCTTCTCTACTTCTTTTCTCTAATATAACAAGACCCAATTTCCAACATCATCCTTATTATATCTACTATTAGAGAAGGAAGTACAAAACAAGAGATTATTGAGAATTACATTCTGAGTCTTAGTCATATAACGTAAGATTAGAAATTGTTTCTGAGACATGCAGTCTCGTTCATGCCTGCACCTGATCTTTTCATTGTCATATTTTTTGTTGGAATGAGATTTTGATACTATAAATAACAAGGGCTATGTATAATGCACTGATAAATAATTGATAGTAATAATAGTAGTAATCATTAAATAATTAATTTAACTGATGATGGCAAATAATTTTTGAATGGAAAGAAAGGAAGCAAGAATTTATTAAGTATTTTCTTGTTCCAGGCACCATGTTAAGTGCTTTAAAAATATTTCATTTGATTCTTACAATAACACTAGGAGGGAAGTGTTATCATTGTTTCCATTTTATAGATGAGGAAACAGAGCCAAACTGAAGCTGAGTGATTTGCCCAGGGTCACCCAGCTAGTACGTGTCTGAGGACAGATTTAAATGCAGGTATATCTGACTCTAGGACCAGCACTTTATGCACTGTACCACCTAACTGCCTATAAATAGAATTAAGCAAAGTAGATACCATCCAAGAATGCAAAATGCAGGAAATTTAATGGGTAAGGTACAAGGAAGAGTGTTCATAATTTTTTGACAAATACATGTATTTTAAGACCAGAAACACTTTCCATTGACACAGAGACAATGAAGATCTCATCTGTGGGGTAGAAAATGATGTAAAGAGTTTGTTACTATTTGACTTTGACTAGAGCACATAAATGTCTTTTTAAAAAAAATTACATGCTCTATTTTTATTTTAGAGACACATATCAAAGATTGTTAGAGGAAGGTTAGGTTAACCACAGAGGTTATTTAGTCCAACCTCTTCATTTTTCAAGTGAGGAAAGGGATATGCAGAAAAATGAGGGAATTTATTCAGTATCCCCTTGACTTCTAGGGCACAGGTCCTTCCCACTACACCACACTATCTCTTGGATGAGGGACAATAGAGCTTTGCCTTCAACCACAAAGTGGAACAAAGACATAGATTGGGGTGAAGCAAATAGATTCTTGCCAGATCTCCTGAGGTTGGTTAGTCTCTGCCAAGGCAGAAGATATCTGAGATGAATTCCCAGTCCCTCTATGGTGGGAGTCTATTTTCAAGATGTCCTTGGGATATGGATGAAGGCAGGTAGGAAGGAGAGATAGGAAAAGGAATATAATTATGGAGACTTTTCCCTTTTCTTTTTCATAGGGTCATAAATGGAACTTGTAACTTGAAGGAAACATCTAGAGAAGGTGCAAAACCCTCAGTGAATGTGGAAACTAAGGTCAAGGGAGATATGACATCTCCAGAATAATTTACTTCCTTTGATTTCATGTCCTAGATGTTATGATGAACAATATATTTATTCCCCAGTAAATTATTTGAAAGAACTAAAAAATATCAATATCTCTTCCCTAATTAATCTGTAGCTATCCTTCAATAGAAAATTAAAGATTAGACCTTGTAATATCATTAGACATAACAGGTGGTTATTGAGTTTCTTCCCATATGTTGTAATCAACAATTAACTAATTTTCTTCCTTTTACTACGTTTCCTACCAAAGTTGACTTTTGGGATGCCACTTCATTTTAATGGACATCTTCAAATAAAGGAATTGAAGCAAATGATGGCCAAGATCCCTTCCAACCCTAGAGATGTAGACTTCTATTCTATTTGCCATCCAAAGAAGGATAGCAAAAAGAGCATGGACTATTTATTTTGAAAGTTTTATTAAATATGTCAGAACTTTTAAAGTTTGAAAACACCAGCATTGAGTTGAAGCAGTCTTGGGGGCTGTAAGGAATACCATTTCTTTCTGAGGAAAGGATTCAGGAAGGCAGGAAATGTAAAGGACAACATACTAAGTAGAATAGTTTCTATAAAGGACATACATTATAACCTGGCTTCATAATTCTCTCCTAACCATATCTGAATATTTTGGTTTAGCTCCTGATTTTATAACATTTTTCATTTCCTGTAAATCTGTTTCCTATTGAGTGGATTTCAGTGTACAATGAGCACAACAAGTGGGGTTTTGCTTTTTGTATTTTGCTTGTGTGCTTTTGTTGTTATTTACTTCATATTTCTTTTTTAGAAAACAGACTTTGATCGGGTGTCCTGTCTTATGGCAGAAAAAAAATTGCCTAGTCTCTCTCTGCACTGTTCTTGGCTTATAATCAGGTTTTGTGTATGTCCTAACAGTATTCAACTTTTTGATTTCTTCAATATCCTTTTCTCTTAAAATTTTCTGTGATTCTTCTAATTTTTCCTGTAAATCTTGCACTTATTTACAATTGTCATGAATATAAGTTGTCATATCCCATGTCATAGTTTGGAAAATAATGTTTGAAAAAGTTCTTTAAGTGTGGTGTGCACCCTTTCAAAAATTGTCTCCTTACATGTGAAACAGATTCCTTAGTATCCCTTTCTACACCCATTATAGCTTCTGTTGTCTTTGAAAGGCGATCAATAAAGGAAGCTGGATGTTCCCCTTTATTTTGCACCAATCTGTCAAATTTTCCCCATGCATGTGGTTTAGAACAACACATCTTAATGGCTTGGAGCAAGTCTTCCCTACATTTCTTCAAGTAGATCATGCTGATGGGATTAGAAAAATCAAAGTCTTCCCTTTGCTCCTCTGTGGGCCAACTTGTCAGGGCAGTTTCTGACCTAGTCTTTTCAGTGAATTGGTGATGCTCATGGGGGCTAAAAAATTCTGACAAAAAAAATTCCACATCTTGAAAATCTGGTTCAAAAATTTGGAAAGCATGTTTAAGTTCCTTCTGAGTTTTATGAGACTGGTCGATAAATTTTGGGACCCTTTTCTTCAGGGAATCTAACTCCTGGGTAGTAAATTGTCTATGAACCCTTGAATACAATATACCAGTTGTACTTGATATCTTGGTAACATCTTTGAGTGGAAAAATTTTCTCAGGTTCACAATTTGTCTTAGTGTCTTTGTCACTGTCATTTCCCTGTGCATTAGACGTTACTTTCTTGACCTTTCTGTCTTTCTCCTTGGGTGTATTATCTGCCTGACCATTTCCTTTAACCTTAATCTGATCTAGCCCTTTAGCCTTCAGAAATTCTTCAAACATGTTCTAAACAAGAGACTCTAAGTTTGAATCCACTGCCACGATCCTTTGCTGTATGTTTGGGAATCACAAATTGGTAAATATTCTTAAGGTAGGTCAGTGTCTGTAGGGAAGCCATGGAAATTATGTAGATCTGTGTTTGAATTTGCCAGAAAACAGTTTTGTTTTGTTTTTGGAACAGCATCTGTAGTATAAAAATCGTGGTATTGCTAATCCACTGAAGCTACTATCATGCTAGTCATTTTGCTGCATAAAATAGTATAAATTCAATAACCTGTAATGGCTGCCAGTACAGTTACCCCACAGATCACTTATTTGAACAACTTTGCTGTTTTTTTTTAGGGATTATGAAGTTCAGTCAGTCTGGGTGCCATTGTAGTAAATAATAATAAGGGGCTATATTTGAGTGAGAATTGATAACTAACAGATCAGGCAGTTATCTTCTTTCTCCCTCCCTTCCTCCCTTTTTCTCCCTCTTCCAGTCTTCCTCTTGCCATCACCCCCCTTTTTGTGATTCTCCTTCTGGTTTCTCTAAATCAGCTCAGGGGTGAGTTTATGATGTTTCACATGAAATACTCTTTCTCTTCTTTATCTTAAGCAAGGGGTTTATTTGGGGAAGACAGGAAAGGATAGAGAATGGAGGTAAGAGGGTTGGGGATGTCCCTAATGCTACAATGAGCCCTAGGTTAGAGGATATTGGGATAGAGTTCAAATTGAGAGAAATGTCTGATAGGTCTGGGAAGTTCAGTCACTATCATAAAAAGAGCAAGTCATAGAGATATCTGGACTATTGTCCTTTCTTCTGTCCCCTTAATCACCATAGAAAACAGCCTTCTTCCTTCCATCAAGGCAACAGGGTAACTAGAGTCCAGCCAGCAGTTGGCTTCGACTCCAACTGTTTTCCCAGTAACATTCCAAATCAGAACATTCATTTGACTGACAGGTCATCGGCCTCCACTGCTTCTGTCTTTTGCATGCTTTCCCAATTTCTCTCTTCCACATATCCTTCAGAACTGTTTCAGATGAGAAATCAAATGGGAAAATAGAAAGAACATTGAATTTGAAATCAGAATATCTATGAATGACACATATTAGCTGTGGAGGATTTAGTAAATTTAAACTCTCCAGGCCACAAGTTTCTCATCTCTAAAATGAGATTCTATGGTCTCTTCTAACTCTAAATCTTTAATCCTGTAAACTAAGAAAAAGTTCTGATATGTAAAACTGCCAGAAGATTAAAGTCAATTGCCTCTTTCTTTCCTTCCTTTCTTCCTTTCCTTTCCTTCCTTCCTTCCTTCCTTCCTTCCTTCCTTCCTTCCTTCCTTCCTTCCTTCCTTCCTTCCTTCCTTCCTTCCTTCCTTCCTTCCTTCCTTCCTTCCTTCCTTCCTTCCTTCCTTCCTTCCTTCCTTTCAAAAAACCCTTACCTTCCATCTTAGAATCAATGTTATGTATTGGTTCTAGGACTGAAGTAGGAAGTGTCTGTGATCAGATTTGAACCCAGGATCTCTCATATTTAGGCCTAGCTCCTAGCTCTCTACCCATTAAGCCACCTAACTAAGTCCCTGCCAATGGTCTTTTCAGTCAAACCTGGATAAATAAATAATACCATTAACAGAATCTCTGAATGTGATGAACAAAGATAGAGAGAAGGATCCAACCTGCCATAGATCATTTGCAGTTGGAACTATTTCAGTTCCAAAGATACAGATCACTGAAAACTCATTTTTGAATTCCTTTTTATGTTATGTCTAAGCCTTAATTAGCCAGTTATTTTTTATGTCTTGACTTCTATTTTGTTTTTCAAAAGTAAGAAAACATAAATGTGAAAATACTGAAGAATGCTTGTAAGTAGCAGCAGTCTTGGGTTGAGAGGGAAATATTGTCACCACTGATGCTTGAATAATAATTCCACCTTACAATGAGGAGGGAGAATAAGAAGAGAGGCATATCCAGGATATTCATAGTCTAAATTGAACTATGAACACAAACTTGACTATTTCGACAACTTTATGATACATCCTTCTTTTAATTTGCTCATGTTGTCACCTGTGCCTTGATTGTTGTCCCTTCTCCCTTGTGCTCTTTTCCCATCTCATCATCTTTTTATTTGGATCTCTTGCAGCGGCTTGTATCTGTCTTCCATGATATATGCTGAAATAATAGTTGTATCTATTCCTGTTTGATCTTCTCAATGAGATTATGTCAATTGAGGACAAAGTTTATCTTTACTAAATCTCAATGCTAAGCTCAGAGTTTTCTATATATTTTTTAGAATTCTAAATGTGTGGCTTCATTACTATTGGAACCCCGAGTACTGAAGATTTCTCAACTAATGTAGACATGCAATGTTTCTACAATTTAGTCAGAGGTTTCTGGGACAGTGAGAGTTTAAGTGATTATTTCAAGGACATACAGTATGACCCATAGACATGTGTTCCTGACTCCAAAGACAGCCCTCTATCCAAAAGTCTCTTAGTAGATGGTGAAAGAATGAATATACAACAGAAAAAACTTGGTATTATTGGGAAATGCTTTTTATCACAGGAAGGCATTACCAGATTGTTTCATAGGTCCATGGCTCCAAGAAAGCCACAAAATTCACCTGTTTGATTTATTCTCACTGCATGACAGGTTTGTATTTGTTGGCAATTCTGCTTGTTTCCACAGAATACTTGACATAGAAAGTGTCGTAGCCTCCATCAGAAAAGAGCAATGAAGCAAAATTACTGACTTTACTTTTACAACAAGAAAACAAAATGAAAACAAATTCCACAGTGGACGTGAAATTTTCACTGACTTTTGCTACTCTGCCCAGGGTGACAAAAGGACAGTAGAAGGAAATTTCTCTAGTCTGGCCACTCACTCCCAAGATTATTTCCAGGATATGCATGTTTCAGAGACAGGAGAAAAATTAGAATCCCTCTAGGGAGATCACTCAAATGTTTTCTTTACATTTTAAGCTATTTCCTGGTGTCACCTGCATAGGTCATATCCAACTATATGATTCTTTTACTCTTCTTTACGTTCTTATCAAGAACATGGTTTGCCAAGTCCATCTGTCACCAAGGCTCCCTCACCCCCCATTCCAAAAGTGGGATCTAAGTGGAATCAGAAGACTATCAGTCTTTAGGGTATGACTGTTGGAAATCATTCCTGTGAGTGGTACATGCCTTGCTGTTATACATCTAGACTTAAAGTCAGAAATATGCCCAGATCAAAAGAAACATCTGCTTTTCCCTCACAATGATGATGATTCCTGATCTTACCAATCATCCCTCATGTCTAAGTCATCTCCTAGAGCAAATGAACCATTTACACTTAGCATGGCATAAGCAATAGCCTTTACCTGGTATTTAGCCTGAGAAGAAGTCTCTAAGTCACCTACACAGAAACTCACTGTCCTTCTTAACAGGGGTTGAGGCACCATCTGGGTGTTACTTAGCGATGAAGATTGTTTTTATTCCTGTGATCAGCACAAATATGTCACTTCTCCAGATACTCTTGAGAATTCAGTGCAGGAGAATAGTCTATGGGACATCATCCCCAAACATCTCTTCCCTGTAGGGAAACCTGAAGATCATTAGTCTCTCTCTCTCTCTCTCTCTCTCTCTCTCTCTCTCTCTCTCTCTCTCTCTCTCTCTCTCTCTCTTTCTCTCTCTCAAACCTAGGGAAATGGAGTTAATAAAAAGAGAAATGACACATAAGAAACTCAAGAAATAGAAACTTACATCCCTTGGGACTAAATCACAAATAATAGTACCCAAATTCTTGGACTTGTTATGGAATCAGGAATTCTGATATTGTGTTAAATAAATCCTTGTTTCCTAATGAAATAAAAGATAGAGGGTGTGATCAGGGAAATCTCTTCTTAATGGACCCCCTTTGAAATTATTATTATTTCATTTCATGGGAATAGATTCTCCCAAGGGGTAGACATGCATTCTTCTCCCAGAGGTTATGACTGGAGTATAAAGAATTATGAAATATTTTTACTTTTAAAGATTCTCAAGATTAATTACTTTATAGCTGGAGAAGACCTTAGATATAATCTTGTCAAATGTGTTCTTTACTCATATAAGGAAATGGAGGACCATGGAAGTAAAGTAACTAGCTCAAGATTACATGGAAAAAAAAATTAAGAATTTGAATGCTAGTCATCTGATTTAACTATTTTGTTTCTCAGTTTCAAGATGAATTCTAGCACTCATAGTCAGTTTCTACATCTCTTTTATTTTCTACCACTGGCAAAAGAAAAGGAAAAAGAAAAATTCCAATATTTATTTATTGTCATAACAGGAGATGCTGTAAGGTCTTTTTTTTTTTTTAATTAGAAAGGAGTTTCAAAATGGCTTGTCAAAATCCTTCAACTTTAACTCTTTGCCTTTAGAAGCTGTAGTTTGGCATAATTTACATGGCATGCCTTCCTCCCTAAACAAAAACTCCCAACGTAATGAAAAAGAACTACATCCTAATGTAATATGTATTGAATAACTGAAGAGTCAATTAGCAAATTGTCTCACCCATACAGCCAGTGTTTTCTTCCTCTTACTTCTAAAATGTTCTGGAAACACCCTTTTAAAAAGAATTTTCATTTCTTTCGGACAGCCAAAGAAAGGGGATTGATATTTATGAGCAAATCCCTGCCTTCTCTCCCCCCCAAAACCAAAACCACCACACACTGAATTTGTTTTATATTTGTACACTCAAAAACAGCTGAAAAAAACTTCAAAAGTTATATTATTCAGTTCATAAATCAAATACTATCATTACCTTTTTCTAGATAGATTTTTGGCTAAAAACTCCTGATTTTCTCAATGTCTCATGTATTTTGGTTCCCCTATACTTCATGGCCAGAGTAGAAATAAATACCTTTGTCTGAGAACTGCCTATCCATGTCCCTTGCCCATTTATCAATTGGAGAATGGCTTGATTTTTTGTACAATTGATTTAGCTCTTTATAAATATGAGTAATTAAACCTTTGTCAGAGGTTTCTATGAAGATTTTTTCCCAGTTTGTTGTTTCCCTTCGGATTTTAGTTACATTGGTTTTGTTTGTACAAAAGCTTTTTAGTTTGATGTAGTCAAAATTATTTATTTTACATTTTGTGATTCTTTCTATGTCTTGCTTGGTTTTAAAGCCTTTCCCCTCCCAAAGGTCTGACAGGTATACTATTCTGTGTTTACCCAATTTACTTATGGTTTCCTTCTTTATGTTTAAGTCACTCACCCATTTTGAATTTATCTTGGTGTAGGGTGTGAGGTGTTGATCTACTCCTAGTCTCTCCCACACTGTCTTCCAATTTTCCCAGCAGTTTTTATCGAATAGTGGATTTTTGTCCCAAAAGCTGGGATCTTTGGGTTTATCGTATACTATCTTGCTGAGGTTGCTTTCCCCCAGTCTATTCCACTGATCTTCTTTTCTGTTTCTTAGCCAGTACCAAATTGTTTTGATGACTGCTGCTTTGTAATATAGTTTAAGGTCAGGGACTGCAAGGCCCCCATCATATGTGTTTTTTTTTTCATTATTTCCCTGGATATCCTTGATCTTTTGTTCTTCCAAATGAACTTTGTTATTGTTTTTTCTAAATCAGTGAAGAAGTATTTTGGTAGTTCAATGGGTATGGCACTAAATAGATAAATAAGTTTGGGTAGGATGGTCATTTTTATTATATTGGCTCGTCCTATCCATGAGCAATTAATGTTTTTCCAATTGCTCAAGTCTAGTTTTAGTTGTGTGGAGAGTGTTTTGTAGTTGTATTCATATAGTTCCTGTGTTTGTCTTGGGAGGTAGATTCCTAGGTATTTTATTTTGTCTAAGGTGATTTTGAATGGGATTTCTCTTTCTAATTCTTTCTGCTGAGCTGTGTTGGAGATATATAGAAAAGCTGATGATTTATGTGGGTTTATTTTGTATCCTGCAACTTTGCTTAAGTTGTTGATTATTTCAATTAGCTTTTTGGTTGAATCTCTAGGATTCTTTAAGTAGACCATCATGTCATCCGCAAAGAGTGATAACTTGGTCTCCTCCTTGCCTATTTTGATGCCTTCAATTTCTTTTTCTTCTCTAATTGCTACTGCTAGTGTTTCTAGTACAATGTCAAATAGTAGAGGTGATAATGGGCATCCTTGTTTCACTCCTGATCTTATTGGGAATGCATCTAGTTTATCCCCATTGCAGATGATATTAGCTGATGGTTTTAGATATATACTGTTTATTATTTTTAGGAATGACCCTTCTATTCCTATGCTTTCTAGTGTTTTTAATAGGAATGGGTGTTGTATTTTATCAAATGCTTTTTCTGCGTCTATTGAGATAATCATGTGGTTCTTGCTGGTTTGCTTGTTGATGTGGTCAATTATGTGGATGGTTTTCCTAATGTTGAACCAGCCCTGCATCCCTGGTATGAATCCTACTTGATCATGGTGAATGATCCTTCTGATCACTTGCTGGTATCTTTTTGCTAGTATCCTATTTAAGATTTTTGCATCTATATTCATTAGGGAGATTGGTCTATAGTTTTCTTTCTCTGTTTTTGACCTGCCTGGTTTTGGAATCAGTACCATGTTTGTGTCGTAAAAGGAGTTTGGTAGAACTCCCTCTTTGCTTATTATGTCAAATAGTTTGTATAGTATTGGGATTAACTGTTCTCTGAATGTTTGATAGAATTCACTGGTGAATCCATCAGGCCCTGGGGATTTTTTCTTAGGAAGTTCTTTGATGGCTTGTTGGATTTCATTTTCTGATATGGGATTATTTAAGAATTCTATTTCCTCTTCTGTTAGTCTAGGCAGTTTGTATTTTTGTATATATTCATCCATATCTCCTAAATTGGTGTATTTATTGCCATATAATTGGGCAAAGTAATTTCTAATGATTGCCTTAATTTCCTCTTCAACGGAGGTGCTGTCCCCCTTTTCATCTTTAATGCTGTTAATTTGCTTTTCTTCCGTCCTTTTTTTAATTAGATTGACCAGTACTTTGTCTATTTTGTTTGTTTTTTCAAAGTACCAGCTTTTTGTCTTATTTATTAAATCAATAGTTCTATCACTTTCGATTTTATTAATTTCTCCCTTAATTTTTAGGATTTCTAGTTTGGTTTTCTGCTGGGGGGTTTTAATTTGATTGCTTTCGAGTTTTTTCATTTGCATTTCCAATTGATTGATCTCTGCTCTCCCTAGTTTGTTAATATAAGCATTCAGGGATATGAATTTACCTCTGATTACCGCTTTGGCTGCATCCCAAAAGGTTTGAAAGGATGTCTCACCATTTTCATTTTCCTCGATGAAATTATTAATTGTTTCTATGATTTCTTCTTTAACTAAATGGTTTTGGAGTATCATATTGTTTAATTTCCAATTGGTTTTAGATTTGGTTTTCCATGTACCATTACTAATCATTATTTTTATTGCCTTGTGATCTGAGAAGGCTGCATTCATTATTTCTGCTTTTCTGCATTTGTGTGCTATGTTTCTGTGACCTAATGTATGGTCAATTTTTGTGAATGTGCCATGTGGTACTGAGAAGAAGGTGTATTCCTTTTTATCCCTATTTATTTTTCTCCATATGTCTATTAATTCTAATTTTTCTAAGATTTCATTCACTTCTTTTACCTCTTTCTTATTTATTTTTTGATTTGATTTATCTAAATTTGATAATGGTTGGTTTAAGTCTCCCACTAGTATGGTTTTATTGTCTATTTCTTCCTTCAATTCTCCTAGTTTCTCCATTAGAAATTTGGGTGCTATATTATTTGGTGCATACATGTTGATTAATGATATTTCCTCATTGTCTAGAGTCCCTTTTAACAAAATATAATTACCTTCCCTATCCCTTTTGATCAGGTCTATTTTTGCTTTGGCTTTATCAGATATCATGATTACCACTCCTGCCTTCTTTCTGTCAGTTGAGGCCCAGAAGGTCTTACTCCATCCTTTAATTCTGACCTTGTGGGTGTCAACCTGCCTCATGTGTGTTTCTTGAAGACAACATATGGTAGGGTTTTGAATTCTAATCCATTCTGCTATTCGTCTATGTTTTATGGGTGAGTTCATCCCATTCACGTTCAAAGTTATGATTGTCATTTGTGGACTCGCTGGCATTTTGATAGCCTTCCCTAATTCTAACCTTTTCTTGTTTGGTTCTAGCTTTTAGTCCAGTGATTTACTTTGAATCAGTCCCCCTTGTCCCCTCCCTTGATGTTTCCCTTTTTAGTCCCTCCCTTTTTGTTCCCTCCCCCTCCCCCCTCTATTTCCCTCCCTTTTTGTTTTCCCTCTCCCCCTCCCCCCCCTTGGTTTTCCCTTCTCCCTACCCTTGTTGGGTAAGATAGACTTCAAGATCCCAATGGATCTGGATGTTTTTCCCTCTCAGAATTGATTTCCCTGAGATTAAGGTTTAAGTAAAAAACCCTCTCTTCCTCTCCTTCTTATAGGAGTTTTCTTCCCCTCCCCTTCCCATGTGAATCTTTGTGTGAGAAATATTATTCTATTTGGTCTTTCTTTACCCCCTATTTATACATTACATTTCCCCCACATGTTAGTATACATAGATTGATACAGATGTAGTCCTTATAGAAGAGAGTTTGAGTAAAAGAAGAAGATAACATTTTTCCCCTTTCCTTAATATTTACCTTTTCAGGTATTCCTTGCTCTTTGTTTTTTGGTATCAATCTTTCCACAGAGCTCTGGTCTTTTCTTTGCAAAAAGTTGGAAGTCTTCTATTTTGTTGAATGCCCATACTTTCCCTTGGAAGTATATAGTCAGTTTTGCTGGGTAGCTGATTCTTGGTTGAAGACCCAGCTCTCTTGCCTTTCTGAAGATCATGTTCCATGCCTTACAATCATTCAGAGTAGAACTTGCAAGGTCTTGTGTGACCCTGATTGGCATTCCTTTATATCTAAATTGTCTTTTTCTGGCTTCTTGTAGGATTTTTTCTTTTGTTTGAGAGCTTTGGAATTTGGCAATTACATTCCTGGGAGTTGTCTTTTGGGGGTTTAGTGTAGAAGGTGTTCTGTGAGCTCTGTCAGTGGCTGTATTACCCCCTTCTAGAATCTCTGGGCAATTTTCTTTGATTATCTCTTGTATCACCATGTCCAGTTTGGTGTTTATTTCTGGCTTTTCTGGGAGTCCAATTATTCTTAAATTATCTCTTCTCCCTCTATTTTCCAGATCTGTCACCTTGTTGGTGAGATATTTTATTTTCTCTTCTAATTTCTTGGTATTTTGGCTTTGCTTTATTAATTCTTGCTCTTTTACATGATCGTTGTCTTCCAGCTGCCTGATTCTGGCCTTTAAAGCCTGGTTTTCCTTTTCACTTTGGTCAAACTGGTTTTGTAGATGCGTGAATTTCTTTTGCATTATTTCCCACTTTTCCTCCCAGAAGGCTTCCATCTTTTTGGTCATTTCTGATTCAAATTCTTCATGGGTTTGTGGAGAGTTTCCATTTCCTTTGGAAGGTTTCGGAGCATTTTCTTGTGCATCATCTTCTATCTCCTCTGTATTTTGTATTTTGGTTCCATAGAATGTGTCCAAAGTCGCCCCTTTCTTCTTATTTTTCTTGGGATTTTGGGGCTTCTGTGCTTCTGTGGAGTTTGCCATCTCTGAATGGGGAGGATTAGCTTTTCTTATCTCTGTCTGGTGTTCAGAAGCTTTAGTCCTGGGCAGATTGTTGGTTCTATGAGCTTTCCCTGGGTTGCCTTAAGGCAATGACTTTCACTGGAACTGGAATGGAAGGGTTGGACCAGGGGGCCACACTCTCCCCTGGCTCTATCTGCTTCCCTGCTGCTAAGGTGCCCCCTCCACTGGGTCGGGTTGCTTTCCAGAAGTTGCCTTCAGAATAGCTGGCCGTGAGGCTGTTTTGTCGGCCCTGAGGGTTGCTGTTGTTTCAGAGCCCCCTGCTCTCTGCGGGGGGAAGGAGTCACAGCTTCCCAGAGCTCCGAGGGCAGTGACTTTCACTGAGACTTGGATAGCAGGATCCATCTGGTGAGGCTGTCTTGCCCGCCCTGAGGGTTGCTGTTGTTTCAGACTACCCTGCTCTCTGAGCGGGGCGGGGTCGCGGCTTCCCGGAGCCTTGGACTCTGCGCTCCTACCCCTTAGGTCCGAGTGATCTCGGGTTCTGGCTTTTGAGGGGGGCCATACCTTTTGATCCAGGTCCAGGTCCAGGAGGAGGATTCCCATGGTCTATGCTGTTGATCGTTTTGAATTTCGGCGCCTTAGGAGCTTATAGTTTGAGATCTGTCGGGAAGGGTTTTCTGGAGATCTGAACTTTAGCTTTCTCTAAGCCGCCATCTTGACCGGAAGTCTATTCTTGTATTTTCTTATAGCACAGGAGTATTTTATCCCAATCATATACCATGACTTGTTTAGCTATTCCTCATTTGATGGGTATCTCCTTAATTTCCAATTCTTTGCTACCACAAAAAGAACTTCCATAAATATTTGCACAAATCAATCCTTTTCCTTTGATTTCTTTGGGATACAAACCTAGTAGTAGTATTTCTAGGTCAAAGGTATACATAGTTTGAAGATTCCAAGTGGAGAACAACACATTCCCCTCAGATCTAGTCATTAACTTATTTGTACAACTCAAAGGAGTAAGATGATTTTCCTAATGTGAAGCATAAATTTATTTTTTGTAACTTCCAGTGGTGTTCTTAATTATTTCCTTTGAAACTAAGCAGAACAAGTAGAAACTCCTTTCAATCTATCAATAATTATTTTAAAAGTTTGTTCTAAGTTTCTGAATATACATTGATAAAAAAAAATAGTACCTTGTGTCAAGGGACTTATATTTTAATGGGGAGTATGGTAGTAGTACAATAAGCACACATACAAGTAAATACAATAATTTGGGGGATGACTAGCAGCTGGTAGGAAGAAGTCAGAAAAGATCTCATGTCAGTAACATGGAATAGATGAAGGAGAGTAATATATAATCAGACTGAAAAGTCAGACCAGAACCAGATTATGAGCAGTTCTGAATTCCAAATAGAGGGGTTGGTATTTTATTCAATAGTCAATGAGGAATTACTAGAGTGTTTTTTTTTTAATAAGGAGTTAACATTGTCAGACCTGTGTTTTAAGGATATCATTTTAGCTTCCACAACATGGAGGCTAAATTAGAGAAGGGAGAAATATGAGGCAGGAAGATAATTTAAGAATTCTTCCATAGAATGGCTCATCAGATACTTAATAACAACTGCCCTGTCCCTATCAAGTCTTTCCTCCAGTTCCTTCAAGGAACTCTTAAAGAGAATCAACTCCAGGTGCTTCACCATCCTGGTAGACCTCTTTTAGCTGCTCTCCAATGTCCTTCATCTATTTTAGCAGTTATGCAACATTTACCCTCTCCACAAACCATTTATGATAGTGTTCAGTTGCTCTAGTTACTTTGGTCAGATAACACCTCATTTGCTTTTTTGTCTGCTCTTGCTCATAATCAGATCAAATAAGTATATCGCTCTCTCTCTCTCCAAAGAATTGGTTAGATGTGACAATGTGTTTTGTTTCTCTTACCTCATCTTAATTCCTCTTTTATTTTTATTTTCTCCTTTTAATCCTCACACTTAAGATTTGAAACTAATGGGCCACATGATTTTGGGTAATGTAAAGCTAATGAAATCCTATAAAAGATTATTTAAATTCTAATTCCATGCTCTTTGCATGTGTGTTTGTGCATGTATGTTTATGTGTGTATAGGGGGAGAGGAGAGAGGAATTGAAAGAGAATATTTAGGGTTATTCTTCTAAAAGGATTATAATTTGTAGAAGGCATTATTGATAGGTTCCTGTTCATATTAAGATGAAAATTTATCCTAAACTTATGCCAGTATTTATTCAATATTGTCTTCTCCTTCAATTTCTCCTTCTCTTTCTCCCTCCCTCCTTCCTCCTCTTTCTCTCTCTCTGTCTGTCTCTCTTTGCCTCCTCTCTGTCTTTCTTTTGTTTCTCTGTCTCTTTCTCTCCCTTTGTTTGTCTCTGACTCTGTGTCTGTTTTTGTCTGTGACTATCTCTCTCTCTCTTTCTCTCTCTCTCTCTGTCTCTCTGTCTGTCTCTGTCTCTGTCTCTGTCTCTGTCTCTGTCTCTGTCTCTGTCTCTCTCTCTCTCTCTCTCTCTCTCTCTCAAAGGTATGCCTTTTATTTAAAGATTTTCACCGTGTTCTTGTCCTTGTGGAATATTAGTCATGTTCTTGGGATTTGTTGTCAAGATAGAGAATTAAACATAGCCCTGAATCATTCCCCGGATTATTGTTCAAAAGAATAGAACTTCCTTGCTTAACATCCCCAAACTCTAAAATAAATATTTTTGTTATCAGTAAGGATACATTTGAACATTGTTCATAAAATCTAGTAGAAGTATTTCACACTTAGTACATTGGTACCTTATAAAATTTCCAAAGATTAGTCAAACATAAACAATACATACATAACTTTAAAGAGTCACAGGTTCATAGTTTTATAGCTGGAAAGTACTACAGAGGATATTGGTCCATATTTCTCATATTATAGAAGAGGAAATAGATTCTGCTTTATTTTTCAGTTAAACAATATGAAATCAGGTTTTAGATCACAGTTATAACTTTAATCAGAATATAGACATAACTATAAAATTCTACTACAAGTTTATCATTTTTTAAACCTTTTAGGATGGTCTCCCTTTTCCTAGAACTCTCTTCAGGGCTCCCTTTACTTCATTGTTCCTCAGACTATAAATAAGGGGGTTCAACATGGGGTTAAATAGACTATGGAATAGGAGGAGATATTTCTTTTGCCCCTTTGGGTTTCCATGCTTGGGCCCAATGTACATAATGATAGCAGTGCCATAGAAGAGTCCTACTACACAGAGATGGGAGGAACAGGTAGAAAAGGCTTTCTGTCTTCCCTTTCTTGACTGGATAGTCAGGATAGCACAGATGATTCGAATATAGGAGAGCACAATTGATGAAAGGGGCCCCACCAACACAGAAGTAGCCCCAACCAAGACCAACGTCTCAAGGATATGGGTGTCAGCACAGGCAAGTTTGAGAATTGCTAAGATTTCACAAAAGAAGTGGTTGATTTTCTGGGGACCACAGAAAGGCATGGGCAGTAATAAAATTAGATGGGCCAGGGACAGAAGAGATCCAAGGGCCCAGGAGGTCAATGATAAAGTGAAACACACCCTCCAGCTCATGATGACAGAGTATCTGAGGGGGTGGCAGATTGCCACATAGCGATCATAAGACATCACTACCAAGAGAAGACATTCTGTGAGGGCAAAAGTCAAAAAGAGGAAAGTCTGTGTTATGCATCCTGAATAAGAGATGGGCTTAATTGGGTCTAGTAGGTTTGCTAGCATCTGGGGCACAGTGTTGCAGGCATAGGAGATGTCAACAATGGCCAAATGGGAAAGGAATAAATACATGGGGGTGTGGAGTCGGGTTTCTATATAGATGAGACCCAAGATTATTCCATTTCCCAATAGGGTGAAGGCATACAGCAGAGAGAAGAGCCCAAGAAGAAGAATTCGCATGTCAGGGCCAACAGGAAATCCCATCAGAATGAATTCTGTAACCACTGTATGATTGTTCATCGTACTTCTGTGACAGAGACAAAGAGATGAATAAAACAGTGTTTCACAGAGAGTACACTGTTTTGTGCATTTGAAAAAAAAACAAATCAGTATGAAACCCTTACAATGATCTCACTTTTTCTTTAAGGCACTTTTAGAGATCTCATTTTGATAAAATATGACATATTATTATCCCCTTAGTTCCTTTTCATACAGATTCTCATAAAGAATTCTCAGTGAGCAACTTCCTACCTTCTTTGTAATTTATAGCCTTTGAGCATTGCATTGGAAGCACTGAGAGATTAAATAACTTGCCCATAGTCATGCTGCTATTATATATCAAAGACAGGATTTGAATCTAGGTTTTGCTGGCTCTGAGGATGGTTTCTATCTACTGAATTGTACTGTCTCTCTTAGCATAGTATTTTAAAGACATACCTGGTCTCCATTGGTGTAGATCCTCCTTTTTCCTATGTATTTGACCACTGCTCTGTGTTATATGTAATATGGAATATGTATATGGTAATATGGAATATGGTAATGTTTGGTAATCTTCAAAACTATCCATAGATTAGGAAAATCCATCACCACTTATCCAACCTCAGAGTTTTAAACCTTTACTATCACTTAATCTGATATTTGGATAATAGGCATGGCAAAATGTACAGTAAATGTGTATATTTTCTTTTTTCCTTCAATTCAAAAAGAATAAGCAATCATCTGTTGATCACTTACTATATGTAAAATACTGTGCTATGTAACAAAGTGAAATTTAAAAAAATTGATATCATTTCTCATCCACAGGAATATTATTTATCTACACAGACCCTCAAAAATTCACTTGTTTTTTGGCATGTCCAGTGATGGAGTAAAATAGAAGGGAATGTATGCTGGGAGAATACCCAGAAGGAATAGTGACAGAGGAATAAGAAAGGGTTCTATAGATAGGAACTCAAAAGCTCATTGTTTCCGTTTGATGTTCATGAACCTAGGAAGTTTACAAAGAAGTGAAAAATGAAGACCAAGGACACATCCTGTGGAGTCTTCCATAGAAAGAGAACTGACATTCAGGGAAGCTGACTGTAAATTTACTTAAGTAAATCTGAAGCTCCATGGATTCATCATTTCATTTTTATATACTTCCTTTTAAGGGGCCAAAGCTGTATTATTAAAAAGAGATCACTACCAAGGTGACAGTAACATAAAGTAAACTGGTCTCCATTATGTCTAGTTACCCAATCAATATAGAAAGAAGCATTCATGAAGCTCCTACTCTGTGCTAGGTGTAATGTTGTAGATGTCTTACTATATCCACAGATTTACAGATTCTTTTTCCACTAATTATTTGGGTCCCTAATTTCAATCACCTCATTCTTTTTTTTTACCTTCCTATGACTTTGAATGTTACTTGATAGATTCTGGTTTCCTGATTTAATTATGAGAAAATTTATTTATTGATCAGAACTTACCAATTTTTAGTGACAATAGAGAATGAGAATCTTTACACCAACTGTCTCCTGGCACTTCAACTGTCTAGTGTATCCCCAATAGGTCACTGTACCACTCTCCTGAGGGGATGTGGAAGGTTAAACTAAGACTTTCACTAACTAAACTAACTTATGAAGAAGTTGACTCTAGGATATGTGGGATGTAGGCAATAATTTCTAATGACAGCAGAAAGATCAACCTATGGTAAGACTGACTACCCAGGCATGAGTGTGGGTTGAGGGCACCATTATCAGACTCTATAGGCAGCAACTTTCAAAAACCATGTCCTGGTTAGGTTGGCTCCTTTGTCCTCTTTGGTTCTTCATGGATTTAGGGACACTATGTGTCACACATACAACCAAATCTTCTTTGTGGTCATTACAGGGAGAAGAATTTAAGAGCAGAGGATCCAACATTCAGACAAAGGCTGTTAATATTTTATTATCAAAGTAGCTAATGGACCCAGTCATAGTGTACCCATCCAGGTGTTGGCCTGGGCACTGGTGCCTTGAACTGGTGATTTCTGTTGTGAGTCATCACCTAATCTTCCAAGCATGCTAGATTTGGAGTTAGAAGACCTTCAGCTCCAGCTTTACTTCCTACCTGTGTGATCTTGGCCAGTCAGTATTATGCACTTATATGTTGGGCACTATAAGTACTGGGGTCATAAAGAAAACAAAAGACAGAAACTTCCATTCTAATGAAGGAAACAATGTACAAAGAACCACATGAAAATGCAATTCATATAAGATAAACTGTAGATAATTAAAAGAAGGAAGACTTAAAAAGAGACCAGGAAGGGATTCTTATAGAAGGTGAGATTTTAGCTAAGGCTTAAGGGACTCCAGAGAAGGCAGGAGGTGTGAATAAAAGGGACAAATGCAAGCATGGGGGACAGGCAGTGAAAATTCAGGGAATAAGATGGAATGTCACGTGAAAGGAACAGTAAGGAGGTTGAGTCAATGGGTCACAGATTACTTGGAGGGGAGTAAATAAAAAGACTAGAAAATCAAGAAGATACTTAACTTTTCTGAGCTTCAGTTTCCTCAGATACAACATGAGAAGACAGTACTAGATGACTTCTAAGGACTCTTCCAACTCTAATTGGCGGTACTATAATCCTATGAACTCCAAGATTCCTTTCATTTCCAAGTTGATGATTTCTAGGCATTATCTTATGATCCTAGCACAAAAGCCTTGCTTTTGACTTTCTTGTTAGGCATGAGTTGAAAAAAACCTTGAACTTGTCTGTGATTTCATCTAGAAGCTCCCATTCTTTCCAGCAACTACTCTGGGACATGTCTTAGGTACAGAAACTCTCACTATCCCCCTGGACTTTGAGCTGAGATATGATCTGAGAGGTTATCACTATTATACATAAAAGGGTATATTTTATTTCCAATTAGCTAAATAGAATCTTACATCTCAATAATAACAAAGTTTAATGAAAGAAGGTCCATGGGGCATTATATCTATCTAGGGAAAATAAGAGCCTAATCATCAATCAACAAGCATTTATCCACCTTCCTATTCTCTGTAGAGTAACACAAAACTGTTTTTGTCTTTTTGGGATGCTGAGGGAGAAGTTTAAGGGAAGAGGCATGAGCAGATACTTTTAATACACAGAAGTATCTACACATAGGAAGCTCAAGACAGAAACCACATTCCTGGCTATTGATTACATACTGTTGTTGTCTTTTAGTGTTCCCATCATGTCTGATTCTTTATGATCCTGTATTGAGTTTTCTTGGTAAAGATAATGAATGGTTTGCCATTTCTTTCTCCAATGGATTAAGTCAAACAGGATTAAATGTGTCCAGGGTCACATAGGTAATGAGTGCCCAGGGCCATAATTGCATTCAGGTCCTCCTGATTGTAAGTTCAGTGCTTTATCCTCTGAACCATCTAGCTGCCTCTATTCATTACCATCTAATATCCATCACACATTACCTTCCTCCAAATGTGTGGTCATGTTGTTTGCCTTTGAATATGAATTTTTAACAGGTCTGGAACCACTTAGAAGGATGAGGCAAACATTGGGAGAATCTAAGACCATTCCTGGGTGAAAATAAACTGGCTCCTTTAGCTCATATTCTCTTATACTTTCTACAATATATAGTATAGAATAATATCATATCATATCGTATCATATAGTATAGTGTCTCTTCCTTCTTTTCTCATTTTTCCCCATCATAGACATATATGCACAACTTTACCAGAGGGAGCAAGAGGTAACAATACCCAGTGTGCCTGTACCACTGTTATTTTATATCATACAGATTAAAGACAACAAGAGCTGGATCTGGGGACACTGCATAGTGTAATTTGTGGAATTCAGGGTATAAAGAAAAGGCCCAAGGTATATAACTGGAATGTATTAAGTTCTAATTCTTGTAGGATTTATTTTTGGCCCAAATCACAGAGAAAACTTCATTTTGGATTTATCCTCAATTTTGCAGATACTTTATTCTTGTTCTCAGAGGAGCTTGTGAATTTCTAAAGCCCAGGTCCTCTCAGATCAGTTAGTTTCCTCTTTTCACTGGCATTTCAATTGGTGAGAAATTTAAGTGATCTCTCCATGAGAAATACTTCAGATTGTCTCAGAAACTGAGATAAATTTCATAGATTTTAGTCTTTTAGTTTTCCTCTTTAAAAAAAAAAACCCTGTTTTTGGTATTTGAATCTAACTATGGCCATTTTTATTCCTCAAGTAAACAAACTGATTAAAAATCTAATCAATGAATCAATAAATTTCCACGAATCTTTCACTGTATTGCCCTAATACTTGGAATGAGATAAATAAGCAGAGTAACTTGGCTTTCTGACGTTATTTTTGACATTGATATCAGTCAGCATGTTGATAGTTTACTAAGAGAGTTCAAGAGCAATCACATCCCTATTTATTGGAAAGAGTCTAATTCTACAATCTCTCAATTTCTGTTTCTTGTTCCTCTCTTTTGCTTCTACAAAGTGCTACTGCTACTGAATCTAGCCTTCCTATCTGCCCCACCACTACTCTTCACCTCTCTTCTTTTTCTTTTCTCAAGTATCTCAGAAGTTTTTTTTTTTTTCTGCTTGTCTCACAACTCAAGATCTCCTGGTGGCAGCAGCAATTAGGTCCTCCTCTCCTGTGTCCCCTAAATCACACAAGGGACACAATGGTTCTTGCCACATTTTCTTTGAATCAATCCTCCAAATGAATATAAATATGCACATTACCCTCCAGTCATATGTCTAAGGCCAATCATTTCCTAAATATTTTTGCTAACAATGAAATCTAATGCAGTCACACTCCATTGATTACTGATGAAACATCTTTTGAAAACACATCTATATTTCTGTAATCATCATAATAAAATATTTTCTAACTTTAGATGCATGTGGAATAATGTGACATTAGCATTACATTCTGGTCAGAATACTGGAGAATATATTCTAGTCATCTATTACCTAAAAGGTAATCTAAAAGTTTAGTGGAACCTCAATCACCCAATCTGCTTCTCATCCACAATGTGAATCTCCAATACATAAAATATTATAGCTGACATTTGCATAATGTCTTAAGATTTATAAAATGTTTTACATACATTTTCTTATTGGATTCTCATACACTAACCTTATGAGATAGGTGCTATTATTCTTCCCATTTTATACTTGAGGAAACTGAGGCTCAGAGAGGTTATATACATCCCTCAAAATTACATAGTTAGGAGGTATCAGAAGTAGATTTGGAAAAAAGATTTTTTTGACTCCAAGTCCAGGACTCCATCCACTACCTGACACAATACTCTATCTCCCCTCATCCCTGGTAAGTGATCATACAGACAGTTCTTGAAGAGTTTCAAAGATGGCAGCTCCTTTCATTTTTAAAATCCAAATTTTGTAGGGAAGTGCTTCTGGCTATTTCATGAGACTATTCTTATAAATAGAATGGAGTTTTCACACTTGGCATACCCATTAAGTTTTTTTGGTTGCCATTTTATAATCTTAGCTCACATTTAGGTCATAGTTCACAAATACTCTAATCTTTTTTCATATAAATGGTGTCTAGTCACTCCCTATTTTCTTCTAGGATCAAACAGAAACTTCTCCATTTGAAATTTTAAGTCTTTAACCACTTGGCTTCAAGCTATTTCCCATGCCTTGTTACTAATTATTCTACTTCATATACACTCTGGTATCCAGGCAAATTGATTTGCTTATGATTTCCCATATATGACACACTCCATCTCTTTTCTTCTTAACTTCCCACAGATTACCCTCAATTCCTAGACAATAGTATTATAAATGAAGATATTGGGTGATAGATTGGTCTGCAGAAAAAAGCAAGAAGCTCAGAATTTGGATCACCAATCATTGGAGGAGGGAAGACTGTTTTCAATGGAACCCTGAAGTTAGCAGTTAAGCAGCTTTAGCTGGCTGAAAATTCATTCCTCCGTGGGCTGTTTGACCAGAAGGTGGAAGACAGACCCTCTTAATCTCCTCTCTAGTCATTGCCTTCTACATAGACTGTGAGCTGCAGAGAAATTTGGTTTAGCCCAAAGAGACTTGTCAGCAGTGTTGTGAATATCTACCCTTAGGGGAAGATAATTTTGTTTCTGAACTGACTATATTTCAAACCTTCAGTCAATAAGATCACTTAGAAATTAGGGAGACCTAAATTTCCCTCTTCCCTTCCCCTAACCTCTTCTTACCCCTTTTCCCCAAAGAATCAAATTCCCTTTAGTTAAAAAACTGGTTGTAGGATTTTATTATTAGAGGGAAAATATTCAAACCTTACCACCTGTGAGAAGAACATTTCCCAGACAATTGAAAGGAACAGGAAGTAGTGTAGGGGAGGGGTTCAAGATTCAGTCTTTTCCCTGGCTTGCTTCCTCGTGCAACTTCTATAAAATTCCCACCACTATAATTCACCAAGTTTCATTATCTACTACAGTATCATAGTTTTAGAGTTAGAAGGTAAATTGGAAACTATTGAGTCTAAGAAAGATTATGTCAAATGAAATGTTTTAATTAAATACAATTGTAACATCAATTTCAATAGTGTCTTCCAGACACTAGAAATCAGGGAATATTAATCAGAAGCATATGGTTCATTAATAGGTTTATTGACTTATGTAAATTTTAATGTAAAAAACTTTATTTCAAGAAAATTAATTTCCTTTGTGATTTTATTTGTTTCATTTATTTAAAATAGTTTAAAAAATGGGTTCATAGATTCTACCAGAATTCTTATAGGGATCCATGACAAAAAAGGCTAAGAACTCATGTTATAAATATTATTGTATCTTTCAGAGGGAATATAATCTTGAGTAAGTAATAATTTAATTGTGCTACTGCAGTCTTTATTAACTATGATGGATGGAGAAAGACAAATAATTGTTTTTGTTTTTATTTGTGAAGTAACATGACTTTACCTTGGTGTATGGTGTAAGATGTTGGTTTATGTCTAGTTTCTTCTATACTGTTTCCAGGTTTCCTAGCACATTTTGTCAAATAATGAATTCTTCCACCAAAAGCTAGTATCTTGGGCTTATCAGACACTATTGTTACCTATTCTATTGATCAATTTCTCTGTTTTTTACTCAGTACCACATTGTTTTAATGATTTATAATGGGCTTGTCTAGGATCCTGTTCAAGGATAGGGGCAGTGTAACATGAAAGGGTTAAAAGGACAACACTTAGCACCAACAGGCTTCTAATAGTCCTGGTTTATTCAATCAGATTTCTCCTCCATCAGGCTTCTCTCTCTCACTGAGTCAGAAGCAATGGTCTTCTATACCAAGCTAGCTCATTATGGGAATCAAATGTTCAACAAAAAATAATATTGACTAGAGCCTGGCATCTGGAGCCAGGGAGGGAATTGCTTTCTGCCTTCATATAATTATCTTCAAGGTTGTATTCCTTCTCTGCATTTGCCCCCTCTTTATGACCTTTATAAGTATGTCAGGAGAAGAGAGGAAAGAGTTTGGGGAGATTTAACCCCTTGGTCCCCCACAATGATTACTGCTTTATAATAGAGTTTGAAATCTGGTATGATTAGTTCTCCTTCCATCATATTTCTTTCATGATATTTATATTTTCTTTGATATTCCTGGACTTTTGTTCTTCCAGATGAATTTTCAATCTATTTTCTCTAGCTTTATGAAATAAATTTTGGGTAGTTTTACTCATATGACACTGGATAAATAAATTAATTTAGATAAAATCATCATGTTTATTATACTTACTCAACCAACTAGTGAACAATTAATGTTTTTTCAATTGTTTAGAGCTGATTTTGTGTAAAAAGTGTTTTTTAACTGTATTGATATAGTTCTTCTGTTTATCTTCACAGGGATTTTATATTGCCTACAATTATTTTAAATGGAATTTCTCTTTCTATCTCTTGCTGCTGGACTTTTGTTGATAGTGTATAGTGTAGTCCCCAGTAATGAGTAGGCCCCAGTAAAATCAAAGCCAAGGTCTGGTCAGAATCACTCCTCATATGAGGCCCCCAAACCACTCCCTGATGTACTTGGTAAATGACTGGCTGTTCTGGAGGAGCTCACTGAAGCAAACATTTCCCTGATAATCTGTGCTAGATGGTTACATATTTACCTATGATTTTTATACTATAGAAAACTCTGTGTAGAGCTACTGAGGTAATCTAAATCCATTGTCTCTAATATGTAAATTATTACTAACCATTGTCCTTGCAAAAGGTTTACCTAATCCCTTAACCTATGTCATTTACCCTATAAATTGTAGACCCCAACCCATTAAACTTTGTCACCACTCTAAGAAACTGTCTGCATGGTTCTTAGTTGGTAGAACCCTCCTGTAAGCCCAGGACACATCTCTCAAACCCAGGTTCAGGTGACCCATGAACAGTTTCCAGAGCCAGCCTCTGACAAACTGGCAACCAACGTGGTCTCAGTTCGCAATCAGCAGAGCACAGAACTTCCAGGTATGAGGGACTCTTCTCTTTCTATTAGACAGAATGTATATTTTTGTGCGGAGGAAGAAGAGCATTTTATAGCCAGGAGTAAAACTATGGGATATATAAAAATATTTCCAACACTGCCTTTAGACCAGGTCCTTTTAGGAGATCAGATGGATAAAAATCAGAAAGGAGATTTAAAACTATTCATAGATAAGGTATAGCTAAGGCAAAATTCAAAATAACAAAAGTTTTTCTTAAGCTACTGGCAATCCACTTTTTTTCTTTTCCAGGCAGACCACAGGTTAGTTGAAACTTTAAAAATGTAGAAGAAAAGTATGTTTATTTTAGGAAATCTATTGGAGCATGAAAAGTAATTTAGAACTAAGCTTTTTTAAATGTCAGTCCTGCTTACAAAAAGTTAACCCCTTTTCTGACTAACTCTTGAAATATAAAAAAGTCTGTTCAAATTAATCTTTACAATTCCAATTTTCTTAGCCTCAAGCATTCTTTTATTTTCTCTCCCTTCATTATTAATGAGCCTCATTTTCCCACAGATTTCTTTGGCAGTACAGTTATGATTTGTAACAATTGATCTTTATGCCAGGATGAAAAGAAGAATCTAGTCCATAATTTAATGTTCTGTGTTGTTAGAGTATGCATGAAATACCTTGGATATGTTTTCTGTGTTATCAGTCTATGTTCTATGTTTTGTGATGTTGGTGTTGCTTATATGTTATCAGTCTGTGATCACAATGGGAGGGTTATATTTTGGGAAAAATAAACCTTTCTCTGTCTTTCCCATTCATTCTAGAGGAATGAGGGAGGCAGACAGAGGTCATTTGGGAAAATGAGGAAACATTTTTTATAGGTTTTTGAAACTCCTAAACTAATTATGTACAAAAATGAAGTATGTATGCAGCTATACTGTAAAGAAAATTCATTTTTACCTGAATTGGATAAGGAAGAATGTGATATGCAAACAGTGTAAATAAACAATTCATTTGTTTGGAAAAAATTGGCCAGCCCAGAAATCATATAGGATTTAGAATAAAGATTGTTGATTATAGACAATTAAATGACAAATTTATTAACCCCTTTCTCATAGTAAATTTAAAACCTAAGATGTTTAATTAGCAGTTTCATTGAATTTTGATATGGTATGGATAATACCACAACCTAAACAGTCACAAATATTGGATTTTTGACAAAATTATTATGCATTTCACATTACCATAACATATATATATATTACTTTATTAAGACTGAAAATGTGTGCTTACATGTAAACTATGTGTAGAAGCAAATTGTTAGAAATTGATCATGTTTATTTGCAATGATATATGATTTGTATTATAAACCAAAAGTTTAAGGTACATTGGCTATGATAGTGCAAAAAGTATTATATTATGTATTAAGATAATGCTGATTCTTTTCTAATTCACTAACAAACTCCTTCATTAATCAAGATCATGTTAGTGGAAAATGAACTCCCAATAAAATTGTTAACCCTTTTCCTGTATAAATTGGGGAGAATTGCCAGATAGCTTAAGCATTGTTAGTGAGTATTTAAACGTAGAAAAAATAGAAAATTATTGGAAATAAAAATTGGTTATCATGACTTGTAAAATCAAAACTTTTCATTGCATATGTAAAACTTAGAAACTTCTCAGATCCAAGATGTGATTGGTGAGATTTGTTATTTAAGGTAAAAGCCACTGGAATTGTAGCTAATATAAATTTTGAGTTATGAATTCAGGTATAATTGTCTGATAGATCATTGAACTGTATCCACCATTCAAAAATAAAAATGACTGATTAATAACCCTGACTCTTCCCTGAAGTCAGTGTTTAATTTTTTCCCTGCTTTTTAAATTTCAAACCAGATAGTTATAATCCAAGCAAAGTGAAATAATAATTGAAGCCCCAGAAATTTGAATGTGTGTAGTAATCAAATATGTTCCACTACTTGCTTAAGAGACTGTACCCCACCCAAAATTTTTGTTTCAATTGGAGTTACAATGACTCTCTTGTAAATTAATTCATTTTAATAATCACTGAACATGAATTGGAGTAACTGATTTACAAAAACAAACAAACAATTCTTACTAGCTGAATGACTTTAGGCAAGTCTTCTAGATTTTATGAGTCTCAGTTTTTTTCCTCTATAAAAGGGAGAAAAATACAGGAATAACACATTTTAAAGTAATATGTAAAAATGAGTTATATCAGTACCATTATTATTCTCTGAGTAGGAGACCACACTAGATATATTCCTTCACCCTAAATGTATTCAAATAATCATTTTTATACACTTAGTATATGGAACATAGTGTCCTTAGCTGGTGGAAATTTTAAAAATTAAGATGCCATTGACAGAATTATGGAGTTAATAATGTAATAGACAAATTAATTGGCCAGTTATTTTTTACACACTTTATTTGTGATAGAAACTGTGCAAGTTGATGAGGATATAAATGTAATATGGAGATTTAGAAACCTTACACTCCACTAAAACATAAACATAGATAACTAATATACAAAATCACATATTACTGTATTAAAAGTTATAAAACAAAGAGACATGAGATTTGAGACAATCTGTTTTTAACCAACTTTCAAGGTCTCCTTCAATAATAAGATAATTATATGATTCAATAATTCATAGAGAATTCATACAATGGAAGCATTCTTGTGTTAGGTCACAGTTGAAAGAAGTGACTTATGAGGTCTCTTTGATTTCTGAGACCTGCCTTTAGGAGGGATAATAGTGATTTGTAAAGAAGTGGAGGGTAGAAGAATATTTATGTCCAAGGAGATTGAAGGAAGAGGTAGTTACATGCTATTACAAGTCATGAAAGACACTCTTGATTCAGGAGACCTAGCAAGTTATTAACCTATGAAGTCCCAAGGTTGGATAATATATCAGGTACAGGCTTCTGCTAAAGTCCTTTGGTAATAGAAAGAAAAAACATAAAAATAAAAAATGAAATCCAAGTCTGGGATCAAGATGGATAGATAAGACCAAAGTCAGTGACTATGGCTCATAGGCTCCCTATTCAGTTTGGAAGAATTTATTTTTATTTTTATTACTTTGACCTCTAGAAGCAAATTGTTATTACAGAATATGAGACATAAGCCCAATATAGAGTTTATATCTTAAATCAATACTTAGATACACAAATATTTAAACATAAGCCCTAAGTAAGAAGTAATATTAAATTTACTGTAGCTGGGAGACACAGTGAAATAACCATGAAGCCTCTAGAATTACATTGTTAAGAGATACAGAGAAAGCAGGCAACTTTGATTTATTCTCAGAGAGATGAAACAATGTCAAAGATATCAATGAATTGTATCTAGTTATGAACAAGTCACATTTTTGAGGAATGGTTTTCCTTTTTTAACATCCTCCTCAGAGCACCCTTCACCTCTGCATTCCTCAGGCTATAGATTAGGGGATTTAACATGGGGTTAAAAAGGCTATAAAATAGGGACAGTATTTTCTGCTGTTCCTCAGGATGGCTGGATTTGGGGGTCATGTACATTATGATGGCACTGCCAAAGAAGAGTCCAACTACACAGAGGTGAGAGGAGCAGGTGGAGAATGCTTTCTTCCTTCCTTCCCCAGACTGGATCCTCAGGATGGCAGAGAGGATCCTCATGTAGGAGATCAGGACTAAACAAAGAGGTCCAACTAAGATAAACACACATGCTGTAAAAATAACAAGTTGGTTAAGTTGAGTATCAGCACAGGCAAGCTTGAGGACAGACAGGATCTCACAGAAGAAATGATTTACTTCCTGGGGTCCACAGAAGGGTAATCTCAGAATGAGAACCACATGGACCAAGGCAAGGAGGAAGCTGAATGCCCAGGAGATGATAGTCAGGGTAGTACACAATCTCCAGCTCATGATGACTGTATATCTGAGTGGATGGCAGATGGCCACATAACGATCATAGGACATCACCACCAAGATGAGACACTCCACATGGGCAAAAGCCAAATACAAAAATATCTGCATTATGCAGGGAGCAAAAGATATGGTTTTGCCCTTGTTCAGTAGAATCACAAGCATCTTGGGTACATTATTTGAGGCATAGGAGATGTCAACAATGGACAGATGTGAGAGGAAAAAGTACATGGGAATGTGCAGATGGGAGTCCAAACAGATGAGTCCCAGGATGATGCCATTCCCCAGAAGAGTGAGAACATAGAACAAAGAGAATAACACAAAAAGGAATATCTGTATTTCTGAGCCGATGGAAAATCCCAGGAGGATAAATTCTGTGATCATTGTTTGATTTTCCCACATCCTCCTGTGACAGAAATAGTCAAGCATGATGGAAAGATCACAGCTGAGAAAAATTTTTGAACCTTGGTTATATAGTAAGTTAAATTATATTTTCTAGGTTTTAAAACATTACATTTTAGAAGTATTAGCATCAATTTTTATGATTTAATAAAGAAGAAAATATACTGTAGGATATAGATTAAATAGACACAGGAAGATAATTTCTAATGTCTAATAGTCAAGGTAACCTGATAAGGCAGAACAACTTTTTGTTCTACAGGTAGATGACTTGGATTTAAGTCTTGATTCTGACCTTCATTGCTTTTATGTCCTTGAGAAAACCTCTTTACCACCATGAGATTTGGATTACTCAAATGTAAAATGATTCAATTCAATCAAAAAAATGTAAAGTGCCTATTATGTGTCAAGCACTGTGCTAAGCACAAGGGGCATAAAAAAAAAGACCAAAGATAGTCCCTGCTCTCCAGAAGCTTACCATCTAATGAGAGCAACAGCATGCAAGCAAACAAATATGTACAAATAAGCTATATACAGGAAAAACGAGAAGCAATTTATGGAGAGGAGGCTTTGCAATTAAGAGGATTTGGGGAAGGATTCCTGTAGTAAGTGGGATTTTGGTTGAAACCTAAAGGAAGCCAGGACAGTCAGTAGGCAGAGCAGAAAGGAGAACATGTTAGTCATGGGGGATAGCCAGAGAGAACACTCAGAGACCAGAGGTGGAATGTCTTTTTGATGGAACAGCCAGGAAGCCACTACTTGGATGGAAGATTATATGTTGGGGAATGAGGTATAAGAAGACTATAAAGTAAGACTGTAAAGGTTGGAGAGGCCTAGGTTATATGGGCTTTGAATGCTAAATAGAGTATTTAAAATTTACTTCTCAAGGTAAAAGGAAGTCACTTGAGTTTATTGACAGTGAAGGGACAGTATATCCAAATATCTGATATAGAGCTAACACAATCTTCAGAGGAAAAAAAAATCCCTTAAAGCTTATCTTAATAAAATAGAAGCAGAAAGGATTAATGAATGGGATATGTATTGAAAAATTAGGATATCAACAAATAAAATTATGATAACAAAAAAGTGAATCTTAAAAATTAAAGAAGAAATAGATTGGAAATGAAAAAGACAAGAATTTATAAACTAAAGCTGGTTCTTTGAAAACATTAACAAAATTGATAAATATTTATTCAGACTGATTAAAAATGAGAGGGAATGGAATGAGATCATTAAAATGAAAATAAAACAAGGTAAAATCATAACAAACTAGAAAAAATGAATTTTAAGAATCTTCTGTGCACAATTAAATAACAACACAGCAGAAAAGAAATGTTATCCTTGGAAAAATTAAAATTCAAACTACTAGAACATAAAATAATCTAATTGGAGACAAAGTATAATTAAAAAAGAACTAATAAAGGAAGAAAAACCTTCCCAGTTCAGATCAATTTATTTGGTTATTCTACCAAATGATTAAAGAACAAATAAAGCCTATACTACATCAATTATTCTCCAAAATTGGGAAAGAAACCACCCTACCAAACTCTTTTTATGAGACAAATATAGTCCTAATGTCTTAACCAAGGATGTTTGGTACAACAAAGATTTACATTTATGTTAATAAATAGATTTATATTTAAATTATGAACAAATATTGTTATTTTTATTTAATATGTCCAAATGAATAAAAATCCTGGCAAATAAAAAATTTGATATTAGGAAAACAATCAACACAATCAGATAAAAAAACCCCAAAATCTCAATTATCTCAAAGGATTCAGTAAAATATGTTAGAAAAGTACATCTTTACTAATGTAAAAAAAAATACTTCAAAGTATAAAAAGTATGGGCATAGAAGTCTCTTTTTAAAAAGATGTTGGAAAATACTTTTCTAAAATGACAACTTAGCATTATGTGTAATGTGGGCATACTAGGAGTTTTTCTACCATACGTAGGAGTAAAGCAAGTATGCCTCTCTTTTTCACCAAAATTGTATATGAATCACAGAAAAGTTAACAATAGCAATACAAATAGGTGTGGAAATCCTTATTTGCTCATGACAGAATGTTTTCCTTTAAAAAATCCTGGAAAATCAGTTGAGAAAACTAATGGCATTAGCAAAGTGCAGACTGCAAAACAAAACAAAATCAATGGTATTTATATCTAATAATACCAAAATTCAGCATGCAACACATTCTCTGAAAAATAAGAAAAACATTCATAAGATGCTTTGGAGTCAATCTATGAAAGGATACTCATTTATTATATATGTTCCATTATGAAATTTTTCTTAAGGAAATAAAGAAGAATTTAAATAGCTGGAGGAATATTACATAATATTAACAATTAATATTGACTTAGCTGGGCCAGTGTATTAAAGATGACAATACAATCAAAATTAATTTGCATATTTTGAACTATCAGTCATAGTGCTGAAGAGATCCTTTAAATAGTTTAGACAAAATAACAAAATCATTTGGAAGAACAAAAGGTCAAGAATATGAAGAGAATTATTTTTTTAAACATAGGAATGTGAGGGGGATTTCTTCCATATTTTAAATGATATCATAACAGTAATTATTGAAACAATTCCATACTGGTTTAAAAAAAGGAGATGGAAAATATCCAATATATTTCCAAAATATTCAGTAGATAAGAAAGCATTAAGAAACAATTAAAAAACAAAAAGACAATATACAAAGAAAGAACTACCTATTTGTTAAGAAATGCTAAGAAAAATTGGAAATCAGCCTGGCAGAAATTTTGCCTTGTTCAATATATTATATTATATTCTACAATAAATTCAAAATGGATATGTGACCTTTATAATTAAAATAATACCATTAAATTAGAAGAGAAATAAAAAAGTTTTCATAACTAGGAATGGAAGACAAATTTTAAATTAAAAAATGATGCCTCTATTTATGACAAAAGAGAGAAATTGAAAAGATTTGCCCAGATTAATACATATAGGATAAGGAAGGAATAGCTGACTGAGGTGAAAAATTCTTCACATGAAAAATTACCTGAGAAGAATTAGATGCCTTAGATTTATGGATAACCAGCATTTATATCAGACCGAAAGCAATTCCTCAAAATTACAAATCATCAAAAATATGAGTAAGTGGTTCTCAAAACCAGAATAACACATTATTAATAACCTTATGAAAAAATGTTCCAAATAATTAATAGTAAAACAAATTTAAATAAAAACAACCCAGACATTTTACCTAAGATTCAGAAACCTGGAAAGAAGAGTCAGTGTCAGGAGGATTGTGGAAATATAGGTATGTTAATGCATTGTTGGGGGAGCTGTGAATTAGTGCCATTGCATTAAGCAGCTTGGAATTATACAAATACATTGGCTCAAATGTCCAGACCCTAACATTAACCTAACAAGTCTCATGCTAAGTACATAACCCAAGGAGATCATTGTCAAAAAGAAAAGCACCATATCCCCCCAAATGCATGTGGTAGCAAAGTATTAGAAACAAAGTAGATGTTAATCACATAGGGGATGCACAAATTGTGATACATGACTTTCGTCTGTGCATTTTCGTATGATCATGGATAGGGCTTGGGCCTGGAAGGGATCATTTAGAGAAAGAACAAAACCCTTCGCTGAGTTCAGAAATGAAGGTCCAAAGGGGTATGACTTGCCTGAAGAGGTAGGATTTTAAATTCAGTTCCTTCCATTCCATAGCTTGGGCTTTTTCCTGTACATTACTTTAGAGACCAGTATGAACTATTTTTGAAGAACTGAAAAATGATATCAATAAGATTTCTGTTCTTTATTTAGTCTCTAGCTATCCTTTAGTACAAAATAAAGCATTGGGCTCTGTAATGTGGTTTGACATTGACTGGTAGGCAATTACTGAGTTTCTTACCATATGTAAAAATCAACAATCAAGTAATTTTCTGCCTTTTATTCCATGATCTCATTTTCCTGAGATTCACTGAAATAAAAGCTTACAATTAAAATAATTTCCAAATTATTTTATTTTATAAGAATAAAGTAGAAATGCAAATAACTTGGGAAATACTATTTACAAGAGCAAAATGTGAATAAAATAAGAAACAAAAATTGATTAATCCAGTATCCCACTCAATTTGACTATATAAGAATAAATAAAAAAATTAAAAGAATAATTTTTACATATATCTTCTCGCTAGTTTTACATATGGTAACCATTATCCTACTCCACTGTGCTGCGAACATGCAAACAACAGATGTCAAGAATTAAGATTATAAATTTCAATCAATAGAAATTTATTAAGTGCCTATTAGGTGCCATTCGCTGTGGAAATTTAGATCTGGAATGGGCTTTAAAACTCATCTAATACCATTGACTTTATAGATGAAGAAACCGAGGGCCAGAGGGCTAAGGTCAATTGTCCAAGGTCACACAGGTAGCAAGTAGTAGATGTAGGATTTGAACCAGGATCCCCTGACTCCCAATCCATCCTTCTTTCTACTGTATTATTTTTCCTACTGAAGTTGACTTTTGGGAAGACACTTCATTTTTATAGACTTCCTCAAATAAGATAATTGAAGAAAATGATGTCCAAGTTCCCTTCTTCCCTTAAAGATTAATGCTTCCATTCTGTTCTATAACCTTTGACAGTCCAAAAGATATCAAAAGGAACATGGTGTATTTATTATGAAAGTTTTTTTAAATGGGAAAGAACCTTTAAAGATGAAAAATATTGGTGTTGAGGTAGATCTGCTTAGGGAGCTGGAAGGAACAGCATTTCTTTCTGGAGTAAGGATTAGAGTAAGCAAAAAATATAAAGGACAACATAAGAGGTAGTAGGGGTCCTGTAAACAGTTGCAAACCTTGAGAGCCATAACAAATGAGAAACTACTTTGGAAAATGGGGAAAAATCTTTTATTTGTAATCAGGAGATTCCCTGACTACTACCTATTTAATCTATGTGGGTTTGAGCAACCCATTAAAATTTTCCAGGCCACAGTTTTTTTTTTCATTTCTAAAATGAAGGGGTTGTGTTGGATGGGATTCTAAAATCCCTTTTAACTCTTCATTTGTGATCCTCTGAACTAAGGAAGGGTTTTTGGTATATGGAGCTGGCAGAAAAGTAATGCCCATTATTTTTTTGGTTTCTTAAAATTTTTGATTATTTTTTAAAACCCTTACCTTCTGTCTTGGCAGAAGAATGGTAAGGGCTAAGCAATTGGGGTTAAGTGACTTGTCCAGGGTCACACAGCTAGAACCAATTATCTTTTTAGTCAGAGCTTGATACAACCATAGAAACCATTAAGAGTGTAATCTTTAAATGTGAAGAACAAAGATAGAGAAGGGTCCAATATACTATAGCCCATTTACAGTAGGAACCACTCTAGGTCCAATGATATAATTTCAGACCATTGAAAACTTACCTTGGACTCCCTGAAACTTTGGGTGTTGTTTCTAAGACTCAATTAACAAGTAATATTTTGTGTCTTGACTTTTTTGTTTTTTAAAAGTAAGTAAAACATGAATGTGAAAATAGTGAAGATCCCTTCTAATTAGCAGCAGTCCGGGCTTGGGGGGAGGGTAATATTATGACCATTGAAATTTGGATAATAATTCTACCTTACAAAAAGGAATAAGAGTAAGAAGAGAGCCACATTCAGTATATTTGGAGTCTAAATTGAACTACTCACCCTAACCTACTATTTTGACAACCCTATATTATACCCTTTAATGTATTTGCTCATGTTGTCACCTCTGCCTTGGTTGCCCCCTTCTCCTTTATACTTTTATATCATTCTCTTCATGTTTGGATCTCCTGTAGCATCTCGTATCTCTCTTTGGCACTATACGCTGAATCATAATTGTTGCCATACCTGTTTGATCTCCCCATTTAAAATATAAATTGTCTGAGGATGAATATTTTACTAGATGCTTAGTATGATGCTTAGTGCAGTGTTTCATATGGTTTATTTTTGGAACGTTTAAAACTGGTTTCATTGCTATAGGAACCTTGAGTATTGAAGTTCTGTCCACCAATGGAGAAAAGCAACTTTTCTAAAATGTAGCCCTAAGTTTTCTGGTACGATGAAATGTTAAGTGATTATTTCAGGGACCCATAATACGAGCCAGAGGCATATTTTCCTGACTCCAAAGACAGCACCAAACCCATGCCCTATAATACCTCTCACTTTGAACACAGTCATTTCTTAGTACATATTAAAAGAATGAACTTATGAATTCAATTCTTCATGGAAGCACATTGAACTCTAACCTAATAAAACTGGTATTATTGGCAAATACTTCCTCTGCTGGGGAGGCTTTGCCAGATTTCTTCAGAGGCCCACAGTTACTCCATTGACACCTTGTACACTCATCTGACTTATTCTCATGACTGGACAGGTTGGTTTTCCATCTGGAATTCAGCCTGTTTACACAGAATATTTATGACAAAAAATGCCCTATCATCCATCATCAAAGAACTATGAAGCAAACTTACTAGCTTTCTTTTTACAGCAAGAAAAAAAAGCAAGTCCTTCCCGTGGAGGACTTGAAATTTTCACTACCTTTTGCAACTCTTATAGGGCACTGTACCTCTCCTCCCTGCCCAGGGTGACAAAAGGACAACAGAAAAATATCTTTCTAGACTGGTCACTCATTCCAAAGATGATGTCCAGGATACATACATTTCAGAGGCAGGAAAAGGATCAGAATTCCTCTAGGCAGATCACTCCAATATTCTCTTTAAATTTGGCTTGATGACAACATATTGAGTGGTTTCCTGGTGTAATATGCATAAGACATGCTTCAGTTATGTGGGGGTTTATTACTCCTCTTCATCTCCTCATCAGGAGCATGGCATGCCAAGTTCATCTGCCTTCAAAATGTGCCACTCTGCCCAAAGTGGCATCTGAGTGGAATCAGAACAACAGATAGGGCACATGAGTTTGCTGCTTTTAATCTAGATTCAGAGTTAGACATATGCTCAGCTCAGAGAGCATATTTTATTTCCCTTCCAGTGATGATGATTCCTGATCTTGCCAGTCATCCCTCATGTTTAAGTCATCTCCCAGAGAAAATGAAGCACTTAAGTTTAGTATTGCATAAGTACTAGCCTTTACCTGAAAGTTAGCCTGGGAAGAAGTCTCCAACTTCCACACACACAGGACTTCTCACTGCCCTTCTTAACAAGGGTTAAGGCAGCATCTGCTCAAACCTATAACTTCTCCAGACACTCTTGGGGATTCCGTGCAGGAGACTGTTCCATGGGACATTATCCCCAAACATCTTTTTCCTGTAGGGAAACCTAGGGATTATTTGTCTTTCTTTTTTACTCTCTCTTGAGAATCCAGGGAGATAGTTCAGGTGGTACATATTCTCACTCAGTAAAAGACATACATAGGAAACTCAAGAAATAACAAGCTACATTCCTTGGGAATATGTCACAAATAATAGGATCCAAATACTTTGACTTTTTAAAATCAGGTATCCTGATATTGTTTCAAATGCTGAAGTCTCCTATTGAACTATGAGAAATGGTGTGACCTGGAAAATCCTTGCTAAAGGGACCCCTTTGAAACCTATTATGGTCTAGTCTCATGGGAATAGATTATCCCAACAGGTACACATATACATTTTTTTCTCCTAGAAGTTATGAATGTAGAAGAAATAACTATTAAATATTTTCCCTTTCAAAAATTCTCAAGATTACAGACCTTAGAGCTGGAGAAGGCCTTAGATATAATCAGGTCAAAACTGTTCATTTCCCATATGATGAAACAAAGACCAAGAGAGGGAAAGTAACTTATTCATGGTCAAACATAAAGTAAGAAAATCAAGATTTGAATTCTATTCATCTAATTCCTTCATTTTGCCTTAATTCAGTTTGTCTCAAATTGCCCTCTCAGTTTCAAATACTTTCCAGGTTTAACAGGGTTATACAAATCTCACAGTTGGAAAGTCATTTAGTCTCACCTGAACTCCAATATTTGCTTAATATTAACTCCAGTCATATTTTCTGAACCATGATTCAAGCTCTCATTACCTCCTAAGACCTAGAATATCATATGTTATGCTATATTTTTTGGAATATTTTTCCATGGTTACATGATTCATTTTCCCATCCCTCTTCCCTTCTCCCACCCAGAGTTGACAAGAGGTTCCACTGGGTTATACATATATCACTGTTCAAAACCTATTTCCATGTTATTCATATTTGCAATAGAGTGATCTTTTAATGCTGAAACCCCAATTATATCCCCTTTGAACCACATGATTGATCATGTTTTTCTTTTGTGTTTCTGCTCCCACAGTTCTTTCTCTGGATGTGGATAGTGTTCTTTCTTCTAAGTTCCTATGGATTGTCTTGGATCATTGCAATGCCGCTAGTAGAGAAGTCCATTCTCTACCACAGTGTACCACAGTGTGTCAGTCTCTGTGTACAATGTTCTCCTAGTTCTGCTCTTTTCACTCTGCATCAATTCCTGGAGTTCTTTCCAGTTCACATGAAATTCCACCAGTTTATTATTCCTTTCAGCATAATAGTATTCCATCACTATCAGATACTACAATTTGTTCAGCCATTCCCCAATCGATGAACACCCCCTTGTTTTCCATTTTTTTTTTGCCACCACAAAGAGTACAGCTATAAATATTTTTGTATAAGTTTTTTTCTTTAACTCTTTAGGGTACAAACCCAGCAGTGGTACGGCTGAATCAAAGGGTAATGTTTCTTTCAAAGCTCTTTGTGCATAATGCCAAATTGCCCTCCAGAATGGTTGTACAAATTCACAATTCCACCAGCAGTGTATTAGTGTCCCAATTTTGCCACATCCTCTCCAACATATATTACTTTCCTTTGCTGTCATATTGGCCAGTCTGCTAGGTATAAAGTGGTAACTCAGAGTTGTTTTTATTTGCATTCCTCTAATCAGGAGGGATTCAGAACACTTTTTCATGTGCTTATTGATAGTTTTGATTTCTTCATGTGAAAACTGCCTACTCATGTCCCTTGACCATTTGTTGATTGGGAAATGGATTGTTTTTTTTTTTTTTTTGTAAATTTGACTTAGTTTCTTATATATTTGGGAAATTAAACCTTTGTCAGAGAGTTTTAGTATAATCCCCCCCCCCCCAACCCCAGTTTGTTGCTTTCATTCTAATTTTGGCTGCATTGGTTTTGTTTGCACAAAACCTTTTTAATTTAATACAATCAAAATTATTCATTTTAAATTTTTAAATATTCTTTATCTATTGCTTAGTCTTAAATTTCTTCCTTTCCCACAGATCTGACAGGTATGCTATTCTATGCTCACCTAATTTATTTATGATTGCACTCTTTATATTTAAGTCATTTACCCATTTTGAATTTATCTTGGTATAGGGTTTAAGATGTTGATCTAAATCTAATTTTTCTCATACTGGTTTTCAATTTTTACAGAAGTTTTTGTTAAATAGTGAGTTCTTATCCTAAAAGCTGGGATCTTTGGATTTATTGAACACTAGCTTGCTGAGGTCATTTACTCTTAGTCTTTTTCATTGATCCACTCTTCTGTCTCTTAGCCAGTACCCCATTGTTTTGATCACCACTGCTTTATAGTACAGTTTAAGATCTGGCACCGGTAGAACTCCATCCTTCATATTTTTTTCATTATTTCTCTTAATATTTTGATCTTTTGTTTTTCCAGATGAACTTTGTTATAGTTGTTTCTAATTCTATTTAGAAAAAGTTTCTTTGGTAGTTTGATGGTTATAGCACTGAATAAGTAGATTAATTTGGGTAGATTGTCATTTTTATTATATTAGTTTGATGCAATCTGGTATGTATCAGACAGGAAGATGTATGATCTCCATGATCTCTATTTATTATGACAAAGAGACAAATTTTTATAATGAGAGAGTTCTGTTAGGCAATAGATCTATACATCAAGTTATACATATACTGGTTAGACATCTGTTTGCAAAATGCCATGAATTTCTTTCTTGGGGGTTGGCACAAGAGATCTGAAACTTTCTCAGGAACAGAACATAAATATCCCTTAGTGACCTATGAAAACACTTCACAATGAGCCTTGGACATTTCCTCTGATAAGATGCTTATAACAGTTCTCCATTGACAACTCGACTTTGTACATGATGTTTGGCCAAGAGGATTAGTCCTTCTGTGTGAGAGATTCAGACCTTGCCAGCAATCTCAGGCAAACTTACAAGCCTGGATGCTTTCCTCAATGGGCCTAATTTGTCCTAGGTACCACCATATATCTATATTAGCTCATCTTACCCAAGATCAATTAATGATTTTCCAATTGTTTAGATATAGTTTTATTTGTGTGAAAAGCATTTTGTAGTTGTGTTCATAATTCCTGAGTTTGTCTTGGCCAATAGATTCCCAAATATTTTATATTGTCTAGAGTGATTTTAAATGGAGTTTCTCTTTCTAACTCTTGCTGCTGAGTTTTGTTGAAAATGTATAGAAATTCTGATGATTTACGTGGGTTTATTTTGTATCTTTCAACTTTGCTAAAATTATTATTTGAATAACTTTTTAGTTGATTTTTATCAGATTCTCTAAGTATACCATCATATCATGTGAAAAAGTAATAAACTACCTTGATGTCTTCAATTACTTTTTTCTTTTCTAATTGCTACTGCTAGCATTTCTAGTACAATATTAAATAATAGAGGTGATAATGGGAGATCCTTGTTTCATTCCTGATCTTATTGGGAAGGTTACTAACTTGACCCCATTGCAGATGATACTTGCTAATGGTTTTAAATATATTGTTTATTATTTTCAGGAATAGTAGATGATACTTGCTAATGGTTTTAAATATATTATTTATTATTTTAAGAAATAGCCCTGCTATTTCTATACTTCATAGTGTTTTCAATAGGAAAGGATGTTATATTTTGTCAAAGGCTTTTTCTACATCCATTGAGATAATCATGTGATTTCTATTGGTTTGATTATTGATATGGTCAATTATGTGGATGGTTTTCCTAATATTAAATCATCCTTGCATTCCGGGTATAAATTCTACCTGATAATAGTTAATAATCCTTGTGATAATTTGCTGTAGCCTTTTTGCTAGTATTTTATTTAATATTTTTGCATCTATGGTCATTAAAGAGATTGGTCTGTAGTTTTCTTTCTCTGTTTTTGGTTTGCCTGGCTTTGGAATCAATACCATATTTATGTCATAAAAAGCATTTGGCAAGACTCCTTTGCTTATTTTGTCAAATAATTTGTATAGTATTGGAATTGGTTGTTCTTTAAATGTTTGATAGAATTCACTTATGAATCCATCTGGCCCTGGAGATTTTTTCTTAGGAAATTCTTTGATGGCTTGTTCAATTTCTTTTTCTGGGATGATTATTTAAGTATTCTATTTCCTCTTTTGTTATTCTAAGCAATTTATAGTTGTCATATTTATTGCCATATAAATGGGTAAAATAGTTCTTAATAATTACCTTAATTTGCTCTTCATTAGAGATGAGATCACCCTTTTCATCTTTGATGCTGTTAATTTGATTCTCTTCTTTTTTATTAGATTAACCAGTACTTTATTTATTTTATTTATTTGTTTTTTCAAAGTACCAGCTTCTAGTCTTATATATTAGTTCAATAGTTCTTTTACTTTCAATTTGATAAATTTCTACTTTAATTTTTAGGATTTCCAATTTAGTTTTTATCTGGAGATTTTAATTTTTTTTCTTTTTCTAATTGTTTAAGTTGCAAGTCCAATTCATTGATCTTCACCCTCTTGATTCCGTTGCTATAGTCACTCAGAGATATACATTTTCCCAAGAAATGCTTTGACTGTATTGCATAGGTTTTGATATGTTGTCTCTACATTGTCATTCTCTTTAATGAAGTCCATAATTATGTCTATAATTTCTTTTTTGATCCACTAGTTTTGAAAAATTATTTAGACTCCAATTAATTTAAAATTTGCCTTTCTATAGACCCTTGTTAAGTATAATTTTTATCACATTATGATCTGAAAAGGTGGCATTTATTATTTCTGATTTTCTGCATGTGTTTGCAATATGTCTATGCCCTAGTATATGGTCAATCTTTGTATATGTACCATGTAGTGCTGAAAAGAAGGAATGGTCCTTTCTATCCCTGTTCAGTTTTCTCCAGATATCTATTAACTCTAATTTTTCTTGCATTTCACTCACTTCCCTTACATCTTTCCTATTTGTTTTTTGGTTTGACTTATTTGGTTCTGAAAGGGGAAGGTTAAGATCCCCCACTAGTATGGTCTTACTATCTGTTTCCTCCTGGAGCTCCTTTAACTTTTTCTTTAGAAATCTAGATGCTGGACTTCCGGGTAATCATGGCTGCAATCTAGATGCCACACGCTTCCTCTCCCTGGCACCGAACGAAATAGACTACATCAAAGGAGCATAAAAATCACCTTTGGAGGAACAGAAGGACTCCCCAGTACTCCCCAGTACCCCACAGAGGCAAAGGTACATGGGGTTTGAACATTTCCACACTATAATAAGAAGGAGGAAAAGCTTGCACAGAAATGTGAACTGAGCCGCCCTTCCCCCCCCCCCCCACTTCCCCCACCAAACCAGAGTGAGCTGGGAATGTCTCTGTCTGGGGGGCACTCCAGGGTCCTTGGGATCTGGGGACTGCCAGGAAAAAACATTTCAGGGTGGTTTCACGGGAGAATCCTGCACTGAGCACAGTGGGCCAAGGGAGCCGTACTTGGGGCGGTTGCGCTGAGCATCTGGGTGGAGCTAAACACCAGGGGCGGACCATGCACTGATTATCTGGGCAGAGCTGAACACCTGGGCAGTTTGGCTGTGATCAGGGGCCCAGCACTCTAAGAAACCTCGGAGGTTGGGAAGAACTAGTCTGAGGCAACCTAAATTCACAGGAAAAACTGTCCATATCACCCAGACCCCAGACCAAAAAGGAAAGGGGAATAAAACCACCAAAGGGATGGCTCACATGGCCCAAAATCAAGCCTCCAGGAAGAAAGGGAAAAAGGTGACTATTGAAAACTTTTATGGTGGAAGTACCCAAGGAAAAGAAGAGAATGAGGATGAAATCCAAAAAAATCAGAACATGCCTCCCAAAATGGAAACTATCAACAAGCTCTGGAAGATCTCAAACTGGAACTTACCCAAAAGATGGAAACCTGGAAAGAAAAATGGGAGAAAGAGATCAGCAGTCTGACAGATAAGACTGCTCAATTGGAAAAAGAGCTTGAAGCATCCAATAGAAGGGTAGACAAAGCTGAAAAGCAAAACCAGTCCCTAACGACCAGAATTAAGCAACTCAAAGAAAGTGAGATCATAAAACAGCAAGAATCAATAAAGTAAAGCCAAAAAATTAATGAATTAGAAGAAAACATAAAATATCTCACTGAAAAGGTCACAGACTTGGAAAACAGAGGAAGAAGAGACAACCTCTGAATTATTGGTCTCCCAGAAAAACCAGAGATAAACAATAAACTCGATGTTATTCTACAGGAGATTATAAAAGAAAATTGCCCACATGTTCTGGAGCAAGGGGGCAAAATAGAAATAGAAAGGGTTCATAGAACACCCTCTATACTAAATCCACAAAAGACAACCCCTAGGAATTTAATTGCTAAATTCAAGAGCTTCCAAGAAAAGGAGAAAATCCTACAAGAAGCCAAGAAGAGGAGCTTCAGATATAGGGGGGCTCCCATAAGGATCACACACGACTTAGCAGCTAACACACTAAGAGACCGCAAAGCTTGGAACATGATATTTAGAAAGGCAAGAGAGCTGGGTCTCCAACCAAGAATCAACTACCCAGCAAAACTGACTATATACTTCCAGGGGAAAGTATGAGCATTCAACAAAATAGAAGATTTCCAAGCATTTGCTAAGAAAAGACCAGAACTTAGTGGAAAATTTGATATCCAAGCACAGAAAGCAAGAGAAACATGAAAAGGTAAATATGAAAGAAAGGGAAAAGGAGATAAATCTTATCTTTTTCTTTAAGTCAAACTCTCTTCTATAACATACATTTACAACAAATTGTATATATTAATATGTGGGGAAAATGTTTTGTGTAACTCTCAAAAATTGTATGCATCATAAGAGTAGTTAGAATAAACATGCATAGGGAAAGATTGGGGCATTAAGAAGATTTGGGGAAAGTGGGGGTAAAGAAAGGAAAAGGGAGGGGGGAACCATCAATAACACTAAGATTTACTTCAAGAAATAGGGGGGGACTTAATAGAATAATCTTTCCCATATAAAGATACACATGGGAAGGGGAGGGGAAGAAATGTCATATGAGAAGGAAAAGAAGAGAGCGTGAAGTGGAATTACTTAAACCTTACTCTCAGTGAAATCAAATATGAGAGGGAAGAACATCTAGATCCAGTGGGATCCTGAATTCTATCTTATCCAACAGGGCAAGAAAGAAAGGAAAATTAAGGAGGGGGAGGGAGAGAGAGTATAAAAAGGGAGGGAAGGAGAGGGGGGAGGGGAAGGGAGCATAAAAAGGGAGGGGCTAGAAAGGGAAGCATGTCAAGGGAGGGGACTAGGGGGACTGACCTATCATAGGAGGAATAAAAAATTTAAAAAGTTGAATTACAGGATACAGTTATTCAGTGCCTATAGAAGGTGCTTGTTTTATATGTGAGCAATGAACCCAAAAGTCCTTTTCTCTAATTTTACTAGCTGTTGCGGTGGTTCACAGGACTTGGAATGGACCTTCCCAGGCAGGTTGAGTTCCCCATTGAGGTGGAAGTTTTTTATATACTTTGTTTCCTGGGTGTAGATCATGAAGTGAGAAATCTATAGGTCTTGCTTATACTGTTAATGAAGACTTTTTGGGTCTTGAATGTCACCAAGAACATAAATTACCATCCTGGTGGAAGGGTAGAGTAAGTAAAAGAGTTACAAATATAAAAGTATCCAAATCTTATGGGAAATCCTCCCTCCTCCAGGAGCCATCCAGGAGTCACCAAGACCTATAGGAAATCTTTCCCACCTCTGGCAATCATCAAGGTGTCACCAAGACCCATGGGAAATCCTCCCACTTCTGGGATGAGATTGTAACAGCCATAAAAGTCATGTTTTTATATATCCCATCCTTTGCAAATGTGGAGGTGAGAAATACAATAAATATGGAGGTGGGGAATACAATGGTGCTATTGTACTTCACTTTATCACTCATATACTTACTACTACTCAAATCAAAGGTAGGCAAATGGTCAGTCAGAGGTAGTGGTACTCTTAGATACCCCAAAATCACTCCTAAAAACCCATTAAAATAATTAATATGGGGAGTGGGGATAATGGATTAATATAATTAGCATTAAAACATGAGGGTCCGGGAAATCAAAAGTTTTGCTCTCTGATTCCGGAGTCCTTTCTCCCCCCCCTCACAGCTTCATAAAGATCCTAGGCTATTTCTCTGGGGTCCCCCATTCTGAGGGGGATTTTCACCCTGAGTATAGTGTGGATAAGCCCCATTTCGGGTATTTTGGTGTGAGTTATCACTTGTCTCATTTGAATTATTAGTTCTAAATGCATTTCTATTATTGTTATTATTTCTATAATTGTTATTATTTCTATCTACCTGATTCCACTTTCTACAGTTCATTATTGACATGACCCCCTTTTCCACAGAAGTAATACATTAATGGTTGACTTCTGGATTCCTGCAAAGGGGCTAAGGCCACTCCTTGAATTCCATTTCCTTTTTCAATTTTTTCCATTAGTACTTTTATTTCTTTCCTTAATTCCTCCACTAAGTCAGTGTTGTCTTCATCTTTCTTTTCATGGCCATTAAAGACATAAACTGCTACTTTTTTCAATTCCTCAAGATCCATATTATCCCAGTTTGAGCAGTTAGTCTTAAAATAGTCTTTGACCACTTTATAACTTTATAACACTTTATAACACTTTCCTTATTTGTCTAACATCCCTTTCTCTAGAAAGATCCAGGTCTATATATCTACCTCCCAGCTCAATAAGTCTATACATAAATTGGGAGGGATTTTCATAATTTTTTGCTGAAGATTTTTGAATTTTATCCATGTTCCAGGCCCATCAGTACAAGCTCTCATTGCTTTTAATAATGCCTCTCTAGCCTGGCATAATTTCAAGTAATCTTGTCCATTATTCAAATTCTATTTTCGGTCTTCCTATGAATTTCTCTCCTTCTACAGGACTGATTAACAAGAGAAACAATTTTATTTTTTTCTCTTTCCATTAAAAAGGTTTGGAGCAAATTTTCCAAGTCAATCCATGTGGGATCATAAATGTGGTAAATACTTTCTGGCTTTTTTAAAAATCATAATGGGCCCATCTTAAAAGGAAGGAATATTTTCCTTGATTCCCTCAGTATCTTTTGGAGGGAAAGGTATTTGGTGTCTAACCCACTCTTATTGTAAGTGGGTATTTCCCTTAAGGAGAATAGAACTTTAACTGAATTATTTTCAATTTCTGTTGCTTGGTTTTTGTTTGAGTTGCAAAGGAGTAGATAAAGGGAGGGGGAGGAGTAGGTGAGCTGAGAGGAAGGGGTTGGTCTGGGGGTGGGGTAGGGTGAAAGTATCTGGGGTAGTGTGGGGGGAAGAGGAGGAAATAGTAGAGGTAGGGGCAGGGGGTGTGATGGGTTGGGCAGGGGAAGGAGGGGCTGGGGCAGAGGAGGAAGAATGAGAGGTAGGGGTGGGATAAAGCTGAGCAATGTAATAGAGAAGATTGCCATGGCAAGAGCAATTAGGATGAGGCAGAGGCTGTATAGGCTTAGATGGTTAGGAGGTATATTGTAGGGGTAAAATTTATGGTTGGACTAAATATATTTTGAGTTGGTTGCCAGGGATTTAATTATTAAATCCCAATGAATTGGTCAAATCAGAATGGCTTTTATGGTAGTTTATTTACAATAGAGGGAAGAAATGAAGAAAATGAGAGAAATAAAGAAAGAGAGATAGCTGCTCCGGCCTGGTCTGAACCAGGAATTCAGGAATTCAGATGTACCAGGTGGGGGGGGGAGGTAGAGGATTAAATTTAACATGGCTTTCAGCCATGAGGACTCCTCCAAGATGAAGGGTCTCTCCAGAGGCTAGTGACTCCAGAAAGCCAAGGGAAAGGGAGTCCTAAGACAATGGATCTCTCCAGAGGTTGGTGCCTCCAGAAAAGCCAAGGAAATGGAGTCAGCCTTTTCACTCACCATGTGGCAGTCCACAGTGAAGCAATCTGAGATCTCAAGCCCAAGTTCCAAGGTGAAGACCTCCTCACAGGAAGTGACTGTGAAATATAAAGGCAGTTCTTTGCATCACTTCCTGTGTCTTACATATACCAATAGTGGTTTAAACTTGGCTTTGGACTGCCCAGGAGGCAGTCAGTTGTTTGTTATTTGTCACTTGCTAGCACATTTGGGTCATAGATCTTCCTCCCCCACACTTAATCCCTAAGTGGGAGTGTATACATTCCTGGTGACTAAAATTCTAAAGAATAAATAGGGTGAAATAATCTCAATTTTACAATAGGGAGATGAATCTCCCTTCTGAATCTCTAGATAACTCAATCTTTTCTCAAGATTTTCTATCTGAATCTTGAGATCACTCAAGCTAACATTCTGATGTCTTTCCTTGAGGAGAAATTGATAAAATGCAAGGTTTGCAATTAGAATGAACACACCTAGAAACAGTACTAAATAAAGCCACTCTGAAACTGTGAGCTGTGTAAGCTTGGTAATATTTTCCAGGACCAGGAGCTGTTTCAGATAGGCAAGAAACTTCTTTCAGAGTGTGGGCCATACTTTTCAGCACATTTCTCAGTTGTTTAGTTATTTTCAAATCCAATAATAAAATTGCTTACAATTCTTCTTCCTGTCCATAGATGGTGCTTCCTTAATATGTACTGGCTAGGGGCTAGAGTCTCACAAGGCTAGTGGACTGGGTTTTATAAAGACTTTAGAGAAAAAGGAAATTTGGTATAGATGGAGACACACCCTAATTAGCCTTTCAATGGAGGACAGGTGAAAAGCCTTATCCTGAGACTAAAAAAAAGAAAAGCTTTCTATTTTAGGCAAAAGAAAACACACTTTCTTGTAGGTTTAGGATTAAGGGGGCAGTTTAAGTTAACTTTACTGCTGTTTTCCCTGATTGCTATCTTCAGTGTTCTACTTCCCACTTAAATCAATGCTAGAGTCATTTGTGGGTTCAGAAAAGATCTTAAGGAAAGAGTAGACTTCTAGGAGTAAGATAAGGCTAAACTTTGTCAACTTAGCCCAACAATTAACACTTTTTGACAATAAAAAAACTGAGCTGGCCCTATTAACTTCTTCAGAGGTTAAGAAAAAAAATGGTTTCCCAGGCAACAGCAAGCAATGGCTATTCAGCTATTCTCAGTCAAGTTAGCCCTCGCCCTTTTGTACAGGAAAACCAAGGTGCTTCCAAATGGCTGTGGGACCCTGGCTGGGGGCAGAATGCAGTAGCTTGCAGACTGTAGGAGTGGCGAGAAGCAGTGGAAGGCATGTGCAGATGGTGTGTGTGTGGGGCAGGGGTATGTGTGGGAGTGTAGCTCTCTGCTGTGTGGCTCCTGGTGGCTTTCCTTTGGCAAACTTGGGACAGTGTTGCCATTGAGCTAATTTCCTTAGCTATTTTCTCTGTCACTGCTGCAGGGCTTCTAAAGTTTTTTTTTTTTTTATAAGACCAATGGCTATTGCTTTGAGGCTAATCTGCCCTTTTGTCCATTTTAAAACTGATCTATCAACTTAGAGGGGAATAAAGACTGAGCTCCAGAAGTAGCTACTAACAAATTGACTTAAGGAGAGTAGGAAGTGAAGAAAATTGGAGAAGATTGAGGGTAATTGTTAAACCTTTGTAGACTGCAGATTGCAATAAATGAAAATAAAATTATTAAGTATAATATTAATGAAATATTGTGGTTGCTGTTATAAAATCAACTCTCAAGTCAGGAGTCTGTCAGTAGCTCTTAACAATGTAATTTTAATAAAAAATGGAAATATATGAAAAAAGGAAGGGGACAGAAAATCTCACCTATCTAGAAAAAAATCCTAAGCCAAAATCCAAAGCCTGCCAAGCTGCTTAGCCTGCAAAGTCCTTGAGTGCCAACTGAGAGAGAGAGAGAGAGAGAGAGAGAGAGAGAGAGAGAGAGAGAGAGAGAGAGAGAGAGAGAGAGAACTCTGGCTTCTTCTGATATCAGTTAAAGCAAGTCCACTAAGTCAGCCTTTGACTCACCAATGGTGACAGTCAAAAAGAAGTCTGGGTGTCTGTCTTCCAGTCCTCCTCTGAGTCAGTCTTCAAGTCACTCCTTTGAGTCAGTGCCTGAATTTCTGAAAATCCCAAATGTTTATCTCTCAGAATTTCCAAATGTCTGAATGACCATCTTCTTTCCCATTCTGAGTGACTGATATTTCACTCCAAGCATGGGTGACTGACTCTCTTATTCAGTCTTGGTTTCCTATATTTAAAGACCTTTTTCTCTTGTGTCACTTCCCCTAAATTTTCACGTCTACCAATCACAGCAGAAGCTTTTCTCCAGGACTGCCCATTCTTTAGCTCTTATCTTCTTTGGTTAGATTTTCTCCACTCTTTAGTTCTCACCTTCTCTGGTTAGATTATATCTTTTTGGGTTACTTAATAATTCTTTTGGTAAATTCACCTTTTGTAGTTACTTAACATCTTTCTGTGGTTAAAATGGGCAGATCTACTTAAATACTTAATTATCACCTTTTGTAGATTAAAATCTAAAAATAGATTGTAGCTTACAATTCTAGCTTCACTATAAAGGAAGAGCTAAGTACCTTCATTGTTACAATCATGAGATTACAATTTTATCTTCACAATAAAGAAAGAGCTTAGTATCTTCATTGTTACAATCAGGAGATAGCTAAATCCAATCTTCACAGTATGCAGGCAAAAATGGAGTGTGGGGTAGGAAAAACTTAGGGAGTGGTTCCTATTATCATACTTATAAACAAAATATAGTAAGATTCTGGTTTTTAATCCACTCTGCTATCTGCTTTCCTTTTATGGGTGAGTTCATCCCATTTGCATTCAGTGCTAGGATTACTAACTGTGTATTGCCTGCCATCATATTATCCCCTTTAAATCCTGTTCTATTCCCTTTCTCTCTGTTCCTCCTCACCAGTATTTTGCTTTTTATCACACACCCCACTTTCCCCTCCCTCCAATTACCTCCCTCTTTCCTTGCCTTCATTGTGCAGTAAGACAGAATTCTATACCCCACTGAGTATACTTGTTTTACCCTCTCTGAACCAGTGATGATGAGAGTAAATTTTAAGCATTATCCTTCACTACCCTTATCCTCCCCTCTCTAGAATGATTTTTCTTGCCTCTTTATGTTATATAATTTTCCCCATTCTATCTCTACCTTCCCTTTTCTTTCTGTGCAACCCTCTCTTTCAGCCCTTGATTGATTCTTTTTACATATCATTGCATATATATCATATAATACATACATATTGTTCTATAACATCACATTAACATATATATCATATCATCATATATATCATATCCTGATAATCAGTTTACTTCTCCACTCTCTTTCTAAGTAAATTCCTTCTATCTTCTCTACTGTAATAATAGGATGATAACATGTATTATTAGGATGGAAACTGACTAGATACTTTGCTTTGTGTCCACAAAGTATTCTAGTTTTCCTCCTTGAAGAAAAGTCCAAGAGTGAACCTTCCTTCACTGAACTCAGTGCACAAACTGTCTTGGAGACTAGAATATATATGTGTGTGTGTGGTGTGTGTGTGTGTGTGTGTGTGTGTGTGTGTGTGTGTGTGTGTGTATTATAAAGGTTAAATATAAGGATTATAAACTGAGGATGCCTTAATACTCAGGGAACTAAATGCTCTACCCACTCCCTTTTTATTGCAAAACGAAATTCTTCTGGTCTTGAGAATTCACCCAAGCTACTCTGTAAAATCTCCTTATCAATAACTAAAATTTCCCCAAAACAGTGACTAAACTGACAAAATCCTTATATATAAGTTCAAGTACCTCTGTATTAAAGTTGTCTCCAAGAAAGTAACGACAATGAACCAAAATGGCAGAGGTTCACTCAGCTGAGTTTGGCTCTGAAGTGAGACTCAGAGTCTAAGCAAGCAGTATTTTCTGTGATTTTTCTTCAAAACAAAATGTTATCACAACAAGAGATAGAAATTGGTTTCCTTCTTGGTGTTTTCCAAAGTGGAAAAAAGGAAAAATACCAAGATAGTTCAAGTTTTCTCTTCATTTCTCCTCAAAACCAAGGCTCTGGTCAGAGAGAGGGAAAATGTTGGTTAACCCCCACAACAGTCAGGGATAAACTGTCACTCCTTCACTCTCACACTTAACCCTTCTCCTTTCATTCTAAACCTTGCACAGAATTTCCTGCATATGCCTCTCTGCATTTCTGGAGACCACATTCCAAGTCCTCAACCTATAAAACTTATCTTATCAAATTATATCTTTTATAATCTCATTCTTATACTACTACAAAGAATAATTTTTGAGGATTACAAAAATCCTCTTTCCATGTAGACATAAAAATATTTTGACTTTTATGAGTCCCTTATATTTTCTCTTTCTTATTTACCTTTTTTGAATTTCTCTTGTGTCTCATGTTTGGACTTCAAATTTTTTGTTTTAAGTTTGACTTATTCCTCAGGAATGCTTGGAAGTCTTCTATCTTATTGAATGTCCATTTACCCCTCCCCCAAAATAATATACTTAGTTTTGCTGGATAGGCGACTCTGGGTTATGTGAAAATTAAATTTAACTTTCCTCCAATTGTGAAAATGAAATTAACTCTCCCCTGATTATGAAGATAAAAGTGTAATGCCTGCCAATTTTTAGATTTAATCACAAAAATGTGTAAACACCCTACTTAAAAGTTGAGTGGGGAGATCTGCCCATTTTTAGATTTAGTCACTAAAGGTGTAAACACCCCATTCACACTTGAGTGGGGGAGGTCTATGACCAATATGTGCAATAGTGGGTGATGAATCAGAATCAATTGACTGTCTCCCGGGCAGTCCTAAGCAAGGCTTTGGATTATGATTTGTCCATGTAAAAAGTGGAGGAAGACACAGGAATTGACTCAAAAGAAAGTGTCTTTAAAATGAATTATAACTTCCTATGAGACACAGTTCTTTCTTTTTTTGGAGTGGAAGCTGGTGGAGAATCTGCTGACTAGACCCAAGACATAGTGAGTGAAAGGCTGACTCTTTTCATATTGGAATTTCTGAAGAGAATAGCCTCAGGAGAGACTTCCCCAGGTCTCCCTGCCCAGGTTGAGTCAGGGACCAGGAGTAAATTACTTAGTGCTTAGGCTAAATATCTTACCCTATTCTCTCTCTGATTTTCTTCACTCTTCATATATTTTATAAATAAATTATAAATAAATCTCTTTATGAATAAATTAATTTCTTGGAAACCCTATTTTAAATATAATCCAGTCCAATCTTTTTATATAATAATCCCCCTTTCCCTCTTATAGTTATAAACCCAAATCTTTTGGCTTCCTGAATATCATATCTCATGCCTTTTGGTCATTTAATATAGAAGTCACTAGTCCTATGTGATCCTGACTGTAGTGCCATGGCATTTGAATGGTTTCTTTCTGGATGCTTGAGTATTTTTCCCTTGACTTTTTGGTTCTTGAATTTAGCTATTATATTCCTGGAAATTGTCATTTGAGGATTTCTTTAGAGATGTGATCTGTGAATTCTTTAAATTTCAATTTTGTTTTCTTGTTCAAGGATCTCTAGGCAGTTTTCTTTGATAATTTCTTGTAATATGATGTCCAAGATTTTTTCTTAATCAAGGTTTTAAGGTATTCCAATAATTCTGAAATTGTCTCTTTTAGAACTATTTTCTAGGTCAATTGTTCTTTCAATTTTTTTCTTTCATGTTTTCTTCTGTTTTTTTTTATTCCTTTTATTCTGTTTTATTGTTTCTTGATTTCTCATGAAATAATTAGTTTCCAGATGGCAAATTCTGATTTTTAAGGCCTGATTTTCTTCAGTCCATTTTTGGTTCTCCTTTGTAATTGGCCCATTTCTTCTTGCATCACTTTCATTTCTCTTTCCCACTTTCCCCCTCCCTCTCTTAATTGGTTTTTGAAGTTTTTGTGAGTTCTTCCAGAATCTGTGCCCAATCCATATTTTTCTTATGGACTTTGGGTGTGTTTCCTTTGCTTTCACTGTTCCCTTCTGTGTCTATACCTTGCTCTTTGTCTCCACAAATTTTTTTAGTTAGGTGCTTTTTTGTTGTTTGCTCATTTTTTGGTCTGAAGGCTGAGAGCTGTGAGAGATCCCTCCCTCTGCTGATTCAATTGGCCCTTGAGATACTAATAGCTTAAAAACTTGCTGCAGGCTTATGTGTAAGTTTTTGATCTCACTCTGATCTTGATCAGGTCAGGGGCTGATCAAATTATAACCCCACTTATAGGTTCAAGTTTTTGGTCTCATTGTGTACTTGATCCAATCAGGCACAACCTTGATAGTCTTTTCTTTTGGAGCTCTGCCCTGAGCTTTAGGCAAAAAGATCAGCACTTAGTCCTTAGTGCTATCAGTCAATCCAACGTGTGAACTAAGTCCTTATCCCAAATCCAGACTAGAATTCACTTGACTGGGATTCCTGACTTCTCCATTGGCTTGAAATTTCAAGGAGTATGGATTGGCTGCTTATACCACTATTTGCTCAGGGAGGATCTCAGGTTGTGGATGTTGGCTTGGGCATAGGTTGTGAACCTTGGACAGCAGATGTGTAGTGGGCGGGGTTGGCTTGCTCTTCTCTTCTTGCTATGGCTTCTTGCTGGCTCTGCTCTTCTCTCACCCACAGTGCCCCAGATGTTCTTTGCCTACCTTTTGGGTTTTTCTTTTCTTGACAGTTGTTTCACTCTGTCTCCTTGTTGATTCTTTCACTCCAGTATTCTTTTTGTGGCAATATTTTAATTTTGGTTGGAGAGAATCCTCATGGTTGCACAGAGCTGCTCTGGATTACTTCACCATCTTGGCTCCCCATATTCTATTTTTTATTAAAATTCTAGTTTCTTTTTCTCTCCAGATTATTCTCTTAACAATTTCTAAATCTTAGGTATTGGCCTTATTACAGATCTCCTATGCTATAGATCCTTTGGTGGACACTTGTTTCCATCAGGAAGTACTACAAACACCTCACCCTGAAAATTTAAAGCTCTTCATACTCTGAGTGTCACCAAAATATCCAAAAATAGTATATTGGAATAATAAAAGAACTGGAATCAGAATCCAAGGATCTGGGTACAAAACTCATCTCTGCTATTTACTCCATGAATGAATTTAAGCTACCAGCACTGTGAGATTCAGTCATGTGTATATAATCTTCATAGCTTCTTTAATGTTTTGTGCTTGCTGTACCATTAGGCCTATGATGCTATTATTAGGTGCCACAATCCAGTAACTGTTAGCAATTAGTCAATATTAACCCAATGCAAAGGAAAAAAATAAATAGGCATTGAATCTTGATGTATTCAAGTTTTCTTTTTAATTCTGACTTTGGCAGTATAATTGTTGATGAGTAAATTGCAGACTTTTATGGAAATATTTTTGTACTAATTCTTCTTGCTGTACCATGTTAGTAGATTTCCCTTTTCTGAAAATTACTTAAGACTAGCTGACTGAATTGATTCTTGACTTATAATCTTGGGGTGGGGAGGTGTGCAGTACATTGATGGGAACTAAAAAAAAATCTTTTTTGCCTTATCAGGAGTATACCTAATCTACCACTACTAGTCACCCACCTTGTCACTCAAATATAAACATAAATGGGGACAAGATTTTAGTCAGAGCAAATGTTGTATAAGAATAATAATGTTCCCAATAAGACCCTTAAGGAAACAAACAATAAATAGTTCACAAGTGTGCTTCTAGATCTTTACAAGCAGAAAGGCTACATAAGAGAGAAGGGGTATTACCAACAGAATATCCCATGTAACTAGTTTCATTGCTTTTTATCCTTTATATAAATTATGGTTTTAGACTGAACCAGTTGTTTTTCTTCTGTGTTTCTACTCCCACAGTTCAAATCCACTCTATCCTCATGCAGCCCCAGGACATTGATCTCTACCAGTAAGGAAAGAATCTCAAATCAATGGGCTCTACATTTCAGGTTATAGAAACATTTATTGCTAAAAAAAATGTCCAATAGTGGGCTTAGAGTCAAAGGCTAAAATTAATTTTCCATGTAACTGTAAAACCCAAAAATTATGGAATATTAAAATTAGTGTCTGATGTTTCCAGCTAAATAGATTTAAGCCAAGACCTATACAGCTAGGAAGGCATATTATAGTTGGGAGTTTATAGTCTTAATCAATGATTATTAGAAATCACCATCTCTTCTTTGGATATGATGCATAGGTCTAGGATTCAAAAGGTGATATAAAGGGGGAATATAGGGATTTATCACATGTTAATGGCTCACAAGCTCTTAAAATATTTTTATACCCACATTCATAACCTTGAGTTTCTTGGACTAACATGAAGTAGCTCCTTACAAGGAGGACTCTTCCACCCCATCCACCCTCCACAGGTAGAGAAGTATCTCTGTGATTACGCAGGAACTATCTGTTCTTTTTCTATTGCATCAGAAAAAAAGGTTTGAAAATAAGTCTCAGCATAGGGAAAACTAAATTATAAGATGTAGTGGTGCTAACTCAGTATAACAGCAATACAGGAGGGGCATTTTTTTTTGTGATTTGGCAAATTTTGTTTAATTAATGAATTTATAATATTTTTCCATGGTCACAAGATTCATGTTCTTTCCCTCCCCTCCTCTCATTCCACTCCCATACCTGACATGCAATTCCACTGGGTTTTATATGTGTCATTGATCAAGACCTATTTCCTTATTATTGATATTTGCAATAGGGTGATCATTTAGAGTCTACATCCCCAATCGACCCATGTGATCAAGCAGTTGTTTTTCTTCTGTGTTTCTGTTCCCATAGTTCTTCCTCTGGATGTGGATAGTGTTCTTTCTCATAAGTCCCTGGGAGGGGTATTTTAGCAGCAGAACTTATTAGTAATCCATTTACAGTGTGGGACAGATGAGATATAGTCCAATACCAGCAAGAATGATAAAAATGTTTGAGTAATACTCAGTAGTGAAGTACAATAACTGGAGGAGGTAGTTTTAGAAGATGAATATCTATCTTTGCTAATATTATTTTCTGGTGTTTAGAAATTTGATTGCTAATCATCATGGTTGTTTCTATAATTGTTTTTGTATTTATAATGATTTTGTTTTAATGTTAAAATGAGGATACAGGTAATTTGATATTATCAATTTTGCTGAGTATTTAGCATGATACATTCAAAAAGCACTTCCTGACCTCTTAGTATATGCCAGGCACTGTATTATATACTAGAGATACAATGACAAAACAACAATAACAATGAAGAAATTCTCAGCTAATCAACCAATCCAAAAAAGAACTAGTCCCTAATCTTAAGGATGGCATATTCTAGGACAGGGAAACAACATAGATTATAGATATAGAGCTAGATGGGACCTCAGAAGCTGCCCCCAACCCCATCATATGACAGATGGAGAAACTATCTCTAGGAGGTTAAGGGACCCATATGAGACTACACAGGTAGTAAGCAAGTACTGGAGGAGATACTAGAACCCAGGTTCTCTGACTCCAAAACCAGCGATTCTTCCATTGCACTATGCTGCATTATCAGTGGGGGTGGGACAGTTTGGAATCGCTTCTTTCAGAAGGGAAGGAGCTAACTACCAAAGGAATTCAGGAAAAGATTCATCTTGGTGATGGAAGTTGAGGCAAGACTTGAAGAAGCTCAATTTTCCAAGAGGCAAAGATGAGAAGGGAATGAATTCCAGGAATAATGGAAGGAGCTCAATGACTGAGCCACAGCCCACAAATTTGGTCAGTTGGTTATATGGTCCAAAATATGAAGACGATATGAACTGCATTAGGGTTGATGTCATTCTAGGTACTTCCTACTGAAGAAAATGTAATGATAGCCCTTAGCTTCTATATTCTATTACTACATTCATCACCCAGGGTAAAAGCTTTCTGTTGTTGGGAAGAGAATGAAAGAGGGAGGTTTTGCTGAATGGCTTTATTTTCTCTTTAAAGCACTAAGCAAGTCATCAGCTGAGGGTCACGTGAGTAAGAGTGGGTATACAAGTCTTATGGTGGGAAGAGAAAGTTTGGAATAAATTCTCTGGAAAATAAGAGGGATAGGGAGTTAAGGAGGGATAAAAGGACTACCTTTCTGTGGTTAGGGTCCAGTTAAAATGGATAACATGAATTTGTAATCTACCTTGTTATCATGGTTGTAAGATTTCCTCTATCTTGTCTGAGCTGCCCATGATGAGAAGTGGAGGGCGAGAAAAAAAGAGTAGGGTCAATCCATGATTGAATTTGGATAAGAAACGTGTAATGAGAGGGCAGTTAGGCAAGGGATTTGTGAGTGGAGGAAAGTGTAGAGTTTAAGTAACTATTGAGTCCGGATTAGTAAAGGAGAAATATGAAGTTATAACAAATACAATGATTCAAAAAATACTTAGTAGAGGGATGAAAAATCCTGATTGGGATAAAGAGTAGGTTTATGAGGAGATAGCACGGGGAAAGTTAGATTGATAGAAGGTTATGGCCAGAGAGAGGAATGTAAAATTTGCTAATAAAAGAGAGCACATTTGTGGTTAATGGTATGAATCCCAGTGCCCCATTGGGGTATGTAGTTGAGGTGGAATGAATGCATTCTATATGCTGGGAAACAGTGAGTCATAGCTAATAAAGTCTGTATACATTTACATTTATTATTCCCTGTAAGTCAATTATAATTTAATCTATATACAACTCATGTGAACTTTCCATATACTTTATATGGGCTATATATTTTCTGTTATTAAAGAGTGAATATAGTAAGGAGTATAAATCTTTCTCTTTCAAGCCAGCAATCATGTCAGGGGGTTCATGCAGTAATTCTCTCATCTTCTAGATGTTTCAGGAAACAATTACTACTAATAAAAATAATCCTGATTAGCTGCTCCAGGAGAAACTTAAGGAACAAGAGACAAATGGAAAAATATTTATGATGTATTTTTGAACCTCTACAATTATCGGAACTAAAAGTTAGGATGAAAAAATGTCTCAAACCACATAAAAATTTATTAGTGCTAGCCTACATTATCAACAATTCAAAGTTATTTATTCCAGATGATGATTGTGTACTTGATTATTGCTTTGTCTTTCTATATACTTATAATTATTATGATCATCATTTCTGACGGTAATCCCTAGATAGTGGTGTCTGTGTCTGATACATTTATTAAAAGTTCTTGGAAAACTATAGGGTCCTATAAAATGTCAGTTACTACAATATCTTTGTAATCATTGTTAAACATAAATTAGGCCAGAAACCCAAAATGTGGATGAAAGATAGATTTTTTTGTTGTTAAAATGGTGATGATCAGGTTGGTAAAAGTAATGCAGTTGAGAAAATTTCCTGGATTATTTGGATATTATCAGTTTTCATATCTCATGCTTGTCTTTCTTATTTCTAACCTAATCTGAATTTATTATCTAAAAGAATTATTTTTTGTTTTATGTAACAATAATGCGTCAGAAATCTGTGTTCTAGAAACATCCTTTCATGACACACATGAAGGTTAAGAACCTTTGTTTTAAAGAATTCATAGGCTATTTCTTTTTTTTTTTTTTAATTTAAAACCCTTACCTTCCGTCTTAGAATCAATATTGGGTATTGGTTCTAAGGCAGAAGAGTGGTAAGGGCTAGGCAATGGGGGTTAAGTGACTTGGAGAATTCATAGGCTATTTCTTGACCAAATAAAAGAATAAATGTGTGAACATTTCAATAAAAACTAAATCACCCAGCTGCCTAACATCTTTTGTGTTCTCCTGAATATATCCAATTAGAATCAACATTCAGATTTTTTTTTTATTGCACTCAGTCAGTTTTAAAGGTTTCCGCATTTTTTCTATCATGGTCTGAAGTAAAGAAGTGGAAAGAAAAAAATCCTATATATTTCTAGTCATAATATAGAATGTTGTTTTTATTTTGCTAGAAAGGAGTTTCAAAATGGCATGACAAATTTCTTCAACTTTAATTCTTTGCCTTTGGAAGCTGTAATTTGACAAAATTTACATTGAGAACCTGCCTCCCCAAAGATTAACTCACATAGAAATTTAAAACTACATCTTATTTTATCATCTGTTTAATGGCTGAAGAATATATTAGCAAAACAGCTCACTTATATGAGTAGTATTATATTCTGTTTACTCATGAAATGTCCTAGAAATGTTTTTTTAAAAAGTCTTTCTTATTTAATTCTTTTTGCACAACCAGAGAAAAAGAAGTACTATTTATGAGTAAATCTTCAATCTGAAACCAAAAAAATAACTCTACACAGAATTTCTTTTATATTTGTACATTCAAAACAGATGTAAAAAATCTTCAAAAGTTGTATCCCGTGCAGCATGTTGATGATATTCTATAATTACCGCTCTCAGGATAGATTTTTTATTAGAAAAACTTAATTTTCTTGATGTCTCATGTGCTCTGGTTTTTCTCTACTTCATGACCTCAGGGGAAATAAATGTCTTCCACATATATCCTTTAATAGGTATATAAAAACATATTGAAATTGCCACATTTCAATGTAATAATAACACCATGGGCAAGATCAATATGAAGGAAGGGGAAAATAGTTAAAATATATATTTTATTTAGTTAAATATTTCTTAATTACAGACAAAAAATTAATATTTATTTTTTTAACATTTTGAATTTCAAAATATTTCTATCCCTCTTGCTTCTTCCCTTCCAATGCAAGCAATTTGATATTGATTACACATTGTTGTCATGCAAACATATTTCCACATTATGCATATTGCAAAAAAACCCCAGAAAATAAGAAAAATATACTTCAACTTTTAGTTATACAATGGTTTTAGGTATACAATGACAAGGACACAACAGTACATGGGGTCAATAAAACTTCTATTTTAATGGAGAATTGGTAGTAGAAGAATAGATATACATACATGTATATTAAAAATAGAAAATAACAAGGTAATTTGGAAGATGACTAATAGCTGGTAGGAATAAATCAGAAAAAAAACCTTCATCCAGTTGAACTTTTAACTAAGGAGGAATTCTAAGACAGTCACAAAGGAAATATATACTAATCATGGTATATAGACTGGGTAAAGGTGTGGAGATGGGAAATAGGACATTATGTCAAGTTGTGAAGAACATCAAGTAGATTAGTTTGTCTGGCACATAGGAAATATTGAAAGGGAATGAATATACAATAAGGCTGTAAAAACAAGCTGGGACAGGATTGTCTTTAGCTTTTAATTCTAAATAAAGGAGTAGATATTTTATTCAATAGTCAATGAGGAGCTTTTTTAGCAAGGAGGTTTTGTTTCTCCTCCCACATTTCAATTTCTCTTTTATTTTTCTTGTCTCCTTTTCATTCTCACATTTCATGTTTGAAGCTAATGAGCCTCATGATATTGGGTAATATAAACCCATTAGAATCCTGGAAGAGATGCTAATTTAAATTCTAATTCCATCCTTTTTATACAGATGTGACTGTGTGTGTGTGTGTGTGAGAGAGAGAGAGAGAGAGAGAGAAAGAGAGAGAGAGAGAGAAAGAGAGAGAGAGAGATTTGAAGGGAGGGGGAGAGTCAGTATTAAATGAATCCTACCCAAGGTTTTTTATGAGAAATTTTCTGCTCAATATAACATGAAATTATCAGTAATGACTTTTGCAAATTACTATCATTTTAGGAGAATAACCCTAAAAATTCTCTCTCTCTCTCTCTCTCTCTCTCTCTCTCTCTCTCTCTCTCTCTCTCTCTCTCTCTCTGTTTCTCTTTCTCTCTCACTCTCACTCTCTTCCTTTCCTCTCTCCTCCTTTTTCCTCTTCTAAAGATACCTGTTTATTAAGTGAGATTTCCACAATGTTTTTGTAATCCAGAAGTCATGATCTCTGGATTTGTTGTCAGGATAGGGAGTCAAATACAGCCCTGAACCATTTCCCAGTCATTGTTCAAAAGACTATAACTGCATTAACACCCCCAAACTCAAAACTGAATATTCCTATCCGAAGTAGGAATCAGTTTGATATTGAATAAAACCATCTAAGTAGCAGTATTGTATATTTCTTTTATTCCTTTGGTACCTAACAAAATTTTCATAGATTAGTCAAATATAAGCAATATATACATATTTTAAAGACGCATAGGCTCATTAACTTGGGGCTTGAAGGTACGTCAGAGGCTATCTAGTCCATATTCTTCATAATATAGATGGGGAAATAGGTTCTATTTTACTTTTTAATTAAGCATTAAGAAATTAGGTTTCAGCTTACATGTACAACATTTATCAGCACATAGCCATAATTACAAAATTCTACTACAAGCTTAGCATTTATTAAATCTTTTAGGGTGGTCTCCCTTTCCCTAACACTCTCTTCAGGGCTTCCTTTACTTCATTGTTCCTCAGACTATAAATAAGGGGGTTCAACATGGGGTTAAATAGGCTATGGAACAGGAGGAGATATTTCTTCTGCCCCTTTGGGTTCCCGTGCTTGGGTCCAATGTACATAATGATCGCAGTGCCATAGAAGAGTCCTACTACACAGAGATGGGAGGAACAGGTGGAAAAGGCTTTCTGTCTGCCCTCTCTTGACTGGATATGCAGGATGGCATAGATTATTCGCATGTAGGAGATCACAATTGAAGAAAAGGGCCCAATCAATACAGAAGTGGCCCCAACCAAGACCAAAGTCTCATTGATATGAGTGTCAGTACAGGCAAGTTTGAGAATTGCTAAGATTTCACAAAAGAAGTGGTTGATTTTCTGGGGACCACAGAAAGGCAAGGGCAGCAATAAAATTAGATGGGCCAGGGACAGAAGAGATCCAAGGGCCCAGGAGGTCAATGATAAGGTGAAACACACCCTCCAGCTCATGATGACAGAGTATCTGAGGGGGTGGCAGATTGCCACATAGCGATCATAAGACATCACTACCAAGAGAAGACATTCTGTGAGGGCAAAAGTCAAAAAGAGAAAAGTCTGTGTTATGCATCCTGCATAGGAAATTGGCTTAATTGGGTCCAGTAAGTTGGCTAGCATCTGGGGCACAGTGTTGCAGGCATAGGAGATGTCAACAATGGCCAAATGTGAGAGGAAGAAGTACATGGGGGTGTGGAGTCGGGCCTCCAAACCTATGAGTCCCAAGATTACTCCATTGCCCACTAGGGTAAAGGTATACAGCAGAGAGAAGAGCCCAAGGAGAAACATTCGGATGTCATATCCAACAGGAAATCCCATCAAGATGAATTCTGTAACCACTGTGTGATTGTTCATCGTACTTCTATGATAGAGACAAGATATTAATTAATTTTTAATTATTAATCAAAGTGTTTCATAGTGAGTGGTTATCCATTGTTTAGTGCATTTAAAATAATCTGTTTTAACCCTCTCCAATGACCTCATTTTGACTTTAATGGACTTTGATTTTAAAAAATTGATTATTAGCTTATAATTTTTCACTTATTTATTTGGGTATATGTTTTGGGGCTTTGGTTTCATAAGATTATTCATTTATAAAATGAATAGTATGGAATATATTTTGTGTGATAATACATGTATATGCCAGATTAAATTGCTTGCAAGTTCTGGCAAGGGTGAGGGAAGGAGGGAGATCATATAACTTCAGAAAACTTATGTAGAAATTTGTTATTATATGTGATTGATACAAAAAATAAGAAAATACATGATTACCCCCTTAGTTCCTTTTCATACAAATATCAAATTACCAGTGAGGAACTTTCTCTATTCTCTTTCTTTAATGTAGATTAGTATCTTCTCAACAATTTATAGTGTTTGAGCATTGCCTGGGAGCACTAAGAGGTTAAATGTCTTGGCTACAGTCATACTGTCATAACTCAGAGGCAGGATTTGAATTTAGGTCTTCCTGTCTCTGAGGATTGCTTTCTAACCACTCTATAGAACTATCTCTCTTGCAAAAAAATAGTATTTTAAAGACATACCTGTTGTCCATTGGTGTGGATCCTCTTTTGTCCTATATATATGACAACTTCTCTGTATTGTATTTGATCATCTTTATTACTTTTTATAGTTTAAAAAGGAAACATTACCTCATAGACAACCTCACAGTTTGAAGCCTCTAATATCTCACTTTGCCTGATCTTTGTATAACACTGTATAGAAAATGTGTATATTTTCTTTTTTTCTTAATTTTGAAAAGAATAAGAAATCATCAATTGTTCACTTACTAGATGTAGAATACTGTGCTCAGACAAAAGTCATTTAAAAAAAAACTGGTATCTGAAACTGACATTTCAGAGGAGGGATATTACACACAGACAGATTGATTCTCAAAAATTCACTTTTTGTCTCTTGGTATATGTAGTAAAAGGGCAGAGAAGAAATAAGGAAATAAATGTTAAGGGAGAATACTCAGAAGAATCAGGGACAAAAGAAGAGAAATAGGTTCTGTAAACAGGAAGTTCACAAGCTCATTATTTCTCTTTGATATTCATATACCCAGAAAGTTTAAAAAGAAGTGAAAGATGAAAGATCAAGGACAAATCCTCTGGACTTGTGCCTAGAGAGAGAACTGGCACTCAGGGAAGTTGACGGAGTGCCTGTGAACCTGAAGTTCCAAAGATTCATCCTTTCATTTTTACAATATTTCTTTTTTAAGGGACCAACACTATATTATTAAAAAGATATCATTAGCAAGGTAGCAATATAGGAAGAAGCATTTATTAAGCCTCTTCTCTGTGCCAGGCATGATGGCAGTTTGTCTTGTTATATCCACACATTTATAGATTCTTTTTCCACTTGCTACTTGGGTAACCCAATTTCAAGCTTCCCATTCTTTTCTTACCTTCCTATGATATTGAATGTCATTTGACATGTACAGTTCTTGACTCAATTGTGGGTAATTTGATTTAATGATGAGATCTTATCAATTCAGCAGTAAAAATAGGAAAAAAATTATGAAGACATATATCCAAAGAATCTCCTGGCATTTCATTGCCTAGTGCCTCCGAAATAGGTTACTGTACCTTTCTCCTTAGTGGCTATGGAAGAGAAACTGAGAGTATCTCACTAAGTAGCTCCTGACTAGGGAAGTTACCTCTAGGATGTGCTGAATACAGGCAATAATCACTCTGGACAGCAGAAAGATCAGACATCCTGGACCTGAGTCTGGGTTGAGAGCAACACAGTAAAAAAACTTCTGAAAGTAACTGCCAAAAAAAATGCTCTAGATCAGGTGGACTCCTTTGTTCTCTTTGGTTCCTCACAGATTTAGGTATGCCATATGTCACTCCTCCCACCAACTATTCTCCAGTGATCAAAGGGCAGGGAACTTTAGAGGTAAAAGAGTATCCAGGGTTCATACAATGTCTGTCAACATTTTATTATAAAAGTGGCTAATGAACCCAATAATGCTGTCCTTGTCCAGTGACTGGACTGGCCAACAATGTCTTGAACTGGTGATTTCTCTTGTTATGAATCATCATCTAAACTTTCCAAGATTTGGAGTTAGAGGATATGATCTCCAGTTCTAATTTTACTTACCACCAGTGTGATGTTGGGCATTCATTTATTAAGCACTTATTATGTGTCAAGCACTATGATATGTGCTGGGGACATGAAGAAGTCAAAAGGCAGAGAAATTTACATTCTAGTGGGGGAGATAACATGCAATCAAATATATACAAACAATTCAAAGAAGATAAATTGGAGATAACTGAAAAAGGAAATCAAGGGAAACCAAGAAGGGCTTCTAGCAGACAGGGAGATTTTATCTGAGAAGCCAGGGAAGCCAGGAGATATGATGAAGAGGGAAAGAAATACAAGCATGAGGAACAGGCAGTGAAAATGCAGGGAATATTGTATGCAAAGAACAGTAAAGAGGCTGAATCAATGGATCACAGATTTCCTGGAGGGGAATAAATAAGAAGCCTGGAAAGTCATGGAGATAATTTCTTTCTGCCTCAGCTTCCTCAGTGAATATGAGGAGAGAGTAGTAAATGACTTCTAAAGTCTGTTCCTGCTCTAAATGGTGGTATATTCCTTTGAACTCTTAAGTTCCCTTTCTTTTCCAAGTCTATGATTTCTATGAACCATCTTAAAATCCTAGCACAAAAGCTTTGCTTTTCACTTCATTGTTAGGCTCGAACTGAAAGAAAGTCTCACCAAAAGAGAGAACCTGAACTCATCTGTGATTTTGTCTTGAAGCTCCTATTCTCTCCAGCAACTGCAGTGAGATATATCTTAGATACAGAATCTCTCACTATTCCCCTTGATTTTGAACTGACATATGATCCAAGGGATTCATCATCATTATACCTAAAAGGGAATATCAATTCCCTATTAGCTAAATATAGTCTTATGTCTCACTAATCACAAAGTTCATCCAGGGAAAATAAAAGCTCAATCATCAGTCAACAATTCTTTACCATCTACCTATTCCCTATAGAGTTTCACAAGACTGTTTTTGTCTTTCAGAGCCCCTGGATCAAGAGTTCAAGGGAAGCAGTATGAACAGATGTCAAAATACTGAAGTATCTATACATAAGTTCAAAATAAGGATTATATCCCTAGATATCTTTACATTATATCTTATTTTCCCCTAAATGTGTTGTCTTGTTGTTTGTGCCTGAGTAAGAATCTGCTGAGGTCTGGAATCATTTTGGAAAATGAAGCAAGGAGTAGGGCTTACCCTACCAAGACTATCCTGGGTGACAATGAACTGACTTCTGGCTAATATTCCTATAGCTCATACTCTTTCTTCAATAGAGGCACTATTCATTTTTTTCTTTATGGTCCTTCCTTCTATTTTACTCATTGCCCACAATCTATATACAACTTCACCAGAGGTGAGAAGAGAATGTACTTTAAAAAATGGTTTCTTTAATAGTACATCATTCTATCTTGCACAGATTAGACACAATAACTAAGAGTTGGATCTGGGGACACTGGATAGTGCATATGGGAGTAATTTGTGAGATTTGGGGAGTCAAGAAAAGATCCAGGGTATATCAATGGAATGTAGTAGTTTTTAATATTGGTAGTATTTATTTTTGGTCCAAATCACTGAGAAAATTTCCTTTTGGAATCATTCACAATTCTGCAGACATTTTTTCCTTTTCCTCAGGAGAATAGTGGAAGTCTCTAAATCCCAGATCCTCTTAGATCAGTGACTGTTTGTCCTTTTATCAAGGGCATTTTAATAGATGAGAAATTCAGGTGACTTTTCCTTTAAAAAAAAGCTCAGAAATCCTATGGTCAACTTTAAGTATTATTGCAACTGCAGACCTCTCTTAAGATTTTGAAACACATGGTCACCATTCCAAGATACTAGCTAAAATTTTTTTCAAGAATTTTTTCATTTTTTTTACAAGATAAAAATTAAAATAATTCTCCCAGCAAATAAGCTCCTAGTATTAGTCTTTCTCTATCCATCACAGTTAATAAAGGCTCCAGAATTGCAGTTAAACTACTAGTTTCTTGTGTTTATATTCCCCCTGAAAGACAATAGCATTAACTACTGCACTAGTTCTTAAACTTTTTTCATGAGAGAGGCCGATTTGTTATTCTGTTTTAGCCTTGTGGACAGTTAGGTGACACAATGGATAGAACACTGAGCTTAGAGTAAGAAAGACTCATCTTTGTGAACTCAAATTTGGTTTCAGACACTGTGTGACCATAAGCAAGTCAATTATTGCCTCAGTTTCCTTTATTTCAATATAATTATTTCCTTTGTAATCCTATGTTTCATTCATTTAAAACATTTTAATAACAGACTTTGTTATTGATTATTGATCTTACTTCCATTTGGGGATTTCTTGGCAAAGATACTGGAGTGGTTTCCTTCTTCAGTTGTAATTATTTTTTCCTTACCACCTTCCTCAAAACTTTGTAATCTTTAACATTTGATTTCTTTAGCATTTACTACAAATTTTTGCTTATTCTGAGCTTTAATATTTGGCACATGCACTGAATGCATTTCAGTTTATTTGTCTGATGCAAATTCCCCATATGGAGAGGGTGGAGAACCTGCTTTTGGGTCATAGTAATGTATAATGTAAAGACAGTAACAAATGCACTGTTTCAAACATTGATAAAAGATTTAGGTAGGTTTTAGGTAGTACTAAGGTAGATTCTCTCTCTCTCTCTCTCTCTCTCTCTCTCTCTCTCCTCTCTTTCCATCTTTACTATTTTTCTCAAGTAAAACAAAAATTTGTTAAATTGCTCTCCTATCTTTGTCAAGCTCCTAATTTTAATCCCTTCAGTTTCTTCAAATGTTGCCAAGACACTAGCTGTGTGGCAAGTTACTTCATTCTGTTTGTTTCAGTGACTTAACTGTAAAATAATCTGGAGAAAGAGATGGCAAACTATTTCAGGATCTTTGCCAAGAAAACCCCAAATGGAGTCACAAAGAAACAGATATGACTGAAAACAACTAAACAATAGCAACAAACCATGTTTTTGGAAGTTAACATGCATATTTATGTTCATTTCAGGGATGGAGGCAAAGAAGACAGTCAAGAACTGTTGCCTCAGTCATGTAAATTGAAAGAGAATATTAAAAGGGAGGGAGGACCTAACTGGTGCTGGAATCAAGAGGTCCTGAGGGATGAGACCAGCAAGAAAATATATTTGCAGTTTCTTTTGACATAGTTGAGAGAAAGACGAGTCAAGTTGGAGTAGAGTTTTGGTGGAGCAGGTAGAAAAGCTAAATTTAGGACCAATAGCCCTTTATAAAAGTTAATTGATTGGGGAGAGTAGTGAGGTAGCTCAATGAATTGAAAGCCAGGTCTAGAGACAGGAGGTCCTGGGTTCAAATCTGACCTTAGACACTTTCTAGTTCTGTGACCCTGGGCAAGTCACTTAACCCCGATGGCCTAGCCCTTACTGCTCTTCTGCTTCGGAACCAATACACAGTATTGATTACAAGATAGAAGGTAAGGGTTTTTAAAAAGTTAATTGATATCTTAATTGACTGGGACAGCTATTCAATGTCATTTAACAGAGAGAAAACACAATAATGCTTAAGGGCTTGAGCTGATAGCATCATTAGAAAAGAGATACACCACAAAACCATTGGAGTAATTTTAGCACTCTGAAGGGCAGATGTAGCCTATTGGACTGGGGCAGAGTGAGCCAGAGTACATGATCTACAGTCAATTTTTGCATTTCTATTTAAATACCCATGTTCTAGCTTTGGTATCTGGCCTTTTGAAATTTAAACTCATCAAAGACTGAGTTTTTAGAAGGCATTGCAAGTGAGAAAGGATAAAAATTGAGCAAGTCAGGGACATGCATGAATATAAGAATTGGCAAAAAAAGCAGAAAAACAGAAATTTAGGTTTTATAAGAAACTTATTTTTAATTTTGGAAGAATATTATGAGCAATTGGGTTTTTAAACCTATATTTGTGTATGTAGATATGACTTATAAATTAGTATTCAATGATTATGAAATTTTCTCTTACTTTGGAGCCTTTTGCATTTATAGTCTCAGTGTCATATAGAGTGTCCTGACCTTCTTGGGCTAATTTCATTTTAAAGCTTTTGACAGAGGTGAGGAGGTGCTATTGCAATGGAGGAGAAGCTAGAGTGAGGTGACAGGCAACACTTGAACCATATTCTCTTCAGTTTGGCTTAAAAAGAGAATAATATACACACTCATTTGGGTATAGAAATTTTCCTTACCCTATAGGGAAGTAAAAAAAAAAAGAAATGTGGATAAGAGAAGGGGAGAAGAGAAAGAAAACAAGTTAGGGAGATGGTCGTTAAAAGTAAAACACTATTTGGAGGGACAGAGTGAAAGGAAAGATAAAGAGAAGAATGAATAGAGTAAAAGTAAGAGGAAAATACACAATTATGTTTGTAAACATGAATGGGATGAAATCACCAAAATGGAAGTACATGGCACAATGGTCAAAAGTCAGAATCCTACAATATGCCATCGAGAAGAAACACATTTGAAGCAGGGAAATATACAGAGAGTAATGTCTTATGCTTCAACTGAAGCATAAGCATAAACTTCAATTGAAGTTTAAAAAAAAATCAATCATGATCTCAAACAAAGCTAAAGCAAAAATAGATCTAATTAAAAGAGATAAGAAAGGAAATTATATGTTGGTAAAAGGTACCAGGGACAATGAAGTAATAACAATACTAAACATATATGCAACAATGGAATAGCATTCAAATATTTAATTAAATGACTTGCATAAGGAAATAGAATAAAACTATACAAGTGGGGGACCTCAACTTCCCTATGCAAGAACTAGATAAGTCAAACCCAAAAATAACACAAAAGAAGTTAAAGAGGTGAATAGGATTTTAGAAAAGTCACATATGATATATCTTTGGAGACAACTGAATGGGAATAGCAAAGTATATAAGCTTTTCTCATCAATACAAAACACCTACACACAAAAAGTTAGGACATAAAATCTCACAAACAAAGGCAGAAAAATAATAAAATTAATCTGAAAGGACAAATACCAAGAATATCAAAGGAATCAGTGAAGAATAGTGTCCTAGGAGTACCATATCTTAAACTGTATTACAAAGCAATAATCATCAAAACAATAAAGTACTGGCTAAAAAACAGAGTAGTGGACCACTGGAATAGATCAGGTACACAAAACCAAGTAAAAAATAACCATAGTAATTTAATGTTTGTTAAATTCAAAGATCCAACCTTTTGAGACAAAAATTCAGTATTTGACAAAATCTGTTGGGAGAATTGGAAAATGGTATGGCAAAGATTGAGAAAAGACCAATGTCTCACACTATATACCAAGATAAGGTCAAAATGAGAACATAATCTCAATACAAAAGTAAAACCATAAACAAATTAGAGGAGTGCAGAATAGTCTACCTGTCAAAGCTATGGATAAAGGAAGAATTTAGGACCAAATAAGAGATAGAGAACATTATAAAATATAAAATGCATAATTTTAATTATATTAAATTTAAAAGGTTTTGTACAAAAAAAAGTGCAATCAAGATTAGAAAAAAAGAGAATACATGCCCTTTGATGCAGTAATAGAGCTACTGGGTCTGTATGCCAAAGAGATAAAAAACAATATTGGAAAGGCCCTGTTTGTACAAAAATATTTATAGCTCCTCTTTTTTTTTATATTTTATTTGATCATTTCCAAGCATTATTCATTAAAGACATAGATCATTTTCTTTTCCTCCCCTCCACCCCCCATTGCCGACGCATAAATCCACTGGGCATTACATGTTTTCTTGATTTGAACCCATTGTATAGCTCCTCTTTTTGTGTTGACAAAGAATTGGAAACTATAGGGATATCCCTTAGTTGGGGAACAGCTGAAAAATCATGGTGTAAGATGGTGATGGAATACTATTGTGCTATAAGGAATAATGAACAGGATGATTTCAGAATGAGCTGGAAAGACCTATGTGAACTGATATAGAGTGAAAAAAGCAGAACCAGGAGAACATTATACATAGTAAATAAAGTATTGTGGAATGATCAAATGTGATAGACTTTGCTACTAACAACAATACAACAATGCAGGACAATTCTGAGGACTTATGAAAAAGAATGCTATCTATCTCCAGAGAAAGAACTGTTGGAGTAGAAATGCAGATGAACCCATAAGATTTATCACTTATTTATTGGGCATATGATTTAGGGTTTTGATTTTATGAGATTATTTGCTTACAAAAATGAATATTATGGAAATATGTTTTGTGTGGTAATACATGTATAACCCAAACGGAATTGCTTGTCATTTCTGGGAGGAGGGAGAGAGGAATGGAGGGAGACAATGTGGATTATATAACTTTGGATAATTTATGTGGAAATTTATCAAAATTAATTAAAGTATATTACAAAAAAGAAGGGAAACAGAAAGCAGGGGGAAATATAGAGAGAACTAAGTCAAATTTGTAAAAATAAAAGTCATTCTCCAATTGACAAATGGTGAAAGGATATGAACTAGTAATTTTTAGTTGAAAAAAATCAAAGCCATTTATAGTTATATGAAAAAAATTCTCTTGATTAGAGAAATGAAAATTCAAACAACTCTAAGGTACCACCCCACACCTACCAGATTGCCGAATATGACAGAAAGTTAAAATGATAAATGTTGGAGGGATGGGGGGGAATTGGGACACTTGTGCACCGCTGGTGGAATTATGATATAACCCAACCATTCTGGAGAACAATATGAAAACATGCTGAAAGGGTTCTAAAACTATGCCTATCCTTTGAATCCAGCAATGCTACTACTAGATCTGTATCTCAAAGAAATAAAAAAAGGGGGGAAGGACATATTTGTAGAAAAATATTTGTTGCACCTTTTTATGATAGCAAATAATTGGAAATTGAGGGGTCCTCCATCAATTGAGGAATGATTGAACAAATTGTGACATACATAGTTATGGAATATTATTGTGGTATGAAAATGATAAGGAGAATGATTTCAGAAAAAATCTAGAAAGTCTTACATGAATTGATGTGAAGTAAAGTGATCAGAACCAGAAGAACATTATACACAGTGACAGCAATATTTCTTGATGAACATCCTGGAATGACCTAGTTATTCCCAGCAATGCAGAGATACAAGAAAATCCCAGATTACTGATGAAGGATGCCATCTTCCCAGTGAAAAAGAACTAAAGGAGTCTAAATGTTGACTAAAACATGTCATATTTCACTTTCTCCTTTTATTTAGTTTATTTGAGATATTATCTGCAAAATGATTAGTATGTTTCATAGATAACATGTTTCATTAGTACTCTGGAATGATGAATAGTCATTGCATTGATCTTATTTTCTATAGCTTCCAGAGTCTACTTTTATAGTGTCATTTTTACAGATATTTTTCTCCTGTTTCTGATCATCTAATTCTTCATCAATTTATATATAATTGTACCTTAAAATTCTGGGCTCCAGTAATAAGCTCCATCCCACCAAATAGTTGTCAATATTCTTCATTTTTTATTGATTATGCCCCATATCTATATCAGCTTTCTGGTTCCATTTCATATCCATATATAGGAAGGTGAATGTACAATAATGCCTTTTATCTGTCTTCCCAGTTTATTCCTATTATAAATTTAGGAAACCTACATTGCTAATCTTTTTTAGTTGTAACTGATTTGCTCCTTCCAATTATTTGACTTAGAATTTATATTACATATACATTTTTTCTCCCTTCTACTGTATTTTCACTTTTGATTCCCCTATTTCATTAGCCCTTGTCATGCTTTTTACTGTTCCCTCAGTTTAGGTAAACAAAGCCAAAAAAAACCCAAAACCTAATTTCATTTGCCTTTAAAAAAAATAGACATTTTCTCTCCCTCCCATTCTCTTCCCAATTAAACAAATTTAAAAAAGAAACAACTTTCATGACAATTTGCATTATCTAGCAATATAAATGTCCACAATGATGTCTGAAAATATAATTCTTATCTTGCAGGAGATGAATAGCATGTCTTATCTTTTATTCTTTAGAATTTTTCTAACATTTTATCTTTTTTAAAAATCCTTCCCTTCTGTCTTAGAATCAATATTGATTCTAAGGCAGAAGAGAGGTAAGGGCTAGGCTATAGGGGATAAGTGACTTGCCCAGAGTCACACAGCTAGAAAGGGTCTGAGACTAGATTTGAATGTAGGACCTCCTGTCTCGAGGCCTGGTCCTCAATCCACTGAGCTACCCAGCTGCCCCCTAAGGTTTTGCCTTTTTATCATTTTGTTGATATTACATAAATTTTGCTCTTATTTTTATTCATTTCACTTTGAATATGTTCAAGGATATCTTCCTAGTTTCCTCTAAAACTGTCTATTTCATCATTTTTTTTAAATTTTTTTTTAATTTTATAGTATTTTATTTGATCATTTCCATGCATTTCTCATTAAAGACAAAGATCATTTTCTTTTCCTCCCTCCCACCCCTCGTGGCCGACGCGTGATTCCACTGGTATCATATGTGTTCTTGACTCGAACCCATTGCCATGTTGTTGGGATTTGCATCAGAGTGTTCGTTCAGAGTCTTTCCTCTGTCATGTCCCCTCAGCCATTGTAGTCGGGCAGTTGCTTTTCCTCGGTGTTTCTACTCCCTCAGTTTGTCCTCTGCTTATGGATAGTGTTTTTTTCTCCTTGATCCCTGCAGATTGTGCAGGGGCATTACACTGCCACTAATGGAGAAGTCCATTAAGTTCGATTATACCACAGTGTGTTTGTCTCTGTGTACAATGTTCTCCTGGTTCTGCTCCTCTCGCTCTGCATCACTTCCTGGAGGTTGTTCCAGTCTCCATGGAACTTCTCCACTTTATTATTCCTTTTAGCACAATAGTATTCCATCACCAACATATACCACAATTTGTTCAGCCATTCCCCAATTGATGGGCATCCCCTCGTTTTCCAATTTTTGGCCACCACAAAGAGTGCAGCTGTGAATATTTTTGTACAAGTCTTTTTGTCCATTATCTCTTTGGGGTACAGACCCAGCAGTGCTATGGCTGGATCAAAGGGTAGACATTCTTTTATCACCCTTTGGGCATAGTTCCAAATTGCCCTCCAGAATGGCTGGATCAGTTCACAACTCCACCAGCAATGAATTAATGTCCCCACATTGCCACATCCCCTCCAGCATTCACTACTTTCCTTTGCTATCATGTTAGCCAATCTGCTAGGTGTGAGGTGATACCTCAGAGTTGTTTTGATTTGCATCTCTCTGATTATAAGAGATTTAGAACACTTCTTCATGTGCTTATTAATAGTTTTGATTTCTTTATCTGAAAACTGCCTATCCATGTTCCTTGCCCATTTATCAATTGGGGAATGGCTTGATTTTTTGTACAATTGATTTAGCTCTTTATAAATTTGAGTAATTAAACCTTTGTCAGAGGTTTTTATGAAGATTTTTTCCCAATTTGTTGTTTTCCTTCTGATTTTAGTTACATTGGTTTTGTTTGTACAAAAGCCTTTTAATTTGATGTAGTCGAAATTATTTATTTTACATTTTGTGATTCTTTCTATGTCTTGCTTGGTTTTAAAGTCTTTCCCCTCCCAAAGGTCTGACATGTATACTATTCTGTGTTTACCCAATTTACTTATGGTTTCCTTCTTTATGTTTAAGTCTTTCACCCATTTTGAATTTATCTTGGTGTAGGGTGTGAGGTGTTGATCTATTCCTATTCTCTCCCACACTGTCTTCCAATTTTCCCAGCAGTTTTTATCGAATAGTGGATTTTTGTCCCAAGACCTGGGATCTTTGGGTTTATCGTATACTATCTGGCTGAGGTCGCTTGCCCCCAGTCTATTCCACTGATCCTCCTTTCTGTCTCTTAGCCAGTACCAAATTGTTTTGATGACTGCTGCTTTGTAATATAGTTTGAGGTCTGGGACTGCTAGGCCCCCCTCATTAGTGTTTTTTTTCATTATTTCCTTGGATATCCTTGATCTTTTGTTATTCCAAATGAACTTTGTTATGGTTTTTTCCAAATCAGTAAAGAAATTTTTTGGGAGTTCCATGGGTATGGCACTAAATAGCTAAATAAGTTTGGGTAGGATGGTCATTTTTATTATATTGGCTCGTCCTACCCATGAGCAGTTAATGTTTTTCCAATTGCTCAAGTCTAGTTTTAGTTGTGTGGCGAGTGTTTTGTAGTTGTGTTCATATAGTTCCTGTGTTTGTCTCGGGAGATAGATTCCTAAGTATTTTATTTTGTCTAAGGTGATTTTGAATGGGATTTCTCTTTCTAGTTCTTCTGCTGAGCTGTGTTGGAGATATATAGAAAAGTTGATGATTTATGTGGGTTTATTTTGTATCCTGCAACTTTGCTAAAGTTGTTGATTATTTCAATTAGCTTTTTGGTTGAATCTCTAGGATTCTTTAAGTAGACCATCATGTCATCTGCAAAGAGTGATAACTTGGTCTCCTCCTTGCCTATTTTGATGCCTTCAATTTCTTTTTCTTCTCTAATTGCTACCGCTAGTGTTTCTAGTACGATGTCAAATAGTAGAGGTGATAATGGGCATCCTTGTTTCACTCCTGATCTTATTGGGAATGCATCTAGTTTATCCCCATTGCAAATGATATTATTTCATCATTTCTTATAGTACAATACTATTCATTAATAGTCAAATGCAACAACACCTCTCTACTAAGTGCTTAGAAAGTAGTTTTTATCAAATAGTAAATTCTTGCCTAACAGCTTTGGTATTTGATTTTATAAGACTCTAGTTTATCACAGTCATATATCTAATCAATTGACTGACTATTTCTTATCCAGTACCAGATTATTTTAATGTAGTATATCTTGAAATCTGGGACTACAAGTTTTTCTTCCTTTACTCTTTTTTCCCCCATTTGTGGTCTTCATATTCCTGACTTTTTTTCTCCAGATGAATTTTTCCATTCTTTTTCTAGCTTCATGAAATAATTCATTGGTAGTCGGTAACTGGTAATTGATTGGTAAAGTAATGAATAAGCAGATTCTTTCTAACTGCTTTAATAGTGAAAAAGTTTTTTGAGGTTATCTGTATTATTTTTCCATTTAGGAATGTAAAGAATTTTAACCTTATATTAAGTTCCTTATGATTTCTCTCTTTCTTTAAAAAATGCTTCTATAAAGTCATGGTTGAAGATCAAATTTTCTATTCATCTCTGTTACTTTCATCAGGAAAATTTGGAAATCCTCTATTTCATTAAATATCAATTTTATTATTATATTCAGTTTTAATAAGTGGATTATTTCTGCTTGTAATTCTTACTTCTTTGTCTTATAGAATATAATATTCCAAACCTTGTGCTCCTTTATCTAGAAAGCTACTGTCATCCCAACAATGGCTTCATTACATTTGATTTTCTTCTTTCTGGTTGCTTATAGTACCTTATCTTTGACGTGAAATTTGACTAAAATAATCCTAGGATTTTCCATTTTGGAATTTCTTTCATAAGGTGATTGGGGGGATTCTTTCGATTTTTATTCCCTTGAATTTAATTATATCTGGGTAGCTTTCTTTGGTAATTTCTTGAAATATAATGTATAAATTCTTTTTTAACATGGCCTTTTGGTAATCTAAGAATTCTTATATTATTACTTCTTGATCTATTTTCCAGATCAGCTTATTTTTTTCCTTGAAATATTTCATGGTTTCTTCTATCATAAAATCTTTTGAATTTGTTTGATTTCTTTTATATTGAATGGAGTCATTAGCATCAACTTGACTGATTCTAATTTTCAAGGAATTATTTTATTAATTGAGGTTTTGTACCTTTTTATTGTTTGGTGATCTTTAAAGAGTTATTTAATTAATTTGTGCTTCTTTCTTAAATTAAGCTGTTAATTTTCTTTTAGTATTTTTCTAGCATTGCTCTCATTTAATTTCTTTATTTTTTCTTTTGCTGTTTTCATTTAATTTTTAAAATTATGTTTTGCTTTTTAAAAAAATGCTTCCTTTAATTTTTCTAGTAACTCTTGTTGAGCTTTTTTCCAATCTGTGTTTTTATGTGAGGTTTTGCTTGTAGTTATTCTTGAGAATTTGTTTTCTTCTAAGTTTTTATCTTAAACATAATAACAGCTTTTTATAATTATATTCTTTTTCATTATTATTTGCACCATTTGCCAGCCTATTGCCTGAATTTGAATTTGCTGTTAGAGTTTGGCTCTTCTCACATCTTGGGGTAGGATACTCTGATCTCACCTTCTGATTTTAATGTCCTGATATTTCCTCAGATAGGTTTGGGGGTCTACAGGTTTTCAATACTTTCAAAGTATTGTGATGTCGGGAGAAAACTTTTGTCTCTGCCTCTTTATGACCACAACTCTTTTTCACTCTAGAATTCTGACCCATACCTAGGGAGAAGTTCCTATTGCCTTGCAACTGCATGTGTTCCTCCTTACTTAGTAGTTATGATCTGGAACTAAATAATCAGCAATGAAGTTTCCAAATGGTACCTAGTCCTGCTCCCAATACCAGCACAGAGGTCTTTTATAATTTCTTTTTAACCAGGTATTTAATCCTCTTGCTCTCTATCAGCACTGAATGTTCCTAGTGCCACTGCTGCTCTAGCCTCTACTGTCATCTCCAAGGCCTTTAGTTAGTGTTATTTCCATTCTACTATGATCTTGCAAGCCCCTAGATAAGTGTCCATAGACCTTATTCTATCTTGCTAAGCTACCCTGGGATGGGAAGATGTTTTGCTGTTATTTTTTATTGGCTATTCTGTTTAGAATTCCGTTTGACACACTTTAAAATTTATTTAGATGGGTACAATGGGAGAGCTCTACAAAAATGTGTATTTTACTCTAGCAATATGCATTCATGTCCTAATACCATAATTTATAATCAATGTTAATAACAGATTTTTTCTAAAGGGTATCAAAAAAGATGATTTACATGAATACAAATACAGGGGTGCCATTTAATGTCTTTTGTTTAATTTCTTTGGGACATTCAGTTATGGTGCAGCTTTTTGTGTCCAAACTAATTAATAAGATATTTTTTTCCATTTTCTTTTTGATCCATGACAGCTGACAGAACTTATGGTTTGTGCCCTGACTGTACAATTCAAAATTATTCAAATTAATAAGGATTTATTAAGTATCAACCATCAGCAAAACAAAAGCATTGCAATTTTATAGAGATTCAACCTTAGTAACAATGACTTTGTTTAAAGTGCTACTTCTAACATAAACTGACGTGAACCTTGATGAAGGATGAACAACTAATCTAAGAGTCATGTAGGCAACTCTTTAAAAAATATAAGTTGCAACAAAGAAATTGAACCACACTGGTAGAGGTATTTTCCTCATCCTGGATTTCCTATATGAATGAATGAGCTGATGCCAAGAAAGGCAGAGTCCATTTACAACCCACACTCAAAAATCTCTGAATATATCATGGAGAAAGACCACCAGTTTTCTTCATCTATAGAGATGATACTTTGTCATTGACCAGACATCAAACATTGACAAAATTAGGATGAATATGAGTAATACCCCCAAGGAGATTATTCAATATATAATGTGTGATTGAAAGAAGCAGGAATTAGGAAAATTATAATATAAATTTGTTCTTGCCAAAGAATTATTAAATCACAGTTTCACCTACAATGGACACACATAATCATGCACACTCATTCTACTATTTTTATGTTCCTGAAAATGTAATATTTATCACTAATTTTTGAGAAATGTATCAATATTCCAGATTTGATTAAATATTTCCAGAAATACTCATTCTCCAGGGCCTTTGCTTGGATGACTGAGTCAAGGGTCAAAGGACAATTACAAAAATTACATATTTACTCTGCATTAGAAAATTATACTGTGCTGCCAGCATTTTCTTATTACACTGGTCCTTTTGTATCTAGGTACATCTAAAATATACAGAGTTCCATGTGACTTCCTTCCTTACCAGTCCAATAGATGGAAATGCTACTCTCTTCAAAGGAATCTCTTCATTTGGGTGGGTTATTTTAAATTTTTCTTTGAAAACTTGCTAGCTGGTATAAAATATTTACATAGGCTAAGAGAAGCAAACACACATATAGGTATATGAATATATATGTATATATATGTGTGTGTGTGAACACACAGATTTCATTTTACTGTACAGTTTAGTAGTATGAGATCCAATATAACTTGCTATTATAATGACAACAGTCACATTTTTTGAGCAATTTGTTAGGATTTTAGAGTCTGACAAGACTTTCATGATGATCTCGTCTTCCCCAAAACTCTCTTCAAGGCACCTTTTACTTCATTGTTCCTCAGACTATATATAAGGGAGTTCAGCATGGGATTAAATAGGCTATGGAATAGGAGAAGATATTTCTTTTGTCCTTTGTGGCTTCCATGCTTGGGTCCAATGTACATAATGATGGCGGTGCCATAGAAAAGTCCTACTACACAGAGATGAGAAGAGCAAGTAGAGAATGCCTTTTGTCTCCCCTCTTTTGACTGCATATGCAGGATTGCACTGATGATTCGTATATAGGAGATCACAATTGAAGAAAGGGGCCCCACCAATACAGAAGCAGCCCCTGCCAAGACCAGAATCTCATTGATGTGGGTATCAGCACAGGCAAGTCTGAGAACTGCTATGATTTCACAAAAAAAGTGGTTGATTTTTTGAGAACCACAGAATGGCAGCGGCAATAATAAAAATAGATGAACCAAAGCCAAAAGGCATCCAAGGACCCAAGAAGTCAGGGCAAGGGTGATACATACTCTCCAGCTCATGATGACAGAGTACCTGAGGGGGTGGCAGATTGCCACATAGCGATCATAAGACATCACCACTAAGAGAAGACATTCTGTGTGTGCAAAAGTCAAAAAGAGAAAAGTCTGTGTTATGCATCCTGCATAGGAGATGGGCTTAATTGGGTCTAGTAGGTTTGCTAGCATCTGGGGCACAGTGTTGCAGGCATAGGAAATGTCAACAATGGCCAAATGTGAGAGGAAGAAATACATGGGAGTACGGAGTCGGGAATCCAGACATATAAGTCCAAAGATTACTCCATTCCCCATCAGAGTGAAGGCATATAGCAGAGAGAAGAGCCCAAACAGGAACATCTGTATGTCATGTCCAACAGGAAATCCCATCAAAATGAATTCCTTGACTAACGTCTGATTCATACTTCTGTGACAGAAACAAAAAGATTGCGAAAGTCCAGTAAATGAGAGATGTCTGCATTAAGCATTGTTTGGTGCATTTAGGATAGGGTATGGAATACTTTTAATGACCTTATTGTGACATTATTAAAATTCCTAAAATTTCATTGGTATTTTATTTCCAAAGACCCCAACTACTGGAGAAACCAATTAGCTAACAAAAACTCCTAGAAAAATCAGAAAACTCTGGCAAAGATTAGATATAGTCTAGGAATTGATATCATATACCAAGAAAAGTTCATAGAAAATACTACAACTGTGGATAGAGGAAGGTGATAAATACAAGGAATAGAAAAGATCATAACAGATAAAATGACAACCTTCATTATATAACATTGAAAAGGTTTAGCACAAATAAAATCAATGCTGATAAAAGTAAATGGAAAATAGTTGACTGGGAAAAACATCTTTCCAGCAAATTCCTCTGTTAAAAGATTACTTTCTAAGACATAAAAGTAATTAACATATATTTATATTTAAGAATGATTCTCTCCCCAATGTATAAATATTGAAAAATATAGTCAACTCTCAAAGAAAGAAATCTAAGGTAATAAAAGGTATACAAAATTACTAATAGCTAGAGAAATGAAAATCAAACAAATTTGAGGTTATACTGTAATGTTGTAGAGGAGACATGGGAAAAAGTCTGCAGCTCTCCTCCACAACATTACAATACCTCACATTCATCAGATTATAAACCATTAAATTAAAAATGAAAAAAAAAAGTTAGAAGAATTGTGTATAAACAGGCAGGGAAAATTTGTACAATAACAATGACATTATCAAGGACAAACACATAAGAAATATTTAAGAAGTCTGATCAATATAATGACTAACCTGGATTCCTTAAAATTAGTTAAGAAAATGATAACCACCTCCTGACAATGAAATGAGGAACTCATGGTGAAGAATGAGACACTTCTTTCCAGATAAAGTTAAGGGGAGAATTATTTCATTTAATAATGTATATTTGATTCAAGCATTGTTTCTCCTTTTGTTTTTCTTTTCTTTTCTTTTTTTTTTTTGCCAGAATCCTGAGGGGCTCAAAGGAATCATTAATAGGGTTGCTAAAATGAAAAAAAGGAAACCTAGAAAAGAGGATCTTTGAAGCACTTAATGATGAATATATATATATATATGCATATATATATGTATTTATATATCTATGACATTTTCCTTACCTTTCTCTTCTTCTCCTTTCACTTCTTTTATTTGGCTACAGTAAACATATGAATAGTGCCATTGATTGTGGAAATGATTTGTTAATTGACAATGCTCTATATCAGCTCATTATCTCTCTGAGTTACTAGATCAAACTTTTCTTCCCTTGCTGCTATTCCCTTATACTATCTTCACCTATTAGAATACAAGCTCATTTAAAATCAGGGGCTATCTCAGCATTTGCAATCTCAGAACTTAACACAATGCTAGGTACATATTTGTTACTTAATTTTTTCCTTCATGCTTTCATTCATAATTGAGATTTTATTTCCAGATCATTGCATCCTCAGATATCTTAGTATCATCAGTTCTGCTATAATGAGTTCCTAGAAATCATTGTGCTATGCAGAATGGTGCAATAAAACTAAAGAGCTTATAGAAAAATGGAGTTGGGAGAAAAGCACTCAAATACTTTGTCATTACCTATTCATTGCTATACCAATCAACTTCCCCCAAATAGAACTAGAAAAATAACAACAAAATATACCTGGAAGAAAAAATGGCCAAGAATATTAAGGGAATCCATTTTTTGAAAATGAAAGGAGGCCTACCTGTACCATATAACAAATTATTCTATAAAGCAATAATCATCAAAACAATCTTCTACTGGCTAAGAAGTAGATTGGTAAATCAATGGAGTAGATTAGATAATCAATGCATGGGAGTTAATGTCCACAGCAACTTAGTGTTCAATAAAACCAAAGTTCCAAGCTTTGGGGGAATGAATTCATTTTTTGACAAAAACTTCTGGGAAAACATGAAAGCAGTATGAGAGAGATTAGGTATAGACCAACATTTCACACCATATACCAGGATAAAATAAAAATGGATACTTGCACTAGAAATAAAATATGACATCATTAGTTAGGGGATTATAGCTTTACTATCAGACTTATGGTGGTGATGAGGGAAGAAATTTGGGAAAACAAGATATAGAGACTATTTTGAAAAAAGAAATATATATTTTTGAATACATTAAATTAAGAAGTTTTTGTGTAAATAAAACCAATGCGACCAAGATTAAAAGGGAATACAACAAATTTTGGTGAAAAATATTATAGCAAGTGTCTCTCACAAAAGTCTCATTTCTCAAACATATAGAAAACAGCCAAATTCATAAGAATCCACTCCCCAATTGAAGAATGGTCAAAGAATATGAACAGGCAGTTTGCAAAGGAGGAAATTAAAGCTATCTATAGTTTAATGGGAAAAAAAGCTCAAAATCACTTTTGATCAGAAAAATGCAAATTAAAAGAAACCTGAGACACCACTTCACATCTACCAGTTGGCTAACATGACCAAAAAGGAAAATAAATATTGTAGGGAATGTGGGAAGACTAGGACATTATTACACTGTTGGTGAAACTGTGATCAGATACAACCATTCTGAAGAGCAATATGGAACCAGGTTCAAAGGGCCCTAATTCTATGCACAAACCCTTTAACCCAGCAATACTAATACTGGGTCTACATCCCAAAGAAATCAGTGATAAGGAAAAAGAACCTACCTATTCCAAAATATTTTTACCAACTCTTTTTTTTTAATGGTAAAGAATTGGAAACTGAGGGGTTGTCCATCACTTGGAGACTGGCTGAATAAGTTATGGTATATGGTTGTAATGGGATACTATTGTGCTTTAAAGAATGATGGGAAGGTGAGTTCAGAAAAAAAAACCCTTGGAAATACTTATATGAACTGATGCAAAGTGAAATGAGCAGAAAATACAGTAACAGAAATATTATACAATGATCAAATGTAAAGGACCAAGTCATTATCAGGAAGGCATGTCTCCAAGATAACCACAAGGGACTTACTATGAAAATACCATGCACAGACAAAGAAGGAACTTTTGGAATCTAAGTGTAAATCAAAGCATGTCATCTTCCACTATATTTTCATGAGATTTCTACTGTATGTGTGTTATATGTCTTCTGTCATGACATAAACAATATGGAAATATGTATTACATGAAAGTACTGATATAGCTTACATCAGACTATAAACTGCTTGGGTGAGGGAAGGAAAGGAGAGGGAAAATTTGAATTCTAAAATGTTAAAAAAGTGTTTTTACATGTAAAAGAAAAATTTAAAAAGAAAAAAATTTAAAAGTTTGTCAATGACACATTAAAAAGATAAAATCCTAATAAAAATGATGACAATTTTATACATGTTAAATGATTAAGAAACATATAAATATGACAATAAATAGTGGTGGTGTACAAGACCTTGAGCTGCTGCTCAGTCTGCATTCTTAGGAAAGAGGAACAAGTTGGACAGACAAACTAAAATGCTGGGTCTAGGACTGAAGGTCTTTGGGAAAGATGACAGTGGAGCTAGGGGTGGGAATGATGTAGACTATGCTTTCTCTTCCAAAGTCCTACAGTATCTGAAAATATGTAACAAACATGACACTTCAACAAATACCTGAAATTTGTCTCTAGGTGGGCATAGGAAGGATTGTAGCTTGTGAGAAACTGTAAAGTGATGTTATCCATTATTGAAAGATAACACAAGCAGTGAATTAAACTAGGTAGAAGTTTGAGATGTGTGTTTTGTGCTTGGTGGTTTAGCTAGGACCAGTTTTCTGTTTCTTACTGATGAAATTGCATATAAATAAATACAAAATGCATGCTTTTGAAACATGCATTATAATAGCAATGAATGAATTTTTAAATTTTATTTGATTCTCCATTTTTCTAAATATTTTTGATAATTTTCCATGACATTTACTATTTCTCAATAATGAGTTTAGAAATTGAATTCAATACAATTCTAATCAACAATCATTTATTAACATCTATTTTGTACATGATACTCTAATTGAAAATGGAAATACAAATTGATCCCAAGGAACATTCAGTCCAGAGAAGACTATGATGTAAAGAAAGGTGTGGGATGGATAAGGGAATGAATCTGATAAAATGATTTGAGAAATTTGAGGAAGAATTCCAACTCTGAACAGTTTTCCTTGCATCTCAGAATTTACCATTTGGATGTGAACATTTTACTTGAAGCACTTTTGTTTTTCTTTCAACAATGACACATTGGTGGCATTACAATTCTCATCTCTTAAGACGGTTTAGAACTTTTGGTATTTTACTATCATGCGAGAACATTAAGGCAACATACAAATATCTCAAACAAATTAAGTGCACAAATTTGCTGTTTATAAATGTGAACATTTTTGTATTTCAAGATTGAGTAAGTTAGCCCCATGTCATTGAGGGGAAAACAGTGGGATAAGGAGGAAAATTGGTTATTAAGGCTTGGATTTATCATATATTCCTGCTAGGATTATGGCAAGGTATAATACATATTTAATAAACTCTTACCAGCTTTAGATGAGAAATTCTGCATCATCTCTTTTAGATGATGAAAATCTGACCTCTTGATACCTTATTCTGATGCTTTTAGAACTAAGCTAAATATCTATTGAGTGTCAATCAGTCAGATATCAAAATGTCAGTCTTTCACAGATGACATTGGATACTTCCTTACTTCATGTATTCCCAAATTGGTCATTTCATTTCTTACCCAGGTATCAGAGAATAATAATAGATTCTATCGATCTAATAACTGTTCATAGATTTTATTTCTTGGATGTCCTGGGAGCAAGAAAAGTGAAAAGGTTAGGGCAGACTAACCTCTCAAGGGACTTATATCATGGCTCTTAATTTGGGTTGATAGTAGCATGTTGCCCTCCTTTTAGGAGCTGCCCCTGCCTATGCTCTGGCTGAGTGATTCTTTGACCCTTTTGTTTCCTCATTTACACAAAAGGTCCTGAGATATCACCACTCCCATAAATACATAATGGCTATGAAAATTTGTTCTCTAGCCCAAATTCTATGAACTGAGAATCAGAGCCTGAGAATGGTACTGCTCAGAAATAACTTCTTGGCTTCCATCCCAGGACTGATGACATACCAATTGGGGGCGACCACCTTATACCAAACTTCTAAGCCACTACCTAGCAAATGAAACATTTATACTTACAATGTTTTTAGTCCTGCTTTTTGCCACATTGTTATATACACAAGTATTGAAGAAGTGGGAAAAGCATATGCAAACTGAGTCTGAGTCCATCAGTAGCTAGTAGCGGAGAATTTAAGCTTCAGGTGCCTTCATTGCCCTTGCAGATAAAGGTCAGAGTTAAGAACCAGAGAATTCCTTAATGAGCTACACAGAAGTAACAATTTTATTCTTTAAACAGTTCAGCCCAAACCCACCCCCTAGATAAATCTAAAAGTAAATGGAGGATTTATGGGACCTCACCCAACTACTTCCTCTCTACAAAGAAACCAAGGTTGATCTGTGTCAGTCTCTTAGGATTTCAGCAGGATTATTTCAGGGGAATAGGGAAGAGCCACAAGTGACAACTCACAGGAAAAACACTAGAAACGTAAAAAAAAAGTCAGTCAGACTCTTTTAAGACAACAATTAAACTCCCCAGATATTCCACAACTACCAAGATTGCTCCAACCCCAGAATTACACTGGTGCATTCATTAAAACTGGAGGAAGTAGATCCACTAGGCTCCTGGAGGATGCCACTAATTTTTGACATTCATCCTTTCTTCATTTTGGCCTGGGCACCTAACTAGAGTTGTAATAAAAAGAAAGAAAAAAAAATAAAAAGAAAGAACTTGAATCCATATTCTATTGTGTGTAAATAAGTCATGCTGTCAAGTCCAGAGGCTAGTCAAGAGGCAAGGTATGGAAAGTCTGTAGAGAATATGTTAAAAAGTCAGTGTAGAGGATTATAGATTCCATTAAAAGAAAAAAAAAGCTCTAATGTCCCAATGGAGCTTGTTAGATTCTATCTATTAGCATCTGATTACGACACAGATTACTGAGGAAAATTTCCCTTTGGAAAAGTTTTCTTTTGTGAAATTTACACTTAATAAAGTTCTTTCTAAAATAAATGAACCACTATAATCTCAGAACCTCCCATAGACCTACCCTGTCACCAGTGGAATGATTGGTGATAGATGCATATGGTGTCCTCAGAAGACAGCTCAGGAAAACTAAAGTCTAAGACAGTATTTTTTTGGATTTTAAATTTGGATTTTTTAAAAAAAATCTTTGAGATTTAAAAAAAAAAACCTCTCTGCTTATATCCATATGTAATTGTGGCCAAGTGCCATTTTATAAATTATATAAACATAATCAATTAAATAATTTATAAACCAACAATTCATGATAGTGAGAGTTTTGAGCTACCTAGGTTTTTTGAAAGAACATGAATTGAATCAGTGACTACACTGACAGAAATGCTTATGGATGTTATTCAAGGAACAGTTAAACCCATTCTGTGGGAAAAGTTCAGTACATTTTTTTCCTCAGTTCCTGCCTTATCTACAGATAAGTTGCAATTTGGCCATATTCCAGCTGCAACCAGTTTCACAGCTTCCTTTATGAAAGCTCTTCTTAAATTAATTGTTTCTCCTCTATTTTTGAAGCTTAATATGAATAGCAACAAGTTTTTATGTTTTTCTATCTCCACTATCCACCATCTTGAACCTTGATGTCTAGGTCATAAAAAAGGTCTATATTTCCCCAGGAATCCCCTCTGCTCCACTTTAATACCACTTAATTTTTATAGGTGGAGTTAGTTCTTGGATAGTTCTTCTTGCCCCTAAATTCCTTAAGTGTCATCATTTCAAAATCCATCACCATCCTGGTTGTGCCCAGCATGTACATTTATTTGGCAATATAAGTGTTAAAATGTCATTAACACCAAGTGCCCAGGCCCAGGTTAATGTTATGGTCTAGGCACCTAATGTGAATAATATGAAACTGAATGTAAGGAAAAATGAAAGCTCGTTTATATTTTGTAATATGAGATATAACCTATACATAAAAAAACACATATAGGATAAATATATCAGCAAAACATCAGAACAGAAGGCACCAGCAGCTAGGTGAACTGGGAAAGATCTGCTGGAGGAGAGGTAACTTTAGGTGATTCTTAAGTGGAGCCAATGTTTCTAAGAGCCAGAAGTTGAGAAGATCATTCCATGAATATTTGAACAGTCAATGCAAAGGGACTGAGATGAGAAATGGAATCTTATGCACGAAAATAAAAGAAAAAAAATTTGTGTTGTTGAACCCTAGCATGAATGATGGACAGTAATGTCTTAAAAGATTAAAAATAAGTAAAAGGACCAGGTTGTTAAAGTCTATAAAAGCCTAACAGGATTTGATCATGAAGGTATTAGTTTATAGTTAATAGTAATGTGATAAGATCTATTATAAAAATAATCTTGGAGACTTTATACTAAATTACAAATATTTATTAGTAAAGAGAAAGAAAGAAATAAGGTTTCCAATCTTTCTCACTTAAAATAAGTTCCCAGCAGAGGTTGCAAGTCAATAGTTCTAAGTGCTGGCTGGTCAGAGAGATATCCTTTCACAATCCCAAAAGGTGGCAGAGAGCTTGAGCCCACCTCATGCACTGATTTTTCAAGCTCAGTACAAACCCTCCCCAAAGATCCTCCAATTGGCAAAGGTTTCACCTCATTCCCCACAGGTCATATCCCTTGACTTACATCATTCAGGGATCTTGCCTGCCATGATGGCAAATTTAGAAATATGATTCTATGATTCTTATAATGTAAGACTTCTACGATCTGATGATCTCCTACATGTTGATTTCACAGAGGTTGAATATTTGTTTTTAAGGAAATCACTTTGGTAACTTTGAGGAGGACATGTTGAAGTAGGGAGATAGTTGAACTGGGAAGGTCAATTTGAATACAATTCAAATATTTTAGGAGTGAGGTTTAAAAAAGGTCTGAAAGGGGACAGTGAACATATAAATAATAAGAAGAGGTATATTTGAGCAATGTCTTAGAGAGGGAAACTAAAAGATTTGGCAACTGATAGGATATATGAGAGAGAGAAAAGTTAAGAAAGATATCAAGATTTTAAAACTAATAGCTATGTGGCCCCAGGCAAGTCACTTTACCCCCAATTATCTATCTTGCTATTCAGTCAGAGAATTGACACTTTAGTAATGTCTCTAAGAGAAAGGTAAGGGTTTAGAAAAAGAAGATATAAAGGATGTCTAATGCAGGTGGCCAAAAGAATAGTAGTGCCATTGGACAAAGTTCAAAAGAGGGGTGGGTATACATGAGATGCTGATGGGACATTCAGTTTTAATCGTCTAAAAGGAAGTTAGTGATGCAGACCTAGTGCTCAGGATAGAGCCTAGGACTAGATAAATCTATCTAGTAATTTCAAAGAAATAATAATTGAACCTATAGACACTTCTGGGATCAGTGAATGAGAAAGCATAAAGAAAAAAGAGAAAAAACCCAAGATATGAAGGATATTCAAATTTAGTGAGTATGATATGGATGAGGATCAATCAGAAGAGACTGAGAAGAAGCAGACACATAGGATGACTATTAAGAGAATTTAAAATCATAAATACACACACAGAGAAAGAAAACACCAAGGAGAATCTCATCAATAATATCAGATATAGCAAAGACATCAGAAGGATGAGAACCAAGAAAGACAATTTGTTGATAATTAAAAGGTTATTGGTGACTTTGGAGAAAACAATGTCAAATGAATGATGAAATTCAATGCCAGATTACACAGACTTTAGAAGATATGAGGACAGATAGTTTTTCTTTTTTTTTCTTTTTTTTATTTGAATAAGTTTATTTAGTCAATTTAGAACATTGGTTCTTGGTTACAATAATAACATTATTTCCCCCCCTCCCCTCCATCCACTCTTCCCGCAGCCAACATGCAATTTCATTGGGTATTACATGTGTCCTTGATCAGAACCCATTTCCATGTTGTTGTTTACACTAGGATGTTCATTTAGAGTCTACATTCCCAACAATATGCCTTCAACCCATATTCAAGCAGTTGTTTTTCTTTAGTATTTTTACTCCCACAGTGTTTCCTGTGCATGTGGATAGTGGTTTTTCTCGTAGGTTCCTCTGAGTTGTTCAGGGTCATTGCATTGCCACTAATGGAGAAGTCCATGACATTTGATTGTACCACAGTATATCAGTCTCTGTGTACAATGTTTTCCTGGTTCTGCTCCTCTCACTCTGCATCAATTCCTGGAGGTTGTTCCAGTCCCCATGGAATTCCTCCACTTTATTATTTCTTTGAGCACAATAGTATTCCATCACCAACATATACCACAATTTATCCAGCCATTCCCCAATTGAAGGGCATCCCCTCATTTTCCAATTTTTTCCACCACAAAGAGCGCAGCTATGAATATTTTTGTACATGTCTTTTTCCTTATTATCTCTTTGGGGTACAAACCCAGCAGTGCTATAGCTGGATCAAAGGGCAGACAGTCTTTTATCGCCCTTTGTGCATAGTTCCAAATTGCCCTCCAGAATGGTTGGATCAATTCACAACTCCACCAGCAATGCATTAATGTCCCAACTTTGCCACATCCCTTCCAACATTCCTTACTTTTCATTGCTGTCATGTTAGCCAATATGCTAGGTGTGAGGTGATACCTCAGAGTTGTTTTGATTTGCATTTCTCTGATTATAAGAGATTTAGAACACTTTTTCATGTACTTATTAATAGTTTTGGTTTCTTTAACTGAAAATTGCCTATTTGTGTCCCTTGCCCATTTTTCAATTGGAGAATGGCTTGATTTTTTGTACAACTGGTTTAGCTCTTTATAAATTTGAGTAATAAGACCTTTGTCAGATGTTTTTGTAATGAAGATTGTTTCCCAATTTGTTGCTTCCCTTATAATTTTGGATGCATTAGTTTTGTTTGTACAAAAACTTTTTAATTTGATGTAATCAAAATGATTGATTTTACATTTTGTGATTTTTTTTTCTAGCTCTTGCTTACTTTTAAAGTCTTTCCTTTCCCAAAGATCTGACAAGTATACTATTCTGTGTTTGCCTAATTTGCTTATAGTTTCCTTCTTTATATTCAGGTCATTCACCCATTCTGATTTAATCTTGGTGTAGGGGCAGATGGTTTTTAAAAAGAATTTAGATGAGAAGAGGTCCTTTAGTCACATGATTCACTGGCATCCTGACTTAATACACATGATTGGGCAAGGGGTTTTTGAATGGAATAAGGGGTACATTTTATATTAGTATAGTATAGTATAGTAGTAGTCTCTCGGTAACTGAGAATGACGATTGTCTTTATGCGTTTTCATCTATGGTGTACCCTCATGTGACTTTGAAGTCCAAGATAGATGAGTGTGCACAAAGACACTTGTGCATGAAGGAGATTTAAGTGGAAGAGTTGATGCACAGAGACTCCCACTCTCTCGGCGTTGGAAGCCTGGGTCCAGTGCCACAAAAAGTCGTTACACCTGGAGACTTCCTTAGCTGCACTGGATGGCCGTGTTGTCTTTTGTGCTCCAAATCACCCTAAGCACTCCACAGTGCTTTGCTGTGTCGCCATCTCAGCCTTGAACCTTCTTATTGGTTTCTTCCTCCTGTTCGGCCGAAGCAGTCTTCACATGCTGGGTGAGCAAAGCCCTGGTTCACCAGAGGTCCATGACGACCCGATGGCTACCCTCACAAGGTTTGGCTGCCCTGTCAAAGCCGTTGCCTGGGGGTGTGGACACTGCAGCATGCTAGCAGCTACTAGGAGCCACAAGTGAGAGCTGGGTGTCGGGTGGGGGTCAGAGGCTGGAGAGCTGCCCTAATAGGGCACAACAAGCCCTCCATATCAGAGATACTACCTCTTCCTGAACACCCCATACACCCCATACACATTTTATATTAAAGTTACACAATCCTCCCTCTGATTCTTTGGAAGAATAACATGCTAGTTTCCCTAATGAATCATACTATATATGATGTTTATACATTTCAGGATTGTCTCACTAGGGTGTATAAGTACACAAAGATATTTAACACTTCATGAGGAGTTTAACTACAATATGGGTGTTTCTTAACATATTTTTAAAAAATGATTGATAGGCATTGACAAGGAGCCATTAAGAGAGAATTCCGTTTTTTGGCCCAAGGGTTTTACAGTCAGGAAAAAATAATGGTGTATTGGAAGAATGAAAGTCCCCCACCACAGTTCAGTTCATTATATCCAAAGGTTCACTCAGTCTTATAATATAGTATTTGATTTAGAGGGACATCCCCTATTGTTGTCATCTTTTTAGTCCATTTGAAATCACAATGGTCCTTATAGCATCTACTCTAGGAGATATGGTTTCCTGGCCCAGGTTATTTGCAATATCTTTTCCCAAAATTGCTTTAAAATATTTTAGAGGGGCAGCTGAGTAGATCAGTGGATTGAGAGCCAGGTTTAAAGATGGGAGGTCCTAGGTTAAAATCTGGCCCCAGAAACTTCCTAGCAATGATACCCTGGGCATGTCACTTAACTTACCCCCCATTGCCTAGCCCTTACCACTCTTCTGCCTTGGAACCAATACAGAGTATTGATTCTAAGGTGGAAGATATATGTTTTAAAAAAATAAAATAACATATTGTAAACTATGAACCTTTTATGGTAACTTCACAGTTACCCCTCAGGAGGATAACATACTGCCAAGGATCTAATCCAAACATAACTTGAAGGTAACACATCAATAACACACTTGGCAAAAGACATATGGCTAGGCTATTAGGCTACTGATCTAAGAAGTAATTAAATAATGTATGGGTCACTTCTCCCAAAAATGAGAGAGAAAAATTTAAAAATATATTAAAAAATTTAAATATAAGTACAAATTAAAATCATAACAAGTCCCTGATATGTATTTAAGGTCTCCTGGAGGTAGTTTATATCCTACAAGCATGTAGGTCAAGTGTAGTATAAAGGTTAGATTAAAACTGGTATTGATAATATATTATAAATAAAATTGATTTGCCTGCTGTGACAAGGAAATCACTTTAAAAGACTGATATATATTAATTTAAGGTCACCAAGGAATTCAGCTATGTAATTCCTAAATGAAAACTCAAGTCAGCAGTCAACCTTTTATGGAGTTTTTAATTACAAACAGGAGGAAGAAAGGTATGAGAGAGAGAGAGTGAGAGTGAGAGTGAGAGAGAGAGAGAGAGTGAGAGAGAGAGAGAGAGAGAGAGAGAGAGAGAGAGAGAGAGAGAGAGAGAGAGAGAGAGAGAGAGAGAAAGGGGAGAGAAGGGAATAGGGCTTAAATACCCCCTCTGTTTAGGCTGGGCCAAAAGTCCCAAGCCCTTAGATAGCTGAGGCAAAGAGAAGAGATCAGTCCCTATCACTCACATGACCAAAATGGAGAAACAGTCTCAGAGGCCTCCACCTCCAGCCTCTTTCAGAGCAAGCTTCTCAGAGCACAACCTCTCAGAGCAAAACCTCTCCAACCCCCTCAGTCCTCAGACCCCGCTATCTTTAAGGAAACAATCCAAGTTCCCTCCCCTCAGTTCTCACATCTACCAATCACTGTCCATGTCTTCCCTGTGCCAATGGTGGCTCTAGCTTAACCCAGGACCGCCCAGAGGTCTCTGGCTTTGCACATGTCTGTTGAAGGTCATATTCTCAAATAATTAAATCTTGATCCTTTGCTGCAGCCCTTCCTAAATCCTGTTACCCTGAGTAGGGTGGAGATTGGGAGTTCTAAGACCTGATTCTGTCATTCCAAGTATCTGTATTGTATCAATTCTAAAATCAATCATGACTCAAAGAACTTCCTGTTCTATGCTTAAGCATAGGTCAAAGCCCTTTCCATTGTTCAGCAAAAGGTTTCTGTCCTAAAGTAGTCTTAGGTAGGGAGGAGAAGGATCCTCCCATGCCCGGGGGTTTCACATTCCAATAGAGTTCTTACTATCAGTAGGAAATTTTTTCCAGTATGAGATTTCCCAATGGGGAAATTTCCAACATTCATAGGTCTAAGAAATTTTAAGGTTTACACTGCATTGGTATTGATACAGCTAAAACTGTCAGGGTCTAGCAGGTTTAGGCAGTGGAGGAACTGCTAGGGGCAGACTAATACAACTATTTTCTTTTCTTTTAGAGTAGGGAGAGTAAAAGTAGGAAAATAGAAACTAGATAGGATATCTCTTAAATAAATTCCTAATTCTAATTTGTTCCAAATAACCAACCCAACAAACCGTCCCTCATAGTACTACTTCATGTCTGATAAATCAGACCTGACTTATTCTATACTTACTATCTACTGGTTAACTTCAATCTTACTACCTTATTCTACATTATAAATCTTTTTAACCTCCTTTATATATTTTATACATATACATACATATGTATATATTACTCAAGTTCTCAGAATACTGCTGCCTGTGACAGATTTTCACAGACCAGCCTTCTCGCTATTCAGCGCCCCCTTTGGACGACAGGGGAAATAAACTCTGTAAATCAGACTATAAACTGTCTGTATTTCTTCACTCTAAAATAAACAGTATCTAAAAGTAACTAAATAAATTCTTCTTAACTACTCAAGTAAGTCAGAGAGACAGGGCAGAGCCTCTCTCTGGCAGCTTCTTCTTCCTCTAAGAACTGGAGTTTCAGGAAAAACTCTTCAGTCAATGACATACTTAACTTCAAATAGTAAGTCTTTGCTTCTTAAGTCTTTTTATTTCTTCTTAATTATCTTAAATTCCAACCACCATCAACTGTCATTTTTCAGGGAGAGCTCTCAAAATCACTTCTGTCCTGTGACAGAAGCTGGCACTAAAGAAAATTGCCAGGCTGAAGAGTGTGTGAAATTGATCACCTTGATGGGGGAGGGGACCCAGGAGTTAGGAATCCTGAGGAGAAGAAGACTCCAGCTGGGAGAGGAGTTGGTCATCTCTTTGGTCTCAGGAAGCTGAAGACAGGAGGTAGATAAAGACTTTCTCTTGAGGGTTACCCACTTTTCTTGCTGGTGACTGGAAATCCTTCCCCCAACACTTCCCAATTGAAGGGAATTTCTGAAGAGAAACCTGAGCAGACTTTACCTCAGCTCCTGTTGCCCAGGGGTGAGTCAACTGACTTTCAGGGGGCTCAGGCTGCCAAGGCCTGAGTTCCCCCCAAACTTGAGGAGGGAGGAAAAGGGTTTAGATAGAGACAGGTACACCCTTTCCCCACTATCCTTTTCCCATTCTTCCCTGCCCATTATTCCTTTTGTACTACTTGATTGAGTTGACATTAAAAGTTTTCTATTCCCCAAACTGAGTATGGGTGAACAGATCAAGTGGAGACCCTTTGGTCTTGAGTAGTAGAGGGGGGACAAGAGGGAAAAGAACAAATCAGGGAGAACACCTTTAGCTAAGGAGGGAAGGAAGAATGGGGGAAATCCCCAAACCCCCTCTCCTCTCACTGAGCCAATTCCCTAACCATCAGCTGTCTCCCCTGTACCCCACTTTGAGAAGGGGGAGGGTCTCTACTCTTTCCCCCTCTCAATACTACAAGTCTTAATTTTTTAATACAGTCCTCACAGTCTGCCAGAGAAAAACCAATCCAGAGTTCTTTCCCAGATTCCTCTTTTGCTCAATCCTTAAGGGATCTACAGCAAATTATCTTTCTCTTTACTACAAGGGAATGTCTCAAAATCTAAATACCCTTACTTCTGAACTGAACTACTTGCTTCTAATGAAGCTGACCTACTTAGATAATTTCCTAGCCTATCAATAGCAATATTGCAGTGACCCACCATCTGCCATGACTAAAGAAAGTTGCCATACCAAAGAAAAAAGACAACAGAAGACTGACAAAAAGGGAAATGGGGTCCTTTAGTCTGATTTCTATTCTAATCATAGGGATAAAAAAGATTCCTTAATGATCCCTGCATTTTTCAATTATACTGCTCTCAGAAGTCAGAAAATTCCTCTCCATCTAGAGCATCCTAGTTGCATGACAGACTCCAAAAGCATACTTAGACTCTATGTAAAGTCATGATGGTAAACCTATGGCACATGTGCCACAAAGGACATAGAGAGACCTCTCTGTGGCCATGTCTGCAGTAATCCACCAGAGCTTATTACTAGAAAGCCAGAGGAACTCCAGGTGGAGCTGTTCACCTCCCCCTCTCCATGATCCTGAGGATATTCCTCATTTTACCCTCACATCTGCCCAGCAACCTAATGGGAGGCTTCCTCCCTCCTCTGTCTGGGGTAAGGTGGGGGCCAAGGTTGGTAATATGGGGGTGTGGGCAATGACACTTGGTCTTGGGGGGGAACAAGGATAAGTGTTTGGTCTATGGGATGGGGTGGGGGCAGGGCTCAGCACTTCATCTTTAAAAGGTTCACCATAACTGATGTAAATTGTTTCTTTCTTCCTCTTAGCAGGTATTCAGCTACTTTTGAGGGCTATCAGTTCTTTTCCCTGAGCTCTAACATTAGAAGGTAGTGGGACTGCCCAAATAATAGCAAATTCTTTTACAACAGCAGTCCCAGTTTAATGAATGCCATCACTTATAAAAGAAAAATCACCAGTGAGCAAAATTAAATCTGGGTTTTCTAAAGGAGTGTCGGAGAGATCATTACGGGGCTTTTCAGCCATGTCTACAACTAAGTCACAATTATGTAGTGATTCCCCAGAAACTGGAAAATCAGAAAGTCGTATTTCAGGATTAACGATTGTACAATGTTTGAGGATAATATTTACATTCCCTAAGAAGTTATTTCATATTTAGCAAGCCTTTCATTTGAAAATACCTGTCCTATGTTGGAGCAATAATGCCTCAACCCTCATACAAGCAGAGAACAGTGAGGAGAGAATTCAATATTATGTCTATGCATTTAGTGCTGCTAAGAGTAATTCATCCACAATTTGTATTAAAAATATCCTCTCAAAAATGATATTAGCTAAGTCCCATTTAAAAATGTGTGAAAAAACAAAGTTAGGTTTTCTACAAATCCCTGAGGTAGCTTTGTCTAGGTCCCCTGGGAAAATTTCAAGGTAAAAGTAAATATTTTCCTAGAATTTTTATGGGATAATAATGGAGAAAAATGCAGAACATAGATCTACAACTATAAAATATGTAGCTTCAATAGGGATCAAAGAGACAATAATTGCAGGATTTGGAACCACTGGATGTCTAGTTATTGTAAAGGATGAGGGCATGGGAGATTTTTGGAACCCTGACATCAGGGCTGAAGCAGAGTCTGTGTCAGTTGGAACAAGGAGAGGATCCTGGGAAGGAAAAGGATCTAAGAGAGTTCTAAGGAGCTTCTGGGGACTTTTGAGCTGAATCCTTGACCGGAGAAGACCTATTTCTGAGGTTGGGGTTTTCACAGAAAGCCACCTGGGAGAATCCTGTTTCTTCTTTCAAGTTTCATAGAGATTTCTCTTAAATTAACCATCTCCAACCACCTCTAATCTGAGGAGAAGATATCTCAGACTCCAAAGGGTGCTGTGGACTCACTGAAAGGAGAGCCCAGCTCTCAGGTTATGCCAGACCCTCATCACCTCACCGAACTATTGATTATATAGGCTAGTCAGATAGATACATCCTAATAACTGTTGGGGTTACTACTTTTGGGACAGGGCAAAGAAGACTGAGATTCATGAAAATACATGGTTCAGTTGATGGATCATGTAGGAATACACCAGGGAAACCTAACCCCTCTTCCCTCCTTCATATTTATCCTGAACACCTACATTAATATTTGTTGACCACAGCCAGATTTTAGTCCAGTCTATTGACTTTGAACTGAGGAGGTATCTGAACAAATTCTGCAGGGAGGCATTCAAATCAGGTTCCCCTGAGCCAAGCCATCATCAAAGCTTGTCTCCTAATCCACTCTGTGCCTAGAAAAAGACTGGGGTTATCCTAGGTTAGAGTTTAGGGGAGCCTTTTCATCAACTTCAACCTATCCCCCTCCCTTAGAGAACCTCAAGACTGCACTGCACAGATTGGCAGTCATCCCCTCAGGGGAGGTTGTGAGGAGAGTGGGTGCTAACCCATTCAGGCCTCTGCTCTCTCTCTGTCAGATCCTCCTTAGATATTTTCTGTTAAACTTCACTGATACATCATCTAATTCAGTGAAGAGGGAAAAACCCTTTATTTTTAATCAAGGCAACTCCATTTTTACATTATAGCAAGTGAATTAAATGCCTTCAGATCTTGTACAAACTGATAAAACAGTTTTCAATCTGGGCCTGCCTTAGACTTCTTTATTGGGAGAATAGGTTAATTATATTCAGATTTGAATGAATTGTTCAATGGTTCATAATAAACCAATTATCAGGGAAATTCTTTCAATGGCATCCTTGGGAAGAGAATACTGAGGAATGGAAGTCAAGGGCACCTTTTGTCTTCATTTGAACAGGAATAGCTGACTTAAGTAGGCCTGCATAAGAAAAGGATGAAGCCCACAGAGATTCAGAGATATCTGTTGGAATTTCAAAGGAAGGGGGCAGCTGAGTGGCTCAATGGATTGAGAGTCAGGCCTAGAGACAGGAGGTTCTAGGTTCCAATCTGGCCTCAGACACTTCCCAGCTGTGTGACCCTGGGCAAGTCACTTGACCCCCATTGCCTAGCCCTTACCACTCTTCTGCCTTAGAACCAATACCCATGATTCTAAGGTGGAAGGTAAGGCTTTTAAAAAGAAAAAAAATGAATTTCAAAGGAAGAGGCTATTATTTCCTGGCTATCAGGGAAAAGGACTGGGGACACAGAGAGTCCTTAGATAGTTCTAAGGACAAAGAGTAATCTGGAAGCAAAATATAGTGAGCCTTAGTTTTCATATGAGATCTCTTCCTAATAGATTTGTTGGGGAATTAAGCATTTTTTTAAAAATATATTTTATTTGATCATTTCCAAGCATTATTTATTAAAGACATAGATCATTTTCTTTTCCTCCCCCCCACCCCCCATAGCCGACGCATAAGTCCACTGGGCATTAGATGTTTTCTTGATTTGAACCCATTGCTTTGTTGATAGTATTTGCATTAGAGTGTTCATTTAGAGTCTCTCCTCTGTCATGTCCCCTCAACCTCTGTATTCAGGCAGTTGCTTTTTCTCGGTGTTTCCACTCCCATAGTTTATCCTTTGCTTATGAATGGTGTTTTTTTCTCCTGGATCCCTGCAAGTTGTTCAGAGACATTACACCGCCACTAATGGAGAAGTCCATTACGTTTGATTATACCACAGTGTATTAGTCTCTGTGTACAATGTTCTCCTAGTTCTGCTCCTCTCGCTCTGCATCACTTCCTGGAGGTTGTTCCAGTCTCCATGGAACTCCTCCACTTTAGCACAATAGTATTCCATTTAGCACAATAGTATTCCATCACCAACATATACCACAATTTGCTCAGCCATTCCCCAACTGATGGGCATCCCCTCGTTTTCCAGTTTTGGGCCACCACAAAGAGTGCAGCTATGAATATTTTTGTACAAGTCTTTGTGTCCATTATCCCTTTGGGGTACAGACCCAGCAGTGCTATGGCTGGGTCAAAGGGTAGATATTCGTTTGTCGCCCTTTGGGCATAGTTCCAAATTGCCCTCCAGAATGGTTGGATCAGTTCACAACTCCACCAGCAATGAATTAATGTCCCTACTTTGCCACATCCCCTCAGCATTCATTACTTTCCTTTGCTGTTATGTTAGCCAATCTGCTAGGTGTGAGGTGATACCTCAGAGTTGTTTTGATTTGCATCTCTCTGATTATAAGAGATTTAGAACACTTCTTCATGTGCTTGTTAATAGTTTTGATTTCTTTATCTGAGAACTGCCTATCCATTTCCCTTGCCCATTTATCAATTGGAGAATGGCTTGATTTTTTGTACAATTGATTTAGCTCATTATAAATATGAGTAATTAAACCTTTGTCAGAGGTTTCTATGAAGATTTTTTCCCAATTTGTTGTTTCCCTTCTGATTTTAGTTACATTGGTTTTGTTTGTACAAAAGCTTTTTAGTTTGATGTAGTCAAAATTATTTATTTTACATTTTGTGATTCTATATCTTGCTTGGTTTTAAAGCCTTTCCCCTCCCAAAGGTCTGACATGTATACTATTCTGTGTTTACCCAATTTACTTATGGTTTCCTTCTTTATGTTTAAGTCACTCACCCATTTTGAATTTATCTTGGTGTAGGGTGTGAGGTGTTGATCTATTCCTAGTCTCTCCCACACTGTCTTCTAATTTTCCCAGCAGTTTTTATCGAATAGTGGATTTTTGTCCCAAAAGCTGGGATCTTTGGGTTTATCGTATACTGTCTTGCTGAGGTCGCTTTCCCCCAGTCTATTCCACTGATCTTCCTTTCTGTTTCTTAGCCAGGACCAAATTGTTTTGATGACTGCTGCTTTGTAATATAGTTTTAAGTCAGGGACGGCAAGGCCCCCATCATATGTGTTTTTTTTTTTTTCATTATTTCCCTGGATATCCTTGATCTTTTGTTCTTCCAAATGAACTTTGTTATGGTTTTTTCTAAATCAGTGAAGAAGTATTTTGGTAGTTCAATGGGTATGGCACTAAATAGATAAATAAGTTTGGGTAGGATGGTCATTTTTATTATATTGGCTCGTCCTATCCATGAGCAGTTAATGTTTTTCTATTTGTTCAAGTCTAGTTTTAGTTGTGTGGCGAGTGTTTTGTAGTTGTGTTCATATAGTTCCTGTGTTTGTCTCGGGAGGTAGATTCCTAGGTATTTTATTTTGTCTAAGGTAATTTTGAATGGGATTTCTCTTTCTAGTTCTTGCTGCTGAGCTGTGTTGGAGATATATAGAAAAGTTGATGATTTATGTGGGTTTATTTTGTATCCTGCAATTTTGCTAAAGTTGTTGATTATTTCAATTAGCTTTTTGGTTGAATCTCTAGGATTCTTTAAGTAGACCATCATGTCATCCGCAAAGAGTGATAACTTGGTCTTCTCCTTGCCTATTTTGATGCCTTCAATTCCTTTATCTTCTCTAATTGCTACTGCTAGTATTTCTAGTACAATGTCAAATAGTAGAGGTGATAATGGGCATCCTTGTTTCACTCCTGATCTTATTGGGAATGCATCTAGTTTATCCCCATTGCAGATGATATTAGCTGTTGGTTTTAGATATATACTGTTTATTATTTTTAGGAATGACCCTTCTATTCCTATGCTTTCTAGTGTTTTTAATAGGAATGGGTGTTGTATTTTATCAAAGGCTTTTTCTGCATGTATTGAGATAATCATGTGGTTCTTGCTAGTTTGCTTGTTGATGTGGTCAATTATGTGGATGGTTTTCCTAATGCTGAACCAGCCCTGCATCCCTGGTATGAATCCTACTTGATCATGGTGAATGATCCTTCTGATCACTTGCTGGAGTCTTTTTGCTAGTATCCTTTTTAAGATTTTTGCATCTATATTCATTAGGGAGATTGGCCTATAGTTTTCTTTCTCTGTTTTTGACCTGCCTGGTTTTGGAATCAGTACCATGTTTGTGTCGTAAAAGGAGTTTGGTAGAACTCCCTCTTTGCTTATTATGTCAAATAGTTTGTATAGTATTGGGATTAACTGTTCTCTGAATGTTTGATAGAATTCACAGGTGAATCCATCAGGCCCTGGGGATTTTTTCTTAGGAAGTTCGTTGATGGCTTGTTGGATTTCAATTTCTGATATGGGATTATTTAAGAATTCTATTTCCTCTTCTGTTAGTCTAGGCAGTTTGTATTTTTGTATATATTCATCCATATCTCCTAAATTGGTGTATTTATTGCCATATAATTGGGCAAAGTAATTTCTAATGATTGCCTTAATTTCCTCTTCATCGGAGGTGCTGTCCCCCTTTTCATCTTTAATGCTGTGAATTTGCTTTTCTTCCTTCCTTTTTTTAATTAGATTGACCAGTACTTTGTCTATTTTGTTTGTTTTTTCAAAGTACCAGCTTCTTGTCTTATTTATTAAATCAATAGTTCTATCACTTTCGATTTTATTAACTTCTCCCTTAATTTTTAGGATTTCTAGTTTGGTTTTCTGCTGGGGGGTTTTAATTTGATAGCTTTCGAGTTTTTTCATTTGCATTTCCAATTGATTGATCTCTGCTCTCCCTTGTTTGTTAATATAAGCATTCAGGGATATGAATTTACCTCTGATTACCGCTTTGGCTGCATCCCAAAAGGTTTGAAAGGATGTTTCGCCATTGTCATTTTCCTCGATGAAATTATTAATTGTTTCTATGATTTCTTCTTTAACTAAACGGTTTTGGAGTATCATATTGTTTAATTTCCAATTGGTTTTAGATTTGGTTTTCCATGTACCATTACTAATCATTATTTTTATTGCCTTGTGATCTGAGAAGGCTGCATTCATTATTTCTGCTTTTTTGCATTTGTGTGCTATGTTTCTGTGACCCAATGTATGGTCAATTTTTGTGAATGTGCCATGTGGTGCTGAGAAGAAGGTGTATTCCTTTTTATCCCTATTTATTTTTCTCCATATGTCTATTAATTCTAATTTTTCTAAGATTTCATTCACTTCTTTTACCTCTTTCTTATTTATTTTTTGATTTGATTTATCTAAATTTGATAATGGTTGGTTTAAGTCTCCCACTAGTATGGTTTTATTGTCTATTTCTTCCTTCAATTCTCCTAGTTTCTCCATTAGAAATTTGGGTGCTATATTATTTGGTGCATACATGTTGATTAATGATATTTCCTCATTGTCTAGAGTCCCTTTTAACAAAATATAATTACCTTCCCTATCCCTTTTGATCAGGTCTATTTTTGCATTGGCTTTATCAGATATCATGATTACCACTCCTGCCTTCTTTCTATCAGTTGAGGCCCAAAAGGTCTTACTCCATCCTTTAATTCTGACCTTGTGGGTGTCAACCCGCCTCATGTGTGTTTCTTGAAGACAACATATGGAAGGGTTTTGGATTCTAATCCATTCTGCTATTCGTCTATGTTTTATGGGTGAGTTCATCCCATTCATGTTCAAAGTTATGATTGTCATTTGTGGACTCCCTGGCATTTTGATTGCCTTCCCTAATTCTAACCTTTTCTTCGGCTCTACCTTTTAGTCCAGTGATTTACTTTGAATCAGTCCCCCTTGTCCCCTCCCTTGATGTTTCCCTTTTTAGTCCCTCCCTTTTTCTTCCCTCCCTTTCCCCCCTCTCTTTCCCTCCCTTTTTGTTCTCCCTCTCCCCCTCCCCCCCTTGGTTTTCCCTTCTCCTTACCCTTGTTGGGTAAGATAGAATTCAAGATCCCAATGGATCTGGATGTTTTTCCCTCTCAGAGTTGATTTCCCTGAGATTGAGGTTTAAGTAACCCCCCCCCTCTCTTCCTCTCCTTCTTATAGGAGTTTTCTTCCCCTCCCCTTCCCATGTGAATCTTTGTGTGAGAACGATTATTCTATTTGGTCTTTCTTTACCCCATATTTATACATTACATTTTCCCCACATATTAGTATACATAGATTGATATAAATGTAGTCCTTATAGAAGAGAGTTTGAGTAAAAGAAGAAGATAACATTTTTCCCCTTTCCTTAATATTTACCTTTTCAGGTATTCCTTGCTCTTTGATTTTCGGTATCAAACTTTCCACAGAGCTCTGGTCTTTTCTTTGCAAAAAGTTGGAAGTCTTCTATTTTGTTGAATGCCCATACTTTCCCTTGGAAGTATATAGTCAGTTTTGCTGGGTAGCTGATTCTTGGTTGGAGACCCAGCTCTCTTGCCTTTCTGAAGATCATGTTCCATGCCTTACGATCATTCAGAGTAGAACTTGCAAGGTCTTGTGTGACCCTGATTGGCATTCCTTTATATCTAAATTGTCTTTTTCTGACTTCCTGTAGGATTTTTTCTTTTGTTTGATAGCTTTGGAATATGGCAATTACATTCCTGGGAGTTGTCTTTTGGGGGTTTAGTGTAGAAGGTGTTCTGTGAGCTCTGTCAGTGGCTGTATTGCCCCCTTGTTCTAGAATCTCTGGGCAATTTTCTTTGATTATCTCTTGTATCACCATGTTGAGTTTGGTGTTTATTTCTGGCTTTTCTGGGAGTCCAATTATTCTTAAATTATCCCTTCTCCCTCTATTTTCCAGATCTATCACCTTGTCGGTGAGATATTTTATGTTGTCTTCTAATTTCTTGGTGTTTTGGCTTTGCTTTATTAGTTCTTGCTTTAAAGCCTGGTTTTCTTTTACAGTTTGGTCAAACTGGTTTTGTAGATGCGTGAATTTCTTTTGCATTATTTCCCACTTTTCCTCCCAGAAGGCTTCCATCTTTTTGGTCATTTCTGATTCAAATTCTTCATGGGTTTGTGGAGAGTTTCCATTTCCTTTGGAAGATTTTGGAGCATTTTCTTGTATATCTTCTTCTATCTGCTCTGTATTTTGTATTTTGGCTCCATAGAATGTGTCCAAAGTCGCCCCTTTCTTCTTATTTTTCTTGGTATTTTGGGGCTTCTGTGCTTCTGTGGAGTTTGCCATCTCTGAATGTGGAGGATTAGCTTTTCTTATCTCTGTCTGGTGATCAGAGGCTTTAGTCCTGGGCAGATTGTTGGTTCTATGAGCTTTCCCTGGGTTAAACTGAATATGCCTCACTGGAACTGGAATGGAAGGGTCGGACCACGTTGCTTTCCGGAAGTTGCCTTCAGAATCGCTGGCCGTGAGGCTGTTTCGTCGGCCTGCGGGGGGATGGGCTGCAGCTTCCCCAAGCTCCGAGGGCAGGGACTTTCACTGAGACTTGGATAGCAGGATCCAGCCCGTGAGGCTGTCTTGCTCCAGGCAGTGACTTTCACTGGGACTCGGATAGAAGGCCCTGAGGGTTGTTGTTCCGAGGACCCTGCTCTCTGAGCCAGGCCGGGCTGCTTCCTGGAGCCTTGGACTCTGCGCTCCTACCCCTTAGTTCCGAGTGATCTCGGGTTCTGGCTTTTGAGGGGAGCCGTACCTTTTGATCCGGGTCCAGGTCCAGGAGGAGGGTTCCCAGGGTCTGTGCTGTTGATCGTTTTGAATTTCGGCGCCTTAGGAGCTTATAGTTTGAGATCAGTCCAGAAGGGTTTTCCGGAGATCTGAACTTTAGCTTTCTCTAAGCCGCCATCTTAACCGGAAGTCGGAATTAAGCATTAAAAGGAATGAATGCTCTACTGAGAAAGGCCCCAGGGACATCATGTGAGGAGAAAGATTACTAACATTTTGAGGCTTCCCTGACATTTCTATCAAATTTAAGAAACCAATAGAATTACATTCAGAATCAGGTTTGCTCAGTAAGACTGATATGAAATCCCTAGTGTCCAGGAGGAAATCATAATAAATGTTCTCAATCTTAAGGGTCACATGAGACTTTTTACTAGGGGGAGGGGAACAGACTGGAATAATTAGCATCAAAACATCAGGGACTGGAAAAGAGTAGACCTCACCCCTAGACTCTAAAGTCTCTTCCTCTCCCTTGTATCATCACAAATCCTGATTCCTCTGGCTATTTCTCTAGCATCATTCACACTGACAACTATTTTTTGAGGTGAGATATGGATTACTTCATTAGAATTTTGAACACTATAGGAGGCTCTATTATTATTCCTCCAGCTTTTGTTTCTGAATTCCTGATTTTTCCTTCTATAATTCATAGCTACATGGCATTTCTTGCCATAGAAATAATATTGTATTAAATCTCTGTTAGAATTTTTGCAACTCCTTTCAAGGGGGTTATGATTTCTTCAACTACAATTGTTAAGATAGGAGCCAAAATACTTCTCTCTTTCCCTGACCTGTTTAATTCTGTTCAATTTATCCTTTTCAAATTTTTCCCTTTCCCCTCTCTCATACCCTTCAAAAACATACATGGCTACCCTCTCCAGCTCTTTTATGTTCTTATTAAGCTAGTTTGGACAATGGCTTATGAAAATAATCTTTGATTTTTGGGGAGAAGTGGTTCACAAAATGATGCCTTATGGTTCAGGCATCAGTGGGCTTTATGGGGTCCAGTTCAATGTAATGAACCCCAGTATTCACTATCCTATTGTAAAGTGGTTTGGATGCTCATTCACGATTTTTGTCAATTCTCTAATCTTGTGGACTTCACACTTTTCAACAATGTCTATCTGACCTCATATAACTTCCCATAGTCTTCAGGATTACTGGGGTCCCACTGATGATCTTGTGATGGCCATTGGTTGACATCCTCATCTTGAGAATTATTAGTGGCTGTAAAAATGGCCTGTCTTTCCCCCTCAGTAAGTAAGGCATTCATGAGTTTTACTAGAATAACCTAGTTTGGATAAAACTCATAAAACTGTTTTTGAAACTTCTGATTACAAGCAGAGGTTCAATATCAAAAGTAAGGTTCCTGTCCATTCACATATTTAGCTCTGATGGAGTAAAAGGAATATGATTTCTCAATGTTATAAGATTTCCTCTATGACCATATGTGGTAACTTCGGAGGTTACATGTGACACCTTTAGGGGAGACATCATTTTCCACTATTGAATCTGAAGTCTGGGTAGAGACTGAGTAATAAAGACATGGAGGGTGAGGAGGAGAAGGAGAAAAGGAAAGAATAGGAGGGGGAAGAAAAGGAGGAGAAAGAGAGGAAAATGGAGGAAATACAGGAGGAGGGTAAGAAGGTGGTCTGAGTGAGATAGGGTACAGATAATGGTAGGAGTGGAGATGGGAAAAGAATGAAGGGGTGAGGTCCAGGAGAGAAGAGTAGAATAGAAAGATATAATTCCAGGGTAAAGGCCAGATCTTTGAGAAAAAGAAATGAAGCAAGGGCCAGGGTGTAGAGGAACAGAATATGTTAGTGAGGGAGGATCAAAGGAAACTTTGGGGAGGGAAGGGGAATCAGGTCTAGTTAGCTTAGACACTGGCTGAGAAGACTGATCCAAAAAAAAAATCCCAAATATATGTAAGGATGGGGGCAAGGAAAGATTTGGAACCCTGACAAGAGGGCTGAGAGAGAATCAGTGGCAGTTGGAGAGCAAAGGCTTCTGGGAAGGAAAAATTGATCTGAAAGGGTTCTGAGAAGCCTCTGGACCTGAGACAGACCTAAGAGGACCAGTTCGGGGGCTGAAGAATCACCAAAGCCACCTGAAAGGATACTGTTTCTATTTTCAAAACTGATATCTGATCTTCCTTCAAGCAAACATCTCCAACCTCTTTCAATCTGAGGAAAAAATATCTCAGACCCCTAAGAGGGGCTTCCAAACTCTTCCAAAACTGCACTTCAGATCTTTTCCTTAACAGACCATATGGTTCTGTTGATTCACCTTAAGAACAGTTTAATTTTAAGGAAAAAGTGGAGACAAAATGGAAGGTGATCACTTCCTTATATTTACACTTATTCCAATATCTTTAGGGCTAGGCCAAAGGTTTTTTTCACTTTTCTAATCCCATTGCTATTGAGCTCTTATTTAAAAGAACACATGCAAGAAATTTCAATTTTACCAAATGCTCCTTCATGGCAGTTTCTCAGGAGCCCAGAACTCAAAAAAATAAAATAGAAATAAAGTCTACTCTTCAGTAAGTCATTTTTATATGACAAGGAAAAAACTGAGAGAGAAAAGAAAAAGGCAAGGAAAGATTTTTATCTCTTTACTGTTACCAAGCTGTAATGATTAAAATTCCTTGGAGACTGTATATTAATTTATAATTATTGAGGAGAGAGAGACAGAGAGAGAAATATAACCAGGCCACCTTACCATCTTCAAAAAAGTCTCTAAGAGGCCAGTGCTTCCTTGGCTCCTGTTCCAAGCCACAGAAGGAGCCCAAACTCTGTGTAAGCTGCTGTGCTGCCAGAGACCAGCCAGTCAGATAAGTTCAGTGCCAAAAGAGCAGTAAACACATCAGAGAAGGAAGAAAAATATCAGGTTGGAACTCTAGATCATGAAGAGAAAGCTCTCTGAGAAAAGAGAGCAAGCTACTGCTCCATCCCCTTTCTTATAAGGCTAATGATGTCACTCCTCCTATATCTTTGATTGGCTAGGCTTCACTTCAGTCCAGGTTCCCAGTCCTAGTCCCATAGCACTGGGACTTCCTCCAGGCCCTTCTTCAAGTCAGGACTTCAGGTACCCATGTGGCCCTTTAGTCACATGACTCACTGGTAAGGAGTTTTTATCTTTTATATTACATTCACACACCAAGATTAGCATCAGCTGTGCATGACATTTAATGGCTTGAAGGAAGCACAAGGTGTCTTTATTTTCCACCCACCTGAAACAAGCCAAAAAATAATATACTATAATTTCTTCTTGTTCTGTCTGTCCATGATAATACACACAGCCAGAATAGTCATACCTAATATCCTACTTATACTATATTTACTGTGTAGAAAACAAAGAAATTCAAACAACTGTTGGACAGAATAAGGGTTTATAAGTCAGATCATATTGAAAATGAATTTTGTCATGGTTTTTGGACTTTGTGGAGTAAAGTCAGCAAGATAGAAAGTTCTTTTCTTGAACTGTAACACCATGGTTTGTATATAGGAATGTCATCCATATCACTGCTTCTGTTAATTACCACAATAAGAAAAGAACATAGCACATTTGATTTGCCAGGGTAGGAAGGAAAGAAGATTGGAAATTAGTGAAACAAAGAGAAAGAGAGGGAAGAGAGAAAGAAGCAACAACAACAACAAAAAAGGAGAATGAGAAGGAAGAACTGAGAATGGTTTCTCTTATGCATTTGTATTTCTTGGTATATATCTACTCTAGAAGTGTTTGACATTCATGATGCCAGATTTCCTGAGTTCTGGGGCAGAGAGAAAGCCTACACTGACATTGTATCACAAAGTAAGTGAAAAATTCATCCTTGACAAGACATTCTGAACTTTCCCCACCAAATTTGGATGTGCCTAAGTGAGATTTTGACTACATTCTCTCTTACATGCCTGCCTTGAAAACTCTTTCCAGTCTGGAATCTATTTTTATTCCATCAGAAAATAATATGGGAGATATGACATATGGGCAAATATGAGAACACATTCCCATTTTACATTAGGAAGAAGCAATATCTCACTTAAAGGATATATAAAATACTATAAAACTAAGACATTAAGAACCAGTGAAAAATTATTCTGCCTTATTCCTTGCTTTCAGGTTAGACATCATTTCCACAAGCCATCCTGAGGAAAATCAATCACTCAAAATTACTTATTGAATATCTATTATATGAGTAACCCAGAGGAATGGGATGAAAGAATCAAGGGGAAAAAAAACAGGGCTCCACCATAAGAGTTTTCAACCAGGGTAGATGAGACTTTACAATAATCAAACAATTCTTTGACATATCAAAATATACTCTGAACTGATTTATAAGAGCACTTCATAATAATCCAAACATAATAGCCTTCAACAGTAGAAAATTATTTGCTTCATAAAAATTAAATACCTCATACTTTATTATCCAGAACATCTTTTTAAAAATCTGTATTATAGATATTACTCTTGGTTTGAAAAAATAACCAGAAAACACAAAACATATGAAAACTTAGACTCTTCAAGTAAAATTGTTGCAAAAGATGTATATTTTTAAATGAAAATCTTACTCATACAATCCTAGTAACCAAAGCTACTCACAAGCAGAAAATAGTAAAAGAGTAGCTATTGTCCTTTTTAATTATAAAGAGCTATATTGAAAAGCTTCAAGATTGTTCAAGGGTAATACAACATGCTTCCCTAAAACTTATAGCCAAAGAATAAAATAGCCTGTGTATGCTTTTGTGGATGTCATGCACAGACAAAAAGAAGCTTCATTTTACCCTAAAGGGCAGTAGAGGGGAAAGGACAAAGAGAGGGAACTGATAGAAGAGATAGAAGATTAAGGGAGACAGTGATCAGAAGCATAACAGATTTTTAAAAGAATGGATAGGGGAGACAAAGAGACAGTGAGAGAAGGGAAAATAGGATGTAGGGAAGTACACAGTTAATAATCATAACTGAATATGAATCATAACTGAATATTAATGCAATGAACTCACCTGTAACCCAGAAGTGAGGAGAGGAATGGATTAAAAACCAGAATCTGACAATATCTGGTTTAGAAGAAAGGCACTTGAAATAGAGAGACACACTCTGACAAAGGCTTTATTTCTCATATATATAATGAGCTGAATCATATTTATAAAAATACAAGTCATTCACCAATTGATAAATGGTCAAAGAATATGAATAGGCAGTTTTCAGATGAAAAAATCAAAGCTATGTAGAGTCATATGAAAAAATGCTCCAAATTACTATTGATTTGAAAAATGCAAATTAAAACAACTCAGGTACCTCTGCCAACCTATCAAATTGACTAGTTTGGTAAAGAGAAACGTGATAAATGTTGGAGGGGATACAGGAAAATGTGGACACTAGTGTACTGTATGTTGAGTTGTGAACTGATATAACCATTATGGGGAACAATTTGGAACCACATCCAAAGGGCTAAAATACTGTATATAATTTTTAATCCAGCAAGATCAGTACCAGATCTATATACCAAAGAGATCAAAGAAAAGGGGAGAGGATCTATTTGTTAAAAAAAATATTATAGGAATTCTTTTTGCTCTGGCAAAGAATTAGAAAAGTGAAGGGAAGTTCATCAATTAGGAAATAGCTGAACAAGTTGGGTTATATTATATTAATGAATATTATCATGCCATAAGAGATGATAAACAGGATGATTTCAGAAAAACCTGGAAAGATATACGAACTGATACAAAGTGAAGTGAGCAGAACCAGGAGATCATTGTACATGGTAGTAGCAATATTGTAATGATAACCAGCTGTTTAGACAGCTACTCTGATCAATATTGTGATCCAAGGGAAAATATAAAAGACTGTGTCAGGCTTCATTTGTGGCCTTTTGTCATTGAGAGAGGTCACTAACTCAATTTATTGGTTATTGCTGATGTAGCTAATATTGATCATATTCAGGTCTCTGGGATTTTGACTAAGGTCACCAGAATGATCCATTTTACTGACAGTTTTAAGTCATTATTAATAAAATGTTATCCTGCCCTGGAAAAAAATGAAAATATAGGTTGGTTATAAGGCCAACTAGAATTCTCAAAGAAATTTAGCAAGTGGTTTTTTTAAGAGTTTAAACTTATTTCTCCATTAATTTTTTATGTGAGTGATATGTCTTCTTTCATGACACGATGAACATAGAACTATGTATTGTATGATAACATATTTACAACCTATATCACATTACATGCTATCTTGGGAGGGGGGGCGAGATAGGAGGGAGGGAGAATATGGATTGCAAAATGTCTATTAGAATTGTATTAACCAATGTTGGAAGGGATGCAAAAATAAAATGATGTAAAAATTAAAATAAACTTCAAAAAAGTTTAAAATTATATTGTATATAGCATGGAATGCTAGAGAAAAGAATTGTAAAATAAATAGGATATTTAAAGGAAAGAATTGGAAGAAAAATTATTAGTTAATGTAAGATATAAAAATTTACCCTATTAACAAAAATCACTAATGCATCTAGCATATTTGATATACACATAATATTTTATACTCATATTCTTTCCCATTTGTTATGAAAGGAGATAAATTTTTTTCAATTCCTTTATAGGCTAAGCTTCATCATTATAATTATATAGCACCCAGCTTCCTTTTTTTCTTCCCTCCTCCTTCATTTATATTGTTGTAGTCATTGCACATTGCTTTTCTGAATCTATGTATTTTACTCTGCATCAATTTATCTTTCTATACTTTTCTCATCTTCATATTTCTTATATTGTACAATGCATTATAATGAGCTAAGCCATTTTCAATCTATTTCTAGTTCTTCTACACCACAAAAAAGTGATTCTATTTTTTATTGTCTATGGGATCTTTCTAGTCAATAAGCATCCATTAAATGTCTACTCAATAAAGTAGGGAGTACAAAAATAAAGAAAAAGAGATATAAGTAGAAGAAAAATAAGGCCGTGGAACAAAACCTAATAAGCTTCAGCTAAGACTTAAATAAAATCCAAGAGTAGTAATCATGACCTAACACAAAGTAAAAGCAAAAATATACCTACTTAAAAGATAATCATTGAAATTACACTTTCTCAGAAGTTACCATAGACAATGAAGAAATAGCAATATTAAACATATATGCAAATGCAATAGCATACAAATTCTTAAAGGAAAAGTTAAATAAGTTACAGCAAGAAATGGACAAAATTATAATAGTGTAGTACATCAACTTTACTCTCTAAGAGGTACATAAATATAACCATAAAAAAAAACAAGAAAAAAGTTATGGAGATAAATAGAATTTTAGAAGAGTTAAACATAATAGACCTCTGGAGAAAACTGAATGGGAATGGAAAGTATACCTTTTTCTAAGCTGTATATGGCACTTTTACAAAAAATGTTAATGCATTAGGACATAAAACCTCACAACCAAATGCAGAAAAGCAAGAATATTAAAAGCAACTTTTATAGACCACAATGCAATAAAAATTTATTAAACAAAGAGCCATGGAAACATAGATTAAAATTAATTGGAAACTAAATAAACCAAACCTAAAAAAATGAGTTAGATATTTTAATTTTAAGAAAACTATCAGTATGATTGACCATATCAATAACAAAATTAGTAGAAATTACATAAAGATTCAGAAAATGCTTTTGACAAAATACAGCAATCATTCCTATTAAAAACACTGGAAAAGATAGGAATAAATGTAGCTTCCCTCAAAATGATAAATATGATCCATTTACAATCGCCAGCAAAATATTATCTATAATGGTGATAATTTAGAAGCCTTTCCAATAAGGTCAGGGGTAGAGCAAGGAAGCCCAATATCTCCACTATTATATATGGTACCAATACAGGAATTATATAGATAGTTATACTCTTTCACCATGTATCTCATACTCATTGCTTTCTCTTCAATCACAGCACAAACACCAGATCGGTCCTCATCAGCTATTCTTTTTTTAAAATAGCTTCTCAATTTGATCCCCTACATATAGTTTCTCCTGTCAGTAATATTTTATCCAGGCATTTAACAAATATTACTGAAGCTCTTGTTTAATCATGTCATTCCTCTGTTCAAGAAATTTAAGTAATCTATTGTTTCTAAGAAAAAATACAAATTTCCTTTTTAGACATTTAAAGTCATTCGAAATCAGGTTTCAACTTTTTGAGTCTGATCATACAATACTCTTCAATCCTACCTTAAATGTTCTAGTCAATCTGGCCTACTTGCTGCTAATCCAACATTTTATTTCCATCTTCCATCCTGTTTATCCTTCACAATCATGGCCAAATCTAATATGTGCAGAATGCCATTTTTACTTCTTTTGACTCTGGCAACCAATTGTTCTCTTTAAGACTCAACAAAAATGCTACTTCCTTCAAAAAGCCTTTCTGGATTTTCCATTTGCTAATGAGTTCATCACCTAAATATTACTTTGATTTACTCATATATTCTCCATATACACCAAAATTCTCTGTGTATCTCTGTCTCTTTTTCTCTCTTTCTCTCCTCTTTTGAGAAAGATTCTTTAGCTACATAATCCTGAAGACATGATTTTAGTATTGTAAATATGAATTTCATCAATATTTAATATTGGGAATCTTTCAATGTGTAATTAACATTTTCCTAAGAGTATAATAAAAAATACTTATGTTCATTGGAATGCTAGGGAGACAGAAAAGCAACAAGGAAGAAATTATGTTTACACTACTATCTTTATGCCACTATGAGATCAAACTGGGATATATGATTTAAATATTGCAGGCCATAATTTAGTAACATTGGGAGAGAACCAAATTAAGCCCCTTTAATAGTTATGAATAGGAGAAGAGTTCTAAACCAATCAAGGGATAAAGGTAATCAAAGAAGAAACATCATTTCTGTTACATAAAAGTGAAAAGTGCTTCACAAAGAAAAATTAAAGTCAAGATATGAAAGGAAACAGCTATATGGGTAGGGGCTCAGCTTTGTAGCAAATTTATATGAAAAAGCCTGATATCCAAAATATACAAGGAATTAACACAAAATCAAGAGACATTACTTAATAGATGTCATGAAAATGAATAAACTTTTCTAAACACTTTTCTTAGAAGCTATTAATCACATGAAAGACTTGTCAAATTATTAAGAAGAAAAATGGAAATAAAAAATTCTGCTAACTTCATATCAACAAAACTGATAAATATGGCTGACGGGGAGGCACAGTCAATGTTGGAGTGGTTGTAGGAAAGATTGACATATTAATAAAGTTAGTAGAACTGTGGATTGATTTAAAAGCTGTCAGAAGCAATTGGGAACTATGCTAAAAAATAAATTGTCCATAATACTTAATCTAGATATCCTGCTACTTGGTATATATTCAAAGAAAATAAAAGATAAACAGAAAAAAATCCCATGTGGATCATAATATTTGTAGCAGCATTTCTATAGTTGCAAAGTATTAGGGAGAAAATTGTTGAACAATGACTAGACAAATTGTTGCTCACAAATTTAATGGAATATTGTTGTACCATGATAAATATGAAAATTAAGAACATGCCCATGGCTGGGAAGATATATAAACTGACACAAAGTAAATGGAATCAAGAATAAAATTATATGTCATAACTGCAAAAACACTGAAAACAATAACAGAAACAATAAAATACAGAAATTATAATAACCAAATTTGACATTGAAAAAGAGATAAGAAAAATTAACTCTTTGTCCTCTTTGAAGAGGTGAGTGATTATCAATATCTAAATAAGAATATAAGTTCATTATTGACATGCTGGTTAATTTTGTGTACTGTTTTTAAACCCTTTGAAACAAGTGATGGCTGTCTATCTGAGAGGAAGGGGGATAAAAAAATCAAAATCAAATGATTTTTAAAAGGATAAAAATAAAAGAACATTCATCAATGCATTTTATTTGTTAATTGTCTGCATTAATATCCAAGTTCTGAGAATATGAAACTTAAAACAAATAAGTTTTAGTGGGATGATAGCAAGTATTGGTCTATGGCATAGGGAGAAAGGCAATTTGGGGCAAAAATAAGTCAGGATATGGAATTTTTCTGATAGTAGGCACCAAAAGAAAAAAGGCAATATGAGGATTCTGGAGTTTAAAAAACCCCAACAGGATGATTTAATCCCATTCCAGTTACTTCCTAACTTCATATAAAGTCCAAAGATACACTTCTATTTTTCCCTCCATAAATACAACTCCCCTCAGTCTCTCAAACTGGTCTCTCCCTCCTGAGCAGTCTTCTCAGGGCACCTTTTTACCTCTGCCATTTCTCAAGCTATAGATCAGAGGATTTAAGGTAGGATTAAAGAAGCTGTAAAACAAGAAAAGAATTTTCTTTTGCTCCTCAGAATTCCTGGAGGTAGGTGTCATGTAAATGATAATGGCACTACCAAAGTAAAGACCAATAACAGAGATGGGAGGAGCAAGTGAAGAAGGCTTTCTTTCTTCCTTCCCTTGACTGGATCTTCAGAATAGTACCAAAGATATGTAGGTAGGATATTCGGACTGAGCAGAGAGGCGCAATTAAGATAAACACTCTAGCAAGAAAGATGACCATTTTGTTGAGCCATATGTCTACACAGGCAAGTTTCAGTACAGAAAGGAGTTCACAGAAGAAATGATTGATTTCTTGAGGCCCACAGAAAGACAATTGAAGGAGAAGAACCACATGGACCAAGGCCAGGAGGGATTCACATGCCCAAGATGTGATAGCCAGTATAATACATACACCCAAGCTAATAAGAAGAGTGTATCTGAGGGGATGGCAGATGGCCATGTACCAGTCATAGCTCATCATTACTAGCAGAACACATTCTGTGAGGGCAAATAACAAAAAAATAGGTCTGCATTATGCACCCTGCAAAAGATATGGGCTTGCCTGGATCTAAGAGATTTGCCAACATCAGGGGGACCATGTTTGATGCATGACAGATGTCAACAAGAGCCAGCTGAGAGAAGAAAAAGGACACAGGAGTATGAAGTCTGGAGTAAAAAAAAATCAGTCCCAGAATGACTCCATTTCCCAGCAAAGTGAAGGTATAGAGGATTAAAATAAGAAGTTCAAAAAGAAACATCTTCATCTTTGAGTTAACAAGAAATCCTAGGAGAATGAAATGTCACTGTGGTCTGGTTGTTCTCCATAACTATGATTAAATCAAAGACATTAAAGGAAGACAGAATGCATAGTTTAATTCATTTCCACATAATCCCATGAAACGAATATCTACTGCTTTTTGTTAATCCTTCTTTTGTGATATTGGGGAAAAGCTCAGAGGGAAGAAGTCTGAAGAAAGAGACACTGTAATGATTCTATAACTTGCTCTCCCATAAGGGAATTTATAGATTATTTTATCTTGTAAAAATTATTCCCTTTCCCAAAGTTAAACTTTTAAAATGTTCTAGTAATACAGAAAACTAAATACGTGAACAACTACGCCAGGATACTGAAGTATTATGCAAATTTTTATAGTGTTAATAGAGGTAATGTGTCTTGTGATGGGAAGAAAGAATGTAATGTTATCTTAGAAAAGGAAATTATTCAGATTGTTGTGGTTTATATGAAATGCTCATTAAGTTGATGAGTTATCTTCAGGTTTTTAGAACAATTATTCTGGGTTGGATGCAAAGAGAAGTGAGAATGTATTACTACTGCCACCCCATAACAGATTTGCCTCAAAGACTGACCAAAAAAATTTGACTACTCGTGCAATCCCTCTGGATTGAAAGAAGGTTAAATTTGGAAGGAATGATTATGAAGAGACCACATTTCTTAAAAGTCCAGGTCACTTTGATGATGATGGGTCACATTATTTTTCTATTGAGTAATAGTAAGCAATTGCATCCTAGCACATTTTCTTCACCTTTTATTTTTTTCCCACTGGACAATATCATCAATATCATAGGATCTTATTTTGTCAATACAACTCAAATATGTTGAATGTAAGAGAATATAAAGAAGTGCAAATTTTCAGTTGTTGTTGATATAGAACACAACTGCATAAAACACTAATTACTGTTATCTTGTGGGGTGGCAATACTCCCTAAACACTGAAAGAGAGCTAAAGAAGGACAGGAAGAGGGAAGACAATTGCTTCTTTTTTTTTTTTTGGTCTTTGGGGAGTTTATTTTGAATGAAAGATGACTTTCATAAATTCAACAGCAATTACATTTGTCAGAGAAACATTAAGTCATTTAGAGTTATATTCTTTACTAAGAAATGAAAAATGTTTGAGAGCACATGGATTAGTTTGAGTATATAAAATTTAAGTATACAAGGCTGCATATATTGTGTATAAAGTATTGACTTAATAGATATTAGGTTCCTTATGTTGTTAGAAATACCATACATGATGGCCATATATAAATAGTCTTGCAAAATATTCCATTTGCTACAGTTATATATAACACAAAAGCTAAATTTAAGAGTGGAATAAGACATGGGTTAAGACATTTATGCTCACCTTATTCAATTTTTAAAAAATTTACAAACAATCAGGGGCTTTTAGCCTCAGAAATACAAGACTATAACTATTACAAAAACCAGTGCCTAAATCACATGGAAAGACAAACTTATTAGTTAAAAATATTTATTTGAAATTATGTGACTTTTGTGTATCTATAATTTATGTACCTACAATGGCTCAACAAATCTTGGTACATGAACTTAATAGAAGATTACTGTTTTATAAGAAATAAAGGATTCAGAGTAGCATGGGATGACATATGACAATGAAACAAAATAACCAAAACATAGAACACAATGTACCCACAGAAAACTGCAATGTTGATGGAAAGAGCAACCAAATGAAATTGAGTGCTGCAGAGTTAGATGACCAAACTTGGCTTTGGTGAAGAGCTGAGAAAACAAACCTACTCTTTAAAGAGGCAGAGCACTGGTTGGGCCAAATATTGTATATGTTCTCAATAATGGTTGATGTGTTGGTTGGTTTCACCATAGTGCTTTTCCTCCCTCTTCTTAATTTTAAAGTCCTTATCTTCCATCTTATAACTAATAATATTGATTGGTTCAAGGAAAAAGAATGGTAAGGATTAGGAAACGGGGGTTAAGTGACTTGCCCAGGGTCACACAGTGAGGAAGTGCTTGAGTCCAAATTTGAACCTGGACCTCCCAGTTCTAGGTCTAGTCTTTAATCCAGTGAGCTACCTATCTGTGCCTAGCCCCTCTTCTTTTTAAAATTTTATTGCAAGGCATAGCTTGTTGGGTATAAAGCTATATTTAGAAATTATGTGATATGCAAATGAGTATGTCAGTAAAAATAGGATTTACATAAAGCATCCCTGATTGTACATATTACTTCTTTAGAAAAAAACTGTGAAACATATAAAACTGTACCAAATACTAGGTTGTAAACTACATGACTTTATGAAAATTAACTTACCTCAGACCAATTCATTTTCCCTTAGTGAAAGTAAAAGAGTGGTATGTTTAGGAGGAAAATATTACTTTTAATATATCTGGAATATATAACTTTTTATATTCCATGACATGTGACATCCTCAGTAAAAACACCAAGATAATCAAATTTTTGTTTCTCAATAGGACTGAAATAGCTAAAATATAATTAACAGTTATATAGTAAGATTTTATATTTGTAGTGTTATATATGTTATCTCATTTTATCCTCACAAGACTCCTGGAAGGCAGGTGATATTGCTTAATTTTGTAGATGTAGAAACTGAGACAGAAAGAGAAAATGCACCTTACCCAGGATCTATAGTTAGTAAGTGTTGTGCCAGAATTCAAACTCTGTGCTGTGTAGCTAATTGAACAGATTTTGTATATTATTTTTGTTGTTCAGTCATTTCAGGTATGACAAACTAACCCTTTTGAGATTTTCTTGGCAAAGATACTATGGTGGTTTGTCATTTCCTTCTCCAGCTCATTTACAGATGAGGAAATTGAGGTCAACAGGATTAAGCGATTTGCCCAGGGTCACATAGCTAGTAAGAGTCTGAGGACTGGTTTGAACTCTGGTCCTCCTGACTCCAGACCCAGTGCTCTATCAACTGCCTCACTTAGATATTTCTAGCTATTGCTAGAGTTTGCTTATTACTGAAAAATACCTTTCATTCGGATTGGAAGGAAGAAAGATAATAGTTTCAATGCTTTTAGTTAGTGGAACATATCCAGAAAAAATTCTAGACCTACTGATGAATAAAAAATTTTAATTCATGTAGATAGAAAAATCAAGAATCTATTCTTGAAATTTGAATAAAGTGACAAAGTTTAAATGGTTTAAGTTAAAAATGGACCATTTACTCAAGTATCTACACCATTGTTCTCTTTTGTTACAACTTCAGATCTTGGAGAAGACCCTGATTTCAAAAATGTTCTGCTAGTAAATCATAAGAGCTATTTGGCTAGTTCTATTATGCACTAGAGACTTTGAATACAGGCTTGAGAATGGACTCGATACTTGTCATTCATAAACAATGACAGCTAAGTATGCAGAGGCTCATTACCAGGTGAGCTGAAGGATGATGTATATTTTTGTCAAAGAAACTCTCTAAGACCCTATACTGATAGCAAATTCATGACCTACATAATAATGACATTAGTTATATAAAATGTTCATGAAATATTCAAGAATTATAACATTGGTTTTCACTTTATGTTAGAGATTTTTGACATCTGACTATAAAGGATTTTGAACTAGATTAGCCTAAAATGAATATTACAGGATATATATTTTGAGGAAGTAAGAAAAAACACATTACATTATTATAAATCTTGAATCATTTAGGTAAAGGCTTACTTAAAGTACTGTAGAAGTTCAAAATGGTAAGTTTTCAGTATGTCATACTTATTTCATATTCCTTATCATTATCTCAATATTATATTGGAAAGGAGTAGTTAGGTGGCTCAATGGATATAGAGGCTGGCCTAGAGATAACAGGTACTAGGTTCAGATCTGGCCTCAGATACTTCTTAGCTGTGTGATGTTGGGCAAGTCATTTAACCCCAACTGTCCAGCCCTCCTACTCTTCTGCCTTGCAACTGATACTTAGTATTGATGCTAAGATATAAGGTAAGAGTTTAATATATTATATAAGGAGTGCAATATAAAATTCCATCATAAATATGAGCCGGAAAATTTTTAAAAATTTTAGTTGAGTTTAGAAATGATAAAAAAAACCACTTTCCCCTATGATATAATTTACAAATGGGTAATTGTGGTGGATTTCCAATTTTCACATCTGGTTACCCTATATGTCCCCTCTCATCACTGACATTACAATGCTGAAAAATATGCATTGATCATGGAAATCTAAAGAGGAAGAAAATTTTCAGAATTGCTTCTTATACCATTTCAGATACCTCTTAACCTATTCATGAGAATAGAAACATATTTATTAACAGAGAAACAGGGAGTTTCCAATATAGGTAGCTGAAGGAAAAAGAATAACAAATGACAGGAGTATTCAGAGCTAAGAAATTAAAATCCAGGGACTAGAAGCAATCATAAGCTTTCTTTTACATTCTGTTTTGAATCATACCTCTAAGAAACAAAAGGATTTCTATAACTGTAGCCATATAACTGCTTCTAGGATGATGCAAAATGAGTCCAGTTTCATGTCTCATATTCATAGTAGTCTCTATATACAGAATATTTAAAGGGAGACTAATGACTACTGGTAAGGTATGTTGTAGAAGAAATTTTCCTATGAGTCAGAGTTCCAAAACTAGTAAATAAAGAATGCTAGTGTCCTCATAGAAATTCAGTTCTCTACTAGCAACAATGCAATGATCCAGGACAATTCTGAGGGACTCATGAGAAACCATTCACATTCAGAGGAAGAACTGTGGCAGTAGAAACACAAGAAAAACAACTGCTTGATCACATGGGTTGATGGGGATATGACTGGGAATGTAGACTAAACAATCACCCAGGTGCAAATATCAATAATATGGAAATAGGTCTTGACCAATGACACATGTAAAACCCAGTGGAATTGCATGTCGTCTAAGGGAAGGGGATGGGGAGAGGGAAGGGAAAGAACATGAATCTTGTAACCATGGAAAACTATCCTAAATTAATTAATTAAATAAAATTTCCCAAATTAAAAAATAATAATAAAGAAATTCAGTTTAGCCTTTTGATAAAAACATGATGTCAGGGGTTAATATGGATCACAATAAAACCCAGTGGAATTGTGCGTCGGCTATGGGAGGGGGCTCTATGAGAGGGGAGGGAAAGAACATGATTTTTGTAATCCTGGAAAAAATACTCTAAATTAATCAATTAAATAAAAATTTAAAAAATTAATTAATTAAAAAACAAACAAACAACAACAACAACAAATCATGACAATCAGGTACTGTACCAGTAACTGAGATGATAGCCTATTACTTACCCTCACAATCAGGTAGGACCCCTTGACACCTCCTAGTAAAAAGAAAATCAATCTCACAAAGCCTGATGTAGTGAGAGTTGATCTAAGAGACTACAACCCAGCAAGAGGTCTCCAATGTTCTATGACTCTGGAAAAAGTATTTAAACTGGAGAAAATATCAGAAATGAAAGAGATAAATATAACTTTTCTGGAATTTTTTCTAAAGGAATAAGATTTATATGAATAAAAAATTAAAAATAATTTTTAAAAACTCACAGAATAGCCCAACAGAAGGTTTGGCAACTCTCTAGGAACAGTATTTGACCATATTGAAAAGTTTCCTTATCAAGACTTCCATCCTTCATCAATAAAATCTGATCAAATTAATTATGAATATACACTAGTGTGTGAATACATACTTAAATATATACAGATCTAGGTATATGTTCTATATATGTACATACATGTATATGTATACATATATGTGGTATCCCCCAAATCTACATTTATATCTATGTGTATGCATTTTACAAATAATTATAATTTATTGATGTAGCAAGGTCCTAATAAGCAAATTCCCTCTAACTATGCAGATGAGTGACAGTTCTGTAAAATGCTGTCTTAGAGATATGCTTAGGACCCCTGCCAGTTTAAGTAACTTTTTCGGAGTCACAGAACTAATATACATCATAGGTGGGATTTTGAACTGATGTTCCATTGATTCAGAAACTGTCTCTTTACCAATTATACCAAGAAGTATTTTGGGCACTCTCTATCTCTCTTGTATCTCTATCTATCTATCTATCTATCTATCTATCTATCTATCTATCTATCTATCTATCTATCTTGCTGTCTGTGTCTGTATGTATGGATATGTATTTAAATACATACATATTAAATTCACATATCAATTGAGTGGATAAGTCAGAAAAAACTAACAACTCTTATCATTTTTAAGAATTCACATAAAATGTAAGTTCCTTGAGAGGAAGGATTGCTATATATTTCATGTGCATAATTCCCAGTAATTAAAAAAAAGTCTGGAACCTAGTAGGCACTTAATAAATGCTTACTAATTAATATTTTTACATACCAACTTTTGTTACATCTTTTTCTTAAATCAAACATAATAAGAAATCAGATTTCTCATTCTCCTTTAGTTTTACATGAAAATTTCTGATATCTCCCCAAATCATTTGTTGAATTTTCAAGACATTTCTTACCTTTTAAGATAAAAATCAGTTGTTAATAGACATACTAGAGACTTGCCTTTGACTACTGAAATCTTTGCAGTAAATTTTACTCAAGCCATTCTCCTTCCTAAAGTCATTCATGAGCAAAAACTGCCCTTTTCAATGTACAAAGAAGTGCAAGAATAATATATATATATATATATATATAGAATATATATGTAGAATTCAATCCTATAAATTATTTATCTGCTCATAACTGTTAGCCAAAGGCTAGAAGGCTTCCTGGGTATATTTATGTGGAGGCTATACAGGAATCTGGAGAAAGTTCTAAGAAGATGGTCTTTGAGATAAATTCAAAGATTTCATTATTTCCAGGACCTTAAGGTTTTGATTCAGGTCCACTGTCTGTGGCTTCTTGTTCAGCATGAGGAAGGATGACTGTTTCCAACAATAGCAAAGGTTTTACTATTTGATTGGCTCTTTTTGCTGGGGGGTTAAATTATAGCATAGAGAAATAGTCATGTTACAAATTCACAATCTGAAAATGTTTGGCTTAATTAGGCATCCATAACCCCCATAATTTTTTTTATTTTATACCACTATTCCCTAAGAATTAAGCATAAGTTGAAAGAAGGTATAACTCATTTGTTATCAGTAGCAGTAGCTACAGCACTATGTGATTCAAATGATTTTGAGTCCAGGTTAGAGAGTCCAAGGAACTATGCACCCCACAGGGGCTTATTGGATTCCGTCACTTGATTTTCAGTTGGGACACAAATTGGAAACATTGGAAAGATTCCCATTTCTGCAGTTTAAATATATGTTGAGTCTTGACCTTCAGGGGTGAATTAGAGTTTGCTAAAGCCTGGGTTCATCTATAACAGCGACTGGATCCTTCTATCTAGAATCATATCAAAATTGACTCTGAGATCTCTCTAGGGCACAAACTTTAAAAAGTTCAGGGGCTTGGTGTTTATTTAGTTCTTAAGTATATATTTAAGTATTTTCAATCTATTATAATAGGATTCAATAAATATGATCATAGGATTTAAATCTAGCAGGGAACTCAGAGATTAGTTCAGTCCACTTATTTCTCAGATGAAGAAAGTGAGGCTTAAAGAGGTGAAAGAATCTTGCCCAAGTTTATGTTGGTAATAAATTGCATATCTAAGTCTTGAAACCTGGTTTCCTGTCTCAAATCTAGTGTTTTTGTTGCTATATAACCCTTCAAACACAGATAAACTATTCTTTAATCAAATGAATAAATCAGTCAACTTCTAGTAACAAAGAATCAATGCATGACAATGAACTACTTGTGGCCAAGATGAGGTCCTAAATCCATTGAGCTTTTTTCCTTGGATTTTGACATTATTCCTATTAAAAAGTCTGTAATAATCATAGTAATATCTTTTAAGGAATAACCATATCCTAAATGGATAGAAAGAGCTGGAATGTTTCTCATTAATTCTCTAATGCCTGGTCCTGTCAATTCTACCCCTTTTTACTAATCTCTCACAATGGAAATATATTCCATAACATTTTTTACTTATGAAGCAGATAGGGTATTATGAACCATTTTCTAGTCAAAACATGTATGTGACACCTGCAGATCACATCTTAATTTTCACTAGTACTAATGTATGGCTTTATATAAGTCTAAGTCATTGAATCACCGATTTTATTACTTCTTATGTGCTAGGGCTAAAAATAATGCCATGATCAGCAAACACTTGACTTATTTTCCAAGAAGAAAGATATGTAAGGCAAGGGCCACATGAGTTTATAATATAATTCTATTTGTAGTTGAGGGGCAGTTAGGTGGCACAGTGAATAGAGTGCTGGGCCTGCTGTCAGGAAGATCTGAGTTCTAATCTGCACCTAGACACTTATTTGCTGTCTTACGCTGGGGAATTTTCAAAATCCGAATTGTCTCAGTTTCCTGGAAACTGGAAATGAACTGGAAAATAAAATGGTCACCTACTCCAGTATCTTTGTCAAGAAAATTCCAAATGATGTCACAAATTGTCAGACAGGACTGAAAGAACTGAACAATAATTTGTACTTTAATTGGGAAGGATAGAGAAAGATTACAGTTAGTATTTCCTCATAAAACTGTGAGAAAATATAGCAGGAGAAAAAAACTAGTTTGAAGAAAGGCTAATGTGAGATGCAACTAAGCAGTCACAGTGAGAGCATGTAATAAGTAAAAAGGAAGGAGAATTGATGAGATCACAAAGAGTCTAAATTCTTCTCTCTGATACTGATTTATATGGACCTATTTTAAGTGTTTGCCAAAGGAGTTGTTAGCTAAGAAACATCATAGATCCAGTATTACTGTGGGTGACACTGCTTCCTGTCTGTTGCATCTCTGAATATTTGCTTGAAAAAAGATCTTATCTATGGCAATTAGGACCAATTACAAATTTTTTGGATGGACATGGCTATTAGGACAACATGTACAGGTCCATTTCTAACTCCTGAATCTTAGAATGCTTATGTTTTGAATTTCCATGCAAACAATTAGATTTTTATTGTTGTTCAGTCATTTCAGTTACATCCAACTTTATGATTTTATTTCAGGTTTTTCTCAGCCATGAAACTGGAGTGGTTTGAAATTTCCTTCTCCAGATCATTTTATAGATGAGGAAGCTGAATCAAAAAAGGTTAAGTGACTTGTCTAGGATCACACAGTTCATAGGTGTCTGAAGTCAGATTTGGACTCAGACTGTTCTGACTCCAGGTCCTGCACTCTATGCTTTGCACCAGGGCCACCCAGCTGTCCCAAACACCTAATTCAGAAGAGACCCAAAAAAATCTATTGTTTTGCAAATTACTTCTGAGACATGCTCAATTGGAAAAAAAAAGTTATTGTACATTTTTGTAGTAGCAAAGAACTGGAAATAGAGATTTGATAGATGGCTAGACAGAGCAATTATTAAGTGTTTACCATATGCCAAACACTAAGAGCTGGAAATATGTTCAAATACAAGAAAACAAGACAACTCCTCCTCTCAGGGAGCTTATATTCTAAGAGAAGAACATGAATCATAAAAAGAAGTTTGAAAAATAGGAAAGAAAGAAGATATCCATGTAGGGGTCAAGCAACAAGTATGGAGGTAGAACTGACAAGTGTGATAGTGGAACATACTGGTGGTTGAAATATAATTATCGAATAAGCAGTGCAATGAGCTTCTTATGATTCAATGAGCAATGAGTTCAATGAGCAATCTTATGATATAGATATTCCAAACTGAGACTCACTAATGATACAGTTAGCCTCAGGACAGAAAAATCCCCAAAGGACTAGATCCACATTGTGGAGAAGGGATATATCCCTGTGATGGTGGACCAAAGTATGAAGAGGTATGCTGGAGCCTGCTGGCATGGCATCTAACATGTCAATTAGTAAATTTTCAGTGTGAGCATTAATATGTTAGAAACCGCAAACCAAACAAATCAGCATTTGATTTATTGTTTGTTTAATTGTCTAGACTTAATAAAGTAATGAACATGTAAATAATAGAAATTTAACTTAAAAGGGTTTTGTATATAGATTTTTTTGAAGCCCATTGTTAAACAGGTACCAGCACAGAATGATAGATGTACATTAATTGGGGAATGACCAAAAGGTCAGGGTACACAAATACGATATGAAATGATGTGTGTATAATATGAAATGTAATGAAATATGAAATAAATGTATGTAATATGAAAGGATGAATATGAAGAAGAGAGAAAAACAAAAACATGAAATGATGCAAAGTGAAGTGAACAGAAATAGGAAAAATCCATACAACTACCAAAATGTAATTTTCAAGAACAATTGTTAAATTATGATGATATACTTGGCTCAAATAACAAATATGAAAATTCATGTCCTTTTCTTCTTTGTAAATGTGGAGTCTATGAATGACACTTAATAGCATATTTTACTTGTTTATGTGTTGGTTAGTTTTGCAGAATAGTATTTTCCTTTAGAAATATTATGAAATAACATTTCTCAGGCCTAAAATCTTTTTTTTGAATTTTTCTCTTTAAGAAATTGAGTAAAACAAAAGCTGTTATGTTATTGTGGAAACAAATTAAGGATAACTAAATTTTAACTATTATCTAAATAATATCATTGCCTCTTCTAGAACATTTGCTTCTCCACTCACAAACAAAGATATGTATCAAAAAAAGAAAGTCCCTTTATTTATTGTAGGAGTCCCACTGATTACTTGGGGGAAGTGGTTGGGGAATTAATTAATAATATGGTGATTTTGTTACTCAATCACTTTGGGAAGATTAAATATCAAAGTATTTTAAAAAATATTTTCTTTCTTTCAAGATTCCTACAAATGATATCTCAGATTGGTGTAAGGATTAAAGTGAGAAAACATGTGAGAACTCTGGCAGTTTGGTCTTTACCTCTCTCAGCCAGAAATGGCTTTCAGTTTAGATTAATGATAGACTAAATATGTTTGTTACTGGCCAACTTTGCTACTAAATCACAAACTACAATATCAGTATTAGTAATTTATCTAGGACATCTATTTTTATCTTTTGTTTTAAGAGATGACAGTCTGGAATGGGAAAGAAGGATATACTTTGAATTAAAACTGATGTAGAAATGTATCAGTAAAGATTTTTTTAAAAAAATCTAGGAATTAGAGTGACAATAGATTACATAGAGGATGTTCAGAACAAGATAGGAGATAGCACAAATGAAGATATATCAAGACATAGGTTATAAATATTACCTGAAGGATAAGATAGAAGAATTACAAAATAAAAAGAGTAGAAAGAGTGGGCAATCTAAGAAACTCAAAAAAGAATAGACTTACAGAACAGAAAGAGCAAAGTTCAAAGGATGGAAGAAGCAATAAAAACATGCAAATAAGCAGGAGTTTTATTATAAATATTATTGACCACAAAAATGTAAAGAAGAGACCGTTATCAACAAGAGTCACATGAATGGAATAATGTTGGAAGTCTTTATAAGACATCAAAAGTAGATGATAAATACAGAAAGATATCTTATATCTAAAGATTTCACATAATTTAGAAGATTATTTATCTATAAGAAAGAAATCAAACAAAATTATTTTGAAAAAGTGTCATGGAGAGATGTGGACAATTTAAATGTAAGTTAAAGAAGATTTCTGATGAAAAAATAATACTACAAAAGTGGAATAATAAGCAGCAAAACCATATTGAAGGTCAATTCAAATGGAAGTACATTTTAAAATTTTATAAGCAAAGATGAATAAAAAATAGAGACCTGAGAGATCATTCTCTCTGGGAAAAGAAGGATGTTGGGGAAATAAAGATCTGAAAAATTTATGAAAGTAAAAGTATAATTTAGGAACCATTTCATCACTCAATCAACAGACATTTATAAAGTCTTATTTTGTACCAGGAATTATGCCAAATAGATATGAAGGAAAAGCAAAAATAGTCCCTGTCCTCAAGGAGCTAACATGCCAATAGATTTTTATATTTACTATAGCTGGAATTGAAATAAATCTACAAATTAAAGGAGAGTACTTAATTCAATTCAACAAATTTATTATATATAAAATATCATGCAGGGCAGTAATGAAACAGCACATGATAGAAGAAAACAAAAATAACAATTATAACTAAAAATGTAAATAGATTGCATTCTTCAGTTCATAAGGAAAAATTACTTATGGACCACAGATAGATGACCTATAGGACAGATAGAAGACCTATAGTGAGAAAAGCATTTGCACTTGAAAATAAAAAATTAATGTGGTATTGGACAAAGCTAAATTTGAATTAGAAAATATGTAGGAAATAAACATGAGAGCTACATCATACTTAGAAGAATCAATGATAACTTAAGTCAAGTCAATAAATATTTTTCAGCACATACAATAAACATTTAAATATATTGAAATATCATAGAAATTAATTTAAAATAAAAAGTTAACTAAATTAAATATATAAGCATTAATAATAACTTTTATATTCCACTAACAAAATATATCAAATCATCTGTAAAGATAAATAGAATTAGAAGGAGCAGCGAGGTCAATAAGCAGCTAAAATATGAAAATACTTTAAAACTTAGCACAGAGAGCATTATAAAGACAATTTAATGTTAATATTAATGAAGAATCACCTCCAGAAAAATAATTGTTGGAGTCAGATGCAGATCAAAGGATACTATATTCCACATTAGTTTATTTACATTTTTATTTGGGAGTTTTGGTTTTAAATGAGTATTTTCTTATGACCAATATGGAAGTATGTTTCACATTATAGTACATGTATAATCTTGATCAAATTACACAAAAGGAGATGAATAGGATATTAGTTTTGGAAAACATGAAAAATTATTATTGCATGTATTTGGAAAAATAGAATATCTTTGAATAAAAACTAGGATATTCTACTTGAATATTGAAGATCATAACATAATAACCTTAAAAGAGAACCAAATCTGCCATCTTTCACAACTATGGCTATGGGAAAACTTCTTAATTAAAGGAGATATAGTTGATCACAAAAGATAAGACATAAATTTAGATTAACTGAAATATTAAAAAAAAGTTTTTCTATGAACAAATAAGAAAAGGAAAAAGTTAACTGGCAAAAATAAATCTTTGTAGTAAATTTTTATGATAATGGTCTAATATTCAACAAATATTTCTCAAAAGAATGGCAGAGACTGGCCAAGGTGGTCAAGGAAAAATAACCTATTCCAATTCTCCACAACAAAAGTCCAACAGAGGGCATCAGATCAGATGTTGACTATCAAATCCAAAATGAAAACAAATTGAGTCATTTTTTTTCAGTGTTGGTACCATGTGGAAAGAGAAGACAAACTCTTGGAATAGAGGTAGGAGGGTACATATGGAACTTCCAGCTCTGAGTCTGTAGTTGTGCACTTGAGCAAGATGTCTTAAATCCAACATGCTCAGGCATGATCATGTGCAGAGAGAAGGAACAGTACCAAGCTGAGAAATCTATTGATCATATCTCAGATCTAGGTTACAGATCCAGTGTTGACCGACTCAGGAGAGAAGCTAAACCTAAAGATAGTGGATAATGGCAAGAAACGTTCAAAACCCATTTTATATCCCAGGTTAGTTTAAATCCTATAATTGATCAATAAAGTCTAGGCACTCAGACAAAGGGATAGCAAGCAGTTTTTCCCTCTGATCCTACAGAATCTTCTGGTCAACTGGGATTCCAGCTAGGGACAAACCTACAGTTGTGTCATCCAAACCTAAATTCTGGTCAGAAATTTGCAGAGCACTTATCAGCAGGAGAGTAATAAAAAAATTGTCCACGGCCTTTGGGTTGAATGGATTAGAAAATAGAATCCTACAATATATTATATAAAAGAAACTCACTTGAAATATATTATTTTATATAATGACTTTTTTTTTGTATTTTTATCCCTTGCACTTAGACTATTAGTCTTCAGCTGAAGTAAAAATCATTTTAGCTGGATAATGATTGAGTCCAAGTAACGCAAAATTCTATTTAGTACAAACTTTAAAATGATACAAGATCATATTCAAAGTAAGTGAAACTTCATTTAATGTGATATATGCAAGCTCCTTGGGAATTTCAACATGGCATTTTATTGTGCCTGCACTTTCATATGATTATGTGAAGCTGTGATGAGCTATTGTATACTATAACTAATAGTTACATTATTTTTAAAGTAGTTCTTAATAAAATGGATATTAAAAAGAATACTTCAACTGGAGGTATTTCTGGGACCCTAAAAATACCATTTGTTTTTAAATTGGAACACAATTATAATTTAATTAAATAGCATAAATGTGGTCATGATAACTCTAAAAAAGGATGAGATATTGAAGATAAATTATAAAAATTACATTTCTTTTTTTTAAACCCTTACCTTCCTCATTTGAATCAATACTATATATAGGTTGGAAGGCAGAAGAGTGGGAAGGGCTAGGCAATGGGGGTTAAGTGACTTGCCCAGAGTAACACAAGGAGGAAGTATCTGAGGTCAGATTTGAACCTAGGGCCTTCCGTCTCTAGGTCTGCCTTTAAAACCACTGAGCTACTCAGTGGTCCCCGAACTTATATTTTTAAGGAAGAAAAAATTCAATTTGAATTTAAAGTTTCTATCATTCTAACATTTTATTGGGAGGTCAAAGGAGTGGTTTTAAAATTAAAATTAATGTTCCATCAATATATTAACTACTATCTGTAAAACAAGGATCCAAGAAAATTCCAAGAAACTCATGATGAAAAAATCTATCCACTACTCCACTGATGGAGTCCGAATGCAAACTGAAGCATACCTTTTTTCATGAGTCTTTTTCTCTTCTATCTTCTATCACAACATGATGAAAATGGATATATGTATTGCATACCATATGTATAACACATATCAGAGTACCATGTGCATTATCATTATCATAGTAGCATATGTAGCCATTAGTGAGTATTTATTTATAAAACATACATTATACATACATGTAAAATGTTATATGAATGTAAAACAAAAATTACACGGAAACATGTTTATGAAACTAATGCATTTTGAATATATGTACATATATGTGTGTACACCCATACATATCTATGCATATATGTATATACACCTACATATATACACACATGTATAGGCATTACCTACAGCCAGTATTATATTTAATGAAGACAAGCTGGAGTCCTTTCAAATATGGTCAGGGTAAAGCAAAAATGTCCATTACCAGCACTACCAATAGAAATGAAAGCTGTACCAATAAGACAAGAAAAATAAATCGACAGAATAAGCATAGTTAAAGAAAGAAAAAATGTATAAAGTGAAAATGTTTTTTTCAAACTTTGGGTGTCAACTAAGAGATTAATTGAATAATAACTTCAGCAAATTTGTAGGATATGAAGTATATCTACTTACACCCAAAGTATTTCTTTATATAAACCCCAGTAGGACAGGATATAAATATAAATTTCACTTAAATAATTACAAAATATAATATATGAAATACTTGAGAATCTACTTACTAAGATACACAGAGAAACTAAATACAAATAGAAAATACTTTACTGAAATATAAACCCAAGTTATTATAGAAATATTAATTGTTCATCAGGAGGCCTTAGTAATAAAAATGTATTGATGTACTAAACTACATTAGTTATATATTATCACATAAATCATACTAACAAAAGATTGTTTTATAGAATTAGAAAAAAACAAGGCAATTCATCTGGTGCAAAAAAAGTTCAAAGTCTTCAAGAGAAGTAATAAAAATGAAAGAGAAGGAAGGATTCCATCAGTACCAAATTTCAAATCATACCACAAAATCATTTAAAAATAATTAATAATGGTGAAGAAATAGAGAAATTGATTATTAGAATAGATTAGGTTTAAATTCAACATGTAGAAGCAATAAACACAATAACCCAGTGTTTGATAACTTCAATCAGTTTACCTACAAAAAAAAATATTGGGAAAACTTGAAAGTAGTCTGGCAGCTTCCACTAAATATAGATGAATCTACACACACACACACACACACACACACACACACACCATGTTTACATACCATGATGAGCTCCAAACTTAGATATGGTTAAACAGTTCATTCTGTAAATCACAATAAGCTCCAAGGGGACTCATGTCTTAGAAATACAAAAGTAAATTAGAGAAGTAAAGATGAAATTACATTTCAAATAGATGAATAGAAGAACAATTCATGACCAAACAAGGGATGAGAATGATCACAGAAGATGAAGTGATAGTCTCAGCAACTAATTCCTTCCCCCTGGGATTATTTTCCATTTATACTGAACATAAATTTGATGTAAATAGTTATTTGAAAATTTTCTTAGAAATAAAATTTCAGCTCCTTGATTGCACAAAAGTTGCTTTGCCTATCTGCATGTCCCCAGCATTTTGCAAGAGACTTGTTAGATAGGAAGTACTTAGTAAATACTTGCTGTGAGAATGAGTGAATAAAAAAAATGACCCATATAAGACCCAGAGAAAAGATTCAAAAACTTATTTCCCAATGTGCTTTGAAGATGTTGATGACAAGGATATGGATATGGAAAATTGTAGATACTATCAGTCTTGAGACACATTATTTAATATTACTGAGTTACCTCTTTCTTTAATGTTTATTCTTTGAAACAATTAAAGTTGCTCTCATTAGTACAGAGAGTGGTATATTCAGAAGTAAATATAATTTAAAAGCAAATTATATCAATATTTATTAAGAAAAGGCACTTTGATTTGATATTTTTCTTGCTCTGACATTCCAGGGGAAAATAGGGCAAAAAAGATGTTCAGATCCATGGACATGTTCCAGATGGTGGCATAATTATAAATGGGAAGAGAGAGAATTTAATAGTGGGGGGAAGGAGAAAAAAAAGTCATTTAATCCCATAGCATTTATTTCCCAAATTATTATAAACTCCAAAGGCTACATTCCTATCCCTTTATAAATAATTACAATTCAGTCTTTTAACCTAGTCTTTCTTTCCTAAGCATTCTTCTAAAGGCTCCCTTTACCTCTGCATTTCTTAGACTATATATCAGAGGATTTAGAGTAGGATTAAAGAAGCTGTAAAACAAAAAAAGAATTTTATGTTGCTCCTCAGACTTTCTGGAGTTGGGGGTCATGTAGAGAATGATGGCATTACCAAAAAAAAGTCCAACCACACAGAGATGGGAGGAGCAGGTGGAGAAGGCTTTCTTCCGTCCTTCCCTTGAATGGATTCTCAGGATAGCAGCAAGAATATGTGTGTAGGAGATTAGGACTAAGGAGAGGGGTGCAACTACAATAATTATACAGGCAATAAAGGTGACTAATTTGTTGAGCCACGTGTCGGCACAGGCAAGTTTCAGTACAGAAAGGATTTCACAGAAGAAGTGGTTGATTTCCCGGGGCCCGCAGAAGGGCAGCCGAAGCAGAAGGATGACATGGACCAAAGCCAGGAGGGATCCACCTGCCCAGGATGTGATGGCCAGTGCAATACACATTCCTCGGTTCATAATGAGAGTGTATCTAAGGGGATGGCAGATGGCCACATACCGGTCATAGCTCATCATTACCAGCAGAAGACATTCTACATGGGCAAGTGTTAAAAAGAGATGGGTCTGCATGATGCACCCTGCAAAGGAGATGGGCTTGGCTGGATCCAGGAGATTTGCCAGCATCTGGGGGACCGTGTTTGAGGCATAAGAGATGTCAACAAGAGCCAATTGGGAGAGGAAGAAGTACATGGGAGTGTGGAGTCTGGAGTCAAGACAAATCAGACCCAGGATGACTCCATTTCCCAACAGAGTGCAGGTATAGAGGAGGAAGAAGAGCCCAAAGAGAAACCTCTTCACCTCTGGGCTAACCAGAAATCCCAGCAGAATGAAATCTGTCACTGTGGTCTGGTTGCTCTCCATCACTCTATAATAAAAGCAAAGACATTGAAGGAAGTTACTAAAGTTCATATTTCAATTAACTTTCACCCAATTGCATGAAAAAATGCTTGCCTATCTTTGTTAAGTATGAAGTACTTCTAATATATTTCTCAACTAGCTCTCCCAAAAGTAAATCTATAAATAAACTTTTTCAATCTGACATAAAACTGTCCCATTACCAAAGTTTAAAAATGGTTTAGATATGTATGTAGCTACACAAGCTGAATAGCACTGATCACCCAAAGAGAATCAATGTGTAGGATCCTTCCTAGTGGAGAAGAGTTAAAATTGAAATTATATCAAGACCTGCCTAATTCCCATTACTTCTTTTAAAAAAAATCAAGAAACATCTAAATGGCACCAAGTATTATAATATAAATTATATAACATTATGAAGATCAACTTCAGATGCATACATTTTTATTTAGTGATACTAAAAGATGGTATGTTTGGGAGGAAAGTATTATTTTAATCTGCCTGTGGTATATAATTTTTTATTTCTATCACATTTGACACTCTCAGTGAATACTCAAAGATAAATACACTTTTGTTTATCAATAGCTTTGGTAGGAAAATAATAGCTAAAATAATAATTAGTACTTATACAAAAAGTTTTAAGATTTGTAAAATATTTTATATGTGTAATCTCAATCGATTCTCACAATCTTTCTGGAAGGGAAGTGATATTATTATCATCCCTATTTTGAATATACAGTAACTGAGGATGAAAGAGGCAATGTATCTTACCCAGATCACATAGCTTTTAAGTGTCTTTGACAAGAAAGAATAAACTCAGGGCATCCTGACTAAGCCTAACATTCTCTCCACTGTATTGTATAGTTGACTAGAATAAGAAAAGTATAGATTATCTGTTGCTTTGTTGTTTTTGTTGTTCAGTTATTTCAGTTATATCTGCCTCTTTGTTAACCACTTTTGGAGTTTGTTAGAAAAGATCCTGGAATAATTTTCATTTTCTTCTCAAGCTCATTTTACATATGAGGAACTGAGGCAAACAGGGGTAAAGTGACTTGCCTAGGTTAAGACAGTTAGTAAATGACTGAGTCTAGATTTGAACTCTGATCTTCTTGACTCCAGGCTTTGAGCTCTGTCCACTTGCATCACCTAGCTGCCCCTAGTTATTGCAACTTTATTCTTATTCCTGAAAAAAGTTTTTCACTAGGATTCATTAGAAAGTTGATATTTCATTGCTTTAGTAACTGGTACATATTCAGATAAAATTCTGGAGTCACTAATGACTAAAAAACTTTAAGTTATAGAGATAATAGAATGATGAACCTACTCTCAAAATGTGAATAAGGTGGCAAAGTTAACATAAATTAAAAATTGAAAATTTGATCAAGTATTTAGATCATTGTTTTGCTTTGATATATCTTCATATCTTGGAGGAGACTCCTGGTTTCAAAAAAGCTATGTCAGCTAACCAGAAGAGTTATCTGGTTAGTTCTATCATGCATAAAAAAAAAAAAAAACTTTGAATAGAAACTTGAGAAGGGACTCTATATGTTAAGGATGGAGTGGCTCATTACTAAATGGGCTGAATTGGTCAGAGAAATGAAGATACAATGCTGAGAATTAAGTTGTCATCTATACAATAATGATGCTAATGACATCAAAGATTCTTGAAATATTAAATTGTTATATCAATGGTTATGAATTTTGACATCTACCTTCAAATTATTGTCAATTTGAACAACTTTCTAATAGATATCACAGAATATGTATTTTTGAGGATATCAAAAAGAGATATTACAGATAGCTTAGGTATAGAATTGCCAAAAGGAATATAGAAGTTCAAAAAGATACAGTTTTTAGTATCTCTTATGGTTCATTAGAATTTCATAATTATCTTGATATATTGTGTGGACAATATAAAAATTCAGTATAAACATAATCAGTAAAAGTTTGAAAATCCAATTTAATAATCAACTGAACTAACATTTTTCTTGAGTGTAACAATTCTGGTCATTGAGTCTTCAATAGAAAGGACAAAAATCATCCAAATTCCCCCCCATGTTTCAAAGAGATAATTGTGGTAGTTTTCCAGTTTTTGAAATCTGGTAATTCCTTATATTCTATCCCATCATTAACAAACATAATGCTCAAAAAGTATATATTAAGAACAGAAATCCAGAGAAAAGGCAGACAATTTTCAAAATTGTCACATCACAATTCATACTCGTTTTATTATACCTCGAGAATAGAAACTTACTTTTATTAAGATTGAAAAAGGGAGATTCCCATGTCGTTGTTTGAAGGCAAAAAGAGTGGTGAGTGACAAGATTGTTGAGAGCTAAGGAAACAAGCTCCAGGAACTAGAAACAGTTATTAAAGAGCTCTTTTTGTATTTTGTTTTATTTCAGCACACAAGGAGACAGAAGGACTCATATAACTATAGCTACATAACTACTTCTTAGAAGCAATGAGTCCAGTTTCATGTCTAATTGTTTATAATAGTCTCTACATACAGAATACGTATAATGATTTTTTCACTCACCTTTAACACCAACTTCATCATTTATCCTAATCCACACCTGACTACATGATGGATGAAGAAATTAAAGCCAAATGAAATAAATATTAATTTTCAAGGTACTATTGAAAAATTATAAAGTTGCTTATAGATTATGTATCTTGGCATTTCAGTAGAAGCCAGTATGTTGGGAGGTTACATTTCCTAAATATTGTACTCAGTCTAGAATGCATGAAATCCCAAAATCGCTCGAGTTAGAAGGCTCCATTTACCAAATGTTATACTCAGTCTAGAATACACGAAATCCTCATCCACTTTTACATATTTCTTCAACCCACTATTTCCTTCATTCTTCTGGGAAAAAAAATAAGAGGAAACATTCTCTCTGACCATTTTTAAAGTCATCTTCTTAATTGAGATCCTTCTCTAAACTTCTGATACATTAATATTTGATAGGCTGTCACAATGTAATGGAGTCCATTTTGCTGCAATGCACCAGAATGTCAAAGCTGGAACCAATAGGCAGGAATTTCTGGAGGGGTGAACCTTGGCTTAATGTAAATAATTTGATAGTTCAAGCTGGAGTTACCTATATTTAAATGGAGATCGCTGGCTATTGGTGAGGAATACTGTGGAAAAAATTCTCCCACTGGGTGAGATGGTTGTTATTATATAGCTGTTAGTTCTCTTCTAACTCAAAGATTCAGATCCAGTACTAGGCAATGAAGAATTATATTGTCCTCACTGAAATTCATTTCAGATTTCTAGTAAAAATTTAATGTTAGGTGTAAAGAATAGTCCATATGGATCAAAAAGAAGCCTTAAAATTGAGAACTATACTAGTCCCTGAGAAGGTAGCCTACACTTCCCCTCATATTCAGGTAGGAACCTCTGACACTTCCTAGTGAGAATAAAATCAATTTCATTTCATGAATATATATTGTAGATACAGCCTGATCTAATGATCTGTCATGAGTTTAATTCAACCCAACTATAAATGTCTGCCTCTGACACATTACTTTTTTCTACATCCCCTTGTAAATACTATAAAGAAAGTAAAATAAACAAAAAGGAAAATGGCACTTTTTGAAATTTCTTGTCAAAGACTCTTTGTATGAATTTTAAAAATAAAAATGCATACACACACTCTCACACACACACATATATACATATGTGTATATATGTATAGCAGGGTAGTTCAGTGGATTGAGAGCCAGACCTCGGGATGGGAGGTCCGAGGTTCAAATCTGGCCTCAGACACTTCCCGGCTATGTGATCCTGGCAAGTCACTTGACCTCCATTGCCTAGCCCTTACAGCTCTTCTGACTTGGATTCAATACATCCAAGACTAATGTAAGGGTTTAAAAACAAATAAACAAACAAAAAACCCTACAGCAATAAAATCTGATTAAACTACTTCTATATAGAAATGTGTTGTGTATACATACTTATACAGAGATATACACAGAAATATTTATGTGTATACAAACATACAAATATATGTGTATATATTTTCAAATATAAAGTATATCCAAAGTCCAAGTACATGTGTGTATCTATATGTATGCATTTTGCAAAAAATTTTGTTTTATTGATATAGGGATATTCTAGTGAAGAAACTTCTTATATTTATTCATAACAGTGACTGTTATGCAACATATTTTCTTAGACATATGCCTAGGAACCTTGCCAGTTTAAGTGAGTTTTTCTGGGTTATGGAACCAACAAATGTCACAGGTGGAGTTTTGAATATGTATTCCATTGACCCTGAGAATGTCTCTCTCCACTAGAACAGACAACCTCTTGGGCTATAGATAGATACGGAAAGATATATGAATATATACAGATATCTATATCTATTTATATCTATCTATATTCTATTTTTATTAAATACATATACCAATTGAGTGGATAAGACAGAAAAAAGATACCTGGTCATTATTTTAAGAACCCAAATAGAATGTAAGCTCCTTTCAGAATACAGATTACTAAATATTTTTATGTATATTCTCAGAAATTAGTAGAGTGCCTACAGCATAATAAATACCTAATAAATATATATTAACTAATGTACTTTTATATATTATCCTTCAAAAATAGAACTTTTTCTTCCATTAAATTTAATTCTTCTTGTTCAATATTTCAAGAAGAAATCATGGATTCCTTATCCTTCTATGGTCTTTACAAACAAATCTCTCTGACACCATCTTTTAAAAGCATAGTTTGTTAAATTTTCAAAAGACCTTTCTCATCTGTAAAATAAAAATCAGTCAAGTAACAAACACATCGGAGACCCTTGCCCACATTTTGCATAAGAAATTTTTACAATAAATTTTATTCAAGCCATCCTCCAACCTACTTTAATTCATGAGCAAAAAAACAGCTCTTTTTAATGTGAATAAATGCATGCAAATTAAAGATAAAGACTATGTAGAACTAGATCTTATAAATTGTTTGTTCATAATACAGTCAAGTACTCAAAGGCTACCTGGGTATATTTATGAGGAGGTTATAACAGAACCTGGAGCAAGTTCTAGGGAGATGCCTTCAAGTTGGAATTCAAGTTTTCACTATCTCTAGGATCCCCAAAATGAGATTCAGGTCCACTGCTGTGGTTTCTTGTTCAGCATGAGGAAGGGATCCTGTGTCCTCCAGCTAAAAAGGTTTTACTCTTTGATTAGCTCTTACTTAAACTACTGAGGATTCGGTGCGGTTAGAGGATCATAGAACTTCCTAAACATCACCCTTGTCCCCATAGAATAGCAAAGAAGTAATTCTGTGTGAGGAAAATTTTAAACTGTTGGTCTTTCATGAGACCCTTGGGGCTGAAATTCAGAACAGAGAAATATCATGTTAAAATTTTATCATGTGAAAATCCATGTCCTAGTTCTATGAACCCTATAATATGTATAAGTTGAGAAAAGGCATAACTTATATGTTATCAGTAACAGTAGCAACAGTGCTATATGATTCAAGTGATTTTGAATGCAGGATAGAGAGACCAAAGAACTATGCATCCCAAAGGGTCTTATTAAATTGTCACTTGAATTTCAATTGGGACACAAATAGGATCTTTCCCGTTGGAAACTTTCCCAATTCTGCAGTTTAAATATACTGAGTCCTGACCCTCTGGGGAGAATTAGAGTTTGTTAAACGCGGTTGTCCATCTACAACAAGATTACATCTGGGTCCTCCTATTTATAATCATAACAAATGGGCTCTGAGATCCAGGGTATAATCTTAGAAAGCTAGGTCATGGGTGTTTTTTGTAATTCTATTTAAATATGTTGTAGTATCTGTTTAAATATTTTCAATTGATTATAAAAAGGATTCTGTCCCAAAAGATTATATGATTTGGATTTGCTAAGGGACCTTAAAAATTAGTCTAATATCTATATTTGCAGATGAAGAAAATGAAGGCAAATGAGGTGAAAGAATCTTGTCTAAGGTTATATTGGTAATAAATAGAAGATGTGGGACTTGAATACAGATCTCCTGTCTTAAATCTAGTGCTCTTTTGGCAAAACTTCAAAGCATAGGTAAATTATTTTTCATTTATCAAATGGATTAGCTAGTCAACCCATTACATAAGAAAGAATGAATGCATGATAATGAGTGCTGGGAACTAATGGTGGCCAAGATAAGGCTCTGTAATCTTTGGACTGTGACACTGTACTTATTAAAAAATCACTATCTTAGTGATACCTTCTCAGAGTTATTGTATTCAAATTATATATAATGAGCTGGGATCTTTCTTATGTACCCACTCAATGCCTTGTCATCAATTCTACACTATCCTCTAGTATTTCTCACAATGGAAATATGTTCTATCCCATTTGCTATTAAACAGAGAGAACATTATGACCTATTTTCTGCTCCAAACATTTCTATAGCAACTCAACTCTAGCTGCTAATGCTTGATGTATCCTTTTAAATCAGACTTAATGGAACCCTGGGCAAGTCACTTGACCCCCATTGCCTAGCCCTTACCACTCTTCTGCCTTGGAGCCAATATACAGTATTGACTCCAAGACGGAAGATAAGGGTTTAAAAAAACATCAGACTTAGTAGCTAATTCACAAAGCCTATATTTGACTGGATGATTTTATTAGTTATTATATATTAAGGATAAAAATGCTTTAGCCAAGAAACAATTGGCTTATTTGTCAAGCAGAAAGATATGGAAGCTGGGGGTTAACATGAGGTTAAAATATGAACTGATTTGTAGTTTTAGAGGAAGCTAGGTGGCACAGTAGATAGAACCTAGGTCCTGGAATCCAGAAGACCTGAGTTCATATTTGACCTTTTACACTTACTAGCTAGCTGTCTTACCCTGGGAAGGCCATTTAATCATGTTTGCCTCAGTTTCCTCATCAAGCCAGAGAACAAAATGGCAAACCACTCCAACTCTAGTATGTTGGCCAAGAAAACCCCCAAAGGGATCACTAATTGCCAGACATGACTGAAGCAACTTAATAACAATAATTTAAAGTGTAACTGGAAAGGATGTGGCAGATTAGGGTTAGTATTCCCTCATAAAAACAGTATGAAATTATATAGAAAATGTAAACAATTAATCTAAAGAAAGGCTGATGAGAGACTCAAGTAAGCAGAGTGAGAACACATTGGGAGCATTTAAGGATTAAAATTAAAGAACTATTGAGAAAATGAAAAGAGTATAGAGCCTAATTCCTTTCCCTAACACTGATTTATATCAGCCTATTTTAAGTGTTTGCCAAAGGAGTTGGTGGCTAATGAACATGACAGGTCGAATATTATCATGTGAGACACTACTTCCTATCTATGGCACCCCTGAACCTTTCCTGGAAGAATGTTTGTCAGGACCAATTACAAATACTCTTGGATGGACATGTCTGTAGGTCAACATGTATAGGTACTTTTCTATTTTATATCATCTGTAACTCTTGAATCTCTAAATATTTCTATTTTTAACTCCTATGGAAATAACTTACTTTGTTATTTTGTTCAGTCACTTGAGTCACAGCTGATCCTTTGTGACACAATTTGGGAGTTTTGTCAGCAAAGATACACAAGTAATTTGCCATTTCTTTTCTCTAGCTCATTTAACACATGAAGAGACTAATACTAAAAGGGTTAAATGACTTGTCTAGCATCACACAGCTACTAAGTGTCTGAGACCCCATTTGAACTCGGGTCTTCCTGACTCCAGGTCCTTGTACTCCATTCACTGCACCACTTATCTGCCTTGAATACATAACTAATAACAGACAAAATATATGTGTTTTTAAATTGTTACTGAAAAATATTCAATACAAAAATGTACCTAGACTTTTCTTGTAGTAGCAAAAAATTGAATACAAAGAAAGACATTATAGATGATTAGAGCATTTATCATTTACTATATGCTAGGCACTGTTCAAAAAGCTATGCACAAAATAAAGAAAAAAGACAATTCCTATTTTCAAGGAGATTAAATTCTAATAGCAGCACATAAAACATAGAAGGAAGTTTGAAAGAGGAAGAGAGAAGGAAGATATATATGTGGGAGCAAGGCAACAGATATGGAGTTGGAATAGATAGGTATGACCATGGAACAGACTGGTTGTTCATAAGAAACTCACTTGAAACATGATTTAAAAAGATTTCAAATAAGAGGTTGGAGCAAAGTATATCATGCTTCTGCTGAAGGGGAAAAATCACTTAAACAGGTTATGATTGAGTTAAAAAATAGATTCTATTTAGTACAATTTATAAATGATACATGATCACATTCAATGTGAGTAAACATTCATTTAATGCAAGCTCCTTCAGGATTTTAACATGACACAATATTGCCTTAATTGTCTTCCAGCACTTTCTTTTATTATCCATTTTGTTAAAAACTTTAAAATTAGGGGACTTCCGTGTAATCATAGCTGCAATCTAGATGCCACACGCTTCCTCTCCCAGGCACTGAATGAAATAGACTACATCAAAGGAGCATAAAAATCACATTTGGAGGAACAGGAGGACTCCCCAGTACTCCCCAGTAACCCACAGAGGCGAAGGTACGTGGGGTTTGAACATTTCCACACTATAATAAGAAGGAGGAAAAGCTTGCACAGAAATGTGAACTGAGCCGCCCTTCCCCCTCTCTTACCCCCCCCCAAAACCAGAGTGAGCTACTGGAGCGCTCACTGGGACAGCGAGTGAGTGGGGAACGTCTCTGTCTGGGGGGGGGGGAACTCCAGGGTCCTTGGGATCTGGGGACTGCCAGGAAAAAACGTTTCAGGGCGGTTTCACAGGAGAACCCAGTGCTGAGCACAGGGGGCCCAGGGAGCCGTACTCGGGGAGGCTGTGCTGAGCATCTAGGCGGAGCTAAACACCAGGGGCGGACCACACGCCAATTATCTGGGCAGAGTGGAACACCTGGGCAGTGTGGCTGTGATCAGGGGCCCAGTGCTCTAAGAAACCTCAGAGGCTGGGAAGAACTAGTCTGAGGCAACCTAAATTCACAGAAAAACCACCCATATCATCCAGACCCCAGACCAAAAAAGAAAGGGGAATAAAAGCACCAAAGGGATGGCTCACATGGCCCAAAATCAAGCCTCCAGGAAGAAAGGGAAAAAGGTGACTATTGAAAACTTTTATGGTGGAAGTACCCAAGAAAAAGAAGAGAATGAGGATGAAATCCAAAAAAAAATCAGAACTTGCCTCCCAAAATGGAAACTATCAACAAGCTCTGGAAGATCTCAAACTGGAACTTACCCAAAAGATGGAAACCTGGAAAGAAAAATGGGAGAAAGAGATCAGCAGTCTGACAGATAAGACTGCTCAATTGGAAAAAGAGCTTGAAGCATCCAATAGAAGGGCAGACAAAGCTGAAAAGCAAAACCAGTCCCTAACAACCAGAATTAAGCAACTCGAAGAAAGTGAGATCATAAAATAGCAAGAATCAATAAATCAAAGCCAAAAAATTAATGAATTAGAAGAAAACATAAAATATCTCACTGAAAAGGTCACAGACTTGGAAAACAGAGGAAGAAGAGACAACCTCCGAATTATCGGTCTCCCAGAAAAACCAGAGATAAACAATAAACTCAATATTATTCTACAGGAGATTATAAAAGAAAATTGCCCACATGTTCTGGAGCAAGGGGGCAAAATAGAAATAGAAAGGGTTCATAGAACACCCTCTATACTAAATCCACAAAAGACAATGCCTGGGAATGTAATTGCCAAATTCAAGAGCTTCCGAGAAAAGGAGAAAATTCTACAAGAAGCCAAGAAGAGGAGCTTCAGATATAGGGGGGTTCCCATGAGGATCACACAGGAATTAATGGCTAACACACTAAGAGACCGCAAAGCATGGAACACGATATTTAGAAAGGCAAGAGAGCTGAGTCTCCAACCAAGAATCAACTACCCAGCAAAACTGACTATATACTTCCAGGGGAAAGTATGGGAATTCAACAAAATAGAAGATTTCCAAGCATTTGCTAAGAAAAGACCAGAATTTAGTGGAAAATTTGATATCCAAGCACAGAAAGCAAGAGAAACATGAAAAGGTAAATATGAAAGAAAGGGAAAAGGAGATAAATCTTATCTTTTTCTTTAAGTCAAACTCTCTTCTATAACAACTACATTTACAACAAATTATATATATTAATATGTGGGGAAAATGTTTTGTGTAACTCTCAAAAATTGTATGCATCATAAGAGTAGTTAGAAGAAACATGCATAGGGAAAGATTGGGGCATTAAGAATATTTGGGGAAAGTGGGAGCAAAGAAAGAAAAGGGGGGGGAACTGTCAATAACACTAAGATTTACTTCAAGAAATAGGGGGGACTTAATAGAATAATCTTTCCCATATAAATATACACATCGGTAAGGGTATATGGAGAGCCAAATCAAAAATTAATTGGAAATTAAATAATATGATACTCCAAAATCAGATAGTTAGAGAAGAAATCATAGAAACAATTAATAATTTCGTTGAAGAAAATGACAATGGTGAGACATCCTTTCAAACCTAATGGGATGCAGCCAAGGCAGTACTTAGAGGAAAATTCATATCCCTGAGTGCATATATTAAGAAATATGGGAGGACAGAGATCAAGGAATTGGAAATGCAAATCAAAAAACTTGAGAACGAACAAAATAAAACCCCCCAGAAGAAAACCAAACTAGAGATCCTAAAAATTAAGGGAGAAATTAATAAAATCAAAAGTGATAGAACTATTGCACTAATAAACAAGACTAGAAGCTGGTACTTTGAAAAAACAGACAAAATAGACAAAGTACTGGTCAATCTAATTTAAAAAAGGAAAGAAGAAAGGCAAATTAACAGTATCAAGAATGAAAAGGGGGATCTCACCTCCAATGAAGAGGAAATTAAGGCAATCATTAAAAACTACTTTGCCCAACTATATGGCAATAAATATACCAACCTAGGTGATATGGATGAATATTTACAAAAATATAAATTGCCTAGACTAACAGAAGAAGAAATAGATTTCTTAAATAATCCCATATCAGAAAAAGAAATCCAACAGGCCATCAAAGAACTTCCTAAGAAAAAATCCCCAGGGCCTGAAGGATTCACCAGTGAATTCTATCAAACATTCAAAGAACAGCTAACTCCAATATTATACAAACTATTTGACATAAGAAGCAAAGAGGGAGTTCTACCAAACTCCTTTTATGACACAAACATGGTACTAATTCCAAAGCCAGGCAGGCCAAAAACAGAGAAATAAAATTATAGATCAATCTCCCTAATGAATATAGATGCAAAAATCTTAAATAGGATACTAGCAAAAAGACTCCAGCAAGTGATCAGAAGGATCATCCACCATGATCAAGTAGGATTTATACCAGGGATGCAGGGCTGGTTCAATATTAGGAAAACCATCCACATAATTGACCACATCAACAAGCAAACCAACAAGAACCACATGATTATCTCAATAGATGCAGAAAAAGCCTTTGATAAAATACAACACCCATTCCTATTAAAAACACTAGAAAGCATAGGAATAGAAGGGTTGTTCCTAAAAATAATAAACAGTATATATCTAAAACCATCAACTAATATCATCTGCAATGGGGATAAACTAAATCCATTCCCATTAAGATCAGGAGTGAAACAAGGATGCCCATTATCACCTCTATTATTTGACATTGTACTAGAAACACTAGCAGTAGCAATTAGAGAAGAAAAAGAAATTGAAGGCATTAAAATAGGTAAGGAGGAGACCAAATTATCGCTCTTTGCAGATGACATGATGGTCTACTTAAAGAATCCTAGAGATTCAACCAAAAAACTAATCGAAATAATCAACAACTTTAGCAAAGTTGCAGGATACAAAATAAACCCACATAAGTCATCAGCATTTCTATATAATTCCAACACAGCTCAGCAGCAAGAACTAGAAAGAGAAATCCCATTCAAAATTACCTTAGACAAAATAAAATACTTAGGAATCTATCTCCTGAGACAAACACAGGAACTATATGAACACAACTACAAAACACTTTCCACACAACTAAAACTAGACTTGAACAATTGGAAGAACATTAACTGCTCATGAGTAGGATGGTCCAATATAATAAAAATGACCATCCTACCCAAACTCATCTATCTATTTAGTGCCATACTCATGGAACTTCCAAAAAATTTTTTTCCTGATTTAGAAAAAACCATAACAAAGTTCATTTGGAAGAACAAAAGATCAAGGCTATCCAGGGAAATAATTAAAAAAAATACAAAGGAAGGGGGCCTTGCAGTCCCAGATCTCAGACTATATTATAAAGCAGCGGTCATCAAAACAATTTGGTAGTGTCTAAGAGACAGAAAGGAGGATCAGTGGAATAGACTGGGGGCAAGCAACCTCAGCAAGACAGTATATGACAAACCCAAAGATCTCAGCTTTTGGGAAAAAATCCACTATTTTATAAAAACTGCTGGGAAAATTGGAGGACAGTGTGGGAAACATTAGGTTTAGATCAACACCTCACACCCTACACCAAGATAAATTCAAAATGGGTGAATGACTTGAACATAAAGAAGGAAACTATAAGAAAATTAGGCGAACACAGAATAGCATACATGTCAGACCTTTGGGAAGGGAAAGAGTTCAAAACCAAGCAAGACTTAGAAAGAGTTAAAAAATGCAAAATAAATAATCTGGAATACATCAAATTAAAAAGTTTTTGTACAAACAAAACCAATGTAACCAAAATCAGAAGGGTAGCAACAAATTGGGAAACAGTCTTCATAAAAACCTCTGACAAAGGTTTAATTACTCAAATTTACAAAGAGCTACATCAATTGTACAAAAAATCAAGCCATTCTCCAATTGATAAATGGACAAGGGAAATGAATAGGCAGTTCTCAGCCAAAGAAATCAAAACTATTAATAAGCACATGAAAAAGTGCTCTACATCTCTTATAATCAGAGAGATGCAAATCAAAACAACTCTGAGGTATCACCTCACACCTAGCAGATTGGCTAACATAACAGTAAAGGAAAGTAATGAATGCTGGAGGGGATGTGGCAAAGTGGGGACACTAATTCATTGCTGGTGGAGTTGTGAATTGATCCAGCCATTCTGGAGGGCAATTTGGAACTATGCCCAAAGGGTGAGAAAAGACTGTCTGCCCTTTGATCCAGCTATAGCACTGCTGGGTTTGTATCCCAAAGAAATAAAAAGGAAAAAGACTTGTGCAAGAATATTCATAGCTGCACTCTTTGTTGTGGCCAAAAATTGGAAAACGAGGGGATGCCCATCAATTGGGGAATGGCTGAACAAACTGTGGTATATGTTGGTGATGGAATACTATTGTGCTAAAAGGAATAATAAAGTAGAGGAATTCCATGGAGACTGGAACAATCTCCAGGAAGTGATGCAGAGTGAAAGGAGCAGAACCAGGAAAACATTGTACACAGAGACTGATACATTGTGGTACAATCGAAGGTGATGGACTTCTCCATTAGTGGAAATGCAATGTCCCTGAACAATCTGCAGGGTTCTAAAAAATACTATCCACAAGCAGAGGATAAACTGTGGGAGTAAAAACACTGATGAAAAGCAACTGCTTGACTACAGGGGTTGAGGGGATATGACTGAGGAGAGACTCTAAATGAACACTCTAATGCAAATACCAACAACAGGGAAATGGGTTCGAGTCAAGAACACATGTGATAACCAGTGGAATCGGGCGTTGTCTATGGGAGAGGGAAAGGTGGTGGGAGGTGGGGCAGGGAGGAAAAGAAAATTATCTTTATTTCCAGTGAATAATGTTTGGAAATGACCAAATAAAATAATGTTTAAAATTAAAAAAAAAACTTTAAAATTAGTGTTATATATATATATATATTCATATATATATATATATATGTAGCAAAATGGATAATAAAAAGAATACTTCAAGTATAAATGATTCCAGTGCAAAAAAGGAATTTTTTTTATTAAACTAGAGAAAAAATTTAATGCCATTATATAGCATAAAGTTGTTCGTAGTAACTATAAAATAAGATATTGGAATAATTTATAGAACTTATATTTCTAAAGAAAAAATGCAACTTGAAATTTCTTTATTCTATACTTAGTAACCACCATTACCAACACTCATCTATACACCATAGTTGAAAACGCACAAAGACAATCGTCACCCTCTGTTGCCGAGAGACTACTACTATACTAACCTATACGTATGCTAATTTAAACATCAGCTTTTGAGTTCCCTTAGGATTTGTTTTATTTGGATACTTTTTCTCTTGATTTTGTGGCTGTTTTTTTAAAAAATGTAATCATGGTATATATCCCCAACTCTGTCAGAGATCATGACTACTATCCTTGTCTTCTCTGAATCAGCTGAGGCATAGTACATTCTGCCCTAGTCCAACCTTCACTCTGTGTATCTCTCTATTTCAGTGTGTTTCCTATAAACAACACATTGTCATGTCCAGTTTTTGATCCTTTATGCTATCTATTTTCTTTTCATGTATAAATTTGTTCCATTGTACTCATTTTCATAGTTACTTGCTGTGCATTTCCATCTACTCTGTCCCACCCTATTGATTGTCTCCCTCTTCCTTTCTTTCTGCTGTATCCCTCCTCAGATGTCCAATTTCCTTTTACCAATACCTTTCCTATTCAGATTCTTTCCCAAAGACCTTCTCTTATCCTTACCCCTTACTCTCTTAGTTCCAAATTAGTCCATCTTTCCAATGGCCACTCCATTTTCCCTTCTACCTAACTTTTTAATTCTTATTCTGTCCACTTTTCCCAAGATAGGTTTCTTATTCCCCAAATATGCACTCCTACTTTTTGAATTCCTTATCTCCTCACCCTTCTACCTCTTGATACATGTTTGCTTTTCTTATCCCTTTGTCCTCCTTTCCCTTAACCCACCTTTCCTCTTCTTATTCCCTCAGTCCCTCAAGGGGATTCCCAGTCCTTCCTTTATCCCATCCCTCTTCCCTACTGTTTCTCTGTAGATACAGAAAATCTTTACCTTTCTAATTGTGAATGTTCTCTCTCCATCCCATGTCTCATTACCTTCTCTGTGGCATTTCCTTCACTCATTCACCCTCCATATGAGACAGCCATTCTACTCTTCCTCCTCCTAGTCTATTCACCTACCATTTCAATTCATTCCATTATGTTGCTTCACCCTGGAGTCTTAGATTAATCCTAAGCCATTCAAAATAGTTAATTATATCATTAGCAGACGCCACAGATGACATTTTCCCATACCAGAATCAAACAATTTAACTTTTTAGGTTGCTTTTGATTAGTCTTTCATTACCTTGGTATGTTTCTTATAGATCAAATTTTCTGCTGAGTTCTGGGTTTTCCCCCAGGAATAGTTAAAACTCCTTTAGTTCATTAAATACCCATTTTTTCTTTTACAATTATGTTTATCTTTGCTAAATGTTACTTTTGGTTGTAAGCCCAGTTCTTTTGTTCTGCAAAATACTGTGTTTCATGTCTTGTGTTTTTTAATGTCGTGCTGCTAAGTCTTGTGTTATTCTGACTGTAGCTCCACAGTATTTACTTTTTTTTTAGTTGCTTATAGTATTTTCTTCTTGACCTGGGGACAAAGGAACTTAGAAATGATGTTCCTGTACATTTCTATCTTTAGGTCTCTTTGAATTGATGATTGGTAGATTTTTTCAATTTCTATTTTACCCTCTGTTTCTAAAATTTCTGGGCAGTTTTCCTCTATTTCTTAGAGTGTGGTGTCTACCTCTTTTTTTTTATAGTAACTTTCCAGAAGTCTAACTATTCTTATGTTGTCTCTCCTTGATCTATTTTTCAGTTCAGTTGTTTTGTGATGTTTCACATTCTATTCTATTATTCCATTTTTAAAAAATTTGCTTTATTACTTTTTGTTGTCTTAGAAAATTTTTAGTTTTTCCATGTCCAATTTTAGTTCTTACTACATTACTTTTTTTCCATAAGTTTCTGGATCTCCTTTTCTATTTGGGTGATCTTTCTTTAATAATTGTCTTGTTTTTCTTGTATTACTTTTATTTTATTTTCTAATTTTTCATTCACCTCTTTCATTTGATCTTTGGGATTCTTTTTTTTAACATTCCAAGAGAAAATGGTTTATTAAGAACACTACCCAGACAATGTCTATCATTGTGTGAGGCTGTGGTCCAGATTGTTCTCTGTAGTGCCAAAGGGTAAACAAACAAGAATGGGGAGCATTCATACTCTACCTAACAATTTGATCACAAACTATCAGGCAAAAATTCCTCTGAGTTGTATAGAATTTTTATGGCAACATACACATTCAAGTAAATCTACTATATATCTGTACACCTCATCAGAATTATTTCAATTTCTAAGCCCAATGCATAAGAGATCTGCTATGAATTCTAGGTTAATCTGTTAAAACAGTGCAGTTTTGACAGTCAACCTTGCTCTATTGGATAAGGTTTTTATACAAATAACAAAGTAGAAAGAAAAAACACAGTGGCAACTAGGAAAGCTAACTGTGGCTAACTGTGCCACTCCTGGAGAATGTTCAGTCATCTTAACTGGGAAGGGAGGGGTCCTGACTTCCAGGGGAATCATAAGTCATACCTTACCTCACAATAGGGTTCTGAGCTATGAAGTCAATAAAACAGGATTCATGCTTTTACAAGGAAGTTAAGATTTCTTAGGCAAATACCCTGCTGCTATGCTGTTTTCTTTATCAAAAAATTTTCCTACAACTGAAGAAAAGTCCTGTATCTTTTCTGAGCTCTAACATATCGCTTCTGTTTCTATTTATTTTACCCGAGTATTTTTAGGTGTAAATACACCTAATTTCTACTGAAAAAAGTACACATGACAAGGAAAACTATAAAGCATCAGGGTCTAAGCTCAGCATCCTCTCAGAGATATAGTCATTCTCGATGCTTTTGAAATTTCCGTATGTGAGATTTAAAATGGTTGAGGTCTTAAACTGTAGTGATTAAAATAGTGGAAGATATAAATTGTGATAGATATAAGAGAGGGTGAGTAAATTTGACCACAGAAATATGTTTCACTACAGTGTCTTGGGTTTAAAATCAAATATAAGGTGGTCGCCAGGGAAATATTCCCAATTATTCAAATACCCAAGTCAATTGGGTTTTATAGAGATTTTAATTAACAATACAATGAGTAATCAAAGAAAGAGAAAGAGAGTAAGAAAGGAATAAGTATGAAGGGCCTCAAGCCAATATTGCCTAGACTTGAGTCTTAAAAGAGAAATCAGTCAGTTTTTTTTTTTTAACACTCACCACAAGGTCTGACTAAACAAGGATTTTAGTGACACCAGGCCAGCATCCTTCCTCAAAGAGTCTTCAGCCAGAGATTGTTTCAAAGGGCCTCTCTCAAGAGCCTACAGAGCTCCTACCCCAGAGGGACAGAGCCCCTCAGAGGAGCTCCTTAAGGAGCTCTCCTTCAGAATGAGAGTCAGAAATCAAGATTCTCAGAATGAGTCTTCTCAAAATGAGCTCCCTCAGAATCAGATCCAGCTCTTCTCTGAGCTCTTATTTTTAAGGGCAAAATCTCCTATGTCACCTCCCCTAAGTCCTTACATCTACCAATCACTGTACAAGTTTCTAAAGGACAGCCCATTTTGAATTCAGCAGCTGAGTAGTTTTAATCTCTTTTTTTTGTTATTTTATTTTTACCAGTTACATGTAATAACAAATTTCCACATAAGTTTTATGAAATTATATGATCCAAATTGTCTCCCTCCTCTATTCCCTTCCTCCTCTTCTTAGAGCTAGCAAGCAAATTGATCTGGGTTGTATATGAATTATTATGCAAAATTTATTTCCAAATTGATCATTTTTGTGAGAGAATAATCATATAAAACCAAAGCCCTGAAACAAAAGCTTAAATAAACATAGGTGAAAAATCACATGCTTTGTTCTGCATTCTGACTTTTAGCAGTTGTTTTTCTGGCAGTGAATAGCATTCTTTGTCATAAGTCCTTCAGAATTGTCCTGAATCATTGTATTCTTGAGAGTAGCTAAATCTATCATAGTGATCCTGTGAATTCTTTTTTTTTATTTTTTTAATTTATTTTTTTATTTAAAATATTTTATTTGATCATTTCCAAGCATTATTCATTAAAGACATAGATCATTTTCTTTTACTCCCCCCTACACCCATAGCCGACGTGTAAATCCACTGGACATTACATGTTTTCTTGATTTGAACCCATTGCTATGTTGATAATATTTGCATTAGAGTGTTCATTTAGAGTCTCTCCTCTGTCATGTCCCCTCAACCGCTGTATTCAGGCAGTTGCTTTTCCTCGGTGTTTCTACTCTCATAGTTTATCCTTTGCTTATGAATAGTGTTTTTTTTACTCCTAGATCCCTGCAAATTGTTCAGGGACATTACACCGCCACTAATGGAGAAGTCCATTACGTTCAATTATACCACAGTGTATTAGTCTCTGTGTACAATGTTCTCCTGGTTCTGCTCCTCTCGCTCTGCATCACTTCCTGGAGGTTGTTCAAGTCTCCATGGAACTCCTCCACTTTATTATTCCTTTTAGCACAATAGTATTCCATCACCAACATATACCACAATTTGCTCAGCCATTCCCCAATTGATGGGCATCCCCTCGTTTTCCAATTTTTGGCCACCACAAAGAGCTCATCTATGAATATTTTTGTACAAGTCTTTTTGTCCATTATCTCTTTGGGGTACAGACCCAGCAGTGTTATGGCTGGATCAAAGGGTAGATATTCTTTTGTCACGCTTTGGGCATAGTTCCAAATTGCCCTCCAGAATGGTTGGATCAGTTCACAACTCCACCAGCAATGAATTAATGTCCCTACTTTGCCACATCCCCTCCAGCATTCATTACTTTCCTTTACTGTTATGTTAGCCAATCTGCTAGGTGTCAGGTGATACCTCAGAGTTGTTTTGATTTGCATCTCTCTGATTATAAGAGATTTAGAACACTTCTTCATGTGCTTATTAAAAGTTTTGATTTCTTTATCTGAGAACTGCCTATCCATGTCCCTTGCCCATTTATCAATTGGAGAATGGCTTGATTTTTTGTACAGTTGATTTAGCTCTTTATAAATTTGAGTAATTAAAGCTTTGTCAGAGGTTTCTATGAAAATTTTTTCCCAATTTGTTGTTTCCCTTCTGACTTTACTTACATTGGTTTTGTTTGTGCAAAAGCTTTTTAATTTGATGTAGTCAAAATTATTTATTTTACATTTTGTGATTCTTTCTATGTCTTGCTTGGTTTTAAAGTCTTTCCCCTCTCAAAGGTCTGACAGGTATACTATTCTGTGTTTACCCAATTTATTTATGGTTTCCTTCTTTATGTTTAAGTCACTCACCCATTTTGAATTTATCTTGGTATAGGGTGTGAGGTGTTGATCTATTCCTAGTCTCTCCCACATTGTCTTCCAATTTTCCCAGCAGTTTTTATCGAATAGTGGATTTTTGTCCCAAAAGCTGGGATCTTTGGGTTTATCGTATACTGTCTCGCTGAGGTCACTTTCCCCCAGTCTATTCCACTGATCTTCTTTTCTGTTTCTTAGCCAGTACCAAATTGTTTTGATGACTGCTGCTTTGTAATATAGTTTTAAGTCAGGGACTGCAAGGCCCCCATCATATGTGTTTTTTTTTTCATTATTTCCCTGGATAGCCTTGATCTTTTGTTGTTCCAAATGAATTTTGTTATGGTTTTTTCTAAATCAGTGAAGAAGTATTTTGGGAGTTCAATGGGTATGGCACTAAATAGATAAATAAGTTTGGGTAGGATGGTCATTTTTATTATATTGGCTCGTCCTATCCATGAGCAGTTAATGTTTTTCCAATTGCTCAAGTCTAGTTTTAGTTGTGTGGAAAGTGTTTTGTAGTTGTGTTCATAAAGTTCCTGTGTTTGTCTCGGGAGATAGATTCCTAAGTATTTTATTTTGTCTAAGGTAATTTTGAATGGGATTTCTCTTTCTAGTTCTTGCTGCTGAGCTGTGTTGGAAATAAATAGAAATGCTGATGACTATTGTGGGTTTATTTTGTATCCTGCAACTTTGCTAAAGTTGTTGACTATTTCGATTAGATTTTTGGTTGAATCTCTAGGATTCTTTAAGTAGACCATCATGTCATCTGCAAAGAGTGATAACTTGATCTCCTCCTTGCCTATTTTGATGCCTTCAATTTCTTTTTCTTCTCTAATTGCTACTGCTAGTGTTTCTAGTACAATGTCAAATAATAGAGGTGATAATGGGCATCCTTGTTTCACTCCTGATCTTAATGGGAATGGATTTAGTTTATCCCCATTGCAGATGATATTAGTTGATGGTTTTAGATATATACTGTTTATTATTTTTAGGAACAACCCTTCTATTCCTATGCTTTCTAGTGTTTTTAATAGGAATGGGTGTTGTATTTTATCAAAGGCTTTTTCTGCATCTATTGAGATAATCATGTGGTTCTTGTTGGTTTGCTTGTTGATGTGGTCAATTATGTGGATGGTTTTCCTAATATTGAACCAGCCCTGCATCCCTGGTATAAATCCTACTTGATCATGGTGGATGATCCTTCTGATCACTTGCTGGAGTCTTTTTGCTAGTATCCTTTTAAGATTTTTGCATCTATATTCATTAGGGAGATTGGTCTATAGTTTTCTTTCTCTGTTTTTGAACTGCCTGGTTTTGGAATCAGTACCATGTTTGGGTCGTAAAAGGAGTTTGGTAGAACTCCCTCTTTGCTTATCATGTCAAATAGTTTGTATAGTATTGGGATTAACTGTTCTCTGAATGTTTGATAGAATTCACTGGTGAATCCATCAGGCCCTGGGGATTTTTTCTTAGGAAGTTCTTTGATGGCTTGTTGGATTTCATTTTCTGATATGGGATTATTTAAGAATTCCATTTCTTCTTCTGTTAGTCTAGGCAGTTTGTATTTTTGTATATATTCATCCATATCACCTAAATTGGTGTGTTTATTGCCATATAATTGGGTAAAGTAATTTTTAATGATTGCCTTAATTTCCTCTTCATCAGAGGTACTGTCCCCCTTTTCATCTTTGATGCTGTTAATTTGCTTTTCTTCCTTCCTTTTTTTTTTATTAGATTGACCAGTACTTTGTCTATTTTGTTTGTTTTTTCAAAGTACCAGCTTTTTGTCTTATTTATTAAATCAAGAGTTCTATCACTTTCGATTTTATTAATTTCTCCCTTAATTTTTAGGATTTCTAGTTTGGTTTTCTGCTGGGGGTTTTTAATTTGATTGCTTTCGAGTTTTTTTATTTGGATTTCCAATTGATTGATCTCTGCTCTCCCTAGTTGGTTAATATAAGCATTCAGGGATATGAATTTACCTCTGATTACCGCTTTGGCTGCATCCCAAAAGGTTTGAAAGGATGTCTCACCATTGTCATTTTCCTCGATGAAATTATTGTTTCTATAATTTCTTCTTTAACTAAACGATTTTGGAGTATCATATTGTTTAGTTTCCAATTAGTTTTTGATTTGGTTTTCCATGTACCATTACTAATCATTATTTTTATTGCCTTGTGATCTTAGAAGGCTGCATTCATTATTTCTGCTTTTCTGCATTTGTGTGCTATGTTTCTGTGACCCAATGTATGGTCAATTTTTGTGAATGTGCCATGTGGTGCTGAAAAGAAGGTGTATTCCTTTTTATCCCTATTTATTTTTCTCCATATGTCTATTAATTCTAATTTTTTCTAAGATTTCATTCACCTCTTTTACCCCTTTCTTGTTTATTTTTTGGTTTGATTTATCTAAATTTGATAGTGGTTGGTTCAAGTCTCCCACTAATATGGTTTTACTGTCTATTTCTTCCTTCAATTCTCCTAGTTTCTCTATTAGAAATTTGGGTGCTATATTATTTGGTGCATACATGTTGATTAATGATATTTCCACATTGTCTAAAGTCCCTTTTAACAAAATATAATTACCTTCCCTGTCCCTTTTGATCAGGTCTATTTTTGCTTTGGCTTCATGAGATATCATGATTACTACTCCTGCCTTCTTTCTGTCATTCGAGGCCCAGAAGGTCTTACTCCATCCTTTAATTCTGACCTTGTGGGTGTCAACCCGCCTCATGTGTGTTTCTTGAAGACAACATATGGTAGGGTTTTGGATTCTAATCCATTCTGCTATTCGTCTACGTTTTATGGGTGAGTTCATCCCATTCACGTTCAAAGTTATGATTGTCATTTTTGGACTCCCTGGCATTTTGATATCCTTCCCTAATTCTAACCTTTTCTTCTTTGGCTCTACCTTTTAGTCCAGTGATTTACTTTGAATCAGTCCCCCTTGTCCCCTCCCTTGATGTTTCCCTTTTTTAGTCCCTCCCTTTTTGTTCCCTCCCCCTCCCCCCTCTATTTCCCTCCCTTTTTGTTTTCCCTCCCCCTCTTCCCCCCCAACCCCCCTTGGTTTTCCCTTCTCCCTACTCTTGTTGGGTAAGATAGAATTCAAGATCCCAATGGATCTGGATGCTTTACCCTCTCAGAGTTGATTTCCCTGAGATTAAGGTTTAAGTAAAAAATCCTCTCTTCCTCTCCTTCTTATAGGAGTTTTCTTCCCCTCCCCTTCCCATGTGAATCTTTGTGTGAGAAAGATTTTTCTATTTGGTCTTTCTTTCCCCCCTATTTATACATTACATTTTCCCCCATGTTAGTATACATAGATTGATATAAATGTAGTCCTTATAGAAGAGAGTTTGAATAAAAGAAGAAGATAACATTTTTCTTCTTTCCCCTTTCCTTAATATTTACCTCTTCATGTATTCCTTGCTCTTTGATTTTCGGTATCAAACTTTCCTCAGAGCTCTGGTCTTTTCTTTGCAAAAGGTTGGAAATCTTCTATTTTGTTGAATGCCCATACTTTCCCTTGGAAGAATATAGTCAGTTTTGCTGGGTAGCTGATTCTTGGTTGAAGACCCAGCTCTCTTGCCTTTCTGAAGATCATGTTCCATGCCTTATGATCATTCAGAGTAGAACTTGCAAGGTCTTGTGTGACCCTGATTGGCATTCCTTTATATCTAAATTGTCTTTTTCTGGCTTCCTGTAGGATTTTTTCCTTTTGTTTGATAGATTTGGAATTTGGCAATTACATTCCTGGGAGTTGTCTTTTGGGGGTTTAGTGTAGAAGGTGTTCTGTGAGCTCTGTCAGTGGCTGTATTACCCCCTTGTTCTAGAATCTCTGGGCAATTTTCTTTGATTATATCTTGTATTACGATGTTGAGTTTGGTGTTTATTTCTGGCTTTTCTGGAAGTCCAATTATTCTTAAATTATCTCTTCTCCCTCTATTTTCCAGATCTGTCACCTTGTTGGTGAGATATCTTATGTTATCTTCTAATTTCTTGGTATTTTGGCTTTGCTTTATTAATTCTTGCTCTTTTACACGATCATTGTCTTCCATTTTCCTGATTCTGACCTTTAAAGCCTGGTTTTCCTTTTCAGTTTGGTCACACCGGTTTTGTAGATGGGTGAATTTCTTTTACATTATTTTCCACTTTTCCTCCCAGAAGGCTTCCATCTTTTTGGTCATTTCTGATTCAAATTCTTCACGGGTTTGTGGAGAGTTTCCATTTCCTTTGGAAGGTTTCAGGGCATTTTCTTTTATTTTGTCTTCTATCTCCCCTGTATTTTGTATTTTTGCTCCATAGAATGTATCCAAAGTCGCCCCTTTCTTCTTATTTTTCTTGGGATTTTGGGGCTTCTGAGCTTCTGTGGAGTTTGCCATCTCTGAATGGGGAGGATTAGCTTTTCTTATCTCTGTGTGGTGTTCAGAGGTTTTAGTCCTGGGCAGATTGTCCATTCTATGAGCTTTCCCTGGGTTGAACTGAGTATGCCTTAAGGCAGTGACTTTTACTGGAACTGGAATGGAAGGATCCGGCCAGGGGGTTACACTCTCCCCCGTCTCTCTCTGTTTCCCTGCTGTCTGGGTGCCCCCTCGACTGGGTCGGGTTGCTTTCTGGAAGTTGCCTTCAGAATAGCCGGCCATGAGGTTGTCTTGCCAGCCCTGAGGGTTACTGTTGTTTCAGATGATAGTGCTCTCTGAGGGGGGAGGGGCTGTGGCTTCTCGGAGCTCCGAGGGCAGTGACTTTCACTGAGACCCTGATAGAAGGATCCGGCCAGGGGTTTACAATCTCGGCTCTAAGTTTCCCTCTGTAGCCTTGGACTTGGCGATCCGGGTTGGGGGGGATGGGTCCTAGGACCTTTCTTCTGCCTACCCCTTAGGTCCGAGTGATGTCGGGTTCTAGCTTTTGAGGGGGGCCATACCTTTAATCCAGGTCCAGGTCCAGGAGAAGGATTCCCAGGGTCTATGCTGTTGATTGTTTTGAATTTTGGCGCCCTAGGAGCATATAGTTTGAGATCGGTAGGGAAGGGTTTCTGGAGATCTGAACTTTAGCTTTCTCTAAGCCGCCATCTTGACCAGAAGTCTAGTTTTAATCTCTTTAGTAAGTCAGAAAAAAATGCTGTTGTGTTGACAAATTTCATTAAGAAAAAACCTCTGAATAAGTTATCACCCTTTTAGGTTTAAGTAGTTTACAAGTTGCCCCACTTTTATAGGTACTTAGTATCCCATTGTATCAATTCTAAAACAGTCATGACTCAAAGAACTTCCTGTCCCTTCCATAAGCATGGATCAAAGTACTTTTCATTGTTCTCAAGGAGCTCTCTGTCCTAAAGCAGTCCTAAGTAGGGTGGAGTAGGGATATTCCCAAAGCAAGGAGCCCCCACACTCAAGTAGAGTTCTCACCATCTGCTAGGGAATTTTTTTTTTAATTAGAAGATTCCCCAATGGGGGAAACCCCTAACATTCATAAGTCTGAGAAATTTTGAGGTTTACATATAGTTCTGACATTCTCACCACAGGTAGGATGGATGCCAATAGTATAATCGTGCAACTTCTTGGTAAGACCACATTTCATTACAGCTACAAAGCCCTAGGTAATCTCACCAGCATTGGGGCTAAGAACATGAAATCTCATCACTTGATTGTTGTCATGTTTATTACAGATTAACTTTCCAAAACAAGTATCATCTTCTCTGCTGGCTACTGTCCATTCAAGAGGCCAGAAAAAGGTATGATGTATCTCTACATTATCTTTGTTATATAGTACCATGGCTTTCTCTTCAGAAAACCCACAGCAACCATATTCCAAAGGTGTAAACACTATGGTTGGGACATTAATATAATTATACTTTTCTAATCATCCCCCCAAAAGTCTTCATGCCAACAGCTTTCCTGCTTGTATAGCAACTGGGGTGAGCTCTAGCTTATCCTCCAACTCATCTCCAATAGCATAAACATAGGACACATTTGTTTATTCTTCATAATTTACTGGTATTTTTCCAGTCTTCTAATTGATTTTGACACCAATCTTCTCCAAGCCAATTTTCCTTATACTGGATTCTCAACCAATGACTGTCAAAACTGTGTTATACTCTCCTTTGATCATTTCTGATCCTTCTATAGATCTGGCTACCACTTTCAATCTTCCAGGTGTTCCTTCCTCTAAGTGCTGAATCATCACAGTGCATAATTGGAATTTGCTCCCCAGGACTCTCGTTCCCAGCATCTCATTTGCATATTTACACTAACATACTAACATAGGGAAGATATAAGTTATGCGTAGCTCCTCTCTCTCTCTCTTTTTCTGGGAACGTGATTGTGGAGGATGGGAGAGAGCCAGGCAGGAGTTTACTCACATGGTTTTACTCAGACTTTTACTTTTATTCTTTTATTTCTTCTACTTCAAATGCTTACTAATAAATTTTATGAAATATAATACTTGGAGTTATTGGAAATTAATTTAAATCTTACATTGTTGGTGACCAGAAGTCTGGAGTTTAGGACCCTTACTCTTATCTTAGTTAAAGACAGAATAATTTTAAAAGCCTCTGCCACCCTCCCTGCTCCTCCTCCTCCCATCACTGCTGCTACTGCTATTGCTGCTGCCACTTGCTGCTGCCTCCCATGTTTGACCAGACACTGCCTGGGGGTCCTTGCCAAGCCTGTTGCCAGGAGCCTGCTGCCAGTTCTCTTGAGCACACTGGCTGGGGCTCCCTTTGAGACATTTTCTGTGTGGAGGGTAAGGTATAAATCCACTTTTCCCTTACATTGCTAATACCTGAGTGATTGCTTTCTCCCTTAGAAGCCTGGGTGTTTCTCTTAGGCAACAATTAGCCTCCTAAAGGCTTTTACCTGAGGGAATGCTTCTACTCTCTTAAGTCTCTGCCCACATAGCTGGGGAGAGCAATCAAGGGGAGCAGCAGTCCTCTGCCCTTGTGGTAGTGGAAGCAAGTGGTTCCCTAGCATTTTTAACCCTAGGGAATAGGGGAAGGAGGTTTACTCTTCCAAACCTCTTAACTTTGCTCAGTACATACTAGGGTAGCACACCTATGGACAGGAAGTAGTATTGCAAGCATGGTCCAGTTTCCTTCTTATCTCAAATAGCTCCTGTTCCCAGAGAGCATTACCAAGCTCTCACAGCTCACAATTTTAGGATGCCTTTTTTTTACTACCATTCTTGGGTGTACCTGTTCTTGCTGTTAGCTTGAGTAATCTCAAGATTCAGAAAGTAGATTCATCCCTCTTACTATCTAAGCATGCCCAATCTCTGCAACACATCCAATATGAGGTTCGTCCATCCTATGCTCACTGTGGAAATCCTCCTCAGTATAGGGAACCTCAGAGGCATGATCAAAGGAATCTAAATGGATGATAATATTTGGGAGGGGAAGAGTCTGGAGGTGAATTTTAAGCCTTTTCAGACTCCATTGCCTTACTAATGTTAACTGTTTCAGTTTGTTCCCCTCAAAATAGTGAAGAAGTTTCTGTAATGTAGCTATCAGAATTAGAGAAAAGGACTCTTGGATTGATTGCTCACATGTAAAACCTTCTATTGACACTAGGTGACTGTATCCTGTCATGCTTATTGTACTTTCTGATTGTTTGCTCTAAAATTCAATTTTTTTAAATTCACATATTAACCTAATCTAGAATATTTTGTTATACTATGTCATTTTCAGCTACTGTGTTTGTGCCATTAGCTATATGTTCTGTTACATTTTCTTTATTTGTACACCCCCCCTATGACTAGACTGGATAAAATACCATTATAAAAGTCCATAAACAACTTGGACAAACTCTTTTCCATGGCAAAACTATAGGTCCTTATGGATGATGGATTTGTCATGAAATCCATCAAGGTCACATGTTGCCTTAATGGCCTTTTGTTCCTTTTTGCCTTTGTCCTTTGTTAATTTTCACATGGATGATGATGGATGGACTCCATCAAACTGTTTACAACCTTTATACAACCTTTGGAGAATTTAATAATCTCAAATGATTTTAACGGGTGTTCAGAAGTGATTTTCAGATATTTAGGAGCACCACTAACTCTGACTGATCATTTGCCTGCATTTAAGTTTTTTGTAACAAGAGGTAAGGATCTATTTAATAGCTGAAATGAAGTGAAATAGCACTATTGTATTCCCCACCTCTACATTTATAAAATATTGTATTCCTAGCCTCCACATTGCAATGGATGGGACATAGAAATACATGCCTTTTAAGGCTGTTACAGTCTCATACCAGAGGAGAAAGGTTTTCCCAGGGGGCTTAGTAACACCTGGATAGCTCTCAGAGGAAGAATTTCCCCATGGAACCTAGTGGTGCCTGGATGTTTTGTTTTTGTTTTTAATATTTGTAACTCTTCTGATTATTCTACCCTTCTACCAGAATGATTTAGATTCTTGGTGACATTTTAGACCCAAAAGATCTAGATATTGGTGACATTTTAGACCTCCAAAATAGACATCAGCCATACAGAATTTTGTTTGTTTTCTGGTTTCTCCTGACAAATTTTGGAGTTATGGCAGTAAGAGACTTTGTTTAAAATATCTCAGCTAAAGGTTGAAAGATTGGCTAGATCTGGAGAACTTGTGACAAGTGTCCATGAGTTTAATAGCTTTTAAAATGCCACACAGCAAATGGCTATAGAGACTCATTTTAATCCTAATGATAGTGGCTTTGTTTGCTATTATCTTTAGATGTGCTCTTATGATTTGGGGGGATTTGGGTATTTCTTTTGAATGTGCATTAGCTGTTGTACTACTGTTTTGAAAAGCTGTTACTTGGTGAAAATCATGTGCACTCACATTGTGGATCATGGCCAAGTTAATAAAGAAATGGATCTCATTTGTGAGTGAGAAAACTTTGTGTTGTGCCTCTACTTAGCTGACACCTTTTCATAGAATGTGAACTATATATTTTTTATTTTTCCATTTCATTGTTGTTTTTCCTTATATGTTCAATAGTGTATTTGAGTTTTTCTCTCATCTTTTGTACTTGAAGCACGTTACCAGTATTAATGGTTTTTTGATACTACACAAGGATAATTTTAAAATGTCCATTAGCCCTAATGTCAATGCATACCCAAAAGCTTTAGACTATGGGAGCCTGCCATTGCTTGTTAATTATGGGACTTTCCTTAATGATTGTGTCTGATTCCAGGAGAAGAAATCACAAAAGAGCCACTGCTCAGTACCAAGGAGCATAAACTTAACCTCCACAGTGCCTAGGAGCACAAGGTCAAGGAGACCAACCAATCCCCATTGGATTGATAAGATTCTTTGCCAACACAGGGTACTGGAACTTATTTTGCAGTTCAATGAAGTAGCTTTTTGACACCCTCAGATGCAGGATTCCCTTGAGCCAGATCCAGACTTCTACCAAGTACTGCAGTTTGGCTGCCATTTTGGCTCCCCTATCCCTGAAAGCAAAGGTAAAATCAGACCAGGGAATGATATTTCCCTTCTGCTTCAAAATCTAGTCCTTTTTTCTCTCTCTTTCATAGTATATGAATTTTTTGTAGTCCTGGCTGCTGATTGGGTAAGTGCATAATTGTTACTATGGGCTTGTTGGACATAAATCAGGGCCCTGATTCAAGTACCTGTTAAAATTTTTACACATGAGACTATGATATCATGTTTCTTCCAGAAGTTACTTTTTTATCTTTTATTTGGATTTTTAAAATGTTTTTTTTTTAATTTTCTTTTGACAATTAACTCAGCCATGGATCCCAGGGTGATCTATGTGTTGGTCAACACCCTCAGGGGGATTGTATTATTGTCATAAAATTCTAGATTTATAAAAAAAATTCTTGTTTGAGAGCAATTTTAGGATAAGAAACTTGCTATCTCCCCAAACCAGAAAGCGAATTGTTTGGAGAAGGTGCCATAAAGAAGCCTGCAGAAACCACATACTGCACCAAAAGATCCAGAATGAATTTTGGGAGGTCACGAATTGAACAGTGGGGGAATTGAACACATTTAGTTTGAATGTACCCTCTTATGCCAAAGGGGATTTCCCCCTCATTGGTTTTTTGTCAATGTGTCTAACAATCATTGGTTTTATTCTCTTTTATTTCCCTCTTATCCCCAAATTAATGTAATTTCCCTTTAGAAAGTGAAATATTGTATGTACCTCTAGTTAAAGATCTTTAGAGATATAAGTTGGTTATGTGTACTGATTCATTGGGGAAATTAGGCATGTAAATCAGGGAGATTTCTACATGCTCGTTTCTCAATGGAATCTTGGTGGGGGGAGAATTGTATAATTAGAATTTTCTACCTAGGGCTCTCTTCTACAGCATCCCATTTGCTTATTTATGCTAGTATACTAACTTATGGAAGTTATAAGTTTTTGTGTAGCTCCTTCCTTTTTCTCTTTTCCCCATAATGCAGTTCTGGAGGTTGGGTGAGAGCCAGGCAAGAGAAGTTTACTCACATGGTTTTACTCAGGCTTTTACTTTTGTTCTTGTATTTATTCTACTGTAAATGATTACTAATAAATTTTATAAAATATAATACTTGGAGTTATTCAATATTAATTTTACAACATGTATGTATTTCCTGGTGAACTTCACACCATGCATTTCCTTATAAGTACCTATTTTCTCAACTATTTCCTGATCAAAGCCACTAAGAAGGATGGACCATACCATAATTGTGACATCTAGCCCATTGCCAGTGTTAAATTTCTGGTTGGACTGAATATTTAATCGGTCACCAGGGATTTTATTTCTAAATCCCAAAATGAATTACTAAAGTAAAATGGAATTTATGGTAGTTTATTTACAATAGAGGGAAGATATTAAGGAAGAGAGAAAAAGGGAAGATATTAAGGAAGAGAGAAAAGAGGAGAGGGAGAGAGAGAGAGAGAGAGAGAGAGAGAGAGAGAGAGAGAGTGTGTGTGTGTGTGTGTTCTGGTTTCCTCTGACTCAGGTAGGAAGTCTAAGGCCCCAGCCAGGGGAAAGGAGGCCAAAGATGATGGGCCTTTTCCGGAGGCCAAGGAAAGGAAGTCAGCCTTTACACTCACAATGTGTCAGTTCAGTCAGAAGATTCTTTTATCAGGCTCCACTCCAAGTGTGTCTCTTTCAAACATCCAGAAGACCAACCTGAAGACCAACCTCCCTCAGGTCCTTGTCTCTTTCTTTTAAAGACCTTTGTTCTTTTGTCACTTCCCCTAATTTCACATCTACCAATCACAACTGACGCTCTGCTCTAGGACTGCCCAGAAGGCAGTTAGGTAATTCTAATTTGTTACCCACTATGGCACAAATGGGTTACAGATCTCCTACTTCATGATTAAGTGGGATTTTACACCCTTGGTGATGAACTCTAACATGGGCAGATCTTACCACTCAACTTCAAGTACTGTGCTTACATTTCTGGGGATTAAATCAACAAATAGATGGGATTACAATTCAATCTTCACAATCAAGAAAGAGCTAAGTACCTTCATTGTTACAATCAGGGGAGAGCCAAATCCAATCTTCACACCAGCAAGGAATCCTTCATATTCCAGAGCAACATAAGAAGCCCCTACAACTAAAGTCTTTCCAGGGTAATACAGCAGGGAGAAAAGACTAAACATGATACAATAGTGATACAATATTCTTTATTTCCTGGAATTCCTGAATACCAGGGTCTTTCATCTGTTGCTATGACTAACCTTTTTGCAGTGTAAAATATTTTTTATCCTTTCCTATTGGTTGCCTTTATCTTATGGTGTTTAAATTCACTATAGCAATTGGCTCAGGGAGGGGTAGTATCTCTGATATGGAGGGCTTGTTGTGCCCTTCTAGGGCAGCTCTCCAACCTCTGACACCCACCTGACACCCAGCTCTCACTTGTGGCTCCCAGTAGCTGTTAGCATGCGGCAGCGGCCACACCCTGGGCAACAGCTTCAACAGGCCGGCTAAACCTTGTGAGGGTAGCCTGCCGGTCGCAGACCCCTGGTGAACTAAGGCTTTGCTCACCCAGCATGTGAAGACTGCTTTGGCCGAACAGGCGGAAGAAACCAATAAGAAGGTTTAACAGCTGAGATGGCAACACAGCAAAGCACTGTGGAGTGCTTAGGGTGTGTTGGAGCACAAAAGACAACACAGCCATCCAATGCAGCTGAGGAAGTCTCCAGGTCTAACGACTTTTCGTGCCACTGGACCCAGGCTTCCAATGCCGAGAGAGTGGGACTGTCTCTGTGCATAGACTTTTCCACTTAAACTCCTTCAGGCCCAAGTGTTTTTGTGCACACTCATCTACATCACAGATGAAAGCGCACAAAGACAATCGTCATCCTCGGTTACTGAGAGACTACTACTATAGCGATTGGCTTATGTCACAGATTTCTCTCTCAAAGACACCTTGAAACCCCAATTTAAAGAGCTTATGTGGTTCTGAATTGCTTCTATCACAGTCTCCTAGTTGTGCTTAACTTTTTCTTCATACTCCCAGCCAAACTTCCTTGAGTCTTTTAAGGCTTGCCCCCAAAGGGCAGCCTGATGCATCACATCCAACATTTACACAAGTGCCACTAAGACGCCATGATTTTCCCAAAGGAGATGGTGTAACATAATCTAGTATCATAACCTTCTTCCCTCAATTTGCAGCTTCCTGAGAGCATGTCAGTGCACCAGAACTACCACCAGTTACAATAAGATCATATTCATAAGCAGGTGAGTCATTCTGTAGAAGTTTCTGTAGGTAGCCACTCTTACAAGTGTGCAAAGTTTTATCACATCCACCCATGTGTATTTTATTCACAAATATATTGGGCACAGTCCTCTGACTAGTTATCTCCAATAAAACTTATTGAACCCTGGCTCCATCATCAGCTAGATCAAGTTCCAAGATTTCACATTACTCTCAAAGTAGTGAAGAGTTCCTTTACCATGGTGCAGTAGGGGGCAGTAGCTCTTCACTAGGCTGGTCTCGATGAGGGTCCCATGGCTCAGGTCCCATGGCTCCAGAGCCAGGCGGTTGTGGCTTTTGCGCTGCATGTCGGTCAGAAATGAGGGCTCCTTCCGGTCCTCTAGCTCCTCCGTGTCGTCAGGCTCTTCAGACTGAGGCGAGGTTTGGACGCTGGAGACGACAAGGGACAGGATGATCCCCACCTTTCCAAGCGGAGGTGGAGGCTCACTCGAGGCCTCCCCCTCACTGCAGAGGACCTGGGCTGGGGCCACCGAGCGTGCTCTCGTCAGACAGTCGTAGCCCTTGACCCATAGAAGAAGCGAGGGGACTCAGAGCTTCTGACTGACTTTAGGAGGGAAGTACGGGGAGGACGTTCCTGTGTGCACGTGACATCGGCCTCCTAACCTGTCAGGGCCAGTGGTCCTGGAAGCCGCGAGAATCCCAGAGAGTTGGGCGGGAGACCTCAAACACCCCGCCCCTCTCCTTTGCGGTTCTTTTAAAGTTCTTCCAGCTGCTTTTTTTTTTTTTTAGCTTCTGGCCCATTACTGTATTACTTTGTCATTTTTGAAATAGGTGTTTTTACTTCACTGCCCTCTGAGTTTGAGCTGCGATCTTTTCTGCCCTTATAATAGCTAGTAATAGTTGGGTTCTTTCTCTTCTGCTTGCTCATTTATATTTATATTTTCAATTTTATTTGTAGTGACTAGAGGTCAATGGACTTAAGTACTGGCTTTTTCTGGAGTCCTGGGGTTCCTGTTATATATTATCTCAGATTTCAGGATTTTTTTTGGTGTATGTTTGTTTATTTTCCCCGGGGACCTATTTAGTTATAGCAGTTTTTACAGTCCAGAATTGGATGTGCTCCCAGACCCCTGACCAAACTGCAGTTGGTGATTGACCACAGGTGCTCCAACCAGAGCCCAAGAGCAGTTCTGCTACTCTAACTGCAAGCAGCCAATCCTACCCCTGTGGCAACAACCAGAAGCTCCACTCTCTTGGAAATTACCACAGGTGACAGATCCCAGTCCCTCAGCAAATGCAGTCACTGTTAAGTCCTCCTTCCTCTCCTCTCCTACCACAGCAACCTTGGACACAGGAGGTATCTAGTCCACATTTTTCAGGCCTCCAGAGTTGTTCTTTGTTAGCAGTGAGGCTTGAATTCCTGCCTTTAAATCTGCTGACTCTGAAGTGTCCACTCCTTCAAATCCCAGATGTGGGCCAGCCAGGGTCTCCTGAGCCAAGGTGGCAGTATACACAGCTGCTCCCAGGGCCCTCTGCCTGCAGATTCAGATTCCAGGGACACCCCGAGGGATGCAGGCTCCCCTGGCACAGTGAACTCGACTTCCTGGGATGCTTTGTAGATTCCCTCTGTTTGATCTGTTCGTGTTCCAAGGGCTTATACTGGTGGGACTGGTCAGAACCAGGAAAGTCAGAACCCTTCCTTCCTCCTTGTCCTTGGCTCTTCAGCTTTACTCAGGACTCCTGTTTTTACCACTTTTAGTGCTGATTTTATGGAGTTCTTTTCAGGTGTTTGTGGAGGGTTTTAGGAGAGCAAGAAAGCTTCATATGCTACTCCACTACCTTCCCATAATGCATCCCATTGCAACTTGAATTTAAAGTGTCTAAAGCTCATCTAACATTTTTGTTGAGAGATAATTGAGAGAGGGATTTTTAAATGGTGTCATATGGTTTCATAATCCTTTTTATCTGAGAGAATACAACCATCAATTCCTTCCAGTTCTTTGGCAATCAAGTACAAACACATGGGAAACTGAAGTTGCTTTCAAAAGCTAGTTTTCATGACAAAAAAAACTATATCCACCACCATAGAAGGAACAGACACAGTCTGAGTGCAGATTGAAACATACCATTATTCTATTTATTTCCTCCATGAATCCTTCCCCATATGATACTATATGTACAACCTATATCATATTACCTGCCCTCTTGGGGAGAAGATAGGGCTAGAAAGGAAGGGGCAAAAATGAATGAGACATAGATTTTGGGACATAGCAAAAGTGAGAATTAGTTTCCCTTGAATAAGCATATTTACTATAATTTATTACATATTTTAACAAATATGTATTATATCATTATTGTTGTATATTATATTGTTATATATATACCTTTATATGTATATATAATTTTTAAATGGTAACTCACAAAAGCTGGTTTTCAAGTTTAGCTCAGTAATGAAAAAATATTGCATGTACATAATCCTTAAAACATAACTAATTTGGGGGCAGCTGGGTAGCTCAGTGGATTAAGAGCCAGTCCTAGAGACGGGAGGTCCTAGGTTCAAATCTGGCCTCAGCCACTTCCTAGCTGTGTGACCCTGGGCAAGTCACTTGACCCCCATTGCCTAGCCCTTACCACTCTTCTGCCTTGGAGCCAATACACAGTATTGACTCCAAGACGGAAGGTAAGGGTTTAAAAAAAAACAAAACATAACTAATTTGAGGTGATGCCCCAGCCTATGCAAGTATACTTGGTTCATTGTGTGAGACTGTAGGGATACAAGTCCAATGAGAAATGAATGAGCCTATCTATAATTATCATTATATGTATAAAGATTTAAAAATTCATAAAAACCTTCAAGGTTATTTGGAATAAACAATGAAAAATCAACAAAACAAGAAACTGAATTTTTAAAAGGAGGGAGAATGAATAATATTAATTGAAAATCAATTCACAACAAATGAAGATAAGGAAATTGTTAAAAACTCTTTGCCCAATTTTATCCCAATAAAACTGAAAACCACAATTAAACAAATGAATATTTGCCAAAATGTGTCCATATTAATATAACAATGAATAGATAATTTGAATTACCAATCTCACAAAAACAAATTGAATGAGTGATAAACGAACTCCAAATGGAAAAAAAAAGGATCAAATGCTTCACAAGTGAATTCCATCAAATATTCAAAGAGAAATTGATTATAATATGATCTAAAATCCCTGTAGAAGTAAGAAGACAGATTAACAAATTTCTTCTCTTTCAAAAATATTGCCTTGACACTCAAACTAAGGAGAGAGAAAAAGAAAGAAAACTATTAACCAGTAAGCTTATTGTATACTGGTACAGTTTAAATAAAATATCAACAAAGAGACAATAGCAAGACAATACAAAAATTTTAAACGATGGTCAGGTTGGAATTACTCCATAGAATTAGTTCAATATTAAGATTTCCAGCATAATAGTTTGTGTCAATGACAAGAAAAACTCAAAATATTTGGCTATATCAATAGATGCAGAATTTTTTTTTTTGCTAGATAGAACATACATACACACTTGTTTATAAAAAAGACACAAGAAAACATAGATACAAAAGAATTTTTAAAATTAGATTTAATAGTAAATGCATACATATATTCATAAGTATGTGTATATGTTTTAGAATGTGTAATAGCTACAATATAATGTTTATATACATATGCATATATTCATGAATGTTATTAGAATATATAAAAAGCATATGTTATATGCTTATAAAATGCATAGATGTGTTATATATATTTAGATGCTTATGTGTGTATACGCATACATATACAATTATATATGTATAACCTATAATCAATATTATATTTAAGGGGGATAAGCTATAGAATCCTTTCAGATAAAGTTAGGGGTAAAGTAATGATGTTCTTTATTATCATTACTATTTGATAGAGTACTAGAAATTTTGGGTGTAGGAATAACACATTAAAAATACATTGACAAAATAACCATAGACAAAGAGGAAATAAAAGTTTTATAAATAATGTTAAGATGTTTAGAAAACCCTAGGGCAATAACTAAGAGATTATTTGAATTATATCAAGAAAATTTGTAGGACATAAAATAGAACTATTTAAGTCAGAAACATTTTTTAATATTACCAAAAGACCCAGTAGGACAGGATATAAGAGTAAATCCTACTTAAAATAATTACAGAATATATAAAATATTGAGAATATACTTGCCAAGATACACAAGAAGCTATTTGAATACAAATACAAACCACTCTCTATAGAGATATTGACATAAATAATTATAGAAATAGTGATTTATCAAGAGGCCATGTAAATATAGTGAAAATGTTACTTGTGGAAAGGAAATAAGACTGACAGTTTGTGAGGGAAGGGGCCAACTGAAAGTGGCAGTTGGGTCTTGTGACTAGCACTTCCTGCCTGCCTTGTGGGACTGGGGTCCTGGTGTTGGAGGAGAGAGGAGCTTGTTCAGCCCAGTCTGGAGTGGCATGCTCTTCTTGGTTCAGCCCAAAGACACAGGCTTCTAAAGGTTAGAATTGTTCTTGTTTGCTTTCTGTGTACTGCTAAGATTCTGAATTAGAACAACGAGAGTAGACAGGAGTGGGACAAATTCTCCGCCAGCCTCTGGGGCCTGGCCTCAGGTCTGAAACTGAGGAAAAACTCCAATCCCAACTAGTTATTAAATGTTATATTTTGAATATGCAGTCAGATAAGTGAACTATCTTTACTGATCATAGAGGGAGCTGAACTTCAGTTTCAGTCATTCAAAGACAAACAGACCTCTTTGGATCCCTGTGGTTTCCTCTCAGCAGGGGGTGTCTCCCTCCCTTGCCTCACCAAGCAATAATATACCCTTTCTCCCTTAACTCCTCATTACCCCATATAAACCTCCCTTATTATCCCCCATTTTTCCAATCCTATTTCCTTTCCCAATAAATATTACATACTAAATAAAATAATTTACTTATTTATTATCAAACAAATAATAATTACAAAATAATTTTATAAAGCTAAAAAAGAAAAACAAGGAAAATCATGTGGTGCGAAAAAATTCAAATTTTTCAAGAAAAAATAATTGAAAAAAGAGGAAAAAGAAATATTGTATCACTACCAGATCTCAAACCATACCATAAAGTAGTAATCATAAAAAAATAATGAAATATGAAATAGAGAAGTTGACTTAGGTAACCAATTAGGTCTTTTTTTTTCAAAATATAAAGGAAATGAACCAAATAGCATAGTGTTTGAAAATCTCAACAGGTCTGTCTATACAAAAACTTTGAGGGGAAACTGGAAAGCAGTCTAGCAGAAAAGAAACAAAGGAAACAACAAAGAATTGTCACAAAAGAAAAAAAATTCTGATAAGATTCTCATTTCCAAGATATGTAAGGAACTCATTCACATTTATAATAATTAAAAATCAATGATAAAAATAGTCACTTTTAAAGAAAGAATTTCAAATTATTAGTTGACAAATTAAAAAGTGCTTTAAATCATGAATTAGCAAAATGCAAATGAAGTTCTGTTTCACATCCATCAGAATGACAAAAATGACAAATCAAAGGAAATAAAATGATGGAGACTGAGAAAACAAGCACCTTAATGTTGCACCTTAATGTCCAAAAAATATAAATACTAGATCTCTTCCCTCGGAGATCAAAGAAAGAGACAAAGGACTTATTTATACCAAGATATTCATTATTTTGTAATGACTTAACAAATGAACTAATTAAGCCATGTGAATGCAAACAAATGTTATTTATTTTAAGAATTAATAAAAGAGGGTTTTCAGAAAAATAACTGTTTAAACTGCTATGAACTTATGCAGAACAAAGTGAGCCAAACTGAGAATTTACATGAGAACAATATTGTAAAGAAAAAGTACTTTGAAAAAAGATTTAAACTCTGACAATACAATAACCACATTTTCAAAGGAACAATAATGATATGTGTCACCCATCTCATCAAAGAGGATGAGAGCCTGAAAGTAAAGAATGAGACACATATTTGAGATGTAGCCAATGCATAAATTTGCTTTTGTTGACAATGTATGTTTGTTAAAAAGTTTTTTTAATTCTTCTTTCAGTAGGACAGATAAGTAGAAAAAATGAAAATTTTGTCAATTGAAAAAAAATTTTAAAATATCATAAGCTATTAACCCATATGAAAGATTATGTCAAATCATTAATAACAAAAATAGAAAATTAAAAATTCTGCTTTATAACTGCATATCTAGCAAATTGCAAACATGTCAAAAATAAAGGGAATAGACACTGTTGAAGGCATTTTAGAAAAACATGCACTTTAACACATTATTATTCTTACTATGGATTGATCCAACTCTTGCAAAAAGCAATTGAGAATTATGTTAATATGATTTATCACTTGTTTATTGGCATACATGTCTAGGAGTTTGGTGAATAATGTAGAAATCTGTTTTGCATGATAATAACCCAGATTGAACTGCTTGTCAGCTCTAGGAGTGGGAGGGAAGAAAAGAGGGAGACAATATGGATCATATAACTTTGGAAAACTTATATGGAAATTTATTATTAAAATAAAAAATTTCTTGAAAGAATTATGTTAATAAAATAACTAACATGTTAACCTCAGAAACCCCACTGCTAGGAATATCCCCCAGCAAAATCAAAGACAAAAATAAAGATTCCATAGATATTCAAATACTTACAGCTGCACCTTTTGTAGAAGAAACTAAAATCAAATGCAAACTATCTCTACAAATTGTACATAAATGTAATAGCATACTACTTCATAGTAAGAACCTATGAATATAAAGAATACAGAGAAGCAAGAGAAATAGAAACAAAATTAAGTAAACAGAATCAGGAAAACAATATATACATTAATTATAGCAAAAAGAATGGTAGAAACAAAAATAAAGTATATGCAGCCTATGGAATTTATGTTCTAAAGATACAATCCTTCATGTTGTTTTTGAATATGACATTCTATCTCTTGACTCTATACCCTTTAACTGGCTTTCCCCATACCTAAATATTCTTCTTCACCAACTCTTGGTTTAATTCTCTTTCTTCAAGATTCAGCTAAAATCTCACTTTATGCAAGTGGTATTTCCTGAGAGTCCCTACAACTAGTCCCTTATCTCTGAAATTATCATCATTTATACATAACATAAATTTTATGTCAAAAGTTGTTTGAAAGTTGTCTTCTGCATTAAGTTTCAGGTCCTTGATGGTAGGAATCCTGCCTGGACATTCCTTGAATCCCCAGTGCTTGCCAGACTATGTGGTAAATATTAAGTAATTAATAAATACTTGCTGATTGAAAGAATAAATGAATAAATGACCAGAATGAGTCCTCTGTATTCTGTGAAGGTATTAGTGATTCTTGATAAGAATGTGGATATGAACATTGCAGATATAGCCATCCTTGACATAGTTTTTGGTTAATCTTACCATTTTGCCTTTAATTTTTATTCCTTGGAATACATGATGGTACTCTGAATAGTGAAGTGAAGAACATATTCACACAAAATTGCAATATCAATTATATTATATCAATAAATATATTGATATATTAAATTATATTAATATATATTTAATAAAACAAAAGTCATCACTACCTTTGATCTACTAATTTCTTTGCACTCACATTCAGGATCTGGGGGAACAGATCACAGGAAAAAAAAGTTTCAGTAGTCACAGAGGAAGTATGCAGTCGTGTCACAAAAGGAGGGGGAAATAGAACAAAAATAAAAAGGTTCAGCCCCCTGCAAGTGTTTCAGAAGGAGGCACAGGTAGAAAAGAGAAGCATGAATATTTGTGGGGAGGGGAGAAGAAAAAATGGCGATTTAATCTCATGATGCTTACTTCCAAACTTGTTACAAACTTCAAAGGCTCCATTCCCATCCCATACTCCTTCAGAAAAAAGTTACATGCAGTCCCTTAACCTACTCTCTCCTTCCTAAGTAGTCTCCTAAGGGCACCCTTTACCTCTGCATTCCTCAGGCTATATATCAGAGGGTTTAGGGTAGGATTAAAGAAGCTATAAAACAAGAAAAGAATTTTCCGCTCCTTCTCAGAGTTCCTGGATTTAGGGACCATATAAGTGATGATGGCGCTGCCGAAGAAAAGTCCAACCACACAGATGTGGGAAGAGCAGGTGGAGAAGGCTTTCTTCCGTCCTTCCCTGGATGAGATCCCCAGGATAGCACCAAGGATGTGTGTGTAGGAGGTTAGGACGAAGCACAGGGGTACCACTAAGATAAACACACAGGCCACAAAGATGACCACTTGGTTGAGCCACGTGTCGGCACAGGCAAGTTTCAGTACAGAAAGGATTTCACAGAAGAAGTGGTTTATTTCCCGGGGCCCGCAGAAGGGCAGCCGAAGCAGGAGGATGACATGGACCAAAGCCAGGAGGGATCCACCTGCCCAGGATGTGATGGCCAGAGCGGTACACAGTCCCCGGTTCATAAGGAGAGTGTATCTGAGGGGATGGCAGATGGCCACATACCGGTCATAGCTCATCATTACTAACAGGAGGCACTCTATGAGGGCAAACATCAGAAAGAGATGGGTCTGCGTGATGCACCCTGCAAAGGAGATGGGCTTGGCTGGATCCAGCAGATTTGCCAGCATCTGGGGGACCGTGTTTGAGGCATAAGAGATGTCAACAAGTGCCAGTTGGGAGAGGAAGAAGTACATGGGAGTGTGGAGTCTGGAGTCAAGACAAATCAGACCCAGGATGACTCCATTTCCCAACAGAGTGCAGGTATAGAGGAGGAAGAAGAGCCCAAAGAGAAACCTCTTCACCTCTGGGCTAACCAGAAATCCCAGCAGAATGAAATCTGTCACTGTGGTCTGGTTGCTCTCCATCCCGCTGTGGTAGAAACAAAGACATGGAGGGGAGACATGAGAAGGCACAGCTTAATTCACTTCCACTCAATCTCCTGAAACAAATATTTACCAATTTTGTTGTTCCTTTGTGATCCTGGGGAGGAAGAAGTCTGAAGCTGGCAGGAAACACGTCATGATTCTATAACTTGCTCTCTCGTAAGGGAATTTAGGGTCATTTTTGATCTGATATGATTGTTCTCTTCTCCAAAATAATAATAATAATAATAACAAATCCCAGGTATGTATGTAACCATCTAGTCTGGATTCTCAGGGAAATGTTTGGCTTCAGTGGGTAGAACAAGAACAAGAACAACCAGGGACAGCCAAGAGATGATACATGCCTGACTCTAGCCAGCTGATGGCTCTCATTTTATTGGGGCTACAGAACTCGAATAAGGTGCCAAAATTAATGTGAATTCAGTTAAAAACTGAATATTTAATCAAGTACTTAGAACACTGTGCTGCTTCAATACATTTTCCTATCGTGCAGGAGAACCTGGTTCCCAAAATGCCATGACCATCAATCACTGGTTCTTAAGCAGGAGGAAAGACTTTGAGCATAGGCTTGAGAATGGAATCTTTAGGAGTGATGTAATATTTAGTCAGAGAAATTCTGAGAGACCCTATAATAAAGTGAAGTCATCTACACTATAACGATGCTAATGATAGAAATGATTCTTGAAATAGTCAAGTATTATGACACCAGTTTTCATTTTATGCTATCAATTCTCACATCTGACTGCAAACTATTGTGGATCATAGCACTTTCCAGAGAATATTACTGAATATATATTTTAGAGGGAGTTAAAAATATTATTTCATAATGTATTAGATAGGTTAGGGAAAGCCTTGCTTAAAGCACTATAGAAGTGAGAACAACCAGTAGATAGAGGGCCAGGCCCAGAAATAGCAGTTCCTGGATTCAAATCTGACCTTAGATACTTCCTAGCTGTGTGACCCTAGATAAGTCACTTCACCTCCCTATTGCCTGGGCCTTACCACTCTTCTGCCTTAGAATCAATAGATAGTACTGATTTTAAGACAGAAAGTAAGTTTTTTTAAAGGGCTATAGTAGAGGTTAAGAAAGATAATCTATTAGTATTTTTATAATTATCTCAATATTATATAGGGTGTACAATAGAAAAATTCATTATAAATGTAAGTAGGAAAAATTTTAAAACACAATATAACAATCACCTGAAATAATATATTGTTTCATGAGTGCAATAATCCTTGTCATTGAGTCTTCAAAAGAGATGACAAAATTCCTCAAAGCTCCCCATACTATAATTTACAACAAAGTAATTTTGGTAGTTTTCCAATTTTTTGAATCTGGTAACCTCTTATAGTTCATCCTATCAATGACATTACAATCCTCAGGAAATACCTGTCAAGAATGAAAGTCTAGAGAGAAGACAGAAAACTTTCTAGACTGCTTATCATAACAGATTAGAGTCATTTTTACTAGACCCACAAGAACAGAAACTGTACTGCTCCGGAAAGCCGAAGTTGGGACCAATAGAATAGGTGGAAATTTCAGGGAGCAGATCTTAGCTTAAGGTAAAGTAAGGGCTTTCTACTGATTTGAACATTCCAACAGGACTCACCCGAAATATTTAAAGAGTAAGAGATCATGTAGAAGAAATTCTCCCATTGGCTGGAAAATTGTATTAAAATACAAGTCCCCTTTTGGACTCAAAAGCACAAAATCAGTCAACAACGAATGCTATTGCAGACATGAAATTCCCTTCAGCTTTTTGGCAAAAATATAATGCCTGGGCTAAAGAAGAGCCTATGCATCCCAGGGACCAGTCTCCACCTCTGATGCCTATTGATTCTATATCCCTGGAGAAAGTAGATTATTTCTCACAAAGTGATATTTGGCAAAATTTTAAAAGTAATAAAAGATGCACACACACATTAGCTTGACAGTAACCCTGGCAACTCTCTAAGGAATAGTTTTTGATCATACTGGTAAAGATTTCCTTACCAAGAACTCCCTCCAGCTATAAAATCTGAGAAGCTTTGTCTATACACATATATGCATGCATGTATTATATATGTATATGAACATACATTCTACATGTATTTATATATTATATATTTATATAGATATATAAAGCTTCTCAGATTTTATAGGGTATATACAAAATTAAATATAAACATGTATGGAAAGTGGTTTATGTGTGTATATACAAACATTTATCTATACAAGTACAAGGTGTCCCAAAAATTTATATATGTGTGTGTGTATGTGTATATTTTCTTTTATTATTTTTTAAACTTTACCTTCCATCTTAGAATCAATACTATGTATTGGTTCTAAACAAGTGGTAAGGTCTAGGCAGTGGGGGCTAAGTGACTTGCCCAGGGTCACACAACTAGGAAATATCTGAAGCCATATTTGAACCCAGGACCTCCCATCTCTAGGTCTGGCTCTCAATCCACTGAGTCACCCAGGTGCCCCGTATGTATGTATTTTAGAAAGAGTTGTGATTCATTGGTGTAGAGAGGTTCTAGTGAGGAAATTTACTCTGCTTAGGCAGATTAGTGACTGTTTTGCAATATTTTATCTTAGAAATTTTCTTATGACCTCTGCCAGTCTAAGTGACTTTCTCATTGTCCTAGAACCAACATGTGCCAGAGGTGATATTTCTAACCTTGCTTCCTTTGTACCTGAGGCAAATATCTCTTTGGTGTACCAGTGAGCCTTTTGGGCACTAAATATCTATATCTATATATCTGTAGATATGCATATTTATGCACACACATATCGAATACATATATCAATTGACTGGATAAGACAAAAAACTAACAACTCTTGTAATTTTCCTATAAGTCAAAGAGAATGCAATCTCCTTGAGAGTAGGGATTGCTAAATATTGTATATGTATATTCTCATGAATTAGATGAGTACCCAGAAACTAGTAGGCACTTAATAAATGCTTATTAATTAATTACTCTATTTTCATATACAAATTCCCAAGAAAAATTCTTCTTATATCAAACATAATTCTTCCTGCTCAATATTTCATGAAGAAAACCATGGATTCCTTATTCTAAAATGGTCTTTTACAAGCAAATCCCTCCAATATTATCCCATAAATTTTTTGCTGAAATTTCATAAAATCTTCCTCATCTATTAAAATTAAACTAGTTAATAGTCATTCCAGAGGTCTTTGTCCACATTTTGCTCATAAAATATTTATAATAAATTCTACTTGAACTATTTTCTTACCTAAAATCATTAATGAGAAAAAAATCATTCTTTTCAATTCAAAAAGAAGTATGAGAATAAAAAAAAACAGTCTCCATAGAGCTAGATGCTCATAACTCACATTCAAATGCTAGAAGGGTTCCTGGGTATGCTCTTCTGGAGGCTATCCAGGAAGCTGGAGCAAATTCTAAAGAGGTTTCGTCTGAGATGGAATGAAAGCTGCTACTGTCCCTAGGATCCTCAAGTTGAGATTCAGGTCCTCTGTCTGTGGTTTCTTGTTCAGCATGAGGAAGGATCCTGGTGTCCTCCAGCAGCAAAGGTTTTCTAATAAGCTCTTTCTTAAACTCTGGAAGATTCAGGGCAGGTAGAGGATCATAGAACTTCCTAAATACCACCCTCCTCTCCACAGAGGTACAAAGAAGTAATTCTGTGTGAGGAAAATTGAAAAGTGTTGGTCTTTCATGAGAACTAGAACTGAAATTGCAGAAGAATTATATAGCAAATCTACAATCTGAAAATGCTTGGCCTACTTATGTGTCTATAAACTCCTATAATATTTTTTTTTACTTCTTACCAACCATCCCCTAAGAATTAAGTGTATATTGAGGAAAGGCATAGCTTATTTGTTATCAGTAACATTAGCAACAGGCCAATGTGATTCAAGAGATTTTGAAGGTAGAATAGGGAGTCCAGAGAACTGTATCTCCCATTGGGGCTTATTAGATTCTGTCATTTGACTTTCAATTTGGAAACATTCTCAGTTCTGTAATTTAAATACACTGAGTCCTGACCCTCTGGGAGGATTATTGCTTGCTAAAAGCCTGGATCCATCTACAGTAGGGACTTCTTCTGCCTCATCTAGAATCATAGCAAATGGTCTTTAAATTCCCTCCAAGGGTACAAGTATTAGAAAGCTTAGTGGCTTGGTGCTTTTATAGCTGTTAGGTGTCTTTTTAAATATTTTAAGTCCATTTTAACAGCATAATTCTAAAACATAGGATCATAGGATTTAGATTTGGAAAGGATGTGAGTCCTTTAATTTCACAAGAAAGTGAGACCAAAATAGGTAAAAGAATATTGCCCAAGATTATGTTGGCAATAAAGGGCTGATCTGGGACTTGAATTAGGAGAAAAAAATCCATAAATTCAGCCATCATCTCAAACTATATATGACTAAAAGAGAACACATTATCTGTCAACCCCCCATAACTGCTCACTTCATTATCTATTTCTGCCAATGTCCCTGTCATTCTTCCCACCCCACAACTTTTGAATGTAGGAGTCATCCAATCAACACATTTATTAAATAACTACTATGTGACATGTTCTGTGTTAAGTCCATGGATTAAAAAGAAATTCCTCTCTGCAAAACAACAACAAAAAGAAAAACAAAACAAAACAAAAAACCACCAGGATGTCATAGCCTAAAGGATAAGACCACATAAAAACAACTATGTGCAAAAAAAGATATTAATAAATACTATTATTAATATTATTATAGTATATATAATAGTAATAATACTATTATAAATATTATTAATAAATAAATAGGAATAAATATAAGAATCACATGTCGGCTATGGGGGGTGGTGGGGAGGAAAAGAAAATGATCTTTGTCTTTAATGAATAATACTTGGAAATGATCAAATAAAATATTATTTAAAAAAAAGAATATTGGTCTATAGTTTTCCTTCTCCATTTTTGGCCTTCCTGGCTTAGGAATCAGTACTGTAACAGCAGAATGCAAGGGAGAGGATGGAATGTTGTGAGTGATTTGAATGACAGGTGAAGACTATTGGAACGGGGGAGCAAAGAAGCCTGGGAAAAGAACCAAGGGGACCTGGGAGAGATTCCAGGAGAAGGAGGGGTTTGAGGACCTCAGATCTGAGGGTAAGAGGAGGTTTCACACCTTGCTGAGATTTTCCAAGAGTCAACAGAAAGACTAGACCAGAAAATCAGCCTTGAAGCTTCTCGGCTTAAGACTCACTATTGTGTGACACCTTCAACAACATTGGAAAAGAGATTCAGGTCCCGCCGGACCTGAGGGGCCTTGGGATCAATGGGCTTTTGGCACCTGCCTTATTCCTGTCTTGGTTCCTTAATACCTTAGTTTAGATTAATTTAATAACTGGGAAAGGGAAGGAGAATTTCTGGTTAGCCTCAAGGCTTCCAGAAAGAAGGATCTTGTAATTAAGAATCTAGGGACACCTCTTGTCCTCTATCCAACCCCCCTCATCTCCAGATTTCTTGATTTATTAAAGTCTTATTAAAAAATTACAGTCAGATTAAGGGAAAGACTTTGTTCAGGGGGGTTTAGAGGAAGAAAGTACCCTGAGGCAATTGATAAATCATTACTCAGTTCTAGTCAGGCCCCCTGCCATGTCAGCAGATTGAGAGGATGTTTGTACTTCTCAGCAGTTTATGCACTTCTATTTCAGGGTATCCTTACTATCATTCAATAGGGGAGACCACCCTCCAGTATACTAGCATAGGCCCAACACACAAGACCCCCAGTTCCCTGAGATATTCCCTTATTGTCTCAGCCCCAGAGTGGTTGGATAGGGAGTACAACTGGCAGTCATTCCATCTTGACTCCTCCCTTTCCTCACTCATCTGTCAACCATAAAGACTTCTCCAGAACCAATTATTGCTGTTCAGAAGATTAACCTTTACAGTTCTAAATCTGTATCATAAAAAGAATTTGGTAAAACTCCTTCTTTGCCTATTTTTTCTGATAGTGTAAATGAAAATATTGGGCAAAGAAAAATGAATCTGCAAAAAGCAAAGGAGCTCAGAACTTTTGGAACACAAATCAGAGGAGAAGAGGCTGTTCCAAAGGAACCTTGAAGTTAGCAGTTAGGAAGCTCCAGCTGCCTGAGACTTCGTATCCTTCTTGGCTGTTTCTGCCTAAAGGTGGAAGACAGACTCCTTCATCTCCTCTCTAGCCATTGCCTTCTACCTATACTGTGAGCTGAAGAGAAATTTGGTTTTTGCCCAGAAGAGACTTGTCAGCAGTGCTGTTAATATCTACCCTTAGGGGAAGATAATTTTGTTTTCTGAATTGACTATATTTCAAAATATTCAATCAACAGGATAACTTAGAAATTAGGGAGACCCTTAATTTCCCTCTCCCCCCCCAACCTCTTCTTACCCCTTTCTCCCCAAAGAATAAAAGATCTTTTAGTTAAAGGACTAGTTGTAGGATTTGGTTATTAGTGGCAAAATCTTCAATTTACCATCTGTGAGAAGATTCTTCATCCAGACTGTTAGGAAAAGAGACAGGAAGTAGTGTAGGGAAGGGGCTCAAGATTCAGTCTCTTCCTGGCTTATTTCCTGGTGCCACTTCTCTAAAATTCCCCACCACTATAATTCACCAAGTTTCATTATCTACTACAATAGTTCATAGAGTATTGGGATTAATTGATCTTTTAATGTTTGATAGAATGCCCTTGTGAATCTATCTGACTCTGGAGATTTTTTCTTAGGGAGGTCTTTGATGACTTATTTAATTTATTTTTCTGATATGGGATTATCTAAGTATTTTATTTCTTCTTCTGTTAATCTAGGCAATTTATATTTTTCTAAATATTCATTCATTTCACCTAGATTGCCATATTTATTGTAATAAAATTGGGTAAAATAGCTCTTAATAATTACCTTAATGTCCTCTTCACTAGAGGTGAGATCACCCTTGTAGCAGTCCACACCTAGCTATGGACAAGGGAGACAGAATGTACAGAATGGCTTAGAAGAGAGCATGCTCAGTCTTGGCTAGTAAAGCCTCTAACCCTTGATCCCTGCTTCCCCCAGGTTAGGCGGGAAAACAGGTTTCTTTGTGTTCACCTGGCTAAGATAAACCACACCTATACCTTGTCGTAATTTACAACTACCCAATGGCAGTACACTATGTAATTCATCAATATGTATTGGGCACATTTGCATGTCAAAGACATTAAAGGAGCAGCCACAGCAATCTCCTCCCTCTCTTGGATCTTAGCTCTCACCTATGTCTGTCCATCTTTAATTTCTTTCCTTCTCTATCTCTCTCACCTGGGACCTGGCCTTTGGCCAAGCACTTTCTTTTCTCTATCATGTCTCCTACCTGTGTGGTATCAATTTTGGATCAGTGGATGGTTGATGCCTTTGTGTTGTCCAGATAGATCGGAGTTCTGCTGTGGCTCCATTGTAATCAATATGGCCTGGTTTCTGACTCATTTCTGCCATCTCATACCTGGCTCCCTCACACCCCTCGTGGCATCCTAAACTACTATCCTTTCTCTATCTTTCTTATCTTGTGGCTTCTTGCTGGCGAGAGGCTACAACCCTTTTCATTCATGACACTTTTAATTTGGTTCTCTTTTTTCTTAATTAGGTTAACCAATCCTTTATCTATTTTTTTTTCGAAAACCAACTCCTACTCTTATTTATCAGTTCAAATTTCTTTTGCTTTCAATTTTATTAATTTCTTCTTTGATTTTTAGGATTTACAATTTGATCTTTATCTGAGGGTATTAAATTTGTTCTTTTTCTAGTTTTTCTTTTTTTAGTTGCATGCCCAATTAATTAATCTCCCTTTTCTCTTTTTTGTTAATATTGGCACTGAGGAATATAAATTTTCCCTTGAGTTCTGCTTTTGCTATATCCCATAAATTTTGATATATTGTTTCCTCATTGTCATTCTCTTCAATGGAATCAGTAATTATTTCTATGATTTGTTCTTTAATATACCAATTTGGGAGAATAAGATTCTTTAATTTCCAATTAATTTTCAATTTGCCTCTACATGTACTCTTATTAATTATTATTTTTACATATTATGATATAAAAAGTCACATTTATCATTTCTGCTTTTCTGCATTTGTTTGCTATGTTTTAAGCCCTGGTACATGGTCAATCTTTCTTATGTACCATGAACTGCTGAAAAGAAGGCATATTCCTTTTTATCCCTATTTACTTTTCTCTATATATCTATTAACTCTATTTTTTCTTAAGATTTCATTTATATCTCTTGTTTCTTTCTTACTTATTTTTTGGTTTGATTTATCTATATTTGATAGAGGAAGGTTGATGTCCCCCACTAGTATAGTTCTACTGTCTATTTCCTCCTTAAGTTCCTTTAATTTCTCCTTCAAAATTTTGGATGCTATATCATTCGGTGCATTCACATTGAATACTGATATTTCTTCATTGTCTATACTGCCTTTTATCAGTATATAATTACCTTCTTTATCTCTTTTAATCAGATCTATTTTTACTTTGGTTTTGTCAGATATCATGATTGCAATTCCTGACTTTTTTTTCTCAGTTGATACCCAATAAAATCTGCTCCAACCTCTTACCTTTACCCTGTGTGTGTCTACCTGCCTCATGTATGTTTCTTGTAGACACCATATGGTAGAATTTTGACCTTTAATCTACTCCATTATCTGCTTCCATTTTAGGGGTGAATTCATCCCAGTCACATTCATACACATTAGCACCTGTGTATTCCCTATCATTCTGATTTCCTCTTTTAATCCTACCCTTTCTTATTTCACTATGTTTTCCAGACCAGTGTTTCACTTTTAATTATTCCCCCTTAGTTACACCCTTATTTTACTTTCCTTCCCACCTCTTTCTTTTTTATTCCCCTCGTATTTCTCTTTAAAGTCTATTAATCACCCTGACCCCCAACTGTTCCCTCCATTTTAATACTCCATACCCCACAACCCACATTACGTATTTCCTTTCAGCTTCTCTCTAGAGTAAGATAGAATTCTGTATCCCAATAGATCTGGTTGTTCTGTCCTCTTAGAACTGATTCCACTGAGAGTAAGGTTTAAGTATTAACTATTACAACTCTCTTCTTCCCCTTCTTATAATAGTATGAGCTCCTTTATGTGGTATAATTTATCCTTTTTTACCTCTCCTTTGAGTTTCTCTTAGTGTCATCCTCTTTTTTTGTTCCCCCCCAATTTTTATACGACCTCAAACATCTTAATATCACAATCTCTGCCTATGAATATTTCTTCTATCTACAATGATAATGAAAACAATTTTAAGAGTTACATATATCATTTTTTCAGATAGGAATATAATCAATTTGACCTTATTGAAGTCCTTAAATTTTTTCCCCTTTTCCTTGTTTACCTTTTCATTATTCTCTTGAATTTTGTTTTTGAACATCAAGTATTCTGTTTAGTTCTGGTCTTTTCCTTTGGAATACTCAGAAATCTACTCTATTATATGACTATACTTTCCTTTGAAGTATATACTCAGTTTTGATGGTTTGGTGATTCTTGGTCATAGACCCAATTCTCTTGCCTTCATGAATATTACATTCCAAGCCTTGTGGTTCTTCATTATGGAAGCTATCAAATCCTGTGTAATCCTGACTGGAGTTCCGTAATATCTGAATTGTCTCTTTCTGGCTGTTTGCAGTATTTTCTCCTTGACCTGGAAGCTCTTGAATTTGGCTATAACATTCCTGGGAGTTGTCTTTTGGGGATTTAACATAGGGGGATACCTATGGATTTTTAAATTGTCTATTTTGCCCTCTTGTTAAAGAATATCAGGGAAAATTTTGGATAATTTCTCGTAATATGATGTCAAGAAATTGTTGTTGTTGTTGTTCCAGGCTTTAAGGAAGTCCAATAATTCTCAAATTGTCGCTCCTAGATCTGCATTCCAGGTTTATTATCTTTTTAATGAGATATTTTCTTGCTGTCTCGTGAGATCATTAACTTCTACTTGCCCAATTCTGTCTTTAAAGACTGATTTTCAGCTATGATCTCTTTATTTTCCTTTTTGATTTGGTCTATCCTGCTTTTCATGGCTTCCAGCTGGCCAATTCTGTTCTACAAAATTTGCTTATTACTTCATTTGATTTCCTTGCCTCTTTTTTCCATATATGAAATTTTGTCTTTTAAGCTATTATTTTCTTTTTGTATTACTTTCATTTCTTTTCCCCACTTTCCTTCCAATTTTTATTCTATCTTTCTTATTTGGTACTTGAACTCCTTTTTGAGTTCCTCCAGAACTTGTGAACAATTTTTTGGGGGGGGTTGGAAGGATTTGGATGTGTTTGATTGTTTCTCACTCTCTTCTATTGCTACTGTATTTTGCTCTGGTTCACCATAGAAATTTTCAGTCAAGAGCTTTTTTTGCTGTTGCTTTTTCCTTTTGCAACAAGAGCATTAGGATTCCTACATGTTCGTGGTCATTGTTTTCTTAGCTTCTATTTCTCAAAGCTTTGTCTTGGTACTATTTTCTCTTTCCTGTCAGAAGCCTGAGTGAGGGCAGGTAGATCTGTAATGTTCGTTGTGTGTAGTGCACACTTTAAAGCATTTTGCCCTGAGTCTATCTTCCTCACTTATACTCCTTGGATTTTCAGCTGTACTGTGTGTTTTGCCCTAAGACTATCTCCCCAGGCCCTGCTATCTCAGCTGTGGTCAGCTGTGTTGCTACTTGAACTCTGTGTTTTTTAGCCTTGAGTATCACTGACAAGACCTAGCACCTTACCCTCAGTGGTAAGCCTTTGGTGTTTTCAGAGAGCGCCCAAGAATGTGGAGATTAGTCAGATCCCTGCTCTAAATGGTGTGGTAGATGGTGTAGGGGGAGAGGTGGTCAACTTGCACTTTGATTAGTGGAGTTTCATCCCCTTATAACATGGGAATTACCGGTCACTTACTATCTTTCACACTGTGTTCAATGAGAGATCCCCTTTACTTGTCCAGTTTTTATTTCTGTCCTTTTGAGACACCTTGTAATGATTGGTTGAAAGGAGATTCAGAAGGCTCCTGCTGCTATGCCGCCATCGTGGATCCCAGATTATCATTTTAATTGTTTTAGTTATGCCCAAATATGAAAAATTAATATTTGATTAATTGTTTAAATCTGATTTCATGTAATGATTATATGTATTGTGAATTTTAAAAGTCTCCATCTTGGTCTAGCACCCAAAAATTGTGCACACCCACACTACACGGGCTTGTGCTAGTCAATGACAAATCAGAAATAACTAACTGCCCACCTGGGCTGTCCTAAGCTAAGCTAGAGCCAACCATTGGCATTTGTGAGACACAGGAAGTGAGGTAGGGAACAGCCTCTGGAATTCGCTGACTTCCTGTGGAGAGAGCGAGACGGGAGTTGGTGTTAGGAGCTTGGACAGGGAGGACGCCCGCAGACAGCTTTCCTTCAGATCACTCACGTGAGTTAAGGACTGATTCTTTCCACCTTGGCCCTTTGGGCCTAAAACTCCCTCTGCCTTGGTCAAAGGTTGAGTAGCCCCTTTCCCTTTTCTCTTCTATCCTTCTCTCCCTCTCCTTTCCCTACTCCCAGTGTGATTAAACCTCCATAAACTCCATTCTGACTTGAGTGCTTCATTTTAGGAATTTCATAAGTAAATTCCTTGGCGGCCATTGTTCAATATTACATAAATCCTGTAGCCACATTTTTAACAATTACAGTTTGGCTCATAACCTCTCCCAGAAGCCTAAAATTTCTACCATTACAGTTGGTGTAACCACTTCGGGAAAAAGAACTATATCAGTCTTCTGATCTCCTTACTAATCACCTGGGAGAGGTCCCACCCCGGCTACCCCCCCTGGCTCTTGGCCCTGCTTTAGTGCTTCAAAGGTTTCTAGAACCTCAATAAATTTCCTGAATTTTCTTGCCCTTTCACCCCACTTATTACTCACTCCGTCAGTCCTTTTACCAAATACCTTGGCTTAAAGACACAGCTGCCAGAACAGGTGAGTATAAAACACCTTTTCTCTCTTCCCTTTTCTCCTTAAGTTAAATTGGGGTCAACAGGATTTTTTTTCCTTCTCCCCTTTGTCTCTCATTTCCATCTCCTTTTACTTTAAGGAGGTGGCTCAGTAGATTGAGAGGCAGGCCAGGCTTACCTAATCAACTGATTAGCAACGAGGAACCTCAGGAGAAGGAGCTCTTAGGAGCTCCTAGCCCACAAAAAGCAAAAAACAAAAAAAAAAACCAGCTGAATACAGCTAGGGAGCTAACTTAAAACCCATTTTTTTCTGTTTCCTGGCCTTTCTAGTCTTAAAAATTTAAGTGGGCTTTGCTCAAGGAAGATAGCACATGGACCTAGCGGTTTTAGCCTGAGGGCTAAGGAAGATTGCTGGGACCCTCCCATATACACACTTTGTAAAAGAAGGAGGTTTAGCTCTACCTTTTGTTTACGGTCTATTCACTCCTAATCAGTCCTTTCATAGCTTCCACCTTCCTGCATGAGGGCTTTTGTAACCCCTCCCAGAAGCTTGATAAGGAGAATTTACAACACAATAGGCCTTTAGCCTGTATAGGGTTGTAGACTAGGGAGCCACCTACTGTAAAAAAAAAAAAGGTTACAGGCAACCTAGCAATTGACTCAGGAAAAAAAAATGTGGCTACAACCCATGTCTGCTTTGCTTCTAAATTGGCTTATAAGTTCAATGACCAAGTACATTGGATTTTTAGTAGGTGTTCCTCTAGGATGGTATTTTTCAGACAATATAAACCTCTTCGTGACCCTTACATTCATCTTCCTTGGGATTGTAATTGTTGTACTTACAATAATATACCTAACCTCTAAGAGAGAACACTCCCTTGTTCCTTCTATTACTAAACAAATTAAGGAATTACACACTTTTATTGATCTACAAATTAATGAGCAATATAATATCACTGATCAACGTAGTTACTGGGTTTATTTTGGCAGGTATTCTCCCAGGTATACTATTCTGTCTGTGGTTATTTTAAATGGAAAATCTTTTTCTATTTCTTTGCAAATCTTTGTTAGTACAATATAGAAATGCTGATAGGTTCATATCTTCTATATGTTGCTACTTTGCTAAAATTATTGATGATTTTAACTAACTTTATTTGAATCTCTAGAGTTTTCCACATATACTATTATGTCATCTATAAAAAGAGAGAGTTTATCTCTTTGCCCATTCTGATTCCTTCCATTTCTTTTTCTTCTCTTATTGTTTTTGCTAGCATTTTATTATAATATTGAATAATATTGGGGATAATATACATCCTTGTTTCACTCTTGATCTTAAATTGGGAAAGTTTCTAGTGTGTCACCATTACAAGTAATACTTCCTAATGGTTTTAGGTAGATCCTTCTTACTGTAATAAAAATATTAATTTATTCCTATGCATTCTGGTGCTTTTAATAGTAATGAGCATTCTATTTTGTCAAATACTTTTTCTACATTTTTTGATATAAGTATAATTTTTGTTATTTTTGTTATTGATATAATCGATTATATTGATGATTTTTCTCATATTAAATCATCACTTGATTCCTGGAATAAGGGTTACAATGTGCAATCATGGTGATATATTGTTGTAGTTTTCTAGATAGAATATGGTTTGGGATTTTTGTACCCATATTCATTAATGAAACTGGTCTATAATTTTCTTTCTCTCCTTTTTTTCTTCTTGGTTTATATGCCAGTAAAATATTTGTTTCATAAGAGGAATTTTGTAGGATTCTTTTACTTAGTTCTTCAAATAATTTAATATTGGAATTAATTGATTTTTAAATGTTTGATAAAATTCACTTTTAAATCCATTTATTCCTGATTCTTTTTTCTTATGAAATTCATTTATGGCCTGTACATTTTCTTTTTCTAAAATAGGTTCATTTAAGTATTCAATTTCCTGCTCAAAAATAATCTAGGCAGTTTTTGTAATGTTCCATTTCTCCTTTATTGTTCGATTTGTTGCATAAAGTCAAAATAAATCCTAATAATTTCTTTGGTTTTAATCTTCATTGATGGTTTGTATACTTTTAATTTTTCATGCTGATTTGTATTTCTTCTCTCACTTAAGAAATTTTACTAATAAAAGGCTTTTCTATTTTGTTGATTTTCACAACATTAACTCCTGTTTTATTTATTAATTCAATGGGTTACTTATGTTTAATTGATTGATATTTCCTTTGATTTTTAAGATTTTGAATTTGGTATTTAATTATTTTTAATTTGTTCATTTTCTAGTTTTTTAATTGCTTTTCCAATTAATAGATTTGTTCTTTATTTATTTACATAGGCATTTAGGTATAATTTTTCCTCTAATTACTACTTTTGTTTTATTTCATGGGTTTTGGTATGCTATCTTATTATTATTATTCTTTTTAATACAATTATTTAATTTTTCTGTGACATTCCTAAACCACTCATTCTTTTAGTTTTTACTTTGTGTTACCATGGTCTCTTATTATGTAATTTTTACAATATTATGTTCTCAAAAGGATGCTTTAATATTTCTGACTTTCTGCATTTAACTATGAGGTTTTCATGCTCTAACATATAGTCAAGTTTTTAAAGGTATTATGTATCACTGAGAGAAGAGGATAGACTCCTTTGTCTTTTCATTCACTTCTCCTGAGATACCTATCATATTTAGTTTGTCTAAGATTCCATTTATCTCCTTTGCTATTTAATTTTGTTCATATTTGACTAGTTCTAAGAGGGGGAAGTTAAAGTCATTCACTATTATTGTTTTATTATCTATTTCAAACTGTAATTCATTTAGCTTTTGCATTAAAATTTTGGATCCTACAACATTTAAAGCAAATAGGTTTAACATTTGAAATACTTCATTATTTATGGTATCTTTTAACATGATAGAGCTTCTCTGCTTATCTCTTTTAATTAAATCTATTTTAGCTTTAACTTTGTCAGAGATCATGACTGGTACCCTAGCATTTTTGTATTATATGAAGCATAGTATATTCTCCTCCACTTCTTTATTTTTACTCTCTTTGTATCTCTCAGTTTTAAGTGTGTTTCTTGTAAATGACAGCCTTCTTCATTTTACTCATCCATATGAAATCTGTTTCAAAGACACTATCTTGTTGCTGCTGTAATACATAATATTCCATATCATGACCCCATGCCTTTTTTCTGGCATTCCTCCATCCTACATGTTCTCCCTACACACTAACTCTTGCTTTCACTGGCTTCCTTCAACTTTTGGTTTAAATCTCATGTTATAACAAATTATCTTTCCTGACAGTCCCCAAAACTATTGCCTTATGTCTGAGATTCCCTTACATTTATAATGAACATAATTTTTATTTAAATATTTTCATTTGCATTAAATGTCAGATCCTTGATAGTAGGAACCTTGCTTTGCCTTTCCATGAATCCGCAGTGCTTATCATAGTACTTGGGATACAGTAAGTATTTAATAATACTGACCGACTGAAAAAATGAATGAATAAATGAAGAAAGTGAGCCCTAGAGAAGAGATTCAAAAATTTATTTCTATATGTGTTTTGAAGATGTTGATGATTCTGAATATGGATAAGGATATGGAACATTGAAAATATTATCTTTCTGGAAACTGTTTAGTTATTCTTGATGAATTGCCTTTATACTTTCATTTTTATTCTTTGAAACATATAAAAGCTCTATGAATAGTAAAGAGAGGCATAGAGTCAAAAGTAAGTGTAACTTAACAACAAATATATCAATATTTATTTCAATAAAATAAAAGGAGTTAGTATGTTTATTTTATTAGCTTCCCTGCACTTACATGAAGGGTCTGAGAAGATTAGATACAGAAAAAAATATTTCAATGAGAGCATATAAAATATGGAGCCATCAAATAGTAAGAAGAAAATTCTGGGTAAAAATTAAGATGTTAAGACCTATATAACAACTCTGACAGGAGGCATATGTGTGAATTTGGACAAAAAAATTTTTAAGAGTAATTTAATTCCACGGACTTTTTATGAACTCCAAACTCCCCCATCTTATTCCTTTCTCTATCAAAAGAAAATTGTATTCAATCCCTTAGCCTATTCTATCCTTCCTAAACACTCTCCTTAGGGCACCTTTTACTTCTGAATTTCTCAGGCTATAGATCAAAGGATTAAGAGAAGGATTAAAGAAACTATAAAACAAAAAAAGAATTTTCTGTTGCTCCCCAGAGTTCCTGGATTTAGGGGTCATGTAAGTGATGATGGCACTACCAAAGAAAAGTCCAACCACACAGAGGTGGGAGGAGCATGTGGAGAAGGCTTTCTTTCGTCCTTCCCCTGATTGGATTCCCAGAATAGCACTAAGGATACGTGTGTAGGAGATTAAGACTAAGCAGACGGGCCCAACTAAGATAAACACAGCAACAACAAAGATGACAAATTTGTTGATCCATATGTCTGCACAGGCAAGTTTCAGCACAGATAGTAATTCACAGAAGAAATGATTGATTTCTCAAGGCCCACAGAAAGGGAGCCTAAGCATAAGAATGACATGGACCAAGGCCAGGAGGGACCCAAATCCCCAAGATGTGATGGCCAATGCAATACACACTCCCCAGTTCATAATGAGAGTGTATCTGAGAGGATGGCAGATGGCCACATACCGGTCATAGCTCATCATTACCAGCAGAAGACATTCAGTGTGGGCAAACATCAAAAAGAGATAATTCTGCATCATGCATCCTGCAAATGAGATGGATTTGGCTGGATCCAGGAGATTTGCCAGCATCTGCGGGACAGTGTTTGAAGCATAACAGATATCAACAATAGCCAGTTGGGAGAGAAAGAAGTACATGGGAGTGTGGAGTCGGGAGTCAAGACAAATCAGGCCCAAGATGACTCCATTTCCCACCAGCGTGAGGGTGTACAGTAAGAGAAAGAGCCAAAAGAGAACCATTTGCATCTTGGGGCTAACCAGAAATCCCAGCAGAATGAAATCTGTCACTGTGGTCTGATTGTTTTCCATAACTCTATGAAGAAAACAAAGACATTAAAGGAAGACATTAAAATGCAAAGTTTAATTCACTTCTACTCAATCTCATAAAACCAACATGTGCTAATCTTTGTTCAGTCTTCTTTTTTGACATGGGGGGAGAAGGCAGAGGGAAGAACAAAAAAAAATTAGTAAAAAGTTCTTCTAATGATTCTCTAATTTGCTATCCTATAAGTGAATTTATAGTCTATTTTTATCTGGCATATAATTATTTCCCTTCCATAGTTACATTTTTTAAATGGTCTGATAAACCATGAAACTATATGTGTATATAGCTACATAATAATATAGATTTACTTTGTAAACTTTTACAATGTAAGCAGAAGAATGTATTGTGATGGAAAGGAAGAATGTTGTACTATATTGGGAAAGGAAATGAGTTAAATTATTGTGGTTTCCTTCAAATGCTCGTTGAAGTGATGAGTTAATTGAAGTTCTTTAGAACAATTATTCTCCTGAAATTACAATAAACCACTCCTCCTACCCCTACCCTGACATGGCAGCAAGGAGCTGAAAGGAAGAAATAAAACTTTAGTAACCTATTCTCTCCCTTGTGAGAGCAGAGTACATGAAACAGTCAATCCCAGACTAGGGCATCTGCCTAGCCCAAGTCACTTGTCAGGAGAAGAAAAGCAACAGAGCAAGGACAAGAAAAAAAATCATAAAACATAAGAGGGATGTCTAACATTTGTTGCTGAATATAGCTGGATAAAACATCTACAAGCCTCTCCACAGCAAGTCAGCAGGACCACCTCCTCAATAGACATACTGTGAAGACAGAGGAAGCTGGACATATCCCAAGTATCAGAAAAGAATACTCTGCAAGGCTAGAGCACTGCTTCCTTTACAAGAGGGAACAGAGAAGAATCTCAATAGATAGATAAGGTTACAAGAGGGGAAAATAACAACTAGAAAAATGAGCAAAAGAACCTCACATTAGAAAGTTACTTTAGTGACATGGATAACCAACATATAAACTTAGAAATGTCCAAAAATGCTAAAAAAGTAAAAATATGAAGTCTTGAAGGAAAGGGTGAAAGGATTCCAGGCATCAAAAGAATCCCTGGATTAATTTGAAAAAAGTAAAATAATAACAATAATATAATAAATTCACAGAAAACTTAATTCCTGGCGGAAATTCATTGAAGAAATTGACCAGGAGGAACTTGTGACACAAAAATACCTTGAGGAAAACAATTCCCTTAGGAATAAAATGGATCAATTGGAAATGGAGGCAAAAAATAGTGAAGAAAACAACTCTTTAAAAAGGAGGGTTGGCCAAATGGAAAAGGAAATCCAAAAACTCAAAGAGAAATAAAATTTCCTTAAAATCATAATTGAACAAAAAGAAGCTAATGAAATCATAAGGTATCAGGAAGTAATAGGACAAAATCTTTAAAATGAAGAAATAGAAGAAAATGTAAAATACTTTATTGGAAACCTGACCACCCTGGAAAATAGATCCAGGAGAGACAATCTAAGAATCATCAGACTACCTAAAAGCCATGATAAAAAAAAAAAAGAATCTGAACACCTTATTTGAAGCAAACATCAGGAAAAACTACTCTGATAACCTCAAACTAGAGGGGAAAAGAGAAATTTAAAGAATCCACCAATCACCTCCTGAAAGAGACCCCAAAATAAAATATTCCAAGGCTATTGTAGTCAAATTCCAGAACTCCCAGGCCAAGGAAATAGTACTACAAGCTTCCAAAAGGAAACAATTCAAATATCAAGAAGCCACAATCAAGATTACACAAAACCTAGAAGCTTCTATATTAAAGGACCAAAAGACATTAAATATGATATCCTGAAAGGCAAAGGATCTAGGACTAGAACCTAGAATTACATATACAGCAGAACTGAGCATAATCCTACAGGTTAAAAAAAATGTTTAATGAAAAAAGAATTTCAGACTTTCCTTACCAAAAAGTCAGAGCTGAAAAGAAAATTCAATGAACAAATTCAATATTCATGAGAAGCACAAAAAGGTAAAGTGAAAACTTAAAGGGTTTAACAAGGTAGAACTGAGTGCATTCATACTTATGAAGATGATAATTGAAATAATTAAAGTATCTATGAATGTTGAAAAAGTTAAGTATGCAAGATACCTTAAGTAAGTATAGTGAAAAGAAGTATACATGGAAAGAAGGATGGAAGCTAAATAAAATGAATTGATATCAAAAGAAGGGATGGGGAAGCAGAAAACATGGAGAGAAGAGAAAAGGAGAAATAGGAGGAGTAAACTACCTATCATTGAGAGGTACATGAGTGACAAATAGAGTGAAGTAAAACATGGTTGGGGTGGCTATGATTGAGCATTACTCTCAGAGAACTAGCTCAAATTGGAAATGAAGATCCACATTCAGTCAGTGATAGAAATCTACCTTACTCTTTGGAGAAGTAGGAGGGTAGGAAGAATAAGAGGGGAAGAGTAGAAAAGGAGTGTGAATTGGGGAAGAAGAACATTGAAAACAAAACATATGTAAATAGGAAAAGGTTAAAAGGAGAGAGAAGAATAAATGGAGAAAATAAGATGGAGAGAACACAAATTTAGTAATCAAAATGATGGATGTGAATAGGATGTACTCTTGCACAAAAAAAGGATATCAGAGTGAATTAAAAATTAAAACTCCACTAAACTAAAAATGTTTATAGGAAACATTTTAAAAAGGAGAAGACACACAGAGTAAGAGATAGGAGCAAAATCAACTACACCTCAGTGAAAGTAAAAAAAAAAAAAAGCAAGAGTAGCAATCATGATCTTAGACAAAGCAAAAGTAAAAACTGATCTAACAAAAAAAAAGGAAATTACATTATGACAAAAAGCACCATAGACAAAGAAACAATATCAATAATAAACATACCTGAACAAAATGTCATAGCCTTCAGAGTCCTACAAGCAAAGTTAAATGAATTACAGAAAGAAATAGGTACTACAATATTACTAATAGGAGACTGCAAACTTCACATTTTACAAGTAAATAAATCCAACCAAAAATTAACAAGAAAGAAGCTAAAGAGGTAAGTAGAATGTTAGAAATTTTGCATGTGACAGATATTGGAGAAAACTGATTGGGAATAAAAAAGAATATAGTCATCCTTTGCTGTATCATGGTTTACTTATTGGGACTTAACTGAATCATGGGTTTTTAATATATATACATATACATATGTATATATATATATATATATATATAATTCTGTATCACAGTTTTCACTATATCACAGGATTTTGCAGATGAATACCTTACTGTACAAAATGGAAATGTAGTATGGCACACTATTGAATGATGAAATGAAAGACAACCAACCAAAGTGCTGTATCCTGTATCCTAGGAACTGATTGACTCAGTGACTGTAGAATTGGTCTATTTTCTTTCTCACTACTTCCCAGACTTTGACCTATCACAGGAGTCTCTGGAACATAGCTCCCACAATAGATGAGGTATAACTATACCCTTTTTTCAGCAGTATATGGCACTTTCACAAAAACTGACCACATAATAAGGCATAAAAACCTGACACACAAATATTAAAAAGGCAGAAATATTAAATGTATGCCTTTCATATCATAACACATTAAGAATTACCCCCCAATAAAGGGTAGCATAAAAACTACCAAGCATTAATTGGCAATTAAACTATATCATTCTAGTGAACAAATAGATCAAAGATGAAAAAATTAAAAAATTAAAATTTCATTAAAGAAAATGACAATGAGGAGCAAATATATCAAAATTTATGATATGCAGACAAAGTGGTAGTTAGAGGAAAATTTACATCTATAAATATCTGGAGCAATAAAATAGAGAAAGAGCACATCAATGAATTGGGGATGTAACTAAAAAAAATAAATCTACAAAAAAGAGCAAATTAACACCTCTGGAATTAAATATCAAATTAGAAATCCTGAAAATCAAGAGAGAGAGTAATAAAAATGAAAGTAAGAAAACTATTGAACTAATAAATAAAAAAATAATTTTATAAAAATGAAATAAATAAACCATTGGTTAATGTGATTTAAAAATAATACATGAAAATATAAAAAATAAACAAGAAAACCAAGTAACCGATATTAAAAAATAAAAAAAAAACTGAAATCACTATAATGAAGAAATCAAAGCAGTGATTGGTAGTTATTTTTCCCCAAATATGCCAATAAATCTGAAAGTCTAAGTGAAATACATGGATACTCATAAAAAAGTATATAAAATACTCAGATTAAGAAAAAAAGGAAATAGAATACTTAAACAACCTCATCACAGATAAAGAAATTGAGCAAGCCCTCAATGAACTCCCTAAGATAAAAGGTGCCTAAGATAAAAGTTTCACAAGTGAATTCACGCACATCTTAAAGAAACAACTAACTCTAATACTACAAAAAATTATTTAAAAGAATAAATGAAGAGGGAATCCTTCTACATTCTCTTAATGAAATAAATATGGCATTATGATACCTAAACCAGGAAGAGTTAAAACAGATAAATAAAACTATAGACCAATCTCCCTGATGAAAATTGTTGCAAAAACTTTAAATGACTAACAAGAAAATTGTAACACTATATCCCAAGAATCATAAAGCACAGTCAGTTGGTTTTATGCCAGGAATACAGGGATGGTTCAATATTAGGAAAAACATTAGCATAATTGACTATATCAATAACAAAACCAAAAGAAACCACATGATTATTTCAATTGGTACAGAAAAAAGCATTTGACAAAATACAACAACCACTCCTTTTAAAAACATTAAAGACACAGGAATAAATGGAACCTTCTTCAAGGTGATAAATGGCCTCTACAGTTACTAGCAAACATTATCTGTAATGGAATTAACTAAAACTGTTCCCAGTAAGATCAGTTGTAAAGCAATCATGCCCAATATCACTCTTATTTAATATCATATTAGAAGTGCTTGTTATTTCATTTAGATCAGAAAAAGAAATTGAAGGAATTGAAATAGGCAATGAAGAAACAGTTATCAACATTTGCAGATGATATGATAATGTATGTAGAGAATCCTAGAGAATAAAAGAAAAAAACCAGTAGGAACAAGTAATAGCTTTAGCTATCTCGGGATATAAAATAAACCCACATAAATCATCAGAATTTCTATTTACCACCAAGAAATCCAATAATAAGAGATAGAAAAGGAAATTCAATTCAAAATAAATGTAGAAAATATGAAATACAAGTAAGTATACCTACCAAAACAAACTCAGTAACAATACAAACACAATTATAAAACACTTCTCACAGAAGTAAAGTCAGCCCTAAACGTTTGGAAAAACATTAATTGTTCATGGATAGGCTGAGCCAATATCATGAAAATGACAATCCAACTAAATTTATTTATCTATTTAGTGCCATGCCAACCAAGTACCAAAAAATTATTTCTTAGAACTAGAAAAAATAATAACAGTTAATCTAGAAGAACAAAAGATGAAGAATATTAAGGGAAATAATTTTTTTAAAATATATGAAGGAAGGAGGCTTGACTGTATCAGATATTAAATACTATTATGAAGCAATAATTGTCAAAACAATATGATATTGCATAAAAATATAGTGGTGGATCAACACAATAGATTAGGCAATCAAGACATGGCCATTAGTGTCCATGGTAACAATGACTGATAAACCCAAAGATATAAACTTTGGAGGAAAGAAAACACTATTTGACAAAAACTGCTAGGAAAACTGGAATGCAGTATGGCACAGATTAGGCATGCACCAACACGTCACACCATACACCAAGAAAAATTTAAAATGGATACTTGCACTAGAAATAAATCAGATATCATGAACAAACTAGGGGAACATGGAACTGGGAGAATATTAAATTAAAAGGTTTTTGTACAAGTAGAATAAATACAACCAAGATTAGAACGGAAACAACAAATTTAGGGGAAAACTTTATTGCAAGCATCCCTGAAAAAGTCTCATTTCTCAAATACATAGAAATTTGAGTCAAATTTATAAGTATTCCCCAAGTGAGAAACGGTCAGAGGATGTAGTTCTAAAAGGAAGAAATTTAAAATATCCAATCATTTTTTAAAAGCTCCAAATTACTATTGGCTAGAGAATTGTAAATTGAAATAAATCTGAAATACCACTTCACACCTACCATATTGGCTAACATGACCAAAAAGAAAAATGATAAATGTCAGAGAAGATATGGGAAAATTGGGATGCTAATACATTATTGATGGAACTATGAAGTGATACCACTTTTCTGGAGAACAAAATGGAAGTAGAATCAAAGGCCATAAAACTATGCATAAACCCTTTGACCCAGCATCACCACTTCTGTTCTATATTCCAAAGAAATCAGAGATAAGGGAAAGGACCTCCCTGTACTAAAATATTTTAGCAGTTCTTTTTGTAGTGGAAAAGAATTGAAAACTGAAAGGTTGTTCATTTCTTTGAGACTGACTGAACAAGTTGTGGCATATGGTTGTAATAAAATGCTATTGTGCCATGAGGAACAACAAAGGATGAGTTTAGAAAAGCTAGGAAAAACTTATTTGAACTCATGCAAAGTGAGCATAACTAGGAGAACAATGTATATAGTAAAAGAAATATTATAAAATATTCAACTGTGAAGGACCAAATCATTATCAGCAAAGGAAATCTCCAAGTTAACAACAAGAAACTTATGATGAAAATGATGAAAAGAAGGAACTGTTGGAATTTGAGTGCAAATCAAAGCATGCCATCTTCCACTATATTCCTTATGAGAATTCTCTTATATGTGTAGTATGTGTCTTCTGTCAATGATGTGAGCAATATGGAAATGTTTATTACATGAACATATGGGTATAACCTATATCAGACTATTCAAAGGCAAGAGGGAGAGAGAAAATCTGAATTTTAAAATGTCAAAAACAGTTGTTAAAACATGTTTCTACATGTAACAGAAAAAATAAAAACAATTAGAATTAAAATTAACCATCGTTCTGTGTCAGAGACAGAAATAAGTGAGGATTTATTATTACTGTCACCAACTAACTAAGGCTAATGAGAAGAGCCTCTAACATCCTGGTTAAAAAAAAATGTTTTACTATTCATTCTGTCCCTTTGACCTAAAGGTTAATTGGGAATGGATGATTCTATTACCATGCACTTTAAAGAGGTCAAAGTCCTTAAATGTTTAGGTTGTTTTGATGGTTATGGATCACATTAATTTTCTGACAGATAGCCAACAATTGTATCTAAGCATATTTCCCTAATATTTCATTTTCTTTCTCTGGAATATAAGACGTTACCCTGCCTGTATAACTCAAATAACTTGAATGTAAGAGAAGCTAAACATATTTGTAAGTTTTTATGTATTGTTGATATAGGACATAGTTGAAATAAATACCAATTACTGTTTCCTTATGGAGTGGGAATGGTCACTGAACACTCAAAGAGTCAACATAGAATATCTTCTAATTGGGAAGAAATATAAAAATGTAAATAACATCAAGGATAGTCTAATTCCCATTAGTTTTTTAAAAATCATGAATCATCTAAAACCAAACCAAATACTAGATTGTAAACTATGTAACATCATGAAGTTTGTTACATCAGATTTATGCATTTTCCTTTACTGACAATAAAAAGTGTTATCTCTGGGTGGAAAGTATTATTTTTAATCTATCTGGAATATAGTAACTTTTTGTATTCTATCACATTTTACATTAATGATACTCAAAGAAAAACTTCTTTGTCTATAGATTTGGTGATATAGTAATAGCTAAAATAGCAATTCATATTTACATAGAAAGCTTTAAAATTTGCAGTGTTTTATATATGTAATTTCATTTGATCTTTGCAGTATTGCAGAAGGTAGGTTATCCCTATTTTGCACAAATGGAAACTGAGGCTTGAAGAGGCAATGTACCATTCCTATGATCACATAACTAGTGTCTGTGTCAAAGATTCAAATTCAGGGCTTACCAGCCCAACACTCCATCCACTGTGCTGTGGTCAGCTAGAAAAAAACAAAACAAAACAAAACATTGTAGATTACCTATTGCTTTGTTGTTGTTGTTCAGTCATTTCAATCCATTTGACCCTTTATGAGGCAATTTGTGGTTTTCTTGGCAAACACAGTGGAGTAACTTGACATTTCCTTCTCTGGCTCATTTGATAGATAAGAAAACTGAAGAGAATATAGTTAAATGATTTCTCCAGCATAAGATAGCTAGTAAGCATCTGAAGCCTGATTTAAACTTGGATCTTCCTGACTCCAGGCCTGGTCCTCTATCAACTCCACTACTAAGTTCTCTTCATGTATTGATAGTTTCTGTTTACTACAAAAAAAAAAAAATCCATAGGATTCAATACAATTGCGCTGGTGGCTTCAATGATTTTAGTAAGTAGCATAAATCCAGAAAAAAGATATTTGAACCTACTGTTGACTTAAAATTTTTAATTTATATATATGAAAGAAACAAACACCTATTTAGAATTTGAATATGGTGCCAAAAGTTAGCATGAATTAAGAGAAATTTCAACACTTAATCAAGATCTATATCATAGAGGAGATCCTGGTTTCAACAAGGCTATGACAGACATTCACAAGGGCACTCTGTCAGGTTCTATGAAGTAGAAAAGACTTTGAGTGCATATTTGTTAAAGGAATCTATACTTGTCATTCCTGAATCACCACAGCTACATATGGAAAGGTTCATTATTAGATGAGCTGAAGGATGATGGATTGTTTTGTTCAGAGAAACTTTTTTTTCCTTTTAAACATTATTTTTTGGGTCATTTTCAAACATTATTCATTAGAAACAAAGATAATTTTCTTTTCCTTCCCCACCCCCCCATCCCATTGGCGATGCATGATTCCTCTGGGTTTCACATGTGTTCTCGATCTGAAATCATTTCCATGTTATTAGAGTCTCTCCTTAATCATATCCCCTCCATCCCTGTAGTCAAGCTGTTGCCTTTCCTCGGTGTTTTTACTCCCACTGTCTGTCCTCTGCTTGTGGGTAGTGTTTTTATTTTCTCCTTGATCCTTGCAGTTTGTTCAGGGACATTGCAGTGACACTAATGGAAAAGTCCATTACATTCAGAGAAACTCTTAAGACCCTATACTGATACTGACGTCATCTATGTGATAATGACAATGATTTTAAAATTCTTGAAATATTATAACTTATTTTAATTTTAGGTCATGGATTCTGAAATCTGACCTCATATTATTGTGAACTGGAACAGCCATCTGATGAGTTTTGGTGATATATTTTTGAGGAAGTAAAAAAAAAAAATAGATTGTGTTTCAGTAAGTCTTGGAATACTTAGGTTCAGATTGCCTAAAGAAGTATAGAGGATCTAAAATATAACTTTTTAGTATCTCTGATAATTATCTCAATATTTTATTGTATGAGCAATATGAAATTCATTATAAAAATAAGCATCATTGATTTTACAATCTTCAAAAATATATATTAAACACAAAAAATTAGAGAAGAGGCAGAAATTTTTCAAAATTTTCTTATTACAAATTATACCTATTTTAGAACTTATATTTATTAATAATGAAATAGTTACTCATCTAGTTGACTTAAGTTAAAAGTATGGCAATTGACAAAATGCCTGAGAGGGGAGGAAAAAATGTCTACTAACTAGAAGCATTCATAATCACTCTTAACATTCAATTTTACATCAGCCCTCCAAGGGATGAAAGCAGTTATATAACTATAGCTATATAACTGGGTTTTGTTTTGTTTTTTGATACAATGAGTTGAGTTTCATGTCTAATGTTCATAGTGGTCTCTATATAAAGAATATTCATGATGATGTGTATTACTTACCTTATTCTATCACCTTTTATCACTAATTCCATCACTCACCCTAAAGGACATTTTATAATGTAAGGGATGAAGAAATTAAGGCTAATTGAAATAAGTATTAATTTTTAAGTAATTGTGGAAATAAAGTGCAAAATTGTTGATGGATTCTGAATCTTGATTATTCAGTAGAAGACAGTAAGTTGAAAAAGTCCATTTTCCAAATATTATACTCTCTCTCTCTATATATATATATAGAGTCTATAACCCTTGAAATTCCATCTGTTTATACGTATTTCTCAAGTCCACTATTTCCTTCATTCCACTAGATAAAAATAAGAGGTTGAATTCTCCCTGACTGTTTTGAAAGTCACATTCTCAGTTGAGATTCTAGTCCAAACTACTCATACTATAATATTTGATAGGCTGTCACAATAGAATGGAGTCCATCTTGCTGTTTTGGAAGTGTTAGGGATCTTAGGCAATCTCTAAGACAAAATTTTATATAATAATCAGAATTAAAGAGCAAATTTATGTCTCTGAGTTGGGAATCTGAACCTGAATTGTACTGGCTGAGAATCTCTATCCACTATACCTGGCAGCCTTATATATATGAATATGTGTGTATGTGTATTCAATTAAATGTTATATATACAAATTTCTACATATTAAATACATATATCAATTAATTGGATAAAATAAAAAACCAACTCATCATTTTTCAAGGACTCAAATGAAATGCAAGCTTCTTGAGATTAGTGAATGTTAAATATTTTGTATGTGTATTTCCAGTAATTTGCAGAGTGTCTGGAACCTAGTAGGAACTTAAAAATGCTTATTTGTTAGTTGACTCATATGTCTCAATATACTGACTTTCAATAATAGAACTTTTTCTTCTTACTAAATATTTCATGAATAAGTCATGGATTCCTTATTCTAAAAGGGTCTTTTTAAAATCTCTCTGACACCATCACTCAAAATTTTAATTTATTGATTTTTCAAAAGACCTTTTATACCTGTTAAAATAAAAATCTATCAAATAATAGACACACCAGAGGCTCTTGCCCACATTTTGTACATGAAATCTTTATATTAAATATTCTTGAGCCATTTCCCTACCTGAAACCCTTTATGAGTAAAAACAACTGTCCTTTTTAATGCATTAAAATGTGAGAAATATAGACATAATTTACATAGAACAAGACAAGATGCTATAAATTGTTTGCTCATAACACATAGCCAAATCCTGGAAGGCTACCTGGGCATACTTATGTGGAGGTTATACAGGAACCTGGAGCAGATTCAAGGGGGATAGTCTTTGAGATAAAATTAAAGCTTTCTCTATGTTCCTCAGGATGAGATTCAGGCCCACTGTCTGTGGCTTCTTGTGGAAGGATCCGTGTCCTACAGCAGCAAAGATTGTATTCTTGCGTTAGCTTTTATTTATACTATGGTGAACTCCTTACAGGTGGAGGATCATAAAATTTTCCAGATATCACTCTAGTCCCCACAGAGAAGCAAAGAATTAATTCTTTGTGAGGAAAATTTGACTGTTGCTCTGAGACTCTGGGGGCTGAAATTCTGAGAGAGAGAAAAAAATCATGTTACAAAGTTTTAATCTGAGAAGGCTGGACCTAATTATGCATCCACGAATCCCTATAATTTTTAGATCTTGTAGCACCATCCCATAAGAATTAAGTGTAAATTAAAAGAAGATGTAGCTCATATGTTATCAGTTGTAGTGGCAACAGCCCTATATGATTCAAGTGATTTTGGAATCCAGGATGGGGAGTCCAAAGAATGGTACATCCCAATGGGGCTAATTACATCCTGTCACTTGGCTTTCAATTGGCATACAAATAGTGGGTTTCCCATTGGAAACATTCCCAGTTCTGCAGGTTAATTATTCTCTGAGTCATGACCCTCAGGAGATGATTAGAGTTTGCTAATCCCTGGGTCCATCTACAACAGTAAATCTTCCTGTCCCCTCTTATCTAGAATCATAGCAAATGGATTATAAAATCTCTCTAGGAAATAAATCTTCCTAAATTCAGTGGCTTGGGTGCTTTGTAGTTTTTACACATTTAAATATTTTCAATCTATTGTAATAGGATTCTATAACAGAATCATAGGTTTTAGATCTGGAAGGTATCTTAGAGATTAGTCCAGTTTCTTCAGGTCACAGATAAAAATATTGAGGGAAAAGAAGTAAAAGACTCTTGCCCATGGTTATATTAGTAATAAAAACCAGATCTGGAACTTAAACCCAGGTCTCCTGTCTCAAATTCACTATTTTCTCTTCTATACAGCTTAAACAGTAGCTAAATTCTTTTTCGTTGGTCTTAGGAATGTTAGTCAACCTACTAGATAACAAAGATTCACTGCATGAAAATAAGTTTTGTGAACAACTTGTGATTGAGATGCCCTACAGTCTACCAAGCTTCTTTCCCTGGATTATAAATGAATGTCAGGGTCCCTGACATTGTGAGATGAGAGAGAGAGAGAGACTGAGAGAGAAAGAGAGAGGGGATGGGGGAGGGGGGAAAGAGAGAAAGAAAGAGAGAGAGAGAGAGAGAGAGAGAGAGAGAGAGAGAGAGAGAGAGAGAGAGAGAGAGAGAGAGAGACTGAGAGAGACTGAGAGAGAGAGAGAGAGTGACTGAAAGAGAGAGGGAGAGAGAGTGAGAGAGAGAGATTCAAAGGAAGGACCAGACAGGATGATGCATAATCTCCATGGTCTCCATGATCTACATTTATTATGACAAAGATAAGAGTTTGTATAGAATGTCAAATATTAAGCATTGCATCATAAAAGAGGTGTAAATTTCCAACAGAATATTGTTTATGAAAATATTTCTAAAGCACTTTTACTAACCCAAGGAATTAAGGAAGATTGACAATAATTTGGGGTTTTACAGGAACCCCGGGGAAAAGAGAATCTGGGTCATTTGGTCATGATATTACAGAAGCTTCTTTGGTCATCAAAATAACAAACAACTAAAGGATTGTTATGAAGGAAGCTTTTCAGGAGATGTCTTTATCAGACGTTCAGCCTAAACAATACTTCTGAGCTGCTATACTGAGATCCAGCCTTGCCATGAAATCTCTGGCAAACTTACAAGCAAGTCTTTTATGACTGCTTTTCTTCAGTGGGTCTGATTTGTCTTAGGTCCCTTCATAAACTAAGATACCTTCCAGATCTAAAACCTATGATTCTGTTATAGAATCCTATTACAACAGATTGAAAATATTTAAATATGTAAAAACTACAAAGCACCCAAGCCACTGAAAGAAAAGGGTTTAGATGGAGACAGGGATCCCTTTTCCCATATCCCTTTCCCATTCTTCCCTGCCCATTATTCCTTTTGTATTACCTGATTGAATTGACATTAAAAGTTATCTGTTCCCCAAGCTTTGTGTGAGTGAACAGATCAAGGGGAGACCCTTTAGTCTCAAGTAGTGGAGGGGGGACAAGAGGGACAAGAGTGAATTGGGGAGAGTAGATTTAGCTAAGGAGGGAAGGCAGAAGGGGAAAAATTTTCAACCTACCTCTCCTCTCTCTGACATCAGCTGTCTCTCCTGAACCCGAATAAAGAAAGATCTAAGTATCTTCATTGTTACAATCAGGAGATAGCTAAATCCAATCTTCACAGAGGATTTAACAATTAGAATGAAAGAACAGGTGAGATCACAGAGTATAGAGAGTAAAGGAGAAACATTCCAAGATCTTCAGTAAGATCTCCTCCAAAGTCAAGTCAAAGAGGAAAGACCAAAGAGCCTCTTCACAGGAAGTTCTTGGCATTTTAAAAGATCATTCCTTTTTGTCACTTCCTGTGGCTTTCTTCTATTTTACATGTACCAATTATAGCTAAAGCTTTGCTTAGGACTGATTAGTGGGCAGTCAGTCAAATCTGATTCATCACCCACTATTGCACAGGTGGGTCACAGACCTCCCCCACTCAAGTGTAAATGGGGTATATATGCTTTTGGAGATTAAATCTAAAAATGGGCAAGGGAGAGTTAATTTAATTTTCACAGGCAGGAAAGAGTTAATTTAATCATCACAATCAGGCGAGAGTTCATTACCAACCTTACTCCCTGTGCACTCCCATTGGGCTACTGGGCAGAAGAGTTGAGGATGTGAAAAAATGTCATCAGGCACAGTGGAGAGGGGAAGAGGAGCTGCTCTACCCAAATCCCTCTCCCTTTCTAGGAAAGAACTCTGGGGGTGGGTGGTGGGGAGGGAAGGTGGCCAAGGGCCCACAGACAGCACTCTGTGTGTCATCTTTGGCACCCATGCCATAAGTTTGCCATCACTGATATAGAAGTTCCAGATGTAAAGATTAAAATTTAGGGGAGACTGAGGCAGGTAGAAATTAGTTTCTCTCTGCAAGAAGTATTATATTTTTAGAGGGTTATTAAAAGTTAAGGATTAAAGAAAATATAGGATAAGAAAAACGTGCCTAGGCCAGAGAGGCCTAGACAAGATAATCTCACATCATGGAAGAGCCGTGTCTGCCCCAAAATGGAAGTCCAAAAGAGAGAGTGACAAAAGCTTTTGCAATCAGGTTAAATACCTTCTCGATCTCGGCCCACGTGAGAATTCAGTGAGATTACAAAGCATTTTGGGGAAGAGGACCAAGGAATTATGGGGATTGAAGTCCAGAGTTCAAATCCATTTTTTACACTCCTCCCTTTTGATCATTTTTTGGAAAAAATTAATTTTTTCCCCAAAAGGATCATAAAAACATAATCAACTTAAAGATTACAATAATGTGAGGATAAGAGAAAAAAAGAACAAAACCAATAATTGCTGGACGCATTGACAGAAAGCCAGTTAGGGGGCAGTCCCCTTTGGCATGAAAGTATACATACAAATAAACATTCAATCAACTACACCCAAAGTTCATTTTTGGGCAGCTTGTGGTCTGGAGGCTTCTTCATGGTGGCTCCTCAAACAGTTGAGTTCTGGATTCAGAGAGGTGGCATCTTTTTTTACCTAAAATTCTTCTCAAAAGGAATTTAAACTTTGCAATTTAAATAATGATATTTTTTATATTCCCCCCATTAAGAGGGTGATTAAAAAACAGGATCACTTAGGGATGCATGGCTGAGGTATGAGGTATATGAATCAATTGGCAAGAGATATCAAAAAGATATCAGAAAAATCCAAATAAAAAAAGAAAAAACTCTGGATGCTTATAATCATTGACACACTGTGTCAGCTAAGAAAATAAAGATTACAAGGCTTTTTCACCAAAAATGAGATCCATTTCCTCTTCATGTCTGGCCATGCTCCACTGTGAGTGAATGAATTGAACAAGGTATATTTTTCATTTTAAAGAACAGTAGTACAAATATGTAGTTATCAAAATCCCCAAAATTCTCAATAGCCCAATTAATTACAATAGCAAACAAACACACTATCATATTTCACATAAGTTGCTGTATGACATTTTTAAAAGCTTATGAATTAATAGGTATTTGTCCCAAGTTTTTTACAAACATAGCAATCTTTCAACCTTGGTAAACAAACATATTTTTAAAACAAAGTAAAGATATTTAGCACATTAAATCCTCCAAAGGTTGTTATACAATTGTAATCAGTTCTGATGTTCATCTATCCTCTATGTGACAATTTACAAAGTCAAAAATAGAAAAAAGCTGTTTTTTTCATATATGGGCTCAATTACAATAATATTTGTTCAATATATGGGGAAAAAGCAACAGAATTTTAAAACTTAGTACATTAAATGAACAGTATAACAGAATAATATTGAATCCAGTAACATATGAATTTAAAAACACAAAGTTAAACCTTAAACAAAAAATGCAATAGAAATACAGAGATTTTTTTTTTATAAACCATTGGAGTCTGAAATGCCTTAAAATCATAACCTCCAGTCTTTAAAGTTCCTTAGGTGTGTGTGTTTTTTTTTTGTTTTCTTTTAATTACTTATCCATTTAAATGTCTATTGTCCGAAGGCAGAGTAGTAAGGGCTAGGCAATGGGGGGTTAAGGGATCTGCTCAGGGCCCCACAGCTGGGAAGTATCTGAGGCCAGATTTTAACCTAGGACCACATGTCTTTAGGCCTGGCTCTCAGTTTGTTGAGCCACCCATTTGCCCCTTCAAAGTTAAAGTTGAATCTTTGGGCTGAATCTTTCTTCTGGCATGCAGGTGAAATCAGTGAAATTACCTGAACAGTCAAAAGGTATTCTTTTAAACAACCCATTGCTTAAAAGTCTGTTTCTTTTCCTCTCCCTTTCTCTCTCCCCTCCTACACTCTGATCCACCCACGTGGTCAATACCCTCAGTTTGTTACCAGCTGGTAGAAATGAGTCCTGAGCAATCTGCTCCAGGGATATGGGTGATGAGCCGTCTGGGGTCGTGCTCATGGGTCTGGGGTGCATAAACAGGCAGGCAATGGCCAGCGGATGGCTGCAGGCAGGAACACAGGCAGGTAGGGACAGGAGAGCAGGCACCAGGTGAGAGGCCAGGAGCAGGATCCAGAGCCGGAGCGGGCTGCCGGGGTGGGCAGGGCTGGGACCAGGACCAGGACCAGGTGGGTGGCAAACAGGTCAGGAGCAAGCCTGTGAGCTATCTAATGGCTGGAATGAGCAGCAGCTTTGCAAGGGTAAAACAAAACAAAACAAAAAAAAAAAACCTTGACCAGAGAAACGTGGCTTAAAAAATTTTTCCAGGCACTAGCTATTAAAGCTGAACTAAAGATCAGAAAAGAATCAGAAGATTGAGAGTCTTTTTCTCCCATTAGGTCACCAACTGTAAAGATTAAAATTTAGGGGAGACTGAGGCAGGTAGAAATTAGTATCTCTCTGCAAGGAGTATTATATTTTTAGAGGGTTATTAAAAGTTAAGGATTAAAGAAAATACAGGATAAGAAAAACGTGCCTAGGCCAGAGAGGCCTAGACAAGATAATCTCACATCATGGAAGAGCTGCGTCTGCCCCCAAATGGAAGTCCAAAAGAGAGAGCGACAAAAGCTTTGCAATCAGGTAAAATACCTTCTTGATCTCGGCCCACGTGAGAATTCAGTGAGATTACAAAGCATTTTGGGGAAGTGGACCAAGGAATTATGGGGATTGAAGTCCAGAGTTCAAATCCATTTTTTACACAGACTAAGACTCACCAATCCTCAGTTGGCCCCAGGGTAGGGTCATTCCCATGGGGCTGGCAACCAGTATGGAGATAGAACAGACCTGTGTGATGTTGGACCAAAGTAGAAAGATTCATGAATATACTGGAGTTTTAGCCTGGGCTCTCAAGGAGCCAATTATTAAATTTTCTGTTTGAGAACTTATATCTCAGAATCTCCAATGGCATACTTTATGATATGATCTATTATTTTGGTGACTGTCTAGATTTAATAAAGTTATATAGAAAATTGAAAGAAGGATTGAACATAAAAGGGTACTGGGAACACATTATTTTCAGACAATCCATCATTAAAAATGTATCAGAATGGGGGGCAGCTGGGAAGCTCAGTGGATTGAGAGCCAGGCCTAGAGATGGGAGGTCCTGGGTTCAAATTTGACCTCATACACTTCCCAGCTGTGTGACCCTGGGCAAATCTCTTAACCCCCATTGCCTAGCCCTTACCATTCTTCTGCCTTGGAGCCAATACACAGTATTGACTTCAAGACGGACAGTAAGGGACTTAAAAAAAAAAAATCAGAATTATCGTGTTAAATACTCATTAATTGAGAATGACAAAACAATTTTCCGATACATGAATGTAATCAAATATTACTCTTTGTATGGAATGATGAATATGAGAGAGAGAAACATGAAAACACATATGAACTAATGCAAAGTGAAGTAAACAGAACTTGGAAATGTATACATATAATATATGGATATATAATGATTTCAAAATGTGATTATAAAGGACAACTACTACTAAAACAAAATTGAATCTTGTTAAATGTTTATGGTCAACTTGGCCCCAAATTAGATACACATGAAGATATACCCCCTTTCCTTCTTTAAAGATGTGGAGGACTATGGATGAGTGTAGAATAGTGAATATAATCTTCCACTTGTTTATTTGTTGATTAATTTTGGAAACTTTTGTTTTCCTTTAGAAATACTAAAAAAGTAATATTTCTCTAGCACCCCCCCTTTTTTTTAGACTTTTTCATTGAGGAAAATGGGTGGAACAAAATCTAGTGTCTTTCCTTCTTGGGGAAATAGTTTGGGGGGGGTGGAATAAATAAACTTAATACTTATCTAAATAATATCATTTGTTCATTATTGATGTGGCATGGTTAACACTACAATTCTTCTTTTTCCATTGACAAATGATGAACATTGATTTATTTTTTCTAGATGATGGCATTTTATTTTTGAATCAGCAACAAAAGTTGCATTTTAATCTGATTAGACTCTTAGGATCATAGGCCTTGTATCTGATACTGCTAGAGTTGATTACCTATAAGATCCTGTCTAGCTCTATATATCTGGCTTAGTGAGGTGCTAGATTCACTTAGAATTCTTAGTATTGTGAATCTTAAAATTGCTCAGACTATACTTTAGAAGATTTGATTAAGCTATTCCCCATTCTCTACAATGGAGGTTCTTGGTCAGGAATGTATTGAGAACTTTAAGATTACTCCACTCTGCTCAAGACAGTGCCTTAGGGGAAGATAAAGTTGCAAATTCCTGATTGAACAATGAAAAGTCCCCAACTCATTCTTATAGTGTAGCAAAACCCTAAGCTAGATGGTTGATTTTTAGATCTAATACAAAAGGGTGCTAAGTACCTATAAAGGTTAAATTAATCACTAAAAGGTCAAGCAATTTACAAAAGGCAAGCTTAACAAAAGAGGTGCAAAGTTTTAGTCTACCCAGAGAAGGTGAGAACTAAAGAGTGGTGAGAACTATTTAAGATTTTTGCATCTATGTTCATTAAGGAGATTGGTCTATAGTTTTCTTTTCTCTGCCTGGATTTGGAATCAGTACCATATTTGTGTCATAGAAGGAATTTGGTAGCACTCCCTCCTGGCTTATTCTGTCAAATAGTTTGTATAATATTGGGATTAGTTGTTCTTTGAATGTTTGATAGAATTCATTTGTGAATCCATCTGGTCCTGGGGATTTTTTCTTAGGGAGTTCTTAGATGGCTTTTTCAATTTCTTTTTCTAAAATGGGGTTGTTTAGGTATTCTATTTCTTCCTCTGTTAGTCTAGGCAATTTATATTTTTGTAAATATTCATCCATATCACTTAGATTGCCATGTTTATTGCCATATAATTGGGCATAATAATTTTTAATATTTGCCTTAGTTTCCTCTTCATTAGAGTGAAGTCTCTTTTTTCATCTTAGATACTGTCAATTTGATTTTATTCTTTCCTTTTTAAATTAGATTCACAAATATTTTGTCTATTTTATTTGTTTTTTTTAAAGTACCAGCTTCTAGTTTTATTTATTAAATCATTACTTCTTTGATGTAGCCTTACTAATTATTATTTTCAATGTATTGTGGTCTGAGAAGGTTGCATTTATTATTTCTGCTCTTTTGCACTTGTTTGCAATGTTTTTATGTCCTAGTACATGGTCAATCTTTGTGAATGTACCATGTGCTGCTGAAAAGAAGGTGTATTCCTTTTTGTTCCTATTTATTTTTCTCCACATATCTACTAACTCCAATTTTTCTAGGATTTCATTTACTTCTCTTACCTCTTTCTTATTTATTTTTGGGTTTGATTTATCTAGTTCTGATAGAGGAAAGTTCAGGTCTCCCACTAGTATAGTTTTTCTATCTATTTCATCCTTGAGCTCCACTAATTTCTCCTTTTGAAATTTGGATGCTATGCCATTTGGTGCATGATGAGTACTGATATTTCCTCTTTGTCTATACTGCCTTTTATCAGGATGTAATTACCTTCCCTACATCTATTTTTACTTTGGCTTTGTCAGATATCATGATTGAGACTCCTGCCTTCTTTTTCTCAGTTGATGACCAATAGATTTGACTCCATCCTCTTACTTTTACCCTGTGTGTGTCTACCTTCCTCATGTGCATTTCTTGTAGACATCATATGGTAGGGTTTTGTTTTCTAATCCACTCTGGTATTCACTTGTGTTTTATGGGTGAGTTCATTCCATTCACATTCAGAGTTGTGATTACCAACTGTGTATTTCCCAGCATTTTGATTTCCACTCCTAGTTCTGCCCTTTCCTCTTTCACTATTTCCTTCTACACCAGTGTTTTGTTTTTAGTCAGTCCCCCTAATTCCCACCCATATTTTATTTCCTTTTCTACCCCCTCCCCTCTTATTCCCCTCTTATTTTCTTTACAGTCTTTTTAAACTACCACCTCACCCTCTCCCTCCCTTATATTGCTTCCCTCCTCAGAAATCTGTTTGCTACCCTTCTACTTCCCTATAGGGTGCAAATCAATTCTCTACCCCAAAGTATTTGACTGTTCTTCCCTCTTTGAGTAAATTTCAATGCATGTAAGAATTGAGTATTTCCTATCTCCAAACTCTTTACCTTGCCAATGTATTGATGTTCTCCCCTCCTCCTGCCTTGCACTTCTTTGTGACATATAAACTTAGCCCATTTTGTTTCTTTTCCCATTTCTCTTAATATTAACATCTTTTTTAACTCTAGGTTTATATATATATGTATATATATATGCATAGATATATTTATACATACATATATTTATATACATATTTATGTCTTGACATTTCATCCTATACAATTTGTCATTGTTCCTTCTAAGTATAATTCTTCTAGCTACCCAGATGATAATAACAATTTTTAAGAGTTATCAATATGATCTTTTCTTGTAGGGATACTTATCATTTTAACATATTTGGTCCCTTAAGTAAAGTTTGGGTTTTTTTGTTTTGTTTTGTTTTTGTTTTTTCTCTCTCTTTCTTAATAACCTTTTGATGATTCTCTTGAGTTCTGTGTTTGGGCATCAAATTTCCTGTTCAGGTCTGGTCTTTTCTTTACAAATACTTGGAATTCTTCTATTTTATTAAATGACTATACTTTCCCCTGTAAGAATATAGTCAGTTTTGTTCGGTAGCTGATTCTTGGTTGTAGGCCTACTTTCCTTTCTTTCCAGAATATCATATTCCATGACTTTTGGTCCTTCAGTGTAGATACAGTCAGATCCTGTGTTATCCTAACTATAATTCCATGATATCTGAATGACTTATTCTTAGCAGCTTTTAATATTTTTCCTTTGTCTGGTAGTTCTTGAATTTGGCTATAACATTCCTGGGTATTGTCAATTGGGGATTAAGTACAGGAGGTGATCTGTGGATTTCTTCAATCTCCACTTTTCCCTCTTGTTCTAGAATGTTGGTGCAATTTTCTTGGATAATTTCCTCTATGATGATGTCCAGGCTTTTTTTTTTTTTGCCATGATCTTCCAGTAGACCAATGATTCTTAAGTTGTCTCTCCTGGAAAGTTTTTTCGAAATCTTCTGTTTTGTGAATGAGATGTTTCATATTTTCCTCAATTTTTTTCATTCTTTTGTTTTTGTTTTATAATTTTCTGCTGCCTTGTGAAGATGCTTGCTTCTAATTGTTGTATTCTTGTTTGTAAAGACTGATTTTCATCCCTGGATTTTTGGTCATCCTTCTCCTTCTGCTCTGATTATCTTTGGAGGCCATTTTTAAACTCCTTTTCCTCATTTTCAAGCTTATTAATTTCAGCTTTCAAGACACTATTTTCTTGTTTTAGTTTATGTGCCTCTGTTTCCAGATGACTTATCTTGCTTTTTAAGTTCTTTTCCTAGTTGTCTTCAGCCTCTCTTAATTGTGTTTTGAATTGTATTTTGAGTTCTTCCAAAGCCTGTGTCCAATTCACTGGAGTTTCTGTGTTTTTGCTTGGTGTTCCTTGGTATCTCTCTGTTACATTTACTCTTTGTTCATTGCCTGGATAGAAGTTGTCAATTGTAATTTCTTTTTTCTTTTTCTATTGTTTGCTCATATTTCCCCCTTCTTTACCCCCTGTAGTTGCCTACACTCTTGATCCTCTCATTATGTGCTGGATCTGTGGGTCTGGGCTTTTCTGTCAATCTTCACCCTTGAAGCTTAGCAAGGCACTCACTCAGAGCAGTCTGTGGAGAAGGGGTGTTGGAACTTGAGCTTCCCTGCCCTCTTAAGGCTTGAAGAAATTAAGCCCAACTGAGTTGAACTTGCAGAGCTGGATGTGCCCTGCGGCCAAAACCTCGGGAAGGGGGGAGGTGGCAATATGGAGTGTCTCCACTGCTACAACAAGGCTGCCTCCTCTTTGCTTCTCCTCAAGCTGCTTCCCAACTGCCTGTATTGGACGCCCTGAGCCTGGCACAGCTTTGCCCACAAAATACTCCCTCCAGTCTAGCACCATTGTCTGCCCAGAGATTCCAGCCACTGCTGGAAGCTCAATACTGTGGGTAGTGAGGGATCCTGGGACCTTCCTTCTTCCTTCCCCTTAAACCTGAGTGTTCTCGAATTCAGGATTTTGGTGGGGTGTACCTTTTAAGTTGAGTCCAGCAGGAGGGTTCCTTGGCTCTGTCCTTTTGTTAGATTTGGTTTTCAGTCCCCTAGAAACATTTGGTTTTTAATCGGTGAGGAAGGGTTTTCAGAGGTCTGAACTTTCGCCTTGCAGTCCCATATCTCAAACTATACTATAAAATAGTAGTCATAAAAACAATATGGTACTGTCTAAAAGACAGAAAGGAGGATCATTGGAATAGACTTCGAGTAAGTGACCTCAGCAGGACAGTCTATGATAAGTCCAAAGATCCCAGCTTTTGGGACCAAAATCCACTATTTGATAAAAAAAAAAACTGCTGGGAACATTGGGAGACAGCATGGGAGAGATATGGTTTGGATCAACATCTCACTCTATAGCAAGATGAACTCATAATGGGTGAATGACTTGAATATAAAGAAGGAAACTATAAGTAAATTATGTGAACACAGAATAGTATACATGTCAGATCTTTGGGAAAGGAAAGACTTTAAGACCAAGCAAGAGTCAGAAAAAGTCACAAAATGTAAAATAAATAATTTTGATTACGTCAAATTAAAAAGTTTTTGTATAAACAAAACCAATGAAACCAAAATTAGAAGGGAAGCAACAAATTGGGAAACAATCTTCATAACAAAAAACCTCTGACAAATGTCTAATTACTCAAATTTATAAAGAGCTAAATCAATTGTACAAAAAAAAATCAAGCCATTCTCCAATTGATAAATGGGCAAGGGACATGATCAGGCAATTTTCAGTTAAAGAAATCAAAACTATTAATAATCACATGAAAAAGAGTTCTAAATCTCATAATCAGAGGAATGTAAATCAAAACAACTCTGAGGTATCATCTATCACCTAGCAGATTGACTAACATAACAGCAATGGAAAGTAATGAATGCTGGAGGGGATGTGGCAAAGTAGGGACATTAATGCATTACTGGTGGAGTTGTGAACTGATCCAATCATTCTGGAGGGCAATTTGGAACAATGCCCAAAGGGCGATAAAAGACTGTCTGCCCTTTGATCCAGCCATAGCACTGCTGGGTTTGTACCCCAAAGAGATAAAAAGGAAAAAAATACATGTACAAGAATATTCATAGCTAGGCTCTTTGTGGTGGCAAATTATTGGAAAATGAGAGGATGTCCTTCAATTGGGGAATGGCTGAACAAATTGTGGTATATGTTGGTGATGGAATACTATTGTGCTCAAAGGAATAATAAAATGGAGGAATTCCATGGGGACCTGAACAACCTCCAGGAAGTAATGCAGAGTGAAAGGAGCAGAACCAGGAGAACATTGTGCACAGAGACTGATACACTGTGGTACAATCAAATGTAATGGACTTCTCCACTTGTGGCAATGCAGTGATCCTGAACAACCTGGAGGGAGGTGACAAGGAAATCACTTTAAAAGACTGATATATATTAATTTAAGGTCACCAAGGAATTCAGCTATGTAATTCCTAAATGAAAACTCAAGTCAGCAGTCAATCTTTTATGGAGTTTAATTACAATAGGAGGAAGTAATTAGAGAGAGAGAGAGAGAAAGGGGAGAGAAGGGAATAGGGCTTAATTACCCCTTCTGTTTAGGCTGGGCCAAAAGGCCCAAGCCCTTAGATAGCTGGGGCAAAGAAAAGAGATCAGTCCCTATTACTCACATGACCAAAATGGAGAAACAGTCTCAGAGGCCCCACTTTCAGCTTCCTTCAGAGCAAGCTTCTCAGAGCACACACCAACCACACCGACCAACTTCTCAAACCCCCTCCCCCCTGATCTTTAAGGAAACCATCCAAGTTGCCTCCCCTCAGTTCTCACATCTACCAATCACTGTCCATCAATTTCCCTGTGCCAATGGAGGCTCTAGCTTAACCCAGGACCGCCCATAGGCTTTGCACATGTCTGTTGAAGGTCATATTTTCAAATAATTAAATCTTTGCTCCTTTGCTACAGCCCTTTCTAAATCCTGTTAACCTGAGTAGGGTAGAGATTGGAATAATTAAATTTTGATCTAGGCTGCAGCCCTTATTCAATCCTGTTAGGACTGAGTGGGGTGGAAATTGTATTTTCCAAGGCCTGGTTCTGTCATTTCAAGTATCTCCATTGTATCAATTCTAAAATCAATCATGACTCAAAGAAATTCCTGTTCTATGCTTAAGCATAGGTCAAAGTCCTTTCCATTGTTCAGCAAAAGGTTTCTGTCCTAAAGTAATCTTAAGAAGGGAGGAGAAGGAACCTCCCATGCCAATGGGGTTCACATTCCAATAGTCAAGACCCACTATCAATAGGAAATTTTCCAAGTATGAAATATCCCAATGGTGAAATTTCCAACATTTATAAGTCTAAGAAATTTTGAGGTTTACAGGGATCTACGGGAAAGAACACTGTCCACATTCAGAGGAAAAACTGTGGGAGTAGAAACACCAAAGAAAAACAATTGCTTGATTACATTGGTCGAGGGGGATATAATTGAGGATATAGACACTAAAGGAACATCCTAGTGCAAACATAAACAGCATGGAAATAGGTTCTGATCAAGGACACATGTAATACCTAGTGGAATTGAGTGTCAGCTACAGGAAGGTTGGAGGGAGGGAAGGGAAGGAAAATATGGTTCTTGTAACCAAGGAATAATGCTCTAAATTGACTAAATAAAATAAAAATAAATAGATGTTACTTAAATTTGGATAAAAAATCGTATCAGAGAACATGGAGAAATTATGACAGTTTGGCCTTTCCCTCTCTCTTAGTTAGAAATAGGTTGGGTATCAGATAACTGATCAGTTAAATATAATCATTAGAGGTAGACTTGTTCCTAAATTGGAGAGAAATGTATAAGCATTAGCATTTTTTTCTTGGACACTTCCTTTTTTCAATTGTTTTAAGAGATAGCAATCTGTCAGAGGAAGGAAGGATATAGTGAAAATTAAAGGTGTTGTAAAAATAAAAATATTTTTTAACAACTTTCACTTTCAAGTTACTTAATAGATTACACAGATGATGGTCAAAACAATATAAGAGATGAAAGAAAAGGATTGTATCACTTATACAAATGGTAAATTGTAAAACCAACTCTCTCTGACTCAGGTTGATGGGCCAAAATGGTGGCCTCCGTCCTGGATCTATGAATAACACAATCTGACTGCTATAGTTATGTAACAAAAGTTTTAATATGATAAATAAAACAAGGATTGAGTATGGGAAGAAGGGCCAAGGTAATTCCCTAGCTCTAACAGGTACATTACTCCACTATCTGAGCTAGGAGGCTCGCCTTCTGTTCTTGTTGTTGTCTAACACCCTGACTTGTCTGTCTGTACCTCAAAATTCCCTATATCTAGCTTCCCTGAAAAGGGCCACTCCCAAACAGTCTTTGGTAAGGATAGGATAGTTCAGGTTTGCTGGACAAGGGTTGACTGAATGGCAGAGTCAACCAAGGCCCACAGCCCTCAGGCTGTAAGTTTCCTTGAACACAGACAGAATCAAGTCACTCTTCAGGCTGGCTTTTCTCACAGGACACTGTGAAGATTAAATTGAACTCTCCCCTGATTGTGAGAAATTAATTAACTCTTCCATGATTGTGAAAATGAAATTAATTAACTCTCCCCTGATTATGAAGATTAAATTGTAACCCCTGCTTATTTTTAGATTTAATCACCAAAGGTATAAATGTCCCATTCACACTTGAGTGGGGAAGGTCTATGACCCACATGTGCAATAGTGGGTGACACATCAGAATTAAGCTAACTTCCCATAGGCAGTCTTAAAGCAAAGCTTCAATTGTTATTGGTAGACGTAAAATTAGAGGAAGTGACACAAAAGAAGTGTTTTTAAAAGGAGCTGTCACTTCCTGTGAGAGTGAGTTCTTCATTCTTTGGAGTGGAGACTAGAGATTTCTTCTGGAGTTCTACTTGGAGTGGAGGCTGAAGAAAAATCTGCTGACTGGACCTCAGACCCTGTTTCTGGTGAGACTGTTGGATTGACATGTGGTGAGTGAAAGAGCTGACTCCTTTCCTGGATTTTTCTGAAGAGACTTTCCTAGGGCCTTGGCTTTGCTAAGGCCAGCTGAAACTAACTCCCCCTGCCCAGGTTGAGCCAGGGGCTAGGAGTCAATTACTTAGTGCTTAGGCTAGATATCTTACCCTATCCTTTCTCTGATTTTCTTACTTAACTCTTCCTATATTTTGTAAAAAAAATGTAAAAAAAAATCTTTGGAATAAATTAAATTCCTGGTGACCATACTCATGAATAATCAAATCCAAACCTTTTTATATAATTAACCCTTCTTTTCCCCCTTACAACACAAATGTATCTTAAACTGCAAAACAGGAACCAAAGAGGCAAAAGCAGATAGAAGTATAAATTCAGTAGCTGGAAAGCTGGTCAGAGGACCTCAACTATCAGGTCAAAACTGCTTCTCTCAGGAAAGTTGGCTATTTCTCACAAGAAGTGCTCCTTCCAAATTCCAAAACAAAAGGAACTCAGCTCCCCCCTCCAGGCTTTAAGTTCTCTCTTTATTTTGTCCTGACATTCCTTTGGAACCCTTTTCCCTTGAGTTCCATCCGTCAGCCACTTGCTTTGCAACTTGTATCTTTTGCAACTTAATCTTGTTATTTCTCTATTCTAATAGAGATAATTTGCAAAAGGTAACAAAGACATAGACTTTCCAAATTATCTGAAAGTATATTGATGGAAACACTACAGGATAAAAAAGGTAGTGAGAAGGTGCACAATCTAAGCATCTCAAAGGAGAATAGACTCAGAAGAGAAAGATCAAGTTTCAAGGGAAGAAAGAAAATAAAAAATGCAAATGAGCAAAAATCCTTCATTAAAACATGATTGACCAAAATAATTTTTAAATATATTAGTGAATTAGAATCAACCACAGTCTCACAAATGAAACAATATTGGAATTCTTGTAAATCACATCAAAAGTAGATGATAAAACACTAGAGGATTTTACATCTAAAGATTTAACTTTATTTAGAAGAGTCTTTATCCATAGGAAAGGGATAAGAAAAATGATACTGAAACAAAATGATGACAGCTTTATCTTCCCCTAAAGTATGCTTAAGTATGGGTGGAGTAGAGTTCTCATATTCCTGATCAAGTCCCTTCATTGTTTAAAATGGGGAATGGTCTTAACCAAGTGTTCTGAAGTAGGGTCTGAGAATTTTTAAGATTCACAGTAACTCATATCTAATCATTCACCAAATCATACATATTCTATTTCCACATAATCTCTAATATCTAATAATATAGCTTATGTCAAGTAATGTACCTAATAACCTATTTTTTCTAGTTACTCCAAAACCATAATAGATCAGATTCTGATCACGTTTTAACAGGAATATTGACTAGCCTCCCATTTTGATTCTCTGTGTATACCAGCTCCCACTTCCAATTGCTCCTCCATAACACTAATGATGACTCAAGACCCTTACATGATTTATTCATGAGACTTTTAAAGCCCTTCAAAATTGGTCACCAGACTATCTTTTAATTCCAATTATATCTTACTCTTCTATTCTGCCTATTCTGTCAGTTGGTCAATTAAGCTTCTATTTATGAACAAAGTACAAGAAAGAATGAACAAAGGAGAGGATGGAAGGAAGGAAGGAAGGAAGGAAGGAAGGAGAGGAGGGATGAAGGAGAGGAAGGAAAAAAGGGATGAAGGAGAGGAAGGAAAAAAGAGATGAAGGAAAGAACGAAGGAAGGAACAAAGGAAGGAAGGAAAACAGTCTGACATCAAAGTGATTACAATATAATGAGGGAAGACAAATTGAAAGGAAGAGTAGGAGTAGTAGGCAGGGGAGGAAAAGTAGAAACCAGGGATAATACCTAGCTTGGAGGAGGGGTTGAAAGTCAATCAGAGAAGTCACACAGTAATGCAAACAGATGAAAAATGAGGAACTCTTGTTCCAGGCAAATTGACCTACTTGCTGCTCCTCTAACAACATATTCTATTTCTTGTCTTCATCCCCTGTCATCAGCTATCCTATATTTTTTCAGCAGATAATTTTCTTACCTCTGCTGTATCATCCCATAGCTCTTTTCAGAGCTCAGCTGAATTGACACTTTCTACCATTTTCTTTACCTGGTTTTTCCAAATGTTAATAACTCCTCAACAATCATTTTATATTTATTTGTAAATATGATATAAAAGAATTTTGAAAGAATATACCCATTACTTTTTTTGAATCAATGAAATAGTAATATATTTCTTGAGGCATGAATTTCTTGAGGCTATGTGGATAGGTCTTGATTAGTGAGAATAATGAATTCCCTCAAGTTACAACATATATTTAAATTTATACTTTTCCAGCTTATAGATATGTAAAATATGACAGTATGACAGTTTGTTTATCCCAATGGAAATAAGCTGCTAAAATTCAAATGATGTGCCCACTTCAGGAACATTCATCATCTACACTAATGAAAACCTAGTTATAGGATCAATTTGTGTCACGATTGAATATTGGTCATTCCTTGAGGGGTAACTTTCTTATCCGTTCTTAGGAATACATTTAAAATATTAATGTTTACTGGAATAATGGAACAGTAGAAAAGTAGCAAGGAAGAAATTGTTAGATCACTATATTATACAAAATAGTATTATAAGTTCAAAATGGGATATATTACTTGAATTTTGAAAGTCACCACTTAATAACCTTAGAAGAAAACCAAATTAGGAATCTTTCCAAAATATTGACTTTGGAACAAGTTCTTAATTAAAAAAGAGATCAAACTAATCACAAAAGCTAAGACATAAATTTTAATTAGAATGAAATATTAAAAATGTTGTTCTATGAACAAAATCAATACAGCTAGTATAAAAACAATAAAAGTTCATTGATATCTGAATCTAATAACCAATACATATAGGGAAACCAACACAAACATATAAAATTAATAGTCATTCTCTCAACAAATAGTTCTCAAAAGAATGACAGTGACCAACCAAGATGGTCCAGGAAAAAGAAACAACATATTCCAACTCTACCTTTCAATCACTCAAGCAAATTTCTAAAAGGAGCAGCAGATCAAATGTTAACTGAAAACCACCTCTTGGATTCATTAGCCTGCTTCAAATCTCAGTAAAAATCCCACCTTTTCTGAAAGAGAACTTTTTTTAATAGTCCCTATAGCTATAGATTTCCCTCTGAGATTTCCTTCCATTTTTACTGAACATAAATTGAATCTCAATAATTCTTTAAAAAAATTTTTCTTCATTAAATGTCTGATCCTTGATAGTAGGAATCTTGATTGCCTTTCCATGTCTCACCAGCTATACAGTAACTACTTAATATTTTCTGATTGAATGAATGAATGCATTAATAAATTATAAAAATAAATCCCACAGAAGTGAAAAAATCATTTCTCTATATGTTTTGAAGATGTTGGTGATTTTTGATAAGGGTAGAGATATGGAACATTGCAGATACTGTCATCTCTGACAGTTGTTGGCTAATATTATCAAATTGCCTCTTTTCTTTCATTTTTATTATTTGAAATAACTGAAGGCTCTCTGAATAGTAAAGAAGGAATATAGTAAGAAGTAAATATAATATAGAAGCAAATAGTAACAATATTTATTTTAACAAAATAAAAGTCATTAATGTATTTGATCTTTAGGTTTCCTGTACTGACATCCATAGTTTTAAAGGATAGAAAAATGTTTTAAAAATAGGAAAAAATTCCAATGTGAAAATAGGAAGTAGGGAGCCATGACAGAAAGAAGGGAAATGTAGGGCAAAAATAAATGGTTTCAGACCCAGGGAAGAATTCCAGAATGTGGCATAAATTGAAAAGGGAACAAGGAGAATTTTTGAGAAGGTTGATTTAGTCCCAATGAATTTACTTCCCAAGTTGTTATAAACACCAAAGGCTCCATTCTTGTCTCTTTCTCCATAAACAGAAAGTTCCAATAAATCTCTTAACTTACGCTCTCCTTCCTAAGCAATCTCTTTAATGCACCTTTTACTTCTGCATTTCTTAGGCTATAGATCAAAGGGTTAAGGGTAGGATTAAAGAAGCTGTAAAACAAGAAAAGAATTTTCTGTAGCTCTTCAGAGTTCTTGGATTTGGGGGTCATGTAAATGATGATGGCACTACCAAAAAAAAGTCCGACCACAGAGAGATGAGAAGAGCATGTAGAGAAGGCTTTCTTTCTTCCTGTCCCTGACTGGATTTTCAGGATAGCACCAAGGATACGTGTATAGGATGTTAGTACTAAACAGAGGGGTACAACTAAGATAAGCACAGAGGCAATAAGACTGACCACTTTGTTCAGCCATATGTCTGCACAGGCAAGTTTCAGTACAGAAAGAAGTTCACAGAAGAATTGGTTGATTTCCCGAGGTCCACAGAAAGGCAATCTAAGCAGGAGAACCACCTGGACCAAAGCTAGGAGAGATCCACATGCCCAAGATGTGATGGCCAATGCAATACACACTCCCCAGTTCATAATGAGAATGTACCTAAGGGGATGGCAGATGGCCACATAACGGTCATAGCTCATTGCTAAAAGCAGAAAACATTCAGTGTGGGCAAATGTCAAAAAGAAAGAGTTCTGCATGATGCACCCTGCAAAGGAGATGGGCATGACTGGATCTAGGAGATTTACCAGCATCTGGGGGACTGTGTTTGAAGCATAACAGATGTCAACAAGAGCCAGTTGGGAGAGGAAGAAGTACATGGGAGTGTGGAGTCGGGAGTCAAGACAAATCAGACCCAAGATGACCCCATTTCCCAGCAGAGTGAAGGTATAGAAAAGGAAGAATAACCCAAAGAGAATCATCTTCATCTTTGGGCTAACCAGAAATCCCAGCAGAATGAAATCTGTCACTGTAGTCTGGTTATTCTCCATAGCCCTATGATAAAAGCAAAGACATTGAAGGAAAATATTAAAATCATACTTTAATTCACTTCCACTAAATCCCATGAAAACAGTATCTGTTGATCTTTGTCAACAAAGGAAGAAGCCTTCAGCCATTAACAAATATTTTTTAATGATTTCCCAACTTGCTCTCCCTCAGGGAATTTTATAACGATTATTTTGATTTAATATATATCATTGTTCTCCTTCTGAAAATTAAATCTTTTAAATTGTCTGGTAATACAGGAATCCAGGTGTGTGTAGCTTCTCAAAGACACAAAATTATTGTTTAAACTTTGATAAGAAAACTAGATTGAGTGTCTCCTGTGATGGGGCAGGAAGAATATCAAACTGTCTTAGGAAAGGAAATGATTCCAATTGCTGTTTTCCCTCTAATCCTCAATGAGGTGATAAATTCTCTCAGAGCCATTGGAACAATTGCTCTGGATCAAGAGCAGATAGAAGTCAGGATGTATTATTACTGCCACCCACTAACTAAAGCAGAGTAGATCTGCCTTTCACACACTCTACTCAAAAAAGAGATTTGCTGTCTATGCTGTCCATATAAGCCCAGGTTTAATTGGGAATGAATGATTCTGTTACAATGCATTATGAATGAGTCAAAGTTCTTAAATGCTTAGGTCACCTATATAATGGGTGGGACCACTTTGCTTTGGACAGTTGCACTTAAGTCAAACTTTACCTTTCTTTTCAGAGTTCCAATTAACAATTTCCCATCACCTGCCAAAACACCTCAAATAGTTTGAAACAATCCCTTTCAGAAAGCCTCCACTGTTGTTCACACACACACACACACACACACACTCAGTTGGTAATCACATATTTTTCATTAAAAGTCACAAAACACTAATTTTATTACAATCTATTATACTTAACATATGAAATTTTGCATTACAAATGTCTTATTCTTATAATAGACTGTGCTCTTTGAGAATAGTATCAAGTCAAATATGAATTTTCTGTCTTCTCATGTGCTACAGAGTATCTGTATATGTCAAGTACTTAAAATATTGTTCCTATTTAAAGAAAGGCAACTTGATACTCAACACAAAATCTTGATCATTATTAGAGCCCAGACTATCAGCCTTTTTAGGTGGGATAATTGTCAGAATTTATTGTTGCAAGGTTCCAAACAAAGATTCTACTTCTCCTTTCAAAAACCACCTGAGGTTTATTCCAGTTCTACCAATTCTATGAATAATTAGATTCGCCAAACATTTATTTTCATTAGCCTCTGGTTCCCCAGTGTTTTGTATTCTTCATATCTGTATTCCTCATGCTATGATGAAGGGCCTCAATGCATTACTGTCTATACTGTTAGAAAGGAAAATATTTCCCACTGATTCTCTGCCTGGCTGGAGTTAAGAGTCATGTACATGACAATAATATTGCCAAGAAGAAACTAGACAATGAAGAGATGGAAGAAGCAGGTAGATGTAAACCTTAAAATTCCTTAGACTTATAAATGTTGGAAATTTCACCATTGGGAAATTTTATACTTGGAAAATTTCTTATTGATAGTCTATTGGAATGTGAACCCCATTGGCATGGGAGGTTCCTCCTCCTCCCTTCTTAAGATTACTTTAGGACAGAAACCTTTTGCTGAACAATGGAAAGGACTTTGACCTATGCTTAAGCATAGAACAGGAATTTCTTTGAGTCATGATTGATTTTAGAATTGATACAATGGAGATACTTGGAATCAATCTCCACCCTACTCAGTCCTAACAGGATTGAGGAAGGGCTGCAGCATAGATCAAAATTTAATTATTCCAATTTCTACCCTACTCAGGTTAACAGGATTTAGGAAGGGCTGTAGCAAAGGATCAAAGATTTAATTATTTGAAAATATGACCTTCAACAGACATGTGCAAAGCCAGAGACCTCTGGGCAGTCCTGGGTTAAGCTAGAGCCTCCATGGGCACAGGGAAATTGATGGACAGTGATTGGTAGATGTGAGAACTGAGGGGAGGCAACTTGGATGGTTTCCTTAAAGAGAGAGGGGGCTGAAGACTCAGGGTGGTGGTTGAGGAGTTTGTCTGAGTGGTTGGAGTGTTCTCTGAGAAGCTTGCTCTGAAGGAAGCTGAAGGTGGGGGCCTCTGAGACTGTTTCTCCATTTTGGTCACGTGAGTAATAGGGACTGATCTCTTTTCTTTGCCCCAGCAATCTAAGGGCTTGGGCCTTTTGGCCCAGCCTAAACAGAGGGGATATTTAAGCCCTATTCCCTTCTCTCCCCTTTCTCTCTCCCCCTCTCTCTCTATCTCTAATTCCTTTCTTCCTCCTGTCTGTAATTAAACTCCATAAAAGGTTGACTGCTGACTTGAGTTTTCATTTAGGAATTACATAGCTGAATTCCTTGGTGACCTTAAATTAATATATATCAGTCTTTTAAAGTGATTTCCTTGTCACATAGATAAGATTTTCCTTCTTCCTTCCATTGACTAAATTCTAAGAAAAACATATTGGATATGCACATAAGCCATCAGCACAAATGAGGAATAATACATGAGTGTTTAGAGTTGTGAGCCTACATATATAAGCCCCACAATTACCCCAATCCTCACTAGGTCTGAAGGCATATAGAAGAAAAAAGAACATAGAAGGACTTAAATGCATCATTGGGCCAACAAGATAATTCAGAAGAAATAATTCTGCTGCCTTGGTCTAGTAATTTCCGAAACTACAATGATAGAGATTAAAATGTTTTGAACTCCTGACTCTGTACATTTTTAGCAGTGTTTGGAATACAATTGTTGCATAATAAATGTTTGTTGACTGAATTATTAATAGCTTACATTCCCATTAGTGAACTGCTGAATAATTGATCTTGATAAAATATTGTATTATTCTTTTCTCCACAAAATAAAACCTTTAAAACATTTATGTTAACACATGAATCTATGTACATAGCTACCAAATGATTAAAAATGGAATCTTGTTACCTTTGACTCCCCAGTATAAATACCTCCTTTAATGAGAGGTGACATTTCTCAAACATCTTTAGGATGAAAATTACTAAGCTTTTTTGTGTTATACCCCAAAACCTCAATGAGCTGGTAAATGCCTTAAGGTTATTAAGATATTTTGAATAAGGGGCACATGTGTAATTGCTATAATCAATTACATAAATTGGGGTATGTCACCATTTATCATGTTTGTCAAAAATGTGTTACAATAGAAAAAGCATTGACTCTGAAGTCAGTGAATCTGGGTTTGAACGCCACCATTTTATTATTGTATATTACCAGTGTGACTTTCAGTAAGACATATAACTTTGTTTGGCCTCAGTTTCCCCATCTATAAAATTGTGACATTGGATTAGTTGGTATATAAGTTCTTATAGCTGTAAAGCTAGGATTCCATTTTGGATTTTTGTCAATAAACTTATATTACAGAATTAAAAGGTAATTGGCTCATTTGTTACTGAAAATCACACATTTCTCAAAATTCTTGGATGTCACTTTGTAGAAGAGGAAATAATTTTTTTTCATTGAAAAAGAACAAGTAGTTTCACCTTAGCAAAACTTTTTGTTACCAAAACTTGTCAACCACAGCATACCCATTTCTATCAACTCCTCTTACCTCAACCTTTATCCTTGTCAAAATAATTTAAACACTCAAGAAGAACTGAGTATTTCCAAAATGACAGGTGGTGATAAAATGTTTCCTAAAGCTTTGAAGGAAAATAAACTGATTTTTAACATCTGAGAAGTCTTGAAGAGAATTGGAGCACTCACTGAACACTGAAAAAGACCAATGAAGAGTATATTTCTAATGGGAAGAAAAATGACCCCATAAATAATAGAAAATGTAGCCTAATTCCTATTACTTCTATAGAAATAAACATCAAGCAGGTAAAATCACATAAGGTACTAGATTAGAATTGTCATGATATTGTGAAGAATAAATTACATGAGTACAATTTATTTTATTTTCTTAACAGTGCCATATTTAAGAAGAAAATATTAGCTTTGATATATCTCAGGCAAATCGAAGTTTTGCATTCTATCATGTTTGACAAACTTCTCAATGATAGTTAAGGCGTAATAAATATAAAATAGATCTTGTTTTCAACAACTTTGGCTTCTGAGAAAATATATGTTGGATTAAATATTCCTTGGTCTTGTTGCTGAAGAAGTGGGAAAATGCTTTTCTTATTTCTTAAGGGAAGAAATCAACATTGCTTATGACTTTAAAAAGAACAATATATTCATATAAAGCAATTCTCAGATTACTATAAAAATTGCAATTACTTGGACCACAGAGTTGAAAAAATACTAAATAATTTGGAAAGTTGTGAAAGATGCAGATTAAAATTGATAATATATTGATTATTTTCTAGGCTTTGGTTTACAAACAAAAATAGTTTGTCAAAGAATGTTACAAAATATTTTGAGAGCCTCTAAAAACCAACTCTATAGCTGTATGCCTAGATCATTTCTAAGTAGATTGACTTAAAGAAGTAGAGAGGCTAGATTGAATAGATAATGATCAATTATCCCTTCAAAATGCAAGATTCTCTAATGGAAATGTAAGATAAAAAATCATTTTGGAAGAGGAAGAAAATAATGAAAAGTGAAGAAATGAACCATAATTTATTTTATATATGTATCAATATTAGAAATACATCATGGTACAGTAGAAAAAGAGCTAACCTTGAGATCAGAAAGACTTGAATTTAAGATACAGAATATCTGTAATCTTGGGTAAGTTATTTAACTCTTCAAGTTCCCCAGAAACCCTTTAACCGTATAAATTGCAAAGAAGTTGTGAATCTGCATTGGTAGAATTTCCTCATTGGAAATTACTAGTATCAACAAAAATGTCACCTTTGAGGGGCTTAAAACCCTTACCTTCCATCTTAGAATTCATCCTGGATATTGGTTCCAAGGCAGAACAATGGTAAGGGCTGGGCAATGGAGTTAAGCACCTTGCCCATGGCCACGCAGCAAGAAAATATTAGATTTGAACTCAGTACTATTCATCTTGGAACTATCCAGCTACCTAAAAATCTTTCTAATTCAAAATGAAAGTTGGAATTCATAGTTCAATTTGAAAGAATTTAAAATAAAAACTCCACACAACATGCTTTAATTGTCTCATAAGTAATTATGGTATTTTTAAAATTGTCTCATCTGGTAACTTTTCATATTCTGCCATTTATATCATATTAGTCAACATATACTTCATGAGTTTTCTTCCAGATTCCCTATCATAGCCAACAACCCCTTCTTTACATTTCCCTGGCGTCCATAGGAATAAATCCTTTTCTTGTCTGTGAATATTGTTATAGGAAGCTGCTGTCCAAAATAGATTGGAGAAATAAAGGGAAAGCCTGGCAATATGACAATATTTATTGGGATTTGAGAAATGAAACAACAGGGCAAGGTGGGAAGCAGTCATAACCACTTTTTTCTGTCTATGTTTCTGATTCTCTACCTTTTCCTCTCTTTTTGTCTTTCTTTGTGACTCTTTCTCTGTCTACCTCTGTCTCCTCCTTTGGTCCTGTTTCTCTCTCCAATCAGAAGTCACTTTGATAGGATATATGTACAGAAAACTGCCAAGAATTGGCATCATCCTTAAAGAAGACAGAAAAAGCAGTTTTTCAAACTTTGTCCTCCTTTCCAGTATATTGATCTACAAAAGTGTGAAATATTTTTTTTCTACAAACCTAGCTTCTACATGATTCAGGTTCTGTCCAGTGTTTCACAAAGAAAGCTTTGTTCCTTTAGACTATCACTGTCTTTTACTATAATTCTCTCACACAGATCTTTTCTCATATCCTAAAACAAAAACTAAACACCAAACATATCAAAGAGTCTTGTCCACATACAGTATGAAATCTTTCTAATATGTTTTACTGAAATATCTTACTAATTTAAGATATTGATGAGTAGAATTGGAACCTTAACAGAAAGTGACCTCTGTCCCCTTCAAATGTATATTGGCATGGGGCAGCTTCATAGCTCAGTGGATAGAGTCAAGTCTGGAGGCAAGAGGTCCTGAGTTCAAATATGATCTCAGATAATGACTACTTATGTGACTCTGGGCAAGTCACTTAACCCCCATTGCCTAGCCCTTATCACTCTTCTGCCTTAAAACCAATACAATGCAGTAATTCTAAGAAGGTCTTTCAGGGTTTTTAAGAAATGTATATTGGCATAATTCATAGCAATATTAGAAAGGAATAAGAGCTCCAGGGAGGGCAATTTTTGAGCTGTGGTTGATGACCTCCCTCCCTCTGGCTTTCTCTTAGGGAAATTCAAGAATCCTTCCTGTTTTTCCTAGAATTACCTATGGTTAATTTCTGGAGCTTTTTATTATGACCTCCAAACATAGAAGGTTTCTGGGTCGTTTTTAAAAGTTTCTTTATCAAATAACATTAACATGCTTCCAATCACTCCTAAGAGTTTAGTACAAGGGAAGAATCACAGGATGATGACAAACCACTTCCCATGAAGAAAAATCTTACCACTCCACAGAGAACCTTAAGACTGGTTGTCTTTTTAAGAATCTCTTGAACTTAGAATTCTGAAGAACACACCAGAGGATGTAGTCTCTTTATACCTAACAGAGTGCAAGAAATACAAAACTAATTCCCCTGCAAATCTTACTCACTTTAATAATCATGCACAGGGACACATGCACATTCTCATCATGCATTAGGTAGAAAGTAAAGAAAAGCAAAGCTAACGCATTATCATTTCTAATACTCCCATGTAATTGAAGAATCCTAGTTGAGGAAGTCTAAAGAAGATTTAATGATCCTCAAGAGAATTTATTAAATACTTACTCTTAATTTTTAATTAGGAGGCTTACTGGGGAAACATTCCCAGTTGTACAGTAAAAGGGAACTCTAAGTTCTGACCCTCTAGGGCAGAAGTAGAGAACCCTGTAGAGATATGGTCCCTCTAGGATAGTAACTATTCTGGCCCTCACTTCACTGGGATTGTAACAAGTGGAATTTGGTTATATATCAAAAGGACAAAGCACAGGAAATCTAAAAGACTGGGATACTCTCAAAGTTATGTCTCTTTGATATGTTGAATCTTGGTTTTCTACCTGAAGATTATAACTTTTGGAGCAGGAAATGAGCAAAAAAAACATGAAATTCAATTCCTTAATTTTACAAATGAGTAAACTGAGGCCCAAAAAATTCAATGAAACGTTTAAGGTTTCACAAGTAGTAAGTGGCTGAGCTGGCAGTTGTGGAAAGGAAACTAGAACAAGTTCTGTACTTTCTGCCACTAGGTTGGAACAAGCAACAGTGTGAATATTAGAGAGAGAGAAAATTGTCAAGACTGACAGTAAGCAGGGGAAGGGGCAACTGGGAGGGGCAGTTAGGTCTTGTGAATAGCACTTCCTTCCTACCTACTTTCCTGGCTTCCTAGTGTTGGAGGTAGGAGGTGCTTGGTTCTTCCCAGTCTCTGGATAGAAGTTCTTCTACTTTGTTCAGCCCGAATAGGCTCAACCAACTCTGAAGGTCAGAACTTTTCTTGTTGTTTGTTGTCTAGTGCAAGATTTTGAAATTAAATTCAATAATTAATAGTGATTTAGAGCATTTTTTGACAAAAGTTATTTCTCTATTTGAGAACTACATGTTCATAAGCGTTGATCATTGACCAATTAAAAATGACTGATATACTTACAAATTTGACTCAGTTCTCTAAATATTTGAGAAATAAAGCCTTTGTCTGAGACACTTTATTTAATATTTCCCCCAATTTGTTATTTCTCTTCTAATCTTGGTTTTCTTCCTTCTTTTTTCAACCAAATTAACCAATTGTTTATTTTGTTGCTTTGTATCATAAAGCCCTTGTCTTATTTAGTGATCAATAGTTTAGTTACTTTCAGTTTTATTGATTTCTCTTTTGATTTTCAGTATTCCCAATTTGGTGTTTAGTTGGAGATTTTGAATTTATTTTTTCCTATTTTTTTTTGGTTGTTGTTATTGCATACCCAGTTCATTCTGCTTTTTTTCTTCTTTATTGATATTTAGAAATATATAATTTCCCCCAACTATTGCTTTTTGGCTGCATCCCCAAAATTTTTGTATGTGGTATTCTCATTGTCATTCTCTTTATGAAATTATTGATTATTTCTATGATTTATTCTTTGACACACTCATTCTTTAAATAATATTATTTAAACTCCAATTAATTTTAGTCTTTCTACAATCCTTTGTTGAAGATAATCTCATTACATTATCATCTAAAGAGCAGGCATTGAGTATTTCTGCTTTTCTGCCTTTAATTGTAAGGCTTTTATGCCATAATATATGGTCAATTTTTGTTAAGGTATCATGTACTGCTGAGAAAAAAAAGATATATTCTTTCCTATTCCAATTTAATTTTCTCTAGATCTGTCATATCTAACTTTTCTAAAATTGTATGCTCCTCCTTCATTTCTTTCTTGCTTATTTTTTGGATAGCTTTATGTAGTTCAGAGAGGGGAGGTCCCCACTTGTACAGTTTTACTTTCAATTTCCTCCTGCAATTCATATAACTTCTCCTTTAGGAATCTGAAAGCTATGCCATTTTGCAAATATATGGTCAGTATTGAAATTACTTCATTGTCTATGATACATAAAGATGTAATTTCCTTCCTTCTCCTTTTAATTACTTCAATTTTTACTTTTGGTTCATCTTAGATAATGATTAATGCCCCTGTCTTCCTTACTTCAGCTAAAGAATAATGGATTCTGCTCTGGCCCCTTACCTTTACTCTAGATGTGTCTCCCTACTTTAAATGTGTTTTTTGTAGACAACATATTGTGGAATTCTGCTTTTTAATCTATGCTGTTATCTTCTTCCATGTTATAGGCAAGGTCACCCCATTCACATTTATAGTTATGATTATAATTTATTTTCATTTATCTTATTTTTCCTGTTTATCCTTCTCTCTCTCTTTACTTTCAGCCTTTCCTTGTTCACCAACATTTTGCTTTTAACGACTGCTTTCCCCAATTTACCTTCCTTTTTGTCTATTTCCTGGAGTCTTCCTAATAGTTTTTGTTTAAATAATAAAAATAATTTTATTAGTAAAAGTATTTCATTCCTTTGTATTCCTTGTATTACCTTGATGTTGAAAAGCATTATTTCCCTCAGAGTAGCTTTTGGGGAGAAAATGGTCTTACTGTTCCTTCAAATTAAGAAAGTTACTTCATATATTAGAAGAATTGATAATAACGCCAGCTGTTAAGTTTTTTAAAAGCTTTTCCTTGTTTCTGGGAGTTAATTAGGCTATTTTATAGCAGCAAGTTGAGTTTAGCATTTACATTTTTTCTGACTCCAGTTTTGCTTGCATGTGACTGATGAATTTGATTGGTCCTTTTAATGATTATTGAAAAGCTTGATTTTCTGACACCAACCACATTGCGACATCTTCAACAGTCATTGAATTCTCTTTAAGAGCTACATATTTTGCATATTACCTTCATGTAATATATGTATCTATATACATACACATATATTTAAAACCTAGTGAATTTAAAATACACCAAAAGAGAACAGTGAATCATGTGTATTATATAATTGAAAATCTGTTACCCTAAAAAAATGAACTACATTTCCTGGGAGCCCAACAACTTCCTGTTATTACATACTTCCTGTAGACAGGGGATATTAGGCAAAGACAAGGAGGGTCCCAGTCTCTTTGGTAGTGGTAAGAGCAGGGATTTTAAATGGGCTAATCAGCCATGGGCACATAGTCTTTATTTTGTATCCTCTTTATTCCTTGATTTCTAATGATCATTAATAAATCTCCAAAAATATAATATTTTTATTATTAAGATTTAATTTTAATTTTTACATTTTTGGCAACCACTGGTCAAAGAAGAACTTCTCAGTTTTTACAAGATAGCCTAGATAATTTTGATTTTAAACCACATTTCTCCTGCCAAGACATTTTGCCCCTACCCACTCACCCCCTTCTGGCAAAGTCTAAAAGAACTCCAAACTCCCTTCAGAGCAGCTGCTATACTTCTGCCATCCCCACCTTTTGTCCAGTTGCTCTCTCTACTGGCCTTGTAGTTTTAGTTTGAGACTCTTGGAAGAGAAAAGATAAGCAACTTCTCTCACCTATCTGCCCAAGTCAGCATTCCTGTTGCCAATACTGTCTGCTCCTAATCCTGCTCTTGCCCTCGGCCTCCAGCCCCCAGAAATCCTCCTAATCTCTGGCCCTACTCCTACTCCTGATCCTGAATTAGCCTTCACCCTGACCCTGACCCCAACAGCTATTGCTGATCTTTCTGGGCTGCTGATTGCTGCTGCTGAGAAGCTAGGAGTTCTTGGAGCCACTCTCTGGACAGCTGACAAAAACTGGGGTGTGTTTTCCTGGGGGCAACAATTAGCCCCCCTGTCCATGTGGCAGTGGAAACAAACTGCTCCCTAGCATTTTACCTCAGGGGGGAAGGAGAAAGGAAGAAGGAAGTTACTCTTCCAAGCAAGAAGCAAATTACAAGCATGGTGTACTCTATGAAAGAGCAGTATCTTGCTTATTTCAAACAGCTTCTACAATTCATGAGTGCACTGATCCTTTCACTTATCTTGCCTGAGATTCAGGGAAGAAATTCATCTACCTAGAACCCTTTGCTATTTGGGCCTGCCCAGTCTCTAAGATTCATCCATTTTGAGATTCCTCAAACATGTTCTACCTTGCTATGGGAAATCCCACAGTTCTGACAAAAGAAATCTGAACGGAGAGATAAAGGAACTTTAAAGAAACTGGAGGTGAAAATTTTAAACCTCTTCAGACTCCATTGTATTACAAAAGTCTCTGTATTTTGCTGGTTATCTTCTTTAGGATTTAATTTTGTTTTAAGCTCATATATTAATATATTCAATACTATTCTGTTACACTGAATCAGTTTAATCTACTGTTTTTAACTATTAGTTATATTGTTGCCTTTCCCCTATAACTATACAGAACAAAATATTGTAAAGTACATAAACAGCGTTTTCTTCCATTTTGCATTTGTTAAGTGTCAGATAGATGATGGATGAACTCAACTTGGCTAACAACCTTTAGAGAATTTAATGAGCTAAATATCTCAAATTGATTTTAAGGGTTCTATTTTTCAATAACTCTGACTGATCATTTTGCCTGATTCTGAGTTATTTGTAACAAGAAGTAAAGAGTCTATTTTAGTAGCTGAAGTGAGGCACTATTATAATTCCCACCTCCCACATTTGTAAAAATGTGAATGGATGGGACATAACAGTCTCATACTAAAGGAGCTAGGAAGTCGATCCCAGGGTGTGGTACTCCTGGATGGATCCCAAGAGGGAGCATCTCTCATTAAAACTCTTCAGCTCAATCTACCCTTCCACCAAAATGATCTAGATTCTTGGTGACAGTTTTAGACCCAATATCAACAGTACAGAGGATTGTTTTTTTCTAGACTCCCCTGCCACATTTTTGTAATTATGGCAGTAATAGATTTTTAAAAATATCTCAGCCAAGGTTGAAACATTGCTACACCTGAAAAACTTGTGACAAGTATCCATTAGATTCTAAGATTTTTTAAAAATGTCATACAGAAGCCTCATGTGAATCCTAATGATAGTGGGTTTGTTTACTATCATTATTAAATGGACTATTATAACTTTGGGGATTTTGATGCTTTTTTGATGTTCATTACCTATTGTATTACTGTTCTTTATTTAAAAAAATCTGTTACTTTGTAAACAGTGGATCATGGTCAAGCTTAAAAAGGACATGGATCTCTTTTTTGGTGAGAAACCTTTGTATGCTACCTTTCTTAGTTGACACAGCATGTCAATCATTGTACACTATATATTTTTTATTTTTAAAACTCTTTTATTATTGTTTTTGCTTGCATGTTGTAAAAAATAGAATCGAATACAGGACTACAATCCCCACGAGCCTTTGCTCCACTTCCCCAGAATGCCTTGTAATCTCACCTGGGACAAGATAGAGAAGGTATTTAAGCAGATTCAAAGGCTTTTGAGGGCTCTTGCACTCTTGGACTTCCATTTGGGGCAGATGTGGCTCTTTCCATAATGTAGGTGTAAACCTCAAAATTTCTTAGACTTATAAATGTTGGAAATTTCACCATTGGGAAATTTCATACTTGAAAAATTTCCTATTGATAGTGGGTCTTGGCTATTGGAATGTGAACCCCATTGGCATGAGAGTTTCCCCCTCCTCCCTTCTTAAGATTACTTTAGGACAGAAACCTTTTGCTGAACAATGGAAAGGACTTTGACCTATGCTTAAGCATAGAACAGGAATTTCTTTGAGTCATGATTGATTTTAGAATTGATACAATGGAGATACTTGGAATCAATCTCCACCCTACTCAGTCCTAACAGGATTGAGGAAGGGCTGCAGCATAGATCAAAATTTAATTATTCCAATCTCTACCCTACTCAGGTTAACAGGATTTAGGAAGAGCTGTAGCAAAGGATCAAAGATTTAATTATTTGAAAACATGACCTGCAATAGACATGTGCAAAGCCAGAGACCTCTGGGCGGTCCTGGGTTAAGCTAGAGCCTCCATTGGCACAGGGAAATTGATAGACAGTGATTGGTAGATGTGAGAACTGAGGGGAGGCAACTTGGATGGTTTCCTTAAAGAGAGAGGGGTCTGAAGACTCAGGGTGGTGGTTGAGGAGTTTGTCTGAGTGATTGGAGTGTGCTCTGAGAAGCTTGCTCTGAAGGAAGCTGAAGGTGGGGGCCTCTGAGACTGTTTCTCCATTTTGGTCACGTGAGTAATAGGGACTGATCTCTTTTCTTTGCCCCAGCAATCTAAGGGCTTGGGCCTTTTGGCCCAGCCTAAACAGAAGGGGTATTTAAGCCTTATTCCCTTCTCTCCCTTTTCTCTCTATCTCTAATTCCTTTCATCCTCCTATTGTAATTAAACTCCATAAAAGATTGACTGCTGACTTGAGTTTTCATTTAGGAATTACATAGCTGAATTCCTTGGCGACCTTAAATTAATATATATCAGTCTTTTAAAGTGATTTCCTTGTCACATTGTGGCTGATCACACGGGAGTCTAAAGAATCCTCTCAATAAACTTTTGAAATTCCTTGCCTTTTTACTATACCGTCTCACACTTAGTCCCTTTTTTAACAAAAAACTTGGCTTAAAGACACAGCTGCTAGAACACGTGAGTATAAAAAACTTTTTCTCTCTTCTCTTTTCTCCTTAAGTTAAATTGGAATCAGCAGTTTTTCTTTTTCTTCCCTTTAATCTTAAGGGACAGCTGGGTAGCTCAGCAGATTGAGAGCCAGGCCTAGAGACAGAAGGTCCTGGGTTCAAATCGGACCTCGGATACTTCCCAGCTGTGTGACTCTGATAGACAGAAAACAGCTGTTTTAAATCTCAGCAACAGGACTCTAAAGTCCTGGCTGGAAGAGCTGTTTCTATTGTTTCGAAATATCCTTTCCCTTAAGGAACAACTCCTGGATTAGAAAAAAAAACCCTGTGGAAAGTTTGTTGCTTTGCCCTGCTCCCCACATGTTTTGTGAAATTACAAAATATATATATATATAAAATGAGTACTACATTCTTTGACAATTATATGGCAGCTGAAGAATTAGGGGCATTGAGGAATGAAGGATACCTCCAAATTTTTATATTAATAGGTACTGTCATTTTTGTACTCCTCAATACTATATTTAGAGATGCTAAAATTAAAAAAATGAGGATAAAATAGAAAATATTGAGGATAAAATAGGAAATATTGAGGATAAAATAGGAAAAATTGAGGATAAAATGCAAGCCCAATTAGAAGATCTAAAAAGTTTCTTACAGGATCAATTGGCAAACAACCACTCTACCAGAAACAGACCTGTTTCTGAACCTTTGAATGAGGAAATTTCCTTCCCTGAAATAGAGATGGAAAACACCTTCCCTATAGCCCAGTTAACAGACTGCTTCTCTCGTGTAGTGCAAATCTTGTCTGAATTTAATCCCCAAAACCCTTCCCCTGAAATCCCAGTTTCTCATGTTCCTTCTCCTACAGAAAACCAAATTCCAATGCAAGGGAGATCTTATCCTCCTAGAGAAACCTGTCCTTGTCAAACTGACCCACAGGTACAAAATTCAACTAGAGGCCTGTTTCCTCTAAGAGAAGTACCTGAAATAGGACGGAATGGGGATGTGGTGACTTTAAGACATAGGATACCATTTACTCCCCAAGAAATAAATGAATTTACACGAAATATCCCCACATATGAACAAGATCCTTTTCTAGTAACAAAAAAGATGGGAGACATATTTTTTCAGTATAATCCGTCTTACAAGGACGTTGAGAACTTACTACAGGCTTTTTTAAGTGAACATGAAAAAAATAAAATAATTGCCCATGTCAACAAAACCCGGGGGCGTAATGCAGCACATTGGCCATCTCAGGATCCAGAATGGGACTATAACAATCCTGAGGATTATCTACAACTATACCGTTGTAGAGAGGCCATCCTCACGGCAATGAAGGAATGTGCAGACAGTACAGATAAGTGGAAAGAACTGGAAAAAATTAAGCAAAAAGAAGAAGAAACACCCTCTAGATTTATGGATAGAATTATCGAGTTTGGGGACAGATACTTAGATTGGTACTTAACTAAAGAGAGTAGTTTAAGACAAGTTAGAAGAATCTTTGTAAACAACTCTTGCAAAGCAATTAAGAATTATTTTAGAACACAATGCCCAAGATGGTCAGATATGGACCTTGAAGAATTGCGAAAAACAGCTATATATGTTTTAAAGGGAAACAAGGAAAAGGAGGAAGAAAATAATGATGACAAAGAGGAAATAAAGAAAAAAATGAGATATTTAATAGATAGGATGACTAAATTAGAAAGTAGGCATGATAATGAACCAACGACAATTGCCCCTCTCCAGAAATCCAATTATCAATCCATTACTTGCCACTTCTGTGAGAAGAAGGGCCACAAAATGATGGAATGTAGAACCTTTCTTAAGATGATTGGAAGGAATACACAGTTTAATAATAGCTTTAGAAATAATAACTATAGAAATGATGATAATGGTCATAGAAACCAGAATTCAAGAGATTCTAGAAATTATAATAATGACTATGGAAATAACTATAATGAATATAGAAATAAGAACTTTAGAAACCAGAATTATAGAAATAGGAATTGGGAAATTAATGACAATGCTCAAATTGAAGAAAATTATAATGATAATGAACAACAACAATATATGAGAAATGGCGCTCGTCCAAAAAATACTCAAGGTACTAATGACCCTCAGAGACGTGCCCTTCAGGGGGGTGCCAAAGGAATATCCCAAACACAATGATGGTGTCCGGGGGGGGGCTGGGGCACAGGAATCAGAGGATACAACCTTTGATTTCCCAGACCCTGATGTCCTACTACCCGTCGTCCCTATCCACTGCCCTCCCCATACTAATGAACCCCATGTTACCTTAAAGGTGGGTAACACCTATTATGATTGTCTATTAGACACTGGAGCTTCCTGGTCTGTATTAAAGAGAACACCTGATTTACAATGTTATTCTATTGGCTCAGAGAATGTAATGGGAGTATCAGGAATAACCCAAAGAGTTAAAAGACTTCCTCCTAGAATGGTGTCTGTAGGACCCCTAGGGGTACAACACTCCTTCCTTTTGATGCCTGACTCCCCTTTAAATTTACTGGGGAAGGACCTTCTATGCAAACTCAGAGCCACAATAACCTGCTCCCCAGATGGCTCATTATCATTAGAAGTACCAGAGGAATCTTTAAATTTACTCCCTGTACTTCTCTCGGAAAACCAGGAGGCAAAAGAGCCTTCCATTTTTGAAATACCTAAAGATATACCGGAGTCTCTTTGGGCCACATCTTCTTCTGATGTAGGCTTACTTAAATCTGCTGTTCCTGTGCAGATAAAAACTAAATCTAGCCCACCTCCTTCTATCCCTCAGTATCCCCTCTCAAAGGAGGCAATTGAGGGTATTACACCAGTTATTAACTCATTAATAGAACAGGGAATAATAATCCCTTGCAAATCTGAATACAACACGCCCATCCTGCCAATTAAAAAACCAAAAAAAGGGCCCGATGGCAAGCACATCTATAGATTTGTACAGGATCTAAGGGCAGTGAATAATCACGTTATAAAGAGACACTCTGTAGTTTCTAACATACATACTATTATTTCATCTATTCCTAGCACAGCTACATACTTTACAGTAGTAGACTTGTGTTCAGCTTTCTTTTCCATACCAATACATGAAAACTTCAGGCATATTTTTGCTTTCACCTGGAAGGGCTCACAATATACCTGGTGTCGGTTGCCACAGGGTTATGTCAAAAGTCCGAGCTTATTTGAGCAAATTTTGAGCCAAGACACAGACAATATAACATTTAAAAATAACAAATTAATCAAATATGTAGATGATCTACTCTTGGCTTCAACAGATGCAAAAACATGTCAAGTAGATAGCAAACACCTTCTTTTGGAATTGCACAAAAGAGGACATAAAATCTCTAAGGATAAAGTTCAATGGTGTCTCCAAAAAGTAGAATATTTGGGATTCATCTTGACTGCGGGTGCTCGTTATATTTCTCCAAAACGAATTGAGAACATTCAAAAATTGAGTGCTCCTACCACTAAGAAACAGCTGAGAGCAATTTTAGGAGCAACAGGGTTTTGTAGACAATGGATTCCTTGCTATGGGGAAATCACTAAACCCCTTATAGCATTAACAAAGGATTCCGTTCCTGAACCCCTCAAATTAGAGCCTGAACACTTGTCAGCTCTATCAGATCTAAAAAAGGCTATCATGTCTGCCCCTGCTCTAGGCATCCCAGATTGCAACAAGCCATTTACTTTATATGTGCATGAGCGAAGAGGAGTAGCCTCTGGTGTGTTAACTCAGACTTTGGGACCTTCTCAGCGCCCAATTGCTTATTATTCTGCCCAACTAGACCCATTAACAGCAGGAGCACCACCATGCTTTAGAGGAGTAGCTGCTACAGCCTTACTAGTAACAAAAACCATTGATTTAGTATTGGGGTGTCCATTAACAATAATGTGCCTACATGAGATTGAAGCATTATTGATAAAACATAGAACGCAGGCATTCTCGGATCAGAGAATTACAAGGTATGAAATAACCTTATTAAATAGTGAAAATATTACCTTGAAATGCTGTTCAACTTTTAACCCTGCCACCTTGCTTCCAGATTTACCTACTTCAGGAGAACCATTACATAACTGTGAAACATTAGTGTCCATGGCAGAAAAGCCTCGAGATAATCTCTTGGACACTCCCTTAGACAATGCAGATCTGATTTTATTTACCAATGGTTCCTCTTTTATGAGGGATGGCATACGTTACACTGGAGCTGCCGTAGTCTCAGAATTTGCCACTGAATGGTCAGCTTCACTACCTTCTAACATTAGCGCTCAAGGAGCAGAACTCATAGCTCTAAAACAAGCTTGTATAATTGCCAAGGATAAAAAGGCAACAATTTATACGGATTCTAGATATGCTTTCGGCATTTGTCACTCAGTCGGGATGTTATGGTTCCAAAGAGGATTTTTAACCTCAGCTGGAAAATCCATAGCTAATGCAGAAATTATTAATGAAGTTCTTTCTGCTCTCAAACTGCCTAAAGCCCTAGCTGTAGTTCATTGCTCTGCCCATACAGGTGGCTCTGACCCTGTCTCTAGAGGAAATGACTGAGCAGATGCCGCTGCAAAACTACCAGCCATAGAAGGACCGGGATTAATTTTAACATTAACAACCACTGATAATTTAAATTTATCACTTTCCTATAATGAAAAGGAAGTGGGAAAATGGAAACAAAAATTTAAAGCAAAACAAATTAATGGAGTATGGGTGTCATCTGAAGGAAAACCCCTGCTCCCTAGAAGTTTCTATAACCAAATTTGTCAATCTATTCATAAAAATGGTCATTTTGGCACCCAGGGCATCGTTGACTCTGTCAAGAGAGTATGGATAGCCCCTGGTATAACTACTATAGCCTCTAAAGTATGTTCAGCCTGCCCTATCTGCCAGGCATATAACCAACATGCATATCGTGGAAAAGCCTTTGGGGGACGTCCTCTGGCTTACACACCTTTTGAACATCTACAGATAGATTTCATAACAATGCCAAAGGCTGGGCGTTATAAATTTTGTCTAGTAATTGTAGATCAACTAACCAGATGGCCGGAAGCATTTCCTACGACCCGAGCCACAGCAGATTTTGTTGCAAAGATACTTTTAAAAGAAATTATTCCTCGTTTTGGCCTACCAGCACGTATTGACTCCGATAGAGGGAGTCATTTTACTGATTCTGTCTTAAATCAAATATATTCTTGCTTGGGGATAACTCCCAAATTCCATGTTCCATATCACCCCCAGAGCTCAGGCCAAGTGGAGAGGATGAATAAAGAACTTAAGACTATGATTGGCAAATTATGCACTGAGACCCATTTAAAATGGCCTGAAATTCTCCCTCTGGCCCTATTTTATCTTAGAAGCAGGCCTAGAGGAGACTTACATATTTCACCATTTGAGATGCTTTTTGGACATCCGCCTATACAGGCTAAGCCTTTCTCCCCGGCTTATACATCGCTATTAGGGGGAGATATCACTATTGCTTCCTATATACAGGAGTTACAGCACAAACTACGTGAACTTCATGAATCCAGAGATGCAGTACAAGCCGGACCATTAGACTTTTCTCTGCATGACCTGAACCCAGGAGATAAAGTTTATATCAAGAATTTCAAGTGAACTGGAGCAACTCAACCTTCATGGGAAGGACAATTCCAAATATTATTAACTACTCCAACATCTATAAAGATTGGAGAAAGAGACTCTTGGATTCACTGCTCACATGTGAAGAAAGCATCTACTGCTGAGACTGATTGACTCTATCCTATCATATGAATTGTGACTCCATCTTATCATATGAATTGGAGATAATAATCCATAGACAAATGGATGTTTTTTTTCAAGAATATATTGAATTACTGATTTTTTTTCTTATTTTTTCTTATTTCTTTTCTTTTATTTTTTGATCAGAATATTTGATTTTTTTCTCATTTTTTGTACTGAAGGTACACATAATTAATATTAATATTATTTTTCCCTGCAGTAATACAAGTTAATATATATATATACTCTTGCTATAATATCAATATATGCCTAAAAGCTTTAAACTATGGGAACCTGCCATTTATTGATAAAATATTATAAGATTGTGATTAATGTTTGTGTCTGATTCCAGGAAAAGGGATAAAAACAAGGAGCACAGACTAAACCTGAATAGTGCCAATAGAGCACACAAGAAATATTAAAGTGAGACTCGAGGTTGCGACGCTTAACTTATGTTTAAGTCGTAGGACTTCCTTGTATCTACACTCTTTTCGAAGTACTCAAACAAGTACAAAGCTTGACTATCATGCTGGTTCCCTATATCCCTGAGGAAAAAATCAGACAAGGGAATGACATTTCCCCATCAAAATAGAATTCTAATTCTTTTCTTCTTACATTATGGCAACTTCCTGTAGTCTTGGCTACAAATGGCTAAGTGAAATATAACTGCATTCTGTCCTACATACTTGTGGGATAGAAATTACTTTAAACTGGACCTATACAAGGTCTATTTTGAATTTTTTCTTATGTTTTTGATTATTTTTCTATTCTTTTGATAATTGACACATACACCCCCATAACTGAACATTGCATTCTGAGCTAAACTTGATATTTTTTTTAAATACTTACTTCAGGGGGGATTGTATTTTAATTTAAAATCTAAGAATTTTTGAATTTTTTTTGTTTGAGATTGTATTTTTATAAAAATCCAAGTTTTTTGTTTAAGATTTTACTTTTATAAAAAAAATTCAAAGATTTGATTCTGTTTGAGAAAAGATCTTCAAGAAAGAAGCTTGAAATTTTTATATCCAGAGAATGAACTGTTGCAGAAAGATGCCGAAAACCTACACTTCATCAAGAAGATCAAGAATGAACTTTGGATGTGATTGATTGGACTGAACTTTTGATTGAACATTTATTGTAACTGTACACATTTATGCCAAAAGGGACTGCCCCTAATTTGGCTTTCTGTCAATGCGCCTAGCAAAACATTGGTTTTGCTTTCTTTTCTTTTCTATTTCCTTTCTCACTATTCTAATTTCTCTTGGAAAATTGAATATTGTGTATATCTTTAGTTAGAAGTGAATTTAGAACTACAAAATGATTATATTAAATGATCAATGGGGAGACTAGTCTCCCAATGATCATCAGGGGGGATTGTAAACCTCAAAATTTCTTAGACTTATAAATGTTGGAAATTTCACCATTGGGAAATTTCATACTTGAAAAATTTCCTATTGATAGTGGGTCTTGGCTATTGGAATGTGAACCCCATTGGCATGAGAGTTTCCCCCTCCTCCCTTCTTAAGATTACTTTAGGGCAGAAACCTTTTGCTGAACAATGGAAAGGACTTTGACCTATGCTTAAGCATAGAACAGGAATTTCTTTGAGTCATGATTGATTTTAGAATTGATACAATGGAGATACTTGGAATCAATCTCCACCCTACTCAGTCCTAACAGGATTGAGGAAGGGCTGCAGCATAGATCAAAATTTAATTATTCCAATCTCTACCCTACTCAGGTTAACAGGATTTAGGAAGAGCTGTAGCAAAGGATCAAAGATTTAATTATTTGAAAATATGACCTTCAACAGACATGTGCAAAGCCAGAGACCTCTGGGCGGTCCTGGGTTAAGCTAGAGCCTCCATTGGCACAGGGAAATTGATAGACAGTGATTGGTAGATGTGAGAACTGAGGGGAGGCAACTTGGATGGTTTCCTTAAAGAGAGAGGGGTCTGAAGACTCAGGGTGGTGGTTGAGGAGTTTGTCTGAGTGATTGGAGTGTGCTCTGAGAAGCTTGCTCTGAAGGAAGCTGAAGGTGGGGGCCTCTGAGACTGTTTCTCCATTTTGGTCACGTGAGTAATATGGACTGATCTCTTTTCTTTGCCCCAGCTATCTAAGGGCTTGGGCCTTTTGGCCCAGCCTAAACAGAAGGGGTATTTAAGCCTTATTCCCTTCTCTCCCTTTTCTCTCTATCTCTAATTCCTTTCTTCCTCCTATTGTAATTAAACTCCATAAAAGGTTGACTGCTGACTTGAGTTTTCATTTAGGAATTACATAGCTGAATTCCTTGGCGACCTTAAATTAATATATATCAGTCTTTTAAAGTGATTTCCTTGTCACATAGGTGAGGTTTTGTCTAGGCCACTCTGGCCTAGGTACGTGTTTCTTATCCTGTCTTTTCTTTAATCCTTAATCCTTAACAAACCTCTAAAAAATATAATCCTTCTTGCAGAAAGAAACTAATTTCTACCTTGCTTCAGTCTCCCCATTTCCCCTAAATTTTAATCTTTACAGTTTGTCGACCACGAAGGGACAACGGGTAGTAGGACATCAGGGTCCAGGAAATCAAAGGTTGTATTCTCTGGTTCCTGTGCCCCAGCCCCCCCCCCCCTGGACACCTTCATTGTGTTTGGGATATTCCTTGGGCACCCCCCTGAAAAGCGCCCCCCTGAAAGGCACCCCCCTGAGGGGCATTTGCACCTCAAGTATTTTTTGGACAAGCACCATTTCTCATATATTGTTGTTGAGTATTATCATTTTCTTCATTTGTAGCATTTTCATTATTTTCCCAATTCCTATTTCTATAATTCTGGTTTCTAAAGTTCTTATTTCTATATTCATTATAGTTATTTCCATAGTCATTATTATAATTTCTAGAATCTCTTGAATTCTGGTTTCTATGACCATTATCATCATTTCTATAGTTATTATTTCTAAAGCTATTATTAAACTGTGTATTCCTTCCAATTATCTTAAGAAAGGTTCTACATTCCATTATTTTGTGGCCCTTCTTCTCACAGAAGTGGCAAGTTACTGATTTATTTGTGAATTCCCGTAAAGGGGCTATAGTCTCTCCCTTATTTTTCAATTGTCTCTTTAACATTTCAATTTCTTTCTTTAAATCTTCCACTGATGTAGCATCTTCCTCAGGTCTTTTTACACGACCTTTATAAACATAGTTTGCTATTCTCCTTAGTTCATCTAGGTCCATAGAGTCCCAATTAGGGCAGCTAGTTTTAAAGTAGTCCTTTACCACTGAACAACAATTCTTAACAAATCGTCTACGTAGTTGTCTAATGTCTCTTTCTCTGGACAAATCAAGGTCCATATATGTATTCCCTACGTCAATAAGTCTGTCCATAAACTGGGAGGGTGTTTCATCAATATGTTGTCGGGTTTTTTCAAATTTTGACCATTTTTCAGGTCTATGAGAGCAAACTCTCATGGCTGTCAATAATGCTTCTCTGGCCTGGTTTAGTTTTGTGTAATCTAATTCAACATTGGGGTTCCAATGTTCTTGGCCAATAATGTCCTCTTCTACCTTGTTTTTTTTTATTAGCCAGAGAGATGATATCATTTTTCTCTCTCTTTGTTAATAATTCATCTAATATATTCTCAACATCCAACCAAGTGGGGTCAAAAGTTCTGAATATGTTCTCTAATTTTTTTATAATTATTATTGGTTCATCCTCAAATGATGGCATTTCTTCCTTCAATTTTTTTAAATCCTCAGGGCTAAAAGGTTTATGATGCCTTACAGATATTAAGTTTCCATTTTTATTAAAAGTGGGTACTTCCCTTAAAGGAAATAAGCTATCTGAATTATTTGGTACTCCTTTCTCTAGTTTTGGCATTTTGCTTATTTATTTTATCTGGTTGTTTACTTTTCTTATTTCTTTCTCTGTTAAATAGTCAAGAGGAATCTCCTTTCTTCCTGACTTAATGGTTCTTACACTTACTTGTTTCCTTATTCTCTGTATTCTTCATGGAATAAAAACTTTTGAGATTAAAAAAAATGGTCAGCCATAAACTGTTAGATTTAAAATAGTTTTGAGCATTAAGTAGTTGTAGATAAGAGAGTGGGAGCCATAAACTGTGATAATTGAAATGTTTGGGAGCAAGGAAAATATATAATAATTATGACCACTGAAATATGTTTTCTACTGTGTCTTGGTTTTATATAAATATAAGATGGTCACCAGGGAATATATTCCCAATTTATGAATATGCCCAAGCCAACTGGGTTTTATAGAGAAATTTAATTTATAATACACTGATTAATCAATAGAAAAAGAGAGAAAGTAAGAAAGGAATAAGAATGAAGGGCCTCAAGCCAATAAGGCCTAGACCTCAGTCCTAAGAGATAAATCAGTCAGTTGGTTTTATCACTCACCCAAGATCCCTCTAAGTAAGGCTTCTCATGCCAACCTCAGGCTCCACCTTCAAGAGAGCCTCCCTTCAAGAAATGTTTCCAGAGAATTCTCCTCCTGACTCCTCCTGAGTTCACCTTCCACAGCCTCCTTCAAAACCTCTCCAGCTCTCTCCCCAGGACCTCTCCTCTCAGACCTCCTTCAGAGCAAAAAACTCCTCCAAGTCCTCAGACCCCGCTATCTTTAAGCCAACAATCTAAGTTCCCTCCCCTCAGTTCTCACATCTACCAATCACTGTCATTGTCTCCCCTGTGCCAATGGTGGCTCTAGCTTAACCCAGGACCACCCAGAGGTCTGTCCCCTTTGCACATGTCTGTTGAAGGTCATATTCTCAAATAATCAAATCTTGATCTTTGCTGCAGCCCTTCCTAAATCCTGTTACTCTGAGTAGGGTGGAGATTGTAGTTTCCAAGACCTGGTTCTGTCATCCAAGTATCTCTATTGTATCAATTCTAAAATCAATCATGACTCAAAGAACTTCCTGTTCTATGCTTAAGCATAGGTCAAAGCCCTTTCCATTGTTTAGCAAAAGGTTTCTGTCCTAAAGTAGTAAAGAATTTAAACTTTGCAATTTAGAATAATAATAATAATAATAATACATCCCCCCCAAAGAGGGTGTTGAAAAATACAAGGATCACTTGGGAATTTATGAATGAGTTATGAGGTATATGAATCAATTGGCAAGAGAAATTAAATAAAAATATCAAAAAATTCCAAATAAAAGGGAAAAGATAGCTTCTGGATGAAATATAGACCATCAAAGTCTTAAGTGTAAAAATTCTAAGTAAAGGAAAAATAAACCTATAATAGGCCCTTGAATCAGGGCCCAATTAAAGTAATTTTTTCCCACAAGTCTGTAGGACAAAATGCAGTAATATTTCACTTACTCATTTTCAGCCAAGACTACAGGAAGTTGCCATACTATAAGACAGAAAAAAAGACTAGATTTTTGTGTGATAGGGAAGTGTCATTCTCTGGTCTGATTTTACCTTCATTGTCAGGGATAGGGGCAGCCAGGATGATAGCCAAACTTCGGTACTTGTCTGTGAATATTTTATAAAGAGGGTAGTAAAAAGTGTCCTATGTCTTAACATATGTCAAGTGCCACAACCTCATGTCTCACACTAGGTTCAAGTCCTTTTGTATTGGATTAGAAGTTCATCAATCCTACTTGGATTGGTTTGGTCCTTTTGACCTTGTGTTCCTTGGCACTGTATAATAGCTCTTTTGTTTCCTTTTCCTGGAATCAGACACAATCATTAATCACAGTCCCATAACATTTATCAATAAATGGCAGGTTTCCATAGTCTGAAGCTTTGAGTGTTCATTAATATTATAGCAAATATATATTTTTAACTTATATTACTGCAAAATCAAAAAAGTTAAAGAAAAATCTCAATACTGTTGATATGTGCTTCAAATACAAAAAGGAGAGAAAAATAAAAGTGAAGTAGTATATTGCACATTGTAAACCTTAAAATTTCTTAGACTTATGAATGTTGGAAATTTCCCCATTGGGAAATTTCATACTTGAAAAAATTTCCTACTGATAGTAAGAACTCTATTGGAATGTGAAACTCCTTGGGAGGATCCTTCTCCTCCCTACTTAAGACTACTTTAGGACAGAAACCTTTTGCTAAACAATGGAAAGGGCTTTGACCTATGCTTAAGCATAGAACAGGAAGTTCTTTGAGTCATGATTGATTTTAGAATTGATACAATAGAGATACTTGGATGACAGAACCAGGTCTTGGAAACTACAATCTCCACCCTACTCAGAGTAACAGGATTTAGGAAGGGCTGCAGCAAAGATCAAGATTTGATTATTTGAGAATATGACCTTCAACAGACATGTGCAAAGGGGACAGACCTCTGGGTGGTCCTGGGTTAAGCTAGAGCCACCATTGGCACAGGGGAGACAATGACAGTGATTGGTAGATGTGAGAACTGAGGGGAGGGAACTTAGATTGTTGGCTTAAAGATAGCGGGGTCTGAGGACTGGGAGGAGTTTTTTGCTCTGAAGGAGGTCTGAGAGGAGAGGTCCTGGGGAGAGAGCTGGAGAGGTTTTGAAGGAGGCTGTGGAAGGTGAACTCAGGAGGAGTCAGGAGGAGAATTCTCTGGAAACATTTCTTGAAGGGAGGCTCTCTTGAAGGTGGAGCCTGAGGTTGGCATGAGAAGCCTTACTTAGAGGGATCTTGGGTGAGTGATAAAACCAACTGACTGATTTATCTCTTAGGACTGAGGTCTGGGCCTTATTGGCTTGAGGCCCTTCATTCTTATTCCTTTCTTACTTTCTCTCTTTTTCTATTGATTAATCAGTGTATTATAAATTAAATTTCTCTATAAAACCCAGTTGGCTTGGGCATATTCATAAATTGGGAATATATTCCCTGGTGACCATCTTATATTTATATAAACTCAAGACACAGTAGAAAACATATTTCAGAGGTTATAATTGATATATACATTTCCCTTACTCCCAAACATTTTAATTATCACAGTTTATGGCTCCCACTCTCTTATCTACAACTACTTAATGCTCCAAACTATTTTAAATCTAACAGTACTGATATTTCCTCATTGTCTATATTGCCTTTTGTTAGGGTGTATTTGCCTTCCCCATCTTCTTTTAACTAGATCTATTTTTACTTTGGCTTTGACAGATACCATGATTGCAACTCCTGTTTTCTTTTTTTCAATTGATGTCCAATAGATTTTGTTCCATTTGCTTACCTTAACCTGTGTGTGTCTACCTTCCTCATGTGTGTTTCTTGTAGAAAGCATTTGGTAGGATTTTGGATTCTAATCCACTCTGCTATTTGCTTGTTTTATGGGTGAGTTCATCCCATTCACATTCAGAGTTATGATGACCACCTGTGAATTCCCCAACATTTGATTTCCTCTCCTAGTCCTGCCCTTTCTTCTTTCATTATTTCTTTCTACACCAGTGGTTTGATTTTAATCAGTTCCCCTAATCCTTACCCTTATTTTGCTTCCCTTTCAACCCCTCCCTTTTTATTCCCCTATTATTATTATTTTTAAGTTACCAATATCATCATTTCTTATAGGAATACAAATCATTTTAACTTATTTGGTCCCTTAAAAAAAGTTTGTTTTCCCCCCCTTTCTTAATTACCTTTTGGTGATTCTCTTGAGTTCTGTCTTTGGGCATCAAATTTTCTGTTTAAGTCATATCTTTTCTTTAGTAAATCTTGGAAGTCTTCTTTTTTATTAAATTACCAAGAATATAGTCAGTTTTGCTGGATAGTTAATTTGTGGTTGTAGACCCAGTTCCCTTGCTTTTAAGAATATCATAATCCATGCCTTCTGGTCTTTCAGTGTAGATGCAGCCAGATCCCGTGTTATCCTATCTGTGGTTCCATGGTATCTGAATGGTTTCTTTTTAGCAGCTAGAAGTATCTTTTCCTTGGTCTGTAGGTTCTTGAAATTTGCTATAACAGAATACAGAGGTTGAGGGGACATGACAGAGGATAGACTCTAAATGAACACTCTAATGCAAATACTATCAACAAAGCAATGGGTTCAAATCAAGAAAACATCTAATGCCCAGTGGACTTACGCGTTGGCTATGGGGGGTGGGGGGGGAGGAAAAGAAAATGATCTATGTCTTTAACGAATAATGCTTGGAAATGATCAAATAAAATATATTTAAAAAAAAAAAGAAATTTGCTATAACATTCCTGGGTTTTGTCAATTGGGGATTTAATGCAGGAGGCAATCTATGGATTCTTTCAATCTCTACTTTACCCCTTTGTTCAAGAATGTCAGGGCAGTTTTCTTGGATAATTTCCTGTAGAATGATGTCTAGGCTTTTTCTCTTGTCGTAATTTTCCAGTATCCCAATAATTCTTAAATTGTCTCTCCTGGATCTGTTTTCCTGGTCTGTTGCTTTATCAATAAGGTGTTTCATGTCATTCTTTTGATTTTGTTTTGTAGACTCTTGCTACCTTGTGAAGTCATTTGCTTCTAGTTGTTGGATTCTGATTTTTAGAGACTGAATTTCATCCCTAGATTTTTGGTCATTCTTCTCCTTCTATTCTGATTTTCTTTGTAGATCATCTTTTACCTTCTTTCCCTTGCTTTCAAGCTGGTTGATTCTGGCTTTCAGACACTATTATCTGTTTTCAGATGACTTATTTTGCTTTTTAAGTGCTCTTCCCAAAGTCTTCAGCCTCTCTTAATTGTTTTTTGAATTGTGTTTTGAGTTCTTCCAAAGCCTGTGTCCAATTCACTGGAGTCTCTGTGTTTTTGCTTGGTGTTCCTTGGTTCTCCTCTGTTTCATTTGCTCTTTGTTCATTACCTGGATAGAAGCTGTCAATTGTAATTTCTTTTTTCTTTTTCTGTTGTTTACTCATATTTTTCCTTCTTTCCTTCCTGTTACTGGCTGTAATCTTGCCCCTCTGATTATTTGCTGGATATGGTGGTTTGGGATATTCTGTCCTAAAGGGGATTCTTCTCTGCTCTGCTGATTGACTAGGGTAGGCTGATGGTATCATTGAGCCCTAAAGTCAGATCTTGAGCTAAAGGGAGCTAGACTCCCTACCCTGTTATCAAGGTGCAGCCTTCTTCTCCTTCAGTGGAGTCGGGGAGGGGTGTTGGAGATTGAGCTTCCCTGACCTCTGAAGGTTTCTTATCTGCCCTATTGGTAAGATTAAGCCAGGGCAGAGTTGATCTGTGGAGTTCAATGTGCCCTGAGGCCAAAACCTCAAGAAAATAGGGGGCAAGATGGACCATTTCAGGTGCAACTAGGCTTCCCTCTCTAAGCTTATCCTCCAGCAGCCTCCCTGCTGTATCTTTTCAATGCCCTAAGCCTGGCATAGCTGTACTCCCAAGGCACTCCTTCCAGACCAGTGCCTTTCCCTTCCCAGAGATTCCAGGGACTGCTAGAGACTCATCTAGGTAGGTGGGGGAGAAGTCCTGGAACCTTCCTTCTTACTTTCCCTTGAGTTGAATCCAGCAGGAGGGTCCCCAAGCTCTGTCTTGTTAAATTTGGTTTTCTGTCCACTTGAAGCACTTTTTTTTTGATTGGTGTGCAAGGGTTTTGAGAGAGATCTGGACTTTTGCTATGTCTAAGTGGTCATCTTCTCAGAATTCCAGGTTGATGTCTTGATTTATGCATGAAATGGATTTAAGTGAGGCAGAGTGGCACAAAGGTGTCAGCCTCTCTCTTTTTTCCAGAGTCATCAAAATCTAGTGGCATGATGAACATCAAGATGATAGTGATGGCCTGGGATGCAATAGATGCCCTTGGCATTGTTAAAACCCCCAAATTAACCCCTTGCTAATGCCTCTCATTTTCCCAAGTTATCAAATTTCCCAGGCCAAAACCTAGCTGCTGTGTATATCTTACCCAATCACAATATGCTGTGAACTTGGTCTAGCAACTATCTTTTGCATGCATGCATTGAGGGTAAACTTTGTTGCTATCAATCTGTTATTGTCAAAACTACAGACCAGAACCATGGGTCAGCTGAGATGAACCATGACAGGTTTGAGTAATGGAAAAAACCTACAGGAAACATATCTGAACCAACATGGCTCTTTCATTAATAGACTTTCAGTCATGAGGCAAAACTGATTATCCCCCTCTTTGATGTTGGACAAATCCTGAGAATAAACTCCTCGATGCTGGATAAACTCTATCTTGTGACTAAGCAGATTTTACTTTAAATTTTACTTTAAATTTGCTTTAAAAATTAAATTTGTTATAGTTATACCTTCTCTGTTTTGTTACAAGTATGTATCAAGGACGTATCTTGTTATTTTGGTTTAGTCTTGGGTAAAAGTCTTTCTCCATTGTGACATGACTTGTCCTTACCCTTCAACAGAATAAAACACTACAGCAACTGATAGGTTCATTGAATTATTCACATGTCCCATTTGAGTGGGTGATTGATAAAATCTTCAGTGTCTGACGAAAATGTAAGTACTCTACAGTGCAGCCTTTAGTCATCTTCATTGTTCTTATCTGCCCATTTCACCAGGGGAAGTCTTCAAATGCTTGGGGTAGACATCCCCTTAAAACAGATTGGATTAAAGTCTGTTGGTTACCCTCAACCTCATTTAGCTAGTCTGCTAAAATGGAAGTTGGGTGTACAAGCAATAGCTTCTTGAAGTCCCAAGTGAGAAATGAGTACTAAAGAGGCACAAAAGGTGGAAGAACAGCCCTGAAAAGCATACAGTAAGCCTTGACAACAGAGGTGCTAGTCCTCCTTAAATACCCATATGCACAACCATTATCAAGGTAAATTTGGTTTGTAGATAGTCCCCCTGAGTGTCACAGTATAATGATAATTCCCACCTCAGAGGCTTTCTGTCATGTAGTTAGAAAAATGCCAACCATTCCAAGCATAAAGGATAATTTGATCTACAATACATCCAGAACAGCAGCCTAATAAAAAATTTTACTGGGCATTTTGCATTATGAGACAAAGTGGCAAAAGGAGCACCCTTTGAGTCTGGAAGACCGGGGTTGAAATCCTGCCTCTGACACATATTGGTCATATGACTTTGGAGAAGACTCAGAACATCTCTGTGACCTAAACAACCCATTAGGACTCCAAGTTATCTAGAGTAAATGCCATTTGGTGGAGGGAGGTTTTTCCATTGGCAGTTTGCTATACTAATACATTCGTAGACCCCAGTCAAATATATAGAAGTAACTGAAAGTAGTAGATTCACCTTTAGCTGGGATAATGCTAAAGAGAGATACTAAGGGGAGAAATGACAGATGTTTAGATAGAAGGAAAAACGTAAAGATCAATACCGAACTGAGACTTCGCAAAGAACTTTTTCAGTGATTGCTCAAGGGGTAGCACTGCCTATAATAGCATCATTTATTTGAGTCTTGCATTTTGCCCCAGAAAGTTATTCAGGGATGATCTGCTGAATTGGGTTCAGTTTAGAGATAGTGGCATGAGGTCAGAATTGTAGTGTTCTAGGTGATGAATAATATGTCAGAGATAGTATAGTAGTAGGTGTTGGGAACTGATTATCTCAGATACAACTAAAGGAGATGAAACAGCACCAGCCAGGGTTCTAGATACAGGTTTAGAGCCTGACTTTAGGAACAGTGTCAAGGAGTGAGGATACTAATATTGATTCTGTGGTAAAAAAAAAAAAAGTGAATCATAAACCAACTGAGAGCTTTGTGGTAGTAGTAAGCAATTTTTTTTTCTTTCATATTCACTGCTCTGCATTCCCTACCCCTGCACTATATCTCAATTCAACCCTTGATTACCGTTAAACAAAACTTATTCAAAATATATCTTCTCTCTGTGTCTCTGGCCTCTGTCTGTCTGTGTATCTGTGTATCTGTGTCTGTGTCTGTCTGTCTGACTTTCCCTCTCTTTCTGTCTGTCTCCCTTTCCCTCTCTCCTTATCTCTCAATCTCTCATTGTATATCTCTACGCCCTCCTTTTCTGATCTCTCCTCTTCACAGAGCTCACCACATCCCATCTCAATGCTAATGAATTCAATGGAAAAAGCAATAGGAATGGTGTGAGGGATGAGAAAACACTGGAATATTTAGCAACCTAAACATTCTTTAATGGTATCAAGTATGTTTGTTTCATAGCTTGGCACTATAGTGATCCTGTCTGGTCACTGAATATACTGGAAAGGCATTTCTTGTGAGGTCATATGACAGGACAGAAACATTCTCTAATTTTCTTAGTCTAGGCTTTCTTATGAAAGGCTACTTCTGTTCTAGGTACTCCTCTTTTTTTCTAGCATCCTCTTTTCCTTTTTAAAAAATTTACTGTGCCCAGTACCTTCTATGCCAACAGATTCTTAAATTGGTTCATTGGTGCCTCTGCCTTTCAGATGTCCCTACTAGATGCCTTTCCCACCCTAATAAAACATCTGTGACTAGCTCATTTTCATTATTTGTCCTTATTCTTGTACTAAAATGATCAAAGAGTATGCTCAGATATTTATTCATTAATTATTAAAATTACTTATAATCCCATTATTGAGTTACTTTTAAAACATCATCTTAGTTTATTAAATAATGTGTATTTACTAAACTCTTAAAACTTCTTTTCCAATGAGCATTTGCTCATATTTCTCAGTTTCTGATTCTCTTTTTATAAGGAAATAATATCCTCTCATCTTAGGTTTAAAGAATATAAACATTACTAGTTATAATATTTAGGGTGTAATAAGTAAAATAAATATATAAATCAATATGAACAATGTATTATCTGTGAGAAAGATTACAATCACTTTTAATCACTATGACTACAGGGTTTCTCTCAACTCTGGAAACACAGAATCAGTCATTCAATTCTCTCAGAATGTCAATTAAGGCTTAAATATACATATATATGCATATATATATATTCTTCTCTTGTTTCTTTACAACATGAGTGTAACTTTTTTCTTATGAAGTAAATATTCTTAGTCCTTTTTCTCTATCCTTTCTCTAACACTAATAACAGTCCTTCTAATGACAGTTAAACTCTCTATCTCCTGACATACAAAAAAAGTTTGCACTGTCACTATTCTGATTCCATTGCCTCTTAAATATATATAGTAAGGTTATTTATAATGTCTGTGGGCAGATCTTATTAAAACTGATTTTTATAGAACAAGAGTTCTTGAAGTTTACATGCTATAAAAATAAGTTAAGCTTGGAAGTTATCTTTGGAACTTTGGACATTGTCCTCTCCTTAGAATAGTCCTCCTCCAAATTTCTGCCTCTTGAAACTAACTTCCTTCAAGGCTCAGTTTATATCACATTCTTCAAAAGACCTATTTCACTCAGTTAATGACTCCATTATTATGTATTGATTTTCTATGTATCATTTATCTACTTCTCTCTGACTATAATGTATCTCCCCTAATAGAATGTAAGCTCCATGAGGGCAGAATTTATCTTATTTTTACATTTGTATTGCAGTGCCTAGTACATAGTAGGCACTAACTATATGCTGGTTGATTGAAAATTTCACTTATCTGTGCTTTCATCAGTATAGGTATAGGCTTTTCTGACTGCTCATCTCAGTCTCCATAGAATCGTGATAGTGAATCTTTAGGGGCCCCATGCCTGTGCCTTGCCCACCCACCCCCAGACTGCATGTATTGCCCTGCCCCCACCCTGCATAAGGGGGGAAGGGACCTGGCTCCCAGCCTTTGGGAGGGTTAGGGGACCTGGGCAGAGAAAGAGGGCTGCTGCCCATGCTCAGTGGGGAAGGTAGGAGAAGCCTAGGCAGGTAGATGGCTCAGAGACCCAGTGTCCTACCCATTGTTCTCAATGGGCAGGGCCAGGCATGGATGCCCATATAGAAGTTTCTTCATGCCATCTTTGGCACATCTTCCACAGGTTTGCCATCATGGCTATAGATGATACAATGGAAGTCTTGAATATTGCCTTTCAGCATCATATGGATACCAATAATATCTACATCTGCTGTCCTTTACTTTTGCTACTGATTGGCCCTCCTTTTCAGTTCATGTTCTCTGTTTTTCCCATAATTAAACACTTGACAAGTTTTTGATGAATGAAGTCCTTTCACATGCAAAAGTTGTAAAGTTTCCTTACTTTAGGCCTTAAAATGTTAGAGTAACATCATTTTGCAATGTGTGAAGGTGATTAGTAGGAAATAGTCTTTAGCTTCCCATGTGTTCTTCCTTGTTCTTTTCAAAAAGGTACAAGAAAACATTTATTGATTTTTTCAACAAACATTTATTAAGAATACAGTGTCAGGGGCTACTCAGTAGGTAGAGTGCCAGGCCTAGAGTTAGGAGGTCCTAGGTTCAAATATGACCTGAGACACTTCTTAGCTGTGTGACCCTGGGCAAGTCTCTTGATACCTATTGCCTAGCCCTAACCACTCTTCTGCCTTGGAGCCAATACACAGTATTGATTCCAAGAGGGAAGGAAAGGGTTTAAAAAATACATTCTGGATTTTTTTCTCTAACGTAAGCAAAATGTGTCAAGTTTCAAAACATGACAAACAGAAAAATATGTATTATATGATAACAAATGTACAACCTAAATCCTACTACTTGCCTTTTTAGGGAGGGGAAAGGAGTGGAAGAGAAGGAAAAAAGAATTAGACTGATTTTTGGACATAGTTAATATGAGAATTTGTTTCTTTTGGATAAGAATACTTATTATAATTTGTTACATATTTATAGCAAGTCATATGTATATTATCATTGTGTTATATATTATATTATGTCATATATACAAAACAAAATTAAAATAAATGGTAAATCATAAAAAAGAATATGATATGAAAAATAAGTCCTCTTGGTTTCAGATGAATATGGAGAACATGAAATGAGACTGATAAAAGGAACAATAAAGTATTAAAGGAATAGGTAGAAACAGGAAAACAAGGTAGAAAGAACAACCAAAATGGAGGGTGGGTGGGAATAATAGCAATAATATGATATAACAAAGTGATGCAAAATGCTGGGGGCAAATACAAAGGAGAAAAGGAGAGACAATGACATAAGGTATACAACACCCAGTATTCAGCTCAGAAATTTTGATAAGAAAGTAATTAGATTCAGTATGAACTTTTAAACAATATTTTAGAGAATTTATTAAACATTCACAATTACCAAACTCTTAACTTATCAGAGAAGACAAAGATTCCACTTCTCATCTCACGATCTTCATGCAATTGCCTCCCCTCCTTGTGCACTTACATATTGCTCAAAGTGCCTCACTTGGGTCTCTCTTTACCCAAAACTCTCCTCAGGGCTCCTTTCACTTCTGCATTTCTCAGGCTGTAAATCAGAGGGTTGAGGGTAGGATTGAAGAAGCTATAAAATAGGGAAAGGATTTTCTTCTGCTGCTCGGGATTACTAGAATTGGGGATCATGTACATGGCAATTCCACTACCAAAGTATAACCCAACAACACAGAGGTGGGAGGAGCAAGTGGAAAATGCTTTTTTTCTACCTTCCCCAGACTGTATCCTCAGGATGGCCCAGATGATACGCATGTAGGAGACCAGAACCAAACAGAAGGGACCCAGTAAAAATAAAAAACTGGTGATAAAAACCATGACCTGGTTGACCCAGATGTTGGCACAAGTCAATCTGAGTATAGACAGCAGTTCACAGAAAAAGTGGTTCACTTCCAGGTTCCCACAGAAGGGCACTCTCAAGATGAGAATCACATTGACTAGAGCCAAGAAAGCAGCACTTCCCCATGGTGTGATAGCTAGTGCAGTACATACTTTCCAATTCATTATGACAGAGTATCTGAGAGGGTGGCAGATTGCAACATACCGATCATAACTCATTACCAAGAGGAGAAGACATTCTGTGAGAGCAAAAGTTAGAAAGAAAAAAGTCTGTGTCAAACATCCTGCAAAGGAGATTGGTTTGACTGGATCCAGGTGATTTCCCAACAATGGCGGAACTGTATTTGAGGCATAGGAGATATCAACGATGGCCAAATGTGAGAGGAAGAAATACATGGGACTATGTAGTCTAGAGTCCAGACAGATGAGGCCCAAAATCACTGCATTCCCCAAAAGGGTAAGAGTGTAGAAGAGGGAGAAAAGCCCAAAGAGAAACATCTTCATCTTTGGACCAAGAACGAATCCCAGAAGAATGAATTCTGTTACCATTGTCTGATTGTCTTCCATACTCCTATTTGAGGGATAAAGAAATTGAATAAGTCAAAAGTTTGCCTGTCATATTTAAAAATACAATTTCAACAAACAGCTATGGATCTTTAAAGAATAAATACAATTTAATAAAATAAGATTTTACCTGTGGAATACTAAGTTTGAAATACTTTAAATTAACTTTTTTAAAATGACTATTATTAGTAAAGTCTTAAAATTTGATTTTCATTGCAAATACATTATTGTTCTTTCCAAAGCTGAATTCTCAAAATGTTGCTCAGGAAATTAATTCATACTTCATAACTCAAGAATCTATAATAATCAAAAGTGTTCTAAACCTTAGTAGAAAGTTTCATGAGTTTCTGTGTCAAAAAAAATTTTTTTAAGGAAAATAATCCTTTGGTCACTACTCTGATGATCATTTTCTATAAACTTATAATATAGACTAGTTATCCAGCAACAAATAAATACACAGTCTTTATCAGGATTGTTACTTATTGGTATCTCACCAACCCAGGGCCATTACCAATCCTTAATAAGGACCTGAAGCAAGATATTAAGAGGATCTTCTTATAACAGGAATTTAAAGATGTATATATCCACCAGATCAAATATTCTCAATCACAAAATTTCTGAAAATCTTGTAAATTTTTTTTACTTGTATTATTGAAAGTTATTTAACAACTATTGCTTTTGTTGAAAGTGAAAGGAACATTATTACCCCTTATAAGGAACTAAAGTCACAGTTCCTTTTAACAATGAGAAGGAATATCAGAGGACTATATAAAAAATTATTATCTCAATTTTTTGTGGTTCATTCACCATGTACACAGATACTCATAATCTGTCAGAGTATATCTGTCTCCAACATATGGATCATGAGACAGGTCTCATTCCTCAAGCTTGAGACACATTAGGAAACTTAATCTTACTAAGTCACAGGTCTGACTTCATCCTCCACTCAATAAAATTCAGTAGCTTTCTTTTACCTCCAAGATATAATATAAAATCTTCTGTCTAGATTTTAAAGTCTTTCATGATCTGTCTCCTTCCTGTCTTTCACTTTACTCTCTTCTACATATTCTATATATTATTGTCCTCAGATTCTAAAAAAGACAAAAAAGATAAAGATATTTTTAAAAAGGAATTATAATTAAATTAGTATTAAGTAGCTAAATAAGTAGTATTGCCACTAGCAAAACAGGTAGACTCACTAAATTAAGACAATAAGTCCTTATAGAATGCTATGATTCTCTTATTAATGATATTGAACATATTCCAATTTTTTGATATGGTAGTATTTTTTAGATTCCCTATGTCCCAAAATTAGATAATCTCAGAGTTATGAATCACCTTAAAGACCATCTAAATTAATTAATACCAGTATAATAATTCTCATTATAATATTTCCAATAATTAGTCATCCAGACTCTAGAAAATGCTTTGGTGAAGAAAAATTCACTACCACTCAAGACAGCCCATTCTTCCTTTGATGACAAAATATGTGATGGTTATCTACTGATTTGTTTTATTGTTTTCACAATTTGTTTTTACCACAGTTTATATCTACTTTATCTTACATTCAGCATTTCCATATTCCTCCAAAATACTTTTGCAGTTATAATAATTAAAACAAAGATATTTGTGTGGAGAAAGAAAGGAGCAACATAGAAATAGAAGGAAAAGCATAATTCCAAGGTTGTTCAGAAGAGAATCAGAGACTCCTAGTTGCTTGAAGCTCTACAGTCTAACTTATGTATGTCTCAGAAAGAGCACATGAATTTACCTAACTTAAGTAATCTATCTACATCTTGTAAGGTCAATGACTCCATGTGAATAGTTGACTCTAAGTCCTTCTTTATGTTTTAGATGATCTCAACATTCATGCCCAATTTTTCACTCACCTTAAAATCTTCCTTTAATCCATGTCTGGAAAGTTGAGCTAGATGGAAGATATATCATTAAAAGACCATTGCTAAAGCAGATGGTACAGGTGGAGTTAATTTGTAGAACTGGGAAAGTCTTCAAAGAACAGCAGAAGCCAGTGAATTGAGGACTGGAACCTATGAATGTCTGATATGAATCATGGCATCCAATACCTCTTATCTGTCTGTCTCCTTAACCTCTTCCCATCTAGCATCTCTCTTCACTTCACCAAAATAATCTACGAAAAATTTCCTATAGTCAACTAGAAAAACCCATCATCAATTACAACATTCTCACATCTCCTGCAAAATTCATTTATGAAGGACTGTCACATTCTGCTCTGCTCCAGAGGGTACAACAAGAGATAATGGGTGGATAGAGAGGAAGGGAGGAAGATTTTATTCAATCTATTAATCAGCAAGCATTTATTAAGCACATATTATGGGAATTATAAATACGAAGAATGAAAGCATCCCTTCTCTGAAGAAACATATTTTGCCCACCTAAGAAAAATTTATTTACAAATTAAAATACTAGAGGTGCTTAGATGCTGGATGATCATTTATAGGTAATTGGAAAGGAGAATTCTGCACTGTAGAGAGAGAGAGAGTTAAATACTTTCCAAGGTGATTTGAATATATGAGATGCTTTTATTCTAATATAGAAAAGAAAAAAATTCTTGTTCTTCTTGCTTAAGTTTTACTTCAGCTTTCTTGTTAAGATGGTATTGTTAGTCTAGATAACAGGCATGCAATGCCTCATATAATGATTGATTATACAAGCTTATAAATCTAGTAGAGCAACAATCACTGAGCAACAAATTGATTTTTCTTTTTTTCTTGTTAAGAAGGATATCAAACAAATCTCACATCATCTAGCCTGATCTAAAATGAAATTTCTCAGTCCACAAGAGTTACTGCTCACCAATTAACCAACAGCTTGATAAGTGCTGGGGAAATGTAAGAAAAGTAAGACGGTGATCAAAGATTTGATAATGTAGTTCGCTTGAGAAGACTTACATTTGATAAATTACCAAATTTCTGTGATGTGACTAGGTTCAAATCCTTGATTTTGCAATTAACTATCTAAGTATGACTCTTAACAAATCACTTCATCTGTTCCTTCACTTCTAATATGAGGGATTGAACTAGATGACTTCAAAAGTCCATTCTAACTTAAAGCCCATGATCATGTCTAAATAATTCAGGAAAAGCAGATTCACAAATTCCCTCTGTAATATATTTCCATTTAATAATCTTAAACAGCAAAAAGTCAAAATCTCTCATGCTTATCTATGATCAGTAATCCTATAGAGATCATTGATCAACAATGCAAGCAATATAGTTTAAGATGAATCTTTCCTCACTATTAAAAAATTAACCAAATGTTAAGAGAAAATAATCACTTGTTCTATATTCTGTATGTCAGATTTTTAGAATAAATTTTACTTATACCATCAGGCTAATGTTCTATTCTATTCAAGACCATGAATTCACTAGCAATGGAGAATAATTACTTTCTGCATAAAAAAAGTGTGATATTGCTTACAAGCAGGATATCCAAGAAGGTTTGCTGTGAACTCACAGTTCCAGACCAGAAGGCAACTTAGATGTCCTTATGTGAACACTGTATTCAGTACCAGAACAATCAGTGAAGTGGGGAATGTGTAATTAAGTCTGAATCCCTCAATATGGGAATTGCAAAAGCCACAACTCCCATTTCTCATAGTCCTGGAGGTAGGACCCTAGGATTTTCATTGTGATATCATTCATAAGTAAAGGTTTTAGTCTCTGACTAATCCAATCCTGTCCCCAGACACAAAGAATTTTTAGTGCATGGGAAAGGACCATGGGACATCACATTCACTCACAATAACACTTAAGAAAAAACAAAGACTGTTTTGACCTATCTCTGCCTCCTTAGTCCCCAGGGAGATGTGTTCAGGAGAAATAAAGTAAGAGGAAATATCTTCACACCCAGTAGGATTGATACATGGGAAACAAAAACAGCAAGTCATATATCCAGGGACCAAATCACAAATACAATCCCTGGATGTTTAATTTTGTTAGCATCCCATGAATCCCTACATAATTTTGGTCTCCAAATTCTGTTCCTCTCCATCTCCTACCATATTTATGATTAATTTATAGGTTAGATGGGTATCAGAGGAAACCAAGTTTTATTTATTTTTCTCCTCTTCCTTATGTGAGGGAAATGAATTGGAATCTGGAAAACCCAGAGAAGGACCAAGATGTCTCATTGACCTCTATTACTCCCAAGCAATAGGTACAAATTTTTTTTTTTGTAATTTTCTCCCACATTCATACTAACAAGTCTTCAACTCTTTTTGAAATCCATCCTAGGAGTCAAGAAAAATTTAGTTCAAATTATATATATATATATATATATATATATATATATATATATATATATATATATATATATATATATGTATACATACCTCATCTTCACTTACCAGTTACTACCCTGATGTGGGTTCTCTTCATCTCAAACCTTAACTACTTCAGTAACCTTCTAGTTGTTATTAACATCTTTACACTCTTTACTCCAATTTAATCTCTACATAGCTGCCAAAGTTATTTTCCTAAAGTTCAGTCTAACCCTGTCACTTTCCCATTCAACAAAGTCCAATAACTCCCTATTACCTCCAAGATAATATATAAAACGCTGTTTGACTCTTAAAACCCTTTCCAATTGGTGTTCACTACCTCTCCAATCTTCTACTACATTACTCCTCTCCTCAACTCTATGATCTGACTACCCTAAACTACTTTTCGCACCCCACTCCTTATCTTCTTATTCCTTATTGCTTTTCACTGGCTTCCCCGTCCCCGGAATATTTTCCAATCTTACTTCCATTTCTTGACTTCCCTGACCTTCTTCAAGATTCAACTCAAATCCCACTTTCTGCAAGAAGAGTTTCTCAGTCCACTTCCTGCTAATGACTACCCTCTGTGATTATTTTCTGTTTGTACACATTATATCTCATTTGTACAATCATTTGCACATTGTCTTTCCCATTAGAATATGAATTCTTTGAAGGAAGGGACTCATTATCTTTTTTTATATTCTCCAATTCTAATAACAGAACGATGATATATAAAAATATGAGATTTAATTAAAGAGCTATTGATAGGAAAAATTGTAAGTTAAAAAATTTAATAAAAGATTTTAAATGGTGCATAGAACTAAAAACCAAAACTTGATAAGTTACCAAAGTCCAAAATAAGCACAAAAGTTATGAAAAAGTGAATAAATTTTAAAACAAAAGACTTCTGAATTTATGATCAAAACAAAGAATTATTTTTAAAAACTAAAAGTCAGTAAAAATAGTTTCAAATTTTATTAGGAATCAAAATCAAAATTATTGTCTAAATTAAAAAAGCACATAGAGAATTCACATTGAATAGAGAGGAAATTCATCTCCTTAACTTCCTTCTTGTTTTGTTTTGTTTTTCAGTTAGATTTTTCTAGTCTTGGGAAGGGAAAGTTGAGATCCTGCACTAATATAGTTTTACTATGTTCTCCAATAACTCATTTAACCTCTTTAAAAATTTTGGATGTTGCACCATTTGGTGCATATATGTTTAGTATTGATAATACTTTATTGTCTATCCTAATTTTTAGCAAGATGTAGTTTCCTTAACTCTTTTTGTTTTTTTTTCTGAGATCATTTTTGCTACCCCAACTTTTATTTTTACTTTAGCTAAAGTAGAATAGATCCTGCTCCAGCCTCTTATCTTTTCTTTGTGTGTCTCCCTGCTTCAACTATGTTTCCAGTAAGCAATAGATTTTAGGATTCAGGTATTTAATTTACATTTCTGTTTTACAAGTGAGTTCATTTCATACAAATTCATACTTAATGATTGCTAGCCATGAATTTCCCTCTATGCAATTTTTCTCCCTTTTTATCATTCTGTCCCTCTCCCCTTCACACTCCTCTCCCTCTTTTTCTCCTCTTTAATCTTCTCCTCCTCAAAAATGCTTTGTTTTTGACCATCACATCTCCTAATCTACCTTCTCTTCTGTCAGAGCCTCCTTTTTTCTTATCCCCTATGTAACAGAGGTTCTGCACTCAAGGAAGAGTGACAGGCTGAAGGACTGCTGAATCTTCACTCCTTGATGGGGGAGGGGTCCCAGGAGGTCTGGAATCTTGAGAAGCAAGAAGATTCTGACTGAGATTCAGTTAGATCTCTCAATCTGGAGAAACCTAGGAGGGAGGTCTTGCCAAGACTTTCTCCTGAGACGATACTATTTTTTTTCCTCTCCTGGTAACTGGACACCCCCCCCCCCCCCACCACTACCAATTCCCAACTGAAGTGACAACTGAAAAAGACATTGAGCCTCTGTCAAACTTACCTCACAGCTCCTGGTGCCCTGGGTCTGAACTGTTGCCATTGGGCCAAGACAAGGGCCAGATAAGCCTGAATCTCTCAGAGGGGCCAAGGCTGCCAAAGTTGGGGTTCCCCAATTTAAGGGCAGGGAGGAAAGGGTAGCTAGAGTAGGGACACTTCTCCTGCTTTCCTCAAAAAACCTTTTCCTGGGGGGTCAGCTGGGTATCTCAGTGGATTGAGAGCCTAGAGATGGGAGGTCCTAGGTTCAAATCTGGCCTCAGACACTTCCCAACTATGTTACCCTTGGCAAGTCACTTAACCCCCCATTGCCTAGCCCTTACCACTCTTCTGCCTTGGAACCAATACATAGTATTGGTTCCAAGATGAAAGGTAAGGGTTTAAAAAAAAAACAACCCTTTTCCTGCCAGCCATTTCTTAGTGTTATCCCCAGCTGACTTAGGTTATAATAAAGTTGTTGTCTTTTCCCAAAGTGACTCAAGTGTGAGTGGGCCAGCTTGAGGGGAGTGTGAGGGAAGCAATCTCCCCAAGAAGAAATTTTAGACACTATTAGTGGAGGAAGTCAAAAGCCAATTTAGAGAAGCAGTAATAGCTGAGAGAAGGCTGAAAGGGAAAATTCACTCCCCCTCTCCTCTCTCTGGGCCAGCTTTAAACAACTGCTGCCTCTCCTGGATCCTGCTTTGAGGGGAAGATATCCATTCTGCCTCTATCCTTTTTACCACAAACTAATTGCTCCATTACATCTTCCAACTCTAATTCAAATGTACATGTTGTGAACTTTAGATTATTCCACCCTACTTAGTCTAATAAAATCAGGAATGTCTACACCCATACTTAAGGATTAAGTATTTAGGAGGATGGCCTATGACAGATGTGTGCTAGCAAATGACAAATCAAAAACAACGGACAGACTCCTAGGCTGTCCTAAGTCAAGCTTAAGCCACCATTGGTACATGTAAGACACAGGAAAGTGATGTAAAAACTGTCTATATATTTCACGTCACTTCCTCTCTCCAATCTCTTTGGCTGGGGGAGCATGCTAGGTACATACAATTAATATTTATTTCTGCAGTAATATAAGTTTAATATTATACACACATATGTATGTATATATATATATATACGTATATATATATATATGCTTGCTATAATATTAATGCATACCCAAAAAGCTTTAAACTGTGGGAACTTGCAATTTATTGATAAAATGTTATGGGACTGTGATTGTTTGTATCTGATTCTAGGAAATGGGATAAAAACAAGGAGCACAGACTTAACCTGAATAGTGCCAAAAAGAGCACACAAGTAAAACACTAATGTGAGACTTGAGGTTGCAATGCTTGACATATGTTAAGTCATAGGACTTCCTTGTATTTATACTCTTTGTGAAGTACTCAGACAAGTACCAAAGTTTGACTATCATCCTGGCTCCCCATATCCCTGAGAATGACAAAAATCAGACCAGGGAATGACAGTTCCCTATCAAAATAAAATTCTAGTTCTTTTTCTTTCTTATGGTATGGCAACTTCCTGAAGTCTTAGCTGCAAATGGGTCAGTGAAATATTACTGCATTCTCTCCTACAGACTTGTGGGATTAGAAATTACTTTAATTGGACCCTAATACAAGGGCCAGCTAGAAATTTATTAAGCCCAAATACGGGTCTATTTTGAATTTTTTTCCCTTTCTCCCAAAAGTTTAACTTTCTCCCATTTTTCTCTTCTTTATGTTTTTGGTTTTTAGTTTTTCTCTTCTTTTGATAATTGACTCATACACTCCCATACTCAACCATGTATCCTGAGCTGAACTGGATGTTTTTAACACCCACTTCACGGGGGGATTGCATTTTAATAAAAATCCAAGATATTGAATTTTTGTTTGAGAAAAGATCTTCAAAGAAAGAAGCTTGCTAACCCCTACATCCAGAGAATGAACTGTTGCAGAAAGATGCCAGAAAACCTACACTACATCAAGAAGATCCAGAACGAACTTTGGGTGTGGATTGAACTGAAGTTTGTTTGAACATTTATTTGAATGTATACTCTTATGCCAAAAGGGGACTGCCCCCTATTTGGTTTTTGTCAATGTGCCCAGAAAACATTGATTTTGCTGTCTGTCTTTCTTCTATTTCCTTCTTCTATCTAACTATTGTAATTTCCTCTTAGAAGGTGAAATTATGTATGCATCTGCAGTTAGAAAATTTGGAGGTGCAGGATGATTATGTTTAGTGATCAATTGGGGAGACTAGTCTCCCAATTATCATTAGGGGGGATTGTGAACTTTAGATTACTTATCCTATTAAGTCTAACAAAAACAGGAATGTCTGCACCCATACTTAAGGATTAAGTATTTAGGAGGATGGCCTATGACAGACATGTGCTAGCAAATGACAAATCAGAAACAACTGACAGACCCCTGGGTTGTCCTAGTCCTTAAGCTACCATTGGTACATGTAAGTTGCAGGAAAGTGATGTAAAAACCTTCTATATATTTTGCGTCACTTCCTCTCTCCAGGCTCTTTGGTGGTGGAGAGGTGGCTGGTGGAGCATGCTGAGCGTTTTGGGATCTTGGGTGGCGGCTGCTATTATCCTGGTTTAGCGTTAAGTTTTCCTTGATACTATACTGGAGGAAGCTGAGTAGCCTAATTCAGGTGAGGCATCTTTACTGAGCTCTATCAGAGTTTAGACTGATTCTTACTCCTTTACCTTCCAAATACTATCCTCTTAGAAAGTCACTAATCTTCTTCAGAGACCCCATGGCGGAGGACTTTGAACTCCCCCTGGCACAGGCCAAGTGGGAGAAATCCTACACCCTTTCTCTCCATTCTCCTTAATTCTTTACCTCTATATTAATTAAACCACCATAAATTTCCAAACTGATGGGTATTTTATTTGGGATATTCCCTGGCGACCAAAATCAATTTAGTTTAGATCACAATCCTAAAATTATCCTTACAATGTAATCCCCTCTTTCAACCAATTTTGATAATAGTAATGTTCAAGTTTTGCCTTTTACTCCCCATCTCTTTTATATGAGATAAATGGAGTATCCCTTCTCCCTTCTCCCAGTGAAATCCTCTTACCCCTTAATTTTGTTTTTTTAATATCATCCCATCATAGTCAAACCTCATCCATGTCCTCTGTCTATGTATACTCCTTATAACTACTGTAATAATGATTAAGTTTTTAGGATTTAAACATATCTTCCCATGTAGGTATATCAACAGTTTAACCTAATTGAATGCCTAGTTATACTTATCGAGTCATATTTTAAAATTAATTTTTCTGTTCAGTTCTGGTCTATCAGGAATGTTTAAAAAACCCTTATTTCATTAAATATCTATTTTCTCCCTGAAGGATCATATTCAGTTTTGCTGGATAGATGATTCTTGGTTTTAATCCTAACTCATTTGTCTTCTGTAATATCACATTAAAAACCCTCTTCTCTTTTAAAACAGAAGCTGTTAATCCTATATTATTTGGACTGTGGCCTCACAGTATTTAAATTATTTCTTTTTAGTTGCTTGTAGCATTTTCTCCTTGACATGGGAGTCCTGGAATTTGGCTATCATATTCCTGGGACTTTTCATTTTGGATTCTTTTTCAGGAAGTGATCAGTAGATTCTTTCAGTTTCTATTGTACACTCTGGTGTGTAAGGCCAGGTTGCAAAAGGGGAAAAGATGGAACATTAAAAGAAGGGTGATTGACAGCAAATACCATTGGGAGAAGAGGATGCTGGGAGAGAAGAAGGGATTTAGCTTCAGGAAGAACTCTGGAAGCTGTTGAGTGGAGACCTCAAATAGGCAGGAATGATTTACTTGATGGGGATCTTGCCAAGAGCCAAAAAGGATTCATCTGTGTATAGTTCTGAGATTACTCCTACCAAGTTATTTCAATAACATAATACCTCAAGTAACATCTTGAGGGCCTGACTCTCTCCCTTTGCACCTGCTCAGACTTTTCCTTAGCCCAACAGTATTATAGATAAGTTTGAGAGAATTAGTGGGTAAACTCAGATTGGCTTGACAGCTGCCTGAGTAAAGAACCATTGGGGGGGGGGATAAAACAGAAATCCCAACTTCCTCATTCCAACTCCCCAATTTTCCTTATAGTTATTGCTCACAAAATCTTACATGCAGTCAGATATTTTTCTTGTGGCTTATTTCTAGAAGCTAGAGGGAGGGTATCTGTAGTGGCTAGATCAGTCATAACAGAGGGCTAGCCAAGAACCCTCCCCCTCTGAGTCAAAGTCTCCGGGAGGCTTGTCTCCATAACATCCTAATACCAGGGAAATCTGGGGCACCCCTTATATCACCTGATAGGGGAGACCTTCCTTAATCTTCCCATCACCCTCACACAATAGGGAAACCCAAATTTCTCAAGTAGCACCCCTTGGCAGCATTACCTAGGAGTGAATGGGTGAGAGAGAGTAGGAATCATCCTATCAAAGCTCCTACCTTTCAACACTTTCCTCCTTCACAACTAGCTCCCTTTGACCATTTTTAAACAGCCTTAAAAATAACACCAGGGTCAAGTTCAATTATAATCATTACAGTTTTCCCTGATAATTTGGCTTTTAGGTAGTACAATAACTTTTTAATTAGCTCCCCTCAATCTATGTTGCAGTTTAGCTGTTTTTCCAACAAGATATTTCACATTTTTTTTCATTCTTTTGATTTTGTTTTATTATTTTTGGTGTCTTATGGCGTAATTAGCTTCCATTTGCCCAATCCAATTTTTAAAATTTCTTTTTTTTAACTTTAAAATATTTTTCCATGGTTACATGATTCATGATCCACCCCTTCTCTTCCCTTTCCCCTCCCATAGTTGACAAACAATTCCCTGGGTTATACATGTATCATTGTTCAAAACCCATTTCCATGTTATTCATATTTGCAGTAGAGTGATCTTTTAATATTAAAACCCTAACCATATCCCTATCAAACTACAGGATTGATCATATGTTTTTCTTCTGCATTTCTGTTCTCATAGTTATTTCTCTGGATGTGGATAACATTTTTTCTCATAAGTTTCTCTAGATTGTCCTGAGTCATTGCATTGCTGCAAGTAGAAAAGCCTATTACATTTGATTTTGTCATAATGTATCAGTCTCTGTGTACAATGTTCTTCTGGTTCTGCTCCTTTCCCTCTGCATCAATTCCTGGAGGTTGTTCCAATTCATATGGAATTCCACCAGTTCATTATTCCTTTCAGCACAATGATATTCCATCACTAAATTTGTTCAGTCATTCCCCAATAGATGGACACCCCTTCGTTTTCCAATTTTTTTTTGCCACCAGAAAGAGTATGGCTATAAATACTTTTGTACAAGTTTTTTTTTTCCTTATTATCTTTTTAGGGTACAATTCCAAAGGTTGTATGGCTGGGTCAAAGCGCTTTATGCACAATTCCAAATTGCCTTCCAGAATGGTTGGACTAATTCACAACTCTATCAGCAGTGTATTAATATCCCAATTTTGCCACATCCCCTCCAACATTTGTCACTTTCCTTTGCTGCCATATTGGCCAGTCTGCTAAGTGTAAGGTGGTACCTCAGAGCTGTTTTAATTTTCATTTCTCCAATCAGAAGGGATTTAGAACAGTTTTTCGTGTGCTTATTTACAATTTTGAATTCATCATGTGAAAACTACCTATTCATGCCCTTTGATCATTTGTTGCCCAATGCAATTTTTAAAAAATTATTTTATCCAGTGAATTTTTGTACTTCCTTTTCCATTTAGCCAATTCTAATTTTTAGGAATTGTTTTCTTCAGTGACTTTTTATATATCTTTTTCCATTTTTTTCTTCCTTTACCAAGCTATTGATTTTTTCCCATGAATCTCTTGAATTACTCTCATCTTTTTCCAATTTGTCTTCTATCACTTTTATTTTATTTTTTTAAATCCTTTTAAACTCTTCCAATAATTCTTTTTGGGCCTGACATTAAATCATACTTTTTGAGGCTTCACATGTAGCCATATTGACATTGTCTTCTGAGTTTGTTTTTTGAGCTTTCCTGTCATCATAGCAATGTTTTACAGCTAAGTTTTTTTTCTTTTCTTTTTTCTCCTGATTTTCCTGGACTATTTTGTTTCATTTAGCTTTATGTGAAAGTTGGGTTCTTTTAAAGTAGAGGGGAAATTTTCCTAAATTTGAGATGTTTTCATCCTTCTATTTCAAAGATAATTTAGGGGGAAGAGGTTGTAAGTTTTAACTTTTTCAAAGTAGTGTGATCTACGGAAAATGTAGTCACTGCTCTCCTGGCCTATGCTCTGGTCTGTGAGTGACAACAAGTACTCTTACCTGCTCTGAAATTTTGGCCACAGTCTCTGCTCCCTTATTGTCACATGCTCTAGTGTTCTAGTGCTCCTCCTCTACCCATGACTGTGACCTAGACTTATGACTAGGAGCTGTGACTCTGATCCCTGTATGGTCAAAGGAAGAGAGTCCAACAAAATTTCCCCGTAATCTCCTTCTGTCTAGTTGTCTGGCATCCTTTACAACCTGTTATTGTCACTGATCCAATTGCCCCCAAGTTCTACACTGACTTGCTAACATGTAGCTTGCTGTTGGATTGCTGGAATCTGACCTGTGTGGAACTATGTTCCACTCTAACCCCAGTGAGACAGACCTTTCCTGTTGATCTTCTAAGTTGTTTTAGATTGGAAACGTGTTTCATCATATCCTATTACTGGTTCTACCACTCCCCAATCCATTTTGAAGTGTCATCTTAGAGTTGTTTGAAAAGAAATTAAGGAGATCTCAAATGATTCCCTGCATTTACTCCACCCTCATGGTTGTGTTCCCTGACACATTTAGTTTATAGCTGTCTTGTATTTGTTTGCATTTTACCTTAAGTACTATTCTACTTCTCCCTTTCAGAAAGACTACAGACATATGCCAGACCTAGAAACTAAGTAATTTTCTCCAAGTCTCCAAGGTCAAGTTATAAAGAACCAAAAAGGAAAAGGAAAAGAGCCTTATCATTCTTTAGGTGGTCTGACTCTCCCAAGACTGAATCCCATCAACATGTATGAGTCCCTCAAGAATGAAAATGCCTTCTTTTACTTTTTACTTTTATCAGCATCTTCTCTTTCTAAGCTCACATTTACTTGCATATATAAATGTCCTTCATCCCATCCCTAAAAAGTAATCCCTTATCACAGAAATTAATTCCCTCATAGAATTTGATCTATTTGTTCATCTGGGAGATGTATATATTCCTCCTTGGATTCTTCTTTCTGTTATATTCTCTCATCCTGATGGGATTAGTACAATTGTACTCATCTGTTTGGATTTCTGGGTCCATACTTTCTTGTACTTCTTACACCTGTCAATTATTGACAAATCTTCTGCTTCAAAATAAGGGTCAAAGATTTGTCCCATGCCTCAATCAGACCTTTTTGCATATGATTTTTGCCAACATAGAATGTCTTCTCTTTGTATTAATGTCCTTTAATTGGTAGGTGGCAGTATGTTGCTCTCTTGGGATAATTTGTCATTGTGAGCTAGAGATTGTACACTATTTTGATCATCATTTCCTGACCTAGTGGTTCACTCCTGACTCTATTCCATGTGATTGTCATCCTGATGTTCCCTTTTGTGGATCTTGAGAAGTCAATCACTTCATTTGTCAACTACTATCTATCTCTCAACTAAATCATGCTCTTTATTGTCTGTGTGATCATCCTAGTTGGGCCCCTCTGTGCTCATCTCCTACATGAATATCCTCTATGTCATACTTGAGATTCTTTCAGGTGAGAGGAAAATGAAAGCCTTCTCTACCTGTTTCTCCCATCTCTGTGATACTGGATTCTTCTTTGGAGGTGCCATTGTCATGGATCTGACACCCAACTTAAGTCACCCTGAGGAAAAACAGAAAGTTCTTTTCCTCCTGTACAATCGATTCAATCCTATACTGAACCCCTTGATATATAACTTGAGGAATGCAGAGGTAAGGGGTTCCTTGAGGAGAATGCTCAGGAATGAGATAGCATTATGATACTGCTGGGAGCCTGGTAGAGAGGAGGTATGACACTTTATCTTCTATAATAAATGGAAGTTTATTTAGGTGCCCTAAAACTACAATTAATGCCCTAAACTTCTACTTCTTGGAATTTTGACATTGAGCTTAAGGACTGACCAGTTTCTGATCTGGATTTTGGGGTTCAGGACAGACTAATAATGTTCTAACTTTCTCCTCCTGTATTTAAAAATATAGGTCCTGATCAGGCATAAGAAGTAATTATCTCTTTCCTTCTTCCTTCCTATAATTTTCTATTTCTTTGCTCTTCCCTTTTCTTTGCCCATCTCACTCTGTTCTTTAGCATCCTTCTTTATTCCTTCCCAAAATAATTTGAAAATTCCCCAAATAATTCATAATTCTTTTCAATTTGTTTTCTAGTCTCCACTTCCCTGGCAGTATATATATATGTGTGTGTGTGTGTGTGTGTGTGTGTGTGTGTGTGTATTCCTGTAAGGTATACTATTTTTGTTTCCTATTGTTGTGGGCGAACATTAGGGTGAAACCCCAGATTTCCAATAGGTTACCCTTTGCAAGAATGCAAGACTCCAAAACTTAACTTAAAAATAGAGAAATTTATTAATTTGGAAGTCATGTTGAAAGACGGGGAGAAAGTGTGCAGGTAGAATGCTCCCTGAGAGATTGGATATATGGATTTTATGCCCCTTTCACACCAAAGGTTACTGGATAAGAATACAGGAATGAGGTAATTCCATTGAGGTTGGGGATATAAGGGATGACTAGAGGAATTCAAGGGATGATTAGATTAGGTACCACCCACTGCTAATCAGAGTGAAACCAGAAAGTGAAGATCTATGTTAATTGAACATCTAGGGGAAAGTTCAGAAGGGTGTGTGTGTGTGTGTGTGTGTGTGTGTGTGTGTGTGTGTGTGTGTGTGTGTGTGAATGTACCCAGAAAGGAATTTCTTATGTCCCCTTTCACCTGGGATACTTCTGGAGTTTGAGGTGTCCAGAGGGAAACTTGTACCCCCATATCACTATAAGTAATCTTTTTCTTTTCCTTCTTTCCCTTTCTTATGAAAACATGTGATCTTGAAACCTTTTCCCTTAGTATTTGAAAAATTAACAACAAAAGTAATTCTCTAAGAAAATATATCAGAAATGTTTTATTATTATTAGAAATATATTTCATTAAGAAAACATTAGATAAATAGAAATAAAATATAAACATATTACATGTAAATATTATGGCAAGTAAAATGAAACTGAAGTAAACTAAGGAAAATTTTTTTTCTGGGAAAGATAATAGTTTATTAACAGTAATATGTATAGCAATTAATAAAGTGCATCATTCAAGCCATTTCAGCAAGGGACCCAGATAGTTTAGGACTCAGGGTAGTTGGGAAGCCTTACAATTCCACTGGGAAAAGTGGGTCAGCCTTCAGGTGTGGCTAATCATACATAATCTCACAATTAGGGAAAGTTAATGGATTTATGGACTTCAACCACCCTAATCAGGTTCACCAGGTTACCTATCCTTTAGGAAGTCCAAACCACCTCTATTTTTTAGTAGAAGGAATAAGGGCAGAGGACTGGCCCCTGGGGGGAGGGTGGGAGGTATCCAAGCTAGACTGGTTTCTGTTTACATCTAAACAAAGCCAGAATCCCAGTTTAACTGGTTACCAAACAAATACCCCTGAGGCTAGGAGTGATTGCTTTATCCATCCATACCTTTAGTTTTTAACTGGAAGAGATCATAATTAAGTCCAGGTGAGTTCAGACAGATGCTAATCAGTTTTTGAAAAAATCAGTACATCATGAACTTAATTACATTGTAATTACAATTACATTGTAAAGTTAATACAATGTAATGTAATTACAATTACATTGTAAAGTTAATACAATAGAAATAAGAGGAAATACTTCTCTGTGTGTATGAATATATATATATATATGTATATATGCATGTATATATTATATTTTTATATCAGGAATTGTGCTCACACTGAGGATAAAAATAGAAGCAAGGTAGCTCCTCCCTTCAAGGAGTTTGCATTTTAATGGGAGAAGACAATATAGAAAAAAAAAGAGCTGAAAGGACATGAAGATACTCAGCGTTAGGGCATGCTTTTTAAGTCTAGAAGGTCAGGACCAATGGGAGAAGGTGGTATGGACCTAATGATTAGGCTAAAGCAATAACAGGATGATCCAGGACAAAAAGGTTCTAGGTACTGTCAATTTTAATTCTGGAAACCCCAAGATTTCCCCTGTTCCTTGGGAACTTGCTTTTAGGGGAAGTCCCAAACTGACCTCCTCTTAGACTGAACAAGGGATCACCAATAATCCATTTAAGTGTCCTGAATAGTAAATCCTCAATCACCCTTTTTGTCTTAGAAGTTTCTCCCATTATATCAGAGATCCCTTCCCAAGAAGATCAACACTTGCAGAAGCTTTCCTTTTATATGGACTGCATTTTAGACCACTCCCTAATACCCCAGCCTCTGACTATAACCTCTTTTCCAAATCTGCATGTAACTGTCAGTGTATGTTTGCTGTACTTAGTTCCTCTAAAGGTACATAAGTGGCCAAGTTCTATTATTCTTTGGAGAAGTAGACTCTCCCAGAGACACTGTCTCCATAGTCCCCAGAATCCCCAGAGTTTTAACTCAATGTGGCATTTAGCACTTGGCACTGTGTGGCGACCAATTATTAATGACTTGTCTCTTATCCTGATTAAAGATTTGTTTTTTTCTGACTATTATAATGGGTCTGTGTTTTTCCAAGTTGACAGTTCTGACGACTTTGTTTTATGAACTCCCAAAATTTACTTCTGTCCTATGGGAACTTGCCTATGAGGAACTCCCAGACTGAGCCTTGTCCCAAACTGAAAATAAGTTATCAAGCAGCCATTAAGCACCCTGAATAAAAATGATAGATATACTAAAGTCTCAAGTACCCTTTTTTTTTCTTGGTTTCTTTTATTGTATTTGGGCCTCTCCCAGATACCTTAAGCTCAGGCTACAGTTTCTTTCCCAAGAAAACTTTCTCTATATAAGTGGTTAGTTGTCCTTCCTTTCCTATACCCCCAAAGTGTATATAAGACCCCACATTCTTCAGTTTGATGGAAATTCCCATGATGTAAATTCCTATTCCTGGTGCATTTTCCCAGAGACACTGTTCCCAGGGTTTCAAAGCTTATTTGGTGTGGTATTGTTTTGCATGTGTGCATGATTCTGTGTGGTGCACATAAGCATATTGTCTCCCTTGTCATGATTAAAGACATATTCTTTGTAATTCATTTGGTGGTTCTGTGTTTTTCCAGATTGACAGTTCTGAGAGAATTTCCATAATGAGCTAACAAAAGAAGCATAATTTTCAAGTCCAATATGTTAGGAACAAGGCTGGAAGAGGACTGAATAAGCAGATAAGGAGAGGTAAAACATTAGGGAGAAAGAAGGGAAATATTAAAGATGATCAGGCTCTAAGAAGAAATCAGATCAAGGGTACCAGAAGAGGAGTTAGTTTGAGAAAGTAGAAGATCTACCTCTTTATTATGGAATGTTGCAAAGAACAAAAGAATGAGGGATGATGCAGAAGACTTTTGAGTTGTTGAGTAAGGAAGAAAAGTTATAGTTTACAAACGTCCACTTATTTGCTTTTACTAGTCAGAAAACAGATTAAGTAAAGAGCATTTAATGAAAAAATAATGAAATACATAATAAGAAAAAATAGTACAACATTTCTCCCCAAATCTGGGCCATGCTTTCCTACAAATGTACCTATTATCATCAGGAAGACTAGCTTCATATGTAAGATCACATATATAATGAACACATATGATTAGGGCACAAGTATTTAGTGGCATATATAGTGAACCCATGCAGTTGGAGAATAAGCACAGAGAGAACATGTATAAGCATGGACACATGTGGTAGGATATACATATATAGCAAACACACAGAAGGTCACATGTACAGTAAACATGTGACTGGTACACATGAGTGGAAGGGCATATACACAGTGAACACATGTACCTAGGCACATATGTGAACTATGGATTAGCATTATTCTAAAATGATAATCATATTTCATGTTTTTAATCCATTGTTCAGAAAATCAAATCTTGGCCTTCTATGCCATTTATTGAACAAGTTGTTTATGGTTCTTATCTTCCTTTGTTCTCAAAAGGTCCAATCTCTAATTGGAAGAAATAGTAAAAATTACTACCTGCCCATGATCCTCCCCAATTCTTTTGTTTCTTATTGAGGACAATTGAGTATATCAGTACAGATTTGCTTTTCTGCCAATGGTATCCATTCCTAGAGGAACAAGACGACACAGTGCTCAAGAGTATCACTATGTCAGAGTTGTTCTCCATCATGTGTTGAAATCATGCCCAGTATGACAACATATCTCCCAATTGTTATGTTTAATTCTACATATAATGGTCATCTTTAGAGAGTAGCCAGAATACCATGACTCACTTCTTCCTTTCATGACCATTAAAAAATTTCCTAAAACCTACTGGTAAGCTTGCATAATATTCCATGAAGCATGGGATGCTGAGTCTCCAGTTCTAACATTTTTGAAAGTATCAGTGCTATTAGGTAAACAATATTATCAAATATGTTGCAAGAGATGGAAGTATTGAAGATTTAGAACAAATCCATAATTGTGAATTCATATTTACTAAGGTTTCTTTGGAAGATTTCTAAGAGCCTCAACTATGTGCCTTTCCACTTCCCCTAAAATTTCCTGATCATTCATGTATTCATACATAATGTAGATATAGCTATCATATAGTATAGACTAGTTCATGTAACATCTCAAAAAGAAGTAGTGTGTTGCTTCATTGGATTGTTTTTTGTACAAGTCTCATTTTCATACAAAGTCCAAAAGAACTTTCAGCCTCTGTGGGTAAAAATTACTGGTTTTGTTGTTTTCAACAATAAATAGCCTTTATTTTCTTGATAATTTTCTTCAGTTGGATGCAACATCAACATTTTTTTTTCTGTGAAACTTGAGAAGGATTCTACTACAGAAAAGTTTTGTGTTTCTAAAGGGCAAGATGTTTCAAGATCTATGAGCTTGGCCTTATTTCCCCATACTACATTGCAAGTAAGTCCAAAACCCATCTTTTTTCCTTTTAATTCCCCCTTTAAAGAAGGATCTGTCTCCTTCCCAAATCATTCTAGTAAATACAGCAGGCTTTCCATTTCCCTTGAACTGATAAGTCTCAAAATAAAATTTGCAGTAATACTCTAGATTTTCCCATTAATTTGTGCCAGAAATATAAACTGGTTTCTATTATCCTATCTCTTCAGCAACTTCTAAATAAATAGGAGAGGGAATTACTAAACTCTCTACTGTAGCATATATATATATATATGTATATATATATATATGTATGTGTGTGTATTTATATTTATATCATTATAATTAGTTATATAGTTTCATAGTTATAGTTTTAGGTCTATCTTGTTATTCTTGGGAAATATCAAATAACACTTACATTTTAACACTTCTTCAAAAGTCTCAATCTTTTGGGAACAGCATTGTTTCAGAGACAGAGCAGCATCAAGAGGAAGAGCATTGGACTAACAGTCAGGGAGACCCAAGTTTGAACATGGACTTTTACATTCCAGTTCTGCTATGCCATTTTCCCTCTGACCTTTAAAACATTGTATTTTCTCTGAAAAAATATGACCCCCTAATGAAAATAACCAGAAATGAATCCTGTATAAGCAAAAACAAAAAGTAAACCATATAAAAAACACTCCATCCCTATAGCCAGTCTGTTCTGCATCCTTTTGGATGCCTTGAATCCCCACATCCTTATTCTGGGATTTTATATATAAAGGTACCTGTGTACCTCATAGTAGCCTGAATCTGGGCTACTATGGTTTCTATTACACAGGTAGAGCAACTATTCTGGCTCTTCATGGTAAAACAAAATAGAGTTGAATGAGTATAACTATTCCTCATCAAGAGGAAGGTGAAGGGTAATTTGAAGGTTCTAAGATGAAATGAACCTTATTTTAGAATACCTTTCCTCAGGGTGTCCCAAATCACTTCTGCCTTCCTCAAGTTCTAGGAATTTCTCTTCCCTTATTTATTGATATCCAGCATAGGCTTAAGATGCCTATAAAATAGTTAAATGGGAGAAATATAATTTCAGAATTTCAAGATTTATAAAAGATCTAGGTACCAGGGATGGGGGTAGAGGTGGCTCAGGAAGGTAGGAGGTTTGGTGGAATTACAAAACTTTCTGATTCTTTGAACCAGGGTTGTGTTGGGTAGCTGGTATTTAGTAAATTCTATTTGCCTGGGCATACAAGAATTATTGCTGATTAGAGTTATAAATATCAGGGTAAGTAACGCCTCTTCTTTTCAAATGGACCAAAGATACTCCCAAGATTCTTCTGATGGTTCTATGCAGTCCCTCATCTTGGTCTATCCTTTCCCAGTGCTCTCCTCAAAGCACCCTTCACTTCCGAATTCCTCAGGCTATAGATCAGGGGGTTCAATGTAGGATTGAAGAGGCTATAAAACAGAGAGAGGATTTTCTGTTGTTCTTCAGGGTGACTGGTGTTAGGAGTCATGTACATGACAATGGCACTACCAAAGAAGAGCCCAACCACACAGAGGTGAGAGGAACAGGTAGAGAAAGCTTTTTTTCTCCCCTCCCCAGACTGGATTCGCAGGATGGCACGGAGAATGTACATATAGGAGACCAGGACCAAGAGGAGGGGACCAACAAGGATAAATACAGAAGCAACAAAGATTACAAGTTGGTTTAGCCTGGTGTCTGCACAGGCAAGCTTGAGCACAGAAAGGAGTTCACAGAAGAAATGATTGACTTCCTGGGGCCCACAAAAAGGCAGCCTCAGGAGAAGAAGCACATGGACAAGGGCCAGGTGGGAGCCAAATATCCAGGAAATAATGGTCAAGGTGGTACACAATCTCCAGCTCATGATGACAGTGTATCTGAGGGGGTGACATATTGCCACATAGCGATCATAGGACATCACCACCAAGATAAGACACTCTGTGTGGGCAAAAGCCATGTATAAAAAGGTCTGTGTTATACATGGTACAAATGAAATGGTACTAGTTTGGCTAAGAAAGTTGGCCAGCATCTTTGGGACATTGTTGGAGGCATACGAGATGTCAACAATGGCCAAATGGGAGAGGAAGAAGTACATGGGAGTGTGAAGTCTGGAGTCCAAACAGATGAGACCTAAGATTACTGCATTTCCCAGCAGGGTGAGGATATAAAGTAGTGAGAAAATGACACAAAGGAACAGCTGCATCTCAGGGCCAATAGGAAATCCTAGCAGGATGAATTCTGTGATCAGTGTTTGATTATTCTCCATGCCTCTATGACAGAAATTGTCCCATTCTGAGAAATAAATGAAGACAGATATCAGTTACTGAATAAAGCTTAAATTTGATCCCAAATCAAATGCCATTCTATATGTTACCTGAATTTTTAAAAATTTTGTTTGTTTTATCCCTGGTAGGTATCTCCACCCACTGCAGTGCCTCTTACCTCCTTTATGAACATTTCAACACTGGCTTGTTCTCTGTTGGATCATTCACTCTACCCTCCCTCACAATGATAATTCAAGTTCCCAAGAAAAGATCACTACCTTGGAGTTATATTTCAAGGTCTTGGGGGGAATATTGTTGAAAAAAGAATATATTCTCCTACTTTCCCCTCCAATGGGCAGTTAGATGACTCAGTGGGTAGAGTACTGGGTTTGGAGTCAGGAATAAATGATTCAAATCTGGCCTCAGACACTTACTAGCTGAGTGTGACTCTAGGCAAATCACTTAACCTCTATTTGCCTTAATCCAAAGGAAAAGGAAATGGGAAACTACTCCAGTACCTTTGCCAAGAAAACTCTATGGACCATATGGTTCTTAGGGTCACAAAGAGTCAAACATGACTAAGCACCAAGGACTTACCACTTCACACGTGTGCCCCCACCATAAATGTCAATTTATACAAATCAGTCCCTCAGAAAAATGACATTTTAAATAGACTCAATTACTGAGAAATAAGGCAAATAATAATAATATAATAACATCATACAATCATTATATTAAAGCAATTTAAGGAGAATAAATACAACACAATCCATATATAAGCCTGTGTCATTATCCTCTCATCAAAATTTTCTATTCATACTCTTAAAGAAAGCTGGTCAGGAAGCATATCATGGAAAAAAAAAATCTCTTGTTCCTGGGATAACTCACAACACTGCATTGCAGTAATTGGTGTTATTCCTTCATTCAGAAACATCTATGTCACATGAAGCTACATCATTACTAAGTACATATTTCTTGGTCCCCATTACTCTCCAGGTCAGCTCATCCTCTTTTATTCTCAGCTATCCATTTATTTACAATCACTCTTTTAAGTGGACATTTAATAAACTCATTTGAATTAGTTTTTATTTGAGCTAGGAAAGCTAGAAAACTGGAATATTTATCAGGATGATGCTCTTTGAACCACACAAGTCCAGAAATGTCAGAACAGTTCAGTTTGCCTCTTTGGGCAAAGCAAATCTACCTATCACCAGGGTTTCAATAGCTAGGATTCTGAATTATCCAATTAAAAATTAGCATCTTTCCCATATTGTAAATGCAGCTACATAACTTGCTTTTCTTTCCCAAATCAGAAAAGGACAAAAAAAGAGCAACAGGCACTCCTCCTCCACATGGTGCTGAAAGGGAATTATTGGACAAGAAACTTTCTTCAAATCAAGTTTATTTTAAATAGCTTTGGCAGATCTGCTTTTTGACCTGCTGTGTGTTCCTTCACTGCCATGTTCCTTGCCTTCTATTCACCACACCAGCCAGTCTCAGCTCCTTTCTCGGCTTCTATTCAATAATTTTAGTCAGAGTTCTGGTATTCACTGATTCTCAGTAACTCACTTAAAGAGGTAAAAAAAAAAATTCTTGGAATTTCCCAAATGAAATCAACAGTTCTTTCTTAATCCATGATGTCTAAACAACTGCATGATTTTTCAAATTTTACCCTCTTAAGTCATCAGGTAATTTCAAGTGAGCTATGGAATATAAAGCCTTGAAGTGCCAATTAATTCTTAATACAGTTCTCTATCATATTCTGTAACTTTGAAAACTCTTGCCTCATATATCTTAATAAATAAAAGTTATTTCTCTGTACCTTTGGATCATTAAACTGTTCACAATGAAATAATCCATCCTCTTACATCTTCTAAAGGATGATTGAAGTCTTTATAATTATGCCACCATTTATTTTCATTCTCAAGATGTTCAATTTATTTTGACAACCATTTTTCTTTACATATATATTTTTGGAGTTTCTATGGCATCACAATTCTTTTACTACTCCTTACAGGCACCAAAATGTTTATCTTTGAAAAGGGCAATACTTTATGTTGTTTAACAATTGATTTAACATTTTTCATTTATGCAAAAGTACTTTATTCTGTCCTTTTTAGCATGAAATTCCCTATGAATGTAATATCACTTTGTGCTTCTAAAGTATGTTATTTTGAATATCAATTCTCAGAATCAATAGTTAAGTAAGGAAAGAATGTGAGTATGGCACTATAACACCCACAATTCTGATATCTATATAAAGCTACACAGTTTTCAAAGTTATTTATGTAATTATCTTATTTAAGTGGTATGGTGTAATGGGAAGAGGCAAAAGACTTGACTTGGAATATGAGCTCTGACATTGAACTGGGTGGGTGACACTGATCATGTGTCAATTTATTCTTCTGTAAAATGAACCCAATGACTTCTGATCTCCAGGCTAACTCTAAATCCATGAGCCTATGTTCTCATGATGTATGAATAATGCTGTAAGTACAGAAAGTGTTATCTCCATTATACAGATTAGAAAGCTGTGGCTGTGATTAAATGATAAAACCATAGTGCCATAGCTAGTAAATATAGACCTAAACTTGTGATTGCAGAGGAAAGGCAAGTTTCTGATCTACAGGAAGCAGTGCCTACTACCTATAGGACTCAGACCATTTGAAGATAAAAACATTTTATTTGGAAACATAGATTTTACATCCCTGCAAATTCTTTCAGGTAGAAGGGATTCTTTTTCCTAACTACCTCGATAGAATCGTTGGTAAGATACCTTACTCTTCACAGATACATTTAGTGACTCTTCTACCATCTGGTAGGATCATTATACTACCAATTGCTTTCCTATCATCATTTAACAATTTCCCTGTCTTTAGTTCATGTCTTTAGTTCATGTCAACAGATTATATCATGGGCTTCCAGTTCTTATTGAAGTTCCTCATTAAAGTTCAAAGTGTTCATTTATTTCTGCTATAAACATTTAGTTGAACCTTCTTTGCTTTTCCATAATCATCTCATTATTTCATTCATTAAATTAGCTATTCTAACCTTTCTCTTCAATCTTCAAGCCTCAGGCTTGATCAGTCTTAGCAGGTGACTTTACCTCATACTTGCATAAGAGGATTGAGACTATCCTATGAAAATTCCCTCAACTCCCCTCCTCTTGACCTGAAGATTTCTCTTGAATCCTCACATATTTTCTTCTTTTTATTTCCTTTTTTGGAGGAGTTGGAGTTTCTAGAGGTCAAAGGCTTATGTGCCATTGGTCCAATCTTTTCATACACTTCTTTCCATAAATCATCCCCTCTTTGCTCAGCAGCATCTTCATCTAGTGCCTCTGGCTCCTTCCCTTTTCTGACAGATATCTCTTATATCCTAAAATCCTCCCTTTATCACATTATCCTCTGAGATTCCAAGCTTTTCTTTTCTTTACTATATTTCTGGGAAGGGCACTCACTTCTCAGTACTGTGAAAATTTTGCTTCCATCCTTACCACTCTTTTGAGTTAAATCAAAAAGAATTTGCTTAAAAACTACTATTTGTCAGACATCATACTAATCCCTAAGTATATTTAAAAAAAAAAAGGATAGTCTCCACACTAAAGGAGGTTTACAGTGTAATGGGGATTATGGCATTCAAACAACTATGTACAGACAAGATATAAGCTGGGTAAATTGGGGGTAGTCTCAGAGGAAAAGCACTAAGATGAAGGAGGACAGGGAAAGACCTTCCAGAAGAGGGCACTTGCACTAAGGCTTGAGAGAAGCCATAGAAGCCTGGAGGTGGAGAAATATAGGCAGTGGGGTCAGCCATTGAAATATCCTGGAGTCAAGAGACTGGAAAAGTCTCCTAGAGGAAAATTATACTTTAGCTGAGGCTTGAGGGAAATAGCCAATGAAGCTAAGAGGTAAGGAGGAGGAGGAGAAATAAAAACACAGGCAGGAGAAAGAGCCAATAAAATAGCTTAAAGTTAGGAGATGGTATGTTTCATGTAAGGAATAGCAAAAAGGCCAGAGACATTGGGTTGCTAAGTATGTGAAGGAGAGTAGGGTATAAGAAGACTGGAAAGGTAGGAAGAGACCAAATTATGAAGGACTTTGTTATCTGAACAAAAGATTTTATTTTTGGTCTTGGAGTTAATAGGGAGTCACTGGAGATTAAAATAGGGGAAGAGGCATTAAATGATGAGACTTACATTTTAAAGAGATCAAATTGACAGCTAAAAGACAGAAGATTAGAGAAAGGAATTGACTTTCCAACCAATCAGTCGGCTAATTTAACAGTCCAGGCAGGAGGTGATGAAGGACTACATCAGAGTAGTTGTAGTGTCAGAGGAGAAAATGGGGCTTAAAAGAGATATTGCTAAATTTCCCTCCTATTATTGATACACTTTCTATCCTTTTCTCCCAAGAGGCATACTTTCCTAATTCTCCTCAGACCTCTTTAAGAGAATCTTCCTTGTTTCCTTTATTATTAGTTATTCTTCCTTTACTAATAGTAGACATTCCCAAGATTTCCTATTCCTTACTCCTTAACATTCTCTAATTCATTTAGCTCCATTGAGAATTTATTAAATATGGGGAAAGGATTGTGCTAAATTCTAGATTTTTAAAGAAAAATGAAAAAAATGTTCCCTCAAGGAATTTACTAAATAGATATACCATATAATATATGTTATATATGTTTGTGTGTGTGTATGTAAAATAATTGGAAGAGGGCAAAAGCATTAACAACCAAGAATATCAAGTGAGGTTTCCTATCAGAAGTGATAGATTATCTGAGCCTTGGAAATAGTTAAAGGTAGAGATGAGAAAAAAAATCCCTTTCCAGCCAAGAGGGCTAGCCAATGCAAGTGTATGAAGGTACGAGAGTAAATGATAAATTTGTGACATGAAAGTAACCCAGTTTTACTGGTTCAAGTAATCTATAGTAGCCATCCTAAAAAGTCATACTAGACCTAGATTTCAAATGACCTTAAGGGCTATGATCCTCTCTATATGTACCTGGTGCCTCAAAGATTCAATCCATTCTCACTGCTTCAACTATCAATTCAATGCAAATAATACCCAAACCTTCATTTCCAACCTTTACCTTTACCACAAGCTCTTGGCTCCTGATTCCATCTACCTATTGGACATCTCTGTTGGAATAACATACCAAGACATCAAATTCATGATGTCATATGCTGTGCTTATCTCCATTCCACAAAAACATTATCCTTTTCTTTATTTTGTTAATGGAACCATTTGCCCTCATTTCCTCATGAACTCTTTCTTCCTTCTCTCTTGTAAAACATTTTCTTTCAGTTGACAAGACCTGAATTCTTAATGCACTTCACTGATACAGAGAAGCAACAAATTATGAAAACAGCTTCCACAATTTGGGGAGGGTTTATTCTGAAAAAAGATGTTTTCTCTGCTTTGAAGATACTTCTCTAACTTTCTAGTTTGATCATCATATTAAATTGCTTTTCTCTACCTGTTTTCCAGTGACTTTTATTGTGTTTTTGTTTATTATTATTAAGTTTAGTTTTGCAAAAACTTAACCATTTTAAAAGAATCACAAGAAACAAAACCAAAAATACTTGCATGTGGCATTTAGCTATTAATCCCATGATGCTACTAACATATTCCCTCTAGCTCCCTCCTAGATTATAGACATCAAGATTTGTAGGTTGTTATAGACAGAAGAGACATTAGAGATCATCTAACCCAATGGTTTAATTTTAAAGCTGAGAGAACTAAGACCTAGGGAAGATAAAATACTTTCTAGCTAGTAAATTACAAGTTAAACATTCAAATACAAGGCCTTCTGAGCCCACATCTAGCACTTTCTCCACATCATCACATCTACAGAAGGTTTCACACTTTAAAAAAAAATTATTGTTTACTTTTGCAATATAGAAGAGGTAAGCAGTCATTCCTGGAACAGTTCAGGAAGCATCTTCTACTGTGATTAGAGAGATTGGCTCTCTTGCTTTGATATTGGATTGTAAGCAAGATAACAGTTACTCTTGTAAGACACTCACCTGATCTGTGGTTCTCTTATTCCACATAGAAACGCGTCAGTGACTGGCCCTAGCTATTGGTTACTGTGGAAGAACCTAAAATGTCAAACATTGTGGAAAGAGTCTTTAACTGAGAATCAGAGGATCTGAATTCAAATTCCAAATCTCCTCAACTTTGCTACATATTCCTTACTCAAAGGAAAGCACTGAATCTCTTTGGATCTTAGCCTCCAATAAAACAAATGATATAAACTAGTTTATCTTTAAGTCTCTACCCTTCCGTTTCCTATGATTCTACATGTGAAAAGTCAGAAAACCACATGCCTACAGTTTAACTATAGATTGCTATCTTCTGAATAGTTTCTGATTCAAAATGTACTTGGACTCACAGCCAGGAAGATACCTTATAGAGTTTGTCAATTGCACCACCTTCCCTAGACAAACACAATGACTTCAGCTGCCCATGGTGACCCCACTTTCTCCCTCCTTAAATATTAATGCAAAATAGTCATATACTTACAATGGTGTATATGTATGATTTCAAAACTAGACTTGTGCCTACATAGATAAGGAAAGCATTTGTTAAATGGATCTGAAAATTCTCCACCTTCTGGCAATTTTTATGGGAGAATATCCTCCCAAATAGGGTCACACCCAAGCCTCAGGGAGGCAAAGGAAACATCTCTGGAATTTTATGCAATAAAGACAATAAGTAAAGATTTTATCCTCTAATCAACCTTACTCCTCCCACTCCTAGGCACTGCTGAGGATTCCATCCAGAAGGGTCTAAAGGACATGACAAGTACCCACCTCTTCTCTTCAGAGGAACCTAGAATGTCCTTCTGTCTCTGTGAGACCCTGGGGGAGAAAATCTGGAGGTGGTGATTAAAAAAATAATATACACACAGGACACTCAAATGATAACAAGTCATACCCCTGAGACCACATCACAAATTATTTTCCCCAAGTATTTGGACTCATTATAGTTCTGTGAATACATATACTATTCCAAATTCTTAAACTTTCCATGCCTACCACAGACTCTTCCTTCTCAAATAGGTTATTTGGGAGCTGGGGGAGGCAGAGCACTTCTAAAAAACTTACATGATTAAATTGGTATTAACACCTACAGTTTATGTTCTCTTTCTTAACACTGCCGCTCACATCCCCCCCCCCCCCATCTAAGCTTTTAAGCAAATGAATTTTAATTCAGGATCATTATACTAGAAAATTGTTCTCAGTTCCATTTCTCAAAAGTTGGGGCCAAGACCCATGATCAGGAAAGGCTGTGGGGAGCATGTCAATGAATCAGTACAAAGTTTTTTGAAAGTCAAAGAAGAGTCAGGGAATCCCAAATGAGTTGATTTCTAAATTTTAGAGAATTTGTTAGGGGGCACAAATCAATGAAGAAAGTTCAAGTTTGTCAATCCTTCCTGTTTTTTCAATTAAGAAAAAATTTGAATCTTCCTCATTAATAAATGAGAGCAACATTAAAAAGACAGATTCTTTCTGAGTGAGTGATTAAGCTTAACCTCTCCTCCGTGGAATAATAGTAAGATTTGGTAGCATAGCTCAAGAAATCTCTGTACTGTGAAAGAGAAATTGGGAAGGCATGCAAAAGGACTGAAGCAGTGACTGAGAGGTGACTGTCAATCAAATGAAGATTCTGATTTGGAATGTTACTGGGAAAGGCAGTTTGGAGTCAAACCAACGGCCAGCTGAATTCTGGTCTTGGCTGATGCTGGTTGCCTTTGAATCAGGGTCCTGACTGTTTTCCTGATTGCCTTTGAATCAGGGAAGGAAGAAACTGGGTTTATCTCTGGGACTTGGGATAATCAACCTGGAGGTGGTCTGGTGACTTTGAAGGCAGAAGAAGAAGATCAATAGTCCATATGTCTCTCTGACTTGCTCTGTTGGTGATAGTGACTGAAATACTAGACCTATTAACTATTTCTCTCAATATCCTCCAATCTAAGGCTAACTATAGAATTAGGGAAACCCCCTACCCTCTTACCTCATTCCTCCATCTTTTCCTGTCTTCCCCAAATAAACCCTTACTTAAGATAAAAGAAGATAGAGAATATTTTCATTTGAAACATCATTAACTCACTCTGACTGATTTAGAAACTAGAAGAACAACAGGGGAAGGGGAAACTGAAGGCAAAAAGAGGGGAGGAAGGGAGGCTGGAAGAGGGAGGAAGGGAGGAATAGAGGGAGGAGGGTAGGCAAAAGAAGATAACTACCTGATTTATTAGTTATCATTTACCCATCAAATATACCCCCTCAATATTATCTACTACACATGCACATATAATTAGTTTAAATTACCTATGAATTTTAAAAAATCATGTTATTATATCTGGATGTAGTTATGACAAAGAATTGATTGATTGATTGATTTAATTTAAAATATTTTTCCATGGTTACATGATTCATATTCTTTTCCTCCCCTCTTTCCTCCCCCCTCCCATACCTAATGATCAATTAAACTGGGTTTTATATATATATCATTGATTAAGACCTATTTCCATATTATTAATATTTGCAATAAAGTGATCATTTAGAGTCCATATCCCCATCAAACCATGTGATCAAGTAAATGTTTTTCTTCTGTGTTTCTACTCCCACAGTACTTTCTCTGGATGTGGATAGTGTTCTTTCTCATAAAAGAATTGTCCTCTCAGAATTGTCCTGGATCATTGCATTGCTGCTAGTAGAAAAGTCCATTACATTCAACTATGCCACAGTGTATCAGTCTTTGTGTACAACTTTCTCCTGGTTCTGCTCCGAAGGACTGATTTAATAAAGATAATAAATACTAAAGGCTAGAAGAAATCCAGATTTTACCAGAAATCCACCTCTGCCATTATTTTGATATTTGATCTTGACAAAACTCTGATGGTCTCTGAACCTCAGTTTCCTCACTTGCATTATCACTATTTTTAATGTTTTATTTAATTTCCCTTTTTTATGTAACCATCACTTGCTAGTGATTCTACCTTCCTAATGCATCTTTCTTTATTCCAAAAATTATAACAAACCAAAACATAATAACTTTGTGGTTTGTGTCCAAAAATGTATCCCTCATTCCAGAATTATTTTCTACCACTTCTTGGCCCAGAGGCAAAAGGCATGTCTCACCTTCAGTTTCTCTGCATTGTTCATTGCTTTGATCAGATTACTGAAGAATTTCAAGATCGCTTTCTTTTAAATTGTGTCTTTCCTATAAATTGTTTCGGATGGTGTTAAAAAGGGAAAAAGGATGAGCCACTGGTAAAGCGGTTAGTTATAAAGTGCTGGTTAGTTAACCCCCACAAGGGTATTTCCTCCTTGCCCAGACAGAGAGATGATGGCTGCCCTCTGTCCTTTTCCTGGAACATTGAGGCACAGGTAAATGCAGAGATATGTACCAGATTAGGGACACCACAGGAATGGAAGCTGATGGCTGGATAGGAAATTTTTACCTAATCTAACCCTCCTCTGGATGACCTTCTTGTTAAACCTCTTGCTGGAGGAAGACCAATGGCTTTTGAACCAGGACTTGACTTTACCTGGTTCTAGTAGAGATCTTCCTCCAGGGTCCAAACCCTCCACCCACCAACCCTCTTTTATTCTTTCTTTTAGAGATATGATTGCTAATTATGAACAACAATTACTTATTTAGGATAGGACAACAAGGGGAAGGATTAAGGAACAGGTCACACAGGCTAAAAGCCCAGACTGAAGGTGGATCCTTCAGCAAACACAGGGACCACTCTGGAAACCTTATCTATCTTCTTGTTCTCCTATGTTGGCTAAGGTAATCTAGTATTAAAGAATCAACAAATGTCTTTAGGTGTAGCTGGCACAGAGGGAGACTTTTCAGGCTTCCGGATTGACTCAGTCTGCCCGTCAGGGTGAAACCCTCTCAGGCAGCTAAGTCAGTCCACAGAGGTCTTGAAGTAATGGAGAAATAGGATTAGTTCACAGTCCCTGTGGGCATCAGATATGATCAGGAAATCCTCAAGAAATGGTGGATTCCCAATTCTGAGGTGGGAATGGGAGTGGCTTCATTTCAGGGTTCAGAATGAACTCCTCCCCTCCTCCAGACACCTTTGGTTCTCCCAGAAGTCCCTGCCTCGGGCCATTCCAATTGCCCCTGTCTGTCACCCTGCTACTCCAGCATTCCATTTTTACTCTGTATAAAATCTTCCCTCACAATGGCTTACTTCTGAAATTTTATTTGAGGTTTATCATGATGTATAGCATCTTTACCATATTAGGAATTGTCTTTCATTTATTCATCTGTACATTTTCTCTACTAGGGATGATTAGTAAAGGTTCCCCACATTCCTCTTTATTTACTCCCCACAAAGTTCATCATCTTCTCTAGCCCCTAAGAAGTGAGGTGAGCAGAAGGTAAAAAACTGTCATAGTGAACTCTCTCTGGGTCCTTAATAGAGCAATCATTAAGCTTGACTGTCGATTAATATACATTTACTAAATGTCATATGCTATTCCAGATGAAATACAATAAAGATAAAATATTAATAAGCAAACAAATAAAATACAAAATACAGATAATACAAAAATGAGTCATTGCTTTCTAGGGCTTTATATTCTAAAGAGGTAATAATAATAATAATAATAATAATAGCAACAATAACTAACATTTAGATAGCACCTACTAATGTCATGCATTGTACTAAGCAAAAATTTTCCCATTTTTTGTCAATTATTTCCCTTGATAGAATCCTAACAACCTATAGTGAGCATGTGAGAAAAGGTGGGATATCAGAATATATGGACTATTCATAATTGTTTAAGCCTGAGAAATTATCACAGATAACTTCCCAGTGAACCAGTTCTCAGGAAAAAAAAAAAAAGACCTCACACAGAGGCACATTATGAACCTCTAGGGCAGAGGTTCTTAACTTGAAATTTGCCAACTTTTTTCTTTTAATATTTTCATAACTATATTTCAATATAATTGACTTACATTTCAATCCTATAAATAGTTATGAACCCTTGCTCTAGGGAGACAAATCCAGGTCATACATTGGCTGCCATCTCAGAAGTGGAAGACCCACTAATAGGACATACATACACAGAGAAATGGGGAAGAATATCTGGATTTCAAGGATGATATGAAATCTCTTCTTAGATGTAACTTAATTCTATCTTCCCTTTATGTCATTATATGCACAGAATTAACAGTACTGACCTAATGAAACACTAAAGAATAGTAGAAAAAACATGATTTTTAGTCTAGAGAAGAAAGTACTTAGTAGGGGACATGATAACTTCCTTCAGGTATTCAGAGGGATATAATCTTAATCATATTTTAAGACTTATAAAGGAAAAACTAGGAAAATGAATGAGAATTGAAAGAAAATTGTGTAAAGAATTTACAGTTTGTTAAAAGAGGTTAAAAACTTGCTGAAGAAAATAGTTTCTTAAAAATTAAAATTGGGCAAGTAGAAGCTAGTGACTCCATGGAACATTAAGAAACAATAAAACAAAGTCAAATGATTAAAAAATAGAAGAAAATGGAAAAGCCTCATAGGGAAAAACATCTAGCATGGAAAATATATGGAGAAGAAATAATTGAAGTATCAGGGGATAACCTGAAATTCATGAACAGAAAGGAGACTGGACATCATATTTCAAGAAATTATAAAGAAAATTGCCCAGATATCTTAAGACTTAAGAGCAAAGTAGAAACTGAAAAACTCCTCTGTCACTTACTGAAAGAAATTTCATGTAAAATTCCCAGGGATATTATGGTTAAATCTTGCCTTTTGGTTAAATCAATTAACATAGAGTCACAATCAGTGTCAGATTAGTAGTAACAGGTACCACAATAAAGGAACAGAGGACTTGGAATATGATATTCTAGAAGGAAAAGGAGATGTGATTACAACAAAGAATAATATACTCAGCAAAATTAGGTATCATTGTAAAGAAGGGAGAAATGGGTATTTATTGAAATAGACACTTTCAAGATTTTCTGATAAAAAGACCAGAGATGAATAGAATATTTGAAATTGAGACCCAGTACTCAAGAAAAGCATATAGAGATAAACAAACAATGAGAAATAATAATATATTAAACAAGGATAAAGTTTGCATTCTTATATGGGAAGATGACACATGTAATCCTGAAGACCATTATCATCAACAGAGGTTTCAGAGGGAGTCTACTAAGACAGAGGATCTTGATGTGATTTTGTTTTGCTGGGATGATCTCAAAAGAAGAGTGAAAAGGAGAGAAAGCAGGATGCACTAAGTGAGTTGGGAAGGGAGAAGGAGAATAGGAGAAATTACCTCTCATAAATGGGGCATGCAATGAAGAGTTTATATAATGGAGAGGACAATGGAGGGATCAGACAATACCTGAACCTCAATTTCAGTTGAACTAGTTCAAGGAGGGAAGATTATACATACATGCAATTGGGTTCAGAACTTCTTCTTAATCAACATGAATGTAGAAGAGAAAGGTGAAGTTGCTTAATCTTTCTGGTCTTCAGTTTACTCATCTATAAATGAATGAATTGAAAGAGATGATCTCTAGGTTCCTGTTCATTTAATCAACACTATTTGGATCAATAGTTAATACACACAATACAATAACAGTGCCTTAAAAAACCTGCAATTTGGCAAAAGATTAGCAAAATGCTTTTTGATTGTTTGATCATTAAAAAACTGTTGATAAAAGCAATATTATTTGAAGTTGCCTGTACTGCCTTGCCTCATTACATATCAAGAAGGTCTCTGGTCAGTAATTCTAATCACCTAGGCCTGGGTCTTTTTATGTATATAGTCCTAATATACTGAGCAGAAAAACCAAACCTGTTTTAAGAGTTTAGAAGAGGTTAGTAGAATAACGTACAACGATCCCTCATCTATCACTGGATTTATGTTCCTGAGACCCCTGCGATAGGTGAAAATCTGCAAAGCAACGTTATATTTATTTTATTATTTATATATATTTTAAGGCTTTATAAACCCTTCCCACTCTCCTATAAACCTTTTCCACACTCTTACTAACCCACAGTCACTGAGCCAGTCAATGCCCTAGATACAGAACACAGCACTGTAGTTGGTTGCTTTTCATTCCATCAGCCAAGAGTGTGTCCCGATAAGTGAAACCCTGGGATACAGAATTAGATATATGTTTTTTAAAAACCTGAAATATGGTGAAGTCCCATTAAGTGAACCAGGATAAAGTGAGGGATGACTGTATATTACTTTTCTGCTGGACTACCTCCAGATGGCACTACTTGGTGTTCTCTAATCTCCATTTGCCTTTTTTCATCTATTCATCATGCAGACTATCCATGCCTAAAGTCCATGCTGAAGTAAACTCAAATAAGCTCAGGAGGACCAAATGTTAAATTTCCATTGCCGGCATTTTGTACCTCAGAAATCAACAAACAAAAAATCAGGGCTTAATTTATTATTTTGTTGATTGACTAGCCTTAAGACAGTAATGAAGAAAATGCTAATAATCCAGATTAAATTTAAGAGTGTCTTAGATATAGTTTTGGAGTTGTTAAAACATTTCCCAGCATACTCCTGCTTAGAACACATTCCTTCCTTCTCTTCCCTCTGTATCATTGTTCACATATAAAATTAGTACATGGTATAAATAATGAAAATGTACAAATTATTGAACAAGAAGAGAATGAAAAAGAATAAATTGTAGAAAGTGAGAATCATCAGTCAAATTGAGTCTGCAGTCAGAAAGATCAGTAAGGAGAGGACCATTCCAGTGGAAGAAGACATCTGGATGGACGAGAACAATGCAGATGAAGAAGAGAATACAGGAAATTAATGGACATTGTTAAAAGACTGAAACCTTATACATTTAAAGACTTTGAGAAACTTGCAATGAAAAGGATCACAGGATTAATGGACTAATGAATTAAAATTTTGGGTAATGCATTATAATTCAAAACAACATAACACATATTCACAAACATTCATAAATATATTTATTACCATGGAGTTGGAGAAGAATTATTCAAGCAAGATGTGAGGAAAAGAGGAGGAAAATTTTGAAGTAGTGGTAAGTATATTATATGCAACATTAACATAACATTAACATAACAGTAACACTAACATAACACTAGCAAAACAACATAACAGCAAAAATAACACATAAAACATAAATACAAATACATAAGCATGGTTAGGTTGCATTGATTCACTATGTGAATGAGTAAAACAATGTATAATTAGGGTACTAACAATGTTATAAGTAATTATAAAATAGTTACTAACAAAAATCAAGTAGATAGTTTAGTATAGATATATAATTAGATGGGAGAATTTTATTAAGATAGGGTTTTAGTTAGAAAAAGATTAAAATTTAACATAAACAAGATAAGATACTGACTTGCATTACAACATACATAACAACATACATTACGTAACACAAATAACATATAACATCACATATCACATAAAAGTATGGATACATACATATATGTAAATATATATAAATTATATATTATATATATATAATATATATAATAGGATTATAAAATTAATTGTATTATAGTATATGTAGATGTAGATATGCAGCATATATGTACTATGTGTACATATAGATTAAATTTATGTAAATATATCACTTGTGTATAATTTCACTATTGTTACATGTAGTTTGCATAAGTGAGTTTAATGTTTTGGTTTAATTTCTGTGTAAAACTTATGCAATGTGTTTATTGTAATTAAAAATTTTTTTCTCTAAGGTTGCTGTTATGCATTATAATAGTAGTAGTATGTTTTGTATTAGTAGATAAGAGTAGTATTTATGAGTTTAATGTTTGCTTGGAAGTTGTGTTTTTCTTTTGCTTTTGATGTTATTTGTTTATTGTGTTTTTGCATATGTTTGAGCTGTATTTTGAAATTTGTACTTGTTCATTATTGAATCCCTTTTTTCCTTTCCTTGATAAAATCTCTGGAATAGGATAGTATTACACAAGTTAAGATAGTTGAGTGCTGGTTGTTTGTTATTATATCTTAATTTCCTGTATCTCTTTTTGTTTTAATGCTTCCTCTGTGCTTTTCAGTATTTTCGGTGGATTTTAGTTTAGGTAATCTGTAAGTTAGTTTGTGCACAAATACCAAAATAATGTTTTCAACATGATTTAGGCTTTGTGCAAAGGGGGGACTGTAGCAAAGAGAGATAAAATGAAATTTATGCAAGGAATGATTGACAGGGCATGAGACTCATATTCTCCCAGGACTGTCAGGATTCCAAACTGTTGAAGAGACAGTTCCCCAACTGATACTCTGGACCTGAGGGTCCAGCCTCTTTTAATACCACCATACAAAGTTGAGAGGACATATCCATACACTCTGATGGACAGAGTGAAACTTGGAGAAACTCTCTTTTCCCTGGGACAATTGAGGACTCAGCTGTATCTCTGAACCTGAACTCTCTGTGTGTGAGAAATCTGGTTCCCTGTTGGACTTAACCTTAGGAAACTTAAGTATTAAGATTAGAGTATTTAGATAGTGGGTTTAATTACTGGGTTAATTGTCAGAAACTAACCTCTTCCCCTCATTCCCAAAACCTTACCCTTATTTGTTAATAAATTCTATATTTATATGTTTATCCCTCTATATTACTTTCCTTCCCCCTATCCAAATTATATTTACATGTAACACCTGGGAGAATTCTGAGTCTCACGCCCTGTCAATCATTTGTTGCATAAGTTTTATTTTCCTTTGCTAAACATTGTAAGAGATCAATGCTGCAGGAAACCTGTAAAAATAGATGAAATGAATGGAAGCTTGAAGAACTGTCCATCACGGAAAATTCCAGAGGAGAATGTCACCTGGGGAAGGCAGTTAAACAGGAAGACAAAAAACTTCCTCTGACTGACTCTTTTTCCTGATACTTGAGGAGGAAGAGCTTAGGAGATTTCTCTCCATCTCCTACTCTGTTGGTACGAGGGTCTGGAGTATATCTTAATTGTATGCAAATTCTTAATTTCCTGTATCTCTTTTTGTTTTAATGATTCCTCTGTGCTTTTCAGTTTTTGTTTCAATTCTGTCATTTCTTTTTTCTGCTCATTATGATTTTTCCATAAGTAGGATGTAGCTTCGCGAAGTCAGACAGTGTTACTGTGTTATACTTAGGGAAATAATTTTTAAAGAAGTTTTTCAGATGTGATGTGTAACCCCTAAAAAATTGTCTTCTCATGTGAGCCACAGGCTCTTCTGAATCTTTGTCAATACCCATGATAGACTTGGCTATTTTTGAGAGGTGATCAATAAAGCTAGCAGGATGTTCTGAGCTTTCTTGAACTACCTTATTGAACTTTACCTATGCATTGGGTTTTGAACAGAACAATTTTATAGCCTGGATAAGATCCTCCCTGCATTTTCTTAGATATGTCATACATGCAGGATTTGAAAAATCAAAATTTTCCCTCTGCTCCTCAGAAGGCCAACTTGTCAGGTGGTTGTCATTCCTTGTCTTCTCAATGAATTGCCTATGCTTGTGGGGGGAAAATAATTCAGACAGAAAGAATTCTGCATCTTCAAATTGGGCTCAAAATGCCCTCTTCAATTCTTTATAAGCTCAGTGAGGTTCACTGACAAACTTTGGGAACCTACAGTGTATGGAATCGAGTTCCTGTGTTGTAAATTGTTTATGTACTTTGGAATGAAGTACTCCTGCATTATCTGATATCTTTGCAATATCTCTTAATGATAAAAATTTTTCAGCCTCATTGTTGTTATCCTTGCCTTTTTCTTTGCCATTGTCTTGTGTCCCTTTCTTATTTTTTCTCTTAGATTTCTTGTTATCCTTGTCCTTAAGCCCAGTATCTTCCTGCCCACTTCCAACCTTAGCTTCATCTAATCCCTGTTTCTTCATTAATTCCTCACAGATATTTTTCATTAGTTGTTCCAGGTTTGTCTCAATAACCATAATCTGAGTCGCCTTCTTAGGTGTTATGAATTTTAAGATATTTCTTAGATAAGTGAAGGTCTATATGGCAGCCATGGTGAACACATACTTCTGTGTATTTGCCTATCACAGTGTCAGTGGTGAAAAGCATGTTCATTATGAAGGAACTGGAATTGGATATAAGCCCTATAGTATCCATTACAATGTTAGTCACTGCACTGTACATAATATTGTAAGTCCAATAGCAGGCTATGATAGAAAGTACCACCATGCTACATGCTACTTGTAGAAACATTTTTCTATCTATGTAGCCCTCACTATTTTGGGGATAGTGTAAGGTCTTTCCCGGGGTGCCAAATTGTATTAGGTGTTCCTTTTGTTAGGTTATTTATGGTAATGTGGGATTGCTGGGCAAGCACACTGAGCAATAAGGTAAAGAGAAGTCAGGATTCTTTCTCCCTCCTCCCACCCCACCAACTTATGTTATCCTCTTCAGTTGGAGTCAAGTTGGGATTCAGACTAAGTTGACTGAAATTTTCTCAGATAAGTCACTCTCTAAATTGTTATAAAGAGGGGCTTATTTTAAGGAAGATGGGTTAAGGGAATTTGTATAGGAGAGAGGGATTTCAGAATTTGCTCTAATCTATTATAAATCTTAAAATGAATAAGTAAAATGATGTAGTCTTTTTAGAGGGATGTTTTTAACAGCTTTGAAAGGTCTTTAGAGCCAAGCTCCAAATATTTCAGAGAGAAATCAGTAACCAAAAGGCAGAGAAATCTCCTGAGCTCTTCTTCCTCAAGTATCAGGAAAAAGAGTCAGTCAGAAGAAAATTTTTGTCTCCCTGTTTAACTGCCTTCCCCAGGTCACAATTTCCTCTGGAATTTTCCTTGATGGACAGTTCTTCAAGCTTCCATTCATTTCATCTGTTTTTCCAGGTTTCCTATGGCACTGATCTCTTAGGACATCCCCCACCCCCACCAATGGAATCTCTGTTTCCTTAATGAGTTCAACTCAAAGGTATCATATCCTCCTTGAAATTTTGCTGATCTCTACTTTACCCCAATACCCAGCCAAATATGATGCCTTAAACTTCTTTTAATTGGCAACCACTTTGTCTTGATTTTCTTCTATCCTTTTCACATTCTACCTTGAATGAAGCATATTTGTGGGAATGTTGTAATGTTGTACAATTACTATTTTTAAATTGCGAGCTCCAGGAGGGAAGGAAGTGTGTCGTCTCCCCCCCACCCCCCAATCTTAGGATCCCTAGTATGAAGTAAATATTTAGTAAATGCCTGTTGAAATTAATTCATCTTCATTGTACTGGACCTGGGAATGAGCTTTGAAAGCTATGGAAGTAGAAGGCATGTACATACCCCTAATGACCTCTCCTCAGGGATACCAGCTGCTCTGACACCCAAAAGTTTCCAATCTGCCCAGACTTTCTTTAGTCCTAGTTAGTGAACTCTCAATGCCTATAACTTATGTGTCATCTAGAGACTTCATTAAAGAACCTGGAATGTGCCCTCAGGAACCTTGGCAAAAACTTTTTAATTGATCTCTAAGGAATATTAACTATTCTAGGACTCAGAGAAGAAAGTATCAGGAAACTCTCCTTGCAGAGTTCATTAAAACAATGTCATTTGTTAATTATGGCAGCCCCAATCTCAAAGGAATTTGGCACATAGTGCTTTGGGAGAGACCCTAGGTGGCTTAGCTCTGAGGCCCACAGTCAGTGTCTAAGGTTGCTGAGGGACTGCTTTAGATACTCTGCAGACTGGAGCTCTAGCAATCTTCTCCTTCAATTGTTTTATCCTCTTCCATCAGTGGAGGGAAGCTGACAGAGCACAACAGAGATCCTAGCACACATCACTGTCCCCTAGCCCCTTTGTCTAGAGTCCTTGATTCATTACTCATCTTCCTCTTACCCTAACAAGAAAAATAGACTAATTGGTTAAAGGCTTATTGAGGAAAGGGACAAAACTAACCCTGCTTAATACATGGAACTTAGCAGTAAAGGCAAATAGGCAGGGCCTTCCTCAACTTAGTACTTCAACCTTCTCCATCTTCTGCTCTTCAAAATACTTCTATCCCAGAAAGTCTCTGCTTCAACCCTTGGTCCCATTACTTCATTTTCACACAATTTCCAGCACTTCTGTACCAGCATCCCCCTTCCTGTTATTAATAACAGGAATTATTTCTTCTGTCCTTTTCCCACTCTCTTTTCCGTTCCGTATTTCTATATTACCTCTTGGTCAAGCATCTTTCAGGCATTCACCTACTGTGTACAAAGCCCTAGCTCTATTTTTGAGATGGATTCTATAGTCATCATAGAGCTAAAATAAAGGCCAGACAAATATTGAGTGAATTATAAACATTTCTTCAAAACAGTTGATTTTTTTTTTATCCATGTTTCATTTGTTTTGAATGACACAAATCAATCCCATTCGGATATCAGCCTGGTCTGTCATAGAACCAAGAGGAAACAAATTTAACTATTTAATGTAAATAGGATCAATTTCCTAAGGCATCAGCCATTTAAAGTTACCTCCACATTTTCAATAGATATCTCCCAAGTCTAAACTCAGTTTTTCACAAATGAAAATAAAATCAATCTATATATTCCATAGAAAAATAAATCTTCACTTTAAACAAAAACTTTTTGGAAGATAAAGAAAATTTTTATATGAACCAATGCTAAAAAGGAGTACTTCTGGACAATGCCTCAGAATTCAAAAGGATTTTAACAGAGCCCTGTAGCTCATCATCTGATGGTATATGAGGAAATTGACCTAGGATTAAAGTTCATAAAGGTGAAATGCTTTAAGGTTTACCAGGGCTCATAATAACTGTTTTTTGTTCCTTTTACTGCCTTTTGACTTTTCACTTGTTCTACAATAACTCTATGATAGATTGAGGTATGACTAAAGTTGAATGTTGAATGTGGGAACTGTAATAGATGACATTGGAGGGTATATTTTGATGAATACTAGATAACTAATAGATCATGTAGTTATCTTATTTTTGCCTACCCTCCTCCCTTTTATACCTCCCTTCCTCCCCTCTTCTTCCTTTCAGTTTTCCCTTCCCTTTTCTTCTTCAGTCTCCTAAGTCACTCAGGGTGAGCTATGATGTTTCAGAGGAAATACTCTTTTCTCTTCTTTATCTCAAGTAAGGGTTTATTGGGGAAAACAGGAAAGATGGAGGATAAGGTAAGAGGAGTGGGATTTCCCTATTATCTACAATGAGTGTTAGGTTGAAGGATATTGAGAGAAATGGCAATTTAGTCACTAGCATGAAACAGAGCCAGTCAGAGAGAGATATATATGGACTATTATCCTTCTTCTGCTGCTTTCAAATCAGCCAGGCCACCTCCAACTTTATTATCCCAAGTCCCAGAGATAAATCCAGCTTCCTCCTTCTACATCACCACCATCAGCCAAAAGCCCTCAAAACCAGCCACCATTGGCTTGGCTCCAAACTGCTTTTCCTGGTAATATTCCAAATGGAATTTTCTTTTGATTGACAGCTGACACATCTCCAGCTTCTGTCCTTTGCATGCATTTTCTTTTAATTTCTCTCTTCTCCACAGAATCAAATAGACCTAGCTTGTTAATGGCAATACAGTAATGAAAAATAGACAGAGGGGAGGGAAAACCTAGAAGCATTAAGGACATAGTCCAATGGTAGTCAATGCTCATTGAGAACACCAAGAGGTAAAGATTAGGTACAAAATTCTAGACCACAAAAGAATGTTGATATAGTGATCATGTGAAATGACCTTCATTGGGGGTAGAAGGTTCTTTATTGCTATCTCTGAATATTGATGAAGTCTCAGATACAATCTAAATAACAATTGACCGCTTCTCTTTAATAGCCCATTCTCAGATTTCTTTTTGGTCAAAAGACTGAAAATTCCAAATTAGTAAAACTTTTGTATTCATAAATCTATTGGAAAAAAAGCATGAAATCAAAATTATTACTGGCCACATTCTATGTGGTTATAGTTAGTCTTCTCTTTCTGAAACAACTGAAGCAACCCTTCACCAGGAGCAAAACTCATCTTAGAGCAAAATTTCCTTTGATAACTATTCTGTCTTCTGAAAGTCTTTCTAAGGTTAATATATCTATGTCTTTTTGATCTTGTTCTGAGTTCCGGGGGAACTAGGACCATAAACCATCCTCTAGCTTTCCAACATCTTCAATCTTTCCCTCTATTGACTTTTTTTCTCCATTCTCAGGTTTGACTCATCTTAAAGATGCTCAGATTTTAATTCTAACAAAACAAAAGTTTTGGGGGTATCTGGGTGGCTCACTGGCTTGAGATCCAGGCCTAGAGGGGGGAGGTCCTGGGTTAAAATCTGGCCTCAGACACTTCCTAGCTATTTAACCCTGAGCAAGTCACTTGATCCCCATTGCCTAGCCCTTACTGCTCTTCTGCCTTGGAATCGAGAGTTAAAAAAAATAAAATAATAAATAAAAGGCTAATTATATTTCAGGCTTTTTGACTACCATTCCATTTTTCTTTTTGCTTTCAATGTCAAATACCTTGAAGACAGAGTTTCTAACCATTGGCTTCAATTCTTCATCACCTACCTTTCCTTTAATCATTATCATGGGACTTCTATTCCCTCTACTATATAAAAACTGAATCCTTTCAGGGCACCCCCTAAAATTCTAACATCCAGTAACCTTTTCTTTTTTCTCCTTCTCCTAGACATTTCTCTAGAATTTCATACTGCTAAATAATCTTCCTCCCTTTCTCTACCCTTTCATAGTCCTACCTACATTCTTTTGGGTTTTATTTCATCTCTGACTGCTTCTGCTCTCCCCTTTTCAGTTTCTCATACATTTCCTACTCTTTCAAGAAGAGAAATTCCAGTGTTCCCTTACCCCCCTTCTTCTTCTCTCTATGATCTGCCTTCTCCACCTTAACTGTTCTCATCTCTTTACCGGTCATCACCTCTCCCCTTTAAGTGAATGACCTCCCTCCATAGTAACAGGACTTCGCTTCCAACTGCCTGCTAGATATTTCCACTTTTAGGTTCTGTCACAGCTTTACACACATTACCTCTAAATTGAACTCCTCACATTCCCCTTATAATCTGCTTCTCTTCTAGACTCTGACAAGGAAAAATGTGTTTTCAGACCTGTCCCTGACTTATTCCATTTATGCAGTGATGGCCTCTATTTTAGCCTCTGGGACTTCTTATGAGTTACTGCTTTACCCAGATCTATGCCTGGTCTAGTTCTGTCTCTGCCTTCACTTCTGCAGCAGCCCCATACAATAGATCTGTCTGTGGATTCCTTTTTTTCCTGAATCTTCCCAGATTACCTTGTCATTAGCTCAAGATGCCTCTGGCCTCAGCTCCTACTTCATCCCAGAATCTTTGCCAGGGCCACAAAGGGGTCTCCAGACCAAGAACCACCTCAAATTGCCAGCTCCTGTCTTTGCCTGCTCCTATCTAAAGTGAGTTGGGACTCTTGAGTCTCGCAGGTCTCACTATCATCACCTACCACAGGTTTAACATTGAGGGAGAACCATCTAATCAGAGTCTAATGACCTTCCTCTCTCCACGGACTTTTACTCAGACTCTGTTCTTGGGGGGGGGGTGGGGGAGTCAGGATGCTCCTTGTCCCTCATGAACACTTCTATAGCCATCATGAAGGAACTTCTCCTTCTTTGAGATTCATTCATTCCATATTTAGGGTAGCTAAATGGTACAATGATTTGGGTGCCACACCTGGGGCCAGGAAGATCTGAGTTCAACTCCAGCTTCAGAAACTTATTAACTAGGTGACCTTGGGTAATTCACTTAACCTTGTTTGCCTCATTTTCTTCAAAATCTGTAAAATGAACTGGAGAAGGAAATGGCAAACCATATCAGTACCCTTGCCAAAAAATTCCAAATAGGGTCACAAAGAGTCATGCATGACTGAAATGACATTCCATATTTATTACCTAGTCCAGATTCTTATAACTAATATTTACCAAACCCCAAGACATTTTCCTTCATTCCTCAATGAATTCACAACCTGACTCACCATCCACTCCTCCTCCTTAACACCTATCGTCGTGCTAAGGGACTTCATACAAAGCGATACTCCCTAAAACACCCTAATTTTCCAATTTATTTTCTGTGACCTATCCTCTATTCTTCTATCCTACTTTAGCTACATACAGATCTGGCCATACAAATCAGCCACAAATGTTCTACTTCCCTATTCACGAATTCTGAAATCCCATCTATTCAACAGCATCGACCCTTCCATCTGTGCCTCAGCCTTATGGCTCTATCCTTGATTTCTTTTTTCCTCACTATGACCTTCAATCTCTCCATCCTTCAGTTTTGTCCCAAGGTCATCACTCCTGCACTAATTATATTCTTCTCCTTTCCCCATTTTGGCCCCATGGTGAACCTGCTCAGCTCTATATTCCCTTCTCCTCTTGATCCCCTTGACTCTTTATCCTGTCATGCCCTGCTAATCTAATCCAGTCTCCATTCAGATATCAACATGATTTTTCTTGTCACCCCTCTCTTTGATAAATGCCAGTGGCTCCCTTAAATCTTCAGGATTAAAAGCAAAATCTTTCATTTGGATTTTTTTTAAACCCTTACCTTTCATTTTAGAATCAATACTATGTTTTGGCTCCAAGGCAGAAGAGTGGTCAGGGCTAGGCAATGGGGGTTAAGTGACTTGCCCAGGGTCACACAACTGGGAAGTGTCTGAGGCCAGATTTTAACCCAAAACCTCCTGTTTCTAGGCCTGGGTCTCAATCCACTGAGCTACCCAGCTGCCCCTTTATTTGGATTTTAAAACACTTCAGATATAATCCCTTCCTAGATTTCCATTCTTCCTATATTTTAATCCCTTTCACATACTCTACATTCTAGTGACACTTGTTACTCATACAAGCCCTCCTAATTCAATCCCATACCTTTTCATCTGCCATCCCTCAATTAAGTTCAAGTCAGCAAGCACTCATTGTGCCAGGCCTACAGGCAGGAAGTCCTGGGTTCAAATCCGAGCTCAGGTACTTTCAAGCTATGTGACCCTAGGCAAGTTACTTCCCACCATTTGCCTAGTCCTTATTACTCCTTTTGCCTTGGAACCAATATCTAGTATCAGTCTATGACAGAAAATAAGAGGGTTTTCTTTTTTTTTAACAAAAACAAAAAACATCAAGCATTTATTAAGCACTTAATATGGGCCAGGCAGAAGAGATTTCAAGGATGTATGAAATATCAGTATATCTTAAGGCTCACAATTATAAAAGTGGGAGGGACTCCAGAGGTCTAGTCCATTCTAATTTTACAGATAAGGAAACTGAGACCCACAGAGGCTGAGTAACTTGCCAAAGATCATACCAATAATAGTTCTGTCTGATTACATTGAATTTACTTTGTAAAACTTTTGATTAATCATACATATGTATATTACCAGTCTATAAAATATCTTCAGTGACTGCCTCTTCATTAATCAGCCACCATTTTTTATTTATTCTTTCTTCACATTATCATATTCCTTCATATTATCTATCACATTCACATAAATCTATTCTCACTGCAAATCCCTCAGTTCTACTTTGTCATCTCTTTTTGTCTCTGCTTTTATAATCCACCCTACATTCTGCTCCCAGACTATTTTTTTCAAAATCAAAGTTTTTTGGATCATGCCACCATCTAACTCAAAAATTTTCAGTGACTAGCTGTGTGACCTTGGATTCATCCCTTAACCCCAATTGCTTACCCCTTAGTGCTTGGAATCAATACTTATTATGAAAAACAGAAGATAAAGGGATTTTTTTTTTAAGTTTCAGCAGCTTCTCTCACCTAAATAATGGGCTCCAAAATCATAATCCTGATAATCAATTCTCTCCACAATCTGGCTACAATTTATCTTTCCAATCATTTCCTACTATCGATCTTCTCAAATCTTCTGCTTCCATCAATCTGGTATATTAGCATTAATCTATTACATGTTAATAAACTTTCAATTGTCATGTTCATCATTTTACATGATGTGAATTTTCATGATCATCATTCCCTGTACTTCTGTTTAAAAGCACCTTATCATAGTTGGGGGATGAAACTGAATATAAAGTTGGGGATATTTTATAAAGCTAGAAAGGCATTGAGTAGAGGCAATGGATTATTAGCTGATGACAAGCCTGGCAAAGTTAAGAGAAGTTCATCAACATGAAATGATGAATATTTCTTGCTAGGTAAACTTTTGTAGATCATTGCAAAGTCATAGAGAGCTTGAGCTTTGTATCAGAGGAGAAAGACCCAATAAAATCAATAAATATCATAGATATCTATATCTGTAAATCAATATCAATAGAATTCTAGATACTTGAAGTAAATATTTCATATAATACTCATTAAAGACTTTTTATTCACCATTCCCCAATTATATACTGTACTTTCTTATCTCTGCTCTTAGGGACACACCTATCCAGTTGGCTAGATTGTCCTTCCTTTTCTTTTGAGACTATCTCATTCCTCTGCTGTATTCCCTAACACACCTACCTCTTCTATGAACATTTCCTTGACCAGTCCATCCTCCAGTGGGCTAGCTTCCTATCCTCTGGGCTGATAGAACCTTAGTCTATGGAAATCATGAAATAGTTAATTATGCATTTACTTGTGGTGTCTCTTACTGTTTTTTCAGTTGCTATTTAAATTTTTATTGTTATTTAATTTTTCATATGTTTATGTTTCTATCTTGTCTCCCCAGCTAGGGAAGGGAAGAAAACAAATATTTCTGTAGCACCTACTGTGTTCCAGGCACTGTGCCAAGCACTTTACCATTATTATCTCATTTGATCTCAAAAGTCAGCTTATTATTTGAAGTATGAGAACATGTCTTATAATTTGGGGTTTATCCCACATTGCTTTAATATGCTGCCTTAAATGAGTCCAAATAAACATGCACTGATTTCTAATAGTACATCTGTCCTAAATCAAGTCATTTCCGCCCTCTGTACTTTTCTGTGAACTGAAGAATTGCATTAGATGAGTTCTAAGGACTCTTTCAGCTCTAAAATGCTACATATTAGTTCCCACTCCACCCCCACCCCATTATCTGCTTTGGACTCTGTCTGTATTGTGTCTGTACTCATAAGCGTCCACTTTGTCTCCTCCTATGAGATGTAAGCTCTTGAAGACCTCAGCTGCATTAGTATCCCTAGCACCTAGCAGACTACCAGGCACATAGTTTAATAAATGCTTGTTGATGGTAGTAGAAAGAACATTTCATCTCAAGTCAGAGGGATCAGAGATCAGAGAAGTCCATCAATTGCTACTGACATGAATTTAAGTAAGTCACTTTCCTTTCTAGGTTTCAATTTCCCACTCCCCAAAATGGGGAGTTCAAACCATGCAATAATGGCTAAGGTCCCCGATTTAGCTCTAACCCTCTGGTGTGCTATGCGGATTTCAGTTCTGAGCAGTTACAAATGTCAGCCACTAGAGGGCAGTAGAACCCAGTGCTCCAATTCAGCAACTTTGCTCAATGACATTTCCCTGGAAGTGTTTCTTTACCGAACAGAGTTTGTATCTCGCAGCCTTCATCTCTTGGGAGATAAATGCCAGATGCTCGCAAGAGTTTTATCCCTTTCTTAACCAAACAGCTATTAGGCATAAACATACATTATGGTGCAAAATCTGTAAGAGGAACACAAAGGATGCTTAGTAATAAATGGCTTATACTCACACTTTCTAACAATAGCCTGACGATCTCGATAAAGGGAAGCTTACTGTCTGTGTTAAAAGTGTATCACCCTTTCTGGTCCTCCTGCCCATTTCCCTAAGCAAAGGATGCTTAGTCTCTTAATGGGGCTGTTCAAATCTAATTTGGAAGATGGGGGATTTCGTTTTTCCTTTCTCCTTTCCAGCTATAATTGTAAATGACTTTGCCTTCCTGAATGAAGTCGTTAGCCTCAGATATTAAAAGCGCTACAAATACGGGACTAACTTCCAGGTTTAAGTCTGCCTAATGCAGTTTGTTGCTGAGGATTCTAGAATCTTGTGGTTGCCAAACCAGATCACAAGGGTTGAACACTAGGCGAAAGGTGAAATTGTTGTTGGATGACTGCTATGATTGCAGGTACAGGGCAAGAGTAAGGAGCCAGAATCTTAGCTCTCTGATCCTGAGTCTACGTTACTAATGGCCTTTGCACTTCAGTTTATTTAATTGTAAATATATGTAATACCTGGGCTAACTTTTTTTTTTCTGTTTGGGGGGAGGGGAAGACTCCTTTTAAGGCTAAAAAAGGCTAGAGAAATGTGGATTGTGATAAGAATCAAAATCATCTGGAAGGGAGATCTTCAGAAACAAGACAAAATAACACCTTGCCTTCTTATGTGGGAGGGACAGAATACTGCAGAGAACTAGGTTTTACCTCTTCACTGCTGCTGGGTTCCTCTAAGGACAGCAACTTTTATATTTTTGTAAAAGAAAGAAACTATTCTTTTGAAAAAAAGATACCCAAAGTCATCCATCCAAATCAGGCTTATTTTTCAAAGTAGTCCCCTTGGGAACCTATGTTCTTACTCTGATGATTTAGCTCTTTGAGTATTTTTCAACTTTTCAGTTTGATTTTGGAGATAGTCTGAGAACCACATAAAATCTTAATCTCATTACTCTAGCACCTCAAAAAGGTAATGAAAAATAACAATTGCCCACTTTATGCAGTATACTTAGAATTATTTCTGTCCCCTGCCTCTAATGAATTGTAACTTAATTGTGTGACATCCTTTTTAAAAATCATTTCAGCTCAAAAGTCAACTTCAGAATGAAATCATATTTGATCCACCACCCAAGATACTAGAGTCCTGTTACAAGGGAATCACTTTAAAAGACTGATATATATTAATTTAAGGTCGCCAAGGAATCAGCTATGTAATTCATAAATGAAAACTTAAGTCAGCCGTCAATCTTTTATGGAGTTTAATTACAATAGGAGGAAGTAATTAGAGATAGAGAGAGAGAAAAGGGAGAGAAGGAAATAGGGCTTAAATACCCCTTCTGTTTAGGCTGGGCCAAAAGGCCCAAGCCCTTAGATAGCTGGGGCAAAGAAAAGAGATCAGTCCCTATTACTCACGTGACCAAAATGGAGAAACAGTCTCAGAGGCCCCCACCTTCAGCTTCCTTCAGAGCAAGCTTCTCAGAGCCCACACGAACCACACTGACCAACTACTCAACCACCCCCCTCTCTGGAGTCTTCAGACCCCCTATCTTTCAGGAAACCATCCAAGTTCCTCCCCTCAGTTCTCCCATCTACCAATCACTGTTCATCAATTTCCCTGTGCCAATGGAGGCTCTAGCTTAACCCAGGACCGCCCAGAGGTTTCTGGCTTTTGCACATGTCTGTTGAAGGTCATATTTTCAAATGATTAAATCTTTGCTCCTTTGCTACAGCCCTTTCTAAATCCTGTTAACCTGAGTAGGGTAGAGATTGGAATAATTAAATTTTGATCTAGGCTGCAGCCCTTACTCAATCCTGTTAGGACTGAATAGGGTGGAGATTGATTCCAAGTATCTCCATTGTATCAATTCTAAAATCAATCAGGACTCAAAGAAATTCCTGTTCTATGCTTAAGCATAGGTCAAAGTCCTTTCCATTGTTCAGCAAAGGGTTTCTGTCCTAAAGTAATCTTAAGAAGGGAAGAGAAGGAACCTCCCATGCCAATGGGGTTCCCATTCCAATAGACTATCAGTAAGAAATTTTCCAAGTATGAAATATCCCAATGGTGAAATTTCCAACATTTATAAGTCTAAGGAAATTTGAGGTTTACAGTCCTTTCCTTAAAAATCATCTTATGCACATACACACATATATGAGAGAGACAGATTCAGAGACAAATAGACAGAGACAGAGAGATGAATTTCTCTCCCCAAAAGAATAGGATTCTTTTTTTTTTAAAACCCTTACCTTCTGTCTTGGAGTCAATACTGTATATTGGGTCCAAGGCAGAAGAGTGGTAAGGGCTAGGCAATGGGGGTCAAGTGACTTGCCCAGGGTCACACAGCTAGGAAGTGGCTGAGGCCAGATTTGAACCTAGGACCTCCCACCTCTAGGCCTGGTTCTCAATCCACTGAGCTACCCAGCTGCCCCCTAGAATAGGATTCTTAAGGGCAGGTTTATATCTCAATTGCCTAGCATGGTCCCAGGTACATGCAGTAGTAGTACATATAGTAGGTAATTTTAAAAGCATATTAATTTATTTGACATGAAAATTTTATCTCCGTAAGTAGCTCTTGGTGTAGAAAGTCTAACTTTGTAATTGGGCAAACTGCTTGTAACTTAAAGTCTTGTAGTTGCCTGGGATACTCCACAATGGAGAAAGGGGAATTCTACCAGCTGAGGTCTCTGGAGATCTGTATCATGCTCTTAGTTCTGCCACTCCTAATTAGCTGTATGACCCTGGAGAGACCACTTAGCCTCTTTGGGACTTTTTTTTTTCCGTCTGTAAGAAGATGCTACTGAACTAGAAAATCCTAAAAATCCTTTCCGCCTCTGTTGATTCTAAGACTTGCGGCCAATAACAACATTAAATGCATATATATGCATATATACATATATATATATATATATATATATATATATATATATATATATATATATACTTGCCATTGGCTATGAGAGTAATTCTAAGACAAGATTTCCCAACTATTTTTGAGCAAAGGTAATGCTGTTGGCCTAAACAGATGGATTCCCCAAAGGAATTATTTTAAGGAGACAAGACTCATTGAAACTGATAAATTCTGACATTTGCCAAAGTAATGCCACCACCACATATTACTTTAGTCGTTCCATCTTTGAGTACTGTGCCATGATAGAATTACTACCCTTTTTAGTTTGTATTTTTAGGGGATCCTAATATTAAAGATTCAGCAAATCTTTGGTATCCTAAAGATCCCCTATAGGTTTTTAATTGATATGGGAAAAGATAACTGCTGACCATCCCATAGAGGAGTTTGGATAGGAAAAGCATGGACTTTTTTTTTCTTTCCACATCATATATTGCTGTTCTTTTTAAGACTCAATTCAGGTCATCCAATTCAATAAGCATCACAGGTCTAGACCAAACCAAAACCAAAACTGTGAATCAAAAGGAAGTACCAGATATTGTGCTAGGCTGTAGGGATATGGTTAATAAAACTGAAGTTATGCACAACATTTTCGATTACTTTAAATTTTGCTTTAAATTGCATTTCATCATTTTATTTAGGCAGTACTCAATTTATAGAAAGAGTGTATAAAAAGATGACCATTTCCTTGTACCTCTCTCTTTTCTGCCTTAGTTGTCTAACTAAAGTTAACCCAGGACTTTTCTTTTCCTTACAACCCCAACACTGAAAGATGTGCTAAATTAGCAATGACAATAGTAGGGAAGACATCATCTACTTCTTATATCACTTATTTGGATGCATACTTAACAACTCTTAGCTGATTAATAAATCCTATCTTTTGAAACTTCCCAAAGTTAATCCAAGTTACCAATCTCCTATTCTGGGCCCAACTTGTTGTGCTCTCTCTTCTGCTCCCTCTTCATTTTCCCTTTCTCCCCTTTCTCTTCTTTCTCTACACCCTTATCTCTGTGTTCTCATTTTCTTCTCTCTCTTTCTTCCCTTCCTTCTTTATATAAATCAACACATATGCATCTTCACCTAGATATATATTTCTCAACACTGCTACTGAGTGGCTCAACTTAAAGGGCTAGCCAATTAGTATATATCTATATATATTCAAGGGGAGTATTAGAGTCATCTTCTAAAGCCTGGAGACCTGACTTAAATTTTGAATTTTAGGATTCACACCTTTGCAATCTATCAGCAAACTACAAATCAGAGTTTGATTTTTTTCCCTTTTGACATTTAATCTTTATTTTATTTTTTCTCAATTATATGTAGACAACATTCTTTTACATTTAAAATTATGGGGGTAGCTGGGTAGCTCAGTGGATTGAGAGCCAGGCTCAGAGATGGGAGCTTCTAGATTCAAATCTGGCCTCAGACACTTCCTAGCTGTGTGACCTTGGGCAAGTCACTTAACCCCCATTGCCTAGCCCTTACTGCTCTTCTGCCTTGGAACCAATACATATTATTGCTTCTAAGATGGAAGGTAAGGGTTTAAAAAATTAAAATTTATTTGTTTGTTTAAAAATTTTTGAGTTCCATATTCTCTCTCCCACTCCCCACCCCTTGAGAGGGTAAGCAAGTTCCAATTCTTTGGCACTACAGAAATAGCAGCTATACATGTCTTTATTTATATCTTCTCTTTTTTCAATTGATTTATTGTTTTTTGATTTTCTGCTCTTAAAAAAGTGAGAGGGTGTTGGAGCCAATACACAGTATTGACTCTAAGATGGAAGGTAAGGGTTTTTATAAAAATAAAAAAAAAGTGAGAAGGTGAATCTCAATAAATAAGTAAATTAAACTTAATGTGTCTATTTTTTTTCAGAGTCAATTGTTAAGCATCATTGCTCTGTCTTCCTATTTATATCCATCTAAGTATCAATGTCTATAGAGGTAGATACAGCTCCAAGCACAGATAACAGGTTCTGACTGGTACAGGTACTTATGGATCAGCTCTATGGGGTGGATCAAATTCTTTCGAGGACTTATAGATCTCTTTCAGGAGAGAAGAATTCCCCTGTAATGTTCTGGTAAGTAACGCAATCAGTATGATGTCCACAAACAAGAACACTTGGTCCATTGACATCTAAATTTATCTCTATCTCTGTATCTGCATAACTGCATCTGTAGATTTTATGGCTATAGATATAGATGTTTGTCCATTGAGATATTTAAGTATGAGCCAGAAGATTCAAAGGCTTGAGGATGACACATGCCTTGTAATTCCAGATACCAGGGAAGCTGAGGCTGATACCTTTCTTGAGCTCCAGTTCAAGCATGCTGTAAGGATCCGCTGTCTGTACTGAGTCTAGCACCAATAGGAATCCCCAGAAGAAGGTGGCCACCATGCTGCCCTAGGAAGGGCGACCCAGCCTAGGTCCTAAGTGAAATAGGTAAAAGCTTTGGTATGATCAGCAATGGAACTGGGCCTGTGAGTAGCCCTTTCACTTCTAGTCTGGAAAAGATAAAGGCATCTAGTCTTTTAAAAAGATGTTTAGAAATAGATATTGATATACCAAAGAGGTCATGTAGTACTGCAGGAATAACACTAGCTTTAGGATCAGAGAACCTGCATTCATATCTAGTCTTTGCCATTATCTATGTGAAGCTGGACAAGTTATTTTAATTCTTAGATGATTGGTTTTCTCATCTATAAAATGAAGGATTTTTGACTTCTAATATCCTTTTATAAGCTCTAAAAGTATGATTCCCAAGACCTGGTCTCAGAAAATTCCTAGCTCTGTGACCCTGGACAAGTCATTTAACCCCCATTGCCTAGCCCTCACCACTCTTCTGTTTTGGAATCAATACACAGTATTGATGAAAGGTAAGGGTTTTAAATAAATAAATAAACAAAAAAAATAGGTAGATAGATAAGTAAATAAATGAGTGAATGAATGAATAAACAAACGAATGAATGAACAAATATAAGTATGATCCTTTTTAGATATAGTTGTAAATATAGCTAGAGACATATGCTAACATATGGGAAGTAGAGTAAGGTGTAAAGAGTCTGGAAAAGACAAAAGGGGCCAAGTTGCAAAAAGCTTTAAATGTCAGATGGAAGAATATATGCATGATTCTAGAGAGGGAACTACTGGAATTTGTTGGGTAGTGGAAGGGAGGAGAAATAATATGGTCACATTTGCAGCCAAGGAAAATCACTCTTGTTGGATGTGTGGTGGACAAATAGGAATGGAAAGATACTGGATGCAGAGAGATTAAATCATTATTGCTGTAGTCTAGGGTATAAATTATTGTGATGGTTGTGTGATTGACTGGTGGATGACAGAGAGAGAAACATACATAGTGATAATATTGTGGAGCTAATAATTGAAAATATCTTGGTTATTTGGGGTAAATCAAAGTGGAGAGTTGGGGACTATGAGGTCAGTTGACTAGAAGACTAGTGGTGTTCCTGACAGACACAGATACATTTAGAAGAGGGCTGGATTTGAAGAGGAAAAGATAAAATGGTTTGTTCGGATCACTGTGGAACATTAAGGCTGAGCTAGAATATCTGGGGTTTACACCAGAAAAAAACAGAGGTTAAAGAACTGTCAGATCATGCTGCCAATAGGAGAGAGAGGCCACATAGTGGAAAACCCTCAGCTACTAAAACAGTTAATGATCTAATGTAGAGAGCCACAAATTCTGAAAATTCCAGTAAACAGGAGTGGGGCAGCTCAGCTGAGAAACCCAGCAAAGAGCACTTTGGCAGAAACCAGAGAAGCAAATGACCCCACTTCAGAAAAGATGGTGATTACCCAGTGACATCACCAAAGAATATCAGCAGCTTTCTAGCATCAGAAGGGTGTGGGTTGCCCTAGATCTGCATGTTTCCTATCTCCACATGTCCCTGTACTTTTTTCACTCAGATTCTATTTATATTTATTGTGGAGTTAGCCTCCTCTTCTGTATTTGCTTCCTCAGATTGGCTTAACACATGCTATTCCTTCTTCCTAGTTTTCCTCCATTTGTTCCTGACTCCAGCCTCAGTTCTTGGATTAGAGTTTTGTTGCCAGCCAGATTCTTTCTCTCTGGTGTTCTTGGATTTGGGAGTGAAGCCCTGGTTCTGTTCCCACTTCAGTCACCAGGTTAACACCTTGCCACATTTCTGGATGGGGTAGCTGCTTTTTCTAGTAATCCTGGCCTTTACCAGGGAACTGTACCCAGGTCCTGCCTTCTGCATTAATCACTGGCTCTGACTCTGCATCTGAGTCCTGCTAGCACAAAGTGGGCCTAGGATAGATGAACTGAACTTCTGGAAAAATGCCAAAATGAACAGTCCAGTTCTCAGGAAAAACTCTTGAGCAAAGATGAAAGAACAAATGAAGCAAATATTCAATAAAACCAAAGAAATGCCACTAAGCTTCTCTATCTAGTCCAAGATTTCACAAAAGAGAGCTACAAGCCTGAGCATTCTGGTTGGAGCACCTTAGAAGGGTGTAAAGCCAGAAAAAAAGTCCATAAATGGGGCCTGAAACCAGCAGGACTTTGGTCTTTACCATGTGGGTAAACATTGTGATCTCTGATACAGGAGATCTGAAACCAGACTGATCTTAATTCTCAGCCTGTCCCTGGACACAAAGCCATTTCTGATTAGGAAGTGGCAGGAAGAGACAGAGGGGCTAAAGTGCCAGAATTGCTTGAGGCCCTCTAAAAGTCCTAAGGCTAGCATAATTTCCAAATCCAGTTGAGACCTGTCAGGGCTGTACCTGGAGATGAAGCTTGGGGCAGGGGTGATGATTTTGCCATTCTTGGTATTTAGTACAATGCCTTAGTACATGCCAAAAGGCAAGAAAATGTGGAGAAAAGTGTGGCTGCAGTTCATTCCCAGTTTTCATTGATTTAACATAGATGAAACATTTGGAAACATGAGGAAAAGAATTGTAAAATTAGCCCAAGAAGTGGACATAGAAGTGGATGTGAGCAATGTGGAGGAGTTGAAAATTATCCATCAAGAGTCATTTGTCAAGGCTTTTATTCTCTCTCATATACCCATGTACCCTTACTGTATATATCTCCTGTAATTCTTTGTATCTTTCCATAAATCTTCCATAAAGTCTCTTTTAGTCATGTCTCATGGAGAAGAAGTGTCTAATGAGGATCTGATGGAGGTTGTAGCTACACAGATTGAAGAACATGAAAGGGAAGCCTTGGGACCTCAGGATGAACCACAAAGGTTCACAGTGAAATAGTTGGCAGAAACATTTCATCATTTCAGTCTATTTTTTTTCTTGTATTGAGAAAAGAGTCAAACACTTCAAGATTTCTAAAAGTTCAGACTAGAAGAGGAAAATATTACTTGCTATTGTCAGATAAATGAAGAAAAAAGAGAGCCATTATTCAAATATCTCTCAATAGATTCATAAAAAAAAAAAAAGTTGTATATCTGGATAGCTTAGGGGATAAATAGCCAGGTCTGTAGTTAGGGAGATCTGGGTTCAAATGTGACTTCAGACAGTTCCTAGCTATGTGACTATGGACAAGTCACTTAATCCCAATTGCCTAGCCCTTACCACTCTTCTGGTGTTAGAACTGGTCCTAGACAGAAGGTAAAGTTAAAAAAAAAAGCACATCCAACCAGTGATAAAGGCTAGATGTACTGGGTGAAAAGGGGGCAACATATTACACACCTGTGTTAATTTTACTGTACAGCCCCATGTATAATTCATCACTAATTTTGCCTTTCATTTCATAATTTTATTTGTTATCATATATAGTATTTAATATGCCTGAATTTTAGTATACTTTATGACTTGCATAAAGATATTTTGTATATGTCTTTATTATATAAGTCAAATGGGCTACTAGGGACAAATTTTCATTACATAAAAATGCCTTTATTTAGAAGTCTGCTGAATGGTTTATTTATGTAAACTGAGAACTATCTGTAACATACTTTGAAAATTATCCATCAAGACTCATGGGCTTTTATTCTATTTCATATACCCATGTACTCCTTCTGTATATATCTTTTGTAATTCTTTGTATCTTTCCATAAATCTTCCATAAAGTCTCTTTTAGTCATGTGAGTCCTTTTTTATGTCTTTTAATACTTCATGAGAACAAATGCCACATTCAATATGTCTTATCTATATTGCTTGAGGCCTTTCCCTCTGACTGACTGTTTCTTCTCAGAACCTAGATTTGAAGGACATAGTTCAGCCAAGTCTCCATTCCTTCCCCAGTTACACTCCTGATTCCCTCTCTAGATTTCCTCTTTAATTTCCCAGAAACCTCATCACCAAGGAAGCTCACTCCATCCCTGGACTCAAATATCAGAAGCACCTTCCACTCCTACATTCCTTCCCTCTGACTAACTGGATACTCTCAGAATCTCTATTTTAAGGAAGATACACAGGCCAACCTTGTCTCTATGCCTCTGCAAGTTTTAATGCTGATTTTTATCCTCAACTCTCTATGATACCAGCCTACTCAGTACCTTTATTTCCACTCCATCTCAGCTCCAGCTTCCTTTAACATGTTTTTTTCTTCCATTAGAAGACAAGCTCCCTGAAGGCAAGAACTGTCTTTATTTCTGCTTGTATTTGTATTTCTATCTTTTAATACAGTGTGTGCCACATACTAGGTACTTAATAAATGCTTTTGATTTCACTTGACTTGGTTTGACTTTTCTAGGTTCATTTTACCTAGACTTATAGTATCTAATGTCTAGTTTTATAAGACTAAAGATCAAAGATATAGAAGATCCTTCAGTATAGAAGTATAGGAGGTCCTTATTTTTTTCATCAAATTATGTGATTCTATCAAAATTATGATGAAATGGGAGGTGGGACAGTCAGATAACAACACAGATAGACATCCTGAGTGTGGCATGTGTGTCTAGGAAGGGTTAAATGACTTAAGATAAGGAGGGACATCTCATGGGTAGATACTCTCTAGAGGATTTAAAGGAGGACATGAATAAGAATTACAAGGGATATCCACAGTATAGTTGCATAGGATACATCATGGTAGAATGCAGAGCATAAGTCAGTATGAATGATTTTCAACACTATTTAAAGGACTACCTCCACCATGCTGGTATTCACAGATTCATTTTCATGATACCATGGATGATCTTTTCCATTATTTTATGAAGTTCCCCTCATTGAGATATCTTGTGAAAATTATTCTCTCCTTTTTAAAACTGATAGGTCTTTTCAACTCCAATAAGACCCTTCTTTATTCCATGAATTGTTAGTACACCATATCATTGTGTATTTGTATATATAGCATACATTTACTTGTCTTATATTGTGTGGAAAGGAAAAAAAAGCAAGCTCTGGACTTTCTGCCACTGAGTTAGAACCAATAGCAGGTGGGATGTTAGAGAGAAGATATTGACAAGACTGACAGTTGGTGGGGAAAGGGACAACTGGGAGTGGCAGTTGGTCTTGTGACTAGCTCTTCCTTCCTAGCCCTCGAACTGGAAGGAATCTCTCCCAGTCTCTGGATAGATGTGCCTCTATTTTCCTGATTTTCCCAACTGTGTGCTTTCCCTGGATTCCTGTGATCGTGTCATCGACAAAAGGACTTAAGGGAAGCAGTTTGAACTGTAAGGCCAATCTTTAGGGATGTCAGCCTGAAGAGACAGGCCCAACCAGCTCTGAAAGTCAGAACTTTTCTTCCTCTCGCTGTCTACTGCTAAGACTTTTTGAAATTAAGAAAGCCAGTACAGATTAGCATAGATAGGAATAACAGAAACCCTCCACCAGCCTGTGAGACCTGGCCTCAGCTCAAAAGCTGAGAGAGACTCAAACCTCATCTAGGGACATCCCTCTTCCCTCTTCCCTGATACCTCCACAATGCAAACTTGTTATTAACATTTATCTTTTTTTGAATATCGCAGTCAGATAAGAGGACTAACATTTCAGGGGACATAGAGGGAGCTGAATCTCAGGACAGTCAGTCAACTATAAACTGTCCTTATTGGACCTCTGTGGGTGATCTTGGTCTGGGGGGAGGCTTGTCCCTCAGGAGGGTCTGTGCTTATCTGCTCTGGGGTATCTGCAACATCAATCTATAGAGAAGATATCCCCTCAGGCTATCATAAGTGGCCCATTTCTCAGGAACCCAATTTTTCAAAAATAGCCTCTTGGCAGGAGGCATCTCTCCCCTTTTACCTCACCAGCAGCCATATTCCCTCTCTCCCTTCCATTCCTCCACTCCCTGTTATAAAACCTTCCATATCCCCAGTTCTGCAATCCCACCCATTTTCCGTATAAATATTACAATTGTATATATTTACTTATCTGAAAATATGTTGTATCCCCCATCTAGCAGAATCATGTCCTCAAAGCAGACTGTCTAATTTTCACATTTGTATCCCCAAGAGTTAGCATAGTACCTGGAACATAGTAGATGTTTATTATTAATTGATTGATTATATTTCAGATCCATTTTGTTACCCCCCAAAATCATTGCCTCTAAGATTTATAATTTGGTCCTAAATTAATTTTCCAGCCTCATTTATATATAACTCTCCTACTCCTAAACAATTGTTTGGATATACAAGCCTTGATCTTCCTCACATATCCACTCTTTCTCTTTTTACAATGGTCATTCCATTTGCTGAGAATGTACTTTATCACCTCCACTTCAGAGAGTCCCCAATTCTCTTCAAGATAGCTCAGATAACATCTACTTTCTATTTTCCTGATCCTTTCCATGGTGCTATCTTAAAACTGCCTTGTATTTGTTTTAAATATACTTTCATACATACATATTATCTATGTTGATAGAATGTAAGTTCTTTGAGATCAAGGGTGATTCTATTGCTATCTTTGATTGTCTTAGTGATTTTTAGTCATGTTTGACCCTTCATGACTCCATTTGGGGTTTTTGTTAGCAAAAACACTGCAGTGGTTTACTATTTCCCTCTCCTGTTCATTTTACAAGTGAGGAAACTGAGGCAAATAGGGTTAATTAGTTTGTTTAGGATCACACAGCTTCTAAGTGTCTGGGATGAATTTTTACTTGAGTCTTCCTAATTCCAGGCTGAGCCCTCTATGTACTGTGCCACCTTGCTGCCCTTCTACCTTTGTATCTATCCTTGAAACTTGGCACAATGTTTGATACATAGGAGAAAATCTAATAAATGCTTGTTGATCAAGAAATTGATTGATTCACCATGAGTGCCACTTAGTGGTGGCATAGAATAATTACTTTTGCACTAAAAGGTTAGCCAATAATCTTATGAATTGTCACCTTATGATTAAGGCAAGTTTTGTGAGTTTAAGTCTTAAAGAATGAGAATAAAAGCCAACTCTGTTGCATGTAAGTAACATAGCAGGGGAATCCTTAAGAATAGTTGCAGACCTACATTGATTGAAGGCATTTCTATACTGTGATTTTCTGCACTGAAATCATAGGTTCAGGGTGAAATTAAACCTAACTACATACTTATGTGTATATAATGTATATTTATGTATATGTGTACATAAATGTTTATATATTGAAATTATACATATATACATATACACAGACTTACAACTAGTATCGTCAAGGTCATTATGATTGTCTTTTTCAGCTATCATATCTGAAGCTCACAGGAATAATGGCACCAAAGAAATAAGATACTAAAATAATTACTTTGGTAATTCTTTTTTATGTGCTAATTTGGTTTTTTTTATTAATAGAATTTATTTCTGGATATCTCAGCCCTCCCTTTATCACATCACAGAAGGCAACATCCACCAAAGAGATATGAATATATAGATTATGTCTTTCATGTTTTCATTTTTTAGTTCATTCTCTGGAGGTGAACATTCACAAGTTATTTTTCAAATATTAAATTTGTAGCTGTATATGATGCTCTCTGGTTCTGCTTGTTTCACTCTTCATTTTCTCATGTAGTTCTCTCAAAGATTAAAAAAAACCATTAATCTGTCCATCTTTCTTACAGTACAGTAGCATTTCATCATAGTCATATGCCAAAGTTTATTTAGCCATTCCCCAATTGATGGACATCCCTCAATCTCTAGTTCTTGGTCACCACAAAAAGAGATGTTATAAATATTTTGGAATATACAGGTTCTTTTTCATTTTCCCTGATCTTTTTGGAAAATAGATACTTGCTGGGTATATAATTTTTATAGCTCTTTGGGCTTACTTCCAAATTGCTCTCCAAAATGGTTGGATCAGTTCACAGTTCAAGCAACAGCATATTAGTGTCTCCACTTTTCCACATTCTTCCACCATTTGTCTTTTTGCTTTTTTGCCATTTTAGTCAGATTGATGGGTGTGAGATGATCCCTCAGAATTGTTTTGGTTTCCATTTCCCTAATTAGTAGTAATTTAGAACATTTTTCAACTTCAACAATTCTTTAACTATCATATGTGCAATGATAAAAGGACAGTTAATTGATTATAATATGACTGAAAGCTAGATTGAAAGCTCCCTAGGAATAAAGGCTATGCTTAATTATATATTATAATTTCATTCAACTTGTAACTCTAAATACCTGTTATATACTAGGCACCGGAAGAAAAAAAAAATGACAAGAATGAACAATAGTTTCTTTCCTCAAGGAGATTTGTAGACAACTGTCTGCTAGTAATTTATAGATAGTAGAACTTTAAGAAATATTTACCAAATGAAATTAAAGTGTTCTATAAGGACTTCCTATATGATCAACATATTTTCCAAGTAGAAAAATAATATTTTTAATCTGACAATTATTTTCAGTGGGAATGCTAGAAAGTTCTCAATTCTATTAAAAATATTTTTCCCAGTAGGATTACACTCAATTTTTCAGGATAAGCTATTTTGATTGTATGAGAACCACTGCCACCATTTCCAATCACAAATTTAAATTTTATTTTATTCCATTTAAGTAAAAACTGCACTTATCTTTATCTCCCAAGTTTTCTTCAAACACCACTGCTTAGCAAAATGCCTGTATTACAATAGGTACTTAATAAATGTTTAATGACTAATTGGAATATCTTATACTAGTTCAGACCCCATACTGTAGTTACCATAGAGCTTGCAAGCCTCCCACTCAATATATGAATTCAAATCATGGCTCTGACACACACTATCTGAGACTCCTGGAAAGTCCCTTAATCTCTCAGTGGCCCAACTCTAAAGGACTTTTAAAAAATTACCTTTTGTCTTAGTATCAATTCTAAGACAGAAAGAATAGTAAAGACTAGTCAATTGGAGTTAAGTGACTTGTCCAGGGTCACACAGCTAGGAAGTAGCTGAATCCAGATTTGAACCTAGATCCTCTAGATTCTAGATCTGAAGCTCTATTCACTGTGCTATGGAGCTGTTCATTTATAAAACTTTAAATTGCAAAGCAAGTGCTAAGATACATCGATAGAAGGAGTTTCTTCACTAAGTCTTCTCATACTGAGGAAATCACAGGTTTGGACACAAAGAGCAAGAACAAAACTTTCTCTGAAGGAAAGTATTGTATAATTGCCTCTAAGTATCCTCTTAAGTTCAGGTTCAATGTTAGGATGGAATGAGACATGAGTGAATCACCGAACATTTAACAAAAGAGGAGGTTTGCTTTGCCCTAACATGGCAAGGACATCCATTAAAGATACAATGGTCTTTAGCTTCTCACTACTATTTCAGGCTCATTCTCTACTTGTTCCTGCTCATAGCTTCCTCTTTATCCCCAAATGTGGCTGAAGGCTTTAACTTTGCATGCTTTGGGGCCATGGTTGTGTTTTTGTATATTAAATAAATTGAACAAAGCATGTGAGTCTCCAAGAAAAACAAAATTTCGATACCCTCCCTGTTTTCATTTCACAACTGAATCTTGTTTGTCAGAGGAAGGTAGAAAGGTCCCTTATATCTAAGGGACTCCAGAAGGGTGTGGGTAGGCATTAGAAAGGCAGTAGGTTGAAGGAACCTGCCTCCCCTGACCTTGCGGCAAGAGTACCTGAACAGGACCCTCCAGCTTATGTGTGGACAAGTGAAGAAGCTTCTGTTGATTCTAGGGAGGTCAGGGGCCAATAAGCTATGTCTATGACCATGAGATCAATATTATTGGTTGTACTCCAGTTCTATGTGATCTAGATTTAATTAGACAAAGTGTGGTGCCAGGAGTCATCAAAGACCACACTGTTTGACACGGTCCACATGGAAACCAGGGACTGCAAAGCAGTTCCCAGGAAGGATGGAAACACCCACTAAAACCCTCCTAAGTGACTTTCATTATTAACATCCCCGTATTATTGGAATTGCCATGATTATTATTCTTACTTAGCCCCAGGAAAAATAGATGAGAGCAACATGCTTGTAGGGTTACTATAGATGTCCCATTCTGTCCCCCCAGGATATTACCAGGAGAGCCCACTTATAAAATTAAACCTAAGGATTCTTATATACCCACTTAGATAGGATCCTCTTTTCTAGGCATAAAAACTTCTGGCAAATCTGTGATCTAAATTCCCCAACGTATAGCTGGGTCATGTTGATTCTACTCACTGATCCTGCTCTTAGCAACAGTGTTTCATTGACTATCTCCCTAGGCTTCCTGTCTGTTGTTAGGTTCCATGGAAACATGTATGTTGAGAATTAAACTGTGGGTGCCAAACAGATGTGTGATCATGAGGGTATAAAATAAAGGCAGGCCTCAGCCAAGTAAGAGCAGTTTATCCTGTGAAAACTGTGCTGTGGGTTGAATGTGAAAGCTGTGTCCTAACCATCAATTTGCCAACATGGTCCCACCTCCAAGACCCCACCCCCTGTGGGAGGCTGGCCCACCCCACAGCAGTGTGGTTTATATTTGGACATTTCTGGTGTGCATAAGGGAGAACTTTAAAGATTCATTGTAGCCTTTAAAATTATAATATTGCCCCATGAGATCAAACTAATTTTTCAGAATATCATCTCCATTAAAAGTAAACAGGAATATAGGACTTGATTTATGATGTCATAAGCTTTGATTTCTTTTACATGATAGAATAAAAAGATCCTTGAAGTAGAAATCAAAAGGTCCTTATCAAGCTGGGTTACCTTAGACATGTATCTAATGTTTTCTAAGGCTCACTGATAATTCATTAAAAGACCATAAATCTGTTCTATATCAGTATGTAATAAGATAATGTATGTGAAAATGATTTGTAAACTATATAGATTGTTGTTGTATTATCTATTTCCCCCCTCCCTAGGGAGTTAACTGGGATTTTTTTCTTATAATGTATTATTTTGTTTAAAAAATATTTCTGTAGCAAGAATGTGAAAGCATTTCCAAACCTCTTTTCTCAGCTGATTTGACATGGAACCAGTGGTTCTCTGGAGCCAGCTCCTCTTGGCTAGCAAGAGTTGTTAAATTTTCAGTATGAGCATTTTATACCTCAGAAAAGCAAATCCTATAGATTTAATGGATTCTTTTTTGTCGATTGTGCAAACTTGAGAAATTGATGGATAGAATGTTAATGCAGATCTAACTTAAACTTGTATCATGTGCACATTTTTCCCCAAAGAGCTGGTTATTGACCATCTGTGAGCACAACCCCTACTTAGTAACTACCTTGTTCCAGAGGTTGAAATGACAAAGTGCTCTGAGGAGAGGCAGCCAGGAATTAGGAGAACTGCATGTATAAGCCTTCTCCAACCACTAGACTCAGTATGACAGTGAGCAGATCACTTTATCTACAGAGGGAATTAATTCCATTTTCCTTGCCTCCCAAAAAGGGAAACTTACCTCTTACTCATTTAACTTCATAATAAAGAAGGATTATTCCTAACAGAGAGGCAGTGTTGCAAAGCATTTAGGGAGCTGGCTTTAGAGAGAAGCAGACCTTTTTTGTGACTGATCTTAGACAAGTCCCTTAAAATCTTGTTGCTGCTTTATGCCACTTTAAAACTTTTTTATGTTGCAGAGACAGTACTAATGTGTATTAGAAGATGGATCTTTCTTCAGTCTTGACAATAACAGGAGTTTCTCATCCAGGAATTCCCTAGATCAATGAAATCACAAATCTCATCTGTATTCTTGGCCACATTTGATATCCTCAACAATAGGTGAAAAGACGCTACAGACCTATTCCCAATAAAACAGATTTTAATGGACAGTTCACATTCCCTGTAATCCTGGGCTATTCTATAGACTATTGCTGAAAATAAGTAGCCGATGAGTCAGAAATCATTTTGTTACCGAGTTTTTTATTGTAATGATATTTGACAAGAATAGTCAAGGCAGCAATGGAGAAGTAGTGTAGTGCAATAGATAGAATATAAGACTAGAAGTCAGGTGTCCTAGAACCAAATTTTACTCCAGATGCTAACTAGTTACGTGAGCATAGAAAATTAAAAAAAAAATTTCAGACATAGTTTCCTTAGCTGTAAAACTGGGGCCCCAAAGTCTCACACTTTCTACTTCACTGACATTTTATAAGGAAAGTGCTTTAATGAACTGAAAACTCTAGGTGAGTTTCATGGATCATCATTATCATTCCCCTAGGCAAATTGGCATGTAGAGGAGTGTGCTGAGAATTTCTGCAGTGCAGAATGGAAAACCTTTGTGGAGCAAAAAGGATAATCTGGGACAAAGTATGTCATTGAGAGAGTAGCTCCCTGCTAGAGATGTAAATACTTATCCCTGTAGTTTGGAATGAGAACAAAGAAAAGCTGAAGAAAATGTGAGTGTAAGAGTAGGGCAAGAATAGATTTGAGGAAGGGGATGGTTGGTGTTGGTGTGGTTTGGTGATTTTTCAGTCTTCATGACCCTATTTAGGATTTTTTTGGCAGAGATACTGGAGTGGTTTGCAATTTTTTTCCCAGCTCATTTTACAGATAAGGAAACTGACTTTCCTAAGGTCACATAATAAGAATCTAAGACTAGATATGAACTCAGGAAGATGAGTCTTCCTCACTTCAAGTCTGGCACACTATCCACTGTGCTACTTAGCTGCCCTAGGAGAGTGGAGAGATAAACAAAGTTTATATTCAGTAAACATTTATTAACAACCTCTTTATGTATATAATGGACAGTTAGGTGGTACTACAGTGGATAGAGTTCTGGGACAGGAGTCAGGAATGGGCACACGTAGGGAATAATGCATAGTTCAATCTGGGTGACATTGAAAGAGAGGATAATAACAAAGGAATAAGGTTTTTCTTATAAACACCAAGATCTTTTGTTTTAGTATGTTTTCAAATAGAGAAGTAATATCTACTAAATGATATTTTAGGGGGATTAATCTGGCAGTTGTTTCCTTTGGATGTACTGGAGCTAGAAGATAATGGAAATGGGGAGGTTAGGAGACTACTATCAAAAAAAGCCCATAAAAGTGATAATAGACTAAGCCTGGAGAATAACATAGGGAATACTATTGCTATTGATAATAACATTTACATAGCACTTTAAGGCTTATAAGCCACTTTATAGGTTATCTCATTTGATCTCCACAGCAATCCTTTGGGTTAGATACTATTTTTTAATCCTCCTTTAGAAGCTGTCATATTCCCATTTTCTCAAATCTAGTCATTCTCTAAGAAAGCAACTGAACTTGGGTCTTTCTGCCTCCAAATCCAGCCTTCTATTCACCATACCATCTATCTGTCTCAAAAAAAAGAAATGAAAAAGAAAGGAAATATGTGAAATATATTATGAAGGAAGAAGTAGCAACAACTGGCAAGTTATGGTATATGAAGGTGGGGAAACGATGAAAAGGGAAGGGTCAGAAATGACTTCAACTTGGGTGAGTAGCAAAATGGTCATACCACTGAATTTGGAAAGCCAGGAAAAGCAAAAATATATTTTACATTCTCTCATTTTAAATTCACAACTTTCTATATGGCATGAGAACTGACTAAAGGCAAAATGGGAATTTTCTGTGCTTTTTTTCTCCACGTTTCCTGTTGTGGTGTCCTGATGAGTGTCTCTCCAACACAGATCTGCTGGAGACATCCAGCTGAGCAGAGCTAAATGAACAGCTGGCATCCAATACCAACTCAACCAAGCCTTAAAGTGATCAGTCCTTATCTAAAATCCAGCCTCTAGTTCCCTATTACAGTCCCTTCTTAGGCATTACATCTTTACTCGGAAATCCCCAATCTCTGACCCCATTTATTCCACTCCCCATTCATTCATGTCTTCCTTTCCCTTTGTTCTTGCCTTTGGGCCTTCATCTTGCCTTCTCCCCATCATTTGCCCCATATTTTGGAGGCACCAAGTAGTGCACTTCTCGAAGTAGACTGTATACAAGGGTCACTTTTTAGTCTAACTCACTAATCGCTGGGAATTAAGAGAATCATAACTCATAAGACATCTACTAATCAAGGACATGAACAGGGATACCTTTAAGCTTTTCCTAAAAATTTACCATGATCAGGGCTGGCTGAGAAAATGCTTTCACAGGATGTCCTTCACTTTATCCTTTAGTTCATTATTAACAGATTGTGACAGAGGAGCTAGGTATTAGTTCAAGACAAAGAAATACACACTATTCTTTAAAACTGTTAAAAAAAAAAAAACAGCAACAAGGTGCCTCAGGGTTGGTAAGTTTCTTGACACTCAAAGGTGTTCAACCAAAAAATGAAAAGCTATTTGTAGGAAATGTTGTACCTAGAATTCATGCTTTGGGTAGGGATCAAAGTAACTGACCTCTGAGGTCTTTTTTCACTCTACATTCTATAACGGTAACTCTGTGAAGAGAACCAGACTGGAGATGAAAGCAAAGGCACAGGTATTTGATCATGAGAATCCAGCTTCTTGGACATACATCTGAATCTTAAGCTACAATAAAAAAAAGGAGGGGAGAATGCAGAGGAAAGCTTCTAAGTAAAAAATGTCCTAACAGACACACTGAAAATGAGTATCTATCAATCTCACTATCATCTCACCAAGGAAAGAATTCATTTTTCTCTTGTCTTGGAAAATGACCAAAGTTGAAGTTAGGAGAGTAAGATATATGTAATAGCTGGCACAGGGAGCAATTCTAGAACAAACTCTTTTCTGAAGACAGTTATTTAAAATAATTCAATTCCAAAAGAAAAGGTTAATTTTACCCAATGTGAACCCAATAACATAAATGTTACCCAACTGGCTAACGAGTAATTATCCCCAGGTCACTCGGACCCTTTTCCTCTTGTTTACAGCTTGATTACATAGTACAAAGAAGGAAATAACAGCTAGCTTTAAACTCAAGAAAGGGGAAATCATTTTCTCCAGTATAGCTTCAGAGGGCAAACTAGAACAAACAGTTGAAGAGGGAAATAGACTTTGGTTCAACATGAGAAAAACCTTTTTAATAAGAGTTGTCCAAAAAATGAAATTAACTGTGCCAATATATAATGAATTCCCCAACACTAAGGTATTCAGACAGAGGTTAGATGGCCATCAGATGGAGCTGTTGTAGAAAGAATTCTTATAGACTAGATAGAACTAGATGACTTTGCTAGATCTGGAGTAAGAATGATATGCCAATGAGGCCTACTGCATATCCTTACTAGCTATGTGATTTTGCACAAGTTTATTATCCTCTTTCAGCCTCAGTTTCTACATCTGTCAAATGGGGATAATAATAGCACCTATCTTGAGTTTTTGTAGAGATCAAATAACATAACTTATAAAGCACTTTGCAAAACTTAAAGTACTATATATATGTTAGCTATTAACTTTTGTTATTCAAGATCTATTTATTTTTCTGTAATTCTAAGTCATATTTATACCATGGGTGTTCCCTTCTCATATAAAGTCATATAAATAGTCAAATAAAGGTCTCTTGTTTTGAGGATAACATACTTATAGGATACATTTTCTGAAGAGCTAAGTAAGTTTGCAGGCACATCCAAGGGCCTTTGACTGCCAAAGAATAGTAGCAGCATATTAATTGGGGGAAAATCCAGCTACAACTGAATGGGAAATAAAGGAGAGAAGAATAGCAATTTGTCTTTGTCCATTTGATTTCAGTGGCCAGATGGGTCATTTCGGGTGTCCTGGACACAGGCCAGCTTTTTCAGAGCTTCCTTGACTTCCCGATTCCTCAGGCAATAGATGAAGGGATTAAGGGCTGGGGTCACAATTGCATAGAAGATAGAAATGACTTTATTCATATTAAAGGCATGGATGGCACGAGGTCGTGCATACATGAAGATAGTGGCTGAGTAGAAAACAGTGACCACTACAAGATGTGAGGCACAAGTGGAGAAAGCTTTTTGCTTTCCTGTGGGCATCTTCAGAACTGTAAACAGAATGCATGCATAGGACAACACTGTGATAGACAATGGAAAGAGAAAGATGATTAATGCTAAAATAAAATCTACTAGCTCAGCCATGGACATGTCTGTGCAGGACAGATTGAGTACAGGAGAGATGTCACAAAAGAAATGATTGATGACATTGGGGCCACAGAAACTAAGGCGGGAGATGAAGTAGATCTTGGCCAAAGAGATGCCAAATCCAGTGGCCCAGGATCCAAGAGCCAGACGAAAACAGAGGCCATGGCTCATGATGGTGGGGTAATGGAGTGGGCGGCATATGGCTACATAGCGGTCATATGCCATAGCAGCAAGGAGCACACACTCAGTACACATGAGTGCAATGAAAAAGTAGAGCTGAGTCATGCAATGCGAGAAAGAGATGCTATTGCTAAGAGACCAGAAACTGAATAGTAACTTAGGCACAGTGACAGAAATGTACCAGGTCTCCAGGAAAGAAAGGTTAGCCAGGAAGAAGTACATTGGTTTGTGGAGTGGCGGGTTCTTTTGCACCAGCAAGATGATGATCACATTTTCTGAGACTGTCAGAATGTAGGCTAAGAGGAACATCAGGAACACGAGTCTACGCATGGTCTTGCTCCCTGGGAACCCAACCAGAATGAATTCGGTCACCATTGTCTGGTTCTCCACATCCATGATATACAGCTTAACTTTCCTAGACAATAATCAATCATATAGTCACAAACTTCCTGAAAACAAGACTCTCATTTCCCCCCAATCCAAGTAGAATTCCCACAATGAGCTGAATTCTAGATTTCATCTTATGTCTACCAAGACCTAGGGGAATAACTGACCTCCCAGTTCTGATATCAGATAACACAAATAGTTATTTCTTCAACTAAGAGACATCTTTCCTCATTTCCTAAACCCCACTTGCCAAACTTTTATACCAGTTTTGGGTTGATGAATTACTGAAGTACTCTGGGATGTAAGAGACATTGCTAGAGAAAGAAAGACATCAGTATGGAGGTTTCTCTGGGCATAGAAATATATTTGTGTGTGAGTACTCATAAGAAACTAGGTTCCTCGGGAAACAGATTTGGGGGTTTGTTTTTGTTAATAAATAGAGATGAGTGGTCATGGGGGGAATGCTATATTGGTGAGAATGTGTGCAACAGCAATGAGAGATGGCATATTTCCATGCAATGGTTTCTATGGATATGGGAGGTTAGGAGACTGATCTTTCCACACAGGACTGTAGATAGAAAGGGTCATGTCTTTAAGGAAATGGCATGTTGGATTAGACTCTAAGGAGTTGTTTTAGAATGGTAATGGGCCTATGATTTTTCATGGTGTTCTGAAAACTCCCTCTACCAAAGCATATTGTCGCCTCCCCTAAAACTTATAGGCTAGGAATACAAGAAGTATACCTTTAAGAGGCAAAATGATTTATTAAGGGCATCTTGACCAATACTGGCTCTCTATGTAATGTACTGTGTATGCAGCCTCTTAATAAGTTTTTCATGAGGTCCGAGTTATCCTGAATGTTCCCTCATTTGATACTTTGAATACATTAAGGGACAAGGTGATATTTGGTATTTATATTATACATATAAGCTTCGTATTTTTCTTTAAAAATTCACAAAAGTTTTTTCTTGTGTTTCATCTTAGTATGGAGATGACCTGGGGTTCTTAAAGGGCATGTCAGGGGAAGAGCTCAAGCTGCAGAAAAGTGTCCCATGTTGTATAGGCTTCAGCTGTGGTCCTGGAAAATTGAGCATGTTTGCTACCCGAGGACTTGCCTGGCCATGTATAATGAAGTTGGTCACCTGGTAATGAATTCCTTGGTCATGACAAGCACATGGCACAAGGGCAATAAAATAACACCCCCATGCATAACTGAGATGGAGCATCACTCCTCTTCCTCTCCCCTAAAAGTCCTTCTTAGGAAACACCCCAGACTGTCAGGATTGTCAGAGTAGACATACATCACCAAAGCTGAGTCAGATAGAGGGAAGGAGGGAAAGAATCTGAATCACAAAATGTCAGATATCAATTGCTAAAATTGTTTCTATATATCATTGAAAATTAAAAATAATAGATATACAACTAAAAAGAGAGACAGATAGAAATATTTTCCTTTTTTCTGAATGGACCTGACATGTATTTAGAATAGGAAACTGTAGCCATATAGCCACACTAATATAGAATATGTGTACCAACACATAAACATATGAAGATGGAGATAGGTATAAAGACATAAATGTAAATGCAGATGCAACACACACACACAGTCCTTCCTTCATTCAAGCAGTTACTGAGTACCTACGCTGTACACATTGCTCTGTGTAGACATAGGGACATCAAAGACATGCTTGTAGGTAAATACTGTGGAAAGGAAACAAGACTGATACAAACCTCCTTATTATCCCCCATTTTTCCAATCCTATTTCCTTTCCCAATAAATATTACAATACCTACATGTTAAAACACATGTGCAACCACATATAGATGCACACATATGCAGGGCAGAAGACATACAACACTCACCAAAACATATAAAATAAAACAGAAAAAAGCACTCACACCTATACAAAAAGAAAAACAATCACATGACTTACACCCAAGAAAGTCATGCCCAGACACAGGGTAACAAACATGAAAGCTTTGAAACAAAAATCTTCATCAGCACCTTTGCACCCACAGAGAAACAGCCCCACGTGGAGGTTTTCCTTATTTTCTGATTGCTGCATGAGTGGCCACCCAGACACTAACTCCAAAGGATAGGCTGGAAAGAATGTTTAATTTCTTTCTGCTTCTGCCACACAATTTAACCATTACCTGACCTTACATCCAAATGGTAGAGAGAATCCCAGATTTTCCGGAGACCCCTGAACACCAGAGACTTGTTTCTTTAACCACAAATGAGTTAGTCACAGCATTATGCAACCAATATATGCATCAAGAACAATGGCAGTGGGTGAGGGAGTTCTCTCCTCTCACTTTAGGATATACATAGACTGATGGCGAGTGGAGAAGCCATGATATTTGATTAGGGAAATGGAGAGATTTATGGTGAAAAAACCCCCAAACATCTGAGATTTAGTCATTCCTATGGCATGCCCAATGGTGACGTTATTTCCCATTCATCACTAAACCAGTGTAACTTCTGAAACCACAAAATGACTCCTGCAGAGATGGTACTTACCTCAATTAGCAGTCCCTAGTGGAGTGAAGGTTGGAGAGAAGGCAAAAAGAAGATTCTTCTGTGAATCTGAAAGAGGAAAAAGGAGAAAAGATTCATCTATGGGAAAATGGTCATGAGATACCCATTGTCTGAAACTAGAAGGAAATCATAGACACAGATCACCCCAATGCCCCAGTCTGGGCCTGCTGTGGGGGGCTTCCCCTACAAGGGAGGGGTGTGTGTGTGTGTGAAGGGACATCAGAATGACATCCCCAGCACCTTGTGGCTAAAACAGCCATCTTCTGCCAAGTGACAACTGTAGCATAGTGTTGGGCACAAAAGCTCCTGGTTTCCTCAGCTTCTGAGAAATTTATATGACCCTCCAGGTTTCTCCCAGGAGTTTCCCCATGCCATTGCTAAATCCCATGGGGAAGGGAAGTTTCTACCATAATGACCTACGATTGTTAAGGAACTAAGTAAGAGGTTCTATTTGATAGCTGTCATGCCTTTTTTAAAGTGACAGAAGAATCATCTGGAATTGGTGCTAGCAATACATATACATTTTGGGGTAATAAAATACATACTGCCAAATTAGGATCATTTAAACTAGAGAAGGATTTTTTTTTCTTCAAGGTCTACAGCCACACATATTTAAGAGAACAATTGTGACCAACTCAATTAAGACATAATTGTCTTACCTTTCTGTTGCCACCACCTGAGGTTAAAGAGATAAAAACGAATGAATGGGGAAAAAAAGCATCATTAAGCACTTTCTTAAGAACACAAGGAATCTGCCATTTATATCTTGACAGATCTAGGTGATATAATGGATGAAGTGTTTCATTTTTAAAAGTGCTCCATTAAAGATCTGAGCTTAAATCTTGTCTCACTTCTTAGGGATTACCCTAGGCAAGTCACTTTGCCTCTCTTGGCCTACTTTGTCATCTGAAAAATGGGGGTAGTAACAGCAGCTACTTCATAGGGTTTCTGTGAGAAACAAAAAAAAATATGAAAAACTTTTGCAAATCTGAAAGTATTATGCAAATGCTAGCTATTATTATTATTAGTGGTGGAAGTGGTGGTGTTTTTTTAATTCACTGTTTTAGTTTTTTCTTGAGAGACCTCTGACAACATTTGCTAAAATTCAAAACTTCTGCAGTTGGATATTGCTCAACAGAAGTTTATAAGCAGGAGATGATGTTAGCTCTCATGGTAACCATATAGGGTGATTGAAACCCGGCATTATTCTCTAATGTCTTTTTCTTTTAACCTTTACATTCTGTCTTAGAATCAACACTAAGCATCATATCAGTTACAAGGCAGATGAGAGGCAAGAACTAGGCAATACTAGGCCATTAGGGTTAAGAGACTTGTGCAGGGTCATGCGACTAGGAAATATTTGAGGTCATATTTGAACCCAAGACTTTCCATCTCCAAGCTCGGCTCCCCATCCACTGAGCCATCTAGTTGCTGCTAGCTACCTCCAATGTCTTTTAACTAAGCATTACAAAATGCCACAACCTTCCAGCCGCTAACTTTCTGCTGATTACTGACAAAGGTGCAATGGTATAGTGGATGGAATTCTGGACTCGAAGTCAGAAAGACTTGGGTCCAAATCTTGTCTCTGATACTATTTGTGTGACCTTGGGCAATTCACTTAACTGTTCTAAACTTCAGTTTCCTCAGCTATTAAATGAGAGGGTTAGACTTGATAATTCTGATGGTCACTTCTATCTCTAACCTTATTCTCTGAGAAATTGCTTGTGAGGTCATTACATCAATGATCAGTTGTATCTAGAATCCCTAGACTATGTCCTAGGTCTCATGGGAACTTGTTCAACAAACATTCATACAGCACACATTGGTGATATTACTAACTGTAGCACTTATCTCATAGGATTGTTGTGAAGGTCCATGAGGTAAAGTTTGCTAACAGTATTATGTAAACTTTAAAGAACTCTATAAAAATCAGAAACCCTCCTCTCCTTGAATCAGATTTGTGCTCTTCTGAATACCACACTATTATCGTTGCTGTGCCAATTCCACTTCCTAAGTAGAAACATAATGGTAAAGGCTAAATATCATCAGTTGCTTCAATAAAAACTTATGTGACATTGTTTCTTAATGTGGGTTATTTTAAAGAGGAGAGAGATATAGATTTCAAAATATTGGACTGAAATTTCTAACAGAGAAGTCTTTGGATCAAATGCCAGTCTCATTGATAAGAATTAGTATAAAATGTGACAGTTTCAAGTCCCTATAAAACCCTCTTCATGCAGGTCAGGGATCAAAATGTCAGCTATTGAATCAGAAAGCTGGAAGTGCCTTTAGTGGTCATTGAGGCTAATCCTCTAATTCCTTTGTAGAATAATCTACTTACCCATGTCTGATTCGTATTTTTATACTGAATTCACAAATAAGGAAACTGAGACCCAGATAAGTTTATGTAATTTGAAAAAGGTGACACAGATAATGTCAATGCCAAAATTTGAACTCAGGTCCTTTAACTCCTAGTTTAACGTTCCCCCACCCCCCGAATGGGGTAGCTTTTGTTCCTTTAAACAACTGCATCCTAGAAGAGTATTTTAGTCATTAGAATTTATGTTCCAAAATTCCTTCAGTGTCAGGCCAAAAAAAAAAAATCCATCTATCTTTGTTGACTTGAGGCAACTTGATTGTTTAGTTACAGAATCACTGACACCTCTAAGATTAGATAAACCAATTTCATCAAGGCTGAAATATAGTATATTAGCACCAAACCTTATATTATGGAAATTTATGCCATTTCTTGTCCAATTAATTTAAGGAAGAGAAAGTTTTAAAATGAAGAAATGCTTAGATGCAAACAACCATAATCCATGAGAATAGGATTAGATAAGGGTGATGATCAAACTAAAAGAATGGTTTATCAACTTAAAGAAAATTTCAAAACCTTTTACTCTAAAGACAAGGGAATAGGGAGATTAGTATTGCTCATGCAGCACATATATCTTGGCCACTTAATAGATGTGTGTCCCTAGGCAAATCATTTATTTAAATAGTGAGGGCAAGGCAAAATGTTATTGAACTGAATTCACCTCTATGATTGTTAGTTTCTTCATTTATAAATGATCCCCATTATAATATTTACTCTGTCTTCCTCACAGGGCTCTTCTGAAGATCAAATGAGAAAAATCAATTTGTGAACTATAAAGGGATTCATAAAATCAATCATCATTAGTAGTAGAAGTCAGATCCCTCAGGTGGTAATAGAAGAAATGTGAGCAAATGATAAAGTAAATAGTTTAGGTGGTGAAAATATTATTTTATGAATTATCATGGAGATTTGAACCTAGAACATTATTCTACAATATGGGATCTTTACCCATTTTGTTTTTTTTTTACTTTATTTTTTATTTTGTTTGTGTTTTCTTTAGCAACAAGGTTCACATGGATGACATGTTTTGCATAACACTACATATATAATCAAAATCAAACTGCATGCCTTCTCAAAGAGAGGAGAGTCTTTACCTATTTTGTATCACAAATATCTAGTGAATTCCTTGGATTGTGAAGATTTCATTGCCTACATTCATATTTGATAGATGCTAGATTTAAGTAAAAGAATTGAATTAATAAAGGTGAAATTATTTTTCTATCCAGCTTCATCAGTCCTTTGAAATCTACAGGGCACAGTGTCTGGCATATGGCAATGCTTAATAGTTGATGACTGATTGAACATTTGTATGTGTGTGTGTGTGTGTATGTGTGTAACTTGATATCATAATGTCAGGCAGTTATTTAGTACATCAAAGTTGTTCAAATGCTTTACACACATTATTTCTCCAGTCAACGGTCTTATATTTTGACCAGGGCTAAGGTAGATGCCACCTTTAGAATATGGGTAGCAGCATTAATCAGCAGTGAATTTGCTATGTTTTCTTTTTTCTTTTTAAAATATTTACCTTCTGTCTTCAAATCCATACTAAGTATCAGGATCACACAGCTAGGAAGTGTCTGGATCCAGATTTGAACCCACAACTTCCCATCTCTAGACCTGGCTTTCAATCCACTGAGCCACCTAATGTCCCAATTGGCAATGCTCTTTAAGAAAGAGAAGACTAATGTCCTACCCTGTATATCATGTGACTTTAAAACTTTGATGACACTCAGAAAAGATTGGAAGGTGATATTTGAAATTCAGAGAATACATTTATCACAAGAAAGTATGGTTGTCTCAGACCTCCACCTAAAACTGTACCATCACTGCATGTGAACTTTCTTGCACTGAGTTGGTCCTCTATATCATGGCTGTACCTTGAATGTCACATTAATAACAATGAAGAAATAAGGGTATAATCTTCAGGCATATATGTGTGTGTATATATATATATATATATATATAATAGCTGTGTGTCCCTAGGCAAATTGTTTATTTAAATACATATGTCTGAAGATACATACATACATACATACATACATACATATATATATATATATATGCATGCTTTAAGTTGTAGATTGGAAAGCACACTGGCCCTGGAGCCAAAAGACTTAGTTTTATCTCTCAGTGCTGCCATTTATTACAGGTATAAGCTGAGGTGAATCACTTCATTGCTCTGTGACTCAGTTTCCTCATCTGTAAAAGAAGGTTGAAACAGTGACTTCTGAGTCCCTTCCAAGCTCTAAAGCTAGTATGATTCTAGGATGATTCATTCCCCAGAGGGGACCTGATCTTAACAGCTGGCAGAAATTGCAGCTATGCCAGGAAGTAGTGGAAGAGAGAGTTGAGTGTAAACTCAGCCAGCAAAGTGCTGTGAGAAACCAGACTAAAAATTAAAATGGGAAATGTTTAACAAAATAATTTTAAAATATAGTGCAACATAGTTAATGTTGATGTGTAGTTTTCTAAGTGAGGCCTGAGATTTGTTTCTATTTGACTTTGACACTTCTGGTGTATAATACTGTAACTGATTCCACAGGCAGTACCAGGAAGTAACAGTTGCTAAACAAGACCTTTCTACACATGAAGATGGAAGCATTACATACTGATTCGGGACACTTGGGTCTAAATAGAATGCTGAAACGAGTATGGAAAAGAATCTACTGACCGAAGATGGCAGCAGATCCCTTCAAGAAGAATGGAACTTTAGCTAGATAGAATTAAAGGAACATTCTACCTACTCGAATTGCATACTTAAATATATAAATACTAGCATTCTTCTGAGTACTAATAGGTAGCATTTCTAAAGCACCTTAAAGTTTGCAAAGCATTTTTCTTGTATTATCTCATTTGATCTTCTCAACAACCCGGCAAATAGATGCCATCATTAGCCCCATTTTACAGCTGAGGAAACTTAAGCAGAGGTTAAGGTGTGCCCAGTCACTAAGTGTTTGCTCCCCTGGAAAGAGATAGAGCAAACAACATCTTAGTTATGAGAGGTCACTTTCTCCACTATCACATGCTCAGAAAGGAAAAGTCTTCTAAGATTGTCAGGACATATTGTTGTAAAGGAACAAAGACTAGTTTTGGAGTCAGAGGACTTGAATTCAAGTCTCACTTCTGTCATCTGCTATTTTGTGTGACGTTGGACAAATTACTTGGTCAATGTGGGCCTCAGTTTTCTCATCTGTAAAATAAAGAGGTGTGACTGGCTGACCTCTGAGGCTTTTTCCCCATTCTCGATCTAAGATCCTAAACATTTGTCTATAAATGTATAACATCAGTGGGTGGTGCTCAGGGATATGCTGATAACTGTTTAATAACCAGCTCTCAATAAAAAGGCATGCAAGATATACTTTTAAATATAATCTACATTGTTAACATTTTATCTACCACTTTTTTTAAAGATTAGAAATAAACAAAACAAACAAATAGAGTCCTGATGCATAGTTCAAATTTCTGAGGCTTAAATAAATGTGATGAAAATTTAACAATCAGCTCTCTGAGCCTCTATAAACTACTTCTAACACAGTCCTGGGGGTATCACAAAAAGTTCTGCATCCTTTCTGACACCTCATTTCTTATGAAAGGAGAGAAGTTAAATTCACTTAAGCCTCCCCTATCTCATCTAGACCATAATTATTTTCACTCTGTCCTATTTTTTTTTTTGATACTTAATTAGTCATACTCAGAACCTTTGATTCCCTTTTAGCCTAGGGGCAATATATGGTCTCTGGGGTTCTTGTGGCAACTTACCCTGAAGTTTTATGGAATGTATATCAAATGAAAAGTTATTACTACCACTACAATAGCTCAGAGCCATCAGTTAGAAAAAATCCCAATATTCAAACTGAGGCTTGGTTCTCTGTCTTAACTGAAATTTTGCTTATCTCTAGCAAACCTCTAATCTCCATGTCTGAGATAAAATCAGGGCCTGGGAAACATTTAAGTAAAAGAAGAGAACAGATTACTCTAGGGAAAGGGAGGCTGGGGAAAGTGTAGAACTTTGGGGGGGAATTACTCTCAGTTCTTAAAGAGGGGAGTAAAACTAATAGCTTTGAACTCCTTTGTCCCTGATATGTTTACAGAGCTCAATGGCCCCTTATCCTTACTTAACCTTCTCTGCCAAAACCTAACTCTTTTCAGCTTCTCCTTTCCAATTTCAACTTTCAAATATTCCAGTGGGCCACTGATTCCTTCTAGTTGGCTCATTGATCTAAGAGGAGCTGAAGACCCATGCCTCTAACAGCTACTCAGTCCTTGTAGTCCTCATTCTCTTCATGTTCAATTTCTCAAAGATGATTTGTATGTCCTTTTAATAACTTCTGGGCATGACTCAAGTCTGCCATTCAGTTCAAAGATTGGAATGGGCCTAAATCACACTAAGAAAAGATCGAGAGCAGCCAATGCTTGTCCCACCAAATGACAAATCCCAAGATGCCAGTCAGTTTTAAATCTCTGTTCTGCAGAGATTTCTTGCAAGGTTGATCCTGACCAAGGCAGAAACTCTAAGTACAAGTCACTGAAACAGGTGTTGGCTATAATAGAGATCAAAAAGGGTAGAATTGTCTTGTGCATTCACTGGAGAGCAGAGTCAGTGTGGCCATTAAAATGATGTGTTCAGAAAATGTTAGGGAAAGTAATATCCCAGTTTGCCACTCATTTACTGCCAGAAATTATCTACTGTTCATAGATTTCCTTCTATAGCTGATCATTTGCTCTTTTATATTATGAGTAACTGCCATCAAAAGAAACTTGTGTTCCTGTGCCCAAGATGGTGGGAGACAGGAGGGATATATTAAACTGGTAAACTTCCTGAATTCTCCATATAAACACCATAAACTGCAAGAGAACTGGCAGACGAACATTGGGGTTTTTTTAAATATAGTTTCTCATTCTATAAGCATTATTGCCGATGCCACTATGCTCTTACCAATCAAATTAAATTGTTTAACCACTTTAATGAGGACTAAGTGACAACAACCAGAGAGAGTGGTCCAAGGGTAAGGATGTGATCAACCAATGACTGATGGACAAATAGAATTATAGGGAAAAGGCACATTACAGATTATTTCTGTGTAAACAATATCCCTAAGGTTCCAAAACTGTATTCTAGTCCATATTCATTGCATTGAGTTGGAACATATCCTTATGGAAAGAGCTCTGAAGATTAATGACTTGGTATTTTCATATATTCTTCCTACTTCCAAACCACGCTACTCCTCTTCATCCCTTGTTTTGTCCCTTCTTCCTCATGGGGAATTTTCAGTAGTATTGACTGACTCTCTTACCAACTCCTAGCCTCTTTGGTTACTGAACCAGACATCGTAATGTCTGGAACTAATCTACTAAAGTAAGTGGCAAATGAGGAACTGGTTGAATAGGTTCTTTATGAAGGGCCTTGAACTTGACCTTCAGCCCCTTATTCTCACCACGAGTGGCTAAATGGCCTATCCTAGTCAACTTAAAATCAAGTTCATAAGATGATTTAGAATCAGAAGAAATAATCTAGCCTAAACCTTTATATTACAGAAAGATTAACTAACTCAAATCAACTTTCATGAATATGAAATCAGTGTGATTTCTTATTCCACACAAGTTCCTTTAATTTCTAAAGGAATTTTGAGATAGATGGGTATTTAATACTTTCTATGTTCAATTTTGCTTTTAAAGCATACATAATGATCCCCTCTGGTTCAGCTTGTTTTACAGTAAAAACTTTAAATAAGGGAAGGACAACTGATTCCCTAGGGATTGGACTGGTTAAACATACCGATGTCTAAAACATACACACACAGAGGCATGGTTTTAGCCATTTGTTTCTGCAGTGCTTCTGCTCATTTGCTTCATGTAGAAATTTGCATATCTCTAAAAGAGACAAAGCTATTATACAGATATGGCCCATGGTTATGTCGGTTCAATATCGACATCCGTGGTAGGTCTGATTTGTACTCCAATTACTTCTAATTTAACTTAACACATCTGTTGTTTGGGTGCTGCATAGGCACAATTAGCAAGTCCAATGTGCAAAAAGGCCTAGAGAAATCCTTCTCTATATTTAATGATAAAACTCTATCTCTGGCATCTGAGCTTATTGACTTAGTTTTACTGTCTTATGCTGGGCTCAATGTGCAGGTTGTCATTCTGGGTGATCCTTCTAACAATAACATGCATTTTGATTCAAGATGAAAGAGTTGATTTCCAAATTTGGGTGAACACAGGACAATGATCCAGGGCAGGGATTACTAGCATTGTGTGTGTCATAGAACTCTGGCAGTCTGGTGAAAGCTCCAAATTATTAACTGAATAAAATAAAATATGTAGGATTATGAAGGAAATCAATTATATTGAAATGATAATTAAATTATTCTTAAAAACAAGTTTACAGCCCTCAGGTTAAGAACCTCAATCATAAGTGAAGAAAAGTTATATCAACATGACATAAAAAATAATATATTTATTTTTCAGAAAATGTAGAACATGAAAAGCCAGCAGAAAGCAGTCATGGAAAATTAAATCTTTTTAAATGTGCTTAGGTACTACCCACCAGGCTACCTCCCTACTACCAATTATCTGAAGATAACTATTAATGTTTTCCCATCATTTGAAAGGAGTGCCAATGATGTGGATAGTGCTTGTCACATTCCATCTGGGAGGGAGAGTCCAGAGACACAGCTGTTTCTTTGTGTGACTCATGAAAATGGTAGCTTTGACTTTAACTCATAGAATTGCCCTAGCAGTTTCTGCCAGGCCCCCTTCACTTCCTTATTCCTCACACTGTAAATCAGAGGGTTCAGCATGGGTATTAAGAGAGCATAGAACAGCGAGATCATCTTCTCCTGAAGGATATTGGGGCTTGAGTGGGGCTGAATGTATGTGAAAATGGTCATCCCATAGCACAGAGACACCACTGTCAGGTGGGAGGCACAGGTCTGGAAGGCTTTCTTCCTTCCCTCTGTGGACTGGATCTTCAGGATAGTAGAGATGATCTTGATATAGGACAGCAGAACCAGCAAGAATGGAGTCATAAGCAAAACAATGCTGGAGGCCATAATTGCAACCTCATTGGAGGAGGTGTCCACACAGGCCAACCTGACCAGGGCTAGAGTTTCACATGAGATATGGTCTATGACATTGTTTGTGCACATGGGAAGCTGAAAAGTGACGGCTGTCTGCATGAGAGAGTTCAGGGAGCCACTGGCCCAACAGGCAGCTACCAGTCTGGCACACAACCCTGTATGCATGATGGCTGAGTAACGCAGTGGGTCGCAAACTGCCACATAGCGATCATAAGCCATTACTGCCAACAAAAGGAACTCAATCCCACCCAGGCCCAGAGAGAAAAAGAGCTGGGCAGCACAGCTCACATATGGAATTGTTTTCTCTTCTTTCAGGAAATGTGCCAACATTTGGGGCACAATGCTGGTGGCATAAGAGACGTCAACAAGGTTGAGATTGGTGAGGAAGAAGTACATGGGCGTGTGGAGCCGGGTATCCAGTCGAATCAGGATGACTATGAGAATGTTTCCCAATACAATCATAAGGTACATAATCAGGAAAAGTACAAAGAGAAAGAGCTGGGTTCCTCGGTCACCGGACACCCCCAAGAGAATGAATTCACTCAACCACGTCTGGTTATCTGTTCCCATTAAAGAGAGGGATTCTATGGGAAGAGGTGGAAATAGAAAAAAATCATTGATTTTAAAAACCAAGCTGACAGCTTTTCAAAGAAATGTATTCTCCTCAGGCATAAGCATGGACTTACATAACTCTTTCAGAGACAGCTGGGTGTTCCATGAATAAGTGTTGGACCTGGATTCAGGAAGATCTAAATTCAAATCTGGCCTCAGACATTTTCCAACTATGTGGTCTGGGAGAAATCATTTGGCCTCTATTTCAGTTCCCTTAACTGTTAGGCTGAGATAATAAAAGCACCTACTTCCCAGAGATCAAATAAATTATTTGAAAAGTACTTATGGTAGCACACAGTAGGTGTTTAAAAAATAATTGCTTCCTTCTTTTCATGAATGTTCTATCCCTCCCTTTCTACTGGATCCTTATCTTATGCCTACAAAGATGCTTGAGTAGGTATTAATTTTTAAAAAATAGTTTCCCCACCCTGAAATTATCCTTTGCTTACTGTCCATTGTCAAGTGTCTAAAAATAAAAAAAGGAAAGGAATGAAATGGAAGGGAAGGGAAGGAATTTGGAATCAGAACACTGTCGTTGAATCCAAGTTCTGTATGATCTTAGGGAATTCTTTAACTACTTTGATCTCAGTTCCTCCATCTGAAAAATAAGAGAGAATTAAAGAATCTTTTAGAGCAGGTAGGGGATACACTGGATAGAGTACCAAACCAGAAAGCAAGTCATTAACTTTCTTTGCCTCGGCTCTTCATCTTAAAAATGAGCTGGAGATGGAAGTGGCAAATCACTCTAGTGTCTTTGCTAAGGAAAAAACCACAAATGGGGTCATGAAGAGTCTGACATGATTGAAACAGCTGAACAACAAAATAATTTTTGTTCCTTTGCATTCTTAATTCCAATGTTTTTTTTCTGTTCTTTCTCTCCTTGACTCCTAAATAAGATTTGACTTTTGATTTTTCTTTGTCCCCTTTTGATCCTCCTGTCCTGTCTCCCGTTCTTTGAATGTGGACATTCCCCATATTTCTGCCCTTGATATGCTAGTTTTCTCACTCCTATTATTTAATTATGAAGAAAAATTACTTCCAAATAGTATTTTGAACTGAGATAGGTTCTCTGAAGAACCATTCCTAAACTTAAAGCTCCAGTCATATCTTAAGCCCAGAGTTCATATCTAATATTTCCAACTCTCTTCTGAACAATTCAACCTGTATGTCTCTGATAATTCAAGCCATGTCTAAAACTGAATTCATCACCTCCCCTCTCTAAATTTGACCTAACCTCCTTATTTCTGTATGATACTTCCATCTAGCTCTGCAATTATCTTTGATTCTCCCTAACCTCCCACATCAAAATGGGTCCCAAATCTAGATTTGTTATAACTCTTCTATTAATTTTTTCTTTCCATTTTCACCATGTGAACCCTTATGAAAACCCACTTTGCAGAGACTTGCAGAATTACATAGCTGAAATGAACTACAGTGATCACATTGTCCAACCATTACTTGTAAAAGAAATCTCTCTTTAATATCTCCAATAATTAGTCACTTTAGACTTCTCTTGGAAAACTCAAGTGAGAGGGACTCCCCCTTCTCCTGAAGAAACCCATTCCATTTTTTGGAATCTAAATTTTCTTTCCTTCATCTATCATTCATTATTCCTACTTCTTCCTTCAAGGACCAAGCAGAATAAGACTAATCTCTGTTCAAATGGACAACCCCAAATAGTTCCTTGCATCGGACCCTTGCTTTATTTTAGATAAATGAATTGCCAATCAAACTTTAAGAATAAAAAAGCAAAATTTTATAGTAGTTACAACTCTATTCTCTTTGAAAATTATTAAACAGAAGCAAAATTTTATAATTGAAAAAAACAAACAAAGTCTAGTTCCACTCTTTCTATTCTTCCTCTCACACACATATATGTCCGAGTTCTTCAGTCTTAATGGTTTTGCTCACTTTATTCATTTTCCCCATTTGTGGAAGAGCATCATCTCTCATCTCCATTTATGGAAGTTCTCTTCCTTTAAGGGAAGATGCACCACAATGGATACTGACCTCAATTCTATGCCTCCATTGAATGTTTGCTATATCCTCCTAGATAAAAGTGACCTACCTCTCTTGCTCAAATTTTTCACACTACTTTATCTAAATCAATTATTCTCCCTGGTATCAAAATAAGTTACATATGTGCATAGTATACATATACATAAATTACAGTACAATAATTTGTAATTTGTATTTGTACATTGTACATGCAAATTCATAGGGAGTTTTGTATCTTTGTATTTCCAGTGTTTATTCAAATGCTTTTACATAGTAGGTAATAAATGTAAGTTGAGCCCAATTTTAAAGATAATTCTTATTTCTGATAATACAGACTCTCTGTCCTTTTGCCAAAGAGGACAGAGGGGGAAAAATCTTTGTTTATATTTCTCAGTTCAAATGCACCTCAGAACATTTATAAAATTAAATGTGAGCAGATGTTAAAAATAACTACTTTTCACAAAACTGCAGATATCTCAAGCCCACTTGGGTATAATATTGTCTGGACACACATTCTGCTCATCCTTCTAATTACATTGGTCAAAGAATCTTCATGTGACTAGAAGGAAGAATTTTTTTTCCTCTCTCAGGGGATTTCACATTGAAGAATTAAAAGAATTTTCCTTTGAGTCAAGAAATAGGGTTTTCATAAAGCTAGCCTCATCACTCTGGGTTCTCCATAAAGTGGGTTCATGGACCCAATACAGAGCAATGCCTAAAAGCATAACTTATGTGAAGATTTCATGTCATCAGTGCAGGCTGGCTCATCATTTCCTGTTTGGAACTATATCTACATATAGTTAAATATAAGCTCCACAAGGGAAGAAGGTGTCCTCTCTAAACTCTTTCTGCCCCCCAAATTCTATCCAAGAGATCTATACACCCTAAAAGCTTAATGAAAGTGTGTTGAATTCAATTGTAATTGAATGGAATCATTGTGTAAGTAGAAACTTTGTTGTAAATGAACAGATTAGATTTTAAAAAGTTAAACTGGGTCAATTCTGCTTCTTCCAATACAAAGTTGGACAAGAATATAAAAGCAGCAGGATTTTAGAGGAATATTATATGGGAGTTGGTAGGTCTGAATCATTGAGAATAATGAATCCTGTGAAGTTGTATATTTTCAAATTCACACTATTTGATATAAAAAATATGCAAAATATGGTCATTTGTTTCGGCCCATGGAAATATGCAGAAAATTTGAATTATGTGACCATTTCACAGAGCTGACTTTGGGGACCTTGCAGTAGTGGGAAGGGAAAGATCTCACATAACTAGACATGAGGATTCTAACATAGAGAGAATGACTAAGAAAAGGAGGCAGATTTTGAGAGGGAGAACAAGAAGATTGTATGGTTAAATATCATGTAAAAAGGGAAAAACAGTCCCTATAATAAAGAGTTATTGAAAATAAAATATAAAGGAATTGCTTACTGATGGAGAAAAGGTCATTCTGACAAGTCCATATACAACATAGAGAAGGCAGGAGAAATATGACACACTCCTTGTCTAAGGAAACAAAAATTATACGCAAGATATTGATTTTATTTGTATCATTACTTTTTGTGATCAGCATGTATTTTTATATTTGATTTTTGAATGGTAATAAAGAAAGAATATCACTGGGTGTGAATGTATGTATGAATATATATACACATAGAGTGATATATACACACAGAACAATATTTTTGTATATATATTTATATATACATATATATATAGAAATATTCATAGGTAGATGTGATCATTGTCTTCAATCAGAGACATAGAATTTAGAGCCTTAAGAAACCTTTAAAATTTTTCTTTCATATTACAGATGGGAAAACTGAGATCCAGAATATTGAAGTTATTTGCATATACTTCAGAGATGATAAATACAAGGGAAAAGATTCAAAATAATTCAAGTTATGACAAATCTAATGATGTTTTTCCCCAATACACTTTCAAACCTGCTTATCTATTATGACTTTGTTTTTCTATAACAAGGATGTAGGAGTAAATAGGAAGGTAGTGGGGGAAAAACACCTTTCTTAACTCTCCTTGATGTTTGCTAGGTTAACAGTTGAGGACTGGATATGTCACTAGAACATTTGAGTTTGAATCTCATCTGTGACACTTACCAGCTATGTCACTTTCTCTTTCTGAGCTTCTATTTCTTTGTCAAATGAAGTGAGTGGCCGAGAGGATGGGAATCTCTAAGAATTCCTTCCAGTTTTTAATCCGTTGATATTAAAAAGGCCAGCTGAGATTTATCGAACCTATTGATCCTTCATTTTCCTTTGCTCAGCTGAATAATGAGCAAAACTGTGATTAGGAAGCAAAATACTCTTCATAGAAATGCATGGCTCAGCAACCTGTAATAAATAATATTCATACACATTAAGTGTATTTTTATCACTATATTTTATCACTATATTTAATGTCTACCCTAATTTCTGGCTGCCAGATCTCTAGTTATTCTCTTCACATAATTCCTGTAGCACAACCTTTCAATCTTCATTTCACATAACCTTGACTCAGTCACCAAAAACCTATATCCACTTTGACTCTTTGTAGTTCTTTAATGGAGACAACTAACCTTAAATTCTATCCCATGAACAAATGCTACAGAAAAAAAAAAAAACTGTCTGATAATAGTTCATTAAAAAAGAGAGAGAGGAGACCTTCAGACTTTTCCCCTTTTCTACGATGTAGACGTGACTTTGATAGTAATGTATCTTCATGGCTCCCTCATTTTGTTATTCTTCCCTTTGCTCCGAGTTCCTGAAAATGATTTCCATCAGTGCAGTCACTGGAGTCAGTGAACTTATTTTAAAAATATTTTGATAAATACATCTCAAGACAATTGATTCCCTTTGCAATCCCAAGTATCTTATTGTGCATTTAAAATGTTATATTGAGAAAGGTACATCAGTTTCACTAGACTGCCAAAGGTGTCTATGACATAAAAAAGTTAAGAACTCCTTTAATGTGTTTCAGTGGTTTCAGGCCATCCTTTTCTTCACTGTATTTTTTAATACCTAGCAAAATCCTTACTATGACTTTTCTTTTCCTTTTTCAGTTTCCCAAAGTTCCAAAACTTTTTTTACTCTTAAACCACTCTCAATAGATGATTTAACTCTTATTTTTCAGAAATGACCAAAACCAGGAAATTCAAGGACAAATTTCCAGTTGTTTCCCTCATCCATGTACATACTCTTTTGAGCTAAAATATTTATTTCTTTGCTGATCCCTTTGTTCACAATAATAAATTATTAGACAACTCTTTGTACAAAAAATAGCATTTTAATTTGTATTACAACAAAATACTAGCTATTAGTTAATATCACAAATAGATGAGTGCTATAAAACTAAAATGAGTAATTTGATATCATGCTAAATAAATTTATTTAGTACCTTTGTTTTTATCATGTTGTCTTAGTCTAACCATGAATAAATTCTATCCTTTCAATTATTTGTCATCCTTTATTTTTGTATAGATCAGATATATTTTATAAGTATATTTCTATGAGTACTAAGTGTACTGACAGGTTAAGTGCCAGATATTTTTTGTACTTTGTATTCATTTTGCACATAAGCTTTCTCTTTATGATTTCTATTTACTTTTGTTAGAACATTAACAACTACCTTCAAATTAATATGAATTAAATACTAATCTTGATTTTATAAATTAAAGCATGCTAATGAATAAGACCTTTGTCCAAACACTCTCTATAACTATTACTATGAACTGTCACACATATTTCTTCTCCCTAAAGTCATCTTTTAAAATATGCTCAAACACATCCATGAATGGTAATGGAAGCTGTAGCCTCAGTAGAATTGGCAGTAATAGTACCAGTGGTATTGGTGGTAGTAGTAATAGTAATTGTGGTACTAGTGGTAGTGGTAGCAGTGGTAATACTAATAGGTAATATATACAGACCATCGCAAAAGTCTTTGTATCATTTTAAGCTATTGTTATTTATGATATCCTAAGACTTTTGGGACCCTTCAGGCAGCACATGAAGATGTGGGAAGAAGCTTCCTCAAAATAACATGGTCAAGTATGCAGGGTCAATACCATTATCCTCATTTTACATTTAAAAACCAGCAGCCTTTAGAGGTTGTAACTTTCATGTTATGACAAAGTGTCTGGCTGTAGTCAGAAAACAGGTTATAACTACCATCTGTTTCATTTTTCAAAAACTCTCCTAAAATGAGGACATTAATAACACTTACTTCAAAGGGTTATCATCAGGATCAAATGAGATAACAGTTGTGTGGAAGTTTAAACTGCCTGTCACACAGTAGGTACCTAATAAATGTTTATTTCTTTACTTGACACCAAGACAAGTTATTGGATAATGATTCATATCCAAAGTAGAAATCATGACTGCTAATCATACCACCCTCCCTGTCAGTATTTTCCTTTCAAGTAGGATGTTTGAATCCAAAGAGAATTAATCTTTAGCAGTAAATTTTCAGGTTTCAGTGCCAAGTGAGAGGAGATTATTAGATTATTAGATGGGAGATTTTTCTGGTCCCATTGAACAACATTATACACAATGGCCACTACCATGATACATAATACCAACAGTATGATTATTTAGAAATATTTGGATGTTCAATAGTAAATGGTAATAAAGATAACTGACATCTATATGCATTTTAAGAGTTACAAAATATTTTATCTATGTTATCTCACTTTATCCTTTATCCTCTGAAGTTCTAGTAACATCATTTTTTAACATTGGAAACCAAGGCTTAGAGGCACTAAGTGACTTTTCCAAGTAACACAGGATTGTTATCAGTTGCAATTATCTAGTTAATCTTGAAGCTTCAATGGGCCCATCTATAATCTAACTACTCTTAGCCCTCTCCACTACTTGTAGTTCCAAAGTTTCAAAGAAGAATAAAATGTTTCAGTTTGCCATCAACTCTTCTTAATCATCAGGGTGAGTTCTCAATGGACACTAAGTAAGATTTGGGATGTCAGACTGTACCCATATCCCTTCTCTATTAGTGGTCATAGTATGGAAAATTGAAAAACCATTATCAACATACCTTGAAGATACAAGGTCCTGGGGCAGTTAGGTAGCACAGTAGATAGATCTAGATTCAGGAGGACCTGGGTTCAAATCTGACCTCAGACACTTCCTCACTGTGTGACCTGGTCAAGGTATTTAACCCTGATTGCCTAGCCCTTGCTGCTCTTCATTCTTTGAACTGATATTAAGAGAGAAAGTAAGGGGTTTTTTTAAAGTTATTTCAGGAATGTTTGTTTAAATTATTTTGATGAGGACCCTGAGGACCTCAAACAGTTATAAGATTAACCATTTTTTTTCACCTTTTATCCAGTTGTTGATGCCATGTAGAAACAACTTTTATCTACCCACAGTATTCACTGTAGCATCATTGAAGCTATCTCTATACATAGGGATCATTTGATTCTTTGTACCTATATCCCAAGTACCTAACATAGTGCCCAATATGTAGCAGGTGCTTAATATATAACTGATTGATATTCAACTTTCCACTTGTCATTCCTTCTGGCTTTCATAGGTAGCTTTGGGAATTTTCATTGCTCAATACTATAAGAAAATAATTTACCTTTTCTTTAGAAGGTTAAAGAAATTGAATAGTTTCTCCTTTAATATTCTTAAATATAACGACTCCTCATTCTATTCCAGTGAGAATGTTCTGATTCAAAGGCCCTGCTCCTTTTCTGTCCCAAACCATATTATTCCTTGGAAATGTTTAAAAGCTTGGAAATGTTTAAGAGCTTTCTTTCTTCTTGACTATGTTGATTAGAAGTAAAATTGATATGGGAAGCCACAAAGACATACAGATATGGGCTCCTCAAAATTGTATGTGTTTATGAAGCTTTAACCAGCCCCTATCTTCTCTTCTATATCTACTCTCTATGAAAAATACAGTGAGATATACTTTTCAACAAGATGATTAATTACATAAAGGTTATTTAAGATCGTAACTCATTTTGTTTTAAAATGATTTGGTCCTCTCCCAGACATAATATTATTTTCCAAGAGAAATGCCCACCTTCAGATCTAAAAAAAGATTCCTCTGACCCACAAAGGAGGGATAATTTGATTGAAATGGATACTTAACTCATCTCTAATGGGCAGGAACACTTGCATCATGCAGGTGTTTGAGAGTAGGGAGTTTCAGAGGCACTTGGGTTGGTGAAGTTTCCAAGATTTGAGTTTGACATCCTGAGAGGGCAATTAATGTGCCCTCTTTAGGGATTAATGTTCCCTATTATTTACTTACTTTCTGATTTTATTCATCCATCTTCACATATTAATCCTCAGTTACTTCCTTTGACTCCATTTTTCAAACTGGTCAGTTCTTTATAGTTTATCTTTCAAAGGACCTTCTTTTGTTTTATTTTCATTCTTAACTTTTGTCTCTTCTTCCTCTCTCTCTTTACAGAAATCTAAGGCTTGAATATTCTCCTGCAATATAAGTCCAACTCTATATCATCTTTCATCCACACTGCACCTTTCTCTGGAATCCCTTCCTGGTCTTTTATTTGGTTCTTTTGAAATAGTTTAATCTCATATAAATGAGGAGGAAAAAGAAAGGGACAAATCTCCTCTCTTACTAATGCAAAGGAGTAAACAGAAATTAATTCACTGGATGGATGAGTTTCTCCAGTAAGGAGTTGAAGGGAGATATGGAGGCAAAGGGATGTGAGGAAAGCTGACCTTAGAGCTATGGATTAGAGACAGAAGGAATCTGTCTAATCTTCCCAAAGATACACCACAAAGTATATCCTTGAGTCTTGAATGTGGGCTCAAACTGGCAGGAGGATGTTATATCTCAGACATTCCCTTGCAGGGGAAAGGGTCCTTGTTGTTGGACCCTTCCCTATAACCCCAGAGACAAGCTGGATCTTTGTCACAGATGAAACAAGATGCCACCTTTGATCTTGTTCCCCATACCCCCAACCTCTATCTTCTCAAGAAAATTCTAACCAAACTCTAACAGTCATAAACTGAAATTTATTTGGAGATCTGGGGAATAAAAGGTTTGGAGGGTTAAGGCAGCAGGATGAAGGGATTAGGAATGCCCTAATATTCTGTTCATCAGTTGTTGAAAATCAAAAATCCTTGGCCAGAGGCTATATGCCTCAAGCCTTTTTCCCAACACCCTGTTCCTTATCACTTAACACTACACTAATTTATACTAATATTTATATTATTGAATCAGGGAAAGGTAAGAAAGGAAGAGAGCAGATTGGCTCTGCCTCAGAGTCCAACTGACTCTTGGTCAGTCTTGAGTAGCAGGAGACTAGTGGAGGGGGGTTGTGGAGGATTTTCTAGCTGGAGATAGGTATACAGCAAGATGAAAATCAGGTTCTTTGTTCTCCTGACTTCAGATATTTCTCTCTGTTCCTCAGGAAATGTTCCTCTCAGAATCCTTCCAAAGCTGGCAGTAAAGTTCTTGCCCAGAATTCTCTCAACTGTCAGTTCTCTTTCTCAGAATCCTCAGCTGACTCTTCCCTGTCCCCAGGCTAGTCCATCAAACTGCAGGATCCTATTAAGGTCTCCCTTCAATCCTTACATGTAGAATTGTACAATAGAAGTCAAAAGACTTATTTCCTAATGCTAACTAAAACTTTCTTGTTGTGTGCCTTTTAGCAAGTCAGTTTTTTAAACATTTCTTTTACTATCTAAAACTCTGGGATTCAAAAACCTTCACTACATATCTTTCATGGTTGTTACAAGGATAAAATGAAAGATTAAAACTATTTGATAAAGAACATTATTATACATATCATTTATGGATGTTAGTAGATATGAAGAGAAGACTAGCACCTTTAGTGTGAAGACTTGCATATCCATCTGTGATCTCTCTCCACCACCCAACTTTTTCCTTCTGGGTTCAGCTGGATTGTTCCTTGGGGCTACCAAAAGCAATGTTAAGATTCCCCCTTCTCTGCCCCCCCAAAAGGGAAATCCTGAGTTCGGAGAATATTTTTTTTATTTTATTTGGTCAATTTCAAACACCATTCCTTGGTTACAAAAATCATATTTCACTCCTCCCTCCCCCTCTTCCCCCCACCTCTCCTGTAGCCAATGCACAATTCCACTGGGTATTACATGTGTGCTTGATCAGAACCTATTTCCATTCTGTTGATGTTTGCACTAGGATGTTCCTTTAGGGTCTATATCCCCAATCATATCCCCCTCTACCAATGATTTCAAGCAGTTGTTTTTCTTCTGTGCTTATACTCCCAGTTTTTCCTCTGAATGGGGATAGTGTTCTTTCTCATAGATCCCTCTGGGTTGTCCAGGATCACTGCATTGCCACTAATGGAGAAGTCTATTACATTCAATTGTACCACAGTGTATCAGTCTCTGTGTATAATATTCTCCTGGTTCTGTTCCTTTTGCTCTGAATCACTTCCTGGAGGTTGTTCCAGTTCCCATGGAATTCCTACACTTTATTATTCCTTCAAGCACAATAGTATTCCGTCATGAGTTTGGAGAATCTTAAGAGTTCTTCTAGGCCCATTTCCTTAGCCTGGCTCTGAGATTGAGGCATAACAAAAGCCTAGTTTACTCTCATAAAGCCATATCTCCTGTTGAGCATGGAAACAGCACTTACCATTCATTTAAAAAAATCTATTTTCCAACAATTAGAAAGGTAGAGCAAGAGATTAAAGATATTTTTCTGTTTCAAAGACTGTCCCATTGTAGAGAGGAACAAAATATCTGTTCCCAATCTGAAGGACATTTCCAAGTCCCAGATTATTTGCAGATCTCAAAGAATGGGCAGGAATTGAACTCCATGAACTGTCATATTACTATGCAAAACTAATCAGCTCTTCTAATCACATATAATTTTTTCTAGGATGATCTTTTTATCAGATTCAACCTCTTTTACCATTTCTAGAATCTAGGTTGATGTGGGAAAATATCTTGTATGTATAGCATTAATAACTAACAATTCCCACCAAAAGGAAGTATGATCATTTCCCTATAGTATCTTTAATGTTATAGTTGGCTATTTTAATATTTGTGGTTTTAAAATAAATAACAGCATGAAAAAATATTTGAAAAATGTGTTGTAATCATGACATCCCTACTTATTCATACCCTAATTTCAGGCAAAAATTCTAGTAGATAATAAACAGCCCTTGATACTGAAAGGTCAAGTTTAAATGTAAAATGATGACAGAGACATAGCAATATTAAAAAAAAAATAATACCTGGAAATTGTACAATGTTTACCCAAAGCACCGAATTTGAAAATTTGAAGAGACCTCTAATAAAATTCATTCACAAATGGAATCTCCACTATGCCAGGCTGGTACATAATCATCTAGCCTTTGCTTAAAGACCACTAAGGATGAAGAACATACCATTTTTCAAAGCAAATCATTTTATTTTAAAAACAAAGGGATTCAGAATTGGTCAGATGGGTGGAATCACATAGTAATCACTACTGTTTAAATGTCAGTGAGATCTGGACATCATACTACAGGAAATTATCCAAGAAAACTGTCCCAATATTCTAGAATAAGAGGGAAAAGTTGAAATTGAAAGAATCCACAGATCTTAATCCTGTACTTAATCCCCAACTGACAACACCCAGGAATGTTATAGCTGAATTCAAGAACTATCAGACCAAGGAAAAAATATTACAAGCTTCTAGGAAGAAGTCATTCAGATACCATGTAACCACAGTGAGGATCACAAAGGATCTGGCTGCATCTACACTGAAGGACCGAAAGGCATGGAATATATTCCAGAAAGCAAGGGAACTAGGTCTACAACCAAGAATCAACTACCCAAGAAAACTGACTATATTCTTAGAGGGGAAAGTATGGTCATTTAACAAAATAGACAAATTCCAAGCATTTGTAAAGAAAAAACCAGACCTGAACAGAAAAATTGATGCCCAAGCACAGAACTCAAGAGGATCATCAAAAAGTAATTAAAAAAGAGGAAAAAAAGAAAAACAAAACAAAAAACAAAACAAAAAAACAACAACAACCTTTTTTAAGAGACCCAATAAGTTAAAATGATATGTATCCCTATAAGAAAAGAGGTCATTGGTAGCTCTTAAAAATTTTTATTATCACCTTGGCAGTTAGAAGAATTACACTTAGAGGGAACAGTGACAAACTTTATAGGATGAAATGCCAAGACATAAATATGTATATAGATATATGTATGCATAATTACATAGGTATATATGTGTATATATATACAACTAGAGCTAAAAAAAGAGATTAATACTAAAAGAAAAGGGAAAACAAACAAAATGGGGTAAATTTATATGTCACAAAGAAGCTCATGGCGGTAGGGGGGAGAACATCAATATAGCAGAAGGGTAAAGAGGTTGGAGATAGGAAATACTCAACTCTTACATGCATTGAAATTGACCCAAAGAGGGAAGAACAATCCAATCCATTGGGGCAGAGAATTGATTTGCACCCTATAGTGAAGTAGAAGGGTAAGAAATGGACTGGTGGAGAAGGAAGCAGTACGAGAGAGAGAGGGTGGGGGGTAGTTTAAAAAGACTGTAAAGAAAATAAGAAGAGAATAAGAAGGGAGGGGGTAGAAAGGGAGGTAAAATAAGGGTGGGAATGAGGGGACTGATTAAAAACAAAACATTGGTGTAGAAGGAAATAGTGAAAGAAGAAAAGACAGGCCTAGGAGTAGAAATAAAAATGCTGGGAAATATACAGCTGGTAATCATAACTCTGAATGTGAATGGAATGAATTCACCCATAAAATGCAAGCAAATAGCAGAGTGTATTAGAATTCAAAACCCTACCATATGCTGTCTATAAGAAACACACATGAGGAAGGTAGACACACATAGGGTAAAAGTAAGTGGATGAAGCCAAATCTATTAGGCATCAACTGATAAAAAAAAAAAGGAAGGAGTCACAATCATGATATGTGACAAAGCCAAAGTAAAAATAGATCTAGTCAAAAGAGGTAGGGAAGGTAATTCCATCCTAATAAAAGGCAATGTAGTCAATGAGGAAATATCAGTACTCAACATGTATGCACCAAATGGAATAGCATCCATATTTCTAAAGGAGAAACTAGGGTAGCTCAAGGATGAAATAGAAAAACTATACTAGTGGGATACCTGAATGTTCCTCTATCAGAACTAGATAAATCAAACCAAAAATAAATAAGAAAGAGGTAACAGAAATGAGTGAAATCTTAGAAAAAAATAGAGTTAGTAGATATGTGGAGAAAAATAAATAGGGACAAAAAGGAATACACCTTCTTTTCAATAGCACATGGTACATTCACAAAGATTGACCATGTACTTGGGTATAAAAACAATGCAACAAGTGCAAAAGAGCAGAAATAATAAATGCAACCTTCTCAGACCAAAATGCAATGAAAATAATAATTAGTAAGGGTACATGGAGAGGCAAATCAAAAATTAATTGGAAATCAAACAATATGATTCTCCAAAATTGGTTAAAGAACAAATCATAGAAATAATTAATAATTTCATTGAAGAAAATGACAATGATGGGACATCCTTTCAAAATTTATGGGATGCAGCCAAAGCACTACTCAGGGGAAAATTTATATCCTTGAGTTCATATATTAACAAATTAGAGAGGGCAGAGGTCAATGAATTGGACATGCAAATTAAAAAACTAGAAAGTGAACAAATAAAAAATCCTCAGATTAAGACTAAATTAGAAATCCTAAAAATCAAAGGATAAATTAATAAAATTGAAAGTCAAAGAACTATCAATTTAAGAAATAAGACCAGAAGCTGGTATTTTGAAAAAACAAATAAAATAGACAAAATACTGGTCAATCTAATTTTAAAAAAAGAAAGAAAGAAAACCAAATTGACAGTATCCAAGATGAAAAGGGAGACTTCACATCTAATGAAGAGGAAATTAAGGCAATCATTAAAAACTAGTAAGCCCAATTATATGGCAATAAATATGGCAATCTGGATGATATAGGTGAATACTTACAAAAATATAAATTTCCTAGACTAACAGAGGAAGAAATGGACCAACTAAACAACCCCATACCAGAAAAAAATAAATTGAACAAGCCATCTAAGAATTCCCTAAGAAAAAATCCCTAGGTCCAGATGGATTCACAAATGAATTCTATCAAACATTCAAAGAACAGCTAATCCCAATGTTATAAAACTATTTTACAGAATAAGCAAGAGGAAGTTCTGCCAAATTCATTTTATGACACAAATATGGTACTGATTCCAAAGCCAGGCAGGTCAAAAACAGATAAGGAAAACTATAGACCAATCTCCTTAATGAATATAGATGCAAAAATCTTAACTGGGATACTAGCAAAAAGACTCTAACAAGTGATCACAAGGCTTATTCACTATGACCAGGTAGGATTCATACCAGGAATGCAAGAATGGTCCAATATTAGGAAATCCTTCCACATAGTTGACCATATTAACAAGCAAACCAATAAAAATCACATAATTATCTCAATAGATGCAGAAAAAGCTTTTGACAAAATACAACACTCATTCCTAATGAAAACACTAGAAAGCATAGGAATAGAAGGACTTTTCCTAAAAATAATAAATGGTGTATATCTAAATCCATCAGCCAACATTATCTGCAATGGGGATAAACTGGAAGCCTTCCCAATAAGATCAGGAGTGAAACAAGGATGCCCATTATCACCTCTATTATTTAACATTGTACTAGAAACAATAGGAGTAGCAATTAGAGAAGAAAAATAAATTGAAGGTATTAAAATAGGCAATGAGGAGACCAAGCTATCACTCTTTGCGGATGATACGATGGTCTACTTAAAGAATCCTAGAGATTCAACTAAAAAGCTAGTGGAAATAATCAAGAACTTTAGCAAAGTTGCACACTACAAAATAAACCCACAGAAGTCATCAGCAGTTCTATATCTCTCCAACACATCTCAGCAGCAAGAATTAGAAAGAGAAATTCCATTTAAAATCACCCTAGACAATATAAAATATTTAGGAATCTATCTGCTGAGACAAACACAGGAACTATATGAACACAACTACAAAACACTCTCCACACAATTAAAACTAAACAATTGGAAAAACATCAACTGCTCATGGGTAGGACGAGCTAACATAATAAAAATGACAATCCTACCCAAATTAATTTACTTATTTAGTGCCATACCCATTGAACTACCAAAAAATTTTTTTACTGAATTAGAAAAAAACATAACAAAGTTCATTTGGAAGAACAAAAGATCAAGGATATCCAGGGAAATAATGAAAAAAAATGTGAATGAAGGAGGCCTTGCAGTCTCAGATCTCAAACTATACTATAAAGCAGTGGTCACTAAAACAATTCTGTACTAGTTAAGAGACAGAAAGGAGGATCAGTGGAATAAACTTGGGTTAAGTGACCTCAGCAAGACAGTCTATGACAAGCCCAATGATCCCAGTTTTGGGGACCCAAACCCACTATTTGATAAAAAAAAAAACTTCTGGGAAAATTAGAAGACAATATGGGAGAGATTAGGTTTGGATCAACATCTCACACCCTACCCCAAGATAAACTCAGAATGGGTGAATGACTTGAATATAAAGAAGGAAACTATAAGCAAATTAGGTGAACACAGACTAGTATACTTGTCAGATCTTTGGGAAAGGAAAGACTTTAAAACCAAGCAAGAGCTAGGAAAAAAATCACAAAATGTAAAATAAATAATTTTGATTGCATCAAATTAAACAGCTTTTATACAAACAAAAACAATGAAACCAAAATTAGAAGGGAAGCAACAAATTGGGGAACAATCTTAATAATAAAAACCTCTGAGAAAGGTCTAATTACTCAAATTTATAAAAAGCTAAACCAATTGTACAAAAAAACAAGTCATTCTCTAATTGATAAATGGGCAAGGGTCATGAATAGGCAATTTTCAGTTAAAGAAATCAAAACTATTAATAAGCACATGAAAAAGTGTTCTAAATCTCTTATAATCAGAGAGATGCAAATCAAAAGAACTCTGAGATATCACCTCACACATAGCAGATTGACTAACTTGTGTGGAAAGGAAAGAAGACTAACAATTGGTGGGGGAAGGGGCAACTGGGAGTGGCAGTCCAATCTTCTATTTCCTTTCCCAAATAAATATTACACATGACAGCAATGGAAAGTAATGAATGCTGTAGGGGATGTGGCAAAGTCAGAACATTAATGCATTGCTGGTGGAGTTGTGAATTGATCCAACCATTCTGGAGGGCAATTTGGAACTATGCCCAAAGGGCAATAAAAGACTTTCTGCCCTTTGATCCAGCCATAGCACTGCTGGGTTTGTACCCCAAAGAGATAATAGGGAAAAAGACTTGTACAAGAATATTCATAGCTGTGCTCTTTGTGGTGGCAAAAAATTGGAAAATGAGGGGATGCCCTTCAATTGGGGAATGGCTGAACAAATTGTGGTATCTGTTGGTGATGGAATACTGTTGTGCTCAAAGGAACAATAAAGTGGAGGAATTCTATGTGAACTGGAATGACCTCCAGGAAGTGATGCAGAGTGAGAGGAGCAGAACCAGGAGAACATTGTACACAGAGACTGATACACTGTGGTACAATCGAATGTAATAGACTTCTCCATTAGTGACAATGCAGTGATCATGAACAACTTGGAGGAATCTATGAGAAAAAACAAAACAAAACATTATCCACATTCAGAGGAAAAACTGTGGGAATAGAAACACAGAAGAAAAACAATTTCTTGATTACATGGGTCGAGAGGATATGATTGGGGATGTAGACTCTAAATGAACATCCTAATGCAAACACCAACAACATGGAAATAGATTCTGATCAAGGACACATGTAGTACCCAATGAAATTGTGCATCAGCTGCAGGAAGAGTGGAGAGAGGGGAGGGAGGGAAATAATGTGATTCTTGTAACCAAAGAATAATGTTCTAAATTGACTAAGTAAATTAATTTTAAAAAATAAATAAATGTCAGTGAGATAGGGTACCTTTACTAGAACATTCCAGGGATTTTTTCCCTGTCCTTTAACATTTTTATCAAGAATTTAGATTAAGGAAAACATAACATGCTCATCAAATTTTCATCACTAACATGCTGAAAGACAGTCAGAACCTAAAAGGATTGTGTGAGAAAAAAATTGCTCCCACTTCTGCCTCCTGGAGTGAAATACATCAAATCTAATCACTCTTTCCTATGACATCACTTCAGATATTTTAATATACCTATCATGTGCCTGTTAAATATTCCTCTCTCCAGGCTAAACCTCTCCTGTTCTTCCATCTAGTCCTCATATGACACAGACTCTCAAGGCCATTCACTCTGTCACTCTTTTCTGAACTTTTTCTAGTTTATAAATCCTTTCTACCCCCATGGAAATGAATATTATATGCCAATTGAGAAAAGAGAAGAACAGAGTATTGAGATGTGTTTAATCTTGACTTTTGGAAACTATGACTCTTTTAGTGAAGTCCAATATCATATTTTTCCAAAAAAATATCACTTTCACACTATGCCTTGCCCATCTTGTACTTTTAAAGTTGAATTTTTGTTCTCATGTATAAGACAATTATAATCTCTATTTAATTTCAAATTATTAGATTCTGATCAATTTGTTTGCCTATTAAAATCTTTTAGGATCCAGTCATCCAGTATGTTAGCTATACTAACCAGCTTAATAACATCTGTATATTTGGGGATCATGTCATTTATGCCTTTACCCAAGATAGTTATAAAAATATTAAATAGCATAGGTTAAAGTACAGATAATTGGAATATTCACCTAAAGATCTCCTTCCATAACAACATTGAATCATTAATGACAACTATTAGAGTCTTCCTATCTAATCAATTTCAAATCTATCTGTGTTACTTTCTAATTTCTTGAAGGATAGTGTTTAAATCTATTTTTGATCATAACTTTCAGAAAGTCCATGAATTCTTATATTGTCTCTTTTCAACATGTTTTCCAAGTCAACTGCTTTTATAATAAGATATTTCCTACCATCCATTTTTCTTTATTGTAAATTAGTTTTATTATTTCTTGTTGTGCTAAGAAGTTATCAGCTTCCTTTTGCTCAATTCTAATTTTTAATGAATTATGTTCTTTGATGAGTATGGGGGTTTCTTTTTCCAATTAGTTGATCTTTCATAATTTTCTCACATTGTTTTTAATATTTTTCTATTTTTCCCTCAACTTCTCTCATTTGGTTTTTTAAAGTCTTTTTTGAGCTCTTCCAGGACTCCTTTTCAGGATTTAGTTCATTTTATGTTTTCTTTCAAAGATTTAGAAGTAGATGCTTTAATTTCATTATCTTCTGAATTTGAACTCTTATCTTTATTTTCAAAGAAGCTATCTGTTGTTGGGTTCTTTCTCTTTTGCTTATGCATTTTTTTCTATTTTTAGCAGCCTGTTTCTTAATTATCACTTTTATGCAAGTGTCTGGTTCTTCTCCCCATGTGGGGAAGATAAAGTCTCAGGGTTTAATTTGTTGTTGTTGGTGGTGGTGTTTTCTAAGTACTCTGGGGGTCTTTTGATCTCTTGGTTCTTTTGATTACTATGTTACAGGGTCCCCAGTAATGCTGTAGTTTCTAGAGGCTGTGAGCATCTTTTTACTCTACTGTCCTATAGCACCAATCAGGAGCTCTATTTTCTCAGGGTTCACTCATTTGTGTGGTTATCCCTCCTCTTCTATAGTCATAGTTTGATATAGTACCTGGTCAGCACCAGTAGCTGAAGGAGAGAAAACCACGGTTTTCTCTCACAGTCAGTTGGTGAAAGGTTTTGAGCTGAGGCTTTGGTCCATACAGCTACCTCCAGGCCCTGCTATCTGCTTATTTAGTTATTAAGATGGCCATCTAGAACTCTCCCAACTTCCTCTCAAGTTGTGTTACATTTGACAATTATTTCTTCCCAACTTTTAACCACTTTTGCAGCTTTAAAGTAACTCAGAAACATTTTGTGCACATTGGTGGTGATGGTGGTAATAGGAATTTGGAGAGATAATCTTCAAGATAGCCCTGAGGAAAGAAAGAAAGAAAGAAAGAAAGAAAGAAGATAGCCCTGAGTTTGAACTGAAAACCCCTTTCAAAAGACACACCACATAGATGTGTCAATCCAGCTAAAGACCAGAAAGATGTCTATATCTAGCAAAGGAGGATGTTTAGAGAGTATTCCAGGTGTGGAAGACCAGCAAATTACAATAGAGAACAAACCAAGGATAGAGAACCTATTAGTAGATAGCCAAGGAGCCAATTGTACATCCCAGTTGTGCTTTCACACAGTCCAGAAGCCCAATAGAATTATCCATACATCAATGAAATTGCCATATCATTCAGCTATTATCATTAGCTCTATGGGGAGGATTGCAGATAACCAGAAACAGTGTGGGAAGGTTGGAAGGATCTAGTAGATTTGAACTATGAACCGATTAGATAGTTAGGAAAAGCTCCTGTGGCTTGGTGATAGTCTAAGGTTCAACAATGAGTGCTTCTCTCCTCCTTACCTTTGGGGAGGTCTTTAATCTGTGTTTTATGATTGTACTGAGGTCCCTTAAGACTCAATTGTGGTAACATTCCTCCTGGTTGAAGCAATTTGTCTTCATAGTTACAGATGGAAGGGAAATTATCTTCGAATTTGATCAATTACTTGCCAGCTGTTGGAATAATGTGATACTCCAACCCCTATGCTCATGGTAATTGTGATTATAACAGCAGGAACTTTACTAGGTAACTTTGGGGGCATTCTACATTTGTTTCCTTTGAAGCTTCTTCTTTGGTCTAGGTCCATGTCACTGTCTCACCATGTTTGACATATCAAGGGAGTAATACTCTGTGGAACTAAAAGGGTTTGAGTCTCAAAATTATCTATCCAAATCCACTCATTTTAATGATGAAAATAAAGAGCCAAGGAGATGAAGTGAATTGCCTGAGGTCATACAATTCAGTTGCAAAGCTTAAACTGACCTCTTCAGCTAAAAGGCTCTCATTCAAGAGTTCCTTTCCCTCTAGCATGAGTCCTCTAGGAAGAGTGGGATGATCAAAGAATAATAATAATGCATCTTCTCTATAGTGACATACATATGATGGCTACTAATATGTTCACATCTTCTCTTTAATTCAGCTTTGCTTTTGTCAAGATAATTTTATTAACATGATGTAAAATTAATCCAAGAATATCAAGTTGGGTATAAATGCTTGAAGAAAATTTTATCTAAAATAGTCTCTTAGGAAGATGTCTCCAATGGTCTTTATTGTTTTACCATATTACAATGCCTTACAAATTTGATAAATTACTTGTTGAGATAACACAGAATAATTATAATAATAATAGTCTTTTCAGTTTTACAAAGGCTTTGCCTGCATTATTTAATTTACTTATCATAACAACTTTGTGTGGTACATATTGCAAGTTTTAACCCAGTTTTAAAGATGAGGAACCTGACTTTCAGAGAGGTTGAGTGACTTCCCTATGGCCAATATACCTAGCAAGTGTCAGAAGTGGTATTTAAAGATGTCTTTTCTCTAAAGTTGGCTCTCTATTTAGCAGTGGAATCCTAACTCTTTCCCCTCTTATTTCCCCAAAGTGCTATTCCCTGAAGGAATTCATGCAGAAGTTCCTCTACTTATCCTTAAGTGTAGAAATGATTAATAATATATTTTTCACTTTATTGGTGTGTACCTTTATTTTGGGGACTTGGTTATATATGAGTATTCTCTCACAACATGACCAATATAGAAATATGCTTTGCATGATCATACATGTTTAACTTAGATTAAATTTCTTACCATCTCAGAGAAAAAGGAGAGGAAGAAGAAAGAGAATTTGGTTCTTATAATGTTGCAAAAGTATTGTTATTAGATGTAATTGGAAAAATATATTATTTTCAAAAGAAATGGCTAATAATTGCTTAGGGTGATTGAAATAAGGTCAATCATTTGGATAATTAGAAACGGTAGCAAAGAATGAATGGCTTTCTAGCTCTCAGTTTCATTATTCTGTCTAGCAGCACTGATTTGTAATTAAAAGGTGGGAATTACTGTGGATTAACCACATCCGAACCAGTTCTTGAATCACCATTTCTTTAACAAAAAACCTCTTTCTTATTTTGCCATATTGACATTGTCACGATAAGCTGACTCTCCACAGGAACATACAGAATTGTCTTCCATTTGTCAACAACTCAACAAAAGTGATAAACAATATAATAAAACATCTAATAAGCAAGTGTTATCCCAATCTCTCCAAGATCCCAGTCTCCAGAGTGTACAGAAATTGTTTTACTCCCAGGAATTAAAGGAAAAACACTATTATTTTGCTTAGTGTCCTTTTGCTGTCTTTTTCTACCAGTGGACAAAGGAGTTAAGACAATCCAATATAGTGCTAATGCAATGTTCTAGAAATGAAGTTTGCTTGGTGTCTTATAGAAGAGGTTCCTACTTGTGAACAAAAGACTTTAGACAAAGTTCCCATTGACTCACACATCCTAGTAGAGAATCAGAAACTGCAAGTCAGAAAATCTCACATGTTAAGAAATTAATTCAGTGCAAAACTGGAAGCCAAGATGCTTCAGTGACCCCTGGGTTTCTCATTTTAAACTGTTTTGTTGCTGGCAGGGACTTGTAAGTGCTATTCCTTGAGTCTAGCTCATTGTTTAGCTGCTTCTATTCCACCTCATCACTTCCTGGAGCACACTGCTTCTCTCAAATCTCCCCACTGAGGAGCTCTGGGCTTTTTACAAAGGGAGTAGTGGTAGACTACAAAACATCTGATCATGGCTGTAAGTAACCAAAATTCTGTGAGCTATGGTTTACTGAGAGGGAAAAAAGCCAACATAGTTTTGAGTCACTAAGGTAATGAGTCTGTGATTAAGGAAAAATATAGAGCATTTCCTTTTTGGAAAATGAGATTCACTGCATTTTGGTCCATTCTGAAGGAATTTTATTCATAGAGTTGGTTTTGTTAAATAGTTTGACAAATATTAGAAACCACCCTTCTTGCAAACATGTTAGTGAGGAATTGAGGTCTTGATTGTAAGCTCTTTGAGGGTAGGGAAATGTCATAAATCTATTAATCATTTAAAATACATTCATTTTAATATATACTCATTAAATTTTTGAATGATTGGATGAGTGAATTAAATGAATGAATGAAAAATTTTACCATATAATTTATATATATGGTTAGGTTTAAGAACAACAATATTGAGAACCAGAATAGATTTGCACAATAATAATTTCCTCTTATTCTAAATATATATCTCAAAGATAGGGATAAACAAATAATAATAGTAGAAATGTGAGTGGAATTCCCCTTTCACTCACTCCATGGCAAATTACCCAAAATTATTATATTAGATGTGATTTTAACCAGATGCTTGTGTTGTTCCACTAATTGTGGAATCAACTGCAATTTTATTTTACTTGGTAACAGTTTTCTCAGACCTTATAACATTTCCTTTACACTCTAAATACTATTTTCATTCCATCTCTGTATGTTTTCTTTTATCCATTCATATCTTTTTGTGGAATCACTGGACTGAAAAAGAGAGAATACCTATTCTAATCTACCATTGATTGAACTTGTCTGTTTTCCCAGAGGGACAAGCAATAGTCTCACCCTTACCAAAGGTATCCAAGTAAAGACTAGATGGGCACTTTTCTTGTCTAGCACAATGCCTGGCTCATAGACATTTAATGAATGTTCATTCATTGGTTCAGGTACAAGGTATACTGGATATTCCCGTTCAATACTAAGTATGATTCAATTATGTTTTGTTCTGTCATCTAATAACTAAAAAACCTTCTTAGAGCAGCGAGGTGGCTCAGTGGATATAAAATCAGACCTGGAGATAGAAGGTCATGGGTTCAAATCTGGTCTCAGACATTTTCTAACTGTGTGATAAGCAAGTCACTTAACCCTATTTTCCTACAACTCTTCTGTTTTGGAACTAATACTTAGTATTGATTCTAAGGCAGAAGGTAGGAATTTTAAAAAAACCTCCTCCTGAAATATGACATAGAGAAATAAATATAAATACCATCAACAGTAATTTTAACATCATCTCTCCCAAAAGGACTTGACTTTTAGAAAAAGAATTGCCCCATTTGTAAGGTTTCAGGTTCTGTTCTAATTAAGCCAACAAGCAAAAGAACTGATACCAGTTTAATCATAGAATTAAAGAGTTTTAAGGGGCCCCACAGGTCATCAATTCTAACAGCTTTCCAAGTAGAAAGGCTCTCTATAATTACTTCAACAAGTGAATGTCTAGCTACTGCTTATGCACCTTCCTTTTCTGCGGAGGATAACACATTCCATTTCTGGACAGCTCCAGTTGCCAGAAGATTTTTCCCAATCAATATACATTTAATTTCTACAGCTTATCCTTAGTTTGGCACTCTGGGAAAGTAAAAAAGAAGTGTATTTCTTTTTCTGCATGACAGCCTCTCACTCACATCCCTCAGTCTTCTCTCCAGATGAAATATCCCAAGAATCTTTTGCCTAATCTTGCTAAAAGCCAGAGATCCATGCCATTTTTATCCATTCTCCTTATTATGTCACTGTTTTGTCCTACTGGACCCTTAAACAGTCTCCCAAAGTCACATAGCTTTGAGAAGTGAGCTTTTTGCTTTATCTTGCTTTAGACCAGCCCTCCATGACACTTCCTCTGTCAACCCCTGTTTTCTATCAATCTTTTATATGTTATTTTCCCCTATCAGAAAGTAAGCTCCTTGAGGGCAGGGGCTGTCTTACTTGCCTGTATATATCTCCAATGATTAGTAAAGAACCTTGCACATAGTAAGCACTTAATAAGTATTCTAACCTGGTATGAACTGGAGCCAACATGAACCATATTATGAGAACTGATTATCAAATTTTCAGAGGGAGTATTTATTCTTCAAAAAATAAATGATAAAGGCTTGATTCATTTTTTGTTGATTGTTTTTAGACTTTAAAAAGTGATGTGAAAATATTAATAATGCAAATTAAATTTTAAAGTATATTGTGCTACATTTCTTTTCCCAAAGAGATGGTGGTTAAATATTTATCAAAACACTCCTATGTCTATCCCCTTGTCTTTAACTGGTCTTTACAGGACAATGTTTTTTAACTTGGTGAATTTTATTTGAAAGAAAAGATAAAAAATTTATTTTTGAATATAAGCCTGAAAATAACCACTATGAGAAAACTCGAAATAGAGAATCTACTCAGTGACAAAAATTATTGTAAAATAGGACATTGCTTTGAATATCCTTATTATTTTGGTCATACTCCTGTGAACCAGAATGTGGATTTTTCCATTTGTTTCATTAACAGCCATGTATCAGTAGAAGATTCTTTAAGGAAGATATTCCAAAATTCCTTCAGTGTCATGAAAAAAAAAAGAATCAATTTACAATTTGGCATTTGTGAGGTATATAACTTTGTATATTGTTGAATTATTAGAATCATTAAGATCAATGAAGTTTATCTTTTCCAAACTAAGATAAAAATTAAAATTAAGCACCAAGCATGTGGACCCTCACTTTCCTGATGTTAAACCTAGCAATCACATGTTACCTCTCTAGATGCCTTACCTGCTTCCAAATAGATGCATAAACATTCCCTTCATAGAAGGCCAGTGACTTGAACTGTCAAGATTCGTACCCACTTTTTGAGGGTCTCTGGAATTCTAATTAAGTTTTCATTATCAAGGGTAACTTGGGATTCTGTCTTTTAGAAAAAAGGTAAGCCTTAAAAAAGGTCTCTATCTTAAAGATCCTCTTGTGAATTATTCCAACCCAAACTATCATTTCCTTCATTTTGAAATATCATATTTGGACCTATAAATGATGCAAGAAATCACCTATTCCAATAGATTCATTGTAGAGAGGAAGAAAATGAAACCTATTGAGGTAGGATGAGATTTATGATCACACAACTGTGCAAGTAACAGTCAGAATCTGTCTTCCAGTCTGTCAATAAAATCCAATAATTAAGTATCAAAAATGTCCAAAAACTTCTTTAGTGTAGGGAGGGGAGGAAGGGAAGGAGATAACTGGGAATTTTAATGTAACCAACAAACAAATTAATTAAGAAAAATATCCAAGATACTATTCTATATTGCAAAGACAAAAATAAATGAAAAGGGGGCAGCTAGGTGGCACAATGGATATGGTGCCAGGCCTGGAGGTGGGAAGATCTGGATTTAAAACTGGCCTCAAATACTTCCTAGCTCTGTGACCCTGGGAAAGTCACTTAACCCTGTTTTCCCAGAACAATAGAAAATTATCTTTTAGTTAGGTTTCAAGAAAGCACAGTTGGGTCTGGGGTAATTGAAATAATCCTCCAGGATTAGCTAGGGTATATTTATTGTTTTCTTCAAGGTGTGTTTCCCTGGTGCTATGAAAGGATTCTCAGAGCTTCCCACAACCTTTTCCTAACTCATTAAGTGTAATTTAACCTATAGCACTGATAGGAGTGTGTGAGTTTAGAAAATGTTGAAGTGGAAAAAAGGAGAGAGCATAGTCCAAGCCTGACTATAAACCAGCTGTGTTACCTTAGAGGAATCATCTAATTTCAAAAGGACTCAGCCAGCCGTGTCTAACTCAGAGTTTATTGTGAGGATGGATGAAATAATGAATTTGGAAATTACTTGAAATTCACAAAAGTTTGCATAAATGGGAAGTAAACAAAGTCATTAAGCCTATGGGAAGACAGAAGCAGGAAGGAAGACAGTCTGGGGTACCCCGGGGTAACAGAGAAATCTCAAATTTAGGAGTGTGGTATGCGTGATGATTTTCACCCATTTCTCCTTTTTTTCTGCCATACAGTACTTTTTCTTCATCAATTCCATTCCTTCTTGCCCTTTTTTCCTACTAGAATTTCCAGCAAAAGTGGTTGTGGTCTTCTGCTCACCTGTCAGGAAGGATCCTTTTTCACCAGAGTTTGTGAGATATGTTACAGCCTGCTAAGGTCAAGGTGCCTTTTATCAAAGACCTTGAAATTCTGCCCCTTGTTTTCTACCAAACATGACAAACTGGCCCAGTGAAATTACCAGCACTGATGTCCACTTAAAGTCAAGTTCATATAATAAAAGGATGTGGAACTAGAAGGGACCATCTAGTTAAACCCTTCAATTTCCTGTTGTTCATTAGTTCAGTCATGTCAGACTCTTTGTGATCCTAAGGACCATAGCAATTCTTAGGGTTTTTGTGGCAAGGATACTGGTTTGCCATTTCCTTCTTCAGTGGACTGAGTTGATGGTTTTGTCAAGCAATCAAAGATTAAGTGACTTGTCCAAGGTCTAGTAAATGTCTGGGGTCTTCATAATTCCAGGTCCATTCCTCTATTCACTAAACCACTTAGCTGCCTCCTGAACCTGTCATTTTACTGATGAGGAAACTAAAGAGATTTACTCTAAGATACCCAGGGAATAGTAAAGGCAGGATTCAAACCCAAGTTCTCTGATTCTAAATCCTGTTCTTTTTCTACGATGCCACATTGTCTCCTTCATTTTTGTTAGGGTATTTCTATATAGATGTTTTATATTCTAAATTTGCTCAGCTTCTGAAGTAGGGCACTGCCTTTATTCTGATTCAATTTGTTTTATACCCAAAACTTCAGCGATATGTGGGACAACTAATTCCTTTGGGACTAGACTGGTTTAAGCTACACCCCCACACACCCATAAAAAATGTGTTTTTTTCAGCCATTCGGATCTCTTGCTCACTTGTAGAAATGTATTTATCTAAAGTAAAGTGCTTTCTAAAAAGTCCACGTTATATAAACTCAGAATAAATAGTCATTCTTTCTCTTCCTCCCTCACTAAATAAACCCAACACATCCATTTATTTGACATAGATACAGTGTGTCCATAATGTATAAGACTCTGAATAAGCATGCCTTCCTAAATTTTAATGACAATACTTTTTTTCCCCAGCATTAAACAAATTGATGGTTTTACTGCAATATGCTAGCGCTCCATGTGCAATTATTCTGAGTGATTCTTTCAGTATTAAAATACTTTGTTTTAAAAGAACATAGTTCATCTCCACATACAGGTGAACATGAAAAACGAGACAAATTAAATGATAAAATTAGATTTCTTTTCCAGATTATTCAGAAAATCAAAAACAAGAGTGGAGTAAACTTGGGAAGTTCTATCTTTGGGTGTGAAACCAGCAGTCACTGTCTCTCTTAACTCCAGTCCTCACTTTTTATTTCAGAATGTGATTTAGAGTTCTTCCAATTCTCAAAAGGGGGACAGTGATGTGGTAATGCAGACCAAATTTGAATCTGGGAGAGATGGTTCAGAGACACAGCTGTCTTTTTGTGTGATTCATGAGGATGTCAGCTTTGACTTTAATTCATAGAACTGTCCTAGCAGTTTCTGCCAAGCTCCCTTCACTTCCTTGTTCCTCACACTATAAATCAGAGGGTTTAGCATGGGTATTAAGAGAGCATAGAACAGCGAGATCATCTTCTCCTGAAGGATATTGGGGCTTGAGTGGGGCTGAATGTATGTGAAAATGGTCATCCCATAGCACAAAATCACCACTGTCAAATGGGAGGCACAGGTCTGGAAGGCTTTCTTCCTTCCCTCTGTGGACTGGATCTTCAGGATAGTAGAAATGATCTTGACATAGGACAGCAGAACCAGCAAGAATGGAGTCATGAGCAGGACGATGCTGGACGCCATAATTGCAACCTCATTGGAAGAGGTGTCCACACAGGCCAAGCGGACTAAAGCTAAGAGTTCACATGATATGTGGTCAATGACACGGTTTGTGCACATGGGGAGCTGAAAAGTGATGGCTGTCTGCATGAGAGAGTTCAGAGAGCCACTGACCCAAGAGGCAGTCACCAGCCTAGCACACAAGCCAACATGCATGATGGCCGAGTAGCGCAAGGGGTTGCACACTGCTACGTAGCGGTCATAGGCCATCGTGGCCAACAAAACAAATTCGATCCCACCCAGGCCCAGAGAGAAAAAGAGCTGGGCAGCACAGCTCACATATGGAATTGTTTTTTGTTCTTCCAGGAAATGCGCCAACATTTGGGGCACAATGCTGGTGGCGTAAGAGACATCAACAAGGTTGAGGTTGGTGAGGAAGAAGTACATAGGAGTATGCAGCCGGGTATCCAGTCTGATAAGAATGATGATGAGGATGTTTCCAAGAACAGCCAGCAGGTAAATGGACAGGAAAAGAATAAAGAGAAAGATCTGAGTCCCCCAGTCACTAGATAGCCCCAGGAGAATGAATGAACTACTTACCCAAGTCTGATTATCTGTTTCCATTAAATGCTAATGGAGAATCTGTAGGGAGAAGCAGAAATAGGAAAGATCATAGTTTGAAAAATCAAACCTTGGGTTTTCAAAGGACTATTTTTATCACTCAAGGATTTTATTGTTAAGTATCTCTGTCAGTTTGAAACAAGTAAACTCAATTGACTCCAATAGGATGTGGTTAGTACAAATGGAATAAGCTTGACTTATGAGGTAATGAGTGCCCTATCAAAGGAAGTGCCTGAATCATCTGTATGATTCAATGTGTGAAGGGACACTGCATAACTAATTCCTCATCCAGTAGGGAGCTTGATTAGATGATGTCTAAAACCCCTTCCAAATAAAAGATTCTATGATTGTGGCTGTGGTCCCTCTGACGATTTCACTCTGTCTCATTACCATGGACTCAGTTGACTTTTAAACATACTCCTTCAAGCATCATCACCTCTCATCTTCTCTGAAACTTTGTTCCATCAATCATTGTCTTATTTGAGAATTTTCAATCCATTTGACTCCTTTCTACCAATCAAAAGTGGTGCTTGGGTAATCCAGCTTTAAGAGAGAAACTATGCCATTTACCTTAAAGTGATACTCTCTCTATATCTTCCTTCAAGTGCAAAGCAGAATACGGTAAGGTGTGAAAATAGATCCTAGTTAGTGCCAGCCCCAAGGAAGAACAAAAGAAGCCCATCTTTGGGTATCAAACTTCAAGAAAGAGGAGCCCAAGTTCACTGCATTCATGACTTCAATAAATATTTATTAGGCACTTGGTATATGCCTAGAAATTCATTAGACCTTGGCACAAAAAAAATTAAATTTATACACAATCTATATACTCTACATTCTTATGGCATTCACAATCAATAGAAGGCTGACGTACCATTTCCTTAAAGGCACTGGTTAGCCAGATTACAAGGATGAGTACAGAGAGTGCTTCCTGTAATTAAGTTAGAACTTAAAGGCGTTGCTTTGTATCCTGATCAGAAAATAGTGATTTTTGAAGAGTGATGATAAAAGATATATTAGTGATTTAATTTATTTTTGATTATGAGAAAATCTTTTCAATTTCCTAATGTGGGCATCATCTATCTGTTATATGAAACATACTTCTGTCATTTGAATTGAGAACATTCTGGTCAATGTCATAGAGAAAATAAGACCAAATTAATGTCCAGAAAAGTCATATTTTTAAATATGGGAGGGAAAAAGATCTTATGGTTAAATATCATATAAGGTAAGGGGAATATAACCAACACTACAATAAATTGCTGTTTGAGGATAAAATGTAAAGGAGTTAAAAGAAAAAGGTCATTCTGTCACATGCATATACAAGACTGGGAAGGTATTCTATGGATGATGACATATTCTTGGTCTGAGGACAAATGGAAATGTAGCATAATGGAGAGAGTGCTGAATTTGGAATCAATAAGATACAAACTAAATGTTGTTTAAAATAGATGTTGTTTGATTGACATATTCTTGCATTCAAATTCACCTTTGGTATTTATTTTGTGACAATGGACAATTCAATTAACCCATCTCAGTTTCCTCATCTAAAAAATAAGGAAGATAAAACTGGCACTTCCTACTGTGTAGGGTTGTTGTGAGAATCACATAGACATGGAATATGGCTGACTAATAGCAAAATGTCACACAAATATCATTATTATCACAAAAATTTTAATAAGTGATTTTTATCTACATCTCTATAATCTTTGTGAATACAGAACTGGGTTTTGGAGGTCATACTTAATTTTTAATCATAATATTAAAAAGAGTTTGATGTTTTTTTCAAAAAACTATTGATAGATGTGGTTGTTAATGATAATGAATTATAAAATGCTAATACCCTAGAATTTGGAGTTACAAGAAACCTTAGAGATCAATGAAACCAACTCCCACATTTTACACACTGTTTAGAAATTATTTAGAAAATATGTCCAGAAAAGTCATATCTGTTGAATATGGGAGGGAGAAAATGAATTTATGACAAAGTCATTCTAAAAGGGAAATGACAACAATCACTATAACAAAGAACTGTTTAAGGAGAAGGCATAAAAAGAAGCTATGGGGAAAAGGTCATTTTGTCATCTTATTCATCAATACTTGATTATCATAAGCAATAAGTATCAGGGGAGGGATTGGAACTCAGGTCAGTATTTTTCCCACCTACCTCCATTACTGTTTGTCTAATCTGCATAGTACTTTTTAGAAAATTAGCAAGTAAAAGTTATTTCACAGGAATGCAGAAGCAATAAATATTTCTTCTTCATCCTTGATTTCAATATAGGGTGTCAGGTGACAAATGGATTAAGGGCTAGACATTGGTTCAAAAACTGACTCTAACACATATTGCCTGAATGATCATGAGCAATATTTTACCCTCTCTGAGTTTCTGTACCATCAAATGTGAAATTAAAGGCTTGGATTAGATGATCTCTACCTTCCCTGCTAACTCAAAATCTTGTCCCTAAGACAAGCAGATGAGGTTCAAAGACACCATTAAATCCTTTATTTTTCATTTCTGAAGTAAACAATGGGCAAAATTGACAATCAGAATATGGTCCTGTCTTAATGAGAATGTATATTTGCACACTAGACACATTTCATTGTACATCTCTCTGCATAATACCTATTTCAACTCTGGACCATTCTCATGATCAGACCTCAGTTTTGATCATGGCACCATTTCTTCAGCATAGCCCCTCAATTTCCCTTTCATGTAACCAAGAGTGAATGGCTAAAAAGCATGCATCTTCTTCAAATCTTTACCTATCTATCTATATTTCCTCATGGATGAACACATCATTAAATACAGGTACTCTAAGAAAACACTTCAGAAAGTCTCCTATTATGCTCAGTAAATTCAAAAAAGACAAACATGCATGAGTTTGTCTTCTGTATCCCCTTCTAAACACAATGAAAGAATTGTTTGGATTTTCCTCTTTCAACTTTTATTTTCTCCTTTAAGAGGAATTAGCTATTCCCAGCCTTGTTAGTCTCACCTTCTATGGTGACCCATGCTCCTTTCCATAATTATTGTCTGCCTCAGAATAAAACTTTTCTTTGCCTGGTTTTCCTACTCAGGTTAGCAATTTATTCTTCCATTTCACTGGAAATTCATCAAATGAATGCTCATTGTGTTCAATTACCTATCACCCATTCCCTCCTTATTCCTCTGTAATGGATTCTATCTTCCTGTTGACACTCTCCTCACCACAAATCCCTTTGCTCAGTGTTCATTCTTCCCAACATATGACACTGTTGAACCCTTCTGCTCTAATCACTCACTGTCTTCAACATTTCACTCTCCTTGTGCTTCTTTACTAACCTTTCTTGGTCTTATTAACTGACTCCTCTTTTCTTCCTGAACTCTTAACTAAGACTATTGACCTCATTTCTGTCCTAAATTGTATCTCCTTTTCTTTTTAGACCTTCTCTCTTAAAGAATTATCTTGCTGTCAAAATTTACAATGTATTTGTATTTATGTACATAAAACTCAGATCTAGCCATATGCTTTATTTTTTATAAGCATTTACTTAAAAAAAAAACCAAACCTTACCTTCTTTCTGTATTAATGTCAATTCTAAAAGAGAAAAGTGGCAAGAACTAGGCAATTGAGATTAAATGACTTGCCCCAGGTCACACAGCTAGGAAGTGGCTGAGATGAGATTTGAACTCAAGTCTTCCTGACTCCAGGTCTAGCCTTATTCTTTAGTGATATATCTTCAAATATCTATTGGATATTTCTACTTTAATTCACTATAATCACTGTAAATATAACAAATATAAATTCATAATTTCCCCCAAATCAGCTCCACCTCCTGTTTTTCTTGAATTAAAGTGAGTGAAAAGTCTATTTTTCTCATGTACCAATACTCTTCCACTCACTCAGGACCCAAACCTAAGAGCCATTTTTTTCTTTTTTCTCTCACCCTCCACTGATCCTTCCCTATATCCAAACAATCTTCAAGTCATGTATTTAGTAGAGACCTTAAGGTCCCTCTCATTTTCTAGATAATCAGACTCAGTGTGGAAATTACCTATACCAGAGAATCAGAAATTGCTATTCTTCTTTTGGTAATAGTGTTATTTTGAACCTTTTAGGACATAAATGGAAGTAGTCATTGAAAATTAATTCTAGATCCTTTATTCTAGACAAAGTTACATTTAACTAACTCAAAAGTTATCAAGAGGACTAAAAATGTGGTATTGGGATATTTTGAACATTTTCACAAATCCTTATAAACTTTTACATGGCAAAGGTTGCATCAGATGCCAATTTACTTTTAGTCATGTGTATATAAAAATTAATAGCTAATATTTTATAGTATTTTAATTTCTTAAAGACACTTGGATGTATTATCTCATTTCTAGTATTGCAACAACTCTGAGAGGTAGGTATTCTTTTAATACACATGTAACGATTTAGGAAATTTATCTAGGCAGAGGTAAAGTGACTTTCCAAGGTTGACACAGCTAATAAATGTGTGGAGCAGATTCAAACTCAGGTCTTCCTAACTTCAAATTCAGCATTCAATGCCCTATACCATTTCCTTCATTTTTACCTCAATAGATCCAGACAGATAAAGTGATCTTTCTTAAAATATAAAGGCAGCAAAATTGAGATTTCGTCTCAAATCCTATGATGCTAAATATAACTTTTTCTAAAGAATCAATTGCTTTATAAATTATTCAATCCCTCTATAGTCAGATAAGGTCTAAATTATTTCAGCATAGTGACAGAACACAGTAGGCTTTTAACAAATAATAAATGAATAGGCAAATGAGGCTAAAAATTAATTGTATTTAATAAACACCTTCTTCATAGACTCTCTTATTTTTAGTCTCTCTGTCCCATGTGAACATATTTTCTTTTTGTCCTGTTATCCTCTCCTAAGCCAGCTACATTGAATATTCATAGCAATTCTTACATTTTGTCTCCTATTAAATCATTCTTCAGCTGTTGTTTTTTTCTCCCTGATTTTATCTTTTGGATTCCCATTGTTTAAGCAAAGAAAAATAAACTACATTTCCTCAAAATTATACAACAGGAGAACATGTCCCTGCAGTCCATCTTCCTAAACATGAATTCCATAAGAACAGAGATCTTTTCTCTTGTAAGACATTGATAATCAGTTTAAACAGAGTTAAAGCAAAGAGTTATCTAGATGACATGAGTTGAAGGGTACAGGTAAAGTCCTCCATCTAAAAATATCTCTCTATTGGATATCATGATAAGCAATATGCCAAGATCTAGGCTAGATCTGTGTGGGATACTACCATCTTCTCTTTGAGGTTCTCTTTTAAAATTCCCTCAATAACTCCTGGGAGTTCTATTTAACAATTTAAGTATCAAATTAAAGTAATATATTTCTGTGACCCTTTAAAATGTATAAAACACGTTCAAAAACCATTTTAAATAATACAACTATTATTCACTCCATATACAAATCAGGAAATTGAGGGTCTGCACAACTAAGCAATTCCCAATTATCAGAAATCTAGCAATCTCTGAGGTTGAAGTCCAACTTATTTTTCCTGAATCATAAGTCTTTTGTTCTGTCTATGATAATTGCCAGGCCAGGGCACACAAATCCTTGGTATGAAGGAATATATGAGACTCTTTTCTCCCTCTATGACTTGAGAATTGCCATACAAATATATGAGTAGTAGGTGAATTTTGGATGGGCAGGGAAAGAGGTACTGACAACAGTGAAATGGGCACTAAGTTGAGATGGAAAGGGGAGAACAACCAAAGATAAATATTTCTGTCAATGCTTTACTAAGACTTAAAAATCAATCTTGAATGGGAAGCACTCTCTCCTAAAGAAAATCAATCATATTAACAACCATTCCTAATAAGAAAATGAGGAATTTTTAAAAGTACAAGTGTTGAACTACTCTTTTCTCTTCTTTATGGTCTTAACAAAAGAGTATTCCATTCTCCAAAATTATTTCTTCCTCACCCAGCTCCTAATTCCTTTATGCCTCCTTCAAAATTTTTCAGTACCTTAATATCAGCTAGTTGCCAGAGAGGAAAGTCACTGGGCAAACTGAATTTCATTAAATGTATAAATGAGTGCAATTGAATCCATTCCTGGGTTGTTTGCATTTTAGACTCCATTTGGCAAAGGTAAAATCTTAGTACAGAGGAAATTCAACTATAATCATATATTCAGTTTTCCTATATTATATTTCATATATCATATAATCAAATCAAGTTTTCAGGGGTAAGTGCCAGATTAGTGAAAGAGATTTTTGATCAGTGAATCCTTCTTATCAATATCAAATAACATTTGTTGATCACCAATTTCCAGGGTGTTGGTACTGAATAAAATCTGGTAGTTGTGTAACCTAATAATACTCCTAGTAACAAGACTGGCAAATATTTATACACCATTTTGAAGTTTAAAAAGATCTTCATATTCATTAATTCATTTGATCCTCAACTCTGTGAATTAGGACTATAATGTCCATTTTAAAGATGAGAAAACAGGATATGCATTGAGCAAGCCTTTGTTACCACACCACACCCCTGTCACTCAAGAGAATTACCAGTAAAGAAAATAGAATAGCTTTTTGTCTTCTGCTAGTCATCTCTCCTCTCAGACACTTCCACCTGAAATTCATGTACTCAGAACTGCACTAACTATATCTCCCCTCCCATATTAGTGCTTATAAAACAGAATAAAACAAAAACATGAAGCATAATGACTTGAATATGTCAAGCACTTAAGAAATATTTTAATTCAATTTGATAGGATTTCTAATGTAGGATAAACATTTAAGGTAATAATTATTTTTTCACTCTTTATCCAGATGTTGATATCACATAGGCAATGGCTTTCCCCAACCCTGTTTTTTTCTACCAGATTACTGGAAGGATCTCCAGTCTCAGGGGCTCTCATATTGACCCCATTTTTTATGTCTTCAGGTCTTTCTTATACTAGAAATACCATTGTAACTTCAAAACTTCCAAATAATAATATAAAATGTTTGATTATAAACAATTAGTTAACTTTTCTGGAGAGTAAGAAAACAAATTCATTTCTTCTCCAATTGTAACATTAAATGTCTCTTATCCTCTCTTAATGTGTTTTATAGCAGTCTTTCTCATAACATTGTCCCTTTATATTTCACACTATAATACTCCACTGAACTCCCTTCATCCTTCCCTGTGGTGAAAAGTAGTAAGTGATCTGGAAGACCAAAAGAGAGATAAAAATATTCATTTTTCAAAATCATGCCTTCTTATGAATCTTCAAAAAAACTACTTCTGCCTTCCATGATAGCACTTTCTATTCATGAAAAATGTCCCAATATTTTAATATGACATTTAAGTATTTGAGAATAATTATGCTTCAAAATGCTTAACAGAAATTTCAAGACTGTTAATTCAGGTGGATTTTTTTAAATAAAAGAAAGAATTTATCCCTAACTTTGCATCAGTCTTTTAAAAAAAATCCAATTTAAGCAAAGTCAGGATGTGAGGAAATTTTCAAGAAAGATTTCCAATGAATTATTTATGTGATGCCCTATATAACAGGACTATGAAGACCTAACCTGCTAAATTTCTGTGTCCCCTTTAATCTTAAGTTTAGTCATTTTAATACCCTCTTCAGTTTTAAGCCTATTTGACTATTTTTATTGGAATCCTCAACTCCTTTAGATGGGACCAGCAGGATCTGATTATACACAATGAAAAAGTGGTGAAATAACAGTGTTTGTTAATTTCATTCTAAATACTCAAAATTCTGAAGAATAGAGACACAGAGCATATGAAACTCAGTTTAAAAATCTTGAAGGTGGGTTCATTTTATTTTGTTAATGGTATCTCAGTTTCCTAATCCCACATTCAGTATCAGCTGCCCACTTTCAGCTACAGAAATTTTCCAATGACTTACAAAGAAGAGAAGACTTGTTTGAAGTGGATACTTAACTCATTTTCAATGGACAGTAATATTTACATCATACGGGTCTTTGGGAGCAGGAAGCTCCAGAAGCACTTAGGTTGTTGAAGGTCGAAGAAGTATTTGACATTCTGAGAGGGAAATTAATGTCCCCTCTTTGGGGGTCTTGTTATCTTCTTTCTGACTTATTTTATTCCCCTGGCTTTTCATAGTATGTCAAAGCTTGATTTATGAATAGTCCCTCTCTTAAATTCCATTATTTTAAAATAGGCAATTCATAAAAATTTATCTTTTCTAGGAACCTACTTTGTTTGGGTTCCATTATTCTTTCCCTGCTCCCTTTCTTTATCACTCTCCCTCATATATCTAAAGCTTGGACATTTACCTACAGTTTAAATCCCTTTGGGCAACATTTTCCCTCTATGTATCTTCCCTATAATCCCCTACTGGTCTTTTCTCTAATTGTATTTCAATGCTAATGGAAAGAACCAAGAGATGGGAGTCAGGAGACATAAATTTAGTCCCAGATCACACTGATTTGTTGTATCCCTTTGAGTAATTCACTATCTTTCTGTATTTTAACTTTTTAAATAGAAAATATGGGAAAAACAAGACTATTCCCCCTTACTTTTCATGGTTGTCATGAGAATAGAATGAGATAAAAAAATTTTAAAAATACTGAAAAAGTGTTTTATAAATTTTGTGACCTATTATTAATATTATGTATTAAATAAGTAAATATGTTTAGGTGTATATGTTTTGAGGGATGGATCTTATCTTTGAAGCCTCAGGGCCTACCAGTATATTTATTGTAGGTACTTAATAAAAGATGAATAATGATATTCTCTCTCTCTACCAGGACTAGATTGTTATTATGTACTCAAAAAACAAAAGGGATCTTTGGCCTCCAGTTTTTATATAATATAGCATAAATCTATTTTTTTATGTTGGCCATAGAATAGCAATTTCTTCTCCTCAACTAGGGTTTATTCCTAGTCTAAGCCTAGGAATCAATAGGAATTAAACCAATTGCATGCCTTAACCCACAATCTCCACATTCCCTTTTCCTTCACTTTAGGCCAGTACTCTGCCCATTTCTTGGCAGATCTAAAAGTTTTCCTACAACCTAGGACCTCTAATATGCTCTCTTGCTTTGGAATATTTGCCAAAGTGGGGAAGGAGTCAAGATGGTGATTTAGTAGAAGCAAAAGCCAAAACCACTCTATCTTTTCAAACTGATTTTTAGAAGATGCCTCAAAACTTGAAAGGTAGGCAGAGAGAGTAGATTTTCATGGGATAAGGGGGAACTGGAAGCAAAACTGCATAGGAGTGCTGACCAACCACTACCCCCTGCAACATACCAGATACAAAATCTGAGCATGGGCTGACTTCAGGAACCCAGGATGAGGGCTGCACCATCAAGGGAGCAACTCAATATCACCCCTTGAGGTCCTGGGCTTGGCACTAGCCTGAAGTGATGTCCAAAAGCTCAAACCTCCAAAAACAGCAGTGAAGATTTATCCCCAGGGCAAAAGTCAGTAGAAGAGAATGAATTGGCAAGCAGCTTTCAGAGTCCCCAGTGCACAGAGAAAAGGAACTGGGGAGATGAGCAAACAGCAAAAGAAACATTTGGCCCTTGAAAATTTCTACAAGAGAAAAAGAGCAAAGAACAGAACCAACAAGAGATGATAAGATCCAAGCAACTACATGCAAAACTTCAAAAAACCAAAACAAAACAGGAATTGGTAACAAGCTCTGGAAGAACTCAAAAATGAATTTTAAAAATCAAATAAGACTGATTGAAGAAAATGGGGAAAAGAAATGAAAGTAATACAAAAAGAAAATAACAGCTTAGAAAGCAAAATTGGTCAACTGGAAAAAGAGGCACAAAAATCCAATGAGGAAATGAGTTTCATGCAAAGTAGGATGGACCAAATGAAAAGGGAGGATCAAAAGGTCACAGAAGAAATTCAGTCTTTAATAATTAAAATTGGGAAAATAAAGCTAATGGTGTCATGAGACATTAAGAAACAATAAAACAAAATCAAAAGAATGAAAAAAAAAGAAGAAAATGTGAATATCTCATTGAAAAAAAACAGTTGACCTAGAAAATAGATCCAGGAGAAACAATTTGAGAATTATTGTTGTCATGAAATAGTTGCCACAATGCCAAGTGTTTTAAAATGGTGCAGACCTGAAGTTCCCCAAGATCCTTTTGAGTTCTAAAATGGTATGATAACCTGCGGTTTAAGGTACATGTACTCTTAGAAGTATGATATATAGTCAAACTACTTCAGAATTCAAAATAATACATTTATAAATGATAATAATAAAAATAAAGATAATTCTTGCATGAAACTGTCAATGTGGGAGGAATAAAACAAGAAAAGCATTATTGACATGTGAGAACTTTCCAGAGAAATATTAAAAATTTTATCCATGGCATCTTTCAAAACATACTGGGGGTTGGCATTTAATAGAATAATTTTCAAATTCCATCCACCTATCCATTTATTTACTCCAATGTGCCTTCTTGCTACTTAACCAACCATTCATTCATTTACTCCCTCATTCATGCTCCCAGAATTCAATGATCTTTTCATTTGCTCTTTTGTCATGTCTTTTGGTTTCATTGCATTCCCTGCTGCTTTGGTAAATATGGAATACAATAGAAAGATAAGAGAAAATATCCCATTTCCTGTTTCAAACTATACTTTCTAAAGTAGTTAAATTTAGGATTTCCAGAAAATGTTTTCCCTGAATCAAGTAGGGATACCTGCGGATTCCAGACTATTGGGTTCAAGGTCTTCTTCCCTCTAAGAAAAAATGAAAATAGGATAAGTAGAACAGAAACATCTTACTAATTATTTTTCAGTTGCCTGTAATAGGATCATTCCCCCAGTCATCCAGCCTTGAACTTTTGGGATGATCTTGTCATTCTTCTGTTTGATCCTCTATACACATTCAATCACCTAACACTTTCAATTTTGCAAGCAAAATATTTCTTCCATCTGTCACTTCTTTTCTATTTTTACTATCCATATCATCCATATTTTCCTTATTCTATGGCTGGATTTCCACAATCATCTACCTGACTCTGATCTCTTCCCATGCCTAACTATATATAATTCATACTATCACAAAATTAGCCTTTGAAAAATGCAACTTTGAGCATTTCACTTCCTGGTTCAATTTTTCTGGCCCATTTGAAAGAATCTAAAAGCCTCAAACAGGAGCCCTTTCCCTATTATCTTGGAACATACATCACAGTAATGTCATAAGGAATTAAATTTAAGGATTTGACTAAATATGTGAGAATTCTAATATAGTGGTTGTCAATTTAAAATATTATAACTGAAGTAAAATGATTTTTAATAGCTTTTACTTACAAAAGGGTGGAAAGACTGAAAGTTGAGAAATACAAGAAGAGGGTAGAGAAGATGTCTAGCCTATCAGGGCTTGTTAATCCTCCACTGAAGGACCCAATGTTCCACCTACACAGTATCCTTCAAGAGGGGAAGGCCTCTGAAACTAATCTCTCTCGAGGCACCAGGAAAGGAAGGCCAGATACTCACCAAAGAAACAGTCCAAGTCCTAACTTACCTCCAAGATGCAGGTCACCAATGAAAGATGACTCCAAAGATGACAACTTTCAGCCAAAGAAGTTCAGGACTTTTATAGTTCTTTTTGTCCCTTTCCCTCTTCACAGGGGCCAATCATAGCTTCCAAATTGCCTAGCAATGCCCGGGGAGGGAGTGGGGGGGGCAGTATCTGTGGGATTCACACCTCTCATCCTCTGAAAGTGGCAACTTTTTATCATGGGATTCACATGTTTCTGATTGGTTGGGTTAAAACGGTGGAGCTCTCCAAATAAGTGACTTGTGAATTCTCTTACTTGATGGCTTACAAAGTGTTAAGTAGGGGTGTTTTCAGTTTTGGTTGATTAATTTAAAAGTTGCTAATGCTAGACAAAGAAAGTCTGATTCACACTTCACAATGTCCAAAGTGGGACCATATATCTAAATATTGGGATGTGAAAAAAGAAAGCCATGAAGAAAATAGAAAGAGTTAACTTCACAACTTTGGAGAGAGTTTAAAAATCTTAAGTACTCATGACTTTGTTTTGTTTTGTTTTATTTTGCTTTTAAACCGTTACCTTCCATCTTGAAATCAGAAGAGTGGTAAGGGCTAGGCAATAGGGGGTCAAGTGACTTTCCCAGGGTTTCCCAGCTAGGAAGTGTCTGAGGCCAGATTTGAACCTAGGACCTCTCGTCTCTGGGACTGGCTCTCAATCCACTGAGCCACCCAGCTGCCCCCTACTCATGACTTTGAAGAAATTATGTGACAATATTAATTGTTGATTATATTAGAAACATTCACATGATAAAAACTAATGTATTCAAAATGAGAAGTAAGACTTGGGGAAAATTTTTTCACATCACATAAGTGGTCAAAAGCTGTAAATAGCCAGATACAAACAGGAGTAATTAATCTATAATTATATAAAATATTCAAAATCTTTCATGATAGTTTCAATTTAATAATATTCAGAAACTGATAACAATCAAGTTTGCAAACATACTAAAATATAATAATATTCAGAGTTGGTATAGCTGGAATTTTTAAGTACAATATTAGTGGGATACTGAATTGGTTAAAATTTTGGGAAAAATATTATCTACTATTACCATGAAATATCACAATGTTCATAGTCACTTCAGAGAATATTAAGTAAAGAAGTTAATCAAAAAGTCATAACTTTACAAAATATCCTAACATTGCATATATAATGGAAAATAACTAGTAACATAATAACTTTCTATTGATTAGGGAAATGATTAAATAACCTATGGTTGTATTTGAGTACAATTATCATTAAATGATAATTATGGAGAATTTAATACAAAAACATGAATCACAAGCTGATTCAAATCAAAGAAACCAGAACAAAAATAACAATATAAATTGACTATAACAATAATTTATCTAACATAAATATGGAGAAAATAAATTTGAAAATAGCCATGAAAACAAATAGTATGATTAAGTTAATACCCGGTTAAAGTACATTTGTACATACTTTCTGTTTATTTTTTGTTAATATGCATATTTTAATAATTAATAAGGTATATATACAATCTCTTTTTTCTTTTAATGACTATTTTATTTTGTGCTTGATTCATAACTGAAAAAAATAGGGAAAATAAAAATAAAATCAATATTTAAAAATAAAATAGTAACATTGAAACATTTAGTTCTAAATGCCACACTAAAATAGAAGTCTTTTTGCTATTGGTTATTATGATTTTCACATAAGCAAAGGTAATGAGTTTCTCCTTTTCTAGAATACAGTTGCAGTTGATAATTTGATGATGAATTAATTAATATTATGACAATGTCTAAAGATCATAATTATGAATTAAGTCTAGCCTTTTACCATGTGATATCTGGCTCAAAAACATAATTTAGGGAGCTAAGATAGATTGCTGTCTTCAAATCCAGTTGCACTTTGTTTAAATTCAGTACTGCAAAATTCCTTTAACTTTTTTTATTGTTAAACAAGAAGTTTAGAACAGTACAAATTCTTTTAGTTTGATTCAGTTCAATAAACATTATTTAGCACTTCCTATGAGCAAGGAAGTGTGCTAGGGCTTCAGGGTATAAAAACAAAAACAAAACAATTCCTATATTCAAGGATACAACTGAGGGAGTACAGCATGTAAATAGATAAGTAAATATGAAGTATATACAAGGTGATTTCAAGATTGAGACATCAGTAAAAACTAGAGGGACTATGAAAGACAACTCTATAAGGTGGCAATTATGGGAGGAATTTAGGGGTTCTTTAGGGTAGAAGTGACAACAGAATGAATTACAGACAGGAAAACCATCTGGGCAGAGGCACAGAAGTTGGTAGACGTGCTATTCCACATAAAGAATAGCATTTAGAAATTTTTCTATAGGGGATCATTATGGAGAAATTTCACCTAGAAGATCTAAGATAATCTGTACTTGTAAATGTGGAGGGCAATGCAAAAATAGAGCTTAATGGACTCCTCAGCACTAGGGGAAGAGACAACACTAAGATGCTTTCTAAACTTAATGTTTTACTTTAGTTAGATTGGAAATATAGAAATGGCACATAATCAGAGTTCAGAGGAGAAGTTCCCTTATTTCTCACTGGCTTATTTTATGAAGTCATACATGATTTTTGTTGCTTTCTGAAATTCCAGATAAGTTACCATTTCTTTTGTTTATATTTGTGTATGCAGACATGAATTCATATTATCTCCTTCTATAGAATATGATTCTTATGAAAAGGGGCTGTTTCATTTTTTTATTTATATCCTCAGTACATAGCCAAGTATTCTGTGCCAGGCCTAATTCAGGCCACTCTAGTGATACAGGCTCAGGATTGGAACAAGATGACACATTAATTGACCATAAAATCCAATAAAAATGACTTTTGTTGTAACGAAAGACAAAAGGATATAATTACTGCAAAACAGATGCTAGTCCTTTCTGCCTCCACATCTACCAGGGCAACAATGCTAGGTCAGAAATTCGGAGAGCAGGGCAATAGGAATCCTGCCAAATCTCAAGCCATCCATCTCCTGCAGACCAACTAAATCCCAAGAACAATGACCTGGACTCCTTAAAGGAAAAAAAAAATTCCATACTATGCAAAATCAATATTACTCCAACTTCCCTATTTATAGCCACCATATGTTAAGAATACTCCTCTCCCCCATCCTCCCCTTAAACCTAGAATATAGCACAGACAAGCAGCATTTCCTGATTGGCTGAAAGCAACATCTTTGAGAATTGATTCGACTCTACCATCCTGTCATGGAGGATTCATTTAGACTGAGATGAAGGAGATGAGGCTGGAGGGAAGAAAGGATAATAGGACTCTGCATTACTTGAGGATGGTGTTCAATACTGTATAGGTTATTTCAAGGTTGAATAAACCTGAAACTGAACCTTAGGCTGGACACTGACTCACTGGGAGGTAAATTTAGCCATAGAAAGTGCTGATATCATAAAATATTCAAGTTGTTTCATATCCTGAAGTTGAAATTATAATTTCCAATGTCATAAGAGAGAAGAAATACCCCACACACTATGTTTCTGCTCATGTTGTTTTAACTCAAGAGTCCCATCTTGATCTTCACCTTTGGCATTATCCCTGTATTTGGGGCTCTGACCTTCTACCTCGTCTTTGATAACCATCTCTTCTATCTCCCTTGACAGCAATCTATTCACTTGGCTTTTGACATGCTCTTTCTTTGACTAATGGGTTCTCGATCCCCTCTGGATCCAGGTTACTGAATCTAGACCTGAACTTTATCCTTGATTCCTGAGTTGGCTTTCCAACACTTGACTTCTAGTACTCTAGTTAAATTGAGTACCGACTAAAGCTCTGCTTGAAAATGGCAGCGTCCTTGGTATTCACAAGATGAGGAAATGCTCCAGGGATAAGGAAACATTCTGATCAACAACATGAGATGAGACATTGCCAATATTTCAGAGCAGTGACTTATGGTTATTACTCTGTTTAAAAGAATGAAGAGATAAATTTCAAAAATCTATATTTTCAGGTTGTAAATAAATGGCTCCATCCACCTTGTCTCTCCCCTACCCCACATCCACAATTCACCAGATTACAGAATGAGAGATGGATGGGACTTTGATGATCATCATATTGAATCCCTGTATTTTATGGCTGAGCAAACTGAGACTCAGAGATGAAATGACTTTGCCCAGGTCACAGTAAGTCCCAAAGATAGGATCTGAATCCAAGCTCTTGACTTTCAAAATCCTCTTTCTATTGTGCCATATGAAAGCTTCTCTTTGAAATAAATGTTCAACTCTAACATTAGTAATGGCTTTGTGTTATGTAATACTACTTTGTCCCAAGAATTAAAATTCAAGGTCATCTAAAAACAACAGAAAATCAGATAGTGGGTATGAGTAGGTTGCATCATCTAACAAATGAGCAGTTATGCAAGTAAAGTATTGTGAAATGTTATTAAGTTGAAAAAAAATGCCAACTTATAGATGAAAATGCCAACTTCCCCAGGACTGATAAAGATTGGAAGGGTGCTGAGGTCCTTCAGAGACTATCAAATGGGATTAAAAGAAATAATCTCTTTGAAACTATGGAAACCTGTCTTAAGCTTTTTGTAAATTATTTTGCTACATGTTGTTTATTTATTTACTACTATTTGTCTTATTTTGCTTCCCTCAGATTTATTGTATCTTTTAAAAAAAATAAAAACTCTTACCTACTGTTTTAGAATCAATACTTTGTACTGGTTCCAAGGTAGAAGGCTGGCAAGGGCTAAGCAATGGGGGTTAAGTGACTTGCCCAAGCTCACACAGCTAAGAAGTGTCTGAGATCATATTTGAACCCAGGACCTCCCATCTCTGGGCCTGGCTCTCAATCCACTGAGACACCCAGCTGCCCCCTGACTTATTGCCTCTTAATTATATTGAAGAAAGAAAGATTTTGAGCTTTTCTGAGGGTCAGAACTAGGAAAATACATGTCCTTTAAAATACAGACTTTAAAAAATAGTTATAGGTAAGATAAGTAGCCTATCACTCCTGCAAGAAATTTGGATTGCGGATTTCACATGGACTGCTGTGGGACTCATCTGTGCAATCCTGCTTCCTTACAGAAGTGGTCTATATTTTTTAGGACTTGCAGAGTTCCTAAATATTAAATGATAGCATCATGGCTTATTGAAGCAATTTGTCTTCACAGCTCTCCTTGTCAAAGACATTGAATTCTAAGATTTACCCAGCAGCACAAAGCTGATAAATATTTGAACTTAAATTTTCCTAACTTTGAATCGAATGCTCTATCCACTTTATAATATAGTTGTCTAAGTTTATAGCTTCAAAGGATCAGCAAAGGAAAGCAGGGTCAAGCCCTTATTTTATAGATGACATAACTGAGACTCAGAGAGGTGAGACAGAGAAAGAAAAGAATTAGACAGGAATTCAAATCCATCTCCTCTGATTCTCAAGCTGGTGCTCTTTCCCACTATATCAACCTATCTTTAATTTTATTGTGGATTTTTAATAGAAACATAATAGCTGATTTTTAGACAATATCTTAGGAGGTATGGAACTACTAATTTCACACCTACTCACACATATGCACATATCTTCAACTGTTAGTTTCCTTAGTCATGGCATCTATTTGTTTCCATATGGAAATCTGGTCTGATCATGTCACGCTGCCACTCAAGAATGTTTGATGATGTTATTGCCATTTATCAGTTTTGCATTTAAAACTCATCACAGACTGGAACTGCTTCTCCTTTCCAAGGTTATTTCACATTGCTCCCCTCAGTGCACTCTCCATCCTGAGCAGATTGACCTATTTCTTGTTCTTCAAATTCAGGATTCCGTTGCTCACATCTGTGCTTTTGCCCAAGCGATCTGACATAACTGGGAATGTTATCCCTCCTTACCAGACACTCCTAGAACCTTGTGTTTCCTTCAAGGCTCAACTCAGGTGCAATGGTAACATAAAGTCTTTTTTGATTCCCCTGTTGGTTTGTTCCCTCACTCAAATGATCACTTATTTACTTATCCAATCAAACTTAAAAAAGAAACAACATTTATTTGTCAAACACTGATTATGGGAAGGGAACTGTGTTAGATTCTGATGCTACAAGGACAACATGAAAAATAGCCCTTCTCTTAAAGAGCACACACTGGACTGTATAAGTGTATCACTTCAATAGGGTCAGGTCCTTAAGGATAGGGAGCATTTTTCCTTTTGTCTGTGAATCCCAGTGATTTTCATAATGCCTTACATTTAATGAATGGTTATCAAATGAATAGTCTTATATTTCTGTCAGACAACAATGGCTTCTTTGCCTATATGACCTATGGTTATATTTTTATAATTTCAAGAAAGCTGGTTTGGTGGATTCCTGATCTAACCTCCCCATCAGTTTTTGTTGTTATTTTTCAGTTATAAACAATCCTCCATGATCCCATTTGGAGTTTTCTTGGCAGAGATATTGGAGTGGTTTGTCTTTTTCTTCTCTGTTTGGTTTTACAGAAGAGAAACTGAGGCAAGCAAGGTTATGTGATTTGACCAGTCACACAGCTAGTAAGCATCTGAGGCTAGATTTGAACATGAAGTTGAACTTTCCTGACTATAGGACCAGCACTCTCCACAGCACCACATAGCTGTCCTGACGAGATACCTTTCTCCTAAATTAACTCTCCCAATCTGTTTGTGCTCTGTGCAGACACAACACATTTCCTCAGAATGAAGAAGGCCCCATTGAAGCCCTCCTGTCTTAATTTTTGGTTGTATGAGGTTCCTACACACCTCTGGACAAAGGTGATAGACTGGAGATGCAGAAAAAGACACATTTTTAGACACATCAAATGCAGGAATATGTTTTGTTTACTATGCATATCTGTTATGATGGTTTTCTTTTTATTTTTTATTTCCAGTGAGAAGGATGAGTAGGAGAGGAGGGGAAGATAGGCATATATGATTGCAAAAAGAGAGAAAAAGTAAAGCATGGGCAAAAAGTGAAGGTTGACCGCTACAGGTTGAACTTCTAAAGTTAAGAAAAAATAAGCTGTACGTATTAGAGATTTTAAAAGACTTTCCTACCTTGGCACGTAAGCCTATTGACTCAGCTTTGCTGTCTTATACTGGGCTCAATGTGTCACTTGCTATTTTGAGCCATTCTTCTGGCATTTAAATTCATTTCTTTTTCTTAAAAAAGAAATTGTTCATTAAAAGAACTGGTGCTCATTTCATGACTGATTGTAGTATGGGGGGGTAATAAATATTATTATGTTATAATAATAATATATTATTATATAAGTACATTAAAGTGACACAATAGAATTTAATATATTATATAAGATGTCAATAGTCAATAAACACTTGTTAAGCTCCCACTACTGTGCCAGGCACTGTGCTAGGCATCAGGTCTATAAATACAAAAATAAAAGGCATTCCTTGCCCTTGAAGAGCTTACAATCCATTGGGGGAAGACAAAACACAAAAGGAAGCTGAAAATAAAGAGGGACAGGAAGAATTCTCCTATCTCTCAAAAGGGAGAGGAGAGAGATGTGAGTAGCTTTCGTCATTTATACTCAGGTCTGGGTGGGAGTCACACAAGACACTGGCCTTTCCTGGTGGCTCATGAGGATGTCAGCTTTGACTTTAATTCATAGAACTGTCCTAACAGTTTCTGCCAAGCTCCCTTCACTTCCTTATTCCTCACACTGTAAATCAGAGGGTTCAGCATGGGTGTTAAGAGAGCATAGAACAGCGAGATCATCTTCTCCTGAAGGATATTGGGGCTTGAGTGGGGCTGAATGTATGTGAAAATGGCCATCCCATAGCACAAAGCCACCACTGTCAAGTGGGAGGCACAGGTCTGAAAGGCTTTCTTCCTTCCCTCTGTGGACTGGATCTTCAGTATAGTAGAGATGATCTTGATATAGGACAGCAGAACCAGCAAGAATGGAGTCATAAGCAAAACAATGCTGGAGGCCATAATTGCAACCTCATTGGAGGAGGTGTCCACACAGGCCAAGCGGACTAAAGCTAAGAGTTCACATGATATGTGGTCAATGACACGGTTTGTGCACATGGGGAGCTGAAAAGTGATGGCTGTCTGCATGAGAGAGTTCAGGGAACCACCAACCCAGGAGGCAGTCACCAGCCTGACACAAAGCCCGCCATGCATGATGGCCGAATAGCGCAAAGGGTTGCAAACGGCCACGTAGCGGTCGTAAGCCATGGTTGCCAGTAAAACAAATTCAATCCCGCCTAGTCCCAGGGAGAAAAATAATTGTGTGGCACAACTCAGGTATGGAATTAATTTCTCTTCTTCCAGGAAATGAACCAATAATTGGGGGACAATGGTGGTCGCATAAGAAACATCCACGAGAGAGAGATTAGTGAGAAAGAAATACATTGGTGTGTGGAGGTGACTGTCGAGGCAGATCAGAATGATGATAAGGATATTCCCAAGCACAGTCACCAGGTACATTGCCAGGAACAGGACAAAGAGCAAGACCTGAGTCTTCCAGTCACTAGACAGACCCAGGAGAATAAATGAACTCACCCATGTCTGGTTACCTGTTCCCATTAAATTGTGAAACGTACTCTGAAGAGAAGAGTAGAAAGAACAAGAATCATTTGGTTAGAAAGCCCAATAAGTAGCCTTTCAAAGAAGTGCGCTGTTTTCTCAGTTGGGGTAATTGAATAACTCTCAACTTGGCCCAGGCAGAGAAGTTACTTAAATTAGGTGCCCCTGAGAAGAGCTGCTTGGTGAAGCAATGAATCACTTCACAGCAAAAATATACAAATAAAAGCTGGGCTACCATTGTGAGGGTTTATTATCAAGAATATTCAGCATTAGCAGTGCAATGATCCAGAACAATTCTGAGGGATCTACGAGAAAGAGCACTATCCACATTCAGAGAAAGAACCATGGGAGCAGAAACACAGAAGAAAAACAACTGCTTGATCACATGAGTTGAAGGAGATATGATTGGGGATGTGGACTCTAAACAATCATCCTAGTGCAAATATCAATAATAAGGAAATAGGTCTTGATCAATGATACATGTAAAACCTAGTGGAACTGAGCCTTGGTAACTGGAGAGGGGTTGGAAGAGGGGAGGGAAAGAACATGAATCATGTAACCATGGAAAATTTTTCTTAATCAATTAAATAAAATAAAAAAATAATATCCAGCATTGATTAGGAACCTCTAATAGGGAACTACTAAGGTTTCTTCCAACTCTAAGATTCATTGATCTTGAATTGAGTATCATTGTGGATTGATTTGACTCTATTTTTTTGCCATAGACTTATCTGTTAACCATGATGTCTTGGTTATGTTCTTTTCAATCTTCATAAGTTCATGTAGATCTTTTCATGCTTTTTTTCCCCCAATACTAACCTATTAAATCTTAAAGTGCAATAGTATTCCATCACAATAATATGCCACAACTTTTTTAGCCATTCCCCAATTGATAGATATCCCTTCATTTTCCAGTTTTTAACCATCATAAAGAGAGCTGCTAGAAATATTTTAGAATATATATTTCTTTTTTCCCTGATAAAATTAAGAAATAAACCTAATAGAGGTATTGCTGTGTCAAAAGGTATACAGTTTTCTAATTCTCTGAGTGTAATTCCAAATTGCTCTCCAAAATGTTTGAATCAATTCAGTTCCACCAACAGTGTATTAGTGTCCCCATTCATCCACATCCCCTGCAACATTTGTCATTTTGCCCTTTTACCTTTTTTTAGCCAATCTGATTGGTGTAAGGTGATGTCTCATAGTTGTTTTGATATGCATTTCTCTAATGAACAATGATTTGAAGCATTTTTTTCATATTATTATATATAGTTTTGATTTCTTCATCCCAAAACTATCTGTTCATATCTTTTGAATATTTATCATTTGGGGAAAGTTTCATATTCTTATGCATTTGAAAAAGTTATCTATATATTTTAGATATGAGACCTTTATCCAAGAAACAACCTAAAATTTTTTTCTAAAATTACTTATAATCTTGGCTACATTCATTTTATTTGTACAAAAACTTTTATAAATACTGCCCTATTTCATCACCACCTATTTAATCTCCAAGTCCCTTGCAATTTGTCTTCTATTTATTGACTTAGATGGAAAGCTGAAATCGCTGCATTAATCTGGAGTCAAAAAAAAACATAGATTTGAGTCCTTACTTTGGCTCTTACAATATGCATGGTCTTGGGCAAATCATTTAATATCTCTGCTTAGACTGGTTGATCTCTAAGATTCCTTCCTGTTAATGATTCTGGAATTCAAGGTCCTCAATAAGATGTCTACATCCTATAACATTATCTCAAGCTATTCCCCTACCTGTGCTGGTGAAGGTGTGCCTAGGCATGCCAGAATGGGGCTGCTCCATCCCCCACTTTCCATCAGCCTGAGGACATTTTTTTGCATTCCTTGCCCCTCTGCCCAGCTGACCAATGTGACCACTTCCTCCCTCCACTTTCAGGGCTAATGGGTGAAATGGCATACTTAGAGAGTTAAAAACAAAATATGGTTCTATTTTTATCTTTGCTCTTTGTCTCTGTACTGATCTGTTATGCTTAATTTTAAATTTAAAATAATAACAAAAGATTATTGAGGATATTTATATATCTATTTGTAGAAATAGACTATCTTTCTAATTATGAAATTGTAGAATCAATCAACAAACATTTGTTAAGAGGCAGAAGATAAAAGGAATCTTCAAGAATACATAGTCCAATCCCTCATTTTATAGATGGAGAAAATGAGACTCAGATTAGTGTTATCACTCATCTATTGTTGGCTGAGTAAAGCAAAAGATCAAACCTAAATTCTCTTAATTCTGAATCTATCCTTAATTCTACTTCATCTGTTTGCTTGCTTATTTGTCCTATTTAATTATTGCTAGCTGATTGAATAAAAACAAGGGGAAGTGAGCAAAGGGAGAAGCAGTTTTAAAAAAAGTTTTATTTTTGACTCTCAATTCAGAATAACAAATAAGGATTGGACTTGTAATCTGGATACATCCATTTAGATCTCACAAATAGCACTTACTCCATAATTGCCATCTCCACGAGCCTGTGTTCTATTTGTCATCTATGAGCTTCAGTTTCCTCATCTCCCAAATGAGGCAATTGTACTGGGTAATAATAACTAACATTTCTCTGACTTTGCATGTCTTACATTATCACTTTTGAACCTCACAGAGATATCTTATTCCCGATTTGCAGTTGAGGAAACTGAGATTCAGACAGATGTTAAATGACCTGCTTATAATCACACAGGTAAGATTCATATCAAGGACTCCAAATCTGTTATTCCACTTGAACAACAAGAAACAAGTATTAAAAAAATAAACTAAGTGCCTACTATGTGCCAAGTACTATGCTAAACACTTAGCAAATATCATCTCACTTGGTTCTCACACCAAGATATTTTACAGCTAAGGAAACTGAAACAAAAAGAGGTTATGATTTGTCAAGGGTTGCATAGCTAGTAACTCAAATGTTCCTGCCTCTACCTAGCTGCCTATGAAGGTATGGTACACATTTGAGTACTACACTACTCCAGATGCCTCTTTAGAGGCAGCTAGATGGAGTGAAAGATAGCATATTGGTCCTGGAGTCAGGAAGAACTGAGTTCAAATCTGATCTCAAACATTTAATAACTATATGACTCGACTTCTGAGTAATCATGGCTGCAATCTAGACGCCACACGCTTCCTCTCCCCGGCACCAAACGAAATAGACTACATCAAAGGAGCATAAAAATCACCTTTGGAGGAACAGAAGGACACCCCGGTACTCCCAGTACTCCACAGAGGCGAAGGTACCTGGGGCTTGAACATTTCCACACTATAATAAGGAGGAAAAGCTTGCACAGAAAAGTGAACTGAGCCGCCCTTCCCCCACCCCACCTCCCCCACTAAACCAGAGTGAGCTACCTGAGCGATCACTGGGACAGCAAGTGAGTGGGGAACGTCTCTGTCTGGGGGGGGGGGACTCCAGGGTCCTTGGGATCTGGGACTGCCAGGAAAAAATGTCTCAGGGTGGTTTCACTGGAGAATCCAGCTCTTCAGCGGAGCTGTACTTGGGGCGGCTGTGCTGAACATCTCCGCGGAGCTAAACACCAGGGGTGGACCATGCATTGATTATCTGGGTGGAGCTGAACACTTGGGCAGTGTGGCTGTGATCAGGGACCCAGTGCTCTAAGAAACCTCGGAGGCTGGGAAGAACTAGTCTGAAGCAACCTAAATTCACAGAAAAACCACCCATATAACCCAGATCCCAGACCAAAAAGGAAAGGGGAATAAAACCACAAAAGGGATGGATCAAATGGCCCAAAATCAAGCCTCCAGGAAGAAAGGGAAAAAAGTGACTATTGAAAACTTTTATGGTGGAAGTACCCAAGGAAAAGAGGAGAATGAGGAGGAAATCCAAAAAAATTCAGAACATGCCTCCCAAAATGGAAACTATCAACAAGCTCTGGAAGATCTCAAACTGGAACTTATCCAAAAGATGGAAACCTGGAAAGAAAAATGGGAGAAAGAGATCAGCTGTCTGACAGATAAGAATGCTCAATTGGAAAAAGAACTCGAAGCATCCAATAGAAGGGCAGACAAGGCTGAAAAGCAAAACCAGTCCCTAACGACCAGAATTAAGCACCTCGAAGAAAGCAAGATGATAAAACAGCAAGAATCAATAAAGCAAACCCAAAAAATTAATGAATTAGAAGAAAACATAAAATATCTCACTGAGAAGGTCACAGATCTGGAAAACAGAGGGAGAAGAGAAAATCTCCAAATTATCGGTCTCCCAGAAAAACCAGAGATAAACAATAAACTCGATATTATTCTACAGGAGATTATAAAAGAAAATTGCCCTCACGTTCTGCAGCAAGGGGGCAAAATAGAAATAGAAAGGATTCATAGAACACCTTCTATACTAAATCCCCAAAAGACAACCCCTAGGAATGTAATTGCCAAATTCAAGAGCTTCCAAGTAAAGGAGAAAATCCTACAAGAAGCCAAGAAGAAGAGCTTCAGATATAAGGGGGCTCCCATAAGGATCACACATGACTTAGCAGCTAACACACTAAGAGACCGCAAAGCATGGAACATGATATTTAGAAAGGCAAGAGAGCTGGGTCTCCAACCAAGAATCAACTACCCAGCAAAACTGACTATATACTTCCAGGGGAAAGTATGGGCATTCAACAAAATAGAAGATTTCCAAGCATTTGCTAAGAAAAGACCAGAGCTCTGTGGAAAGTTCTCTATCCAAGCACAGAAAGCAAGAGAAACAAGAAAAGGTAAATATGAAAGAAAGGGAAAAGGAGATAAATCTTATCTTTTTCTTTAAGTCAAACTCTCTTCTATAAGGACTACATTTACATCAAATTATATATATTAATATGTGAGGAAATGTTTTGTGTAACTCTCATAAATTGTAGCATCATAAGAGTAGTTAGAAGAAATATGCATAGGGAAAGATTGGGGCATTAAGAAGATTTGGGGAAAGTGGGGGCAAAGAAAGGAAAAGGGAGGGGGGAACCACGATAATACTAAGATTAACTTCAAGAAATGGGGGGGGGGGAATCAATAGAATAAACTTTCCCATATAAAGATACACATGGGAAGGGGAGGGGAAGAACTCTCATATGAGAAGGAGAGGAAGAGAGTGTGATGTGGAATTACTTAAACCTTACTCTCAGTGAAATCAAATCTGAAAGGGAAGAACATCTAGATCCAGTGGGATCCTGAATTCTATCTTATCCATTAGGGCAAGAAAGAAAGGAAAATTAAGGAGGGGGAGGGGGAAGGAGTATAAAAAGGGAGGGAAGGAGAGGGGGGAGGGAAAGGGAGCATAAAAAGGGAGGGGCTAGAAAGGGAAGCATCTCAAGGGAGGGGACTAGGGGGACTGACCTAAAGTAAATCACTGGTTCAAAAGGAGAAAGCTAAAGAAGAAAGGTCAGAACTAGGGGAAGACATCAAAATGCCAGCGAATCCACAAATAACAATCATAACTTTGAACGTGAATGGGATGAACTCACCCATAAAATGTAGACAAATAGCAGATTGGATTAGAACCCAAAACCCTACCATATGTTGTCTTCAAGAAACACATATGAGACGGGTTGACACTCACAAGGTTAGAATTAAAGGTTGGAGTAAGACCTTTTGGGCCTTAACTGATAGAAAGAAGGCAGGAGTTGCAATCATGATATCTGACAAAGCCAAAGCACAAATAGACCTGATCAAAAGGGATAGGGAAGGTAAATATATTCTGCTAAAAGGGAGTATAGACAATGAGGAAATATCACTAATCAACATGTATGCACCAAATGGTATAGCATCCAAATTTTTAATGGAGAAACTAGGAGAATTGAAGGAGGAAATAGACAGTAAAACCATATTAGTGGGAGACTTGAAGCAACCACTATCAAATTTAGATAAATCAAACCAAAAAATAAACAAGAAAGAGGTAAAAGAGGTGAATGAAATCTTAGAAAAATTAGAGTTAATAGACATATGGAGAAAAATAAATAGGGACAAAAAAGAATACACCTTCTTTTCAGCACCACATGGCACATTCACAAAAATAGATTATACACTAGGTCATAGAAACATGGCACTCAAATGCAGAAAAGCAGAAATAATAACTGCAGCCTTTTCAGATCACAAGGCAATAAAAATATTGATTGACAAGGGTACATGGAGACCCAAATCAAAAATTAATTGGAAATTAAATAACATGATACTCCAAAATCGGATAGTTAGAGAAGAAATCATAGAAACAATTAATTTCGTTGAAGAAAATGACAACGGCGAAACATCCTTTCAAACCTTGTGGGATGCAGCCAAGGCAGTACTTAGAGGAAAATTCATATCTATGAGTGCATATATTAACAGAGACCAAGGAATTGGAAATGCAAATCAAAAAACTTGAGAATGAACAAATTAAAAACCCCCAGAAGAAAACCATACTAGAGATCCTAAAAATTAAGGGAGAAATTAATAAAATAGAAAGTGACAGAACTATTAAGCTAATAAACAAGATTAGAAGCTGGTACTTTGAAAAAACAGACAAAATAGACAAAGTACTGGTTAATCTAATTAAAAAAAGGAAAGAAGAAAGGCAAATTAACAGCATCAAGGATGAAAAGGGGGATCTCACCTCCAATGAAGAGGAAATTAAGGCAATCATTAAAAACTACTTTGCCCAAATATATGGCAATAAATATACCAACCTAGGTGATATGGATGAATATTTACAAAAATATAAATTGCCTAGACTAACAGAAGAAGAAATAGTTTTCTTAAATAATCCCATATCAGAAAAAGAAATCCAACAGGCCATCAAAGAACTTCCTAAGAAAAAATCCCCAGGGCCTGAAGGATTCACCAGTGAATTCTATTAAACATTCAGAGAACAGTTAATTCCAATTCTATACAAACTATTTGACATAATAAGCAAAGAGGAAGTTCTACCAAACTCCTTTTATGACACAAGCATGGTACTGATTCCAAAACCAAGCAGGCCAAAAACAGAGAAAGAAAATTATAGACCAATCTCCCTAATGAATATAGATGCAAAAATCTTAAATAAGATACTAGCAAAAAGACTCCAGCAAGTGATTAGAAGGGTCATCCACCATGATCAAGTAGGATTTATACCAGGGATGCAGGACTGGTTCAATATTAGGAAAACTATCCACATAATTGACCACATCAACAAGCAAATCAACAAGAACCACATGATTATCTCAATAGATGCAGAAAAGGCCGTTGATAAAATACAACACCCATTCCTACTAAAAACACTAGAAAGCATAGGAATAGAAGGGTCATTCCTAAAAATAATAAACAGTATATATCTAAAACCATCAGCTAATATCATCTGCAATGGGGATAAACTAAATCCATTCCCATTAAGATCAGGAGTGAAACAAGGATGCCCATTGTCACCTCTATTATTTGACATTGTATTAGAAACACTAGCAGTAGCAATTAGAGAAGAAAAAGAAATTGAAGGCATCAAAATAGGCAAGGAGGAGACCAAATTATTGCTCTTTGCAGATGACATGATGGTCTACTTAAAGAATCCTAGAGATTCAACCAAAAAGCTAATCGAAATAATCAACAACTTTAGCAATTTGCAGGATACAAAATAAACCCACATAAGTCATCAGCATTTCTATATAATTCCAACATAGCTCAGCAGCAAGAACTAGAAAGAGAAATCCCATTCAAAATTACCCTAGACAAAAATAAAATACTTAGGAATCTATCTCCCGAGACAAACACAGGATCTATATGAACACAACTACAAAACACTTTCCACACAACTAAAACTAGACTTGAACAATTGGAGGAACATTAACTGCTCATGGGTAGGACGAGCCAATATAATAAAAATGACCATCCTACCCAAACTCATCTATCTATTTAGTGCCATACCCATGGAACTTCCAAAAATTTTTTTTACTGATTTAGAAAAAACCATAACAAAGTTCATTTGGAAGAACAAAAGATCAAGGATATCCAGGGAAATAATGAAAAAAAAATACAAAGGAAGGGGGTCTTGCAGTCCCAGATCTCAGACTATATTACAAAGCAGCAGTCATCAAAACAATTTGGTACTGGCTAAGAGACAGAAAGGAGGATCAGTGGAATAGACTGGGGGCAAGCAACCTCAGCAAGACAGTATATGACAAAGCCAAAGATCCCAGCTTTTGGGACAAAAATCCACTATTTCATAAAAACTGCTGGGAAAATTGGAGGACAGTGTGGGAAAGATTAGGCTTAGATCAACACCTCACACCCTACACCAAGATAAATTCAAAATGGGTGAATGACTTGAACATAAAGAAGGAAACTATAAGAAAATTAGGCGAACACAGAATAGTATACATGTCAGACCTTTGGGAAGGGAAATACTTCAAAACCAAGCAAGAATTAGAAAGAGTTACAAAATGCAAAATAAATAATCTGGATTACATCAAATTAAAAAGTTTTTGTACAAACAAAACCAATGTAACCAAAATCAGAAGGGCAGCAACAAATTGGGAAACAATCTTCATAACAACCTCTGACAAAGGTTTAATTACTCAAATTTATAAAGAACTAAATCAATTGTGCAAAAAATCAAGCCATTCTCCAATTGACAAATGGGCAAGGGACATGAACAGGCCGTTTGCAGCCAAAGAAATCAAAACTATTAATAAGCACATGAAAAAGTGCTCTACATCTCTTATAATCAGAGAGATGCAAATCAAAACAACTCTGAGGTATCACCTCACACCTAGTAGATTGGCTAACATGACAGCTATGGAAAGTAATCAATGCTGGAGGGGATGTGGCAAAGTGAGGACATTAATTCATTGCTGGTGGAGTTGTGAATTGATCCAACCATTCTGGAGGGCAATTTGGAACTATGCCCAAAGGGGGATAAAAGAATGTCTGCCCTTTGATCCAGCCATAGTACTGCTGGGCTTGTACCCCAAAGAGATAATGGACAAAAAGACTTGTACAAGAATATTCATAGCTGCGCTCTTTGTGGTGGCCAAAAATTGGAAAATGAGGGGCTGCCCTTCAATTGGAGAATGGCTGAACAAATTGTGGTATATGTTGGTGATGGAATACTATTGTGCTAAAAGGAATAATAAAGTGGAGGAATTCCATGGAGACTGGAACAACCTCCAGGAAGTGATGCAGAGCGAAAGGAGCAGAACCAGGAAAACATTATACACCGAGACTGATACATTGTGGTACAATCGAAGGTGATGGACTTCTCCATTAGTATCAATGCAATTTCCCTGAACAATCTGCAGGGATCTAAAAAAAAAATAGTACCCACAAGCAGAGGATAAACTGTGGGAGTAAAAACACCGATGAAAAGCAACTGCTTGACTACAGGGTTGGAGGAGATAAGACTGAGGAGAGACTCTAAATGAACACTATAATGCAAATTCCAACAACAGGGAAATGGGTTCGAGTTAAGAACACATGTGATAACCAGTGGAATCATGCGTCAGCTATGGGAGAGGGAAAGGCGGGGGGGGGGAGGGGAGGAAAAGAAAATGATCTTTGTTTCCAGTGAATAATGTATGAAAACGACCAAATAAAATAATGTTTAAAAAAAATAACTATATGACTCTAGGCAAGTTTCTTAACAGCTATTTCCTTGATTCCTAAAAATAGGGGTAATGATAGCCTCTAACTCTCAGGGTTGTTGTGAGAAAAAATTAGATAATATTTGTAAAGCACTTTACAAACCTTAAAATTTTTCATAATTCTCAATATCATTAACATGACCTCAGTAGACCCTTCTAGTTCTAAATCCTATTATTTTAAGACTACCTCCATGAGGTCTGATTAGAGGTTATCTATGCAAAGTTCCCCATTCTATAGATGAAGAAAGGGAGGAATCGGGGATTTAGAATCCTTGTAGTCTAAAGACATGTAGTCCAATCCCTTCACTTTATACATGAGAAAAATGAGCACTGTACCAGCTAAATGATTTTCCAAGATAATAACTGGCTGAGCAGGGATTTGAACCTTTGTCATCTGGATTCAAAAGTAGCATTCCTTCCATTGCAACACATTTCCCCTTCTTTGTTACTTTTATCAGTCATCTTATTAAGTTATATATTCTCTCCACTGGTAGAAATTGGAAGCCTTCCATGTCTTCTCATCTTTTGGGAAACTTCTATGTCCTTCATCTACCCAATGGAGTCAATATTTTCTGACTATTAATATTATGTAAAGCATAAAACAGAAGGCATTTCCTTGTCAATGGTGTTCATTACTGTCATGGAAGATGCCCTACACAAAGTCCAAACAGAAGGAATTCCTATAGATAATTCTATACATGTTCTATTCTTCCACATATTTTTTTTTGTAATCTGGCCTTTACTCTCTATCATAAATGCTCTTTTATGCCAAGCTCTTTTTATGACCCTTTAAAGGATTCATTAACTCAAATTTCTTTTGCAGCAGATGACTTCTTAAAACACTGCTCTTTATGTCAATTCCTCATTCAATAATCTTCTGTAATTTGCACTAAAGGATAAAAAACAGAATTCTTATCCTGGACTTTAAATTTCAAAGGCAAAATCTATAATCCAGATCTGCCTTGTCCTTGCTCAAAACAGGTCATTATCGATACTATCTCCCAATTATACCTTATTCATATCTATCTTTCTCTTAGAATGTTTTTCTCTTCTTTTCTGCCTTTTATAAAACCTACTCATTCTATAAGGCTCAGCTCAAGTAGCATCTCTTCCTTGAAGAATTTACCTCCTCTGGAACACTATTACACTCTACAGAGTTGTGAATTGGTCTGACCATTCTAGAAATTTGGAATTATGTGGGGAGAAAGGTGACTTAAATATCTGTACCTTTTGTACCACAAATCTTGATGTTAGTATACTTAAGTGGTTAAACACAGAAAAATCAAGTTTATGGCAAAAATTTATAGCAATAAGTTTGTGTTAACAAAGAACTAAAAATTAAATGAGTGCCTATATAAGAGGGGAAAACATATAAAAATCTACTTTATTGTTTTGGAAGGGAAAAGAATAAGGGCTTAGTGATTTACTTATGCTTATTCTTATTTAAAAACTAACTAGCTATGCTAACTAGGTTACTAAACTAAAACTTAACCAAGTTCCCAAATCTTACTCAGCCGGGGTCCAAAAAAACAGTTAAGAGTCAGGATCTTTTGTTGTTAGATGTCCAAGCCAGTCCTGATGTCCAAGTGAGACTGAATGCTACCAAATACAGGAACCCTTCCTCAGTTCAACACAGGGAAAATCCTCTTCAGACCTTCCTCTTGACTTCCTCAGGAGGCCAGAAGAAAAGTCTGTTGGGGCAAGATGGAGTATTCCCAGATCCTCCAGCTTAGGTTCCCATGTGACCCTTGGTTACATGCCACTGTCAATCATACCTAGGTTTGCACTTTTCAGTTCTTGCAGAGTTTTGCAAATTGCAAACCTTTCCATGCTTTATCACAGTACATGATTATAATAGTATATCATCATACCATAAGAAGTAACAAATATGAAAAATTCAGACAGACATAGAAAGACATGAACATATACAGAGTAAAGTAAGAAAATAGAATTCAGGGATTAGGAAAGGACCTATGATTTCACTAATTTTGGAGGAAAATTACTCTACCAATGTAGGTTATCAACCATCCTGCAATATAGAGTTTTAAGCATTTCCAAGAATACTAAGAGGTTGCTATAAGATTACAAAGAAATTGAGAGCATGTGAGAGAGAGAGGCAGAGCAAAAGAGAGAAGGAGGGAGAGAAAGTGAGAGAAAGCAAGAAAGAGAGACAGACAGACAGAGAGAAAGAGAGAGACAGAGAGAGGGAGAGACAGAGAGAGAGAACACATATGCACTACCCCCAGGTCATACAGTCACTATGTATGACAAGAAGTAAGAAGAATCATTGGAGAAAATATACACAGTGACCACAAGAATGTAAATGAAAAGAATGATAAAATAAAACTCAATACAATATAATTATCATGGCCAAGCCTGGTGCCAAAGAAGAGATGAAAAAATATGATGTTCTGTATATTGTCAAATACAATAGATAAATCAATAGGTTTTGAGGGAACCTTTAAAAAATCAATGCTATGAGAAAATGGTGCATTGGGTGGACAAGAAAGAAAGGGTATATTCAGAAATAAATGTAATATTAAAAAAAACAAAAGATATCTATTGAATTTTTTGTAATAAAAAAGAAAAAGAAAAAAATCTCCCTTCTAATCCAGCCCAAAGGTCTTTCATCCTCCATCAGAACTACTATAATACTTAATGTCTATAACACTCATTTGATTTGACACTTGAATCTGACATGTCAGGACAGAACATTATTGCCTTTGGCTTTATTGCAAAACTTGCAGAGGACAGAATAAATAGCAAAGTGATCTTTAAAATGTTTTAAAGATCAAAAGAGAGCAAAGCTAGAATGTGTTTCTGAGTATAAAAATAGGTAACATTTCATGAAAGGAAACCTCAAAGAAATACATCACCTCATCCTAACCATAGTGTCTAAAATAACTTGAGCTCTGATTTTGGAAGTAACCAGTGAAAATAGCAAAATCCTTCGAATTATTCAATCGAGTTGAACAAAGATTTATTGAGCTGCCCATGATGATAAATAACTTAAACTCTTTTTATGTTGCTCTATGGATTGTAGATAAATTATCCACTAAGAACAGAGGAGAATAAAAATAATAAGGAATTTCTTCTACCTGTGTCTTCCATAGATGGAGCTTTGTGACAGAGACTGGCACTAGAGAAAAGTGCCAGACTGACGAGTATGTGAAATTGATCACCTCGACAGGGGAGGGGCCCAAGGAGTGGATTCCAGAGGAGGAGGAGACTCTGGCTTGGAGAACAGTGAGGGTCTCTGGGTCTTGAGAAGACTGTCTTAAAAAAAAAGATAAGAGTGAGGGAAGTTTTGTACCCCAAAGGGAAGCTTGGATTTTTGGTATAGAGAGGGGGAAGGAGAGAACCCCTTCTCAAAGCAGGGTTCAGGGGAGACAGCATATGTAATGGGTTGGCTCAGAGAGGAAAGGGGGTATTGAAGATTTTCCCCCTTCTGCCTTCCCTCCTTAGCTAAAGCTGCTCTCCCCAATTTGCTCTTGTCCCTCTTGTCCCCCCTCACTACTCAAGACCAAAAGGTCTCCCTTTGATCAGTTCACTCACACTCAGCTTGGGGAACAGATAACTTTGAATGTTAACTCAATCACATAATACAAAAGGAAACAATGGGCAAGGAAGAGTGGAAAAAGGAATGTGGGAAAGGGGATCACGGTCTCTATCTAAACCCTTTTCCCTCCCTTCTTGAGTTTGGGGGGGGGGACTCAGGTCTTGGAAGAAAGTCAGGTTGACTCACCCCTGGGCAACAGGAGCTGAGGCAAAGTCTGCTCAGGTTTCTCTTCAGAAGTCCCTTCAATTGGGAAGTGTTGGGGGGAAGGATTTCCAGTCACCAGCAGGAAAAATGGGTAACTCTCAGGAAAAAGTCTTTTCCCAACTTCTCTCTTCGGCTTCTCAAGACTGAGAGACCCTCACTGTTCTCCAAGCTAGAGTTTCCTCCTCCTCCAGAATCCACTCCTCAGGCCCCTCCCCCATCAAGGTGATCAATTTCACATACTCTTCAGCTTGGCACTTTTCTTTAGTGCCAGCCTCTGTCACAGCTTGGCTGGAATATCAGGACCTGGTGGTATTTATATGGGTATGGTAAAGAAACAGATTGAAAGAAAAGATTATCTGACCTTGACAAATGTATGATGGACCAGGTCAGGTTACCTACTCTGATCACTTTAAATTATTCTATGCTTCCAGGATAAAACATATGACATAGTCAGCACATCAAAATAAAGGTTTGATTCAAAGATTCAAACCAGTGGATAGGAATTTTAAAATCAGAGAATTTAGAGCTGGAAAGAGTATTAGAGCGCATCTACTAACATGCTATTGTGTTACAGATGAAAAGACTTAGCTGTAGAAAGATAAGACAACTTGTCTAAGGTTAGTTAGTCACCTGTTAGGGGCAGCTAAATGGCACAGTATATTGAGTGTCAAGAAGACTCATTTTCATGAGTTCAAATCTGGCCTCAGACACTAACCCCTAGAAAAGTCACTTAACCCTGTTTGTCTCATTTTTCTCATCTGTAAAATGAGCTGAAGAAGGAAATGGCAAACAACTCCAGTATCATTGCTAAGAAAAGCCCAAATAGGGTCACAAAGAGAGGGACACAACTGAAAATGACTGAACAACAAGTGTCACATAATGTTACATTGGTATTAAGTGGCAGAGATGGGATTCTAAGCCTATATTTAATACTAATCCTACACATTTTAAGGAGAACTATGAATCCAACCAGATGAAAAAGTAAGAACAGTGAAGCAGTGTTCCAAATGCAGCCTTCACAATTCTGTAGCTAGAGCAGTTTTAGCAGATGGTCTTTAGGGGATCCTGTCTGTTTCTTGCAGTTATTTGGTCATAGTCACAAGAATATGGTCTCCCTTTTGGGGAGAATCTAACCTTTGCATGGGCTGCTATGAGAAAGATAAAAGTAAGCAGGTTCTGATGACTTGTTTTGTTTCTATTTTTGATTTCTATTTCTTTTATTTCTGTTTCTATTATAAATTAAAACATATATATATTAATTCTGAGTTTCTAACTTGTAAATTTTCTTATATCCATCTCTTTCCTTCTCAAAGAACTTAGGCTACTCATTGCATAGTTCCACTATGGGATATTCAGAATACCCTGTCATTATTTGGGCTGGTAGAAATTCAGTACTATTCCAATGTTTTGTTTTGTTTTTAAGAATTATGATCATTGTTCTTTTGGAGCTTTGGAAATCATCCCAGCAAAGTGTTATTGAAATCAGGGCCTGGATATTTGAACACCTGGCTTGGGTCCCTCAGCTGACTATTTGGAGTTCATTGAGAGCAATGGAGTTTTATTTAGTAAAAAATGACCTGTACTTTGTCCTTGAATCATCAGTGTTTAAAGATTTTTTTTTTGCAGTGTTTGTCTTCAAGTTTGGACAGCAGTACTTTGTATGCAAAGAGTAGTATTATATCTTTAGCATAAAGAAGGATGGAAATCTTGCAACTGAAAATTGAAAGAAGAAAATATTCTGGGTCAGAAAAGCTTCTAATTATGCCACTAAAAAATTAAATGAAAGTGAGACTATGAAAGCGTTGGTTAATGGGAATCAGCTGTGTCAGGAAATTAAATCCTATTTTGAGCATACTAAGCATGCAGAATACAAAGAAAGACATAATACGGTCTTGATTTCAAGGGTCTTACAATCTACTAGAATGTTATGTTCACAAATAACCATAATGCCAAATAGAACGTAATAGATAGGTAAAGAAGCTTAAGCAAATATGTTATGAGAAACTTCAATGAATGAGGTGCAAAAGACTTTCCTGGGAGTTCTTCTGGTGAAACTCCCTTATTTTACAATAAGGAAATAGGCTCAAGATAGTAACTGTCCAAGTTACTATCACATACAAGTAATAAGTAAGGGTCAGAGTTTAACTGAAGGTCCTCTGATCAGAGATTCAGTGCTATTTTTTTCTATATCATAATGTCATTCCTACCTGTATAGGCTTAATTTTCTCCAGATTCACCCCAAATCAAATGATTGTATTCTATTCCTATCCCTTTCTGCCATCATACATCAGATTTTCTACATGAACTTGAAGGTATGTGAAACAGAGTTGGTCCCAGTTAAATAGAATAGGGCTCCAATGACAGATTTATAGTAAAAACTGTATAGCATGTTAGACATTTAGCCTCAAAGATATATCCTCATCTGTATAACCCCTTACCTTCCATCTTACAATCAATACTGTGTATTGGTTCCAAGGCTGGTAAGGGCTAGGCAATGGGGTTAAGTGACTTGCGCAAGGTCACATAGCTAGACCGTGTCTGAGGCCAGATTTGAACCCAGGACCTCTCATTTCTGGGCCTGGTTCTCAATACACTGAACCACCCAGCTACCTCCAATATGTTTTGAATGTTAAGCATAATGGTCTCAATTCTGATAGGTTTCTAGGTCTATTAGCTCTCTCCAAACCTTCCTTGGGCTTAATAGAATAATTGTATTTTAAAACTAAGAGATCGTCAGTGTCATTTAGAATTGTAGGATCCTATAATATTAGATCTAGTGGGAGTATACAGTTCTTGTCTAAACCACTTCTTTGGAAGATGGTGAAGCAGGGGTTCAGAGTAAAGTAGTTTTCCTAAAGATCACAAAAAATAATAAACAGTAGAACCGAGATTCAAATTCAAGTGCCCTGACTCCAAACCCAATGCTTTATCTATAGGTGTCTGATAGGAAAATTTCAAGCAGCCTTAAATACAGATAGAGTAAACAGCTAGTTGCCTAGAAGGTTTGAAATGAAGGGCCAACAAAGCCCATCACTGCAAAGACTCTCCCCATATCCCATCATTGGTACTGATTAATCTCTGTGGGTTAAATATTATCCTCTCCTTGTAGTACTCTTTAAAATTCTCTCAAGGAGCTCCTGGAAGAATAATAACAATAATATTAATCATTCACATGTTTCTGGCCCTTGAAGGTATACAATGAACCCAGATTAAGATAGCTCAAGTATAATCATTCCTTTCTATAGAGGAGAAAATTGAGATGGAAAAGAAAAATTGATTTAACCTGATCACAAAAGGAGTATGTCTGAAGTGGAATTCCAAGCCATTTTTCCTGATCCCAAGGGCAGCTCTTTATATAAATGATGTGATCAGATTCATTTTCTCATCAGTGATGAGAGTAAACATGAGAACACCTAGATAGTATGAGATGGGGGCACTGAAAATGAGAAAAAGACATATTTTGGGGGTTAGGAGAGATGGAAAACCAGAATCAAATGTCTCCATCAGAATTTTATTAGAGCTGGTCCAGAAAGTAAGCAGACTTTAATTAGAAGTAACATCCCAAATGAGCTTCCCCACATAATTGAAGAAACAAGAATTAAAACACATATCAGTACTTAATTAATCTTCTCTGTGGCCCTAAAGAGGATATATTCTCTTATGTTCCAAAACTGTTATTTTTTTTACTACCCCACTCTTTCTTAATAAAGATATTCCTCCTTTTCATAAAAATTTCTCAATTCTCAAGGCCCTGATCTCAGCTAACAACCACAGATGAAACTGATTCAGTTAAAGATAAAAATTATTGCTTTTTCTCCCTGTGATATTTGCATTTCAGATAGACTGTTTGAACTGGTCTATACTTTAATCCAAAAGACTGAAGAAATCAGTGACAGAACAGAGGGGGAAGATATTTGGCCAGAGGACCCTTAAGAGATTATTTAATAGAAACAAAATTCAAGCTTAAAAGTTGCAGAGAAGGTACCTATCAGCATTGGTAAAGAATGTTTCCCTACCTGGGAGTTCCCTTTACCAGCCAATCAAAGAACTCGTGTCTATCTCTATGTGAAAACACTAAGCTAGAATTTACTGGGTCAGGGTTTGTCTCCATATTGGCAAAAGGGGCATTGACCATAGGTAGAAGTTGTTGTTGTTGAGTAAGAAACTGGGGTCATTTATGTCAAGGGGTTTGTAAACCTTAAAGTCCTTTAGAAATGTCAACTATTGCCATTAAGAGGATTCATTGTATAATACATAGAGATCTAGTTTCCAAATAAAATGATGTGTGTTCAAGTCTTACCTCTGACACATACTGGTTGTGTGACCCTTATCTTCTCAGTGTCCCCCAAGTAACCATTTGAAAAATTATCATCAAGTCACTACATTCTAACAAATAATTCCAATTCTTTGGATAATTAGGAGCCTTTGGAATTCTGACATCAAGTAACAATAAGGGGGATTTTTACTTTTTTCATATTTTTTCATTAATATAGGGAGCTTCTTCTCCCAGTGAAGACTAGCACTAACTGTAATTTTCACTGCTAATTCACAAATTTCCATTATAAACACAACATATTCAATTTACTTTTTACTGGAGAGAAAGCGTTTAAAATTTGACACTTGAATAATATCTACTTTTGTAGGAATCAATATAGTTCCCTAAAACTCTGGTCCAGTGAGAACACTCTATGTCAAAGACCTTCTCAAGTCACTTCTCCTTTTTATCACATACCCTAGCATTCTGTGAAAACTTCAACAAACTGTTCCCTGCTTGCTCCCTTTTCCATGAAGTTGAATGAGAACACTGATTTGGAAGGTCAGAAGAGGAATATCAAAATCCTCATTATGAAATTTCAAGATTCCTTTCTTTTTATTTCTCTCTGTAGCTTTGAACAACAGTATAATTTTTGAGCAAGAAAACTGAATACTTGAGGGTAATTAGCCTTTACTTCAACTGGAATTCCAACTAAAGAAATCCAAGTGGAAATTTTAAAACATAGGAAACAATTGGATTACAAACTTGTATCCCTTAAAAAAATCCACCTTAGCTAAATTAAGGGGAAAAGGTGCAGTAATTTTCCAGAAAAATTACCCATGAATTATTCACATAGTTGTCTGCAACTGGGCTTTGAAGACCTAACCACTTATTAAATTTCTCTATGTCACCTTTAATACTAAATTCATCTGTTTTAAAATACCCTTGAATCTTAAGTCTATTTGGCCATCTTTAATGGAATCCCTAATTCCCCAAAATGGGACTAATAAAAGTGAGTGACATTTATTAAAATAAAAATAAAAGTAATAGGTTGACATTACTAATGAAATTCATTCCCATTCCTTGAAACCTGGAGGAAAACAGACCTGAATATAGATGTAGAGCATATAAAGTTCAGTTCAATAGTTTGAAGATACAGTTTTCTTATTTTGGTCCCCATACAGATTTGGCTGCTAAGAGAAATGCCCACCTTCTGGTAGAGAGATTCCTTTGGCTCATAAAAGAGGAAAAATCTGATTGAAGTGGTTACTTAACTTATCTCTAATGGGCAGGAGCATTTGCTTCACCAAGGCACTTGGGAGCAGGGAACTCCAGAGATCTTGAGTTGGTGATGTTTCCAAGGTCTGAGCTTGACATCCTGAGAGAGCAATTAATGATTCTCTCCTTAAGGTCTTGTTATATTTTTTTCTGTATTTTCACTCATCTGACTTCTCAAATAGAGTTAAGGATCATTTTTAAGCATATTGACTTTCTAAATTATTTTCTTCAACTGGGCGACTGATCAAAGTTTCTATTCCATGAGAGTTTATTCTGGTTTGGTTTCATCTGGGGTAATGTGAGTTCCTTCATCCTCAGTCTAACTCTAATATCTAAAGCTTGGACATTCTCCTATAGTATCAGTCTCTGAGCACAATATCCTTCCACAATGCACTTTCTCTGGAATCCCTCCTGATCCTTTTTTTCACTGTGTAATAGGAATGTAGAGTATCGAAAGGAACATCATGATGAGAATTAGGAGACTTAGGTTCTATTTATTCCCAGCTCACCCTATAACTTAGGTGCCACTGAGCAAGCCACTTAACCTGTACCTCACAGTTTCTATCTGAAAATGTGGGATAAGATGCTACTTATATACTATTCATGGTTATCATGAGACTAGAATGAGAGTAAAGATTTTAAAACACTTTGAAAAGCTGCTTTAGAAGGGGTATATATCAATACAAGACAACTCTAAGAAATTCATGATGAAAAAGGTTATCTACCACCATGCAAGAAAAAAAGTCTGAATGTAAACTGAAGCATGCCAGTTTCACTTTATTTCATCCATGATTTTTTCTCTAATGTAAGTGATAGGTATCTTCTTTCACAACATTACAAACATGGAAATATGTATTGCATGATAACACACGTATAACTGATATCATATCACCTGCCATTTTGAGGAGGGAGGAAGGGAGGAATGTGGATTATGAAATGCCAGAACATTATTGTTAAAAATTCTATGTACGAATAGTATAGAATAGAAAGGGGTAAATTTTTTAAAAGAAAGAAATGGTAACTACAAACCAAGCATAGTAGCCCACATTTATCATCTCTGCTCCTTGTGGGGGCTGAAGCTGGTGAACTACTTGTTCTGAGGAGTTTTGAAACACAGTAAGGCTAAAGTTATCAGGTGCACCAAGTCTGGCATCAATCTCATGAGCTCCATGAGATCATGGGAACGGGGCTTGAACCAGTGACATTAGAGAGTCCCCTGAAGCCTCCAGAGTTCTTCTGTATCCTTGAGGGGAATATGTAGTCATTCCAGCTGTGGAATCATGAGGACAGAGTAAGAATAAATTGCCTGGTTCTGAGAGAGTGGGCCAATGCATATTTTCTATAATGATAAAAGTAATTATTTTAATCTAATAATCAGTAGGATGATTCATATTTGGGGCTTAACTCTAAATCAGTAATGGAAGCCTCATTACAATTTTAGAAATGACAAAAAAATTTGGAAGTGGCATATGTAAGAGTTTGTGACTTACGAGAAGCTTCCGGGTTAGAGGGGACAGAATGGGATTAACCTGACCTGCACATGATATTTGGAGAGAAATGATATCAACCTAGAAATTATAGTTTTCATGGCTTTGAATTCTTCGGGAAATAGCTTTCTGCTTCCATATGTATTCCCTATTTAATCAACTGAGAACTAAATTTTGGGTTCACATCCACCCTGAACACACACCAACAGTGTGATGATGGACAATTATACAATCTCTGAGAGCCTCAGTTTCCTCATTATTTAAATGTACTTAATAATACTTGTTTAATATTTGAACAGGTTCAGATGGATTGCCCTGGAAGTGAGGAAAGGAGTTTAAACCCTTCCTTGCTAAAGTTCCTTGGGTTTTTTATTCCCTTAATAACTTAAGACAGATATGTGACTTGCACTGGACTGGGAAAACTGTAAAGTATTCAGTACGGACTGATCTTTGAGTAATTCAAGAGTGATGGTGCTATGTCATCAAACCAAAGAGAAAGCAACAAAGATGGCAACAATAGCCCCCAAAATAAAGGTTGAATTCTAATAGACTCTAATAAATATCTTTCTTCAAAATCTGCGAGATTCACTGAATTTTTGTCTAACAAAGGAAGAATATAGTAGAACATCACTCCCTAGTTCTTGGGGCTCCATTAATGAAGTCCAAAACTAAATTAATTTCCTTAATTACAGTATTTTTCTGCTAACATATTAAACTCCATAAAATTCCCAAATCTCTTCTTAGCAAAATGCTACCTAACCATACTGACCATCTTTTACTTGTTAATTTGATTTCTTTTAAGCTTAAGATAATAATATGGAAATGGGTTTTGAATAATAATATATGTATAACCCAGTGGAATTGTTCATTGGCTCTGGGATGGGGTGGGAGGAGTGGAGGGAAAGAATTTGAATCATATAACCATGGGAAAATATTCTTAATAAACTTATTTAAATAAATAAAATAAATGCAAAACATTACTTTTTAAAATTAAAATCATCTTATTCAACCTGGTCCACTATTCTAATCTTCAATTTGACTATTATGCAATGTGTTAATTATCTCTCCCAATTTTGTTGCATCTTCAAATTTGATAAGCATAGTATTTGATTTTAAAAATGTCAAACAGAGCAGAGCCAAGCACAGATGCTGAAACACTTTACTGGATAATCCTTATCAAGTTTACATTGAAAGAGTAATGATTATTCTTTGAATCTAGACATTCAAAAGTTATGAATCTCACCATAATCTCATTTATCCCACATCTCTCTAGTTTATTCATAAGAATAGCATTATGCATTTATCAAATTCTTTGCTAAAATCTAGATAAACAATATTCATGACATTCTCCCAAATGATTAGTTTAGTGACCCTATTGAAAAAATAAATAAGGCTATTTAGGCCTGTCCAATTCTTTATCACCACTTTTTTCTTATGCTAAATAATTCTTTCATAATTTTTTGGAGGTAATGCACCCAAATTTTACTTTTATCAGTATAAGGAATTCCTGGTGATGAAATTCCTTCTTTCCATTCAGATTAGCAACTATTCTTCAATTTATAATTTCAGAGAATTACTTGGGGTTCTGGGATGTTAAGTGACATGTCTAGGGTCACACAGACACTGGCTGTAAGCAGTTGTTCTCATTATGAGGTTGGCCTTCTATCCACCATGTAACACTAACTCTCTGTTTTACAATATATATGTCAATATTATTCTAGAAGTTGAAGTAAAGCTTATAGTTGATACCTTTCCAGACTCCAAATTATAATATTTGGTCTCTTTAATATTCTTATTCTTCACTGTACATCAAAGACAACTTAGGATGAGAGAGTGATGACTTCAGCTAGTTTTTTTTTATATTCAATCAGATGGTTTAATTCTGCTTGTGTGTGACCCAGGACAAGCCACTTTATGTCTCTGGATCTTTAGTTTTCTGACTTGCAAAATGAGGGTACTGAACTAGATGACATCTAATTTCCCTTTGAACTCTGCATCCTTGATCCTGTGAATCTATTAATCTAATCAATAATATAGCATGCCAACTATGTTTAGGGCATTGGGTTCAGTACTAGTGGCACAAATGACTTTACTTTCCATTGAAGTAGCATAAAGCTTGTATATAAATAAATGCAAAGTACATTCAAAGTCAGTTGAAAGTAATTTCAGGGTTTGGGGAAAGAATGAACAGTCTGAGAGATAATAAGTAATAGACTTTGGGCTAAGAGGAACCCTGGAAGCCATCATATCCAAACCTTTCATTTTACAGATAAGGAAACTAAGGTCATAGAGATAAATAACTTGGCAAAACTCACATAATAGCAAGTCTCAGAGGCAGGATCTGAACCTTGGACTTCTGACTTCACTTGTACTAATATTTAAAGAGAGGTATGCATTCTAAAAGGTGGTAGGTAGTAAGGAAGGATGACACTCTTTACATTCAGATCAGTCCAAGCCAAAGCAAGAGGACATGGAATTTTATGTATGAGAAATGGACTCAAGTGACTTGAATCCCTTTCCTGATTTAGCACAATACCTTCAACATAATAAATGCTTTATAAATGCATATTGACTTACTCACTCACTGAACTCATCAGTGGCAACTAGATTCTCATTTTCCATTTTTTCACTTAATCTAGATATCAGTTTCTATTAACTATATGCCATTTGTCTTTTCTAGGACAAAGACAATATTTATTTGCAGATTAAACTAAAGCAAAATAGGCATTTAATAGCTTTGTTTGCTGTATATTCTCAGTAATCAACATGAAAAACAGTCTAATCTCAACTTTGATCTTATTCTCTTCCCATCCCTCCATAGCTAAATAAAACTTTTTGGTTATCCTTAGCTGTCCTTATGACCTCCAGATTATTTATTTTATCATTTCAAGGACTATTCTGACAGAACTGAGCCACAATTTTGTATTCAGACCACTACTTGACCTTGCTTCTGTTTTTTGTGTGTATCTTGATTAAAAACCTAAGCAAGTCGGTGAGTTCACTGTGCATATACAGCAATAACATTAAACCACTCCCTTTTCCACAGCTCACTGATTTTTTTTCTATTTATATCTTCAGCATTTCATTTTTTTTTAAGTTCCTATTGTTTTTGAGATGAATTCCTTGTAAAATTTGGTTCATGTTATCTCGGCTATCCTTTCTCTGAACTCTAAAAAATCTGTTCTCAGATTTACAGCACATGTTGTAGCCTATTCCCAATTTTCCTTTCTTGCAAGCATTAAGATGGAATGATTCCTGCACCTCCCACTTCTCCATCCCAACAAGAATCTATTGTTTCCATACTAGCAAGTAGATATTCCTTGTTAGGAAGAATCAGATCCAGAATAGAATTTTCCTGGTAATAGTTAATCCATCTTTTGAAAGAAAACATTATCATGAAAAAAGATCAAGAAATTAATAACTTCTCTGTTTTTAGAAGAGTAAGTGTTCCAGGATGTACTCAAGAAGTTGAAGGTCCTGATGACTGCAATATCTTGGCTCTGTTTCAGCCTTTTTGATCTGTTACCTAAATTGTTTATTCATCTCATCTTTTTCTGCATGGGGCTTTATTGAGAACATGACTTTTGTCTCTGCCTTCATGGATCTTTATTACATGCTATGTATGCTTCACCCTCCTCCTTCCTTCCCACCCCACCACACAGTCAGTCTGGGTGGTTCCTGAGTGTGTGTAGCCTTGATAAATTTACTCTCCCAACCATTTAAGACACCAGCTGGTCAGGTCTCTCAGAGTGTCTCTGGGAACTGGTCTTCCTCCAAATCTCAGGGTTGCCCTCTTTGGGGTTCTTGTAGTGTTAATGGCTCAAGGCCCCATTATGTGTTTCCCCAATATTAATCCCTAGTTAAATTTAGTGGTTTCTTCCTTAGATCATCAATTGACCCAGTTATTGGAAGCCCAGTATTATCTTACTAATTGAATTTCCTATTCTGAAGCCTCTGGTTGCTTGATATTCTGACCTTTCAAAGTTCAATGGATTGTAAATTAATTCTATCTCATGTCCAATGTACCTTAAACTAAAAGCATCAATGGACACTACAGCTATCATGTGCCACTTGGCGACACCTTAGGTAAGGAAATAAAGGATCAAATTATTCTTGTTCTGTCTCCTGTGAGGAAGTCAAAACTGTAAGCTTCAGAATCTGGAGAGAACAAGAATAATTCGGCCAGTTAAATCCTTTGTATGCATATCTAATTTTATCTCAGTAATCAAAAGTCTTCCCAGTCTTCCCTTTATCACATAAAAAAACAGGTAATAATTACAAAAAAACCTACGTGGCCCTGAAATAGAGAATTGTGTTCCTATTTTCCATGACATCTTGATCTTTCAGAAGGAGGTTTGCCAACTATTCCCATGGGAGATTCTAGCAGGTAGAGAATATGTTTCTAAAGAATGGGTCTCATTGGCCAGTCTCCCAGTAAATATATTTTCAGGGTGTGCAATTGCTACCTTCCATACATAGGACCCAATTCTAAGTTATACCCATAAATTCAAATTTGCCTCCTTGTCTCAATCCTAATTCATTTTGCTTATTGCTTATATTTTGTACCTTTGTCCATTAACATCTTTTGTGGGTAACTTTTTTTCCCTTTACCCGTGTTTTATGAGATTGCTGAAACCTATCTCACAAAATAAGGGATCACTGATACATGAATTTCTATCTGCAGCTAAAAGGCTAAATGATAAGATAAGTCTAGAATTGGATACATTTATGGTTTCACATACACTGAAATCAGTAGTATAACTGCTACTTTGGGAGATAAACCTCTCCAAGAGAAGAAATATTTGTATTAATTATACTGCACTATAATTCTTTTGATCACTTCATAAGAATAATATTACTTAGAGAAATATTTCTTGTCATTTATTTTTCTATGTTGGTAAATTGAGTGTCTTTTACTTTGAATTTGTGTATCTTCTATTTGGTGTAGTGAAAGAAAACATATTGAAGGAGCTCAAGTGCTACAATTTTGTTTTTTGGGTTTTTTGGTGGAGAGCTTCATTTATTTTTTTAATTTAAATTAATTTTAGTCACTTTAGAACATTATTCCTTGGTTACAAGAATCATATTATTTCCCTCACTCCCCTCTCCCTACCCTTCCTGTAGCTGACATGCAATTTCACTGGGTATTACAAGTGTCCTTGATCAAAATCTATTACCATGTTGCTGGTGTTTGCATTAGGATGTTCATTTAGGGTCTATATCCCCAATCATATCCCCCTCAACCCATGTATTCAAGCAGTTATTTTTCTTCAGTGTTTCTATTCCCACAGTTTTTCCTCTGAATGTGGATAGTGGTTTTTTCTCATAGATTCTTCCAAGTTGTTTGGATCATTGCATTGCCACTAATGGAGAAATCCATTACATTCAATTGTACCACAGTGTATCAGTCTCTGTGTACAATGTTCTGGTTCTGCTCCTCTCACTCTGCATCACTTCCTGGAGGTTGTTCCAGTTCACATGGAATTCCTCCAGTTTATTATTCCTTTTAGCACAATAGTATTCCATTACCAACATGTACCACAATTTGTTCAGCCATTCCCCAATTGAAGGGCATCCCCTCATTTTCCAATTTTTTGCCCCCACAAAAAGCACAGCTATGAATATTCTTGTAAAAGTCTTTTTTCCTTATTAACAAGAGCTACAATTTTGAAGGGATGCTTACCTCATTATTTTGAATATTGGAGTTTAGAGGAATGCATAGGTGAGGAAGGTCTTCTGTGAGACATTGTAGATACCCATCCATGATCTCTACTTTCAGAAGCCCAAGCATTGCAATGATTTTTCTGATTTCTTCCATTTATTTTTGGGGTGTTTATTTCCTTTCTGTTATTGAATGGCAGGGATTTTTGGTGTGACTTTTATAGTCTAGATTAATTGTTCTATTAGAACTATTATACAGTTATTTCATGTTTCAAGATGCTAATTATGTTTTGTTATTTATCAGTATTTTTGAATTGTGACATTACTATAATTATTAAACTGAACAGTACCATAGCTCTTCAATTACTAGAAAGCTGACATAGAATCATGGAATTGAATCTTCATTACAGATAGTTAATTTAAGGAATGCCCAAAAGCTATAATGATCATGTTGTAAAGTGTAGTTCCTAAGTAATGTTATAGATACTCCAGAAGAATTAAAATTGAAAGGTAGAGCATAAAGGAATGTACAGGAAAATATCAGCAACTCCATCATGTAAATTGTCTGAAAAAGTGATGTATTCCAGAGTAACCAAACTTATTATTAGACCCTCTATCACTGACTAAGAGAAGATGAAAATGTAGATACTTAATGGCAAAACAACAGAGTACTGGAGGTAATATAAGGGGTCTGATGACCAAAGCAACACCTTTCTGAGGTGTTCATGACTCAGAAGCAATATCATCCCTAGTAGTTCCTGATTCAGGCAAAATCCAAAATCAAAGAAGCTCATGATATGGGATTAACATTATCCTCACAAAAACCTAAGAACTCTAATATATGAGGGAGGCCCATTATGGAACTCCATGGCCCTTGTTAGGATGTCATTCTTACCTAAACAAGGACTGACAATTTGTTTCCTGGTTAATAATGCAATGGCAACAGAGAACTGAAGTATAAAAATAGCATAATTCTTCAGGGCATCTCACTTAAATTTGTATGCTTCCTACAGCTATACAGTGTTTGATTACATGAGGAAATTAAATGAGTAATTTGTTGGGTTACCCAAAAAAAGAATGCTTCATTTATCAACATCTTTTAAAAGAAGGGAAAGAAAGTCACTAACTTTATACTATACAAATGTACAAAACTATTTTTGGAGTTAATAGTCAAAGAATCAGTCAATGTTGAGTAGATGAATGAGTAGCCATGGGTTGTTGTATGGCAATATTATATGGGAATACCTGATGACTGAACAGCAAACATAGTCTCTAGTTTTTGAAGAGTTGATAAATTTGGTGAAAAGATTCAATGTAATGATAGCAGAAAGAGGAGAACCAGCAATCCAACAAAATAAATTGTAATAGTTTCCAAAAATGTCTTCTCAGATGCCATGAGGACCATATAGCATACTCATGGATATAATAGACACTAAAAAGAACTTCACATAATAATTTAAATAAGTGTTTGAGCGATAGGAAGGAGAGATGAGAAAAGGAAAGAAGGGGGAGAAGGAGGAGAAGACAAAGGCAGAGAGAGAGAGAGAAGGAGGGAGGGAGAGAGAGGGGGGAAAGGGAGAGAGAGAGAGAGAGAGAGAGAGAGAGAGAGAGAGAGAGAGAGAGAGAGAGAGAGAGAGAGAGGGAAGGAAGGGGGGAAGGGAGAGAGGGAGATTGAGAGACTGAGAGACAGATTGAGCTTCTGAGTATATCAGGGGGAAAGAGTAGTTCAAAAGAGATAGGACTTTTCTAGTTAGCTCAGTGGATTCAGATGATTGGGGGCATGAATCTAAAAAGAACTGAAATAGTCTGGAACTATGACGTTTTCAGAGCAGTGGCCAGGGCAACTACAAGCAGCAGATGAGCCAAAAAAGCCACCGGAACTAAAGATTTATTGCCCTATATATCTGAAATACTCTTTCTCCTGATTTGTGTTTCTTAGAAATCGTAGCTTCCTTCAACACTTAGTTCAAATTCTGCCTTATTCGGTAGACCAGTTCCAGTCTTCTCAGATGCTATTGATTCCCCTCTACTGTATATCTGTTTTATATGTATCTATGTCAGAACATTTATTTATATACATTTTATCTGTACCATTTGAATGTAAGCTCCTAGAAGGCAGGGAATGTTTTGTTTTGGTTTTCCTTTGTATACTTGGCACTTAGCACAATGCCTGACATATAGTAAGATCTTAAAAATTGCTTGCTTGCTTGATTATTAAGATGCAGCTGGTTTATGTTATCCCTATATGTGAGTCTATACATGTGTTCCCTATTCACACATGATTGCTATCTTTGTGCCCTTAAAGTGTGTTCCCTAAGGGCAGCTAAGCAGCAGTGGATAGAGTACCAGGCCTGGACTAGAAAGGACCAGGGTTCAAGTGTAGCCTCCGACACTTCCTAGCTGTTTGATCATGGGTGAGTGACTTGAAAGGGTTTTTTAAAAGTGTGTTCTCTAGTCATGCATATTCTCTGTAACTTCCTCCTCCCATTAGTGATGTACTAACTGATTAGCCTTGTTTTGAAAGGGGGGGTTATTATAACATTTTATTATTCTTTTCAATTAAGTATATCTTGTTGTGAAAAAAATATGTCCTTTAGCCTAATGTTAAAAAGTAAATAAATTAGTAAGAGGTTATGAGCAATCGTTTTCAGTGGATGTTGACCAGAAGTGCCAGGAACCTCCAGGAACTGTGGGGCTAGTATGTGAGGTGAGCATGGTTGCTCCCTATTCCCAGTGACTAAATCTATAATTTCAGATCAATTTTTGATTCTCACACTTCATCTTCTACTAAACTAACAACCAAATTCTTGCTTGTTTTGGTACATAAACACAAGCATTATGATCACAGTGTAAAGAGTCCTGCATAATTTGAATAATAGAGAATCCATTCCAAGGCATTTCAGCATACTGACTCAGCTTCAATATGCAATAGTAAGGCTTATATGCTACTTATTATTCTTAGTGATTGTTCCAACACTAAAATGCAGTTTGTTTCTTTATGCAATTGTTCAATTTAAGATATGTATGAGCATTATTAGATAATGTATAAAATGAAGTTCAAGGAGATAAATGTGCCTGAAGTAATATTATAAGATTTCTTCCAGATGGTAGAGAATATGGAAAATAAGAATAAAGCAGACCAAAGGGGAAGATAGGTAGCACAGTGGATAAAGCACCCATCCTGAAGCACCATCCTGAAGGTCCTGGATTCAAATATGGCCTCAGAAACTTCCTAGCTATGTGACCCTGGGCAAATCACTTAACCCTGATTGTCTAGCACATAGAATTGAAACTTAAAAAAAGATAGAGTTTTTTTTTTTTAAGAGAACAAAGCAGACCTAAATTCTCTCTGTGTAAGCATGACCAGTATGATCATTGTTGCTCTCTTTCTCATGTCCTTATCCTCACTTCCTATTTAAAAGCATCCAGTTAGAGTTTTCCTATATCTTAAAAAAAAAAAAGATAGTGATATGAGTAGTGCTTTAGCACATTTGAGTCTGGATCCAGTTGTCTGTGTGTGACTCATGAGAATGCCAGCTTTAACTTTAATTCAGAGAACTGTCCTAGCAGCTTCTGCCAGGACCCTTTTACCTCCTTATTTCTCAAACTGTAAATCATAGGATTCAACATGGGTGTTAAAAGGGCATAGAACAGTGTGATCATCTTCTCCTGAAGGATATTGGGACTTGAGTGAGGCTGAATGTAAATGAATATGGCCATTCCATAGCACAAAGCTACCACTGTCAGGTGAGAGGCACAGGTATGAAATGCTTTCTTCCTTCCCTCTGTGGACTGGATCTTCAGAATGATGGTAATGATCTGGATATAGGACAGCAGTACAAGGCAGAATGGGGTCATGAGCAGGATTATGCTGGAGATGGTGATTGCAAGTTCATTGGAGGAAGTATCCACACAGGCAAGCCTCACCAAGGCTAAAATTTCACATGCTATATGGTCAATGACATTGTTTGTGCACATGGGCAACTGGAAGGTAAAAACTGTATGCACGAGAGAGTTGAGAGACCCACCAACCCAGGAGGCAGCCATCAGCCGAGCACAAAGCCCTCCATGCATGATGGCTGAGTAGCGCAGGGGATCACACACTGCCACGTAGCGGTCATAAGACATTACTGCCAGCAAAACAAATTCAATCCCACCCATGGCTAGGGAGATAAATAACTGGACTGCACAGCTCACGTATGGAATTGATTTCTGCTCTTGCAAGAAGTGTGTCAATAGCTGAGGTACAATACTGGTAGCATAAGAGACATCAACAAGAGAGAGGTTGGTAAGGAAAAAGTACATAGGGGTGTGAAGGCGGGTGTCTAGCCTTATCAAGAGGATTATAAGAAAGTTCCCCAACACAGTCAAAAGGTACATGGACAGAAATAGGACAAAGAGCAAGACCTGAGTGTCCCACTCACTAGACAGTCCCAGGAGAATGAATTCATTCATCCACGTCTCGTTATTTGTTTCCATTTAACTGTGAGAGTAATCTGCATGAAGAGACAAAAATAACAAGAACCATTCAGTTAGGAGGGGAAAGGTTTTTTTTAAAAAAAGTATATTTTCCCATTTGAATTATTATGTACTATGTAATTAGGATTTGTTCCCCTTAACTCTAAATCCCAGCTTCCCATGTTCCCTCTCACCTTACATGGTAACATAGGGAGGATATAAGTTTTGTGTAGCTCTGCCTTTCGCTCTTTTCCCCTGATTGTGGTTTGTGGAGGTCAGGTGAGGTGAGAGGCAGGAGAGTTTTACTCAGGTTTTACTTCTATTTCTTTTTTCTTCTACTTCAAGTGATTATTAATAAACTTTATACAATATAATACTTGGAATTATTGGATATTGATTTAAATCTTCCAGGACTTTGAAGTATCTCTGTCACTTTGAACAGGGTGCTACTGAGACTAAATTAAATGAGCCACCCATGAGGTAATGAATCTCCTGGTTTGGGAAATATTCAAGTGGAACCAGATTTCTACAGCCCAAGAGATTGAACATTGAATAGGGATATAATTAAATGACTTCTATAACCCCTTCCAGCTCCAAGATTCTATGACCACAAATTTGGTACCACTGTGGGCTAACTCTATGTAGATTACTTACTACATTGCCATAAACTGGCCTCCTAAATAGGGCTTGCTTATCTCCCCATGTATGCTCAATCCCATCACTTTTCTTCTGTGAAATTTATCCATCAGTCATCCTCTTGCTAGTAACTTCAATGGAAACCTCTTTACTGCCTTTATCCCTTTCAATCTACAAAAAATACTTAAGTTTCCACTATGGAAAAATAGTCCACCATATCTTCAAACCATCGTGTTACTTCTAGAAATGGCAGCCTACAATCATTACGTATGCTTTCTCATCTTGCATAGTGGGCAATTTAGCTTCCATCCAAAGTGCTCCATTATAACATCCCCTCCCTCCAAGCTAACTAATGGCAGATATAGTGTAGTCAAAGAACAATGGATATGAAGATAATGCAATTAAATTCAAGAAGCTGACTTTGAATCCCAATTCCATGACTCTCTACTTGACCTTGAGCAAATTACTTAACTTTGCTGGACTTTGATTTTCTCATTTGTAAAATGATGAGACTGGAATCAATGATCTCGAATTAATCTTCCCGTACAATATGGGACAGATGGTTCCTAAGAGTTCAGTTCAACTCTGAGACTCTGATTCTGTGATTCTATTAAGCCAATTAGCTTTATTCAGTCCTTACCCCTCAGCAATCTTTGCCACAGTAAACCACCATGTCCTTGCTATTTCTTCTCCTGTGATTTTCTTATCATCTTGCATTCATACTTCCCCTATCTTTCAGACTACTTGTCTTCTCCATTCTTAAGCTCCTAACTATTCCTCCATAACTTTAAATGTATGTGTTCCCCAAAGTTCTATACAAGGCTCTAGTCTCTTCTCTCCATATGCTTTCTCCTTTATGATCTCACTCATTCTCATAAATTCTATTGTCAGTTCTGGCTTGAATGCTCTTAAATTTTTATCTTCAATTTTAACTTCTTCCCAGTGCTCCTGTCTTACATTTCCAATATCTCCTTGAAATTTCTGCTGAGATGACTCATTGACAATTCTTACTCAATATGACCAAAATTATATTTAATTTTTATTTTACTCAAAATATGACCCAACATCTAACCTCTCTATTTCTGATAATTATATCTCCTTATCAGTCACTTAGACTAATTACTTAAGAATTATCATTCAGTATTCCTCATCCCCTCTGACAAAGACATCATTCTGTCCGTTCTACCTATTAAAGATTATGAATTTCCTCTTTTTTTTTCATTGCTATGGAAACCACCTTCATTTTTAGTTATTTTGTTAGGCTCCCAACTGATCAGCTGCCTCTAGTCCCTTCCTCATCCAAACCATTCTTTGTATCTCTGCCTAAACAGTTTTACTCATTATTTTGCTAAAAAAAATAATTTCCTTTTGACTTTCAAATAAGTTAATGATACTGGCATTCAGAGTCCCAATCTGACTTAAATCTACATTTCTAGCCCTCTTCTACTACTCCCCCATATCCTATCTCCTCCTTTTTCTGTATCTTTGTTCACTATTCCACATTCCTAAGATTTACAACTATTCCATCTCCATTTGTTGAAATCTTTCCCTTCCTTCAAGGTCTAGTCACAATGCCATCTTTTCATTAAAGACACCTCTGAATCCCTTTCCTAAAAGTGATCTCCCCCTACAATTTCTCATAACACTTTGTTGGAGCATCTAATTTTCCCTAGTATCATAATTACATATGTACATGTCTTCTTTCCCATTTGACTCATAATACATGAGAGCTAGGACCATGTCACAGCTATCTTTATATCCTGAGTGCTTAACCTGAGACCCTGGATATAGTGAATGTTTAATAAATATTTGCCAAATCTAGTTTTTTGGATCTTTCTCATTTTTTGATGATAATAAAATCTAACATTTACATAATACTTTAATGTTTACAAATGGTTTCACATAGAACTCATTTTCCTGAGTTCAAATTCGGTCTCAAAAATGTATTAGCTATGTGACCTTGGGAAAGTCACTTAACCCTATTTGCCTCAGTTCTTTATCTATAAAATAATCTTAGAGAAGGAAATGGCAAATTACTCCCGTATCCTTGCCAGAAAAATTCAAAATGGTGTCACAGAGTCAGACATGATTGAAATGATTGAATAACAGCATTTAATCCCCAGCACAATCCTCTGAAATAGATACTATTATTATCATCCCCATTTTATAGATACGGAAACTGTGGCTGAGATGTTATGTAATTTGGCAAAGAAGTTTTACAGCTAATAATTATCTGAGGCAGAATTAGAACTCCAAATCTATTGGCTTTAAGTATGTACACTCTCTCTCTCTCCATATATATATATATATATATATATATATATATATATAGTCTTTCTATAACCCTACTTATCTGGCTTGGGATGTGAATTCTCCTGCAGATTTGAAGGACAGGAAACACCCTTAAATATATGTGTATATTCCACACATTCAAGCAGAGGTTAAGATAATACTATAACTCAGGAAATTACAGCCCTAATCTCACTTTATCCTGACTTTTTCCACACATTGTCGTTATCTTCCCCATTCCCTTGGCTAAAGTATGCTGAACTACCCTCCTGAAGGAAATAACTACTCTTACAGGTGACTTACATATCAAAGTGATAAAAAGGGCTTTCACTGTCTTAAGACATTAAGCACTTGTGGGGCCACTCCTTCCTTAAGCAAACTACAGAGTAGTGCCTAAAAATGTCTATCGGAATTATGGGAAGATCTCTCTCTGTCCAGCCCTGCAGGCTGGCTCCTAATTGTCTCTGGGGATGTTTTATGTCTATGAGTTCCATGATGGCAGAAACTGTCTGATATAAATTGTATGTCTCTCTCAGAGCTGAAAATAGTGCTCTGTACACAGAAGGGTTTACTCATACTTTTAGAGCTGAAAAGGACCTTAGAAGCCATCAAGACCAACCTCTTAATAATGTTTATACAAGTGCTTACTAAGTGCCAGGCACAGTGCTAACTGCTTTACAATTATTTTCCTAATCCAGAAGAGGAACTGAGACCAATAAGGGTAAAGTGACTTGTCCAGGGTCACAAAGGTATATTGAAGATGGTATTGGAACACACCTCTCCCTGAATCCAAGTCCAGTACTCTGTCTATGCTGCTTAATAAATGCTTGTTTAAATTAGAGTGGAATTGAATGGAATCATTTATGTCAGTGGGGAGGGACTCCATAAACTATGGGTTAGGTAAATGAACTTGTAAGTAGTTAATATGGATTTGGTTTATCTTCTTAAAGTGTTGGAAGGAATTAAAAATCTCCTGAGGAAAATCTATAGAAGTTGGTGATGGGGAATTGGAAACCCTCACTTCGGAGATTTTATCATTGAAAGGATAGCTTATAGAGAAAGAATATGAACTTAGAGTGAAATGTTTTGTTATATTCAAGGTAATACCAAAGGTTTTCTTCATAGGAAAACTTCCATTTAGGAAACACACTCCTTCTCACCTGAGGATCATAGAGGTGAAGCAACTTGCCCAGGGTCGGAAGGCTAATAAGCATCAGAAATGGTATTCCAACCTCAGGTTTCCCTAATCTAAGCCTCGTCTTGATTAGTGCAAATAATAAGTACCATGAAATGGTCACATGTATTCGAATTTACACTATTCAGAGTTATAATTATATAAAATATGGTGACCTGGTCCAGTCCAGCAGAAATATGCAATACCAACTAGAACAGCATGACTGCTTCACTGGATTTGCTATTTATACTAATCAGGTTCTACCTGGATTTTTAGTTTTTACTCTTCTTTTCAACAGAAACTCAGTCCACTATGTTAGCTACCACTAAATATTGTGCTTAAAAATCCCACAATAAAGACATGAGGATAGAGACAGCACAATTATTAACTGTTAAAAGGACAGAGTAATTTAAAAAAAAAAAACATGGAAAGACCTACATGAAGTTATGAAGACTGAAATGGGCAGAACCAACAGAATATTATGTACAGCAATTAAAATATTGGAAGAATGACTTGTGTGTCTGCATCTAGAGAAAGAATTGATAAAAAGAAAAAAGCAAGACATAGTTTTATGTATACCTTATATTTTTGTTAAATGATACCTTCCCTGATGGTGAGAGGGGAAAGGAGGGAGACAATTGCCTTGGTATTTTAACATAACAAATAAATAAATGTATTTAAACCTAAAAATGAAGGAGGTAAAGACAGTCTGAAAGATAGTCACTAAGAGGACAAGCTGGAAATTATATACTAGTATTCAAAAGCTACAGCTTGAATGAAATAAATAAAACATGACTTTTATTTCCAGCTTTGTTCTTAGTGTTTGACTCAAATCTATAATACTTCATTTCCATGCCGGCATGAAACAAAGGTTGGTTGTAGGGGTGGTTTTTAAACCTATTTGTACAAATGATCCCTTATTATAGATTGTAGAGTTAGAAGGAATCCAGTCTAATCTCCTAATTTTTCAAATGGATAAACCGAAACACAGACTCACCGAAAAACGACTCACCTATATTTGCATGTGTTGAAAGGGACAAATAAATGATTCAAACCCAAGTGTTCTGCTCACAATTCCTGTGGTCTTTCCACTACATCTCCAGACCAGTTTGTTTGACTTTCTTTCATTGCTGACTAAACTAAAATAAAGTGAGTAAACAAAGAGGAGGAAGAAATAAATCCAGTTTATTTTTCCTTGATCCCATTCCACAATAGCAGTTGAAGCCTGGACATTTAGTTAAAAGACAGGGGATGAATTAAGCTTCATCCCAGCATCCTTCTAATTCCTACTTGCATCCTTTTAGGGCAAGCTGCTTCCTTTTTCTGAGTTTCAGTATCCTCATATAGCAAATGAGAAGAATGGATTGTTGTTGCTGTTCATCTATTTCAGTCATGTCTGATTCTTCTATGAGTATATTTGGGATTTTCTTGGCAAAAATAGAGGAGGAAACTGAGACAAATCGGGCTAAGTGACTTACCCATGGTGACACAGTTAGTAAGTGAATGAGGCCTAATTTGAATTCAGAAAGATGAGTCTTGATTTCAAAACTGGTATTCTATTCACTGTGCCACCAAGCTGTATGATGTATGGACTAGATAATGGCTACTTATGCCTGTGACCACAAATTTAGCTATTTTCAAGAGCAGAATTCAAAACCAAGTCTTCCTGTCTTCAAGTCCAGCACTCTTCATCATACCACATTCCCTCTCCAGAGGAGATGATCTTTAGGACCCATTCCACATCCCAATCTTATAATCCTAATGATGATGCCAGCTGAAGTTCAATGGAATCTCCCAGTCTTTGACTCACTATTGGACTAAATAAAAAACAAAACTGTTCATCAGGATACAATATATTCCTAGAAATGCATGTCTACTTACTCATATGCCATTTATATAGAGTCTAAAGTTTATGTACTTAATATAGATATTTTGTATTCTTTTTTTCTGGACTGGAAAGTCATACCATTTTCATAGTCTTTGCTCAACGGATACAATTTAGTGGAGATGTGTATTACACTGAGAAGGGGAGACTGTCATATGTCAAAGACCCTTTTATCCCACTATTCCTTTCTATATCACACCATAATATTCATTGGACCCTCAAATTGTTTTCTCTCTTTTTTCCATACAAAGCTGAATGAGGAAGCTAAACTGGGAAGGCAAAATGAGAATATAACCAAAGCATTTTCACTGCTCTGTCTCCTTATTAAGTTTCAACCAGTAATTTTTCCCATCTCCTATTTCTTTCTATGCTATGAAAAATGCATCCAAATAACTTTTTAAGCAGGACAACTGAATATTTGAAGTTAATCATTCTTCTCTCTGCTCAACTGGATCGCAAATCTAAAGAATCCAGGAGGAGGTTTAAAAATCATAGAAATAACTGGACTTTGAAGTTGTAAAGAGGGGAGAGGAGAGAATAAGGGGAAATATGCCTTAAACGAAATAAAATCAGAACTGAGACAATTATCCAGGCATATTTTCCATTAGCTATTAATAAAATTGCCTTTATCTAGACACTGGATGCTAAAATATTTTCTAAGCTTCTTTGTATCACCTTAATTCATCTATTTTAACAGTCCTTCTGATCTTATATTTATCCCTCTTTATCAGAATTCCCACCTTTCCAGAATAAGAACAGAAGGGGGAGCTTTTATATATTTTTTAAAATAACAAGATAATACTGTGGGTGAAATTCATTCCCAATATTTGACAAACTGAGGAAGATGGATCTGAATGAAAATGAAAAGCATCAGGCACTTGATTCAGTAGTCTGAAGATAAAGTTCTCTCATATCTCAAAGTCTCTTACAGATATGCACTTGCATGCATGCACACACACACACACACACACACACACACACACATATCCATCATAAACTACCAAAAGAAATGCCCACCTTCAGACACAGAAAGATTCTTCTGACTCAAAAGGAGAGAAAATTTGGCTGAAGTGGATAATTAACTCCTCTGTAATGGGCAGGAGCATTTGCATCAGTCAATCTTTGGGGAATAGAGATTTCCAGAGGCACTTAGGTTCATGATGTTTCCAAGATCTGCGTTTGACATCCTAAGAGGGCAATTAATGTTCCCTCTTCAGGATCTTGTTATCTTTGCCTTGTCTGATTTCAGTCATCTGACTTCCCACACTAGACTCATTTTCTTGAAGAGGACACTTCATCAACTATGATCTTCTTGTTTTAGTATCCTCTTTTTTTTAATCTTCTTCCTCCTCTCCTTAGATATCAAAGGCTTGGACATTTTCCTACAGTGGAAGCCCCTCAGGCATACAGAATCCTTAAATTCTACATCTCTGAAATTCCTCCCTGATTCCTTCCCTTGTAGGGTGGCAACCATCTAGGTGAGTATACAGAGACCAGAGATGAGAGTCATGAAACCTAGTTTCTATAGTCCCAGTTCACACTTCTTTAGTGCCTTTGAGTAAGTGACAGCCATTCCTCTCCTTATTTTCTCTACTGAAAAAAAAGAGGGCAGCTATCTCAGTGCATAAAGAGCCAAGTCTAGAGATAAGAGTTTCAAATCTGGCCTCAGACACTTCCTAGCTATGTGGGAAAGTCACTTAACCCAATTGTCTAACCCTTACCACCCTTCTGACCTGGTACCATACTTAGTATTGATTCTAAGGTAAGAGTTTTTTAATGTTAAGTAACATAAATTCTCATGGCTATTTTTAGAACAATATGAAAAACATTTTAAAGAATCTTGACAAAGAATGCATAAAATGCAATATATTATTACCAATATCAGCTAATGAATTCAATATATATTCTTAACTTTGGGGTTTATCCATTGAACCACTTTTGAAAAAAACTGGTATAGGCTAACTCTATACAAGAATTAGATTTAGAATTTATGAGGCTCCAAGAAGCAAGTGTCCTAGAGTCCCCAGCTTCTTCACTGCAGAATGTATGGTTTCTTTACATAAGCAATAGTCATAGGAAGGATCTTCTCAGTAATTTATGCTTCATTTCTGGTCCAAGGACCCAAAAGAAACAAACACTTCCATACCTTTTTTCTCATATACTGCCTACTCCCTTCCCATTTTCTCACTCTGATCTCACTAACTTTTTGGTCATCCTTTCTTGACAGAACTGAACAGTATTAGTGTCAGGTTAGTGGGGGAGCTTTTTGATCATGCTATTCATCAAGCAACATCATCAATCTTGAACATCAACACCATCACCCATCAATCAAAGCCTTCTGATATACATTACAAACTTACTATTTAGAAATATCCAGAATTTTGGCATCAGATGATAATAATGATAATGAGGCTTGGAGTACTTACATAAGTTTCCCATAAAGACCAAAAGGCCCCAAACAACTGTTTACAAACTTGAAGGTAAATGAAGCTTTCCAAGTCAATCTCTAAACCAATTACTATTGCTACCATACTTTGCTTCCTAAAGCTAGTTCAGAGCAGTAGATTACTTTGTGAATTATTCACATGATAATTTCACAATTGTATCACTTCCAGCACAGCTCTTTTCAAAGTAAATTAGATATAATCCCACTGCTTTCTCCATCTGTATTCTCTATAGTTCCATTTCTAACTCATCTATAAGTATATTCCAAGGCAATAAAAGGATTATAAAAATGGTTTAAAAAGACAAAAAGATGCCCATTACAAACCATAATAAAATAAAAAATGTTAATTAATAAAATATGAGTAAAAAAGTTAAATTTTAATTAGATACTATGTAATACAGTAGATCAAAGATATATAAATACAACATAAATGGATACATAATTACATAAATACAATGGATCAAAGATACTTAGAATTAATAAGTAATTCTGTCAAAAAGAATGATAATAAAACTCTGGGACCCAAGAGTTGGTTGGGGGGAATTTATATCTTTGAAAATTTGTATTATCAGAATAGCATATGAAATGAACAGTAATCTTAGCATATAAGACTAGACAGTACAAAAGTCTAGAAATAAACTAATTGCAAACAAGCACAAAAATTTGAAAACATGAGAAAAATAAAAAGAATATGAAACTAAAATACACAATTATATTCCAATAAAATAAAAAAATTTGAGAAAAATATTCACCAAAATATAACATACTATCAAATTAAGGAACAAAATAATAAAAAATAAGGAATGCATAAATGAACTATTGAAAATAAATATCCTTAGCCAGATGGATTTTCAAATTATTTTTCCCTAGTATAATATCGTTACAGAAATGTTTCCTTAAAATAGAAAATGATGGCCTTCTATTAAGCTCATTTTTGTAAGACAAATATGATCCCAATAAACACAACAAAGAGACACAGAGAAATAGGGAGAAGTATGTGTCAATTTCATTAATGACTACTGATCAATTAAAGTAAAATTCTATAGCAATAAATCTAGATAATAATTCACTTTGACTAATTTGAATCCACACCAGGTACGTAAGGATGGTTTAACATTAGGAAAACAATTATTATACTTAATCACATAAGCACCAAATAGATCACATGATGATTTTAATAGATGAATAAGATGCCATAGACAAAAAGTAATGGAATATTCAGTGCTCATGACTAGGCAGTTCCAACATTATAAAAATGACAATACTACTAAATTTACTTATACTTTTAATTTTACAACAAGGAAACTATTAAATAGTTATTTTGTAGGACCTGATAAAATAATAAAATTCATTTGAAAAAAATATTTAGAATACCAAAGAAAATTATGGAAAGAATTAGGAATGAAGGGGGGAAAGTACTTACAGACTTAAAACTATATTATAAAGTAGCTATCATCAAAACCATCGGGTATTGGCTTAAAAATAGAAGTATATCATTGGAACAGACTAGACAGGGAAGAATCAGAAACAATGAAATTCAATAGTGTTACAAGGGAATCACTTTAAAAGACTGATATATATTAATTTAAGGTCGCCAAGGAATCAGCTATGTAATTCCTAAATGAAAAACTCAAGTCAGCCGTCAGCCTTTTTTGGAGTTTAATTACAATAGGAGTAAGAAAGGAATTAGAGATATATATATAGAGAGAAGGGAATAGGGCTTAAATACCCCTTCTGTTTAGGCTGGGCCAAAAGGCCCAAGCCCTTAGATAGCTGGGGCAAAGAAAAAAGATCAGTCCCTATTACTCACGTGTCCAAAATGGAGAAACAGTCTCAGAGGCCCCCACCTTCAGCTTCCTTCAGAGCAAGCCTTCCTCCGAGCCCAGGAACCACACCGACCAAAAAAAAACCTCAACCCCCTCCAGTCTCCAGACCCTCCTATCTTTAAGGAAACCATCCAAGTTGCCTCCCCTCAGTCCTCACATCTACCAATCACTCTTCATCAATTTCCCTGTCAATGGAGGCTCTCGCTTAACCCAGGACCGCCCAGAGGTTTCTGGCTTTTTCACATGTCTGTTGAAGGTTATATTTTCAAATGATTAAATCTATACTCCTTTGTTACAGCCCTTTCTAAATCCTGTTAACTTGAGTATGGTAGAGATTGGAATAATTAAATTTTGATCTAGGCTGCAGCCCTTACTCAATCCTATTAGGACTGAATAGGGTGGAGATTTATTCCAAGTATCTCCATTGTATCAATTCTAAAATCAATCAAGACTCAAAGAAATTCCTGTTCTATGCTCAAGCATAGGTCAAAGTCCTTTCCATTGTTCAGCAAAGGGTTTCTGTCCTAAAGTAATCTTAAGAAGGGAAGAGAAGGAACCTCCCATGCCAATGGAGTTCCTATTCCAATAGACTATCAGTAAGAAATTTTCCAAGTATGAAATATCCCAATGGTGAATTTTCCAACATTTATAAGTCTAAGGAAATTTGAGGTTTACAATAGCCTAGTGCTTGATAAACCAAAAAATACAAATTACTTGGGAAAGAAATCTTTATTTGATTAAAACAGCTAGAAAAACTTGAAAGTAACTGGGCAGAAATTAAATACAGATCAATACCTTATACCATATTCCATAATTCTGAATAAAACAGATACTTTATCTTAGTATTAAAGATCATAGTTTAAAAGGAAAGAAGCAAATCATATATATCTCAGCTATAGGTAGAAGATGATTACAAAGCAAAGAAAAAATGATAACTTTGATTTCATAAAACTGAAGAGCTTCTAAAGAGAAAAAAAATGCCTAGAATAAGAAAAGAAACAGTCAAATAGGAAAAAAATATCTTCATATCAGAGTTCTCAGTTGTTTAGAAAGTTTCCATAGACATCAAAATGTTCATATCAGAATTTTGTGTGTGGCAAAGAATTAGAAACATAGTTAAACATCTGTTTACTGTTGAATGGCTAAACCAATTGTGGTATTCTCTCAAACATTTATCTTTTCCTTTTGTCACATTAGTCAATCTGATAGGTAGTGTCTCAAAATAGTTTGAATTTTTATTTCTTTAATCTAGAGTGATTTAAAACATTTTTCATGTGACTACAGATATCCTTGATTTCTTGATCTGAAAATTACTTGTTCATATCCTTTGATCATTTATCAATTGGAGAATTATTTCTATTCTTATAAATTTTACTTAGTCCTCTCTCTCTCTCTCTCTCTGTCTCTCTCTCTCTCTCTCTCTCTCTATATATATATATATATATATATATATATATGTAAGAAATAATACCTTTATCAAAGATACTTCCTATAATCCCCATATCCCCTGCATGTACACACGCACACGCGCACACACACACACACACACACACACACACACACACACACACCAGCTTTCTATTTCCCTTCTAAGCTTTATTGCATTTATTTTGCTTGGACAAAATCTTCTAAATTTAAAAAAAATCAAAATTATGCATTTTATAGGCCAGAATGTTCTCTATCTCTTGTTTGGTCATAATTTCTTCTCTTGTCCATAGATTTGACAGGAAAACTATTCTATGCTCCCTTAATTTGCTTATGGAAGAATTCCCTATGTCTAAATCATTTACTCATTTTGACCATATCTTAGTATATGATGTGAGAGGTAAGTCTACATCCCATCTCTGTCATACCTTTTTTCCAATTTCCTCATCAGTTTTTGTCAAATAGGGATTTCTTGTCCCCCAAACTTGGATCTTTGGATTTATCAAACCCTACATTACTATGTGTAGCATACCAGGCATGTTGGCATCTGGGAAATATGATTTATGTATTGATATTTTATTACCAGACACATGGTCAGACCTCTTGATGGTCATTGTATAGAAAGGGATAGGCTGAAGCACTAGCAAAGGACGGGAAAATTCATGGGCTGGGCCTTGAGGGCCACGCTTGGCTCCGAGTACTTTCATTTGCAAAGCGTGGGTTAACAGCCATGCCTCCGCTAGGACTACACTCATTTGCACAGCAAGGGTTGGATTAATCTCCACCTCTTTGATCTCATCATTGTCAATTCAACCAATGTTAAAACCTATGTCATGTTACGTATTTGTTGATCCACATTCCTAAAAACCTTCAATAAATATTGGGGACTAGCACGAAACTCTCTCTTACTAGCCCTTTACTAGCTCTCTCTGACTAGCTCTCTAACTAGCTCTTTCACCTTTCACTTCCTCTTTCCCTCTGTTCCCTCCTCTCCTCTTACCTCTCTTGCTTCACTGTATCTCTTTCCTAGTTATGTGGGTGCCCCCAGTGCCTCCTACTAATGCTCAGACTCCATTGTCTATAGGAGGCACCAAGGAGTTGAGACTCCCCCCTTTTCTACTGACGCTGTCGCCCCTGAAGCTTCCTATTAATGTTCAGACTCTCTTGTCTATAGGAGTATCAAGGGGTTGGTACTCCCCACCTATTCTCTTATTCCTCTTATTTCCTCAGAGTTCACGTTACTCCCCATGTGTTTCTACTTTTGCCTTTGAGTCATTATTATTCTCCCATTTCCTTAGCCTCCTCTCTCCACCTCAGGTTATTATCCACAGATAATTATTATAGGACTCTGTGGGGGTCGCTATACTATAGTCATCTGCTATAATGTATGGTGTAGCTAATCTATTCCAATGGTCCATCATGCTATTTCTTAGCCAGTACCAAATTATTTTGATGATTACCACTTTATAATACAGTTTGAGGTTTGGTAGTGCTCATGCTTTTGAAAACTAGTCATATCTTTTGACCATTTACCTGCTGAGAAATACCTCTTGATGTTTTATATTTGTGTCAATTCCTTATTTGTCTTAGATATCACATATTTATTAGACATTTCTTTTTTTACTTTACAGTTTCTGTTCATATTTCATCTTAGAAATTTAAAATTTTTGTAACTGAAATTGTCTATTTTACTTTTATGATCTCAATATTTTATCTGGTTAAAAATATTCCATTTAGTCCTCCATGAAAAATTTTTTTATGATATTAATTATAATTTAATAATGATGATAACTAATGTTTATATAGAGTTTAATATGTGCCAGACACTGTACTAAGAATCTCGTTTCATTCTTACCATGTCTGGGAGGAAAATCAGGCAAGTAGAAATTAAATAACTTGCCAAGGGTAAGTTAGGAAGTATCTGAGATTGAATTTGAACTCAGGTCTTTCTCAAATCCAGTTCTGGTTTTCTATCAACTATGCCCCTTACCTGCCCATGAACTGTTGAACTTTGCATGGTATTCTGGCCAATGACATGCATCTTGGACAAGTCTAAGAGGCATGGAGAGCTATATCTGACTCTTTGCATGTACACTCATTCACTTATATTCCTTTATCTTTTCATAAATTTAGTAAAAACTATAATCAGAACTATTCATTCCAAGTCTAATACATGCCAGTGGCTCAGGGCTAATTTATCAACCATTGGGAGTAAACATCTCTCCAATATTCATCTTCTTTTATTTTAGCAAGTGCTTTTTAGTACTGTTTCTCTACAAATAGAAATTATTTTATTTTTATTTGTTTAAGTTTATAACCCTGATTTTGGTCTCTTGTATTATTATTATTATTGATAGCATTTTTTAAAGCATGTTAAGTAATAATGGGGGGAAGGAGTTCCTTGCTTTATCATTATTGATACTGGGTAAATTTATAGTGTCTCTCCATTGATGATAAATTTTTATTGTGATTTTATGTAAATCTTACTGTAGTATGAACAAAGAGCCCTTCCATGCCTATGATTACTAGTTTTCGCTATTTTTCATGAGTGCTATATTTTTCTTTTTAAAATTTTTTCATTAATATCTGACTTTTTACATTGTCAGAGCTTTCCATAATACCTCTCCACTTCTCAAAGATCTATCCTATATAATGAATAGTACTTTTAAAGTTAAAAAGCAAAAGGAGGAAAAAGAAATCCACACAATTCACTATCACATTGAAAAAATCTGAAATGATGTGTAATGTGTAATACCTACAGATATCCCAACTTCTCCAAGAGGAGGGCTGGGAATATTTTATAATATCTATTCTTTCCAGCCATGCTTGTTTTTGAAAATTCTAAAACATTCATTTTGCATGTGTGGTTACTCTTTGTGGATGCTTACATATCACTGAAATCATTGTGTATACTGTTTCTTGGCTCTCCTTACTTTAACTTTGCATAAGTTTTTGTAAAACTACATATTTCTCTATATTCATGACATTCATCATTCCTTATATCATAGTAATTTTCCATTTCATTCATGTACCATAATTGTAGGTAGCTAATGTGAGAGGTAGGATTTAACTGACGTTTTATGCCTCCAGAGTCATTGCTTTTTCCAAGGTACCATGCTGCCCCATTATAGAATAGATATCAGTCTTCACTGATAGAAGAAGTTTCTTTACTGGGAGCTTCCTGGACCATGTAGTATAGTATAGCATAGTATAGCATAGCATAGCATAGCATAGCATAGCACAGTATAGTATTTTATTGTATATGTATAGTATTTTAGAGTATATATAATATAGTATTGTATTGTTTTGTATATGTATATTATTATATATGTGAATCTTAAAAACTACTCAGACTGTATCTTAGAAGATCTGGTTTAGCTATTCCCTTATTATAACAATGGAGATATTTGGTCTAACAAGAATCAGGAATGTATTGGGAACTTTTAAAATTATTCTACCCTACTCAGACAGTGCCTTAGGGGAAGATAAAGTTGTAAACTCCTGATTGAACAATGAAAGTCCCTAACTCATACCTTAGAGTAAAGCTAGAACCTTAAGTTAGGTCTATTTTTAGATCTAATACAAAAAGGTGTTAAGTACCTGTAAAGGTTAAATTAATCACAAAAAAGTCAAGTAACTCACAAAAGGCAAGCTTAACAAAGAGGTGTGAAGTACTCAGAATATATAATCTAACCAGAGAAGGTGAGAACCAGGCAGTCCTGGAAAAAAAGCATCTACTGTGATTGGTAGACATGAAAATTTAGGAGAGGTGACATAAGAGAACATTTCTTTAAAAGGAAGGGTAAAAAGTCAGTTGGACAATTGAGTTCGGAGTTTAATTGAGTTAGATTTTGAACTCAGTTCAGGAGATTCAGTGAAGGACTGGAGCTTGCTTGGAGACAGTCTTGTGGTGAATAATAAGACTGACTCCCTCTCCCTTAGGCTCAGAGAGGCCATTTTGGTCAAGGCCTGTAACTACTGCTTGGCTCAGCCTGAGCCAGCACAGTTTAAATTAATTCTTTCTTTCTCTTCTTCCCTTAATTCCTTCTCTCTTTATTAATTAAAATCTCCATAACCCCCAGCTGACTTGGGTATTTTTCATATTTGGAAATTTCCCATGGTGACCACTTATTTAGATTTTAAGTCAATACATTAAAAATTATCCTTACAGTTTGGGCATTTACATATAGTACATATATGTGTATATATAGTAAGAAAGGATGACTTAGAGGAATTAAAAGAAACTTGGGAAAATTTCTATAAACTGAGGCAGAGTGAAATAAGAATTAAGGAAACAATAAGAATAATAATTACAAGTTTGTGAATAAATAGAACTCCAGAAGGAAAGTATGGGAGAAAATTTTAAAACTGTTGATGATCCTGGAGAACAAAGCATGAGATTTATTTCCCTTTCCATGTTAGAAAGGTGGAAAATTAAAAGGGTAATGTCTAATGATGTAGCCACTATAGTATTACTTAGTTATTTTTCTTTGTTAGTAGAGAGAATTCAATAGTAGGGGGTAGGAAGGATTTATGCTGTTATTTTTCCCCCAGAAATGACTGGAATGTAAATTTTAAAAGAATCAAGGAAAGATTTTAAGATGAATGAGTGAACAAATGGTTGAAATGAGGGTGTTCAACTTGATCTCTAATATACCTTCCATGTTTAACATTTCTCTGTAATGGGAGATAAAGAATTCTGCTTGCACAGCAGGCTGTGAAAGCTTTCTAAGAGAACAAACAGAGATAAATTTGACAAACAAACCTTCTTGTAAAATATAAATTTCATCTAACACTTAAAAATTATTGCTTGATGTCCTGGTTTAGAAGGGGAGGCTTGTGTTTGTGTGTGTGTGTGCATGTGTTTGTTTTTATAAGGAAATTTGAAAAATATTCCCTTTAAAACAGAAAAAATGGTCCAGGGATTCATACTGAAGATGTAAGAATAGATGACTGTAATATCTCCATTCCTTGACAATAAAAGATTCCCACACAAAATTGACTTGTGGAAACTATTGGTATTTAAAATAAATTGTGAACATTGAAAAATAAAAATAGACAATGGGCTCTGCAAGGGGGAATAAAGCTTAAACAAGCCAAATAATCAGTGTAGGTTGTGTCTTTTTTTATGGAGTTTTGCTGTAAAAATAGAGATTGGAAAGGGAAGGCAGCAATTACCTTTTATTCAATGTTACATCTCTGATGAAATCTTCTAATATTCCTAGCCAGAAAATTCTTTATCCATAGGACTTTCTTTAGCACTTTTATAATGTACTTATTTATTATTGTGAATTTTAGTCATATAAAATGACTCTAACCAAACCTGCCTATCTTTTGAACTTCAGAGTACCACCATGGTACCCATCACCCTGATTCAAAAGCATTGTGTCATTTTCAACTCCTTTATCCCCATCATTGACCCCACTTATCCAATCAGTTGTCAAATTGTACCTTCTCTCTCCTGACCCAAATTTCTCACATAAGTACCCTTTTCTTTTTACTCACATAGTCACTGCCCTAGTTCAGGCCCTCATCACTCTAGCTATTGCAGTAATCTCCTATTTGGTATCCCTGACACTTTTGTCTTTGAATCCCTGTCTTTGAATCCCTACACCTAGCATGTATTAATAAATGCTTGTTGATTGATTGATTGATCTAAGCTTGTCTCAATATTCACACCTAAATAGACAGAAAATGATATAAAGGTAAAGATCATATATATTCTAAAATGTTTACTTCCCTCAGAATCTATTACTTTACTGGGAATAAAAAAGTTTTATTTATTGACTTGAATTTTTGGCAACAGGAGAGGAGATATTTTATAACATGATCTTGGAGAGAAGACATGTGTCTAAATCTGGGAACAAAATGAGGGTATCCTAAAAATAAAGCTGAGGTGTAGATGGGCCCAGAGAACTCAACTCTGAATCTAAGATATCCTTAGGGCCTAGAGCTGAAACAAGTGGTCAACAAGAAAGAGTTGGGGTCGACAACTGAGTAAAAATAAATGATCAGAAAACTGAAAGCTGACCTCTCAGGAAACACTGCACTGGATATAACAATGGATGGCTATAACCACAGAGGCCGCAGGCATAGAACATGCATCTATGAGGCCACACCATCAGGAAACAGTGAAACGGCAAATATCCTTCATAAACAATACAGAACACCCCAGAGACAAAAACCTGGAGCCCTTCCAAAAGGAACTGTGAGCATGAGATAAGGCCACTAGACTGCACGTCAGCATTTCACTTTTAAAGGCACTTTGCTAGCTGTGGACAATGAAAAACAACACCACATTCAACTCAACTGGAAAAGTGGAGAGTGAGTTTCCTAAGTAGAAATTATTGAATTCTGCCAAAAATGTTTCTCATTCAATGAAGGAGGTAGAAAATTACCCTCTTTTTTGTGACCAAATATTTTATATATTTTTATATTCATGTGGTGCCTTCTATATTAAATAATTATAGTAGTTAATAGTTTAATAGCTAAACAAGAGGTGCCTCTCTGTCTCCATCTGGGACCAAATGGCACAGATTCAAAAATTAAAATGATTCAAAAGAGAACATAGAAACATGGCAGATAGAGAAAGGACAGAGAAGTGGGGTGGGGAGAATTATGGCTTTGCAGGACCTCATCCTGTTTTTTGGTTCATCTTCCTCCTCCTTTCCCCTAAGTGTGAGTATCTCTCAAGGCTTCTTCTTTTACCTTTTTCCCCCTCCATCTCTTCTTTCACCTAGTGATCTTATCTATTTCCATGACCTCAACTAGTACCTCTAGTGAGATAACTCATCTCAAATCTCTAAATCTGCTCTCAGGATCTCTCTGATCTTCAGTCCCACATTTCCAAATGCCAACTAAATATTTCCATTTGAATAGTCTCTCAATTGTTCCAACTCAGCTTATGAAAAAATGAATATTATCCTCATCCACCCCTGATATGTGCCTCTCTTTTAATCTTCCCCATTTCTTCTAAAGGCACAAGCATCTACCCAGTTGCCTTGGTTTCCTCTTTGAATCTTTCCTATAGTTGTTAAAATTCTGTTGATTCTACTTCCAGTCATTTCTTGCATGGATTCACCCTTCTTCTTTTCACCTACCACCTAAATCATAAGATGATAGAATTTTTTGCCTGAAAGATACCTTAGAAATGATGTGATTCAACCCCCTATTTCTTAAATGATGAGGATTCTTTTTATTTGGTGTCCCCTCTCCAAACATTCCTTTTTCATTTTATCTTTTCCACAACTACTCAAAAGAAACTATCCTAAGACACAAGTCTGACCAAGTCAGTTTCCTCTACAAATCTTTTGGTGACTTCCTATTGTCTATTCAATAATGTAAAAATATACTCAGCCTAAGATTAAAGGCTGTCCACAATGTGACTCAAATCTTACCTCCTCAGTCTTATTTCACATGATTCCCCTTTACACGCTCTATGGTTCAGACAGACTGGACTCTGTTCTCAAAGTCCATCGTATCCTCTCCTACAACTAATTAGTTCCCCAGACCTGAAACATTTCCTTTTCTCTCTTTCTTTCACAACATGACTTAAAGCCACTTCTTCCATAAGATCTTCCCTTGATCTGTAGGGGATAAAAGAGATCCTTTTTGTGTTTCTTATTGTATCTAAAGCATCAATTGCTTAATGCTTTGTTAGACTTAGAAGGCAAAGGAGCAGGGATGTTCTTCATTGAGACATGAAACAAAATATATCTCTAGGAGCTTTCATGGGTACAGAATGATCTTTAAAGACTTATCTGTAGTAACACAAAGTAAAGTGAGCAGAACCAGGAGAACTATGTACAAAGTAACCACCTTAAAGTATGATGATCAACTGTGAATGAATAACAAGGCAAGGATCCAGGACTACCCCAAGGGTCTCATGACAAAAAAAGGAAAGCTGCCTCCATAGAAGGAACAGATGACATCTGAATGCAGATTGAAACATACCATTCTTCACTTTATTTTGTCCATGAATTTTTCTCTAGTATAAGCAATATAGATCTTCTTCCACAATAGGACAAACAGGGAAATATGTATTATATGATAATATATGGACAACCTAAATCATATTATCTGCTTTCTTGGGTTGGCAAGAAGAAGTGGGAAGGAAGGAGGGAAAAAAAAGGAATGAGACATAGATTTTTGGACATGGCCCAAAGCAAGAATTTGTTTCTCTTGGATAAGTATATTATAATTTATTACATATTTATAACAAATCACATATATTATATTATTGTTGTTATATATTATATTATATAAAAAATAAAATTTTTTTAAAACTAATCTTTAGGAAACAAGTTCCTGAGACCATTTGTGCCATTGGTTATATCCCTGAGATGGGGTGTCATAGTCTGTTTTTATGGAGCTCATTTGGCTTTGAACGCATCTACCTACACTAGCAATGCATGAATTAGTACAGTGCCTTTGCAAGCAGATATGAACCCAAAGAGACTATATCCAATTGGTAAAGAAGGGCTGGCCATAGTATCCTCACAGATAATTACATATAAGGGCATATGTAGTATAAAGGCACCAAAGGAAGAGTCTGGCCCACTATACTTTGAGTAAGGGAGATATAAAGTACTAGGGAATATATTTAGAAAGGTAGAAAATACAGCAGTCACTTTTTGTGAACTGCCTGAAAACTTGGAGTTTCCCAGGACCCCAGGAAGATAAATAGGAAAGGGGGTGGGAGGATGGTTCTTGGACCAATTAGTAACTACACATTCCAGTTCTGGCTGGAACTGACCTAAACAAAATGCACGAGTGCAAGTATCTGAAGTAGAAAATATTAGTCAGTTACCAAAGACCCTCAGGGGACCTGCCTTTGATGTCCTACACACTTTGAAGTTGAAACACCTCTGTATTGTATTTACTCAAAATGTTTGGGAGTGTTAGATTAAGATGCAATGATGGCACAAAGAACTTTGATGTTAAGTGTTTGAGTTCCCTGTCATTTTTCAGGAGCTCATAAAAAGATAGTTCAAAACAGGAATTACCTGGAAATGTTGATTTATTTACTCATGCTGATGCTAGAAGACTATGAGGGACTCATTGTTAGTGAGTCTTGTAATCACAAATATATTAGGTTTCTCCTGGCCATCACACTCCTGGTACAAAATGGCCCACAAACCATCTAGGCAAGCATTCATGTGAAATAAAAAAGTTATTACTTGGTTTGGCAAAAGCTGATACTGGAAGACGTGTATGGCATCTAACCAAGTCCTTAAAGATCTGATTACATTTCTTAGCTGGGCAAGCTCTAAAAAGTGCTAGGAGGTCAAGGCCAAATTGCCCCTATTCTGCCTTCATGTTTACATTTCTCTTCTATTATATATCCTTGGTGAGATCATTGAGAGGTTTTACAGTAGTGCCATAATTCTTTTAGAATCTATAATAATAGCCAGCAGAAACATCTTTAGCTCTAAATAATTTTTCAGGCTTGGCCAGATGAAGCTTATGTATAATTTCACAGTGTTATTCAGTGTATGCCTGTACTAATGGTCCATATAGTACAAGCATACACTGAATAACACTGTGAAATTATACTTTGATTTTTATAACCATGGTAAGAATATAATAACTATAACAAAAGGGATCAAAGCAGTTCACTTAAGGAGCAACTAATCCCTCTTTCTTCAGGGAGTGGGAACAGATCAATGGTGCACAGATAGAAGGGAAGACTTCCAGAACCAAAAGGGGCATAGAAGCCAGCTTGGGACAAGGAGTCAGTCAAAAAGTGACTGTGGGTATGGAACTGAACTGGCAAATATGGAGACAACAGATGAGAGATTCGTGACTTTCAGAAAAGTGGCACTAACAGTGGCAGCAATCTCAGGGAAGCAATAAGATTCTAGGGAAAGCAGGCAACAAAAATGATGCTTCCATTTCAGGGAGGTTCTCAAATCTTTTAGCTATATACTGGGCTGTAACTAATTTTAGACTGTTCACTTTTAGGGACAGAGCTAAACCTCAAAGAGAAGAGTTCATAAGAAACAAATTATAGGTCTTGTCTTTTCTGTCTTTTTGAACTAGATAAAACCTACCTCTGGGTTTGCACAAATAGAAAACTTCTTAATTGGAATTAAACAAAATGAAGTTTATATCTAATTTTCGCTTGTGTCAGTAATGGGAAGTCACAGGTTCAGTGTATGTTCACAAATTTGGAGCTAAAATGGTCTTTGACGGTCATCTAGTGAAACCATTTTAAACAAGAAAACTGAAGTGCAGAGATAGAATGTGAACTGGTCTTTCCTGTGCTGTTGTCTTTTCTTCCTATATCTAATAAACCTGCCATGGAGATATGAACTAAATTCTAATGTTTAAAGCATCTGGGCCTAGGCAGGAGCTGAGCTGTAAATAGTATTAGCGTGAAAAGCCAGATTAGATTAAACCTGGGCAATTTGTACTCAAAACTCAAGTTACACGAATAAGAAAAAACTTGTTTTTATCTATTCACTATTTAGCTCACAAAATGTTTCCATCACTTTTCTTCTGAGGTAGTTCATTTCATGCAAGACTAATTATCCACATTTTAAAAAACAGAAACTTGAGAGGTGTAATAATATATTGATGCAAAGTAATGAAGTTTTTTATACAATAGTATAAAGTTATATTTAAATTAAAATATCACACATGCTATGACATAATACAATAGATGATACAATATGCAATAAAAGGAACAATGAAATATAACATAATATAGCCCAATCCATATTGTAAAGGTTAAATTTAGTGGTTGGATGCAATTTATTTACCAAAATAGAGAAGAAACGATTAAGTAGAGAAATGTGAAAGAAGTTAGAGAAAATACCTATGCTAGTCCTCAGCCAGGAGGGCCAGTAGTGAGTAATCACGTGGCCTCCTCCAAGATGGAAGCTGGTCTCTTAGGAAACTAGGAAAGGAGTCAACCTTTTCACTCACCCAACCAAGCAGTCTAGGAGTTAGTCTAAGTTGAAGTCATGATCCACACCACAGTCTCCAATGAGATTCCCTCAAAGATTATCTCCAGGAGACTCAACTTCACCAGCCCACCAGCCCAAGGATTTTGTGGCTTTTATGTTGGTTTCTTATCCCTGCCCCTCTTCACAGGGGCCAATCACAGTTTCCATAAATGTCACACCTCTCATCATCTGAAAGTGGCAACTCTCCTCCTAGGATTCACACATTTCTGAGTTGTCACCTTTGGATTCACACATTTCTGAGTGTGTGAACTCTTAAAAAAATTCAAAACTTTCTGGTTGTTTGAGTTAGAAAAAAGGGTGGAGCTCTTCCAAGTATCTTGCTGGCTTCTCACCTCTAAAGGTGTTAACTGTCCTCCTAGGAGTAAGAGTTTGTGGACTTCCCTTACTTTAGGGTTAAGTATGGGTGTATTTGCTTTTGTTGATTATTTCAAAACTAGACAAAAGAGAGTGAATCTTGTCTTCAGTCTAGTGAGGTACTAAGTAAGGGTACTTAAGTTATTGTTATTCCAAAGTGTTAACTCCAACTAGGCAAAGAGAACAAAGGATTCCCTTTTCACAAATGCAAACTCAGAATGGACAAAGAGAACCAAGAATTTCCATTCACAATATATATTTATTAAGCATCTACTGTGTGCTAAGTAATGTGCTAGTTCAGTACTAGCACAGTAGAAGATATAACTTGCAGAACATACATTTTAATCTCACATGAATTTTGTGCTTGAGCCACTTTGAGCCTACTAGTAGTTGTATGACTTGTCCACAGTCACAGCTAGTAAGTGACCAAATCTGGAATCATCTAGATGTAACAGAGAACTTTTTCCAAAAAACTTCTGATCATTAAAATAATTGGAGGCATTAAAGAAGGAGATGGATGGTCATCAAAGGCATAATCTTAGATGATTAGATATCAAAGTGGAAAAGAAATTCCCTGAAGCTATTATGATCCTACAGATGTTTCCAGTTAGAACTACAGGAGAATCTAGATATCCAACAATTCAACCTCTCAATTCACAAATAAGGAAATTGAGGCTCACACTAGTGGTAGTCTGCCTAAAGACTGTTATATAGATGGTTGTTAGCAGAGCTGGGGTGTATGGGGTGCTCAGGGAGGGGTAGTATCTCTGGTATGGAGGGCTTGTCGTGCCCTCCTAGGGCAGCTCTCCAGCCACTGACCCTCACCTGACACCTGACACCCGACACCTGACACCAGCTCTCACTTGAGGCTCCCAGTAGCTGCTAGCATGCAGCAGCGCCACACCCCGGGCGATGGCTTCAACAGGACGGCTAAACCTTGTGAGGGTAGCCTGCGGGCCACAGACCCCTGGTGAACCAAGGCTTTGCTCACCCAGCATGTGAAGACTGCTTCGGCCGAACAGACAGAAGAAACCAATAAGAAGGTTCAACGGCTGAGATGGCGACGCAGCAAGGCACTATGGAGTGCTTAGGGCGTGTTGGAGCACAAAAGACAACACGGCCATCCAATGCAGCTGAGGAAGTTTCCAGGTGTAACGACTTTTCGTGCCACTGGACCCAGGCTTCCAATGCTGAGAGAGTAGGACTGTCTCTGTGCATCGACTTTTCCACTTAAATCTCTTTCACACACAAGTATCTTTGTGCACACTCATCTAGCATAGATGAAAACGCACAAAGGCAATCTTCATCCTCGGTTACCGAGAGACTACTACTACTACTAGCAGAGCTGGGACTCAAACCCAGGACATTTTTCTTCATATTCACTCTTCCCTCCACAAGACCATGAAAAATATAATATATGCTCTGGCAAACTCAGATGCTGGGCACTAAATGTCATTAAGGAAAATTTAGAGAACACACCAATCATCATTATCACTAACAGTCTCCTCTCCCTCCCTACTCTTTCCAATATTGCTCAGGTTTCATTTCTGAAATTTCTAGCTTCAAAGCTGCTGACTCAGGGTGTAGTACTACAGAGTAGGACTCAAGAACAGCTTATGTAAAAGACACTTGCCTTCTTTCTTCTACTTCAGAGCAATTGGGTCATATTCCATGTAACAAAAATGATTGGAATTCATATTCCACATACTAAAGTTACTCCTAGATAACAACTTCTCTTCCTAGTTGGTCTTCCAGAGTTGCTCTGGCTGCTATTTGTAAAAAATAGACTCGACTCGAATACAGGACTACAATCCCCACAAGTCTTTGCTCCACTTCCCCAAAATGCTTTGTAATCTCAAGGGAATTCTGAGGTGGGCCGAGATCCAGGAAGGATTTAAGCTGGTGGCAAAGGTTTTTGGCTGCTTTTGGACTTCCGTTTTGGAGCAGAGGCGTCTCTTCCATGATGCAAGGTTATTTTGTCTAGGCCTCTGGCACATGTTTCTTACTTGTATATTATTTAATCCTTAATCCTTAATAAACCTCTAAAAAATATAAATCTCCTTGCAGAGAGAAACTAATTTCTACCTGCCTCAGTCTCCCCATATTCCTAAATTTTAACTGTTACATATTGACCTGGAGGCAAGCTTCCCTGCACTTCATTATGCTGGTATTTAGAGTATAGATGGTTAGGCTCATATTCAAAGCATTCCAGATTGGTATAATCTACCAGAACGAAGTTCCAATGGCTCCCTATTAACCCTAGGCTCAAATACAAAGCCTTCTATTTGGATCTTACAGTTCTTTGTAACTTGATACCAACCTACCTTTCCAGCCTCATTGTACCTTACTCATCTGTGCATACTCTGCTAGTTTCCTTTTCCTCTGTTCCTTACACATAGAATTCCATTTCCCCTCTCCATGCCTTTGTACTTGCTTTCTTCCATGCTTGGAATGCATATCCTGTCCACATTCCCCCCCCCCCCAAATAGCTTAAATACCTTTAAAATCCAGTTCAAATTCTATTTTCTCTATATAAGCTTTTCTTGATTCCTGCAACTACCAGTATGGTGCCCTCTCCCCCCTTTTTTTTTGTATTTAAGTGCCTTGTATTTGTTTTCTTTTTATTGTCTATATACCAATTTCCATATGTTTTTCCCTAATCAAATATAAGCATCTTGAGACTAGAGAATGTTTCCGTTTTTTTCTTGTACAGAGTAAACATTGCTCCCTAATACCTCAGTATTTATTAAGTTCTTGTAGACTAAATGAACAAATTATTTGTAGCCTGCTTATGCCCACTATTCAACACTCCAGGATTTTTTGGGTGATCCTTAACTTCAGTTCTTCAGACTGTATACATACTGTTCTAAGACTAGCAGGCACACTGTATCACAAAAGCTTGTGTGGGAAAATAAGGGCTCCTATACATGGGGAAAGTTGGGAATGATTACAATAACGTTGGCAATTTCTCAGAAAGTAATCCAGTCCACTTTCCACCTTCTATTCAATTCTAGTCCCAACTTATTGTTCATTTACAGATCTGCTCAAAATAGAAATAGTGGTTTATGAATTCTACAGAAATTCTGTTCAAATGAGTATTATAATTGAGATAAGAATTTTTTATCCCTTGCTTTTTCCTATGTTGGGAAGTTGAACAGAACTCTTTTTGAATGTTAAGGAATCAACTTCCAGGTAAGCATGGCTGCAATCTAGACGCCACACGCTTCCTCTCCCCGGCACCGAACGAAATAGACTACATCAAAGGAGCATAAAAATCACCTTTGGAGGAACAGAAGGACACCCCAGTACTCCCAGTACTCCACAGAGGCGAAGGTACCTGGGGCTTGTACATTTCAACATTATAATAAGAAGGAGGAAAAGCTTGCACAGAAAAGTGAACTGAGCCGCCCTTCCCCCACCCCACCTCCCCCACCAAATCAGAGTGAGCTACCTGAGTGCTCACTGGGACAGCGAGTAAGTGGGGAACGTCTCTGTCTGGGGTGGGGGGGGGCTCTCCAGGGTCCTTGGGATCTGGGGACTGCCAGGAAAAAACGTCTCAGGGCGGTTTCACTGGAGAATCCGGCGCTGATTACGGGGGTCAGCGGAGCTGTACTTGGGGTGGCTGCGCGCTGAACATCTCCTCGGAGCTAAACACCAGGGGCAGACCACACGCTGATTATCTGGGCGGAGCTGAACACCTGGGCAGTGTGGCTGTGATCAGGGACCCAGGCTGGGAAGAACTAGTCTGAAACAACCTAAATTCACAGAAAAACTGCCCATATAACCCAGACCCCAGACCAAAAAGGAAAGGGGAATAAAACCACAAAAGGGATGGCTCACATGTCCCAAAATCAAGCCTCCAGGAAGAAAGGGAAAAAAGTGACTATTGAAAACTTTTATGGTGGAAGTACCCAAGGAAAAGAAGAGAATGAGGAGGAAATCCAAAAAAAATCAGAACATGCCTCCCAAAATGGAAACTATCAACAAGCTCTGGAAGAAATCAAACTGGAACTTATCCAAAAGATGGAAACCTGGAAAGAAAAATGGGAGAAAGAGATCAGCAGTCTGACAGATAAGACTGCTCAATTGGAAAAAGAACTCGAAGCATCCAATAGAAGGGCAGACAAGGCTGAAAAGCAAAACCAGTCTCTAATGACCAGAATCAAGGAACTTGAAGAAAGCGAGATGATAAAACAGCAAGAATCAATAAAGCAAACCCAAAAAATTAATGAATTAGAAGAAAACATAAAATATCTCACTGAGAAGGTCACCGATCTAGAAAACAGAGGGATAAGAGAAAACCTCCGAATTATCGGTCTCCCAGAAAAACCAGAGATAAACAATAAACTCAATATTATTCTACAGGGGATTATAAAAGAAAATTGCCCTCACGTTCTGGAGCAAGGGGGCAAAATAGAAATAGAAAGAATTCATAGAACACCTTCTATACTAAATCCCCAAAAGACAACCCCCAGGAATGTAATTGCCAAATTCAAGAGCTTCCAAGAAAAGGAGAAAATCCTACAAGAAGCCAAGAAGAAGAGCTTCAGATATAAGGGGGCTCCCATAAGGATCACACATGACTTAGCGACTAACACACTAAGAGACCGCAAAGCATGGAACACGATATTTAGAAAGGCAAGAGAGCTGGGTCTCCAACCAAGAATCAACTACCCAGCAAAACTGACTATATACTTCCAGGGGAAAGTATGGGCATTCAACAAAATAGAAGATTTCCAAGCATTTGCTAAGAAAAGACCAGAGCTCAGTGGACAGTTCGATATCCAAGCACAGAAAGCAAGAGAAACATGAAAAGGTAAATATGAAAGAAAGGGAAAAGGAGATAAATCTTATCTTTTTTCTTTAAGTCAAACTCTCTTCTATAAGGACTACATTTACATCAAATTATATATATTAATATGTGGGGAAAATGTTTTGTGTAACTCTCATAAATTGTAGCATCATAAGAGTAGTTAGAAGAAATATGCATAGGGAAAGATTGGGGTATTAAGAAGATTTGGGGAAAGTGGGGGCAAAGAAAGGAAAAGGGAGGGGGGAACCATCGATAATACTAAGATTAACTTCAAGAAATAGGGGGGGACTCAATAGAATAATCTTTCCCATATAAAGATACACATGGGAAAGGGAGGGGAAGAACTCTCATATGAGAAGGAGAGGAAGAGAGCGTGAAGTGGAATTACTTAAACCTTACTCTCAGTGAAATCAAATCTGAGAAGGAAGAACATCTAGATCCAGTGGGATCCTGAATTCTATCTTATCCATTAGGGCAAGAAAGAAAGGAAAATTAAGGAGGGGGAGGGGGGAAGGAGTATAAAAAGGGAGGGAAGGAAAGGGGGGAAGGGGAAGGGAGCATAAAAAGGGAGGGGCCAGAAAGGGAAGCATCTCAGGGGAGGGGACTAGGGGGACTGACCTAAAATAAATCACTGGTTCAAAAGGAGAAAGCTAAAGAAGAAAGGTCAGAACTAGGGGAAGATATCAAAATGCCAGCAAATCCACAAATGACAATCATAACTTTGAACATGAATGGGATGAACTCACCCATACAACGTAGACAAATAGCAGATTGGATTAGAACCTAAAACCCTACCATTTGTTGTCTTCAAGAAACACATATGAGGCGGGTTGACACTCACAAGGTTAGAATTAAAGGTTGGAGTAAGACCTTTTGGGCCTCAACTGATAGAAAGAAGGCAGGAGTTGCAATCATGATATCTGACAAAGGCAAAGCACAAATAGACCTGATCAAAAGGGATAGGGAAGGTAAATATATTCTTCTAAAAGGGAGTATAGACAATGAGGAAATATCACTAATCAACATGTATGCACCAAATGGTATAGCATCCAAATTTTTAATAGAGAAACTAGGAGAATTGAAGGAGGAAATAGACAATAAAACCATATTAGTGGGAGACTTGAACCAACCACTATCAAATTTAGATAAATCAAACAAAAAAATGAACAAGAAAGAGATAAAAGAGGTGAATGAAATATTAGAAAAATTAGAGTTAATAGACATATGGAGAAAAATATATAGGGACAAAAAAGAATACACCTTCTTTTCAGCACCACATGGCACATTCACAAAAATACATCATACACTAGGTCATAGAAACATGGCACTCAAATGCAGAAAAGCAGAAATAATAACTGCAGCCTTTTCAGATCACAAGGCAATAAAAATATTGATTGACAAGGGTACATGGAGAGCCAAATCCAAAATTAATTGGAAATTAAATAACATGATACTCCAAAATCGGATAGTTAGAGAAGAAATCATAGAAACAATTAATAATTTCATTGAAGAAAATGACAACGGCGAAACATCCTTTCAAACCTTGTGGGATGCAGCCAAGGCAGTACTTAGAGGAAAATTCATATCCCTGAGTGCATATATTAACAAATTAGGGAGGACAGAGATCAAGGAATTGGAAATTCAAATCAAAAAACTTGAGAACGAACAAATTAAAAACCCCCAGAAGAAAACCAAACTAGAGATCCTAAAAATTAAGGGAGAAATTAATAAAATCAAAACTGAGACAACTATTGCACTAATAAACAAGACTAGAAGCTGGTACTTTGAAAAAACAGACAAAATAGACAAAGTACTGGTTAATCTAATTAAAAAAAGGAAAGAAGAAAGGCAAATTAACAGCATCAAGGATGAAAAGGGGGATCTCACCTCCAATGAAGAGGAAATTAAGGCAATCATTAAAAACTACTTTGCCCAACTATATGGCAATAAATATACCAACCTTGGTGATATGGATGAATATTTACAAAAATATAAATTGCCTAGACTAACAGAAGAAGAAATAGTTTTCTTAAATAATCCCATATCAGAAAAAGAAATCCAACAGGCCATCAAAGAACTTCCTAAGAAGAAATCCCCAGGGCCTGAAGGATTCACCAGTGAATTCTATCAAACATTCAGAGAACAGTTAATTCCAATACTATACAAACTATTTGACATAATAAGCAAAGAGGGAGTTCTACCAAACTCCTTTTATGACACAAACATGGTACTAATTCCAAAGCCAGGCAGGCCAAAAACAGAGAAAGAAAATTATAGACCAATCTCCCTAATGAATATAGATGCAAAAATCTTAAATAGGATACTAGCAAAAAGACTCCAGCAAGTGATCAGAAAGGTCATCCACCACGATCAAGTAGGATTTATACCAGGGATGCAGGGCTGGTTCAGCATTAGGAAAACTATCCACATAATTGACCACATCAACAAGCAAACCAACAGGAACCACATGATTATCTCAATAGATGCAGAAAAAGCCTTTGACAAAATACAACACCAATTCCTACTAAAAACACTAGAAAGCATAGGAATAGAAGGGTCATTCCTAAAAATAATAAACAGTATATATCTAAAACCATCAACTAATATCATCTGCAAAGGGGATAAACTAAATCCATTCCCATTAAGATCAGGAGTGAAACAAGGATGCCCATTATCACCTCTATTATTTGACATTGTATTAGAAACACTAGCAGTAGCAATTAGAGAAGAAAAAGAAATTGAAGGCATTAAAATAGGCAAGGAGGAGACCAAATTATCACTCTTTGCAGATGACATGATGGTCTACTTAAAGAATCCTAGAGTTTCAACCAAAAAGCTAATCGAAATAATCAACAACTTTAGCAAAGTTGCAGGATACCAAATAAACCCACATAAGTGATTAGCATTTCTATATAATTCCAACATAGCTCAGCAGCAAGAACTAGAAAGAGAAATCCCATTCAAAATTACCTTAGACAAAATAAAATACTTAGGAATCTATCTCCCGAGACAAACACAGGATCTATATGAACACAACTACAAAACACTTTACACACAACTAAAACTAGACTTGAACAATTGGAAGAACATTAACTGCTCATGGGTAGGACGAGCCAATATAATAAAAATGACCATCCTACCCAAACTCATCTATCTATTTAGTGCCATACCCATGGAACTTCCAAATTTTTTTTTTTACTGATTTAGAAAAAACCATGACAAAGTTCATTTGGAAGAACAAAAGATCAAGGATATCTGGGAAATAATGAAAAGAAATACAAAGGAAGTGGGTCTTGCAGTCCCAGATCTCAGACTATATTATAAAGCAGAGGTCATCAAAACAATTTGGTACTGGCTAAGAGACAGAAAGGAGGATCAGTGGAATAGACTGGGGGCAAGCAACCTCAGCAAGACAGTATATGACAAAGCCAAAGATCCCAGCTTTGGGGACAAAAATCCACTATTTCATAAAAACTGCTGGGAAAATTGGAGGACAGTATGGGAAAGATTAGGTTTAGATCAACACCTCACACCCTACACCAAGATAAATTCAAAATGGGTGAATGACTTGAACATAAAGAAGGAAACTATAAGAAAATTAGGCGAATACAGAATAGTATACATGTCAGACCTTTGGGAAGGGAAATACTTCAAAACCAAGCAAGAATTAGAAAGAGTTACAAAATGCAAAATAAATAATCTGGATTACATCAAATTAAAAAGGTTTTGAACAAACAAAACCAATGTAACCAAAATCAGAAGGGTAGCAACAAATTGGGAAACAATCTTCATAAAAACCTCTGACAAAGGTTTAATTACTCAAATTTATAAAGAACTAAATCAATTGTGCAAAAAATCAAGCCATTCTCCAATTGACAAATGGGCAAGGGACATGAACAGGCCGTTCGCAGCCAAAGAAATCAAAACTATTAATAAGCACATGAAAAAGTGCTCTACATCTCTTATAATCAGAGAGATTCAAATCAAAATAACTCTGAGGTATCACCTCACACCTAGCAGATTGGCTAACATGACAGCTATGGAAAGTAATGAATGCTGGAGGGGATGTGGCAAAGTGGGGACATTAATTCATTGCTGGTGGAGTTGTGAATTGATCCAACCTTTCTGGAGGGCAGTTTGGAACTATGCCCAATGGGCGATAAAAGAATGTCTGCCCTTTGATCCAGCCATAGCACTGCTGGGTTTGTACCCCAAAGAGATAATAAGGAAAAAGACTTGTACAAGAATATCCATAGCTGCACTCTTTGTGGTGGTCAAAAACTGGAAAACGAGGGGATGCCCGTCAATTGGGGAATGGCTGAACAAATTGTGGTATATGTTGGTGATGGAATACTATTGTGCTCAAAGGAATAATAAAGTAGAGGAATTCCATGGAGACTGGAACAACCTCCAGGAAGTGATGCAGAGCGAAAGGAGCAGAACCAAAAAAACATTGTACATAGAGACTGATACATTGTGGTACAATCGAAGGTGATGGACTTCTCCATTAGTGTCAATGCAATGTTCCTGAACAATCTGCAGGGATCTAAAAAAAAATAGTACCCACAAGCAGAGGATAAACTGTGGGAGTAAAAACACCGATGAAAAGCAACTGCTTGACTACAGGGGTGGAGGGGATAAGACTGAGGAGAGACTCTAAATGAACACTATAATGCAAATTCGAACAACAGGGAAATGGGTTCGAGTCAAGAACACATGTGATAACCAGTGGAATCGTGCATCGGCTATGGGAGAGGGAAAGGTGGGGGGTGGGGGAGAGGGGAGGAAAAGAAAATGATCTTTGTTCCCAGTGAATAATGTATGGAAACGACCAAATAAAATAATGTTTAAAAATTAAAAATAAAAATAAAAAAAATGAATGTTAAGGAATCTAATTTGGGAGGGTCTAATGTTGATACAAACTGTGCAATATTACCTGAAAAAGTAGTATCTGGAGGACTTATAGAAACAATATTGCCCATATTACCAACTGTATTAGAAGCAGAAATGAAAATGAGGACTTATTCCAAATCCAGTGTCCTATCCACTACACTCTGCTATCTTTTGCTATATCAAAAGAGGAATTTCAGTTTGCAAAAGACGAGGCAAAAGCCAAATTACTAAACATCCATCCAGTTAGTATAGCCCTGTGAAGCTGCTATTCAGTTTTTCTGGGAAATAAATGACTGGCTTGATTGTCTCTTCATTACATAGTCAAGCACTCTGGACCCATCAAAGTCTCTGGAGAAAAAGGTTAATGCTAGAAAAACAATTTCTCATGGTTGAAAGCCATAAAATTAAAAGACAGAGACCCTAAGTTCAAATCTGTGCTCTGTCCTTTACTGTGTAACCAAGCCTTTTACTTGCCTAAACCTCAGTTTACTCATCTGTAAGAACATGATAATAATAATTATACTTGTGAAGTGTTTTATAAACCTTAAAATGTTATGTAAATGTGATTTCATAAATGAAAAATGTGCCCAAAATGATGTACAAGCTAAAATTCCCTATTATGGAAAGATGTTTAGAGCTTGGAAACCAAAAGGTCATAGTCATGTTGATAAATTATTTCTGGAGTTTAATTTCTGAGGACCAAACTCAAGACAGATAAATAGAGAAAGAGAGAGACAGAAGCAGAAAGATGGATCAAGAATCTTGCCTTCAGGAAATTGCAAAATTTCTTTATTGACACCAAACTTCTAGCAACTGTGGAAAGCAAATATTACACAAAAGCCATATTTTTATACTAATATTTTCCAGTGTCACTGAATGGCTGTACTACATGGAACACAATTCCCTCCAAAGAACTGAAAATGGATATCATTCAAAGTACAATGAAACGAGTAATGGAGATTGTGATCAGGCTGTAAGGTTGTTATCCAATAAGGAACTTCAAAAAGAACAAAAGCAAATAGCTTGAGTGAGCCACTGGTATACACGTGATATGAGGAGAAATTGCAAGTGGCTTCTATTACAATGAATGTATTGCATGAGCATGGACAACAGTTGCATAGAGATAAAAAGGCATAGACAGCCTGTAATCTGCATTCTTGGAGGAAATGTTCCAGTCATGATTACCAATTATTCCGAGTGTGGAAAAAGAGGTCATAGTAGGTAAACAGGAGAGTCAATAGTCAAGAATAGTCAGGAAAACATGAAGTCTCTGTAGGCACTAATATTCTAATACCAACGTTTTTTTCACTCATGAGCTGCTTTCCAATCAAAGAAATACAAGACTCTTGTCTATTGGGAAGTAAGAAAAGGGATTAGAATGAATCCAGAGGGCAAGGAAGCAAGTTGTAGAATCTCCTGCTCTAAAGTACTCTCAGGTTCCATTAGGATTGGGGAAATCGTGAGATTCATAGCCAGAAGGATAGATAAAATGAGCTTTGATAAATTTTCATAATTCTAACCTTAAGAAAAGGCAGGTCATACCTGTGTTGCTCTCTCGCTATTGTATCTGAAAGACAGTCGAGTAAAGAAAAGCTGATTAGGCTGTGATTTATAGGTTGTCAGTGTCTTAGTAAAGCTGTTGCATATCTAAGAGCTGTTTTTCCATTTTTCAAGCTTAGGAACCTGACTTCCCTCAGTGAAAAAGTAGTGATGAGCCATTGAGAAACTTATCATCTCTAACCAAATTTGTGAGAAAACAGTTTCTAAGACAGAATGTCAACATTAGTAGAACCTATGCTCAATTTTGAAATTAGGAATATTCTTCGATCTCTTACTTCCTCACTAATATCACCTAACTGCCAGTACCACCTCAAAAAAAATCCCTGTTCCCTTTTATTTGTCATTTGATTGTGTAGTCAAAATTTCATTTTTAGAGTTTTCTAATTCTCATAAACCATTTCAAGATTCCTAGACATGGGATCATCTCTATGCCTTTAAAAATCTGCTTTCCTAAAATCTAGTATGATACTCAGCTATTTCCAGTGCCTACTCTCCTTGTTATTACAACTCAATTGATATAGTCCATTTCTCCCAAGGGCCCCCTCATTTCCATGTCCACAATGTTATTGTTCTTACTGTTGCTTAGCCCCAGACAACAGTTAATTCTTTTTTGTACTAATTGGAGGAAAAATTATTTTCAAGTTAGGGCAGAAACTTTATGAAGACTTCCTACTTTAGTAGAATTAAACAATGAGTAGATAAAAGAATGATTCAGTTCAACTCAATCTAATAATCATTTACTTAACTCCTACTATGTGCTATCTTCTTTTGCTATTCTCTCTTGCTTTTATACAGAATGCACAGTCTATATCCCCACAGCTCTTTCCATATCATCCAGACACCTAGGATGTCTAAAAGGTATCCCTACAAACATAGCATGACAGTTTCTCTTTCAATTCCAAATTGTTCTTGTTATAACTCATCCTTTGTTGTTTGAAGAGGACTGAAAACATCACAGCATGATGTCTTGACTTACACATTAATTGGATTTAAGAGAATTGCACAAAGTTGTCAGTTCTACTCTTTCTCTTCCAAAGTCATCAAAGTCTAGTGGCAAGACAAAAGTCAGAAAGACTGGCAGAGGCCTGGGAAGCAGCGAATGACCTTAGAGTTTTCAATGTCTGTCGAAACTCTAAGGACTCTACAGGACCTGTGTCAGCCACCTTTATGGCCATAGGGGCAAATTGTTCTTATCTGCCCATTCTACCAGAGGAAGTCTTCCAACTTGAGCAAATTCTTTCTCACTTCAGTGACTTCCCTCATCTCAGTTGCATCTGTATCTGTTCTTGTGATTTCCAAATTTGTTTCAGAGAAAGGGCAAGAGGAAGACTGATTTTTTTCTCCACTGGGGACCTGTAAGCTATTTCAATTTCTTGCACTAAATATTACATTGCTTATTTCAGTTCTCAATTCCTCTTTTTCTCACTAACAATTTTTGGTTTGTGCTTGATTTTATTGAAGGATGCTCCTAATCTAATTGAGATTAATAACAAAACCTTCTCCCCCAGCATAACAATCTCAGGTGACGATGAACTGGAAGAAAAGCTGAGTCAAACACATAGTCTTGCTCTGGTATGTCTGGGGTGGGCAGGGTATTTTGGTGGTGACAGAAAATCAAAGAGGGTGGCCCATACTCCTTAACTGGATGTTCAACTTGGGAGTAAACAAGGGAAACTTCATGCTGTTTTGATGGTCTCTCACAAGTTTCAAACATTCTGGCCATTTATCAAGTCCTAGGAGCAATGGCATAATTTTTGGTTCATTCCTCCATAGTTGTCCTCATACTGCTGTTGTAACAGCCTGCCATCCTTTTGATTTGTAAAAGTTAACTGAGAAAGTTGCACATTAAACAACCTTAATAGTTTTAAAAGTTTTTCATTCAAAGAGATAAGAATGCAGAGTATCACATTTGGACTTTTCAGAACTACTTTTCCACAGTATTGTGGATTGGGATTGGGATTTAAAACAAGGCAGTCTAGAGCTCAGTTTCAAGTTGATCTTAGGAGTTACCATTAAGATAACCTTACTGATTCTTCCTGTCATGAGCTGCCTTTGGTATTCTTAGCCTAGTATATGTTTTTAAAATTTTTTAATCTTTTGGGGTGAGCACATTGTTCAGAAGTAAGAAGAAATATTTTATCACTGTGGTATTTCTGATTATGTCAATATTATTAGTAAGAGAAAAAAGTCCATGAAGAGTTATATACACATATATGAAGACTACATACTTTAATACTAAAAACTGAGGACTAAAACTTTGAAATTATCAATATACCTATTGTCCAAGTTTAGAAGATGAAAATTATTTACACATGTTGTTGAATGTGTATAGCTTTATGACCATTAAGTAACTCCTTATTGATGATATCTGGTTTCTAGAGGCAGATTGGCATGACTTACATTAAACATATAAAGGGGGTTCAAGAAAGGGGTAAGTAACAATCCTATGATTTATGAACTCACCTCAAAAGTTGAAGTACCTCCAAATCTGACATTGCCAACAAGTAAGTATGTTAAAGTATTCCAAAATCTTGGGAATATCCATTGAGTTGAGAGATACTGAACAGTGAATATAGGTTTTTACACCATTCTCTCATTTCCTTTCATTGCTGTGATGTTTAGGTTTGGCTTTCTTGTTTTCTCTCTTATTGACATTGTATGAAAACTATCCCAGACTAGAGAAATTACAGAATGAAACCATGAAAACCACTTTTGATGATTGATATGTCATTTTGCTAATGAGACTGTTCTCAATATACAGAGGTCTTACTTCTAATGACTTTTTTAGTCAACATTTGTCTCTTGGCAGAGTATGTAGTTAATGCATACATCAAGTTGTGTATCAAAAGAAGCTAATGATTTGGTTCCCAGTGATGACTTTGATGTAAAGGTTATTGGGTTAGTTAGATTGAAATCACATATTATTGTTGTATCCCAAGGTCCTTTTCCTCTTGGCATTCATTGTGATTTGCAACTTGGCCACAAATCATTCAGTTTTTTATCTCTTTCAAATGAAAATATATTTTTAATTAACTCACATGATTTTGGAGTAGTTTTGGGAATCTTTGATACTTTGAATTTTTAGAGAAACTTCCATAATTATTTGGGGTATTTTTCAAAGATCCTTTTTAAGTTCAACATTATGGTAAACTACCTGAGCCTCAGCATCACTGGATACTTCATATTCTTGATCATCCATTAGGAGCTAATTACTCTTCAGCAAAATAAAATAAAGTAAAATTCAAGATTGCTCTCAGTATTCTGATTGAATTTATTAGCAAGCTTTTATCACAAACCAGTGAATTGAGTTGGCTTTATTGAAGGCAGAAGCATTTTTAATCATTGTAGCAATGCCAGATTTTATATTCTTGAACATTACCTCACTGACAAAGGTCCATATGATAAAAGTCATGGTTTTTCCAGTACCAATGTGTGATTGTGAGACTTGGATTATAAGGAAAGCGAAGTTCTACAAAATCAGTGGTTTTGAATTGTTTTGCTAAAAAGGGCTTTTGGGAGTCCCTTGGACAGCAAGAAGATTAAATAAATCAATACTTAAAAGATTCAGACTAGACACTGGAAATTCAATAACTTAAGTTGACATTTAAATACATTGGCTACATGATGAGAAAAGAGAACTTATTGGGAAAAGTCCCTGATGTTTAGAAATATTGAAGGCAAAAGGGAAAAAGAATGCAAAAGATGAAATGGATAGAGAGCATCATGGAAACAACAAACATGAATTTGGACAGACTTCAAGAGATAGAGGATAAAAGGGCTTGGCATGCTATAGTCGATAAGGTCCCAAAGAGCTGGACATGACTAAACAACCACAAGAAAATACTATTCTTAGGGAAAACCACTTTATATGATTTGTCTAGATATTGGAAGAGGATTATTGGGATGTCTGAGAGTAGTTAACACAGTAATACATAAAGAAAATACATTAGATATTTTCTGATGGGATTTCATAATGTGAAAGAAGGAGCTAGCCAAATGGACAGTGAAGGATTCAAAAATGAAAAGGAAACCAATTTTGAAGAATATTTTGTAGCTTAAGAAATTCATGCTACTGAATATTTTCTTGGATACATCTCCAAATCTGTATCACACCTAGGCCTTTAGTCACTCAGTTTAGCTCATAGTTATCTGAAGTGCCATGGGCAATGATAATGCATAATGGCCTTAAAGTGTCAGAATCGTATAGGCTTGGGCTCTAAAAACAATCTTTAAGAATCATGGTCAGCTCAGGTTTACAATGAAACACCAGGGTATGACTTGCCAGTAGCATTTATTAAGTGCCTACTATGTGCCAGGTACTGTGCTAAGTGCTGTTGATACAAATAAGAAAAAATGGAATAAAGTCTCTGCCCTTAAGGAGCTTAAAATATAATGGAATTCTGTGCTGAAAAGATTAATTAAAAATTTGTGCCATTGAATCTCATCTAGGTCACTACTATTATATGTCTTTTTTGTTATGGCAACTGACTCTCACATTCATAACAGCATTTAAACTTTTTTTTTTCTTTTTACTCAAGCTTTCACATCCATGACTCCCACTTTTGCTCTAAGAATAAAACTTTCCTATTTTACTGAGAACAAGGCTATTGTAATATAATGGGGAAAGGGAATGGAAATAATGGAAATGGAGCCTCTTCCTTTTAAAGCAGGGACAGAATGGGAGGAGGTGTTGTTTAGCCAGAGGAGAGGAGGAGGATGGATTTTGTCTTTTCCCCTCTCAGCCCTCTCTGACTAGACCCCCTCACTATGGCTGCCTTCAATTCCTACTGGCAGGCTCTCTGGGAAGTTGGAAGAGACTTCAGGTGGTGAGCCTCTTTCTTCTGGGGAGAGAGAAACCCCCTTTCTCCCCCCTCCATTCAGGCTGTCTTCTAATAAAGCTTGAGTCAGTTTTGGGTCCTAATGACTATGTTTATTCAAGGGAAGCAAGAAAGGGACTGGGCTGATGAAGGGTAAGGATTGAGATTCAGGAGGGAAAGAAGAAGAGGGGGTCCCTATCTAATGAACACCCTTCCCCCCAAAGTTAGATAGCTCAGGTCTGATAACCTGAACCCCTGAAAGGTTCAGAGTAGAGAAACCCTGGTTTCTTGTCTGGCACAGCAAGAGTCCCCAAGTTCAAGATTCAAAAAGAGTTGTGGATATCTTCTTTGTGGACTGCTTGTCTCTCAAAATCCTTGTCCACTGGCTGGGGTTTGGGAGAATCTGGGATCAGGAATTCAGGGAGAGAAGATCACTGACTTTGAGATTCAGTCAGAGTCCAAAAAGACCCTCTGCCCAGGTACTCTCTGACAGGTTTCAACTGCCTAGATCAGCTTTTTCTCTCCCTCCTAGGTTCCAAGTTCCTTCCCAAAGTTTCTAGATTTCTCTCTCTTACACTATCAAATGTGAATTCCCTATGTCTATGTCTATTTTTTTTTCACTTTCCTTTAGTATGAGAGATATTTTCAACTATTCCACTGGTCCAGTCCCTTCAATGCCTCCATGCCCTTGCTCCAAAGAGGATTCCTGCTACTTCAGACTTCTCCTTTATCAGCCTACAAATTAGGGTAGGTCTCCTCCATTCTTAAACAGTACTTCCATTCACCCTGGAATTCTCTCAAACTGTACTATATTTTTCCTCTTTTCTTCACTGAAAAACTTCCAGAAAGAATTTTCTATACTTATTATCTTTACTTAATCCACAGTTTTCAACTCCATAGGAACTGGCTTCTATAACAGTCTAAAGAAAGACCTCTTTAATGTCAACAATTATCACTTTTTCACCAAATCCATTGCCTTTCCTCAGGCATCATCCTCCTTGATCTTTCCAAAACAATGGATACTGTTGGCTACAGAACAGCTAAGAGGCATAGTAGATAGAATGTTGGCCTTGGGATTGAGAAGATCAAAGAATTCAAATCTTTTTTTTTTTTCAGACTCTAGTTGTGTGACTCTAGGCAAGTTAAGCAACCTCTCAAAAAATTTTTTTTAATATACTTAGTAACCATCACCACTACCAAAAAAATTTAACTAGAAAAATGAATAAAAAGATTATGGGCAAATCTATAAACCCCACATCGTTTACAATTTGTTTTTAAACATGTAAGTTATATATGTATCTGTATACATATATATACATATACATAAACATCTACTTTTGTATTCCCTTTATATTTGCTTTTCTTGGATATTTTTTCTCTTGATATTATAGCTGTACTTGTTTTAATGTAATCATGATATGAATTATTCTTTTTTCTTTTCTTCTCTTCTCATCTCTTCATATATTTCCCTTATTTATTTTTATATTTATATTTGTCATTTTTAATAACATAATGCAATCATTACATTCAAATATTACAGTCTATTCAGCCATTTTTCCTACTGATAGCATTTGTGTTATTTTCAGTTATTTTGTCATAACAAAGAAATTTACCATTAATATTTTCATATACACACAGCTTTTTGCTCTCTCATTAATGCCCTTTGGTCCCAATCCTAGTAATGGGATCTGTAGATGAATGAGTTTAAACAGCTTTACAGCTCAATGTATTGTTTTCTTAAAAAAATGTGCAAGTGCTCTACTAATGAAACATTAGTCCTGTTTTTCCATGTCTCTTTCTATTAGCATTTAATTGGTTCATGTTAGCCCATCTGGATTGGTTCTTAGGCAGCAGATACAATTTGTTGCCATGACTCTCCCCTTTCCAAAACAAATCTTTCCATCATGGTCATACTCAGTAGAACTTTTTTTCCAGTGCCACAACCTCTCAGGGATGCAAGATTACTTCCATAGTATAATGAGTGTTAAAGTAAGATTTTGCAAAATATTTATGCTATCTAAGACACTTTTGTGCCACCAAAAACTATGTTTGTATTATGTAGATCTACTACTTACTTCATGTGAGTTGTAGGGCTCTCTAAACATTTACTTATTTATCTTATCTAAGATTCTATTCACCTCCTTAACTTCTTTTTGTTTATTTTTGGTTAAACTGATTTAGTTCAGAGATAAAAATTAAAGTTTGTTGCTATTATTATTTTGTTATGTATTTCTATCTCTATCTCATTTAGTTTTCACTTTGGAAAGCTAGGTGCTATACCTTTTGGTGCATACAAGTCTAATATTGATAATGGCCCTGACCCCAAAATAACATAGTTACCTTGTTTATCCCTTTCAATTATTTGCATTTTTAGCCCAAACTTTGTCAGTGACTGCTTCTCCTGACTTCTCTGAATAAGATGCAGCATAATATATTCTGATTCAGCCACTCACCTTCACTTTATGTTTGTCTCTCATTTTCAATGTGTTTCTTGTAAATGCCATATTACCAGGTCTTAGTTTTTGGTCCTTTAAGAGTCATCCCTGATCTTGGAAATATCAAAAGATTCACATACAGCAACAGAAATAGTATTTGAAAAATGACTTGTGTATATCCACATCCAGGAAAAAAAAATTGATAAGAAGAAGCAAGTGTAATAAATGAAAAGCAAAATTATTAAATGTAATATTTGTAAAATATTGTGGTCCCGTTATAAAATTTACTCTCATCAGGAGTCCCTTAGTAGCTCTTAACAATGTAATTTTAATTAAAATGGAGATATATGAAAAAAGGGAATGAAGAAAGGGGGCAGAAAAAAATCTCACCTATCTAGAAAAGTACCTCAGCCGAAATCTCAGGCCTGCCAAGCTGCTTAGCCCACACAAGTCCTCAAGCAGAGTAGGGAGAGAGAGAACTCCGCCCCATACCTCCATGCCCCTAACATAAGCACACAAAAATGGGGTGCAGGGTAGGACAAACTTAGGGAGTGGTTTCTAGAATCACACAAACAAGACAGTTTTAAATATACATATATCTTTTTGGGCATATGATGACTTTTCTAGTGTGGGGAAGGGAGGGAGGAAGATATCTGAGAATTTTAATGCAACAAATTAATTAAATTTTAAAATAGTATTTATAGGAATTTTTTGAGTTAGAAGAAGCATTGATTATCATTTAATCAGATGTATATAACCTTTGTTTTTAATGTCATGGACTTCTTTGGCAGTATGGGGAAGCCTTCTCAGAATTATGCCCCTAAATGCATAAAATGTAGAGGATTACAAAAGAAACCAATTATTTAAAATAGTTATCAAATTTTTTTAAGTGTTCATGGGTCTAGATTTAAAATTCCTTCATCTAGCCTAATCCTTTTAGTGCTACTAAGAGAGTTGAAGCCCAGAGAGATGAATTGATTTCCCTAAAATGGCACAACAAGTAAGTGGCAGTTGACCTGGATTCTCAGCATTCTTTCTGTGCTAAATCTTTGGCAGGTTGTGGGGCATTCTAAAGAGGAAGATGTCCCCAGGCACACGTTGAAGAAAGGAGATTTGTTTAATCTTTATGGCTCCAATAAAACTTGTGCTAATTATAACAGGGTAGGTCCCACTGGAAAGTTGCATTACAATAAGGCATTGTTAGCTCCTGTTTGAGATTTTTTTAATTAGTTATCCCATATCTATTCCCCAAATATGAGAGAAATCCAATTTCATTTTATGTGCAAATAGTAAATATAATCCAACTCCCCAGGCAATGACTTCACTGGCTCTAGTTTGCTCTTCCTCCCTTTCCACATTTTTATGTGGCCATGTTACAAGTTTTCTTTAAGGTAATCTAGAGGCATGATCAGGTTTGGTCCAGAGAGTTGATATGGGAGTTTTAATCATAACCTCAAGAACATCTCTAAGGGATGTGATAGCCCTGGAGTCCCCATGGAGTATTGCAAGTCTCCTTGGAGTCTAGGTGTCCAATTAAGACCACAAAGTTATCTGATTGAAGCAAGGGAATTGGTAAGGTAACCTAAAGGTTCTTAGGAATGATGACTCACTACCTACTGAAGCAGATGGCCTAAAATCTTCATATTGGTTGGTCAGCACATTCTGTTCCCAATGGGAAAAACCACAATGGACCAAATTACTGTTGCTCAATGAATACTCAATCAGAAAAAAAAAATAATTTGGTTGTCCTCAAAAGATATTTTCATTTAGTTTGATGAGTCACCTTTCTTTGCTAAAAGGATTTAGATATGGTAGATATAAATATAATAAATAGTTGCCAAATGAATCATCAAGTCATTTTGGCAGTTCTGAGAACTCTATTCTCTAGACAGTACTGGACACATACAAATTAGCTCTCCAGGGTCACATATCTTTTTCAATATTTCAAGTTTCTCCAATATTCCCAAACACTTTTGTCATTATAAAGTCCTTGTTTACATAGGACATCTCTCTCTGTGCCTTAAATATATATATGTTTATATATATATATAGCCTCAGGCTTTCCAAAGTGAAATCTCATTTTCTTTACAGTCAGATCCATGTTTTGAAAGGCTCTAAGGACCTGGACATTTCTCAGAAGCAGTTGCAAAAAAGATCTTAGCATATTAAACAAAATATTCTATTATCTTTGAAAGAAAGGATTATGGGACATTTCTTAATCTAAAGAGAAGGATTGTATACCAAAAAACCCTCTAGAGTTACAATAGCTCTTTGAATTCTGACCTCCTGAGAAACTGAGAAGTTTTTCTTCCAAATGTTTCCTATAGGTATCTCATGCATTTTTTCCAGGGAAACTTCTAATAGGAGAGTGATCTATAGTATCAATACCATATTTTCCAACATTATAAAGCATTACTAGTTTCTCTTGAATATAGGCATTATCTTGGCTTATTTGAAGTTGAAGGTTGGAGAGAATGATCTCAGACAATGGGATCTAGAATCATGGGCTCAAAACTAGCAAGAGATCATCAAGTCATAGAATTCAGAATTGGAAGGGAATTCAGAGGACACCTAGACCCACCCACAGTTGAAGAATTAATGCCTATTACAACATCCCCAACAAGAGCTCAACTAGTCTCCCTTAGAAGAACTGGAGGCATTTTGAACTTACTAGGAATTACAGATCATTTCCTTTTAGGAGAGCTTTAATTTTTATAAAAATCTTCCTTTAAATTGAGCCTGAATCTGACTTTCTATACATTTCACCCATTACTCTTAATTTTAATAATGATAAAGTAGTAAAAGTGTATTTAGTGCTTTAAGGTTTGCAAAGCCTTTAATGCATATTACTTTAATGTATCCTCAAAACAAACCTTTGAGTACATGCTATTATTATCCCCATCTTATTGAGAAGGGACCTTTGACTACAGATGGTAAAGATAACAATTATTCTATAAAGGATATTAAAAATGAAGCATCCAATAAGAAAAATCTAGCATTTATGCTCCTCTCTACAGGTTCAGCTTTGGAGACTGCCTTACTCATTTCCCTGGTTTGGGAGGCCTTCATCCTGATCAGGAATCCCATATATCCTTGTACTAGGAATTGCTTTGTCTGCCTTCCCAGAAAGTCTGTGGGGATTTTTTTTTGGGTAGCATTCTAATCATCTTCATTTTTCTTGTCCATCCCTTTGTTAGTAACTTGAGACTTCTCCCTCCCTAGTAGACAAGAGAGTAGGCCTTGGCTTCAAAAGGGTCTGAATTCAAGTCTACTCCTGACAAATTCTGTCTGTGGGACCCTGGACGTGTCCCTCTAGCAACCAAGAGTGCAAGTTGAAAGACTAGTGCTAATCTTTATTGGTGGAAGGGATTCCTCACTGCATGCTTGTTACAATGATGAAATTAAATTACTATGATGAAATCAGAGATCTGTTGGGGGGGGGAATCTCTAATATGTACTTTGTGTCTACATAAGATCTTTATTCTATATGTCAATGCAGCAAAACTGTTCTTGGATCCAGCTTCTATTGAATCAAAGGTCTATTTTTCCTCTTATTCTAATAATCTTCTGCTTCTAACTTAGATGTCCAAGTTCCTTTTTGACATCTTTCTCTCAAACTCAGAAACATTTCTTCACAGGAGAAACTTTTCTACTTTCTCGTTAACAATGAACCAGTTATACTTACTCTTTAAATAATGGCATGATAGCATCTGCATGCATTGATGGGTAATAAGACAGCAAGAAGGCAGAAGGATTCAACTAAAAGGTCCTAAGAGTCAACCAAATAATATTCTCCTTGGCACCTCAGGGAAAAGAAAGATCAATAGAAGGAGGGAGAAGAAGGACTAAATAAGAAAGATGAAGCAGTGATGCTAGTCTCCCTGAAGCAAGGGGAAATCTTGGAGAATGAACAAGGGTTTGGGTTATCAGGGAAGTAGAGAAAGCTCACCTGGACTAGGGAGAACAGTAAAATGGGATTAGGAATAGAAGAAAGCTCTGATCCAAGAGAATCGACTTGAAACAATAAAAATAGTCCATGCAACATTAACAATGATGGTTCACCTTCATAGAGCATGCAGGGACCCTGAGTTCCTGCATGATGAAAGTCCTTCATAGCTACCTCATACTCAGACTCACCATGCCACTCTCCATTATCTTTATCCAGGGTTATTTAGGTACATTTTTGCTTTACAAACCTTCTCTCTGCATTTTTTCCCACTTCTTGCTCTGGGAAACAGTGATCAAAATCAATACCACTGTTCCTAAAAGGAACGACAATCAATTTCACTGACTCCACTTGCCATCCCTGTGAATTCATAAATCAATATATGAATCACTATTTACATATATAACATGTAGATGTAATAAGTGTATGTATTGTGTAAAAAAATATATTTATACATGTTTAGAGAGGAAGAGAGAGACTTCTTTTAGATATGAGACTCTTTAGCACTAAAAGAACTGTTTTGTGTTTTTGTAATTGTGTCCTCAAATTTTAGCACAGTGCTTGTGTATATAGTAGTTTTAAAATGTTTTTTTAATTCATTAATTTATTCTTTACAATCTACAATATTATTTCTTTACTATAATCATTATTAGCTAGACAGATATAAAAGGAATCTCTGAGTAAGACATCTCTTCAACTGGAGAAAAATGAATCCTTTGTCTATTTTTTGTAATTATAAATGCTAGCATATATTCAACTTGTATTCAGATAAATCTTTCTGCCTATACTGCAAGCTCTTCTTGAAAGGGAAAATATATTAGGTATCAGCTAGGTGGTTCAGCAGATTGAGAGCCTAGTCTAGAGATGGGAAGTCCTGGCTTCAAATCTGGTCTCAAATCCTTTTTAGCTGTGTGACCCTGGGCAAGTCACTTAGCCCCCCCCCCCTTTGCCTAGCCCTTACCACTCTTCTATCTTAGAAGCCATAAACTGTAATAATTAAAATGGTTGTAGGCCATAAACTGTAAGAGTTAAAATGGTTGGTAGACACAAATTGTAGTGATTACAATAGTGGAAGACTTAAATTGTAGTAGATAAAAGAGTGGATGAGTAAGTTGTGACCGCAGAAAATATGTTTTCACTACAGTGTCTTGTTTTTAAATCAATGTGTAAGGTGGTCACCAGGGAAATATTCCCAATTATTCAAATATACCCAAGTCAGCTGGGTTTTATAGAGATTTTAATTAATACAATGAGGAATTAAAGAAAGAGAGAAAAAGGGAAATAATGAGAAAAGGATAGGCCAACCCAGGGCAGCCCTGGCCAACCCAGGCCTAAGCCCTTAAGAGAAAGATCAGTCAGTCCTTAAATCACTCACCACAAGATCTGTTCAAGCAAGGATTCTAGTGACACCAGGCCAGCATCATCTCAGCTGCCTCCATCAGCTCAATCCTCAATCTGAATGTCCCCTGAATGAATCTCAGCTCCTATTTAAAGGGCATTTTCTCCTATGTCACCTCCCCTAAGTTCTTCCATCTACCAATCCCAGTAGACATTTTTCAAAAGACAGATCATTCTTAGTCCACACCTAAGAAGGTGTAAATTTTTGAGTAATTCACACCAGGAAAGCTCTGAGTAAGTTTCTCAGCTCTTTGTTCCTTGTAAATTCACAAGCTGCTTGACCTTTATAGGTACTTATCTTAAGAACTTTTTGCCTTATTATAAGTATGGGTTTAAGTACTTTTCATTGTTCAGAAAAGAGTTTACAACTTTATCTTCCCCTAGGGCAGAACTAAGTAGGTGAAGTAGAGTTCTCACATTTCTGATCTAAGTAGAGTTCACTGCCCAAATGGGGAATGGTCTTAATCCAATCTTATGAAGTAGGGTCTGGGAATTTTTAAGGTTCACAATCCCCCCTGCATGATCATTGGGAGACTAGTCTCCCCATTGATCATTTAACATAATCATCTTGTAGTTCTAAATGCACTTCTAATTATAGATATATACAATATTCAATTTTCTAAGAGGAAATTAGAGTAGTGAGGGAGAAAATAGAAAGAAAGAAAGCAAAACCAATGTTTTGCTAGACGCATTGACAGAAAGCCAAATTAGGGGCAGTCCCTTTCATAAATGTATACATTTACAATAAATGTTCAATCAAAGTTCAGTTCAATCAACCATATCCAAAGTTCATTCTTGATCTTCTTGATGTAATGTAGGTTTTTCTGCATCTTTCTGCAACAATTCATTCTCTTGATTTAGGAGTTAGCAATCTTCTTCCTTGAAGATCTTTTCTCGAACAAAAATCAAAATCTTAAGTTTTTTATGTAAAAATACAATTTCAAACAAAAAATCAAAAATTCTTAGATTTTAAATTAAAATACAATCCTCCCTGAAATAGGTGTTAAAAACATGCAGTTCAACTTAGAATGCAATGTTGAGTTATGGGGGTATATGAGTCAATTATCAAAAGAATAGAAAAACAACCAAAAACATAAGGAAAAAAATTTCAAAATAGGCCTTTGTATAGGTCCACTTTAAAGTAATTTCTATCCCACAAGTCTGTAGGACAGAATGCAGCAATATTTCACTTATCCATTTTCAGCCAAGACTACAGGAAGTTGCCATAATATAAGAAAGAAAAAGAACTGGAATTCTATTTTGATAGGGAAGCTTCATTCCCTTGTATGAATTTTGACATTCTCCGGGATATAGGGAGCCAGCATAATAGTCAAATTTTATACTTGTATGAGTACTTCACAAAGAGTATAGATACAAGGAAGTCCTACAACTTAACATATGTCAAGCGTCGCAACCTCAAGTCTCACATTATTATTTCCTGTGTGCTTTTTTTGGCACTTTCAGGTTTAAGTCTGTACTCCTTGTTTTTATCCCATTTTCTGCAATCAGATACATAAACATTAATCATAATCTCATAACATTTTATCAATAAATGGCAGGTTCCCATAGTTTAAAGCTTTTGGGTATGCATTGATATTATAGCAAGAATATATATATATATATTAACTTGTATTACTGCAGAAAAAAATATTAATATTAATTATGTGTACCTTTAGTACAAAAATGAGAAAAATCAATTATTCTAATCAAAAGAAAAGCAATAATAAAAATTAAGGAAAAATTAGTAATTCAATGTGTTCTCAAAAAACAGCATCCATTTGTCTATGAATTAATATTTCCAATTCATGTGATAAGATACAGTCAATCAGTCTCAGCAGAAAATGCTTTCTTCACATGTGAGCAATGAATCCGAGTCCCTTTCTCCAACCTTTATAGATGTTGGAGTAGTTAACAATATTTGGAATGGTCCTTCCCATGAAGGTTGAGTTGCTCCAGTTCACTTGAAATTCTTAATATAAACTTTATCTCCTGGATTCAGGTCATGAAAAGAAAAGTCTAGTGGTCCGGCTTATAAAAGGTAAGGTGTTTTTTTTTAAATATATTATTCCATTTGGTATTTTTATGACTAGTCTCTGCTCCTACCACCACATCACTCAAATCATAAATTCACAAATTAATACCTGTAAAAAAGACATTTAAAGTTATCTTATCCAACCTCTCCACTTTGCTGATAAGGAAATTGAAGGCCAGGGCAGTTATTTGCCCAACGTCATACCAAAAATAAATGGTAGAGCCACAGTTCAAATCCCTGCCCTTTGATTACAAATGTAGCTCTATTTCTACTTCACTACCCTGTCAATATTCATCTCCAAGTCCATTCAAACCCCACCTGAAGGTCTAGCCTTGTGCCATGCTCTAGGATGAATGGAATCTTCAGGTAGCAAAAATACCATGAAATGGGGGGTGGGATGGGGAAAGAGCTAGTTGATGTGGGGATAGAGTGCCAAGCCTAGGATCAAAAATATTCCTATTCCCAAGTTCAAATTTGGTCTCAGATATGACTGGCTATGTGAGCCCGGGCAAGTCACTTCACTCTGTGTGCCTCAGTTTCCTCATCTGTAAAATGAGCTGGAGAAGGAAATAGCAAACTACTCCAGCATCCTTGCTAAGGAATCCCCAAATGAGGTTACAAATAGGCACAACTGAAAAGGACTGAACAACCACCACATGGATTTCTTGCCAGAGTGACTCAGCATTAACAATTTCCCCATAAGATATACTTTGTTCTTGTACCTCGAATATGAAAAATGGGCATTGATCCTTTCTCTTGTGACCAAAGCTCAATTAGTCACTGGATTCCCATGTCGAGTTTTTATTCAGGTATTTCACCCCCATTTTTTTTCAGGGTAAAGGCCTTCATTGTTCGGCAAGGATCTAGACCACTGCCCCTGACCCTCAGGCTCTCTGACTTGATCCTCAGATATTACTGGCAGGCAGCTAGGAGACCTGGTGAATAGGCTAGTGAATTCTAATCTAGCCTTAGATACTTCCTAATTGTGTGACTCTGAGCGAGTCACTTTACCTCTGTTTGTATTAATTTTCTCTTCTGTAAAATGGGGACTATAATTGCACCTACATGCCAAGATTATTGTGAGGATCAGATGAGATCATCATCAGGCACTTTAATAAAGTACCCAACACAAAGTAATCGCTATATATAAATGTTAGCTATCATCATAGACATTCCAGCCTACCAAATCTGATCCCTAAGTCAGCCTCCCTTGTAACTTGCACCGCTTGTTCTAGACTTACTATTTGAAGCTACATAGAATACTTCAATCATCTTCCAGATAGCAATCCTTTAAATAGGTGATGGTAGCTATTATATTCTGCAATTAGATATTTACTTTTCTTAATTGAACATCCCAAGTCAACCATTCCTCAGAGGACAGTTTTGAGTCATTTCACCATTAATATATTCATTCATTCAGGCGAGTTCACTAAAAACATTAGTTATTATCTGCTAGGTAACATGAGAAATGGGCAAAATACACAAGTCATGTTCCCTGAGCATGAGGAGCAAACCTTTGGGTTAGGTTTATGGCACCTACACAAATAACTGGAATATAAAATAAAATAAATCTGAGATGTGCAGAAAAGATGTGCAGACCAAGTCACATTGGGGACCCCAGTGAAAGGAAATCATTATTGATTTTTAAACACATATGTAGATGTTGATGTGTATACTTTTATTATTTACCCAATAATTCCACAATATTCTGACCATGGCCTGCTTAGCAATTACCTTCTCCTCCTCACAGTCTTCATATGGATGTAATTATTTAGAAAACAAAGAGATTTGACAAACTACTAGAGATAACATCAGTTTTGGCATTGGAATACAATTTGTCAAGATCAGTGGCTGCTGGATGCCTTCTACTTAGGATTCATACTTCCATGAAATTCAATGTCACCTTTCTCTAGGCCCTCTGATTGTATAAGTGTCCTGATTAAAATGTGATGTCCAGAACTGAATACAATATTTCAGATGTATTTACCAGGGGAGAGAACAGCACAACTATTGCCTATTATTTTCTGGACACTAAACATCAATTATTACAACTGAAAATTACATTAGTCTCTTTGGATGCCACCTCTCACTATAGTCTCCTTTGGATTTCACACTATTCACAGTAAATCATAGAATATTAGAGATATATAAGCCCTTTTTGATACAAAAAATAGGGCATAACTCCTATCTTTAAGGAATTTATAATCTAAATGAAAGTAGTAGACTAACATACATGAGCCAAAATAATTAAGTGATAAATTATGTAACAAATTTTAAAGTGAGTTAATTTTGTGAATTTAGAGATTCTCATATTGAATTATGTAGATTTTGAAGTGATGGAAATTGAATGGACTATTTAAATGTTTGTAATTTCTCATTTATTCCTAAGTAGGGACAAGAGGGTACAGCAATAGATGAAAATTAGCTATCTATTGCAATTTTAGTATTACAAATAGCTGGTGCCAACAGAAGACTTTATGATTGTCTGAGAGTGAACCTAAAATTAAAAGAGCAGATGAGTGAGTGCCCTCAAGAGACCTAGGTGGACTTGTCCTAAAATTGGATATAAAATGCTTGCTCAGGGCAAGAGGAGAATGATGTCCTGGAAGTCCCACTTCTGAGCATTATATTGTGATAGGGAAAGATAACACATAGAGAAGTGATGGTGAGAGAGGGAAACTTTGGTCTGGAAATTTATATGGCTAATTACTAAGGACATAGTGGCGTACATGCCACCCCTTCTGGAAGCAATGGTGGAGTTCATTTGATCTGGGTTCCAAAATGTTTATCTCTGAGTTTCACAAATTTTAAATGATAGCATATTTTTACCTTTTAAATTTATTAACAAACACAAATAGCAAAAAAAAGGTAATTAAAATTAAGTATGTGCATGTGTACACACAGATAAACATAAATACATTGTTGTTGTTAAGCCATTTAATCATATCTAACTCTTCATGACCCTACACACTTTGTCTATGAGGTTTTCTTGGCAAAATAATTAGAACCTCATTTCCTTTGCCAGTTTGTCCCCTTTTTTACAGAAAAGGAAGTGAAGCAAATAGGAATTAAATGATTTTCCCAGGGTCACACAGCTAGTGAGTGTGTGAGTCTAATTTTAAACTCAAATCTTCCTGATTACTGAATAAAAATTGGTGACTTTCCTTTAGAGCACAACATATCCAAATTTGGGATGAGCTTACCAAGGGTTCTTGACTTTTCTCATTGATCTGCTCTTCCAGTTTTAGATTTAGGGAAATCTCTGTGGAAGAAGAGTTTCTTTAGACTTCACTGATCAGACTACATCTAGAGCATTGTGTTCAATTCTGGGCATCAAAGTTTACAAAGGAAATAAGCTGTAGAGCATCCCTTAGAGTAGTACCTGAAGTCTTTATATGATGAAAATTGGGAGGAAATGAAGGTGTTTGACCTACACAAAAGAGAAACTTAAAGAGAGACATGATATATGCATTTGAAAGGCTGTCATGTGAAAAAGGAATTAGTCTTTCCCTTTTTTGTCCCAGAGGACAGAACCATGAGAAATGGATGGACATTGCAAAGAGGCATTTAGGTTTGAGGTCAATAAAAACTTCCTAACAATTAAATCAGGTCCAAAAGTGGAATCAGCTTCCACAGATGGTAGCATCCCTCTCACCTTTGTCCTTCTAGAAGAAGTTGGATGATCACTTAGCATATATATTATAATGGGGAATGCCTTTGGGGTTTGGTCCCCTCCAACTCCAAAATTCTGTGATTGTGGGATATACTGATTAATTGGGCCTGAATTTGGGAATCATTAAATGGATCATTTGGATAAGTAATTCAAATAGAGATTGATTTAAGCTGAAGGAAGAGTGACTAAGTAACAGGGCAGCCTTAGGAACCATGTGTCCAAGGGGAATGGAGGACAATGAGTAATAAGAGAAAAGTAACAAACAGGAAGATAGGCAAGAGTCATAGCCAGAAAGATAGTTGGCAGAATGTTTCCGTGAACAAGTGGTTGGGAGAATAATAATAGTTCATTTACATAGTCATAAATTTGAGTACTAGATAGAACAAGGGTTGTGATCTTCATTTTACAGCTGTTGAGAATTGTGTAACTTACCTATGGTCTGAGAGCTAGTAAGTGGCAGAGCTAGGTCTCAGACCCAAGTGTTATGATTTCATGTCCAGTCATGTCCATGCTCTTTTCATTACACTATGCTCAGTAAAAAACTTGTTCTGCTACTCCAAAAATGAAGAAACTTTCTTAGGTATTAGAATTAGACAAGAACCTGAAAGGTTGATAGATGGAACATTGTTTCCTCTACGTTCAAGGAAATTGAGAGAAAGAGAGTTTAGATCAAGAGCTGAACCAGAATACACTTAAGAAATGAAATCAAATTTGCTGGATAGCCAGAGAAAGAACTGATGCAGAAAGTAGATAGGAAAAAAAAAAGGATCCAGATGGGTAAAGAAAGAAAATTGCATAGTATATAATAACACTGTTACTCACAATCTTTAGGAGCCTAATGAAGGGGATGGGGATACTACTATATCCCGATTAAATCAGCTACAAAACATCACTTCTAGAAATGGGAGTTAAGTATGAGCATTACTACTAAAATTGTGAAACGGAAAGGCAAATCAGTTCCCCCACACCTTCACTGAGTCATTTGGAATTCAATAGAGGGCACAGAATATAGACATTAAGGGAACCTTAGAGATTTTATTTGACCTCTTAATGTTACAGACAAGGAAAGTGAAGGCAACTGAAGTCAAAAAACTGGGTCAAGTTTACACAAGTTAAAAATAGCAAATCCTAGACTGAAACCCAGATCTTCTGACTCCATCCAGTGCCCTATTCCCTTCAATAGAGGATGGATAGCTAAAACCATTTCCTCTCTGGGAGACATGTGACCATTAACTGCCTATACCACCTGCCTTTTACACTGAGTGCAAGTATAAGACAGGTAGTCCTATGGGGAGGAGAAAATTCATATGGATATGTGCTATATACATATGTAAACCCATATGAATGACTATATATGGAAATACAATAATTGGTCAAAGTGTAATCTTTGCATATGCCACCAGGTGGCTTTCCAGGAGCTTATTGCTCCAGGTCACTCATTAATTATTAATGGCGGAGTTGGTCCAACCTTCCAGGACACTGAAACAGTATAATCAAATATGTAAATGTGGGAAAAACCAAAGTATGTTCAAGGGACAGCAAGTAAATCAATTTGCCCAGAGTAAAAGATTTATGAAAGAAAGAACTCTATTATAAAATTGGAAAGAATAGGAATAGGTTATGGATTATATATACACAGAGAAATACATATACATGTCTTTATGTATATGTGATGTGTGTGTGTGTAGCAGCTACATAGCACAGTGGATAGAGTACTGACTTGGAATCGAAAGAACCTGAATTCAAATCCAGGCTCAGACACTAGCTCTGTGACTGAGCAACCTTAACCCTTATTTACCTTAGTTCCTCTTCTGTAAAATGAGCTAGAAAAAGAAATAGCAAATTACTCCAGTATCTTTGCCAAGAAAACCCCAAATGTTGTTAAGAAAAGTAGGACAAGACTGAAACGAGCAAACACCAATAATGTATATGTGCCACTGTGTACATATTTACATATATTTCAAAGATGAGTGAGTTATGAGGTACTGTTTTTGCTTGAAGGCAACTTGGTGCCTTTAAAGTGTCCAAGGTTTCCCTGTGATTGCTAATGCCTTCTGTTAGAGGCTTCTGCAAGCTTTGCTGGACATTAAAGTTTGGGGATATATAGACACACCTATCAGATTCCTTTTTTCCTTGGCCACTACCCCACTCAACATGCACCCTTATGTCATTACATATGCAATTCCACAAGGAACTTAGCCTTAACCTATTTTAGCATCCTTTTTCTGTGAGATAGACCTCTTCTTCATGGACTTGTCCCTGGGAATAGTCAACCCAATCTTACCTGGCTAAATGAGAGATTAAGTACTATATGTGCATATGAAGTACATTTAGATTGGAAAGGACCCTAGGTTTCACCCTCCTAGAATCTACTGTCCCAACCTCATTGCCTAGTATTTAAGGGTCTAGCCCTAAAGTAGACATTTTTTTCCTCCATCCTACCCAGTATTATTCCTTCCCTGAGCCTAAAAGCATGTAGACAGCTTAGTAGTTACCTCCATTATCTTTAAACTTTGCAGGTAATAGGTTGGCTGCTAAAGTCCCTTTCTTGGTCCTTGATTCCAAGCATGTGAAAGTTCCTTTGCTCTATGCTAAGGATCTCCTCCCTGATTTATGACAGATTACCTCAATTACGCTTTCACTCTTCTAAGAATTTCAAAGGTTCTGGCCTCTCAAGCACTCTATAATTTTCCTTCTTCATTTTCTTTTCTCTCTTCTTTTTTTCTCATTTGTGTTCATTCATTCAACAAGTTTCAAACCCATGTTATTGTACTATTGTCTAGCTCATATAGGATCATAGATTTGGAGCTGGAAGGGACTTGAGAAAACATCTTATCCAAAATCAAATGATGATAAAACTGAGGTCTAGAAAAGTTAAGAAAAGTTAGAAAAGTCACTGGGTCCTGATCAAAAGCTGTGACTCCCTTTTCTGCATGCTCTCTTGAGATTGGGTTAGCTGTGTCTTCACTCCACCCTGGAAAAAAGAGAGCTGACTGGGACTGGGAAGAGTGGGGTTGGAACCTCCCTCCCCCCATATTGTTTGGTTTTTTAGTTCTAAAATAAATGGGACCTGAAGAAGGATCATTAACTTTTAAGTGGCAGAGCTAGGATCTGAATCTACTGCTGGAACCAAATCTACCACTCTTTCTACTTTGCCATGGTGCCCATTTCATCTTTCCCACAATAATAACATGAGAGCCTTTATCAAAGGTTGTGCTGGAACTTAAGTAAGCCATATGTACAGAATATCCTTGATCTGTGAGTTCAAATATCTTGTCATAAAGGGAAAAATTAAGTTGGCTTTTCACAACCACTGCTTTGTTTCCTACTTGTTCACTAGCCATCTCTTCATTATATATTCTAGAATATCACCATTTGAAAAGTCAAGCTGAGTGACTTAAAATTTGAAGATTCCATTCTGTTCCTTTTTTGAAAGTCAGGATTATGTTTGAGCTTTTCTAGTTCTCTTATATCATTCCAATTTTCCACAGTCATTCAAAACTCATTGACAGTGACTAATCAGTCAAGTCTGTCATTTCTTCTATCCTAAATTAAAGGATTTAATTCAAAGGAGCCAGTTAATATGAAAACATATAGGTCACATAGATAGGTGTTGTGGTGTTCTCTAATTATGTTGGAAGTCCATTTTCTATTACCCATTTTTATTTTTTCAAGTCCAAAAGCCATTCTTTCTCTAGAGAAAAAAAAATATATTAAAAATAAAAATTGGACAGTTCTGCCTTCTTCTCTTTTATCAGCTCACCTCATCCTACACATGCTTGTTACCTTTTTTCATCTTACTCTTTTTCCCAACATATGGTCTTTTCCCCAATGGAAAGGGCATGAAATAAGTCAGAAAATCTAGGATCTAGCCCTGACTTTTCTATTATCACAAAATGTCAACATACGCCATTCTTATTCCCCAAAATACGCTTTCATTGCCACTAGGTGGTACTAGATTCACATGGCCCAAATGAAGATGGCATTCAACTCTGGGTCAAAATGGTTATAATGTGATAAACTTCTCCTCCAAAACATAATTCCCAAATTCTTTTTTTAATTAAATTTTTATTTACTTTATTATGAAATATTATTTCTGTACTAGAATTGAAGTGTTAAAATAAGCATCAGGATAAGAGATATCTATGATAGAAATCTCACATAAAATTACACATTATCCCTTATTATCTTAAACTGTATGCTTCGGTCATTTGCTAATCCTCTGTTCAAACCCTAGAATTATTAAAAAGCTTCTTTTTCCAATTCAAATTCATTCTCAACTTAAAATTTACCTGTGTGATTACTTTGGTCAGACGCTCCTTCATTACTCACATGTTCTTCCCCACCTATTGATCTTTTGGACCTTTGTACTGGATATTTAATCCGAAGAGGATTTTCAAGTATTTGAAACTTTCAAAAAGAGAAGGATTATATTTCTTCTATTTTGCCAAAAAGCACAGAATCAGGAACTCTGGGCAGAAGTTGCATTTAAAAGAAATTTAGATTTGCTGGTCGGAAAATTTTACTATGAATTAAAGATTCCTCAAATGGAATTGGATGCCTCTGGATGTGTTGGGTCATCCTTCCTTAGGAGTCTTCAAACAAACAAATCAGAAGGTATATATAGCGGGTACTTCTTTTGTAGATGTACTAAGGACATTTCCATCCAGTTCTGTGTTCTGTGATTCCAAGCATGTTTTTATGAAAACTAAGATATCCTTGAGGCAGAAGAGAGGAGATGGTGAATTTCAGACATAAGGAACCATTTTGCAAAAATGGAAGATGGATTGTCACAAACAGTTGGTTTGACTAAATGCAGACTAAATGAAAAATAATATAAATTACAATTGAATAGATTAGATTGTGTAGAGTTTTAAATGTCAGGCTAAGGATTTTATGTTTTATCCTTAATACATGGAGATCATTTAGAAAAGTCTTTATCTACACAAGAGGAGATATGGATCTGAACTATAAAACTATTTTTAAAAAGTTATATGAATAGAGAGAAGGAGACATTTGAGTGATATTGAGACAAAACTAATAAATTGTGATCACCAATTGTAAACAGAAGTTAAGGGAAAGGGAAAAGTAAAAAATGAAATGAAGGTAGCAAATCCAGTCGATTAGATTGTGAAACCATTAAATGAAATAGAGAGGTTTGGAGAAAATATAGGTTTGGGGGAAAGGATAGTAAATTCAATTTCAAACATGTTTGTTTTGAGAAGTCTATGAGATATCCAAGTAGAGATATCCAGTAGAGAGTTGATTACTTGGGTCTAGGGCTCAAGAAATAATTTAAGGCTGAATATACAAATTACTAGACTAGAATTCAGGCTACTTGGGTTACAGGCTTTTCCTTATTTCTGATCTCATCTAAAGGACAGCTAGGTGGCACAGTAAATAGAGTGGCAGGCCTGTAGTCAAGAAGACTTCACTTCATGAGTTCAAATCTGGCTACAGATACTCATTAGCTGCGTGACTCTGGTCAAGTCACTTAACCCTATTTGCCTCAATTGCTAAAAAGAGCTTGAGAAGAAAATGGCCAACCACTCCAATATCTTTGCCAAGAAAACCTCAAACAGGAGTCATAAAGAGTCAGGTCTGAGTGAAACAACTGAACAATAAGAATCTCATCTAAGACACTTGCACTCACTAGATCTCCTTTTCTTCATCTGTATGCATAAAAGCTAGCACTTGCATATCACTTTAAATTTTACAAAGTATTTTACAAATATTACTTTATTGGATATTCACTTCAATCCTGGGAAGTAGATGATATAATATTCCCATTTTACAGATTAGGAAACTAAGGCAGACTTGCCCAGGGTCATACAGCTACTAAGTATCTGAAGTGAAATTTGAATTCCTGTTTTCCTGACTCCAGGTCCAATATCATTCTTTATGCCATCAAAACTTGAGGAAACCGAAGTGTCTCTTCCACATTTAAATTTCTGTATCATAGAATTGTATACCCACAATAGCCCACTATTGTTGAGGTTCTTTCTAAGATACCCAGGGAAGGAGTATTTGATGGATAAAACTTTTATTGTATATAAATCTCATTTAACACTCCACCAAGGAATTATGTCTGTGGGTCTTTGTTGAGATGATGAGGCAATGACTTTTCAAGAAGAGAATTTAAAAAATTTCCTTAAGACTGGAAAAAGAACATCACAGAAGTTCACGTTGACAATACAAAGATGTCATATGTAACAATAATTTCTGTTTCCTAACAATGAAAATTCCATTGAGTTGTGGAAACCAGGGATGTTTAAAATAGACAATGAGCATCATAAAGAGAAATAAAGACTAAGAATTCCGTACAGTCTATCCAGGATGTGCCTCATTTAATGAGGTGATGTTGGAAGAATAGAAATTGGGGAGGGAAAGCTGAGACTGCCTTTTTTAAAAATCCCTGCTCCTCTTCCTCCTCAATGAAACCTTCCCCAATCCACTGTCAGGGATGAACCTTCCCCAGGATCTTCAATAGCATTTTCTTTTATACCACACAATGCAGATATTGAATAATTCTAGAACAAGTTTTCCATCTTCAACTTCCAGCAGAATCTCTCCATGTGGATTTTCTGCCAGAACCTTGAACTCAACATTTCAAAAAAAATCTCATTACCCCGCTAAAAAATATTTGGCTTTCTTTTTCATCTCTCTATTTTGGTTGATGATGCCTTCATTCTTCCAATCACCTACTCTAAAAACTTTGTCACTTTCTTTGTCTCTTCTATCTCCTCACCCTTTTTACATGTTCATTTATTTATTCTGCCTCCAGTTTTTCTTTCCCTGGTATCCTCCTCTATACTTACCAGTCAGCTTAATCAGAACTTCATCATTTCTCATCAGCTCATAGTATAAGAGAATTTTAGACCTGGAAGGAACACTTCACAGAGGACAGACTTAATGGGTATATATACTTCTCATCTCTCATTTCTTCTATTCAACCTTCTCATTTGTCAAAATAAAATTCCTAAGATGCAAATAGGACCATGTCACTTCCTTACTCTAAGACCTTCAATGGATCCCTATTGCCAGAGAAATGAAATAGAAACCCCTTAAGTTGATATCTGATTCCATGGCAACCCAATTTGGCTAGAGCTTAGAGTATATGGAAGAGATTAATATGACAAAACTAGAAAGGTTGGGTGGCACCAAATTTTGGTGGTAGATCTTTGGTACCAAGCTAAGTAAGAAGTCTAAAAATTGTTTTTGGACCTGGAGTTTCTAAATTACTGAAATCTCAGTTTGAGAGATGTTTACATAAATGACTCAGAGTGAAGCCCTGCTGGAAGGAAGATAAGCTCAGGATGATACATTAGGCCTATCCAAAAGACTAGGTGCCTCCTTTAGGTCCCCCAGTCAAACCCAGCAGGATTGGGAAGGAGGAGGTACCCCTGTGTGACTCATCCTTCTCTTTCCTCCTCCCACTTTCCTAACTACCCCACCCACCCCATCCCTCTTACTTTTAGTTCTCCAGATTTGGTGTTCTTGAGCCACATTTCTCTCCCTATAAGCCTTCAACTAAATTTCCAGGATAGAAATGTGAGTTCTCTCTCTTTAATGGAAGCAAATTTTCTGTCCCACCAAGAAGATAAGCAAAGGGTGAGGGTGGGGAGATGCTAGATAGAAACAAGAAGGTGTTATGCCTGTCATTGTTGTTTGAAGGGTTTTCTTACAGAAGAAGAATTGGGCTCATTCAGCTTGACATTAGAAGGCAAAGTCAAGACCACTGAATGAAAGGTACGGGGAAGCTGATTAAAGCTTGATGTAAGAATGGATTCTGTACCAACTAGGGTTGTACAATAATGGACCTGACTGGCAGTGTCTTGTCCCTAGAGACATTCAAGAAGAGGCTGGCTGGGCTCTGTTAAAGACACTATAGAGGTGATTCACAGTCCTGCCTCTAATATCGTATGATTCTGTCATGTTCTTTGCATGGAAGTGCATAATGCCAGATACCCAATGGTAGCAAGGTGCATGTCCAAGGGATCTGGAATGGGATGTTTGTGTACATATGAATAGTGTGTGTGTGTGTATGTGTGTGTGTGTGTGTGTGTGTGTGTGTGTCAAAGAGGAGGAAACAGTTCCAGAGGCAGAGGCTAGGGATTGATCTCTTGGTCGTTTTGTATTTTTCCTCCCTACAACTCTATTTCTTAATTCTCTTCATCTCTCTGCTGCCCACTTAAACATTTAATCATCTCAGAGTTTTCAGTCAAGATTCAGATGTACTTTTTTTTCAATAGCAATAAGGTGATTGTAGAATGTATGCTAAGCCCAAGGTCACATAGCTGGTTAGAGGCAGGGACAGGAATAAAACATGAATCCATGTCCTATTCTTCTTCCACAATTCTGTTGAGTCAACAAAGCTGATGATTCAGACAATATTTAAGCAGAACCTACTGAGTGAAGAGCGCCATACTAGATGCCGGCAGAGACATAAAATGCAGATAAGGCAGTCTCTGACTATAGATCCAATGGAACATCAGTCTAATTTATGTCGATTCTATCAGCCAGGTTACCTTGTTCTCCCCTCCACTCTCTGTGGTTAACTGACCATGAGATCCCTATGCTTTCCATCCTGTCAGCTGCCTCAATTCTCATGCAAAGAAAATAGGATATTAGAACACAAGGGAATTATCTTTTATTTTCCTAGTATATAAGACAGATATACAGCCTAAATAATACTTCAATTTGAAATAGTTGAGTGACAAAATGCCAAGGACAATCATTAAGAGTTCAAAGGTATTTTTGTGCCATTTCCTCTAGAAAATCAGTCATAGAAATCTGTCCTTGGTTCTATGAGGTTTAAGATTTTTATCAGTAACTTGGATTAAGACAGAGATGAGACAAATAGCTAATACACTGGAAAACAGAATTAGAACCCCCAAAAGTAACCATTATCTAGAATGTCAGACTGAAATTAATAAGATGAAATGGAATAAGAATTATTCAAAAATCTTACATGGCAGCTGAAAAAGAAAAAAAATTCATGAGTACAGTATTAGAAAGTACAATTTGTATATAAGTGATTTAAGGGATGTAGGCTTAATATGAGTCATTCATTTGATATGGCAGCCAAAAAAAGCTGATAAGATCGTGGGTAGCATTGAGAAGAGAGCAGTTCTAATATCTATCCCAAACAGTGGAGTCTATAGTTACACTGCCTCATACCATAATCAGATCATATCTAGGGCATTGTGTTCCATTCTGCATATGCCACCTTTTAGAAAGAACATGAACAATAAATTGGTGAAAATTCATTAGAGGCCAAACAGTACACCATAAGAGCATCAGTTGAAAGAACTGATGTTTATATTTGTTTAACATGGAGAAGAGCATATTCAAAGGGAACATCATAGCAATCTTTAAGTATCTGAAGGGGCTCTCATAAAAAATAAGCATGTTTTACTTGGGTCAAGGACCAAGACTAAGAGCAATGGGGAGAAACTTCAAAGAGATAAGTTTCAGAATGATGTACATGGAAGTTAAGTATTGGGAATATCCCAAAGGGAAAGAGAAGTGATGGGTTCATTATCAATATTCATGCACAAACTGCATGAGACATATTGTCAAGGGAATGTGTATAGAAGTTTGAGTTGGACTTACTTGCTTCTATGATACATTTTAATTCTGAGATTATTCTATAAAACTCTAGAACTGCTTTCACACTGTTTCAAGGCATACATATCTGTAGTTTCATCCATATCAATACCATGTCAATACATATATTCAGAAGTGTGAGTGGAATGACTGATGGCAGATATTTGTCACTGTCCCATTCCTTCCTCCTTTCTGCTCAACACTGCTCTGTCCTGATTAAATTCATATGAAGATGAAGATTAATAATGAAAATAAGGCAAAAGAGGAGGAAAAAGAACACAAAACGAGTCTTCTTAGAGAGAGGAGAACTAGGAAAGCATAGTGGTATCATAGTTAAGGAGCCAAAAAGAGTAGATTTTTTTTTCTCTAAGAGAGGGGCTGTCAACTTCACTAAATGATGAAGAAAAGTCAAAGAGAGAAAGAATACTGAAATAATTATTATGGGATCATTTATAACCTTGGAGGCTATAGTTTCCCTAGGGATAGAATAAAGTACAAAGGGAATAGTCAGGTTATAGTGAAGAGTTAAGAAGAAAAAGGATGGAAATTAAGTAAAAAGAAATATATATATATACACACACACACACACACACAAATCAGCTATGTCCTAGGGGGGACTGACTGCTTATCTTGAGTCAGAGATCAGAGATATAGGACTGGAAAAAAATTCATAGGCCATTTAGTGAACCCCCTCATTTTATAGATGAAAAAACTGAAGCCCAAGGAGATTACATTCCTTGGGCAAAATCAAATAGTTAAAAACCATTAGAGATGGGATTTGAACCCCAGATCTTTTAATTCTAGAATTGGTGCTCTTTCCACTTTTTTTATTTTGATATTTAATTCTTGGTCCTGATTCACAAACTAGCTTCTTATATCAACTGTTCAGATGTCTAGAATTATTCTAGGTTTGTGACGGAGGTAACCCGATCAAGAACTTTTAGGTTTCCCTGATCTTAGGACCCTGGCATCCTCCTTTCAACTCCTATCACCACCCCATACAGGTAGCAAGCAATGGATGTGATATTTTAAAATGGAATCTCTAACTCAAAATCCAATTTAAGTTCAGGTTCTAACATCTATGTCATTCTTCTCATGCATCACCCAACTGAATCTTTACTTCTCTCCCAATAAATACCAGGTGAAAGAGCCATGGTGATTAATATCTAAAATGATTCTGAGGTTCTGGTGAAAAGGTTGAATACCTAGGAGCTCCCAAGTGACCTCATCCCTTCTATATTCCTGATTATTAATGAAAATTCCTTCCCAGTGCTAGTGAATGAAAATTATAATGTCTTCCTGCTGCTTCCCACTATGGTCAGGACCATGTGAAGGCTACCTTCAAGATGTCAAATTGGTTTCTACTTTCTGCAATGCAATAGGATGGCTCCATCAGGCTGAAAATTAGACCGTTGGGATATACAGTCAGGGACACCTCATTCTAAGTCCAGGAAGGAAGGAAAACATTTATTAAGGGACTACACTTTACTAGACATTGTCTTAAGCATCTACAAATATTATCTCACTTGATTTTTACAACAGTCACTTTGGTGGCTAAGTGGAAGATAGACAGGAATGGACAGACTTTTAGTAGGGAAATCCAACAACAGGTTATCGTAACAGCCCGAGTGCGAAGGTTCAAGCCTACTACAGGGTTGCAAATGTCAGAGGAGAAAAGAGGGTGCTTGCAAGAGATGATCAGGTAAAATAAATAGGCCATGGAATTAAATTGGATGGGGGATAATGTTTCATAAGCTGACCTGCAAACTTAAGAAGCCAAGGCTTGTTTTTCTGACTGGGTGGGATGACACAGACGATTGATGAATTGGAGACGAACTCAGTGCTCAAACCTTTGTGCTTAAGCATCACTAAGTTGTTCTACTTTGCACAGAACTTGTGTTCATTATATAGCTTCAGTGAGTACATGCTTTTTTTGGCACATAATCATTTTTCAACATACATGATCTTCTACAGATAATTGGATGTGTCACATATTAACAAATCACTTAATCAACAGCCTGTGATCATTTACCATGTTGCTACAACAGAGATATTCATGATAGAGATGAATGACATAGACAGGGTGATATGGAGGTTAGTTCCCCCTGACCTTTGGGATAACCAGCTAGGAAAATCATTGTTACTCTGATCAGCTTTCACAATCAGTCACAATAACTTAGGAGATGGGTAACAAAACATTCCGTAGGTAGGTACGGCAGACCAGAATTAGGAATTTTCCTCAATTTCCAAATTACATTTTTCTTGTGTCATATCAAAGTATCTTGACGATGTTGCCTGGTTATTGTCCACAAAAGGATTTAATGGAGTATATCAGTAGCTTGTGCTTTGGAGGAGTGATTGCTGTGGTGCTTGTGTGTTTGGCTAACAGATGGGTGTGGGGCCTCTTAATGTACTTCTGCTGAGAAAGAAAGGAGGGGATAATAGGTAATGATCTTTGGGTATATGTGAGTATATATGTGAATATAATTTAGAGAGTAATAATCTGAGGGGATTAAAGTGGGACATATGTGTGTTAACCCCATAAGTATTTGCTCTCATATTATTTCTCCTGTAGTAGAGAGAGAACAATAATCATAACAACTCCATTAGTAAGGGAAGTTAGTGGGAGAAGTCACATAGAGGGGGATGAGTGGGTGCCTCATCTTTTTCTGTTTTGCAGCCTTCATTTCCCAAACTGCGACTCTATCAGACAGTGGGAGTATGATGGTTCTCCACAATGGTGAAAGAATGAGAAGCTGAAGATGACACCTAGGTTGAAAGCTTAGGAAGCTGGAAGTATGGTGGCATTCTTTACAGCAATAGAAAAGTTTGGAAGGGGGGAAGGTTTGGGAAAAGAGTAAAGGGGGAAGAAAAGGGAATAAGGATTTGTATAATGCCTTCTGTATGTCAGGAATTATACTAAATGGTGTTACAAATATTTGATCCTCAGAACAACTCTGCGAGATAGATATTATTCTCATTTTATAGTTGAAGAAACAGAAGTTCTCAGGTCACACAAGTAGTAAGTGTCTGAAGATAGAGTTGAACTCAGATCTTTCTGATTCCAAATTCAGCTCTCTATGTAAGCATTACTAGCTACCTCTGAGATAATAAGTTCACTTTTGGACATTAGTTTAAGTTGTGTATAAAACATCCTGTTTGAGATGTACTGGGAAAATCACAACTAGAGGGCTGCAGAGAGTTTCAGGATACATAAACAGATCTTGGAGTCATTAGCAGAAGGGTGATCATTGAATCCATGGAAGTTAAGGAGATCTCCAAGTGACATAGTATAGAAGGAGAAGAGAAAAGTGCCCAAGACAGAGACTCATAATTAGCAACCATGATCTAGATGAAGATTTAGTAAAGGAGATTGAGAAGCAGCTATCAGATAGGGAGAACCCAGAGAGAACCATGAAAACCTAGAGAAGAGAGTATCAAGGAGGAGGGTGGTAGACAGTATTAAAGGCTGCAGAAGTAAATATAATTGTTGTTTTAAGCCCTGAATTTCTGTCTTAGAATCATTACTATGTATTGGTTCTGAGGCAGAAGAATGGTTAGGGCTAGGCAATGAGGGTTAAATGACTTGCCTAGGGTCACACAGCTAAAAGGTGTCTAAGGCCAGATTTGAACCCAAGACCTCCTATCTCCAGAGAATTGGCTGTCTATCCATTGAGCCACCTAGCTGCCCCCAACATAAGTGTTAATTATAATTCCCAATTTATATTAGAAGAAACTGAAGTACACGGAGGTCAAGCGACTTGCTATTCTGTTTCTGAAGCCAAATATGAATTCAAATCTTCCTAACTCCAAGCCTAGCCTAGAGACCCACAGCCATCCACCAAACTATCTACTTTATTACTGCTTCTCACTATAAGGAAAGATCTATTCTAGTTGGTAAAGTGGGACAGTGCTTGGGAGGGACCTAGTCAGTAATTTCTCCCATCAGCATAACTTGAAAAGATGACTACAACTTCCCAGGGAAGCAGGTAAATATTCAGTCCTTTGCTTTTAATTTAAGCTACATTAACTGATTAAAATAATAAAATTAATGGTTTTTTATAAATTTAAAATTTCAATGTATATGCTATGTCAGTGTTGATTAAATTTAATTTTCAAAAAATTTTTAAATTTAAATTTTTTAAATTAAAAAATTAAAATTAATATTTCATAGTATTTTTACTCTGGGGAAGAAGGGACAAATATCCACCAAGACCTTTCAGAAAATCCTTCTGAGGAAGCAGCATGGTAGAATGAAAAGCCATGAAATTTGAAGGCAGAAAACCTGAGTTTCATATCCTGGCTCTACCACTTAACGACTTCTGCACCCTTGGGCAAATCACTTCTCTCTGTCCAAGACTTAATTTCTTCATTCTTAAATCTGAAGAGCTAAGACGACTATAGTGCTTTCAGGTTTGCAGAACACCTTACAAATCTTGTCTCATTTTCTCCTCCTTACAACAACCCCTGACAGAGGGGAAGATGCTTCATTAATCTCGGTTTTACAGATGAGGACACTGATGGTAGGGGTAACTAAGTGATTGCCACAGAGCACAGATCTAGTGTCTGAAAGTATTTCCTAACTCCTGAGACACCCAGAGGTCTATTTACCACCTATATGTACTGTTCCCTTTACAGGGTTGTTGTGAAGAAAATACTGGATTGACAAAGTCCTAAACTGCTATTAATTTTTATTTAAAACTAATTTAATTATTATAAAAATAATAAAATTAATTAAAATTAAAATTAATACAATAATTGATATGAATGTTTTTAATAAGTTATAGAAGGGCAGCTAAGGGAGCCCAATGGATTGAGAGCCTGGCCCAGATGATGGGAGATCCTGGGTTCAAGTTTGATCTTGGACACTTCCTAGCTGTGTGGCCCTGGGCAAGTCACTTTCTCCCCGTTGCACAGCTCTTACCACTCTTCTGCCTTGTAACCAATATACAGTATTGATTCTAAGGTAGAAGGTAAGGGTTAAAAAAAAAGAGGGTTTGGAGAATCCTCTGAGTTTATTAGAAAACTCCATGAACCTCACATTTAATTTTATCTACTCTATTGTTAAACTAGGAAGTCCAAATTATTTTTCAGTTCTGTATTTCATCACTACCACCCTCCCTCCCCCACCAAAAAATAAAAATAAAATAACAATTCATAGCCTTTTTACTTTTTTCATTAGGATTGTTTGGGACTGTATACTCAGAATTTCATCTTTTAGGATTTTCTCCTCCTTGTGAACCCTCTTAAAATTCCTGGCCATAGAATCATACCTAATTTTTTAAAATTCTTCTTTCCTAAACATCTAGTATACAATCTAAACCACTAACAACCTATTTTCTTAATAACCCTTACCTTCCATCTGAAAATCAACATTGTATGTTGGTTCTAAGACAAGAACAGTAAGGACCAGGTGATGGGAATTAAGCCCAGGGTCACACAGCTAAAAATTATCTGAGGGCAGATTTGAACCCAGGACCTTTTGTCTCCAGGTCTGATTCTCTATGCACTGAGCCACCTTGCTGCTCCAGATCTCCTTACTTATACCTCAGGTTTCCTTTAAGATTCAGTTCAAATCCTACCTTCTTCAGGAGGCTTTTCCTAGGTCTCTTTTCCCTCTCCCAACCCCAGAGCCTTTCCTTCCACTCCAATGCCTTCTCTGTTCTCTCTTTGTCATTCAAAAACTTTTGACAACCTGCTCCCTTCCTACCTTTCTAGTCTTCTTACATCTTATTCCTCCCCACAATTTAATGAAACTGGACTTCTTGGTGTTCCTCATTCAAGATATTTCATCTCTAGACTGGCAATTTTCACTAGCTGTCCCCCAAGTCTAGAATACTCCCCCCTCTTCATCTCCACTCCATGGCTTCTTTCAAATTCTAGTTTGCATTCCATATTCTACATGTAGTCTTTCCCCATTAAGCTAATGCTTTCTTTCTCTTAATTATCTCCAAATTATTCTGAATATATTTTGTTTGTACAAAATTGTTTTCATGTTGCCTCTTTTCACCCCCCCCCCCATTAGTTTAGGTGCTTCCTGAGAGAAGAGAATATCTTTTACCTATCTTTATATCCCCTCTACTTACTACAGTGCCTGGCACATAGTAGGAACTTAATAGATCCATATTGACTGGCTATCTAGAAAGGAAGTACAGAATAGCATTTTACCTTCTTTGTAGATTTTTCTACCTTCTGGAAGATAAAAAAAAATTATCTGGAAAGCAAGGCAAGGATGTTATAACACTATATTTAACAAACTTAAACTTCTAGCAGATGGCAGAATTCTTGAAGTCCCTTTTTACTTATATCTTAAGCAAAATTTGTAATTTTGCAAATCTCTGTATAAATTGTCTTCCAGAATCACTCTACAAAATTTGTAATCTGCATTAAAAATCATCACCCACATAGTTTCACACAAATATCTTGTTAGTTTATGTTTCCTTTAATTCTAACCCAAATGTTCTTTGCCCTGGTTTTTCTTGTTTGTTTGCTTGGTTCTAGTTCTGTGATCTAGGGCCAAAAAGAAAAATCCCTCAACCTTGTGATGATTAAAAATAAAGTGATCCATCTTCATTCTGTAACATGTGACATAGCCAAGTCTCAATGATATCTCAAGTTAATTTTGTTATCCATCCTCCATATCTACTTGGTATTTAGGCTCCTTTTTCATGTATAGGTTTCAACAAGTATCTCTCTTCTTTCATTAGAGAATTACCATATATCACAGTACCTTCTTTATTATTTGTTTTATCAATTAGTCATTCAATAAAAATGTATTAAGTGCCTACTATGTGCCAGACACTATAACTATACTAAGTGCCTGGGCTACAAAGAAAGGTAAGACAGTCCCTGTTATAAGGCACTTGCAATCCAATGGGGAGGGAGAGACAACATGCTATAACTATATATAATCTATATACTGGAAATAATCTACAGAGGCAATAAGGTAAAGTAGAAAGAGGACTGATCTTGAAGTTAAAATCCTCTAGTTGGAGTCCCTGCTTTATCTACTGTTCACGATTTGTGTAGTCATGAGTAAGGCACGTTAATTTCTGAACCTGTTTTCTCATCTATAATGGATGATCTCCTGGCTATAAGAAGCTAATGAGATAATGTCCTTGGAAGTCCTCCTAACCTCCTCCTGAGGTCTTTTGAGAGCATAATCTATGGTTACTGGCAGCTAAGCAGTGCAGTGGTCAGAGCACTGGACTTCAAATCAGAAAAGCATGAGTCCAAATCCATCCTCAGGCCCTTCCTTGGACAAGCTAATTAACCTTTATCTGTCTCAATTTCTGCATTTGTAAAATAGGGAAATAATTGTAGCTATCTCTTAGAGTTGTTATGAAGATAAAAGAAAATATTAGTAAACTGCTTTGCAAACCTTAAAGTGACATATAATTGCTAGCTATTATTATTAATGCTCTCCAAAATATCTAACACTATAATTTTACATGGCCTCTCTTCTCTCCTCAAAACTTAGGCAGACCCAGTATCACTTATCTCATTTTGTGTTCTTTTTTGATAAAAATAAATTTGTGTTGGGTTTTGGCGGGGGGGTTGTTTTTGCATCACTTACATTTCCCATTGTAGCTCTCCCCCCCATAGAGCTATCCCTTATAATAAATAAAAAAGTAGTGGAGGGACTTCTTCAAAACAAACCAACAGATAATAAATAGTGCTGTTACCATGTATAATGTTCTGCTGTATTTTAAAAAACCCACAAATAATGTTCTATTGGCTCTGCTCACTTCACCCTGCATTAGTTTCTGTAGGTCTTTCCAAAATCCTCTTTATCATTTCTTATAGCACAATAGTATTCCATTACAATAATGGAGTCTGAATGCAGACTGAAATATACTGTATTTCGCTTTTTCCTTCACTTTTTTATTTGAGTTCTTTCCCACAAAATTACTAAATATGGAAAAATATTTTACATTTTCTCATATGTAAAATCTATATTGGAATGCTTACTATCTCATGGAGTAGAAAGGGAAGGGGAGAATTTGACTAATTTTTTTAAGGTTAAATTTTTATTTGTAATTAAGGGGAAGCAATAAAATATTATTAAAAAATGTAAAACCCCAACATGTCAACAGTATAATATCATATACGGGGTACCATACCCCTAATCCCATACTCTGTAATGAAACATGGAAAGGTATTTTCAAATGTCTTTTTTGTATCTAAACTTGTTTATTATAATTTCCAAGTGTTCATTTTCACGTGTTTTGTGGTAGCTGTTCATTCCATGTACATTGTTGCATATTTGATGTTCTTGGTTCTCCTTACTTCACTTTGCATCAGTTCATTTAAGTCTGCTTCTTTGGATTCATCATTTCTTCTGGTGCAGTAATATTCCATTATATTCAAATGTTCCACAATTTGCATGATCATTGGCAGATTGATGACTATCAATTCTTTCTAATTCTTTGCTCCAAAGGAGCTATGTTATGGTCTATAGAGAGTCCTTTTTTTGTCATTGAGCTCCTTCGGGCATATATGTCTAGTAATGTAATCTCCAAATCAAAGAGTAAGGATGTTTGAGACTTTGCAAAATTGTAAATTGCTTCCAACACCCCAGACAATAGAAAGTAAGTTGTTCTTATCATCTGGGTACTGAAAGCAGATTTACAGTGTCACAAGTTGGCTGACAATAAGCAGACTTCAGAACAATCAAATTATTTGCCACTTCCTCCAGAGAACCTTATCTGTAAAACCCAAGGTCTGTTGGATGGAGTCTCTAGTTGTCCTGTTCCAAATCAAAATAGATTAAGTAAACCTTAAAAATTCCAATGGTATCTCCCTGGGTTCTTATCTGTTTTGAGGAAAACATTTCCAAGATACCAGGATTACTTGCTAAACAAATTTGACAAGATAACTTTCTCTAAAGAACAAGAAGTGAGAAATGCAATTAACACCTAGGCTGAATGACTTTCTATTACTAATATTTAAGTAGATGCCTAATGTCCTTTGATGGCCTAAGAAGGCTCCTAATGCTTATATGATAATGCTTTAATAATTTATGATTTTTATGGTCATGAATAATGTGCAATGTGTCATGTGGAAACCACTCAGAAACACAGAAAACTGATTCATAAATCTAGAATTGAAATAAAACTCAAAGGTCAACTAATTCAACCCTCACCCTTTCTAGGTGAGGAAATGGAGGCATGAGTTTTAAGCATCAGAGGCAGTATTTGAACCCAGATCCCTTGACAGTGAAGTCATTATCCCTACTATGCCCTACCGTAGGACTTAGTTGCCTGAGGGGATTTGCCTCAGGATTAGCAGGCTAATAAGTGGTATCTTTCAATCATTGAGCCCATACTCTGGCCTTTCTCTCTCAATAGCATGTATCAAAGATGGGGTCTTGCTGCCATCAATCAAGAATACATGGTTAAGGAGGGCAGCTGGTTGGCTCAGTGAATTGAGAGCCAGGCCCAGAGATAGGAGGTCCTGGGTTCAAAACTTGCCTCAGAAACTTCCTAGCTGTGTGACCCTGAGAAAGTCACTTAACCTCCATTGCCTAACTCTTACTACTCTGCTGCCTTAGAAACAATACACAGTATTGATTCTAAGATGGAAGGTGAGGGTTTAAAAACAAAAAGAATACATGGTTAAGGCATTCCGGAGCTAAGATGGTAGAGAAAATGATTCTCCACTCCCTTGATCCCTTCACTCATACATACAAAAAGAAAATAAAACGCCTCAACACAAAGGAAAGCTGGAAGAACCTGTCTCATTAGGGTAAGAGGAGAGAGTGGCCCAGGCAGCACAGCATCTGCAAGGACTACCAGAATTTGGAGCAGCTGAACATGCTGCAACTCTGCTAGAGGCAACAAAGCTAGAGAATGGGAACGAACTGAGCACAAGCCACTGTACACAGACATAGAAAGCAGGGGATCTACGAACTTTCACTTGGCAGTAGAGTCCTGAGGCAATAAGGGAGAAATGAAACTGCAGGAACCTGCTCACTTCCACATGGCAGCGGAGTTCCTGAGGTGGTAAAGCCCAAAGCAGGGGAACTGCCCAGCCCAGGCCAGCTGGCAGGGGCAGGAGAGCAGCAGAATAAGGACCAGGTCAGCCCACGAAACAGCTGCAAACCCCTCCAGAGCAAATCAACAGGGCTACCTCATTGACAAACACTCTGTGAGAAAAAAGAGCAGCCAGGTCTACCCAAAGTGCCAGAGAAGAGTACTCTGCAAACGAGGAGCAGTGTGCCCTCTACCCCAGGAAAAGAAAAGAACCTCAACAGGTAGATATGGGGGAAAGTAGAAAATGAACAAGAGAAAAATAAAAACCCTGATCGTAGAAAGTTATTTTAGTGACAGGGAAGACCAAAATACAAATTCAGAAGAGGCCAACCATGCCAAAAAAGGAAATGTGTGAGCCTCAAAGGAAAGTGTGAAAGGATGTCAGGTCACAAAAAAACCTGGAAGATCTTGAAAATAAGTTAAAAAAAACAAATAATAAGAAAATTGACAGAAAAACTCAACAGGTAGGAGGGAAATCCACTGGAGAAAATTCCCTATAAAATAGAACAAGCCAAAAGGAAAGTGAGGTACACAAATATTTTGAAGAAAACAACTTCCTAAGGACTAGAATGGACAGAATAAAAATGGAGTCCAAAAGAAAACATTTCTTTAAAGAATAGGACTAATCACAGCTACAGCAGGGGGTGAGGGGGGGGAAGAAAAGAACATGAATCTTTTAACCATGGAAAAAGTATTCTAAATTAATTAATTAAATAAAATTTTCCAAAACTTGAAAAAAAAAAGAATAGGACTGATCAAATGGAAAAGATAATACAATAACAAAGAAAAAATAATTCCCTAAAAATTAGAATTATACAAATAAAGACTAAAGAAACCAAGATATCAAGAAACAACAGGACAAAATCCAAAAAAAGAAAAAAATAGAAAATTTAAAATAATTCACTGGAAAAAGGACCAACCTGAAAAAACAGATCCAGGAGAAATAATATAAGAATTACTGTGATACCTGAAAGCCACAATAGAAAAAAAAAAGTCTGGACACCATATTATAAGAAATCATCAAGGAAAACTGATCTGACATCCTTGAACAAGAGGAGAAAATATAAATCAAGAGAATCTACCAATCACCTCCTAAATAAAGTTCCCAAATAAACTACCCCAGTGCTATTGTGGCCAAATTCCAGAATCCCCAGGCCAAGACAGAAGTATTACAAGCTACCAGAAAGAAACAATTCATATATCAAGGAGCCACATTCAGGATTACACAGGACCTAGCAACTTCTACATTAAAAGACCATAAGGGTAGGGGGATGGGAGGGAGGGAAATAATATGATTCTTGTAACCAAGGAATAAATTTCTAAATTGACTAAACAAATTAATTAAAAAAAAAAGACCAGAAGGCACAGACTATGATATTCCAAAAGGCAATGAATCTAGAACTAAAATTTAAATTACATGCCTAGCAAAACTGAGCATAATCTTCAAGGAGGGAAATGGTATTTAATGAAGTAGAAGAATTTCAGTTTCCTTACCCCCCAAAAAACAGAACTGAAAAGAAAATTTGATGATCAAATTTAACACTTAAGAGAAGCATAAAACAGCAAAGTGAAAAGGAGGGTGAATTGGAGGAGGCCATCATTAACAACAAAACACATGTGAACACAAAATTGGTCATCATAATTGTGAATGTGAATGGAATAAATTCACTCATAAAAATGGAAAAGGAGAGGAAAGTAGATTTAAAACCAGACTCCAATAATATTCTGTCTACATTTAAAACACACACACACACACACACACACACACACACAATAAAAATAAGAGATTAGAGCAGAATCCACTATGCCTCAGCTAAAGTAAAAAAGCAGAGATAGCAATCATGTTCTTAGAGAAAGCAAAAGTAAGTATTGATGTAATCAAAATAGATAAGGAAGGAAATTACATCATCATGAAAGGCACCATAGACAAATAATATCAATATTAAACATATATTCATCAAATGGTATAATATCCAAATGCCTAAAGGATAAGTTATAAGAGGAAATAGATAGTAAAAGGCTTCTAATAGGGGACCTCAACCTTCTCCTCTCAGAAGTAGATAAATCCAACTAAAAAGTAACAAGAAAGAAGTTAAGGAGGTAAATAAAATTTTAGAAAAATTGGATATGTTAGACATCTGGAGAAAATTGAATGGGAATAGAAAAGAATATACTTTTTTCTCAGTAATACATGGCACATTCACAAAAAAATGACTACTTAACAGGACTGTAACAGTTAAAAGCTCACATCTAAATGTAGAAAAGCAGAGATTTTAAATGCATACTTTTCAGCCCCTAATGCAATAAAAATTATACTCAACAAAAGGCAGAAGAAAGACTAAAATTTAATTGGAAACTAAATAATTTTATCCTAAAGAATTAATCTGTCAAAGAACAAATGATAGAGATCATGAACAATTTTATTAAAGAAAATGACAATGAGAAGACAACATATCAAAATTTATGAGATATAGCCAAAATGGTACTTAGAAGGAAATCTGTATCTATATATGTTTATATCAATAAAATAATGAATCAGTTAATTGGAAATACAAGTAAAAAAAACAACCTAGAAAAATAAAAAATTAAAGATTCCTAATTCAATACCAAATTGGAAAACCCGAAAAATCAAGGGAGAGAGTAATAAAATTGAAAGTAAGAAAACCACTAAACTAATAAATAAGACAAGGAGTTGGTTTCATGGTAAAATAAATAAAGTAGATAAACAATTGGTTAACTTGATTTAAAAAAAAGAAAACCAAATAGTCTAATAAAAAATTTAAAAGGCAAAATCACAATGAATAATAAATTAAAGCAATTATTGGAAGTAATTTTACCCAATTATGTGCCAATAAAACTGACAATCTAAGTGAACAGATTAATGCTTTCAAAAATATAAACTACCCAGAGTAGCAAAAAAGGAAACAGAATACTTAAATAATCCCACCACAGAAATTGAAATTGAACAAACCATCAAAGAACTTCTTAAGTAAAAGACACTAGGGCCAGATATATTCCAAGTGAATTCTACCAAACATTCAAGGAACAACTAACTCTAATACTACATAAACTATTTAGAAAAATAGAGGAAGAATCCTTCCAAACTCTTTTTATGTAATATGGTGTTCATACCTAAAACAGGAAGAGCTAAAGCAGAGAAAAAAAAATATAGACCAATCTCCCTAACAAACATTGACACAAAAATTTTAAATAAAATATTGTGAAGGGAAGAATCATACATCATTATCAGATGGGTTTTAGTCCAGGAAAGCAGGGATGGTTTAAAATAAGGAAAACCAGTAGCATAATTGAACATATCAGTAGTAAAACCAACAAACACCACATGATTATTTCAATAGATGCAGGAAAAGTGACAATGTAACACCCATTCCTTATAAAAATATTAGAAAACAGTGAAATAAATGGAACCATCCTTAAAGGAGATGAATAGGATATATCTAAAACCATTAGCAAGTATTATCTGTAATGGAAATAAACTAAGACCCTTCCTAGTATGATAGAGGTAAAGTAAGGATTCCCATTATCACCACTGCTATTTAATATTATACTTGAAATGCTAGGTATAGCAATGAGCAGAAAAACAAATTAAAGGTTTAGAATAGTCAATGAAGAAACAAAGTTAACTTTCTTTGCAGATGATATGATGGTATACCTAGAGAGTCTGAGAGAATCAAACAATAAACTAATGAAAAATAATTAACAATTTCAGCAAAGTTGTAGGATACAAAATAAATCCACATAAGTCATTAGCATTTCTTTTTACCACCAACAAAATCCAACGGCAAGAGCTAGAAAAGGAAATTACATTCAAAATATCTAGACAATATAAAATACTAGGGGTATACCTACCAAAACAAAGCCAGCAACTATAAGAGCACAATTACAAAACACTCTTCACCCAAATAAAATCTGACCTAAACAATTGGAAAAACATTAATTGCTTAGAGATAGGTCAAGGCAATATAGTGAAAATGACAAATTCTACCTAAATTAATTTACCTATTCAATGCCATACCAATCAAACCTATTCAATGCCATGCCAATCAAAAACAAACCAATTTTTTTTCATAGAACTAAAAAACAAAAACAAAAAAGTTTATCTGGAAGAACAAAAGTCTAAGAATATCAAAAGAATTAATGGGAAAAATATGAATGGAGGGACCTGGACATATCAGTTTGATATCTCTAACTATATTATAAAATAGTAATCATCAAAATAATCTGGTACTTGCTAAGAAATAGAGTGGCAGATCAATGAAATAGATTAGATAATAAACACATGGCAGTTAATGTCCATAGCAACTTAGTCTTCAATAAACCCAAAGATCCAAGCTTTTGGGAAAAGAATTCTACTTGAAAAAAAAAACTGCTGAGAAAACTGGAAAGCAGTATGACAGAGATTAGGTATGGACCAACATTTCATACCACATACCAGGATAAAACCAAAATGGATACTTGATCTAGAAATAAAGAATGAAACCATAAACAAATTAGGGGAGGATAGAAAAGGATAAGGGGAGATTTATGGATAAGAGAAGAATTTATTACCAAACAAGACATAGAGAACATTATTAAAAATGAAATGGATATTTTAGTACATTAAATTAAAAGATTTTTTGCATAAATTAAACTAATACGACCAAGATCAGAAGAGAAAAATAATCCTGAAAATTTTTTATAACAAATAGCTCTGACAAAAGATTCATTTCTCAAATAAATAGGGAACTGAGTCAAATTTATAAGAATACAAAGCATTCCCCAATCAAAAAATGGTCAAAGAATATGAATAGGTAGATCTCAGAGGAAGAAACTAAAACAATCTACAATCATAGGAAAACATACTCCAAGTCATTACTGATTAGAGAAATGCAAATTAAAACAACTCTGTGATGCCATCTTATAGTTGCCATATTGGTTAATGTGACCAAAAAATGGTAAATGTTGGAGGGGATGTGGAAAAATTGGGATACTGTTGGTAGAACTCTGAATTGATACAACCATTCTGGAGATCAATATGGAACCAGGTTCAAAGGGCCTCAAAATTATGCATACATACCCTTTGACCCAGAAATACCACTACTGGATCTGTATCTCAAAGAGATCAAGAGATAAGGGGAAAGAACCTACTTGTACCAAAATATTTTAGTAGCTCTTTTTGTAGTGAAAAAGGATTGGAAATAGGAGGATTGTCCATCACACATTGGGGAATGGGTGAAAAAGTTGTGATATATGGTTGTAATGGAATACTATTGTACCATACGGTACAATGAACAGGATGAGTTCAGAAAGACCTGGAAAGACTTATATGAAATGATATAAAGAACCAGGAGAATGATTTAGTCAACACTAATCATTCAATGAATAGCTATTGGTCACCTTGTATGTGTAAATCACTGTCACAGGAAGATGAAGGAGGAGGACCAGTGAAAGAGAGAACTATAGGATCATAGATTCATAGTTGGAAGGAATCATAGAGGTCGTCTAGTCAAAACCTCTTTTATTTTGCAAATAAGAAAACTGAGACCCAAAGGTGTTAAGTAATTTGACTGAGGTCACATAGGTCATAATTGGTAGAACTAGAATTCAAATCTGAGTCCTGTGACTATAAATCTCTTTTCACTATACACTACTGTCTCACAGAGTGCAAAATAGCACATGGCCTTAAATTCAAGTCATCTGGCTTTTAAGTTATTAGTATGAAAAAATAGATGTAATATAAAGCTAGAGTAGGGGAGTGGAAAGAGCACTGGATGGAAATAAGGAGATATAAATTTAAGTCCAAGATCTTTTCCAGGTATCAGTGACCTAAAGCAAATAATTTCCCTCCATTGAATCTGTTTCTTTATCTATAAAATGAGAGGCGTTAGACGATAGGGTTTATAGTTCTGAAGTCTTGTTACTCTGATTATGTATTTGTCCAAACCTAGACACTGTATAACACATTTCTGGGGTGTAGGAATCTAGATATAGCCAGGACAGGTAGGAAACAATGCTGATGAAGTGAAATGGTTGGGGTAAGGTACATTCTGTTTTTAGAGAGGGATCAATTTACTTGAGGAGATGAGACATGCACATTCACTTAAATGATATAGGACAATAAATTTCATAAAACAACATGGTCAAATAAGTAATTCAAACAAAGCATTTGTGCTCTTCTTCCTCTCATCTCCCAGCTCTGAGGGAGCTCCTTCGTGGCCCCATTCCCCAAATGAGAACACTGAGGCACGGATCATCTGAGGGAGCACCCATTCTGAATGGAGCCCAGACCCGGCTCCCCAGGCCAGGCCCTCGTCTGCGGGGATCTGACCGAGGTAACAGCCTTCAGGCTGGGATTTGGGAGGGTTTGGCTAAATTCTTATTTCCCCCGACATGGGGAGGAGCTCAGCTGGCAGTCTCGGCCTGGCCCGTGCTTGAACCCACGAGTTAGTCTCCGGCAGGCGTTGCCTGTCCGCTTGCCCGTCCTTCTTTAAGGCGTCAACGTGCTTCCTGCGATGCGATCATAGTTGTGCGCTAATCGTCCATTGATTAAGGCGACATCACGACCAAAGGTGCTATGACTTCACTGAGACTTTTCAATAAACGGCATTTTATTCCTCACCACAAAAAAAAAAAAAATCTCATCTAAATATAGGCATTTCCCAAAATGTTGCCCTCGTTCATCTCTCCTTTCTCTAAAAGCTATCCCTTGACAACCTTTTCCAGTCCCCTAACTTCAGTTATCACCAGTTCAGTAAGCAGATTTCCAAAAAAATGTCCAGTGCTTATCTGTCATCCAGCCATGTGCCACATATCTAATTCTCAGGTGGGTATCTCTACATGAATGCCTACTGCTAATTCAAAGACAATGCATGAAAAACTGTCATCATCTTTTAACCTAAAGTGCCCCTTTTTCCTAATGTCATCATTTTTGCTAATGAAACCACTTTTTCCCAGTCAGCCCAAGCTCAAAATTTTAAAGCTTGAAATATTAATGCTTATATTTCTTTGACTTTCTTCTTCAACACCTAAACATCCTATGAGATTCTAAGCCATGTCAGTTCTACCTCTACAGTATTTCTAACATCTTTTTTCTCCTCTTCACTCTTGTCCCTAGTCTATATCTTTATAATCTCTCAAAAGAACTTGCAACAGACTTCTATAAATAGTCTCCCTGCCTCCAATCTCTCCCCTTTCCAGTCCATCTTTTCGACTGAAGCCCAAGTTATTTGCCTTATGCCACTTTAAGTATATCACTCATATGTAAAATATTCAGTAAGACAAGATCTCAGAGGGAACACTGGTCATCCTCAACAAATAGGAAAAGTTTTAGAAAGTTCTGCAATATGACTTGGTGAGAAATCACAAGATTCCAAAGGAATTTTTTTTTACTTAAAAGGTAGCCAAGCAATCACCTGATGAAATCCTTTTATTGCAAATATAAAAACTGAAGCCCAAAGAAATTGAGATGATACAAATGATAAGTGGCAAATCATCCTTTCCTTGGTTTCTGTTCACAAGACCTTGGACACAACCTGATAGCATATAGATAAAGCTATAGATATATAGCATATACATATATAGATAACCTATAGCACAGCCTGATCAATGAAACTTCCCCAGGGATTCACACAACAAACAGGAATATAATTCCAGGCAACACAAAGAAACCAAGCCCCAAGAGCCATATTATTGTCAGTAAAAGATCTCACCTGGTTCTCCTGCTCTCCTTTCCTTCCAAAAGATCTTGACCTGCGGCTTCGATATAATGGATCAGGCAAAACACAAGTGTGAAGAGGTTCAAGCTCTCCTTCCTTTGATATTTATTGCTAACTAGCAACCTCAAATGAAGGCTGATGCTCTCTATTAACAACAGCTGTGGCCTCTCTACCTCACACAACAGCAGCACAAATTGTGAAACCACAGAGACTGTTGTCCAACAAATAGATTAATGTATAAATTATGTTAAAGTAGAAAGTATATAATTAATATGGTATTTATTCTAGAATTTAAGACCCTCAATGGACTGGATCCAACTTGTCTTTCTAGTGTTGCCTCATATTAATCTCCTTTACAAACTAATTCACTTAAACTCTCCTTTCTCATCCTACCCTATGCTATATCTGTGCCTTTGTTCATATTGCCAAATGCCTGGAATGGGGGAAAAAACTCTTCCTTCCATCTCTACCTGACAAAATGATACCCTTCCTTCGAGACCCAAATAAGGTGTCATTTCTTCCATGGAACTTTCCCTGATCTGCCCAGCCTGCACTGCTCTATCCTTCCCCAGATTTCTTTTTTGTTCTTAAAAATCTGGTGATACCTTATTGACAGCATTGTTACTTCCCCAGATTCCTTCCCCAATGGAATTTATTCTTTTACAGAGTGCAGTTAAACAAAACAAACCAATTTGCCATGCAATGTCACACCATATCTAACTATTGTAATATATCTAACAGCACACACTTCACTTTGTAGCAGAAGCCTATGTCAATGTGGAGAGAGATAGTTTTTCAAAACCAGTCTTGTGAAGTAAAAATCAATCACTACTTTGATCAGACTTCTCACATGTGTTTCCATCATGTTTTCTTATTTTTGGAAGTCATTTAGAAATTGTTCCTCTAATTCTTGTTACTTCACTCTATATTGATTCATATCAAGTCTTACTTATATATAATTTCATACAAACAGTTTCTTTGAATCCTAAATATTAATCCTTTCTCGTAGCAAAATATATTTCATTATGTTCATATATCAAATTTGTTCAACCATTCTTGTACTGTTAGGCACTCACTCTGTTTCTAGCTTTATATATATATATATATATATATGCTGTTTTAAATATTTTTGGCATAAGATGGAACCTTTCCTCAGTCTTTGACCTTCTGGAGTCATACATTCAATAATGGAATCACTGGTTGAACAAGTATTTTGAACTTAGGGACTTTTCCAGTATAATTTCAAATTATTTTCCAGAACATTTAGACCAATTCACAATTCTACCAATTGTGAATAAGTATGCCTGGTTTCCAGGGTCCATCAAGCATTTGCCATTTTCTTAAACCCTTACCTTCTGCCTTAGAATAAATATTATGTATTGTTTCCTAGGCAGATGAGTGGTAAGGGTTCGGCAATGGGGGTTAAGTGACTTACCCGGGGTCACACAGCTAGGAAATATCTGAGAACAGATTTGAACCCAGGACTTTCTGTCTCTAGGTCTGGCTCTAAATCCCCTGAGCTATCCAGCTGCTCCCTTACCATTTTCATCTTTTGTCTTTGTCAGTTTTTCAATTTAGTAGTAAAGTTAATTCATTTATCATTCTTTTTTATTAATGATCTTAATTATTGGTAGTTTTCCTTTCTTTTTTGAAAACCACTTATTTTTATCATTTGACCATTATCTATTTGATCTTATACCATTTTCTTGGATATCTTTGGTCAAAGATACCTGCTGTGGAAAACAAAATTAACCAATCAACAGCTTCCCTTTTCCACACTGCATTAATTTTGTTCATTTGAAAACTTTTTAGAGTTTAGACAATCTGTTTGAAACAATGTGATATAGTAGACAGATAATTGGTCTTAGAAACAGGAAGAAATGGCTTCAAACCCTACTCATAACACATGCTAGTTATGTGATGCTGGGCAAGGCATTAGCCAGCCGATGTTCTAGGCAACTTTTTAAGGTAGTAAGTTACCTCTTAATAGAAGAAATCCTGGTTGGGAATTTCTTATGCAGATGGACTCACAGTTTTAGTTTTTTTTTAATTCTCCCTTCATCACTGCATCCCTTATTTCATTAAGAATTCTTCCATCAGCCATTGTTGACCTCCCTCAAAATTTTAACAGCAATTTGGACCTTTCTTGTGCAAGTGATTCAATCTATCTTGTATCATAGTTGTTACTATGTGTGCCTTCCTCCCAATATTAAATTATTAGCCCCTGAGAATTGCCTCATTTCATCTTTGTATTCCCAATATCTAGGTCATTGCTTCACACAAACCTGATAATTAGCAAATATTGGTTGAAATTAATAACTTGGAGGTAGAGGAGAAGAGAACTTTTATATGTGAACTCTAATCCCCTTTTCCTTCCCTGCTCCTAGATTAGAGGCATACAGGGTACCCTATCATGGGCCAGTTGGATATGGTGGATTATGGGCTAAGAACAACATAAGGAAAAATTGTCCTCCATGAGCTAGGTCATAAGCAGCGATGTAGTTCCTGGGAGTTCTCACAACATACCACTGAGGTCACCTCAAACTTCTGGTCTATGTGCATGAAACAGGGTTAAACATCTCCTGAAACCATGTACACCCTGCATTGAAGCCTGAAGAATGGCAGGAGAGAATAGAAGTGTATCATGCAAATGGGGTTTTCTTATCAAAGTGGAATACTTGGACAGCCCTGGAGACATCTTCAGGTACTAAGCAAGAATAGAGGTTGTACTCTGAGGTATCACCTCACACCTACCAGATTGGCTAACATGACAGCTATGGAAAGTAATGAATGCTGGAGGGGATGTGGCAAAGTAGGGACATTAATTCATTGCTGGTGGAGTTGTGAACTGATCCAACCATTCTGGAGGGCAATTTGGAACTATGCACAAAGGGCGATAAAAGAATGTCTACCCTTTGATCCAGCCATAGCACTGCTGGGTCTGTACCCCAAAGAGATAATGGACAAAAAGACTTGTACAAAAATATTCATAGCTGCGCTCTTTGTGGTGGCCAAAAATTGGAAAACGAGGGGATGCCCATCAATTGGGGAATGGCTGAACAAATTGTGGTATATGTTGGTGATGGAATATTATTGTGCAAAAAGGAATAATAAAGTGGAGGAATTCCATGGAGACTGGAATGACCTCCAGGAAGTGATGCAGAGCGTGAGGAGCAGAACCAGGAGAACATGGTACAGAGACAAACACACTGTGGTATAATTGAACGTAATGGACTTCTCCATTAGTGGCGATGTAATGTCCCTGAACAATCTGCAGGGATCTAGGAGAAAAAACACTATTCATAAGCAGAGGACAAACTGTGGGAGTAGAAACACCGAGGAAAAGCAACTGCCTGACTACAGCGGTTGAGGAGACATGACAGAGGAGAGACTCTAAATGAACACTCTAATTCAAATATTAACAACATGGCAATGGGTTGGAATCAAGAACACATGTGATACCCAGTGGAATCATGCGTCGGCTATGGGGGGTGGGGGAGAGGAAAAGAAAATGATCTTTGTCTTTAATGAATAATGCATGGAAATGATCAAATAAAATATTATTTAAAAAAGATATTTTCATAAAGTCTGATGAGATAACATTTTCCACTCAAATTATATGTATGTGCATGTGTATGTATATATACACACACATATACATGCAGAAAGATTATATATAGAATACATATGTCTTCTTACATAATATATATATAATGAGATATATTCACAGATATATCTCACTATATATGATAGATTGAATTGGATAGAGAGATGGACAGAAAGACAGATGGATGGATGAACAGATGGATGGATGGATGGATGGATGGATGGATGGATGGATGGGTGGTTGGTTGGGTAGATAGGTTGGTAGGTAAGTAGGTAGACTTGCCAAGTATACCAGATGTTCATTTAGTCAGGTCAGGAAATACTCTTTCCCTTTGCTATAGATAAGGCTAAAAACATACACAAAGTACCTCTCCTGGGTCACCTTTTCAGTATTCCTGTTTTCCCTCAATAGTCTCTCCAATATTGCTAACATTTTGACCATCACAAATTCCTTGTTTACATAAGGCTATATCTTATTATTTTAATAAATACTTTCTCAAAATGTCATCTACCTCCAGAGAGAGAATTGATGAACTCTCTGTGCAGATTAAGGTATATTTTAAAAATATATACCTTTATCTTTATTTTTATTGCAACATGACTAATATGGAAATATGTTTTCCATGATATCACATGTATAAGTGATATCAAACTGCTTGCCTTCTCAAAGCTGGGGGAGTGAGAGGAACAGAGAATTTGGAACTCAATGTTTTTTAAAAGATTGTTCTTAAAACATACAGGTAATTAGGAAATATTTTATGAAAGAAATAAAAATATTTTTTTCTGATTAGATGGTTCCATCCCTGACCTACAAATTCTCTTAGGTCTAGTTTACAATGGTGACCCCATGCCTTGATTGCTGTCTTCTGATACTGCTCAATCTGTCAAATTTTTGCCAAGTTCTAATTTCAGCAACAAAAAAAAGGGCAGTATTTCAAAATGTCACATGCCTGAATGCTGATACTGAAAGGCAATCATCAACATATAAAATCCTTTTCAACATGGATCAACAGGAGGATACCACTTATCTGAATATTGCTTCACTGTATATAGGAAGGATGGGAACATGGGTCAAGAGAAAAGGGAACTCATAACCATATCCAAAATGAATTCAACAATATCTATGCACTAAAGTGTCTTCTAAGAAATAGATACTTCACTGCTCTCTTCCTCTCAGCTGCAAGAAGCCTTTGTCTGGGAGCCTTTCATCCAAATCTTCAAAACATACCAACATCTGTCTGGAGTGTCTGAGAACAATGATGGCAAAATAAACCTGTGGGTGGCAAAATTCTCTGAACAGGTGCAGAAGAATCTATTTCCTTTCTTTAAGGCTTGGGACAGACCTGTTCAAGAGGCGGCTACTGCCTTGGGCTCCTTGCCTGATGGGAAGGAGAACCCCATGAAGTTGTATTACGATGAGAATTAAAGAATGGCCTGCAGACTTGGTATGTACCTGCAAAAGGATACTCTTAAAGTTCCTGTTTCTAATTCTTTGCCCTGGTCTCTTAGTTTCATTTGAGACCGATCTGTTGTAGTAAACAAGAAATTTTCTTCCTAATTTTCTCTCAAATAAGGTCTCAAGGCATAGTCCAAAATGGCACCAAGGTTTTTCTCCATGGAGATAATTGGGTGGTTTACATGGATTATTAATCAACAAATTCTTTTCTGATCCATTGTCTGGGTACTCCATAACTAAGTGAAAAGACGGGTTATGGTGAAGGGCCTTCAGCTTTCTTTCACTGGAAGAGATGACTTTCAGAGATTTGAGTATACTATCTGGGTTTTTCTTTTTGACTAGATACCCTATGAGATCTGGTGAAGATCCAAAACTATATACAAGTTTAGCATAAGATCAAAATTTCACCTATTTCTCTTAGTTCATTCCCAAGCTCTAGTGTAAAAAATAGACTCAAATACAGGACTACAATCCCCATGAGCCTTTGCTCCACTTCCCCAGAATGCCTTGTAATCTCACCTGGGCCGAGATCAAGAAGGTATTTAAGCTGATTCAAAGGCTTTTGAGAGGCTCTCTCTTGGGTCTTTTGGACTTCCATTTTGCAGCAGGAGCGTCTCTTGCATGATGTGAGGTTATTTTGGCTAGGCCTCTGGCCTAGGCACATGTTTCTTACTTGTATATTCTTTAATCTTTAACCTTTAATAAACCTCTAAAAAATATAATACTTCTTGCAGAGAGAAACTAATTTCTACCTGCCTCAGTCTCCCCATCTCCCCTAAATTTTAATCTTTACAGTTGGCAACCACGAAGGGAGAAAAAACTCTGAATCTTCTGATTTAATCTTTGATATCTAGTACCTAGAAATTTTTTTTTTGAGCCATATCTCTCTGGTCAAGGTTTTCTACCCTCGCAAAGCTGCTACAGGCTCCAGACCTGCTGCCCACCTCACCTGGCTCTTCCCTGCCACTTCCTGCCTGCAGCCTGCAGCCCTGATCATCCTCACCTGGTACCTGGTCCAGGCCTTGCCCACCCCCCCAGCCGCTCCTGCTCCTGGCCTCTCACCGGCCCACTGCCTGCCTATTTCTGCGCCCCAGACCCTCGAGCACAACCCCAGTTGGCTCATCACCCAGATCCTTGTAGCAGATCGCTCAGGACTCATTGCGACCAGCTGGTAACAGTATTGGCCACGTTGGTGGAGGGGAGAGACGAGAGGGAAAGGAGAGGGAAAAAAGACCGGGTAATTTTCCCTTAGGCTAAGCCTCCACATGGATGGGGGTATTACCACAGGTATCAGAGAGGGGAAAGAGAGAAAAGACTAGAGAGAAGAAACAGATCTTTTCAAACAGAAACCTAAAAAGCAATGGGCTGTTTAAAAGGATTTTTGACTCTTCTGGCAATTTCATTGATTTTGCCTGCCTGTCAGGGAGCAGACTCAGCCCAAATATTCAACTTTAACTTTGGGGAGGAAAATGGGTGGCCCAGCGAACTGGAAGCCAGGCCCAGAGACGGGAGGTCTCTAGTTAAAATCTGGCCTCCGATGCTTCCCAGCTGTGGGGCCCTGGAAGGATCCCTTGAACCCCATAGCCTAGCCTTTACTACTCTACCTTCGGACAATAGACATTTAAATGGATAATTAAAAACAAACAAACAAACAAAAAACCCAAGGAACTTTGAAGAGACTAAAGGCTATATTCTAAGGCATTTCAGACTCCAATGGTTTATTAAAAAATCTCTGTATTCTATTGCATTGTTTTGTTTAAGGTTTAACTTTGTGATTTTAAGTTCATATATTACTGGATTTAATATTATTCTGCTTGAACTGAAGGTTGATTGAATTTATTTTGAATGTACTGAGTTTTAAAATTCTGTTGTTTTTCCCCTATAACTGTGTTGAACAAATATTATTGTGAATAAGCCCATATATGAAAAAACAGCTTTTTTCTATTTTGCTGAGGATAGATGGACTTCAGAACTGGTTATAATTGTATTAACAACCTTTGGAATTTTAATGTGCTAAATACCTCAAATGATTTGATTTTAAGGGTTTTTTAAATATGATTTTTGGAAATTTTTTTAACCATCTGGTTATTTTTGCCTGCCTCTACCACAAGGTAAGGCCCATTAGCTGAAGTGAAATACATTTTATAAATCCCCAACCTTCCCACATGTGAATGGAAGTTGGGCAGTTAATCTCAGGGCATTTGTATCCCTATAAGCCTCCAAGAAAAAGGAGCACCCCTTTATTTATGCTCTTCAGATCACTATTTTACTTCTACCAGAATGATATATAGATTTCTTGATTATGTTCTAAACCCAAGATGAGTTTTACTTTGTTTTAAAAAATATGTTTAAATACCAAGGTTGAAGGATTGCTATGTTTGTAAAAATTGTGACAAATGTCCATCAATTCATAGGTTTTAAAAATGTCATACAGCAACTTATGTGAAATATGAAAGTGTGTTTGTTTGCTATTGTAATTAATTGGGCTATTGAGAATTTTGGGGATTTTGATATCTACATATTTGTACTACTGTATTTTTAAAGATGAAAAAATTGTTAACCTTGTTCAATTCATTGCCTTCTACTCACAGTGATCATGGCCAGATACAAAGAGGAAATGGATCTCATTTTTTTGTGAGAAAGCCTTGTATTTTATATTTTCTTAACTGACACAGAGTGTCAATGATTATAAGCTATATTTTTGAATTTTTTAAAGCTCTTTTATTGTTATATTTTTCTTGCATGTGCAATATACTTTTTCAGTTTTTTTTATTATTTTTTCTCTCCTTTTTATATTTGAAGCACATGTCACCAGTATTAAGATTTTCTTTAACCTTTTGATTTTTCAGTACTACAAGTGTAAGATACATTTGTCAGAGTATGCCCAAAAGGCTTGTGACTATAAAAATGATGCCACTAATTATTTAAATAAATTATGGGACTTTGCTTAATGATTCTGTCTGATTCCAGGACAAGAGCTACACACAAGAGCCATTTCATAGGGCCAAAGAAAGGCCAATCTAGGATGGATTGATGCACTTCTAGGCCAATACACAAAGGTCTTGAACCTAGTGTGAAGACTCGAGGTTACTATGTTTAACATGTGTTAAGACATAGGCTTTCCTTGTATCCACACTCACCCTGAAGATACTCACAGACGAGTATCCCCGAAACCTTGGCTCCTATAATCTGGTCCCCTTTTCTGCCTCTCATAGTGTGGTACCTTTCTGTAGTCCTGGCTACTGACTAGGTAAATGCATCATTACTTAGATCATTTTGATTGGGCCCTGATTGAAGGACCTGTTATAGATTTATTTTTCTTCTACTTGGAATTTTTACACATAAAACTTTGATAGTCTATATTTTCATCCAGAATTTTTTCTTTTCTTTTGGATTTTCTGATGTCTTTTTTAATATCTCTTGCCAATTGATTCATATACCTCATACCTCAGCCATGCATCCCTAACTGATTCTGAATCTTTCAATCACCCACAACACGGGGATGTAAAAAAATATCATTATTTAAATTGCAAAGTTTAAATTCCTTTTGAGAAGAATTTTAGGTAAAGAAGATGCTACCTCTCTGAATCCAGAACTGAACTGTTGGAGAAGCCACCATGAAGAAGCCTCCAGACCACAAGTTGCACAAAATTGAACTTTGGGTGTGGTTGATTGAACATTTATTTGTATGTATACTTTTATGCCAAAGGGGACTGCCCCCTAACGGCTTTTTGTCAATGTGTTCAGCAATTATTGGTTTTATTCTTTTTTCTCTTATCTTCACACTATTGTAATCTTTTATGTTTATTATGTTTTTATGATCCTTTTGGGGAAAAATTAATTTTTCCAAAAATGATAATACGAGGGGATGTAAAAAATAGATTCGAATACAGGACTACAATCCCCACGAGCCTTTGCTCCACTTCCCCAGAATGCCTTGTAATCTCACCTGGGCCGAGATCAAGAAGGTATTTAAGCTGATTCAAAGGCTTTTGAGAGGCTCTCTCTTGGGTCTTTTGGACTTCCATTTTGCAGCAGGAGCGTCTCTTGCATGATGTGAGGTTATTTTGGCTAGGCCTCTGGCCTAGGCACATGTTTCTTACTTGTATATTCTTTAATCTTTAACCTTTAATAAACCTCTAAAAAATATAATACTTCTTGCAGAGAGAAACTAATTTCTACCTGCCTCAGTCTCCCCATCTCCCCTAAATTTTAATCTTTACACTAGAAGCCTCCACCTTGTCCCCTAGAAAGGGGACCCTCTTATTTCTCACAAAAATATTTAAAGTGACACTTAGACCTCTGATGTCCTTCCCAACTTAACTCTTCAACAAAGTTGTGCATTACCTGATATCTGAAGAAGTCTAGATATAAACCCTTTCTATACCAATTCTTTGACTTCAATTTATGTTGTCAGTCAACCCAAAGCATGTTATCCCTATACATGAGAGGTCTTTGACATTAGACTGGGAAAGAATTCATTTTGCCTTTCTCAGACAGGTTCAACATTGGACAAACTTTCTTGAACACAGAAAGAAGAAGAGGATGATTATCATATCCTTCCTTCTAGCAAAATCATTTGTTTATATGTGGTACATTTTCTCTGACTGCCCCCATGCCTAGAATTTTCTTCCTTCTCCGTTCTGCCTCTTGGATTCCTTCAGGTCTCAGCTAAAATGACCCTCACCATGAGAAGCCTTTCCCAATCTCCCTTAATTTCTAATTCCTTCCCTCCTTCATCTCCAGTTTATCCTGTAGATAAATTGCAAATAATTTGTGTCTAATCGTTTGCAGATCAATGTTTCCATGTCATTTCCTTTGGTAGACTTTGAGCTCCTTGAAAACAGGGATTGCCTTTTGCCTTTCTTTCTTTCCCCAGCACTTAGCACAGTCCCTAGTGCACAGTAGCCACCTAATAAATGTTTATTTACTGACTGATTAACTGACCTTATATGCTCTAAGGTTGCTTTTCATGGTAAACCATAATTATTGCAGTTTCAAAATTGTGGATAAACAAAGGGCAATAGATTGATGCATAGTAGGTATAAGTAGACTTGAGCCTATTACCAAGAATGTCTGCTGTACACAGAATTGTTTAATTTTTCTATGCCTCGGTTTCCTCTTCTGGAAAATGAAAGGGTTGTATTCAATAGCCTCTAAGGTCCCTTCCAACTCTAATCTATGACACTATAATCTTACATGACATAAGGAACTCCATGAATGCAAAAATAGGTGGAATAATGATGAAAAAAGAGAAAGGAATAAGAAGTAACCTGGACAGCCAGAGTACAATGCTGATATGCAGAAAATCTTTTTTTAATACCTAGAGGAAAGTGTCCAACCTCTATTGAAGATTTATGGGAAGACACGGGCAAGAATAACACAGGATAAGAAGGTATGAATGGGTTATACCATATACCATTGTGAGGCAGAGACATTGACATCAATAAAATTATAGATTTATTCTCTCTATTAGTCTGCAGATTCTTTGACAGCATTGTTTTTCAGCTTCGCATCCAGCACCCAGCATATAATATGCAATCACCAAATTTTACCGAATTAAAATGAAGTTGAATGTATCTTGATTGACTTCTTTGCTTGATGCACATCTTTCTCCCCACGCCCATCCTCTCTTGTTGTTGAACCCAAGAAACCTTTTTTTTTTTTTAACCTAACGACAAGGCAACAACACTCCAACTTCCTTCTCATTGATTTTCTTACTTTTTTCCTTAGAATCTATACTACATACCAGTTTTAATGCAGAAAGTGGTAAGGGCTAGGCAATGGGGGTTAAGTAACTTGCCCAGAGTCATATAGCTAAAAAGTGTGTAAAGCCAGATTTAAACCCAGGACCTGTTTCTAGACATGACTCCCAATCCACTGAGTCACCTAAATGTCCCCATATACTAATATTCTTTAAAAAAAAATTTCTCTTGGTTCATCCCCTTTTTACTCCTGCCCCAAATAGCCTCACGACAGACCTGCTCATTTATACTCTGACTAGAACTTGATCACCTGCACTAATTATAGTTCTATCCAAAAGCTGCGTCTTTTTGCCTCTCTCTCAACACTTTTTTTCCCCATGCAAAGATGAAAGATGCCGGATTATACCATTCAGGCACTACACCTTTGAGGACCACCTCCTACCTATCCCAAGATGCTACTACCACTCCATGAGAGGTGAGCACTAGAAGAAGGGCTATATAACCTCTCATGCCAGTTGCACGGGAAGAGAAAGGATTACATCTGCCTTTCTATGTAGGGACCTCGGACTTTGTCCCACATATCCACAATTTAAGATTATTTTTCACTCAAAACACAGAATCAGTTCTGAAGGATCACACTCAGATAGTCTTAAATTCACTCCCTCGTATTCTACTCCTCTGATCACACTCAATAATAACTCTATAATCCATCCTAAACATACTCCGAGGCTGGCGTCTCAGTCATCAGCCCAAACTATTATAAGATGGGTTGCTCTGGTTCTAGTCTCTTAAAGCCAGGCCAATTACATTTCTGCACCTCTCCCGGGTTCTCTAGTATTCTGAAGGGCTTTGTAGGGAGTCATTGGCTAAAGTCTCCACCCATTTTGTTCTCTCTGTCTTAAAGGTCTAATTATCACAATTTCATTTAACTACTTAACACTCAGATTACATTTTATGGAAGAATACTTCAAAGGTATAACAAGAAAAGCCTTACAAACATTTCTCCTAATACCTCAGGATCATAATCTTCCCTATACCACTCAGTCTTTGAGGAGGACAAGAGAATTAGGTTCACAACTTAACTCAGTTTCTACATAGCATTAGCCCCACCAAATCCAAGTCCAATCCTGCCTCTGCTCCCTCCTATGACCAGAGACCCTGACTTCTCAAGGATTCCCTATGGGGTTAGCTACAACATCTGGCAGAAAATCCTAAGACTCCAAGGTCCCCATATCTTGAGTTCCTGGGTTGGAGATTACACATTTCCTGCACCTAGAATTTAGAAGAACAAGTTATAACAGACCAAAATCCTATGCTTTATCTTGGGGCCACAAGGTCTAGAAAGAAAGTAGACCTCAGTTCCATCCCTGTTTACCTGATCTAATTAAAGGAGTTCTTCATTCCTAAATGACATAAAAAGGAGAGAGGCTATCCATATCAGAGAGTTTGAAAGACACAGGAAGTTCTGACTATGCAAATAACCAAAAGAAACCACAGTAGGTCAATGTTCACTTTCCAACTCCCAATTTAGCATGCAGATTTACCACGGTCTTCCAAACAGTTGTCTACTGTCAATCTCTCAAAATTCAACTTTGGTTTTTTGAGTTGTTTTTCTTTTTTAATTTTGGACCTAGGGTTTCATTTGTGTAGGTACTGAATAGGTTTTTGATGAGGAAATCCTTGACCATACAGATGAATATATTCCCTGCAACTGAGTCTTAGAAAAATTCATAGAACACAAAATCATCCAATTATTACATGTTAGAGGCAGGACTTAATCTCAAGTCTTCTCAACTTTGAGGTCAACTCTCTATACTTTACACCACATAATCGCTCACTCCAAAATCAACCTTTCACCTTAAAAATCAGATCTAGTTTTTCTAAGCTAGTTAGGTAAAATTCATAACATCTATAAATCATTATCAATGTCATCATCATCGTCACTAGAGGTAGTTTAGTGGTACAAATTGATAGGGTAGTGGGCTGGAATCAGGAAGACTTGGGTTCAAATCCTGCCACAGACAATTATTACTTGTGTCATCCTGGTCAAGTCACTTAACCTCAGCCTGCCTCAGTTTCCTCCTGAATAAAATGGAGATAATACAAGTACCTGCTTCATAGAGTTATTGTGAGGATAAAATGAGCTAACATTTTTAAAGCACTATGCTAACCTTAAAGTGGTCTATAAATATTAATTATTATTATGAACCTTTATATGCAGCTTTATTGTTTGCAAAACACTTAACACACATTATTTCCCCCATCTGATGCCCTTGTGTTCAATTATATTACTTTCTGTGTATTCTATGTAAACTATTACTTAAATGTTAAAATCACAAGAGATAAACAATTAATGAAAAAGGTTGATGGGTACTAAAGTAAACAAAAAAATAGGATAAAAGAGGGGAGAAAATGCTAGGATCCAACAGATCAAAGGGAGTACATATATCTTGGGAAGAGTACAAATGATTGGGAGAAAAATAAGTGGGGAAGGGGACAGGGGAGTGGGGAAATAAATGAGAAGAAAGTCTATGGCACCAGTTTTCCTGGATCAAGGATAGATTCTGAGGAACTCAGGAGAAGAGCAGTTAGATAGCAAAGTAGATAGAGCACCAGGCCTGGAGTCAGGAGGACTTGAGTTCAATCTGGCTTCCAATACTCCCTGCGTGGCCCTAGGAAAGTCACTTAACTCCATTTGCCTATCCCTTGCCCTTCTGTCTTAGGGTTAATACTAAGATCAAAGGTAAAAGTTATTAAAAAAAAAAGAATCCTTGAAAGGCTCTGGTTCTTTAAGTGGTCAAGGGATTAGAGAAAACTTCACTAGACAGAGGGAAAAAATAGGTTGAAATTGAGAGTAGAATACAGACTTCTGAGCCAAAATGGGATTTTAAGTCATTGGAAATAATCTGTCCAGCAATAATAATGATAACTCATACTTTACAGTTTTCAAAGTAGCTTCCAAACAATAATTTCTTATTTAGGGACTCTGAGGGAGTACAAATACATGGTACACATTATGAAAGGAATTTCCTAAATTGTACAAAGCTGAACTTTGTATCTATTTTTTGTGACTGGAAATATTTATGTATACATAGTAATTCTTCTGTCAATCTCCATTGGCATTCCATCCTTTTTGGATCCTCTTCCCTGCCATGGTTGGGCTGCCTGGTTTCTCTGTGTCTTGGCTACAAAGCTCCTCCCCAATGGATCTACTCTAGATCCAGATAAGCCCCTAACACAATAAGCATTTATTATTTGACAGTAGTTTGGTTTCATATAGGATATGTGACCTGAAAGTATAATAGAATAATACCTGAAAGGTACTTTAGAGACGATCCATTTCAATCTCTCCTTCTCCATGTAGAATTCCTCCTTTCACATTCCTGGATGGTGGCCATTCACTCTCTAGTTAAATGTTTTCAGTAATGGAGAGCATGATATTTTTAGACAGCTCTAGTTAGAAAAATGTTTGGCTATTATGTTTAGCTAAAAATGGCCTTCCTACAACTTTTCAAATATTGGCTGTAGAGCTAACAACTTAATCACACAGAATGCCTAAACTTTTCCCAGAAGATGACTCATCAAATATTTGAAGAGATTAATCATATCCCCACTTAATCTTACTGATCACAGTTTTGAGTCTCTTTAAAATGTTTGTTCACTCTTAGCTGCTCTAGAGCCTGGGTAAGTCACTTAACCCTCTTTGCCTTGGTTTCCTCATCTGTAAGATGAGTGGGAGAAGGAAATGGCAAACTGCCTCAGTATCTTTGCTAAGAAAACTCCAAATGGGGTCATGGAGAGTTAGATGTAACTGAAAACAACTAAACAACAACCAGCTGCTAAGTGCCAAAGAAGATAAGATGGATAATTAAGGGACAGTCCCTACCTTCATGGAGTTTGCTTCATAGGAAGAAGATATGGTCTATATGTACATGTAATCATAGCATGAAAGCACATAAGAGAAATGCAAAGTGATCTTATAAGAGATCCAATAATGGAAAAATCATTTCTGATTTTTAATATATCTGCATGCTTTATATTATTTAAAATATATTAAAATCTATTTAAAATATATAAAGTATATTATTTAATATGTCTGCATGATTTATATGCCTGTAATTATCTAGTAATTACATAAAATGCTGATTGTGACCTAGTTTTCAGTAATTGTATTCCTCTCATTTTAATTGCATAAGACGATAAGCTCCTTGACAGCAGGGACTGTTTTTTGCCTTTCTTTTTAAGATGATTCCTGCCACAGAATAATAATCACTTAAAATAATAATCACTTAAAATTCCTGCCACAGAAAAATAATCACTTAAGATGATTCCTGCCACAGAATAATAGACAAATAAATGGTTTTTTACTTGATTTATGCTATCCTGATATAGCTGTCAAAAGCAGTATTTGGGATGTACAGACAGTTTTATGCATGATTCTATGAAATGTGACATTACCTTTCTCTGAGTATTCTAGTTTGTCAGGATTCTCCTTTAAAATACAATACCCAGAACTAAATAAAATACTAGTTATAAGGACAAAAGACTACGACAGTAATTGGATTCCATTTTCTGAAAATCAAATATCTATTAGTATTATTTATTTGTTTTGAACTTGTAAATCACTAAAACTACTTTCTTTTAAATGGAAGATTCCTGAATTATAGGATGTTCAAATATGAAAAGACCTTAGATGAAATTACTTAGCCCTGTTTTGGGGATACTAAAATGTAAGACATAGACTGTTCTGTCAAAGAAATAGTTACATGACAAATTATGTAAGAGACTATAAAAAATAGAATTTCTGTGAATTCTTGAGTTATCAGGTTGAATTATCCAAATTTCAAAGTGATGGGAGCTGTTCTATTTATATGTTTCTATATCCTTGGTTTTTTGGGGGGATGTTTTTTCCCTAATAGTGGAGGGAAGGTGACTGTATTAAGGAGCATGTCTAGACACAAATTCCATGGATTTTTTAAACTATGCCCCCCCCCCCCAGATGGCTGTGTTTGAGTTCATGGTGTGAGTAGCCTCTGAGCCAAGACATTTGGGAAAATGTAACAAAAGGCTTGTAGAGGGTAAAAAGGAGAGAGATGAGAATAGATGCCAGCTACTGTACCATGACAAGGTGAGTACAGGATTCAGAAGCAGTTGCAACATGTTTCAAAGGATTTTCTACTTGATATTCCGAGACATTCTTCAGAGTGCTGTGGAAAGAGAAAATCAACTTGGAGCTATGCCAAGATGTCAGCATTCCCAAGATTTTCTACTTCAGTAAGATGAAACAAAAAGCATCTCAGCAGTGTTGCTAATGTCTTCTCATCAACGACACAAGTCTGAATTAGTGTGCCAGAATGGAAAGCACAGGAAGATTCATAGAGATGAGGATTAAGATGGACAAGAGCCACTTGGTGAGGGTAGTCATATGATATGAGTGCCAATAGGGTGATTGCTTACGTCAATACCTTTTCATTTATGTTTCTACTTTGCTTTGATTGAATCCCTTTTACTGATTTTCATGGATTTGATCTGCCAAAGAATACATCGGATGGGAACTTGAACCAGTGATTTCAATACCTATAACATAAAACAACCCCCCAAACCTAAAAAGTAGTTCAGATTTCCAGAGTAGTATGGAGACACATTGCAGTGAGGGAGTTAGGTAGTACAATAGATAGAAGGCTAGACCTGGAAACTGGAAGGCTTATGTTCAAATCCAACCTCAGATATTTACCAACCTTGTGCTATCTTGGACAATCACTTAATCTTTTCTTGCCTCAAGTTCCTCAAGTATAAAATGGGGATAATAATAATACTTAACTATCAGGATTGTTGAGAAGATCAAATCAGATAATATTTGTAAGGCATTTATCATTCCATTGGCAGATTGAAGGTACTTTATAAAATATTTTGGCTATCATTATTATTATTATTATATTCCAATAGTTAAATAATTAGTCGTCTAGTCATAGTAGCATTCCTATAGGTAAGAATATCACAGGTAACTTATGCCACTCTCTACATGGATGATATTGAAACTGGAAGACTGAACCAGTGAGTTTGGTACAAAAAGTCAAATGAGTCATTTCTAAATTCATTTTTGATGTGTTCTTGAGTAAAGTCATTATTCTTGCCTAGGTAAAGAAGGGAGCAGATACAGTGACTGTCCATGCCCCATCAAGTAGGTAATAGAATGATCAGATTATATCTTAGCCCACTATAATTTGAAGTTTAGAGCTATATGGAATGTCATTTTCTTATCTGTATACCTCTATTTTATCCCATTGTACTATTTCTGTTTGTATAGGTTTTCCCCCAACCCATTAACAAATGCTAAACGGTGCATGCACACACATGCACACACACACGCACACACACACACACATTCAGACACATATATACTTTTGGTATGAAATGAATAGAGACACAGAAAAAAGAAAAGTAGGTACCAAAAAAGAGCACCCAGAGGTTATGGCAGTAAGGAATGTAGAGTGGTAAAAATTTTTTGGAAGTGGCAGATCTCTGATCTCTGACAGCCAATCTAGCTCAGGGGTCAGAAAGATCCCAGGAGCTTGGGGAATGTAGTAAAGAGCCACACAGCAAAAGAAACTTGCTGAAGACAAGGTGCATCTGAGTGATTCTGAAAGGAAGAATTGATGTGGTATAGATTTCTGGTCACACAAAAACAAAATTAGACTGGAGGTGCCATCTAGTCCAACTCATTGCCTCAACTGGAATCCCCTCTACAAAATACCTGGCAATATCTAGTCTTTATTTGAAGATTTCCAGTGAATAGAAATGTAACTATTTCCTGAAACTGTCTATTGCCTCAGGACAGTGATGGCAAATCTATGGCATGGGTGCCAAAGATGGCACACAGAGCCCACTCTGTGGGCATGTGACTGCTACCCCTCCACCAAGTTCATTACTAGAAAGGCAGAGGAATTTGGGTGGAGCTGCTCCCCTCCCACTCTCCACCAAACCTGACATTTTTTCACATCCCCCATCCCTCTGCCCACAGCTCAGTGGGAGTGAACATGGGGTAAGATGGGCAGCTTACAGGCAGCAGAGCTGAAAGGGATTTGGGCCACTTCCCTTCCCCTCTCTACACTTGCTGAGGACATTCCTTACTTCATCTACCATTCTGTCCAGCAGCCCAATGGGACAATCCCTCTCTTGTGTGGGATAAGAGGACAGGGCACATGGGGGGGGGGGGGCACGGAACACAGCATTTGGCCTGGGAGGTAGTGTGAGGGTGGGGCCCAGCACTCCATCTCTAAAAAGTTCACCCTCACTGCCCTAGGAAGTCATTTCTTCCATTAACCCTAAATTTGCTTTTTTTCACTTCTACTCATAGCTCCAACTTCATAGGCTCCTATAGCTAGAGCTAAAAGGAACCACAAAAGTCATCTAGTCCAGACTTCCTTTTACAGATGATTAAATTGAAGCTCAGAAAGATTCGTGAGTGCAAAAACACATAAGAGCTCATCATGTTTTAAACTCTAAAGTGCCAGGAATGCAAATTTTTTCTTTGTGAAGCTGATTTTTTTAACCAAAGTAGAAAAATTTATACTTATTTAACAACTCTTCTGGAACCACTCATCTCCATCCTATATCTGTGACCTAGAACTGGACAATCACTATCAGGGCTGCCAGATCATACTCCTTTTTATATTTAATTCACAGATCATCTGGAATCCCAGTTTCATCCCCTGGGCATTGGAATGTTCTGCATGGCGCTCTCCCAGCCAGATAATCATCTCCTGGAACTATAGACCTCTCTCTCTCTAGGATGGAAAAATTACTTACTGTAACATTTTTTTATATCCTGATCAGAATTCCATCTGGTGCATTTTCTAGATCTCTGTGGAGGAGATTGGATGGGCAAGCAAGGAAATAGTATTTCTTTCTACAACTCTATCATCTTGTCTGCCCTACTTTTGAAGTTTATTTTTAAACGAATATAAGACAGAGCAGCTAGATGGCACAGTGGATAGAGTGCCAGGTCTGGAGTCAGGAAAATTCATCCTCCCAACTTTAAATCTGGCCTCAGACACTTACTAGTTGCATGACCCTGGGCAAGTCACTTATCCCTATTTGCTTCAGTTTCCTCATCTTATAAAATGAGCTGGCAAGGAATGGCAAACCACTCTAGTATCTTTCCTAAGAAAATCCCAAATGGGGCCATAAAGAATTGGGCACAAGTGAACTAACTGAGGAGTAACAACCATATAACCAATGCTTCTAACATTTATAAAAACAATTTTATTGGCACTTAAAAATGTTATCCCACTCTAACTTTCCAAAACCCTTATCCTAAGCCCTTCCTTGTAACAAAATATTTGAGCAAAATAAATAACAAAAGAGACTAAGTCTGATGGTTATATATAACATTCTGCCTTTATGTCTATCACTTCTCTACCAAAAGAAGGAAAGTATTTCCATCAGTAGAGCTCTAATACTAACTAGTTCTTTCTTGTGAGGTCTTAATGTTTGTTTTCATTTATATTATAATCAATATGCAAAATTTTTCTCATTTCTTCTGTTTTTATACTGTATCACTTCATACAGGTCTTCTCATGCTTCTCTGAAATTTTTAACTCATCTTTGCTTAGAAAAAATACTTCCTTCTGTCCTCAACTTTTACATAACAAAATTTGTGCAACCATTCTTCCATCAATGAGTACCCATTATCTCCAGTTCGCATTTTTGCTACCATGAAAAGTGTTACTAGGAATATTTGGTATATTTTGGGATCTTCCTGTTTTTAATCTCCTTGGGGTACATGCTAAGTCTATGATCCTTAGGTCAAAGGGTTTAATGATTTCAAATATTTTCCAAAATATTTGTACCAATCTATAGCTCTCCCTCCAACAATGTCATCTACAAACTTGACAACTATCTCTCATATATTTAGCAAAGTCAATGATAATATAAATAGGACAGGGCTAATTACAGAACACTCCATTAGAGATTCATCCTCCAAATTGATATCCATTAACTCTCTTTGGTTATAGTCATTGAACTGTCAATGAATAATACACCTTTCCATACTTCTTCACAAACTTATCACAAGAGTCTTAGTTGGGGTTGGGGGGAGGCTTGTTGGAATGTAGTTACACTATTCACTATTTCTACCTTATTTCTTTGATCAAGTCACTCTAAAAAAGAAATGAGGTGAGTTTAGCATGTTTTCCTTTTCTTCTAGTGAATCTATTTTAGCTTATGGTAAACATTGTTTATAATTTTTTTTAATTAAGGACTAAAGAAAAACATGAGACATGGGAGGTAGCAGGGGGATGAGGATCAACAATATGTTACCTAAGAAGCTACAGCTTCAAGAAAGAATCCTAAAGCCTCAAAGGATAGTAGCAGAGAGAGAAATTAAGTGATTTTTCACAGGCTTCCATATTGAGAGTTAGATCAGGAACTCTTCTCTGAGGACTACAAAGAAATATTTCTCCTCCCATTAGGAGGAACAATATTATTGAGCATAAGGACTTTGGGACTAAGAGTTGGAATTGGCTAGAGTTGCCACTGAGAAAACCTTGGGAGTTTTGGACTTTTTTTTGTCCAATAGGCTATCTTTTCCATAGCAGATAGCTCTTCCTCCTGCCTGTTAGTCCCTCTTTCCTTCCTATCCTATACCTTTTCTGCAATGACCTATGTCTAGAATCAGCGATTCCAAGCTACTAACTCCTAGTTTTCTAGTTTCCCGATTGGAGTCTCTATATTTGTGTCCTAGAGACTAACTCATCAGATCCACCAAAGGGGGACACCTCTCATTCTGATAAATATCTTCTGATAAATATTGTAAGCAACTCTGACTGAAAAGCTTCTAGGAAAAATTGCTCTCTGTCTCTGTCTCTGTTTCTCTCTCTCTGTTTCTCTCTCTCTCTCTCTCTCTCTCTCTCTCTCTCTCTCTCTCTCTCTCTCTCTCTCTCTCTCTCTCTCTCTCTCTCTCTCTCTCTCTCTCTCTCTCATCTTCTATCTTAGAATCGAAAGATGGCAAAGGGCTATGGAATGGGTGACTTCTCCAGGATCACATAGATAGGAAGTATCTGAGGCCACCAAAAGCTCTCATAACTGCCCTGAACATGGATCCCAGAGTCCTAGTCCACCTTGGGCTTCCTCCCTGCTGTGACCTAAAACCATTCCAACCATGGCTTCCTGGCAATATTTGTTATAGTATCCCTACTTTGCCTCAATTTAGGGGTCATAGAATCATAGATCTAGAAATGGAAGTGGCCTCCAACAGCTTCATTTTATAGATGAGACTATTTTCCTCATTTTTTATCATTTTTCTGAAAATGAAAAACCCAGGGAAGATAAATTAATTGCCCAAGTCACAGGCAGTTAGCTCTAGAGTCAGTATTTGAACCCAGGTGCTCTGATTCCAGAGTCAGGACTCTTTCTACTATACTACAGTGCTCAGCCCCCTTTGCAGTAAGACATTAGGCTGCCCTAGTTTAGACCCATCAGTCTAATTCCTCACTGTGTAGGACTCATTAGACTGCCCTAGAACTTTCCCCTTACTCTCTTTTCCTCTTGTTCTCTTGGAGGCCAACAGCAAAGACAAAAAGCCTCCTTTTTTGGTCCTTCTATTAAACCTCCCACATGGAAGGACTTGCTGCTTTTAGCATTGACCTGCTCATTTAATTCTTCTGGGAAGTCTCTTATTTTTGTGATGCCCCTTTTTAACCAAGCAATAGACCCTAACAGCAAACAAAATGACTGGAAATCTCCAGTCCATGAAATAGACAAATTATGTGTGCATATGTGTCCGTGCATGTGGAGAGCCATCTGCATGCAGTAGAAAAGGTGTGTAGAAGGGAGAGGACTGTTTGCCCCAGGGGCATGTCTGCTGAGTCTTGGAGCTAGTGTGTACAGAAATCTCCATTGTACAGAATTGTACATTGTACAGAAACTACCTATGAGGGAATGAAGGAGTCCTTATTCCCACCTGGCACTCCCCAAGGACACACTATTTTTCAGGGTCAAACTTATATTTACAAATTATGCATCTGGGCTTTAATTAAATCTGTGTGTCTGCTTTCTCTTGGGTTCCTCTTCTGATCCTGCCTTCCCCTTTCAATCTCTCTCTCTCCCTCCTTACCACTTCCCTCCCTTTCTTCCAGTCTTTTCTCTTCCCTGGCTCTCCTTTCCACACAGTTCAAGGCCACAGGGCAGACAATTGACACTAAATCACCCTAAACAAGGCCCTAGATACCAGTTTGCAGGTTGTGGCAAAACTTTTTTTTTTTAAATTAAACCCCCAGTGACTAGAAAAGTAGTAATGAGCACTCACAGTTTGAGATGAATTAACAAGCCTGATTCCTGCCAGATAATTATGACACTTTCATGACTGACAGTATAGCAGACCTAGCCTAGATTGTAAAGTCACCCCAAGGCAGGGGTTGGCCATTCTCTGCCCCCCCCACACACACCTCTCTCTCTGAGGGCTCTGTAGTTCTTCAGTTTTTCTGAGTGGTTATTGTCCCCCATGTCTGCTGACATGAACGTAGGGATGGCTTTAATTCTTCAGGGATCCCCATTTTTGAAGGGGTCTTCTTGGAAGTTTAATTTCCTGTTCTATAGAATAAAGATATATGTTTGCATTCTCTATTTCACAGAGCTATTATGCAAATATCTTACTGGCAAAATATTGGGTATATTAAGTGTTGCTGGAAAATAACCTCCATGAATTTAACTACAGTTTGTCTTTTATACAGGGTGAAGGTGAGGCATGGAGCACAGTAGAGGTGATAATAACAATAATAAATAGCTTGTACTTATATAGCACTTTACAAAAATTATTCTACCTTGTCCTTATAGCAAGCCTGAAAGGAAGATGTTGTTATCCCCATTTTACAGATGAGAAAACTAATGCAAATAAATTAAATGGCTTCCCCACGATCACAGAGTGTGTGACAGATTTTGACCTCAGACCTTCCTGATTTCAGCCTTTCTACTGGAACACCTAACCTAGCTTCCTCCTAAACTGTTAATTCGTCTCATAATGGTTGAATCGATAGATAGTTCTGAGAATCATCTAAGTATACCTCTAAAGTCTAGTCAATGGGAAATAATGCCAAGGGGATCAATCAGGAATCCCTTATTGGTTAGCCTTATTTCCTCCTCTGTACCTCAAGAGAAAAATTGCATAGGATTTCCCCTTGTAAAGTCTAGCCTTAGTATTTGCCAGTCTAAAGAGTATTGCCAGAAGTAGTAGGAAGGAGTAGAAAGAATACTGACCTTGGAATGAGGAGAGATCTGATTTCAAGCCGCTATCTTTGATACTATCTGTATGGCCATAGACAAATCACTTAAATTCTCTGAGGTTCATTTTTCTAATCTATAAAATGGGCATGATAATCCCTGTAGTACCTTCCTCATGGGATTGTTGTCATTGTTGGTGTTCAATCTTTTTTCAGTTGTGTCTAACTCCATTTGGATTGTTTTTTTTTTTAAACCCTTACCTTCCGTCTTGGAGTCAATACTCAATATTGGCTCCAAGGCAGAAGAGTGGTAAGGGCTAGGCAATGGGGTTAAGTGACTAGCCCAGGGTCACACAGCTGGGGAGTGTCTGAGGCCATATTTGAAACCAGAACCTCCGGTCTCTAGGCCTGGCTCTCAATCCACTGAGCCACCCAGCTGCCCCCAATTTGGGTTTTTCTTGGCAAAGATAATGGGAGTGGTTTACCAGTTCCTTCTCCAGCTCATTTCACAGATGAGAAACTGAGGCAGAGTTAAATGATTTGCCCAGGGTCACACAATTAGTAAGTGTCTGGAGTCAGAATTGAACTCAGGTCTTCCTGACTCCAGGTCCTGAACTTTATCTACTGTGCCACCTAGCTGCCCCCATGGTATTGCAGAGAGGATCAAATGAGGGAATATAAGTAATTTGCTTTGAACTAGATGGGCTTCAAAGTCCTTTCCAGCACTTGTCCTTTACTCCTAGATCCTATAAACCTACAATCTAAGTGCTATATAAATGTCAGCTTAGCTTTTTTTTTTATCAGTCAATGAATTGATACTCATTTATGAGGTATCTATGTATGGACTAGCCATGATTGTCTTAGATGTTTTACCCTTGAAATAAATTCTGGCCAACCTTGTTGGTTTTAGAAGGCAAGTATTGTCTATCTCCATTATCTAGATAAGGATACTGTACCATGCATGGTCTTGGAGGTAAGGATGATCTGCTGTCTTAAACATAATCATATCACCCTTCTAGGGGACCCCATCTCCACAGCCTCCCAATGATATGGCCCTCAATCTATTCCCAATAAATCCCAATGAATAAAAGTGGTGAGTACTAGGAGTCAGGAAGAGTTATAGCCTGCCTCAGACACTTACTTAGCCATGTTACCTCTAACCCCACAACACTATATCCTTTTCCCCTTCATTCAAAGGCTTCGTGAGACTGAGCCGCCATGTCTATCCTTTCCCTCAGAGAAAGGAGAGGAGGGTCAGAATAGCCAAAGTTAAGACTTCACTCACTCTTAGAGGAAGGATTCACATTCTGTAGGGTGTGGATCTTCTACAGAATTCAAGGAAGCAAGTTGAGTAGCCCCTGTTGTTCAATCGTTCAGTCATGCCTGACTCTTTGTGATCCCTTGGACCACAGCATGCCAGGCTCTTCTACTTTTCCCATCTCAGTTTGTCCAAGTTCATGTTCATTGTTTCCATGGCAGTATCTATCCATCCCATTCCTTGCCATTCCCTTTTTCATTTTTGCCTTCAATCTTTCTTCCCAATATGAAGGTCTTTTCCAGTGAATGTTATTTTCTCATTATGTGACCAAAGTATTTAAAAGTCTTAGTATTTGGCTTCCAATGAATGGTCTGAATTAATTTCTTAAAGTATTGACTGATTTGATTTCTTTGATGTCCTACAGACTCTCAAAAAATCTTCCATGTGCCAAGCAATGTGCTAACTAGTTGGTACAGTGGTCAGTACTAGGAGTCAGGAAGACTTATAATCCTGCCTCAGGCACTTACTTAGCCATGTGATCCTGGGCAAATCCCTTAACCCCTCTGTGGCTCAATTCCTAATCTATGAAATGAACATAGTAATAGCACCCATCTTGCAGGGTTGTTAGGAGAAGCAAATGAGGTAACATATAATAAAGTGCAATATAAATGCCAGCCATCATCATCATTATCACTATTATTACATACCCTCTAGGAGCTGATTACTTAGTAAATTAACAGACCCAAAGGAAATGAAGCAATGATGTCATCGGTTGGATGGGAAATATCCACAGTTTGAGGGTCAGAAGGCAGAAAAAGAGTCAGGATGGCCCTGTCCAGAAGCTTAGGGCAAAATGTAGAAGGAGTAAGACGTTCTTTCCCTGCCAGGTAGAAAAATAAAATGAAATTGCAGAAAAGGGAAGGGTGATAGGGCAATTATTTACATCCGGAGAATGGCCTGGCATCTTCACTCACGCCAGAGCACTAAAGGACAAGAGACACACAGTGACCACAGAACACTGTTGCCAGGTTAACTTCATAGGGAAGCTCCAGGTTCAGGTGTTTCGAGAGAGGAATTAAAAAGGTAATTATGTGAGGGAAACTAAAGCTGTAAAAGGAAAGCTAACAAGTGAGGCAGTGACAGACATTGTCACTGGGACTCAGGCTACAGTTTCATGAATATGAATCTCCGAGTGCAAATTTGATGATTTCACATTATGAAGTGGCAACACATATTACACCATTCAAAAAGGGTTTAAATAAATTCCTGAGTGATAATGACCCATTTGAGATCCGATAGACACTAGTGTGGGGAAGGGGTGGGAGAATTCATCCTTAATTGTTTTAGATTGTCCATATATAGAATATAGCTAGGGCCTTCCACTAATGGGCCATGAGTCTGATCCTGGAGAGCAAATGCTGGGTTCTTGTTTTCAAACTGAATATGGATTACATGGATTTGTGAAGTAGTATTAATGATCAATCAAGTGCTTTGCCTAAGGAAAAAAATCAATAAATACTCATTTGGTTGAAGGAACTGTTTGTTGCCTTTACAAATTACTGTGGTAAGTGCTTAACCCTATTCATTAGTCTGGACTCTGTATACTCAGTCACTCAGTCTCTCCCCCAAAATATACATCCCCCTTATTGTACATACAGTGAAGTGCACTACCCCATATCAGAGAGCTCTGAAATCACTGCCAAGTTCCTCGAGCCTTAACTAAATTTCTCAAGATCACTAAAAGCCCCTCTCCCCTTTTCTGGGCAATGTTGTTTTCTCATCTGTCAAGGGCAGTGGATTAGTATGTCTACTCATCAGAATAGAGTCAGCCATTATCTTATTTAGGAAATTCCTCCCCTTCATCCTGATCCCACTTATGAAAATATATTTCTGAACAGGCTTTAATAAAAATAGTAAAAATGATCATGGCACCCAGTATATACTTCTTACTGTGGAAAGAAAACAAGACTGACAGTTTGTGGGGGAAGGGACCAACTGGGAGTGGCAGTTGGGTCTTGTGACTAGCACTTCCTGCCTGCCAGGAGTGGCAGTTGGGTTTTGTGACTATCACTTCCTTCCTGTGGGGTGGAACTTGCTTGCTTCCTGGCGTTGGAGGAGGAAGGAGCTTGTCCGCCCAATCTGGTGTGGTGTGCCTCTTCTTGGTTCAGCCCGAAGATTCAGGCCCAATCACTCCTGAAAGTTAGAACTGTTCTTGTTTGCTTTCTGTCTACTGCTAAGATTCTAAAAAAGACAAACAGACTAGGCAAAACTGGACTGATATAGAGTAGACGGAAGTGGGAAAACCCTCCGCCAGCCTCTAGGGCCTGGCCCTATACTCTGAAGCTAAGGAAAAACTCCAATTCCAACTGGTTATTAAACTTTATTTGAATTGAATTCGCAGTCAGATAAGTGGACTATCTTTTCTGGTCATAGAGGGAGCTGAACTTCAGTTCAGTCATTCAAAGACAAACAGACCTCATTGGACCCCTGCTGCTTCCTCTCAGCAGGGGGCATCTCCCTCCCTTGCTTCACCAAATGATATTCCTACTCTCCCCTCAACTCCTCCATACCCCATACAAACCTCCCATTGTCCCCATTTTTCCAATCCTATTTCCTTTTCCAATAAATATTACATTACCCCCATAATCCTCTCAATTTCCTACATCAATCCATCCAACTGTCAGACTGGACAACATCTGGGAAGTTCAGTTCTTTGTCCCTCCTGGGTGGGACCCTAGAAGGCTCTCACTCAGGACTTCTCTCATTCCCAAATAAAGCCATTATAGATACCTTCTCTTGATCTCTTCTGGGTAAGGTAACATAAGTTAAGCAAAAACGATAATATTAGAGGGTAGGTAGGTGACCCAGTGGACTGAGAGTCAGGTCTAGGGATTGAAAGTCCTGGGTTTAAATCTGACCTCAGATACTCCCTAGCTATGAATCTGGGCAAGTCATTTAACCCCTATTGCCTAGCCCTTGCCACTCTTCTGCCTTAGAACCAATACACAGCATTGATTCTAAGATGGAAGTTAAGGGTTTAAAAATAAGGCAGAAGATAAGTGTTTAAGTAAAAAAAAAAGAAGGTAGTACTGTGCATAGGTCTACTTACAGGATATCATTGCTATGCTACACAGATCTTCAGCTGTATTACTCTTTTGTTTCATGTATATACATTTAATCCCATCTGTCCCCATAATAATGGATGTTATAAAGGCAATTTCCCCCCACCATGAGACAGAAGGTACCACAGTCCTATTAGAATAGCCAGAGTGGAAGAAAAAGACATAAGAAGACAAAAGCAGAATACTATTAATCCTTGTGGAACAACTTTCCCCAAATCAAAGTCAATTCCCCCTTTTAAATCAGACAATAAGTAGTTCATAAGGGCTTACTAAGTGGTAGGCATAGCATTAAGTACCAAAGATACAAGTAAATAAATAATAAGTCCCTTCTTTTAAAAAAACATATGTTCTAATGATATGGTCATATTTAATATAAATATATTATTAAATAACTAGGTGCATAAAAGATTTAAAGCCCCCACATTTGACTTTCTTCATTACACATACAACTAGGAGCACTTGTTCATGTTCACTCATGGAGTCTCATAATGGTGGCTCACCACTGGAGTCTTATAATGGTGGGACATATGTGCTTCAAAATGAATAATATGAATAAAAGAAGACCCTTAAAAAGAGTTATTTCTGAATATAATTTTGAAGAACAGGAGTAAGAGGAAGGAAAAGTACCTCAAAGTCAAGATCTCCAAACCCAGTGGGCCCGGAATGAGGAAGACACAAGTTCAAATCTGACCTCAGACATTTACTAGTTATATGACTCTGGGCAAGTCACTTAACTTTTTTGACAGTAAATGACCATAGTAGTAGAGTCATTTGATAAACCCAAAGAACTAAGTTTTGAGGACAAGATTTCACTGTTTGACAAAAAATGCTGGGAAAATGAGAAAGCAATTTGACAGAAACTAGACATAGACCAGCATCTCACACTATATACCAAAATAAGGTCAAATTGGTTAATGATTTAGATATAAAGGCTAATATCATAAGTAAATTAAGGTAGATGGAAAAATTTACTTGTCAGATCCATGAATGAGCTAAGAGTTTATGATCTAACAAGAGATAAGTGAAGAGCACAAAAAGTATAATGGATAATTTTAATTACATGAAATTTAAAAGGGTTTTTAAAAACGAAACCAACGCAGCCAAAATAAGAAGGAAAGCAGGAAACTTGGAGGAAAATGTATAGCAAGCTTCTCTGATAAAGGTCTCATGTTAGGAAATTGAGCCAAATTTATTAAAAAATTAGTCATTCCTCAATAAATGGTCAAACAATATGCATAGGCAGTTTTCAGAAGAAGAAACCAAAGCTACCTGTATTAACATGAAAACAATGCTCTAAATCACTATTGATTAGAAAAATGCAAAATAAAACAATTCTAAGGTTTATACCTACCAGTATGGGTATCATCAACATCAACAACATTAGTATTAGCATCTATGTTATCAACATCCATGTTATCAACATCCATGTCAACATCAGCATCCATGTCATCAGCATCAACATCCGTGACATCAGCATCAATATAATTATCATCAACACCACCAACATCAACATCTAACTATCCATCTTTTCCTGACCCAGGAAATATTTTTGTTGAGTGACCTAACCTGATAACATACTATGCAGAGTACTGAATGAGAGCCAAAAGCCCTAAACTCTAGACTTGAGTGCCACTATGTGTCCTTTGGGGGTAAAAAGAAAGCCTTCTTTTTCCTGGACTCAGTTTCCTCATTTATATATGACTAAGGCTTACCTGGACTCTGCATTAAGTTAATCAATTAAATCAAAAAGTAAACCAAGTGTAAACAAGGAAAAAAAAGAAAAGAAGTTTTATGATAAAAAAAGACTTAGTTCAAGCAGTAACTTCTTTTTTTTAAGTTAATTTTTTGCCAATTACATGTAATAATAAATTTCCACACAAGTTTTCTGAAGTTATATGACCCAAATTGTCTCCCTCACTTTTTTCCCCTCCTTCCTCCCAGAGCTGGGAAGCAATTCTATCTGCATAATACATGAATTATCATGCAAGACATATTTCCATGTTGTTCATTTTTGTAAGTGACTAATGTTATAAAACCCAAACCCACGGACATATATCCAAATAAACAAGTGAAAAATTATATGCTTTCATTTTCATTTCTACTCCAACAGTTCTTCCTCTGGAGTTGGATGGTGTTCTTTGACAAAAGTGGGAAAGAACACCATCCACATCCAGAAGGGTAATTGTGGGAGTAGAAACACAGAAGAAATACAACTGCTTGATTACATGGGTCGAGGGGGATATGATTGAGGATGTAGACTCTAAATGATCACCCTAGTGGAAATATCAATAATATGGAAATAGGTCTTGATCAATGACACATGTAAAACCCAGTGGAATTGCGCATTGGCTGAGAGGTGTGGAGGGAGGAAGGGAGGGAAAGAACATGAATCATGTAACCATGGAAAAATATTCTAAACTAATTAAATTAATTAATTAGAAATTTTTAAAAATTAAAAAAAAAAGAAAATGATAAATACTGGAGGTAATGTGGAAAAAATAGGTATACTAATGAGCTGTTGGTAGACTGTTCCAATTATTATGGAGAATAACTTGGACCTATACCCAAAGGGCTATAAAACTGCATATACTCTTTGACTCAGCAATATTACTACTAAATCTGTATCCTAAAAAGATCAAAACAAGATGGGGAGGGAGTAGAAGGGACCTTTAGGTAAAGAAATATTTATAGCAGCTTTTTTGTGGGCAGTAGCAAAGAATTGGAAATTAAGGAATACCCATCAACTGGGGAATGACCGACAAGTTGTGATATATGATTATGATGGAATAAATATTGTGGTATGAGAAATGGCATACAAGATGCTTTCAGAAAAACTTGGATTTGCATGAATTGATGAAGAAGGAAGTGAGTAGAACCAGGAGAACATTGTACTTAGTAAAAGCAATAATATAATGATGATCAAGTATAAAAGATTTAACTACTATGATCAATACAATGATCCACCTCCAGAGAGATCTGATGAACTTGGAGTGCAAGAATACTCTTTTAAACTTTCTTAATGTTTCTTGCTTTTTATTGTGGATATGCAGGTTTGCAACTTGGCTACTATATAAATATGTTTGCATTACTTTGCATGTATAACTAATATATTTCTTGCCTTCTCCATAGATGGGGGAGAGGCATGTGGAAGGGAGAGAATTTGGACTTCAACATTTTTTAAAATTTACACTAAAAATAATAAATTTTAAATTAAAAAAAATGTTTGTCTCAGTTTCCTTTTCTATAAAATAAGGATAATAATAATAGTGCCTAACTCAGGATTGTAGTGAAAACCAAACAAGATATTTGTAAAGCACTTAGCAATAGTTCATGGCAAATAGTAAGTGCTAGATAAATGTTAACTATTATTATATTTCCTTTTCAATCAAGCCCCATTTCAATATTCCATTATTTTGTCAATGAAATGATTCCTGGAGAGAATTAGAGTCCTCATTGTTCTCATTAAACCTTTGGGAGAAAAAAAGGGGAGGAAGCAACTAAGTGGCTCAGTGAATAGAGAGCCTGATCTGGAGATGGGAGATCTTGGGTCAACTCTGGCCTCAGAGATACTTCCTAGTTAGGTGACTGTGGACAAGTCATTTTACCCCTGTTGTCTAGTTCTTACCACTCTTTTGCCTTGGAACTGATACTTAGTATTGATTTTAAAACAGATGGTAAAGGCTTTAAAATAAAAAATTCAAAAACCTCCAGGAGAAAAAAAGTATGTTCAAACAAGTTTTTTTTTTTTTAAAGCCTAATATAGCCAGGTTTACAAAGTATAAGGATAATGATTCCTTTAGCTGTCCTTGACCCTCTTTCAGCTGAACTAAAAAAAAAGTCTTTTTTCCACACCCAAAAAGGAGAGCTCTAAGAACCCAGACATTATAGAGGCCAATCAGGGAATGGTAGAAATAAACGGAAAGACACCATCTAAGTAGGTACAGACCTGTTGAAGAGTGAGAAAATCCTAACAAAGAATGGTCTGGAGTTCAACTTTGGGGGCTTCCCCCTTTCCCACCTGGACTGTCTCTATATATTTCCATTTCCCAATTATTCAGGCTCAAAATGTAAGCATTATCTTTTAACTCTTCCTCCTTGATGCTTCTATAGTTGATTTATCTTTCAGGCTCTCTTGCTTTCATTTTCATTCTATTCCTATGGTCATAAATCGAGTAGGGCTTCATTACTTGAAACCCAGGTTGTTATAATAACGTCCTGATTTCCTCTCTGACTCCACTTTCTTTGTTATCCAGCCCATCTGCCCAGGGAAGAGGCAAATTGATCTTCCTAAATAATCACTTTCCTTATAACACTCAAATAATGAAACACTTAATTATTTATAGGGTAAAGACCAAACTTGTTGCCTTTTGTTCAAAGCTTGCCAACATCTGACCTCAACCTACTCTTCCAAACTTATCTTCCACTTGTCTCCAAAATACTTTCCTCCAACCAGAATGGTCTCCTTGATCTCTGTCTCTGTCTGTCTGTCTGTCTGTCCCCCCCCCCACGCTCTCTCTCTCTCTCTCTCTCTCTCTCTTCTCTCTCTCTCTCTCTCTCTCTCTCTCTCTCTCTCTCTCTCTAATTCTCTCTCTCTCTAACTCTCTAACTCTCTCTCTAACTCTCTCTCTTTCTCTCTCTCTCTCTTTCTCTCTCTCTCTAACTCTCTCTCTAACTCTCTCTCTCTCTCTCTCTCTAACTCTCTCTCTAACTCTCTCTCTCTCTCTCTCTCTCTCTCTCTCTCTCTCTCTCTCTCTCTCTCTTTCTCTCTCTTTCTCTCTCTCTCTCTCACTCTCACTCTCCCTTCTCTTTACCTTCCATCTTAGAATCAATTCCAAAGCAAGAGTGGTAAGGGCTAGGCAATGGAGGTTAAGTGACTTGCTCAGTCACACAGCTGGGAAGTATCTGAGTCCAAATTAGACCGGACTCTCAATCTACTAAACTACATAACTGCCTCTTCTCAGTACAAATGTGCATGCACCCACTGCCCCACATTTATTCAATCTTTTCACTGTGCCTAGAATACCCTTACTTCCTGTTGCCACCTCAAACAACAGGTTAAATTTATTAACTCCTTAGTCATTTTCTGCTTGAAATTTTTATGTCTAAGACAATGGCAATATGTAAACAATTATTAACTCTTATATACACATATGTATGCATAAGTTTGCATGTATATATATAAAACACCTCAATCCTTAATTCTAGCCTTTTATTTTCTCTCCTCTATTTTGAAAGTAGCCCTTTCTTCTACCTCTCACTGCCAATCATGCTCAACTGGTTCAAGTAAGTAACTGAACTTTATTCCATTATTCAATATTAGGGTGGTATAGTGGATACAACACTGAGCATGGAATCAGGAAGACACATCTTCATGAATTCAAATCTGGTCTCAAACATTTATTAGCTGTGTGACCCTGGACAAGTCACTAGACCCTGTTTGTCTTGGTTTCCTTATCTGTAAAATGAGCTGGCAAAAGAAGTGGAAAATCATTCCTAGTATCTTTGCCAAGTAAACCCCACATGGGATCACAAAGAGATAGATGTGACTAAAACAACTATGATAATATTGGAAGTATAAATATATAGATAAAATATAAATATATATCAAATATTATATAAATTTATATATATATTATTTAAATTATATAAAATATAAATTTATAAAGTTACCATATGTTAGTGAATTTGGAACCACTTTTACCATTAAATAATCCCTTCCAGGCACTCCCTGTCATCATTCTCTTCTTAATCTGTGGGTCCTTTCACTTGTCCTTGACCCTGAAAGTTAATGTCCTCTGGCTAATCCACTTTAAACTTCAACACAATTATTGTCCCAGCCCCAACTTTTGATTTCTAGAAAAGCATAGGGCCCAGGCTCCTTCTTTTCGAGTTTTCACTGATATTTGAGATCTCCACAATTACCTCCCTCACCAGCTGGCATCCATCATCATCTCAGAACTGTCCATAGGAATCCTGTTCTCTCTTTTTATCTTCTCTCCAGCTCTCACTAACCCCACCCCTGCAGGTTACTCCCTCAGATCCCCCATTCTGGATCAGAGTATCTTGGATTTTCTCTGATCTCCTGGCTTTTGGCCACAGGTTTTTCTGTTAGTCTGTTCACAGCACATTCTAAATTCTCTGTATGCTAGTCTATCTCTCTCCTAGTCTCTCAGTTCTATTTTTTGTTGCTGACAAATAAAAAAAAAAGATTCCTAAAACTTAAGTCTTCACAATTCCATCCTCCAAAAGCATCAAGCCACCTGGTTCTCTTCTATTCCATCCACCTTATTCCCCCCTTATAGTATCTCTATTTGGATATTCATAATAAATATTTGCATTTGAATGAAATCAATCTTCCCAAAGAGATTCCCATTGTCTTCCCTTAAGGCATTTTATATAATAAAGAAACCATAGTTCTTTATGATGGAAAAATCCTTGATTCCATCTGGAGTTGAGAGGGTTGTCACCCTTTAATGAACTTTTGGAGGAGGGGGCATTTTGCCACAGAGAAATAAAGCAACATTTTAGGCATATTAATCCTAACCTTGGCACAGAAAGCAGCATAGATCGAAAAAATAAAAGTTATGTAGGTCTTTATAGCCTTTTAATTCAATGAGCATTTATTGCCTGTTATTTCACTTGATACTCAAATAACCCTGTGAGTTAAGTAGTACATCCTATTTTACAGGTAAGAAAATAAGATATTTGAGAGATTGAATGACTTGTCCCAAATTGTGTAGACTGGGCAAAGCAAGGATTCAAACCCAGATATTTTAATTCTAAGGCAACATGGTAAATAGAGTCAAGAAGATTCCTCTTCCTGAGTTCAAATCTGGCCTCAGACACTTCACTATTCTCAGTTTCCTCATCTGTAAAACAAGTTGGTGAAGGAAGTGGCAAGCTACTCTAGTATTTCTACAAATAAAACCTCAAAAGGGATCACAAAGAGTCAGACATTACTGAAAAATTGATTGAATAATAAATCTTATCTCTACAACCAATGTACTTTCTACTAAGCTGTAAGTGAAGAAAGGTAATAGAAATTGCCTTTTCCTGACATCTTGCTCTTTATGTCTTCCTTGTTCTCTGTCCCTATCCTCTACATCCCCAAAAGCTGCGGTAGTGAATAGATTCAGCCTGCCTAGTTTGAAGTTTGCAACCTTGAGTTAGTAGAATAATGAAATTATCTGAGCATAATGAACTTGAAGTACATTGGGGAAAGTGGAAATGGATAGTAAGCAACACATGATACAAATGAAGAGGGCAAGAGTGCAGGTAGATGGCCAAGTGAATTAAGAGGCAGGCCTGAAGATGGGAGATCCTAAATGCAAATCTGCCTTCAGACACTTATGAGCTGTGTAACCCTGGGCAAGTCACTTAATCCTCATTGCCTAGCCCTTACCACTCTTCAGACAGAGTCAATACACAGCATTAATTCTAAGATGGAAGATAAGGGTTTATTTAAAAAAGAGAAGGAGAAGAAGAAGACAACAACAATGATGATGATGACTATAGTGCTTTTTGGATTCAGTATCTAGCTGAAAATATTTGACTACAATTTAGGATGTAGGTTAGGGATAGAAATAAAAAATTTGAAAAATAGAACTATAGAAATCTAGGATTTGAAAGCTAGAAAAGATTTTAGAAATTATGTAATCCCTTCATTTTACAGAGAAGGAAATTGAGGTCCATATAGACTTCAAAGTCATGTTTGATCAAGGTTATAGACATTAATGGGAGTATTGGTGCCAGACTCCCAGATTTCCTCATCCTCATTGAAGTTAACAGTAGAGAGGTGATTTTTGCAAAAGAGTCCAGAGAGAGAATAGCATATGGCAGAGGATCTAACTCCAAATTCCCAAGAGGGTGTAGGTTCCTGTTACACATTCGCAGTTGTTGACTCAGTTCCATCCAACTTAATGAGCTAACCATTCAAGTACTATCCAAATACTACCATATGGTAGAAGGGAGGGAGAGAACGTGGATCACAAAATGTCAGAAAACGGATGTTGGAAATTATCAACATGTAATCTAGAAAAAAATTTAAAATGAAAAAAACACTACCATATGACTTAAGATTGTTCCAGTTCCCCTAGAGGCTAAGTCTAATGATGCTCTGTCAGGGCAAAGAACTCATGAGATCATCTTGCTGCAGAGCTTCATATTTATTGATCATCATGAATGATTAAAACATGAAATCATCTGGATCTTATATTTCCTTCTCAGTCTTGGGGTAACCTAGGTCATTATTCTACTATTATATGAAATTACTGAACTGTCAAATTAGATTTACAGTCAACCAGAAGAAAACATCCAGTCTATCATTGGTATTATGGTAGAGAGATGAAGAAGAATGAAAAGCTACTTGGGTATAGAGGAATCTTGTATCACATGGTCTTCCTGACCAGTATTACCCCATCTTTGACATTCCTGTCTTCAGCTAAGTACATTGATCAACTCCCCTTATTCTGTGAATAGTGAACTCCTACCTTGCTTCCTTAGATCCCTAAAATTAAAAGTTATCTTCAAATGTGAAATTTGTTCTCCTGGTATTCAGACCTATCCAATTCAATCTGACCCTTCTTCATTCTCTGTCTTCTTCCATTATACCCTTTGGAAGTTCTCGTCTTTCATTTCAAACACTCCCGTCTATTGGTTTTCTCTAAAAGACATCTCATTCTTTGCTAATCTCTAGTGTATTGTTTCTGTTTTCAGAATCATAATCTATCTTGCCCTCTCCTTCACTTGACTTAAATTTATCTTCAACTTCATCATGACCACTAATCCCTCTGTCCTCCCTGTTCCCCCAGGATATCATTCCTGCTCTAGGTTCACTATATGATCTTAATAGTCTTGACCTTAGAATTACCCAGTTGAACAATGTGGTATTCCTCATCTTTGAATCCCTTAACCTTTTGTCATTGTTCTTTCACGATTCATACTCTATCTTCAATGCTAGCTCACTCCTTATCCCAATCTATAAGACTTTGGGAAAGTCACATTATCTCCAAAGAATAATAACAAATATTCTCAGGTTCCTCGTTTACAAAATGAAGAGGTTAGTTAGATTAAATGATCTCTAAGGGTTTGTCCCACTATAAATCTATGGTTCTGTAAACTGTAATACTTTCTCCTCATCACCAATCTAGCATCAGTTTTCCAGGATTGGATAGTGAGCTCCATATACACTTGAACTCACTAAGGGGCTAATGATAGTATATAAATCTATTTGATGAACCAAAAATACTGAAAATATGTGCTCACTAACCATTTCTTGACAACACTCAGTTTTAGTCATTTAATTATGTTCCCGGGAGACAACAACACAAATCCAGGGGAGATCTAATCCTGCCAAGAAATTCAGGCTAGACCCTAATGACTTAAGATGGTCAGAACATATACTGTTTTATGTTCAAGAGGATAATGAGAACTCCTGGAACCTTTTAAATATACAATGTTATAGAAAAAGCATATGTATTGACCACTTTGAATATATCAATCATGAGAAAGCGAGAAAATGATAAATACATGAAAGGGTTGCTAGAATATTTTCAGTTTTAACATTTAATAAAAAAATATTTATAGCCACACTCTTTGTGGTGGCAAAAAATTAAAAAGTGAGGGGGTATCCATTAATTGGGGAATGACTGAATAAATTGTGGTATCTGTTGGTGATGGATAATTACTGGGCTGAAAGGAATAAAGAAATGGAGGAATTTCATGTGAACTGGAATGGCCTCCAGGAATTGATGTAGAGTGAGAGGAGCAGAACCAGGAGAACATTGTACACAGAGACTGATACACTGTAGTACAATAGAATGTAATGGACTTCTCTAATAGCAGCAATGCAATGACCCAGGACAATCCAGAGGAACTGTTAGAAAGAACACTATCCACATCCAGAGAAAGAACTGTGGGAACAGAAATGCAGAAGAAAAATATATGATCGATCACTTAGTATGATAGGGATGTGATTAGGGTTTTGATATTAAAAGATTTCTCCACTACAAATATGAATAATATAGAAATAAGTTTTGAACAATGATACACCCAGTGGAATTGCTTGTCGGCTTTGGGAGAGGAGAGGAGATGGGGGAGGAGGGGAGGAGGGAGGAGGGATCATGAATCATGGAACCATGGAAAAAGATTTTAAATAAAAATTTTTTAAAAATAGACTTATGACAAGGAATGCTATCCACCTCCAGAGAAAGAACTGATGGAGTCATCTTTCACGTCAGTGTATTTATGGTTTTATTTTGGAGTTTGGGTTATATATGAGTTTGCTCAATGACCAATATGGAGGTGTGTTTTGCATGACAATTAAAAATGAAGTTTTAAAAATAAAAACATTATTTTGAAATGAAGTCTATAGAACTCACCTGACTGTTGAGAGTCCATCACATACACATGCCCATACACACAGTTAAAAACCCCTTTAAATATAAAAATAATATTTGGCATAGAAGGCTCTAGGCATGGAAGATTCCAGAAAAAGAAGTTATGAAGGGGACCACTAGAGCAGAGGTAGACTGCTGTAAATAAGTCTTGGGGAATCTCACAATGGCTTCCCAAATCAGAGACTTTTAGACAAGCCCAAGCAGAGACATCAAAACTGGATATTGAAACAGAGAGACATATATAGGTAACTGGAACCAACCCTGGTAGGAAAAATTTCCATTTGACACACATTTATTATATACATCTACTATGTCCAAGTGTAAAAATGGAGATTTGAACTCCGGACTTTAATTCCCAGAAGTCCTTGGTAGTTCCCAGAATTCCCTGAAATCTCACAGGAGGTCCTCACCTGGGCCAAGAGCAAAGGGGGTATTTAAACTGACTGTACCACCTATACTCTCTGCCTGCTTCAGCTTCCAAACACATGCATCTCTCAAGATGTAGAGTAAGTGAAATTGAATGGGCTTTCAGCCCTCCTAGGTGCGTGCTATCTTATTTTGTATTTTCTTTATTTCTTAATCTTTAATAAACCTCATGAAATATAATAATTTTAGTAGAGAAACTAATTTTAACTGCTACACAAGGCACTGTTCTTAGTGCTAAAGATATAGACCAAAAGGAAAAACAGATCTTGTCACCAAGGATCTTACATTCTACTTTGGAATGCAATGTGTAAATAAAAGAAGAAAATGCAAGATAATCTGTGGAGGGGAGGTGCATCAACAACTGAGAGACTCTGAGAAGGCTTTGCATAGGAAATAGTACCTGAGCTGAGCCTTAAAGGAAGGTAAAGATAACCAAGAGGTGAAAGTGAAATGGGGGAGCATTCATGGCATGAGGACCTACATGTGTGAAGGTTTAGAAGTGAGAGAGAAAAAGTCGAGTTTGGGAAATGACAGGGAGGCTAGTTCGGTGTGGGGGCACTGGACTAAAATAAATCTGGAAAGAGAAATGCCAGTCATCAATGAATCCTACTGAGATAACTAATAAATATGTGATCAAAGGATTTAGAGTCAAAGAAAATTTTCTTTACTTCTGCTTTACCATGTGAATTTGGGAAAGTCATTTCTACTGCATAGGTTTGTAATTTCCTCATCTATAAAATGAAACAGCTGAATTAAATCTGAGGTTCTTAACCTAGGCTCGATAAACATTTTTGAAAACTTTAATCACTATTTTAATGTAGTTGGCTTCCTTTGTAGTTCTTCATATTTTATATTATGTTTTTAACATAAATATTCCAAGAGATGTCCATAAGACTTTACCAGAATGACAAGTGGGTCCATTACATAAAAAAAGGCTAAAGACCTCTGACCTAGAATTTCTTAGTTACCTTCCATATTTAAGTACTATTATCCTATGAAGAACTGAGCCAGCCTCATCATGTGAGTCTGATCTCCTACATGGAAGTCAGCATACCAAAACTCCTCCTAAACTCAAAGAGAAAAATTCCTTTATGGCGGGGAGGGAGGTAATATCAAAATACTTTTTAAAAAAACCCTTACCTTCTATCTTAGTATCAATTCTAAAACAGAAGACCAGCAAGGGCTAGAAAATAATGGGAATGAGTTCCTCAGGGTCACACAATTAGGAAGTATCTGAGGTCACATTTGAACCCAAGTCCTCCTAACTCTAGATCTGATACTCTATCCATTGTTCTACAAAGCTGACCTTAAAATACTGCTTTGAAACCAAACAGCCTCTTCAAGGATTTTCCAAAGAAGGAACAGTTTCTATTTATCCTGTCTTTGTCCCAGTACCACCAATTAAATGGGATCAGAGGAGTACTTTTTTAATAACATGTCAAAACCTCAAAAATTAATTACCTATACCACGAGGCTATAGAAGAGGGTGAAATATGCCAGAAATTGTGGTACCCAGAAGCCTGGTTTTATATATAGGTGGTGGTAGTCTCTCGGTAACCGAGGATGACAATTGTCTTTGTGTGTTTTTGTGCACAAAGACACTTGTGTATGAAGATTTAAGTGGAAAAGTCAATGCACAGAGACAGTGCCACTCTCTCGGCGGCGTTGGAAGCCTGAGTCCATTTGCACGAAAAGTCATTATACCTGGAGACTTCCTCAGCTACATTGGATGGCCGCGTTGCCCTTTGTGCTCCAATATGCCCTAAGCACTCCACAGTGCTTTGCTGCATCGCCCTCTCGGCCGTTGAACCTTCTTATTGGTTTCTTCCACCTGTTCCGCTGAAACAGTCATCACATACTGGGTGAGCAAAGCCCTGGTTCACCAGGGGTGGATGACTCGATGGCTACCCTCACAAGGTTTAGCTGGCCTGTCGAAGCCGTTGCCCGGGGTGTGGCCGCTGCTGCATGCTAGCAGCTACTGGGAGCCATAAGTGAGAGCTGGGGGTCAGGTGGGGGTCAGAGGCTGGAGAGCTGCCCTAGGAGGGCATGACAAGCCCTCCATACCAGAGATAATGCTCCTCCCTGAGCACCCCATACACCCCTGTATATATATACACAGATGCTGTGATCAGTTTTGTTTTTTAAATAAGTTATAATATGTATATTTCTTCCAATATATTATATAACTTATTTATAAAACAAAACTGATTCCAGATGCTGTTTCTTGCCTAATCGATGAGGTTGACATTTAAGAAAACTTTCTCAGGCAGGAGTTGGACATGCCTTTACACTTTGAAGCAAATACAAGAATCAGTAAAGAATAATACCTCCTCCTGCCAAGGAGATTATGCCTGAGGCATACATATATTTACCTATAGGAAATAAACATTGTAAAAACCACCTATCCTAAAGAGATAAAAATTTTCCAAAGCCCAGACATCATTAGAATTGGATCAGGAAAGGCAACTGGGCTGCATATATAATGCCTGCTTATAGGGCTCCTTCTGGAATCTTAAATCTGTTTTAAATCTGTTGAAAATTCAAGCTATATCAGGAATAAGAGGATATATGTATATAAAATATATACATATATACAGTATAAAAACAAATTCTAGGAATAACTCTTCTCTGGCCAATGACTTGGTATAGGGAAATCCCTTCCATGCTTTTGAGTCAAAAACAAGATTTCATTTCAGCTACCAATCTACCCAACCTACCTTTCACACTCAGCTAAATTATAGAGAATGCCCATGTTTGAAATAAAGAATGCCGGTGCCCAGAAGAAAAAAGAGATATCTGGACTTCACTTTAGCCCTGCCTTTATACAAAAGTCCTTTTGACAATCAAACTAGTTTTGATAGTCAAACTAGAAGCAAAAGTGTCCTTCCCACACAGTAATAGGGCCATGACAAAGAAGTCAGGGTGAGGGACTTAAAAGGGACTGAGATACACAAAGGGAAAGATGGGGAAATGGTGCTTTAAGACTTTTTTTCCAGTCCTTCCCTCATTTTATTTTCTTTGGCAGAATTAGGATATTCTAGCAGCCTATAACTCATGTCAATCTCCTCCGATTTACTTGATTCTAAAGGAAATAGATGTAATTATATGCATATATTTGATAGCAGAGCAGAAAACTAAAGAGATGAGGAAGTAGAAAAATAACCATAGGGGCAGTTGAGGGGGCTCAGTGAATTGAAAGTCAGGTCTAGAGATAAGATGTCCTGAGTCCAAATATGGCTTCAGACACTTCCTAGCTATGTGGTCCTGGGCAAGTCACTTAACTCCAATTGCCTGAACCTTATTGCTTTTCTGTCTTGGAACATGGTATTGATTCTAAGACAAAAGGCAAAGGGGAAGGGAGGGAGGGAAGGAAGGAGGGAAGGAAGGAGGGAGGGAGGGAGGGAGGGAGGGAGGGAGGAAGGAAGGAAGGAAGGAAGGAAGGAAGGAAGAAAGAAAGAAAGAAAGAAAGAAAGAAAGAAAGAAAGAAAGAAAGAAAGAAAGAAAGAAAGAAAGAAAGAAAGAAAGAAAGAAAGAAAGAAAGAAAGAAAGAAAGAAAGAAAGAAAGAAAGAAAGAAAGAAAGAAAGAAAGAAAGAAAGAAAGAAAGAAAGAAAGAAAGAAAGAAAGAAAGAAAGAAAGAAAGAAAGAAAGAAAGAAAGAAAGAGAAAGGCAACAACCTAGGAAGAAATATAGCATTTGTTGCAATCCTGCTTGCTCAACTCCATACTGCCTTTGAGAGAGATTTCCAGAGCACTCACTCCCAGATCCTGCATTGCATCAACATGGAACTGATCTGTCTAGGCAATTTCAGACTGAAAAGGCAGAATGAAAGCCTTTAGCAACTCTTGGCTTAGAGTAACTGAGAAATGAATCTTCAGACTTTTCTCCATTTGCTGACAATGAGAGATGGAAGGATCATGGGCTAAAAATAAGCACAGAAGTGTGCATTGATGTTAACCTCCATGTATACTTATTTTAGAATGCTGAGTAAATGGTATATAAATTGATGACATTGAGAAAGGTGACAATGAGCTACAGTACCTTTTGTAGGGGAAGGAGTGATAAAAAAATGGGGGTATCCAAGTTAAGTGGAAACACAGATCTTGCAACAAAGCTAAGGAATGAGCGGCAATCATTGCTCTGTAATCTTGACAGAGAGTAAGTCAGATTGGCTGGTATTTGCAGAGACCTCTACTGTTGGTTGTGCCACTTTATAAAAGAAACAAGAGACAGTACACCTCAAATTAATCCCTATCATTATGATAAAACACTGACTAAAGAAGGAAAGAACAAATATGCTGGCCTAAAAAGGGTGTCTATTGGCAAGTCCTGAACTTCTATAACCTGACCAGTGTATATACCTTGATGAAGGGATTCCTTTTCCTACAAAATAATGGCTAAGATTTGGATTTTGCAAAGGACTTGACATATATCATATCACACATCTTCAGTACAATGCCCCTTAAAAGCAGGTGCTACAATCATTCTAATTTTACAGCTGAAGAATCTGAAGCAGACAATGGCTGGATAACTTGCCCATAGTCATGGATCTCTTAATTGCCTGAGGCAAGATACAAAGTCAGGTTATACTGCCTCCAAGTCTATCAGCTATCAGCTCTTTAGTCACTCTACTACACACCTGCCTGATCCCTCTCAATTGTAGCTAGATGTTTAAACTCCTTTTTAAGCCCCATTTGCTGGTAGAATTGAAGAAGAGAGTGGGTGATATCAGTCCTGTACCCCAAGAAGATCAAGGAAGAAAAAGACCCACATGTACAAAAATATTTGTAGTAGCTCTTCTTGTAGAGCCAAAGGAATAGAAAGTGGGGACCTGTGCCATTGGAACTTCTGGAATCAGTATCAAATCACAGGTTAGCTTCAAAGGTGGGAAGCATGATCAACAGCCACATCCCCAACCCAATAAATGCTTTGGAGGGAGGTTCCGGTCAAGATGGCAGCTTAGAGAGAGCTAAAGTTCAGATCTCCGGAAACCCTTTCCTTACCGATCTCAAACTGTATGCTCCTAGGACACCGAAATTCAAAACAAACAACAGGATAGATCCAGGGAACCCTCCTCCTGAACTTGGACCTGGATCAAAAGGTACAGCCCCCCAAAAGCCAGAACCCGAGATCACTCAGATAATAGGCAGAAGGAAGGTCCCAAAACCCATCCCCCCCAACCCGGAGCTCTGAGTCCAAGGCAGCAGCGGGAACCTAAGAGCCAGCAAAAGGACCCCAGGGCTACCTATTCTGAAGGCTGCACCCTGAAAACAACCTGAGCCAGTCACGGGGGCACCCAGACAGCAGGGAAACAGAGAGAAACAGAGGGGAGCCTGTAGCCCCCTGGCTGGATGCTTCTATCCGAGTCTCAGGGAAGGTCCCTGCTTTAAGACACACTCAATCCAACCCAACTGAAGTTAATCCTATCAGGAGCCCTCAGAGCTCCAGGAAGCCTCGGCCCCTCCCCCCTTAGAGTGCAGGCCTCTCTGGCCCACAAAGGCTCTGAGATACCTTGGGGACAGTGCAAAGCCAGGCTCAGAGCTTGGGAGTAAGGCAACAAAGAAGCATCGGGAGGGAACTGAGAGCAGTAACACCCATGAACAGTCAATATGCCTGGGACTAAAGCCTCTGAACACCAGACAGAGATAAGAAAAGCTAATTCTCCCCACTCAGATAGAGATGGAAAACAGCACAGAAAAGCCTCAAAACTCCAAGAAAAACAAGAAGAAGGGGGCAACTTTGGACACATTTTATGGAGCAAAAATACAAAATACAGAGGAGATAGAAGAAGAAACACAAGCAAATGCTCAGAAACCTTCCAAAGGAAATGGAAACTCTCCACAAACCCATGAAGAATTTGAATCAGAAATGATCAAAAAGATGGAAGCCTTCTGGGAGGAAAAGTGGGAAATAATTCAAAAGAAATTCAAGCATCTACAAAACCAGTTTGACCAAACTGAAAAGGAAAACCAGGCTTTAAAAGTCAGAATCAGCCAACTTGAAGAAAATGAGCAAGAATTAATAAAGCAAAGCCAAAAGTCCAAGAAATTAGAAGAGAACATAAAATATCTCACCGACAAGGGCATAGACTTGGAAAATAGAGGGAGAAGAGACAATTTAAGAATAATTGGACTACCAGAAAAGCCAGAAATAAACAGCAAACTCAACATTGTAATACAAGAGATAATCAAAGAAAATTGCCCAGATATTCTAGAACAAGGGGGCAATACAGCCACTGAAAGAGCTCACAGAATACCCTCTACACTAAATCCCCAAAAGACAACTCCCAGGAATGTAATTGCCAAATTCCAAAGCTTTCAAACAAAAGAAAAAATCCTACAGGAAGCCAGAAATAGACAATTTAGATATAAAGGAATGCCAATCAGGGTCACACAACACCTTGCAAGTTCCACTCTGAATGACCGTAAGGCATGGAACATGATTTTCAGAAAGTCAAGAGAGCTGGGCCTTCAAACAAGAATCAGCTACCCATCAAAACTGACTATATACTTCCAAGGGAAAGTATGGGCATTCAACAAAATAGAAGATTTCCAACTTTTTGCAAAGAAAAGACCAGAGCTCTGTGGAAAGTTCGATATCAAAAAACAAAGAGAATGGAATACCTGAAAAGTTAAATATGAAGGAAAGGGAAAAGGAGAAAAATGTTATCTTTTTCTTTTATTCAAACTCTCTTCTATAAGGACTACATTTATATCAATCTATGTATATTAATATGTGGGGGAAATGTAATGTTTAAATAGGGGGGAAAGAAAGACCAAATAGAATAATCTTTCTCACACAAAGATTCACACGGGAAGGGGAGGGGAAGAAAACTCCTATAAGAAGGGGAGGAAGAGAGTTTTAACTTAAACCTTATTCTCAGGGAAATCAGCTCTGAGAGGGAAGAACATCTAGATCCATTGGGATCTTGAATTCTATCTTACCCAACAAGGGTAGGGAGAAGGTAAAACCAAGAGGGGTAGGGGGGAAAGGGAACATAAAAAAGGGAGGGAAGAAGAGGGGGGTGGGGGAGGGAACAAAACGGGAGGGGCTAGAAAGGGAAATATATCAAAGGAGGGGACAAGGGGGACTGATTTAAAATAAATCACTGGATTAAAAAGTTAGACCTGAAGAAGAAAGGTTAGAATTAGGGAAGGATATCAAAATGCCAGGGAGTCCACAAGTGACAATCATAACTTTGAACATACATGGGATGAACTCACCCATAAAACGTAGATGAATAGCAGAATGGATTAGAATCCAAAACCCTACCATATGTTGTCTTCAAGAAACATACATGAGGCTGGTAGACACCCACAAGGTCAGAATTAAAGGATGGAGTAAGACCTTCTGGGCCTCAACTCACAGAAAGAAGGCAGGAGTTGCAATCATGATACCTGATAAAGCTAAAGTAAAAATAGAGCTGATTAAAAGGGATATGGAAGGTAATTATATTTTGTTAAAAAGGACTTTAGACAATGAGGAAATATCATTAATCCACATGTATGCACCAAATAATATAGCACCCAAATTTCTAATGGAGAAACTAGGAGAATTGAAGGAAGAAATAGACAGTAAAACCATATTAGTGGGAGACTTGAACCAACCATTATCAAATTTAGATAAATCAAATAAAAAATAAATAAGAAAGAGGTAAAAGAAGTGAATGAAATCTTAGAAAAATTAGAATTAGTAGACATATGGAGAAAAATACATAGGGATAAAAAGGAATACACCTTCTTCTCAGCACCACATGGCATATTCACAAAGATTGACCATACACTAGGTCACAGAAACATGGCATACAAATGCAGAAAAGCAGGAATAATAAATGTAGCCTTTTCAGATCACAAGGCAATAAAAATAACAATCAGTAATGGTACATGGAAAACCAAATCAAAAACTAATTGGAAATTAAACAATATGATACTCCAAAATCGTTTAGTAAGAGAAGAAATCATAGAAACAATTAATAATTTCATCGAGAAAAATGACAACGGCGAGACATCCTTTCAAACCTTTTTGGGATGCAGCCAAAGCAATAATCAGAGGTAAATTCATATCCCTGAGTGCATATATTAACAAATTAGGAAGAACAGAGATCAATCAATTGGAAATGCAAATTTAAAAACTCGAAAGCGATTAAATTAAAAACCCCCAGCAGAAAACCAAACTAGAAATCCTAAAAAATAAGGGACAAATTAATAAAATCAAAAGTGATAGAACTATTGATTTAATAAATAAGACAAGAAGCTGATACTTTGAAAAAACAAACAAAACAGACAAAGTACTGGTCAATCTAATAAAGGAAAGAAGAAAAGCAAATTAACAGCATCAAAGATGAAAAGGGGGACATCACCTCTGATGAAGAGGAAATTAAGGCAATCATTAAAAACTACTTTGCCCAATTATATGGCAATAAATACACCAATTTAGGTGATATGGATGAATATATACAAAAATACAAACTGCCTAGACTAACAGAAGAAGAAATAGAATTCTTAAATAATCCCATATCAGAAAATGAAATCCAACAGGCCATCAAAGAACTTCCTAAGAAAAAATACCCAGGGCCCGACGGATTCACAAGTGAATTCTATCAAACATTCAGAGAACAGTTAATCCCAATACTATACAAACTATTTGACATAATAAGCAAAGAGGGAGTTCTACCAAACTCCTTTTATGACACAAACATGGTACTGATTCCAAAATCAGGCAGGTCAAAAACAGAGAAAGAAAATTATAGACCAATCTCCCTAATGAATATAGATGCAAAAATCTTAAATAGGATACTAGCAAAAAGACTCCAGCAAGTGATCAGAAGGGTCATCCACCATGATGAAGTAGGATTTATACCAGGGATGCAGGGCTGGTTCAATATTAGGAAAACTATCCACATAATTGACCACATCAACAAGCAAACCAACAAGAACCACATGATTATCTCAATAGACGCAGAAAAAGCCTTTGATAAAATACATCATCCATTCCTATTAAAAACACTAGAAAGCATAGGAATAGAAGGATTGTTCCTAAAAATAATAAACAGTATATATCTAAAACCATTAGCTAATATCATCTGCAATGGGGATAAACTAGATGCATTCCCAAAAAGATCAGGAGTGAAACAAGGATGCCCATTATCACCTCTACTATTTGACATTGTACTAGTAACACTAGCAGTAGCAATTAGAGAAGAAAAAGAAATTGAAGGCATCAAAATAGGCAAGGAGGAGATCAAGTTATCACTCTTTGCAGATGACATGATGGTCTACTTAAAGAATCCTAGAGATTCAACCAAAAACCTAATCGAAATAATCAACAACTTTAGCAAAGTTGCAGGATACAAAATAAACCCACATAAATCATCAGCTTTTCTATATATCTCCAACACAGCTCAGCAGCAAAAACTAGAAAGAGAAATCCCATTCAAAATCACCTTAGACAAAATAAAATACCTAGGAATCTCCCGAGACAAACACAGGAACTATATGAACACAACTACAAAACACTCTCCACACAACTAAAACTAGACTTGAGCAATTGGAAAAACATTAACTGCTCATGGATAGGATGATCCAATATAATAAAAATGAACATCCTCCCCAAAATTATTTATCTATTTAGTGCCATACCCATTGAACTACCAAAACATTTCTTTACTGATTTAGAAAAAACCATAATAAAGTTCATTTGGAAGAACAAAAGATCAAGGATATCCAGGGAAATCATGGAAAAAAAAACACAAATGATGGGGCCCTTGCAGTCCCAGACCTCAAACTATATTATAAAGCAGCAGTCATCAAAACAATTTGGTACTGGCTAAGAGACAGAAAGGAGGATCAGTGGAATAGACTGGAGGCAAGCAACCTCAGCAAGACAGTATACGATAAACCCAAAGATCCCAGCTTTTGGGACAAAAATCCACTATTTGATAAAAACTGCTGGGAAAATTGGAAGACAGTATGGGAGAGATTAGGAATTGATCAACACCTCACACCCTACACCAAGATAAATTCAAAATGGGTGAATGAATTAAACATAAAGAAGGAAACCATAAGTAAATTGGGTAAACACAGAATAGTATACATGTCAGACCTTTGGGAGGGGAAAGACTTTAAAACCAAGCAAGACATAGAGTCACAAAATGTAAAATAAATAATTTTGACTACATCAAATTAAAAAGCTTTTGTACAAACAAAACCAATGTAACTAAAATCAGAAGGGAAACAACAAATTGGGGAAAAATCTTCATAGAAACCTCTGACAAAGGTTTAATTACTCAAATTTATAAAGAGATAAATCAATTGTACAAAAAATCAAGCCATTCTCCAATTGATAAATGGGCAAGGGACATGGATAGGCAGTTTTCAGATAAAGAAATCAAAACTATTAATAAGCACATGAAGAAGTGTTCTACATCTCTTATAATCAGAGAGATGCAAATCAAAACAACTCTGAGGTATCACCTCACACCTAGCAGATTGGCTAACATGACAGCAGAGAAAAGCAGTGAATGCTAGAGGGGATGTGGCAAAGTAGGGACATTAATTCATTGCTGGTGGAGTTGTGAACTGATCCAGCCATTCTGGAGGGCAATTTGGAACTATGTCCAAAGGGTGATAAAAGACTGTCTGCCCTTTGATCCAGCTATAGCACTGCTGGGTTTGTACCCCAAAGAGATAATAAGGAAAAAGACTTGTGCAAGAATCTTCATAGCTGCGCTCTTTATGGTGGCCAAAAATTGGAAAATGAGGGGATGCCCTTCAATTGGGGAATGACTGAACAAATTGTGGTATATGTTGGTGATGGAATCCTATTATGCGAAAAGGAATAATAAAGTGGAGGAGTTCCATGGAGACTGGAACGACCTCCAGGAAGTGATGCAGAGCGAGAGGAGCAGAACCAGGAGAACATTGTACACAGAGACTGATACATTGTGGTACAATTGAAGGTGATGGACTTCTCCATTAGTATCAATGCAATGTCCCTGAACAATCTTCAGGGATCTAAAGAATACTACCCACAAGCAGAGGATAAACTGTGGGAGTAAAAACACCGAGGAAAAGCAACTGCCTGACTACAGAGGTTGAGGGGACATGACAGAGGAGAGACTCTAAACGAACACTCTAATGCAAATACTAACAACATGACAATGGGTTCGAATCAAGAACACATGTGATACCCAATGGAATCACGCGTCGGCTATGGGGGGTGGGAGGGAGGAAAAGAAAATGATCTTTGTCTTTAATGAATAATGCTTGAAAATGATCAAATAAAATATTATTTTAAAAAAATAAATGCTTTGTAGGTATAGACTAGGTGAAAATTTTTCCATGGTCTCTCTAACCCATATAATAGTAAACTGCACAGAATAAGCCACCAATAAATGTTTGTCTGTGATATTGATAATGGTTGACATATTTCTTGTAAAACAAATAATTCACAGGAGACCCATCAACTGAGGATGACTGAAAACATTATGGTATATGAATGAAATGTCAAGAAATAATGAAAGGGATATTTTCAAAGAAATCTTGGAAGAACTGTATGAACTAGATACAGAGGTAAGTGTATAGAACTAGTTGAACAATTTACACAGTAAGAACAACGTAAAGATTAAACAACATTGAAAGACTTTAGAAATCTGATCAGCCCAGAGACTAGCCATGATTTTAGAAGACTGATGAAACATGCTACCCAACTCCACATAGAAAAGTGGTAGATTAAAAGTAAAAAGAGAAGGAGCAGCTGGGTGGCTCAGTAGATTGAGAGCTAGACCCAGAGATGAAAGGTCCTGGGTTCAGATCTTGCCTCAGACACTTCCCACCTGTGTGACTCTGGATAAATTACTTAACCCCCATTGCCTATCCCTTACCACTCTTCTGTCTTGGAAACAATATATAGGATTGGTTCTAAGGCAGAACTTACATAAGGGTTTTTTTAAAAAGTAAAGAATGAGACATATTTTGGGATATATCCAAAGTGAACATTTATTTCTCTAGTCTATGCATGTTAGACCAAAAGAAAATAGATTTTTGTTCCAATACATAGTATTGATTCCAAGATAGAAAGTAAAGATTAAAAAAAAAAAGACAATTTCCTCTTTCTCCCAAAGATTTTGGCTACATTTTTGGTAGCTTGTTCCTCTGTCCTTTAATTTGTTTTCATTCATTCTCTCCTCTTTTCCTCCAATCTTAGAGAAGTAACCGTGTTTCCTTGTCAAGGGTTACAGTCAAGGAGATTTTACTAATTGAGATCCCCACATCAAAGAAACCAGAGATACAGAAAGTAAAAGAAATGAAAGGGTGAACAGGAAATGGACAACAAAAGTAAAGGTAATCCCCAGAATTTTTAGCGGCAAAAAAAAAACAAAAAACAAAGAAGTTTGGAGGTGGAGTCTAATTAATATTAGAATTTATTAATATTGTTTAGTGGCAAGGGCAAATGGCCACAAAGTAATGGGTTTTAGGCCTGGTTCTATCACTTGCTAGCTGGGTTGTTCTAGGTGCATCCGTTCTGTTGGTTAATAAACAAGAAATATTTATTAAATACCTACTAGGTTCCAGGTACTTTGAGCTTCAGATTCCTTATCTGCAAAGTGCTGGCATTGGACTGGATTTCTAACAAGTCCTAACAGTATATAATGACACAGAATATATAGAATGTAGCCAGTAGCTGCTCTTGCAGTGGCAAATTCCTGTTAAAAAATAATGAATATATAAATATTTTACTCCTCTTTCCCCCTTGTGCATCAATGCAGTTTCATGGCTCTGCTTTTAGAGATCCATAGCCTTTAAGAAGTTGTTTTTTTTTTTACAATCAGGGATAGTCACAGTGTTGTTTCCTAAAAACCTGACTTTCTTCATTTCAGAAAACCCTTAGGACATTCTTTTCTCTTAACTTTTCTTAGTTAATAAATCCATAAAAAGAAAAAACAACTATGTTAAAATTAGATGGAAATTTGAGATGTTACCCAGTCAAATGCAGGAAAATCTATACTTTGTTTCTTGGTTTTAGGCATGCCTCCATGTTCAAATGGCCTCAATATTATCCCTACAGATAAAATCACCAGTTTAGTAGGACTGGAGCATATGATGAGAAGATTGATCAGAATGGAAAAAGATGCCATGCCCCATGCTATATAAGGATTCATTGAAGGTGTTCATTATGTTTAGCTTGGAAAAGAGAAAACTTGGGGGGAGGGTAGAGTGGGAGCAATGATGATAACCATCTTCCAATAACTGAAAAATTATTCTATTAAAGAAGGATTAGATTTCTGTTTGATGCTTGAGGGAAGAATAAAGAGCAAGAGCAATAAGCAGACAAGTAGGCAAAATGAAGTTTTATGTGAGGAAAATGAGTTGAAAAATTAGTGGAATAAAAAAAAAAAACAAGCTGCCAAAAGTCATCGGTTTCTCTTTATTGGAGGTCTCCAAGCATAGACTGTCAGGTATGTTGTGCTGGGGATTCTATTTTGGGTTTCCTCTGGACTAGATGACTTCTGAGATCTGCCTAAGTCAGAAATTCTGTGAAGACTGTTTTCCCATTTCCTACACCATAGCCCAAATATGCCATCTCAAGCAATCCAAATGGACATTTACTGGGTTTCGCAGTTAAGCTAGCTTTCTGAATTGCCTGCAGAACAATCCCTAAATGCCACTGAAGAGTTTCTGTATCTTGGCTAAAAATAGCTGGCTGTGCTGTGGATATAAATATGCTACTGCAAAGAACTACATCCAAGAGCACACATTATTGATAAGCCACTAGAACACTGGGTTAAGCATTTCTAAACACAAAAGATGGCACATTAAAATGGGAAAGGTGGAATCCAAGCTGAAGAAGAAGAAAAAGTATGATCTAGAAGTCTCCCCTTCCCCACCCCACCCCCAGGTTGGTGGTAATTCTGCCATGCTCAACTCTCATCACACAATATTGATAATATTGTGTTCATTCCTAGGTACCACATTTTAGGAAAGACTGAAGCATGTTCAGAAGAGGGTGACTTGGATGGTGGGATGATAGGATAACATGCCACATGAGGATCAGTTGAAGGAATATGGGATGTTTAGAAAGAAGATTTCTAGGGAACATGTCTTCAAGAATGTAAAGAGCTGTCATATAGATGATAGTTTAGAGTTCTTGGCCCAGATACAGAATTTGGAGTGATGGTTAAAAGATAGAGTCAGATTTATGATCTACAAAAGGAAAAACTCTAAATATTCAAAAAGGAAATGAACTGCTTCTGAAGATAGTGGATCCTCCCCCCCAATAGAAATGAAACTTGGATCACTACTTGTTAGGTATGAGGAAGAAGGAAGAAAGGAAGGGAGGAAGGGAAGGAAGGGAGGGAAGGGAGGGAGGGAGGGAGGAAGGAAGGAAGGGAGGAAGGGAGGAAGGGAGGAAGGGAGGAAGGGAGGAAGGGAGGAAGGGAGGAAGGAAGGAAGGAAGGAAGGAAGGAAGGAAGGAAGGAAGGAAGGAAGGAAGGAAGGAAGGAAGGAAGGAAGGAAGGAAGGAAGGAAGGAAGGAAGGAAGGAAGGAAGGAAGGAAGGAGGGAAGGAAGGAGGGAAGGAAGGAAGGAAGGAAGGAAGGAAGGAAGGAAGGAAGGAAGGAAGGAAGGAAGGAAGGAAGGAAGGAAGGAGGGAAGGAAGGAGGGAAGGAAGGAAGGAAGGAAGGAAGGAAGGAAGGAAGGAAGGAAGGAAGGAAGGAAGGAAGGAAGGAAGGAAGGAAGGAAGGAAGGAGGGAAGGAAGGAGGGAAGGAAGGAAGGAAGGAAGGAAGGAAGGAAGGAAGGAGGGAAGGAAGGAAGGAAGGAAGGAAGGAAGGAAGGAAGGAAGGAAGGAAGGAAGGAAGGAAGGAAGGAAGGAAGGAAGGAAGAAAGGAAGGAAGGAAGGAAGGAAGGAAGGAAGGAAGGAAGGAAGGAAGGAAGGAAGGAAGGAAGGAAGGAAGGAAGGAAGGAAGGAAGGAAGGAAGGAAGGAAGGAAGGAAGGAAGGAAGGAAGGAAGGAAGGAAGGAAGGAAGGAAGGAAGGAAAAGTATTTATTACCTATTGTGTGTGATGCACAGTATTATCTCATTTGATTTTCACAACTACTACTGGTTCTTTCCTTCCCTCTCATAAAACAGAATATACCACAATCAAACACACACAGACAAAAATTTATAGAAAAAGACTTATAGAAAAGTGATTACAAATGAAGAGAGCAGAACATTGTACAAAGGATAACATTGTACACAGTAACACCAATAATGTACATTGACCAACTGTGTTGACTTACTAACCTAATTATTATTTTCAATGCAAGGATCCAAGACAATTCCAAGGGACTCATGACAAAAAAAAAAGCTATCCACCACAGAAGGAACTGACAGAGTCTAAATGCAATTTATAGCATACCATTTTTCACTTTATTCTTTAATAAGTCTTTTTTTATATAAGCAATATGGATCTTCTTTCACAACATGACAAAAATATAAATATGTATTGAATAATAACACATGTATAATCTGTATCATATTACCTGCCATTTCAAGAAGAGGGAAGGAGGAAGAGAACAAGGTTCATAAAATATCAGAAAACTATTATTAAAAATTATATTGAGGGGGCAGTTGGGTAGCTCAGTGGATTGAGAGCCAGGCCTAGAGATGGGAGGTTCTAGGTTCAAATCTGGCCTCAGACACTTCCCACCTGTGTGACCCTGGGCAAGTCACTTGACCCCCATTGCCTAGGCATTACCACTCTTCTGCCTTGGAGCCAATACACACTACTGACTCCAAGACGGAAGGTAAGGGTTTAAAAAAAATTATATTTACATATAAGTGAGGAAAAGATAAGAAAAACAGCACATACCAGCATGAAGAGCAATAATCAGAATCTACTCTCCAGATTTGTTCTCTTACCAACACAGTTTTTGGCAAATAATAGGTGATTAATAGATATTTTTTTCATTGATTACTAGTGTGTTAAAAATTGAGATTTTCTGAGTTATTCCATTTAGCTTTCTCTAAGCCGCCATCTTGACCGGAAGTGAGTTATTCCATTTAGAAAGAGAACCCACAGTATGAACAATGAAGAGACCCAGAGCACAGGGTGTGCATGAATGTAGATGTCCATGTCAGCGATACATGCATCTGGTGGGACACACTCAATTAAACTGGGAGAAGGAGTGAGGGGCTGTGTATCCTGTGGTATAGACATTCCTCTGCATAACAGAGGCTGACCAGAGATAGAGAATAGAGTAGTTAAAACAGATCCGATAATGGGGAGATTAGAGTGTTTGCAGGGAACAGAGGTTGAGGTAAGGAAGATTTTAAGATTGCTAATGCTGAATTTATTAGGGAGGAAGGGAAGTGACATGGAGGTCTTTAGATGACAACAAGAAGAACCTGGGCAGGATGAAATAAACATAAAAGGAGGAAGGACGATTGCTGAATAATGGTGATCTGAAGAAGACATCTGAAAGTGGCAGAGTGTACTAACTCTTCCTGCTGGTGTTATGGAGCAAGAGATATGAGAGAAGGAATAGCCAGCCTTGGAGAAGGGGATAAGAGAGGTGGTAGCTTTAGGAGAAAGCTAGATTTCTTTGAATATGAAAGATTTAAAGAATATAGAGGAAGAGATATAGGATGAAAGGGAATTTGTTAGAAAGAAAGATGGGCTCCACTGGGCTCAATAGATATAAATAAAGAGAATGAGAGGGCTATTACTGAACTGAAATGGGGAAAGAGTATGGAGAGAATAGCAAAGGGGATTTTCAAAGTTGTTCTGAATGCCAGGGATTAGCAAATACTGGGTAAGAATTCTCTAGTCTTAGTACATGAAGAATACCAAGTATAGAGAAGATAAATCAGTTCTGAGGTTTCTGGTCAGAAGAATACACAAGGGTCTCAGCAGACCTCTATTCTGAATTGGAAATTATTCAGATAATTATATCCTAAGGGCAAAGGAGAGGGATGAATTATTTGTTTTTGTTTTACAAGAAATACATAATTGTCATCATTATCACTGACATTAATTGACTACTTAACTTTTGCAAGACATTGTTACATGGGTTAGAGAGACCATGGAAATGTTATGAGATAGTCTCTGCTTGCAGAGAATTTATTGGGTTGGGGGGAAGTTGTTGGCAATGTTCCCCACATTTGAAACTAACCAGTGATCTGATGCTGATTCCAGAAATCTCAATGGCCAGGCAATGTAATGAAGCAGTTCACTCAGGTAGGAAAGTAGCCTGAGAATCTATCAGGTTGACCATGCTGGGATGGATTAATAGGAGTCAGGAGGAGAGCATAAAAGGAAATGAAATTTGAGGAAGTGTGCTCCCCCATGTCAGTCAGTATCTGGGGCAAGGCCCCAGTCACTCCATGCTAGTTTCATCTCTGACCAGTATTCCCTTGCAAGTGGCTCCTCTTCTCTGTGCCATTCTGGAAGAGGTGGGAGCAGAACAGAGTTTAGAAGAGTAATTTCAGGAGTACTTAAAGGTTTTGGAATAAAAAACCATCCAATGCAAGCCATAATGCTTCTTAGCATCCCAATTCTGGCAGCTCTGTAGGAGCCAGAGATCACATCCTCTTGATTATTTTGCAAAACTGGGGAAGCCTGGTGTTTGGGGATGGGTCCATCTGGCTACATGTAGTATTTATGGAACAATATCTCCCATCTGTAGCCGAATGGAACTAGGTAGCCTATATCATAAGGAAATTCATGGGCATTGTATTAGATCAGATGTTGCTTTTAAGAGAGAAGAACCTGTTGCTAGGGAACTATCAATGACCGGAAGCTGAGTTGGGGTATATGTGACATGGGATACTTTCAGATAGGGGTGAGGAGTCCACTTTCAAGGTCACTAGAGAAGATAGACTTCTTTGTAGTGTCCAAAAATGAGGTTGGTGGCAGAATAGAAAGAATCAGCATTCTTCTGTCTTTAAGAAAAGGAATGGAGGGAAACCTTAGATCTGAAAATGAAGAAATCCTAAATAGACCTCAGTAAGAAAAGAAGATCAAGAGAAGGGATTTCTTTAGAAGTGCTCAATCCTTTTTGAGGCAAGGATTAAGGAGACATCACAGAGTAAAGCAGAAGAGAAGAGGGGAGGGGAGACAAAGGGAGGAAAGAGGATTAAGGAGGCATCACAGGGAAAAGTAGGAGAAGAGAGGAATTATTTTAAAATTACCCACAAAAGAAGCAGAAGATGGCCTAAAAGAGAGGATTGTCAAATACTGAGGATGCTAGAGAAATGTGTCCTCAAAGTTATAGGGGCCTCAAAGAAGGATGGATGGAAGACTGGCATTGTGGCAGGGTGATTATAAGGCCCAGTGCCATCTGTTCAGGAGCAACCAGGGCCCAGTAAGAGGCAAGTGACTCCTCTCCAAAATTGATGTAGTGATGTAGTAAATGCCTGCTCAGAGGCCCTTGGAGCTCCAGACAACTAGCAATAGTTTATCCTGGCTCCACTTAATCTGGTCTTTCTACCCAAAGACCTGAAGAAACATAAACCTTATAGAGTCTTAAAGGACCAAGGGGAGAGACTGTCTTCTTTATATCGTTCAGGGTTGTAGACTCCATTTAAAGGAAGCAGGCTTTCAGATTACTCAGTAAATAGGGTCCACCAAGACATTCAGGTAAAGAATGTGGGGTCCCCAAGACTTGAAGAGTCCAAAAAGTCTCTAATCTTCCTTCTTAGATTGTGTTGAAGCAAGTGCCAGTAACTTAATTTGGAACTGTCCCAGAAACCTTCTGGGTCTTCCCCTCCTAGAATATTCTCTAAAATTTGGTAGAACAGGCTAGATCCTGAGTCTTCTTGAGAATGACTTCCAATGGCAACTAGTCTAGTGGATAGTGTAGTAGGCCTGGAGTCAGAAGGACCTGGGTTCAAAGTTGACCTCAGATACTTCCTAGTGGTGGCCTTGGGCAAGTCACAATCCTGTTTGTCACAATCCCTTGCCTTTCTGTCTTTCAAGTCTCTATCCAGAATACTAAGGAGATTTCTGGTAATCTTTTTAGGAGAAAGACAGTGAAAGTATATTCAGCTTCTTCCCAGGTGAAAGCAAACTCTTCCTGACTAGTCTTAGCCAGAAGAATAGGGGAAAAAAAGCATTGGCAAGGTGGATGACTTTATTCCATTCACCCCAGACCAGGGTTACCTGGTCTACAACATTGACAAGATCTAGAACAGTTCTAGAAATAGGCATGACTTTGTTCAGCTCTCTACAGTCAATTATAAGCTGTCAGATGCCAGAAGGAAGACAACTGGAATGGGAACATGATGGATCCCAGTCCAAAAGAGTGTGGAAGATGAGAAATGAAAAGATGACCAGCCTGGGAGGCCTCTTTAAATGGAGGCTTTGGAAGGAGTCCTTTTCTCCATCCTCCATCCTTCCAATCACAGAAGCAGGAGGCACTGATCATGCCCATGGGGTGTAAGTACCAAGGCTGATGCAATCTCACAGGATTCATGAGTTTCCAGATGATTATTTTCCTGGAAGTATGATGGAATTCAGTTCAAATGAATGCATATTAGTAGTAGTAGTGGTAGTCTCTCGGTGATCGAGAATGACGATTGTCTTTGTGCAGTTTCATCTACGGTGTACCCTCACGTGGCTTTGGAGTCCAAAGGCTGAGGCGCAGAGTCTGTGGCACATGGGGCATGGGACGCCAGTTGTTAAAGGAGGTGTGGTTGTGGCCTGGTGTCGGCGTTCACGCGCAGCGGCAAGATGTCAACGTCGCTCATCTTCAAAGGTGGTGGCGGCATGGTGAATGTGGGTACACCAGCTGCTTCTGACAGAGGCAGCGAGTTCTAGTTGCTTTGGTGTCATGCCAGCCCACTTCAAGTTGGACTTTAGCTGATCCTTGAATCTTTTCTTTGGTCGGCCTTGTTTCCTGAGTCCAGCTGACAGTTCACCGTAGAATACCCGTCTTGGTATTCGCTGTGGGTCCATGCAGATGACGTGTCCAGACCATCGTAGCTGGGCTTTGAGGACCAGGACTTCGATGCTGGTGGAGTTGGCTCTGTCGAGGACTTCCTGATTGGTGATTCGGTCCTGCCATCGGATCCTCATGATTGACTGGAGGGAGCATTGGTGGAATTGCTCCAGCTGCTTCATGTGCTTCCGGTACAGTGTCCATGTCTCACACCCGTACAGGAGCGAGCTGAGGACCACTGCGTTGTACACTTTGAGCTTCGTCGCAGTGCTTACACCGCTGTGTTGGAGGATTTTGCAGCGTAGCCGCCCGAGTGCCTGGCTGGCCTTTTGGATCCTGGCATTGATCTCGTGGTCTAGGGACCCGTCGTTGGCGATGGTGCTGCCCAGGTACTTGAAAGTGTTGACGTTAGAAAGCTGCGTGCTGTTGATTGTAATGCACGGCTGGTTAGTTGAAAGAAAAGAATAATTAACATCCCAAATTTTTCTACCCTTTCTTCTTATTTCTTCATTCTCTACACTCTGACTCCAAAAGCTTCAAGGATCACCTCCATGCAGATGACTCCCAAATCTACATCTCTACCTTAGTCTCTCACCAGAGTTTCAGCTTCATATTTCCATGTGTCTGCTAGAAATATCCATCTGGACATTCTGCTAACACTTCAAATGTAATCTGAGCAAAACTGACCACATCAATTTCCTCCCCAAACCTATCCCTGTGGCTAACTTTTTTTTTTGTCGGTGCCAACATCCTATGTCAGTCACCAACTTTTTTTCTTCCCTTATGCCTACCACCAAAATATTTTCCAAGCCCTATCAATTCTACTCCTATATATCTTCAGTCTCCTTTCCACTCTCACTACAACTTTGGCTGAGAATTTCATTGCTTCCTGTGAGACTATCATTAGAGATTAATTCATATTCTTTCTTCCAATTGACTCCTCTCCAAGCCACCCTTCACATTGCTGCCCAAGTAATGTTGATACTAATGCAATGCTCTTATTAAACCACTTCTCTACTCAAAAACTTTAGCTCCCCATTGCCTACCAAGCAAAATCCTGTCTATAACATTCAACAATTTGACTCCAAACTACCATTTTCACTTTATCACATGCTCCTCCATCCCATATCCTCTTCATTCCAGTAAAAATTAGATCGTTCTCCAGCCCCCCCCATTCTTGTTCAATTGTCTAATAACTCAGATCTTTTCTTTATATTACCCCTCATGCCTGAAGCGGACTCGTTTTCTACTGTTTTGGCCATCTTCTAAAGTCTCTTCCATCCTTAACAGCCCAATTCAAGTATTATTTTATCCATGATACTTTTTCTCTGAATCTTTCATATTCCTGAGAGGAGAGAGCTTGGGCCTTTCTTCTCTCTTGGATCATAGTTTTTTGGGTACATGTCCTCCCTGAAACCATTTAGATTATAAGCTCCTTGAAAATAGGGTCTGTCTGAGCAATATCACTGGTAGACCTCAAAGAGAGCAAAGAAAGATGAAAAAGGCTCACATGTACAAAAATACTTAAAGAAGCTCTTTTTGTGGTATCAAAGAGCTGGCAAACAGGGGATGCCCATCAGTTGGTGGAGTGAATTAATGACTTGGGTTTTATTTGTGACACTGACTCTTATGAAACGGCTTGGGCTTATACCTCTACTTAGAGTAAAAGTTTCTGACAATGGACTGGGAGTCAAGTTACTGCCCTATACTAGGAAAGATCACTCTTTTCTGTGTGGTTCAAATTGTACCATCATGCTTCGAACAAAAGACACCCAGAACCATAAGGACAGGGTTGACCAATGGTGTTTATAAGAATATAAAATCTGGCAAATATATACTTTTGTTATTGGTGATGTTCAGTAATTTTCAGTCATGTCTGAGTCTTTGTGACTCCACTTGGGGTTTTCTTGACAAAAAAATACTGGGAAGGTTAGCCATTTTATTCTCCAGTTTATTTTATAGATGAGGAAACTGAGACAAATCAGGTAAAGTGAATTGCATAGGTCACACAACTAGTAGGTGTCTGAGGCCAGATTTAAACTCAGGAAGATGAGTCTTCTTGACTCCAGAGCCAGCAGTCTATCTTCTGAGCCACCTAGCTGCCCATGAACATATACTTTAACAGAACAAATTTAAGAAAAACAGAAATGTAAGTAAGACTAGAGTAGGACTGGGCCTGCCCATTATTTCTTATTCTAGCTCTGGGTAAGCAAGTGCCCACAATAAAACACACAGTCACATGCACTATCCAATTTCTCCTTTCAGATGTAAGTCATCTCTTAGGGTTTTACAGAAGGAAACTACAAAAATGGTCAGTACCAGTGGCTGCTCTGGTCTCATGTCACTGCCATGGGAAGACTATCACCTCTCCTCATTAACACAGAATCTTTTCAAAGATAACAACATCAAAGTATGCAAACATTTCCAGGTAATTCATGTCACTGACTTCTCTCTACTTTATTCTTAGATGATGGCAGGTACCTCTGAGATGCCTTCCTTGGTATATATGTTAGAACTGGTAAAACTAAACTGGATAGATGAAAACATTCTTTCCTTTACCTTTTTTCTGCCACAGATATCTAGAAATATCCGCTATGAAAATCCAACACAGAAAACAACCCAAGGCATCTTGGACCCTTTATATAGTGTATTGATCCACTTTGGTTCTCTTATTCAAGTCTGACTCAAAGCCCCCACATATATACACCTTTCCATTCTTCTTCGGAGTACAGTGGACTAACATGGGTGCAGTAATAGGAAGTATTAGATTTCATTATGATATTGTTCACCAGCAGGTTCTTGAGACGTTTTCTGAAGTCAACCATCATAAGCAAAGAGATCTTTCTAGATCTTTAGTAGAATATGACTCAATTAGTTGGATGCTGTGGGTTGTTCTCTGTGTGCACTCTACATCCCATTCAAGCAGTGAGAGCATATCTGTCTTCTTGCTAAGCTTCTATCCCAGCCTTTCCTTCCATTTTTCAAATACCAAGGAATCCACAAAGTCACCTTGGGGTGCAATTCAGTTGTTGAAATGTAAGATACACCCTTATGGTGATCACTGCTCTCTCCTTCTGTATGCTTCTACACAAGCAACGCAGAGGATCAAAACATGCAAGCATTTAACATCAGCTTGTTTGCAATATTCAGTTAATATTCTGAACAAATTTGCATTCCACTTAAGGCTGAAACTTCACTGATACCTGCAAGGCCTGGACAAACCATCCCAAATATTTATTACTTTGTTGACACCAGAAATATTTCAGAAAATTCCAAGATCACTTCAGTGTATCCCAACTATAGTTTTTTGTTGCTTAGTCCTCCAAAACCCCAACCTACAAGAGGTTATACAAGTATTTTCTTCAAATATCACAATGGTCACTTGTGTTCCACTGTCCAAGGCAAAAATGCTATCCACATTCCCAATTTTTACAGATCCTATGAAACCAGGTAGAAAAAGCGGCCATAGAAATTGCTAATGACAGTGCAATGATCTAGGACAATCCTGAAAGATGGGGAATGCTATCTATCTCCAGAGAAAGAACTGTTGGAATTGTCTTTCACTCAGGGTATCTTTGGTTTTATTTTGAGGTTTTGGTTATGTATGAGTTTGCCCTTACAACAATGACCAATATGGAAGTGTGTTTTGCATGACAATAATGAGGAAAAAAACAAATTGCTGATTAGTTAATTGCCAGTGCTTGACAAAAGAGTGACCTCCTTTCCTGGTTCTACTTCTTTTCCTCCTAAAATTAATCCTATAGTTCTCACTCATCTTTGAACATGAATTCCCATATTTGAACATGAATTGCATGTAGGGCTTCTCAATAGGTAATATTTCAGACACCTCTTAGAGCTAGCAATTCTTTGAAATACCATGGGTTCTTTTTTAAATCCCTGCTTCCCATCTGTAATCTAATGAATTCATAGTATCTGAGGCCTGCATGTACTCATTCTAACCAGATCTGAGTCTCTATCTCACACATTATTGACTGTAGGTCTATTCAGGGCATTAATAATAATCTAATAATGTCAGATTATTAATCTCCATAATTTAGCATTTCAATTAGAGCATGAAATAATAACTTCTTCCCTCTATACTGATATGTAGATATATCAAATATGAAATATGCTTAACGTGGAATTTCACCATCCCCAAAGCATTTTTCAATTTTGCCATCAGAACTCCTAAAAATAGATAAGGATTTCTCCTTAGGCTCCCCATTAGTCAATTCCTCATCATTATGTTAAAGGCCTTCAACCTAAGAAGAATAAATGATACCCTTGCAATCTAGGTTTCCTGTGTTTGTTCCCAAGGAAGTTGGGGGGCCTCTCCTAAGAAAGTCCCAAAGTTGGGCCAAGGGCATTTCTTCTCCATGATATGTGTCATTCTATGCCTGCCATCAGTTAGAGCTTATCTGCCCCATATAGGTCTCTCCCTCTTCCAAGAGTTTTCATCGTACCACCTGGAGGTAGTGAGTATGTTCCAACAACACTATCATGTCTTCCAGTGTCCTGCTAGGGACCTGCCATCAAAATGTTCACTTGATTCTACCATTTTATTAAAGACTCTGTCTACCTCCCATGAGGGTTCATAAACCAACGTCCAATAACTATTCCCTCTCTGAATTTTTTCTAGTAATATTTATCCATGTAACTCTGATAATTTACAAAGCACACCAATGGTGGCCCCCTTCCCCTGTTGGCGAAGATGTGGCAGGAGTATAGAGCTAGCACTCAGGGAACTGCTCCATTTGCCCTCTTCCCAGTGCCCAAGGACATTTTTGGCATGTTCCACCCCTCTGTCCAGCTGCCCAAAGCAAGCACTTTCTCCCTCACCCCTCTCTGGTAATCTGGAGGTTCTCAGACAGCTTGAATTTGCCCTCTTTGCACTCAAATTTAGAAAAGGTTTACCAACAAGGACCTAGCCCAACCCTCCTTCCTCAGCAGACTAGTCTACTTTGCCCTAGCTCAATTACATTGTCCTTCAAAATTTTCATAACACCTTCAGTCCCAAATACAATGTCTATGCAAAGTATCAGTAAATGCTTATGTATGTCAATATATTTAAAAGGTGGCAACATTTTGCCAATAATATTATTGGAGAATTGTGTTATGTTCATGCCCATGTTTAACCAATTTGCCAAAAACAATATAGTTGACAAATGTTGTCAAAAACAAAACAAAAGTTGTCAAACATGATATAGTTCAGTGGGTATAAAAATAAGCATCAAATTTGGCAATGAGGAAACAACATTTTGGTTAACAACTATAATTATATAAGGGGTCAGATAGATGGTGCAATAGATAGAACTTGGAATCAGGAAGACTCATCTTCATGAGTTCAAATACTAGCCTCAGAAACTTACTAACTGTGTAACCCTGGGCTAGTCACTTAACCCTGTTTGCCTCAGTTTCTTGTTTGCAAAATGAACTGGAAAAGCCAAAGGCAAGCCACTCCAGTATCTTAGTCAAGAAAATTCCAAATGAAGTCACAGGGAGTTAGACAAAACTTTAAAAACTCAACAAAATAATAATATAAGCTATAACAAAATATGGCCCTAAATACCAAGCATAACTACTCATAAATGCTTGAGTACTGGATAAGTTTCTTTAAAAAATCAATTTTGAAATCAGCAGAAAAAAAGATGTTTTGTCTCAGAATGAAAATTCAAACAACAAAGTATTCGGGACAAATAATATAAAAACTTACCCTCAAAATTAGCCACCATTTGGATTAATTCAGATTCAATTCCAGTAACAAACAAATAATAACAATCATAAATTATAATAAAATTTGGTTTAAAAATAAAAATTTTAAATATATCCTAATGATCCTGATATTATGGAAAGTGAGCAACTTTGGGGCAGGAAAGGTAAAATAAGAAAAAAAATTGAACCCAACAAGAAATTCCCACGTGTAACACTGACTACTTTAACTCCAACTACCTGAGTTATGTTACATTTCAACCATCTTTCAGGATTCTGCTATAAGGAGGATTGGTTTTCCAAGTCTCTGCCATTAGCTCCAGTCTCTATTATATATATAGGCAGCTGGTCTGGCAGAAAAGCTTTGAGAAGACCTTCTGATGTACAAATCTGATACTGGTGGTCTTCTATACTCCAATTTTAACCAATTAATAATCAGCATGGCTTTTTACAGAGCATTTTTATTCCAAAGGTATCATAACAAATATGCAAACCTACTCCATAATATGTGGGGAATAACCCATCCCCTTTTTCCCATACTGCTCCAGTGTCTGCAAAGGAGAAAGACGCCAGGTCCATAGCTTAACTCAGTTTTTATATAGCACAGTCCCAGTTTTAATTCCAGAGTGCTCCCCCACCCCTTTGGGCTTGAGGCCCAGGCTCTCTGGCTTCTCAAGATTTTCCTGCCAGGCTGGCTGCCTTGAGTCCTGGCCCCAGGGTCAACATGCTTCAATTTTTGCTAGCATAGGGAATTACTGCTTGTACTTAGAAATTGATAAGGACAAATGAAACAGATCTAGGGCCATTTCTCAGAGTCATGAGGTAAAAGGGAGAGCAAGAGAACGAAACTGTCTTTTCTTCTCAGCCTTTCTTCTGGAAAGAGAATAACTGCCCCATTCTGGCAGTTCCAAAAATGCAACCTGTTCTGGCCACATTGCCATTCAAGGGATGCTGCTCCCCACCCATGTGGCAGGGGGACATGGAGTGTCACCTCCCAGAAGCAGGGTGACTCCATGTTAGATGATCTGGGCATGTACAGCAAAGTCTCCATTACATATGATTATGATGGAATAATATTTTACTTTAAGAAATGATGATGGAGACTGGGAAGATCTGCATGAAATGATATAAAGCAAAATGACAACAACCAAGAAAACAATTTATTCAGTAACAATAATGATATAAAAAAGTTTTGAAAGAAAAGAAAATTGTAATCAACACAACGACCAACCATGATTCTGAATATAAAGAATGCTGCCAGACTCCTGAAAGGGGTAGTGAACCACAAATGCAGAATGAAACACATTTGAACAGAGACTATATAGGCTTTTTTTTGTTTTGATTTTGCATATTTATTAAAAGGCTTCTTTTTCTCCCATTAGGGACATGGGAAGAAGGAGGTAGATGGGAAAGAAAATAAATGCTTTTCGATTTTCTTAAAAGAATTTTTAAAAATAAAGCACTATGTAATCTCTTTGTAGTATCTTTCTTTTTCCAGTACTTAGCACAGTATCTAGTATTTAGTAGGTGCTTAATAAATGCATATTGGCTTGATTTCTATTCACAGAGCTTAGCACAATGTCTTACACATAATAGGTACTTAATAAATGTTACCTAAATTCCAGACATTCCCCGAGAAAGGGCGACCTTAATGGCAGCCTAGGACATTATAGAAGAATTTAAGAACAGCCATATAATAATGAGTAGCACAGTGGTACAGGCTGAGGTAGCTCTAAGGTACAGCAGCCATAGGGTAGGTATCCCAGGATATGAAGTAAATCATGGGATGGAGACAACTGATCAGTCAGGGGATGTGGATTATAGTCCCTGCTCTGTCACTAATGAGCTGTGTGTGCTTGGCCAAGTCTCTCCATCTCTCTAAGTCTCAATATGTCCTTTGGATAAAGGGGTGGGGCATGACATAAGTGCTCCCATTCTAACAATGTATGAACTATGATTTTGTCTAAGGACCAAATCTCTCCATTATCTCTTTACCCAGAGTGAAAAGGGTCTTTGTTAAGAGAGAGAATTAATCTCTAGCTGTTTTTCCTTTTGTCCTCCCTCTGGATCCTCTGTAAAAAGTGACAATCATATTTGTCCTTTTCCCTTCTGCCCTAGCCCCAAGGGATATAATGGAAGCAGAGGCCCCATCTAGCCATCTGCCCTTTGGGGGTTACAGTGAAAATCACTTTAGGTCACTCCACCCACCCATACTCTCTTTGCCTCTCTCTCTCTCTCTTCCCCTTCCTCTCCTCTTTACCTCTGTAGTTCAGTTTCTCATTCTGACTGTGCTCTCCTCATTCTTTTACTACAATGATCTAAGCCTTCTCTGCATCATCATCAAGACATTCCTAGCTCTAATACCAGGTAAGGAGGCTCTGAATTTAGGAAAGCGGAGGTAGAAGAAAGAGGATTGCATTGTAGCAAACAGAAATTGAGCCACACCTCCTGATATATATCCCTTTACAGGAAAAGATAGAATCTAAGATAATAGTTTCTCTTGGTTACCTTACTCTCAGTCATGGCCTCTTGTCCCCCAAATAAAGAAATAGTTTCACAATGTACAACGGATTGAGTTAAAAGAATACCAGGCTGGGGAGCAGGAGTGTGGTAGTCTAGTCCCATACATGCCTATGTCTTCTGTATTTGATTATGAGCAAGTGATTTTATCTTTAAAGGTTTCAGTTTCTTTAACTGTAAAAGGAGAGGGTTTATACTAAATTATCTCTAAGGGTATCTATCTATAATGTCTCTTTTCTCCTCTATAAGTCTATAATTATAAACAAGTCATAAGGAGAAAGGTATGAATGGAGGATGGAGATGGAAAAGAAAAAGTTGTGGCTTTGGATACAAGGACTCGTGGGTTCTGGTCCAATTTTTTCTGAGTTCTATCCATCTACATCCTTCTGTCTCCACAATCCCATCTGAAAAGTGGAAACAGTAATATTTGTGTTTAAAGTACATCAAGATCTTCAAGGAAGAAGGGTATATCTAAAGATTATTCTCCTCTCCTTAATAAGAATAAAGTTTAAGTAATAATATTACTTTAAGTGTAGGACATATATGAAAACATATATCATCCCTCATTCTCCCTTTCCAGTGCCATAACATATAAAAATGTTCACACTGAATATGCTAGGGACTTGGGGGTAGTGGAAGAAGATTAAGGGACCTTCCATTTGCTCCTAAAATAATTGTTAGCTTCTTCCATCCCCACATTAAGCCATGGGAGGTTCCATATTAAGAGAACCTGGCCTTTTATTCAGTTACTACAAAATCGTTTAAAAATTCAATCTCGTTCAATTCAAAAGCATTTTAAAGTAATACAATCAAGGTGCTAGGCAGCTGTTGTGGGTACGAGGCTGAAAATGACACATTTTCTACCCTAAAGGAAACTGCAGTCTAATAGGAGGGATATAGAACACAAACATGATAAAAGGTAGGTGATGCAAACAAAGAAGAAATTCTAAGAAAATATTATAAGAACATTTAAGGAGGAAAGGCTTACTTTCAACTGACAAGATCAGAGCAAACTTTCTCCAAAAGCTGGATGCTGAAGGGAAAAAAGTATTTCAACAAATGGGGGTGGGGTTGAGAATGCATTTTCTGTATGTGGAGAGCCTAAGCAAATATATAGTTACAGGAATCCAGGATAAGGAAAAAAGGATGAGCTGGTTGCATTTTGACCAGATCATAATGTGACTGAAATGGAGTAATATGAAATAAGACTAGAAAGATAGGTTAGAATCAGATCATGGAAGACTTTAAATGCCAGGATAAAGAATCTGTATTTAATCCTAAAAGCAATAAGGACTCAATGGAGGGATTTTTAAAGAGGGAAAGTGACATAATCAAACCTAACCCTTTGGAAATTTCTTTTGGCAGTTTCATGAAGTCTGGAGGGAAGAGACTCAAGTCCAGGAACCAGATAGGGGATTACCAAAAATTCCATGTATTGAGGACCTATATTAGGGTGGTAGTCATGTGAGCTAAGGTGAGAAGTCAGTTGTTGGGATGATAGAATTGATAGGACTTGGTGATTGATTGAATGTGGGAACAGAAATTAAACCATGTCAAAGATGAACCCAAGGTACCTTCAATAGCAATAAAGAAACCATTTTAGGAGATAAGATTTCAGATGGTAGGTAGTAAGTTCAGTTTGAGACAGACTGGATTTTAGCTACTAGATGTAAAGATGTCTATCCAAGAGGCAATAGCTAGAGTTTAGAGGAGAAATCTGTACCAGATATATAGATTTATAGATTGTGTGCTTAGAGATGTTCATTAAAATCACAGGAGTGAATTGAGTTAGAGATAGTGAGAGAAAAGGGGGGGTTGGGATGGAACCTAGAGATATAGCCAATATTTGGGGTACAGCAGAAGAAAAATAGACTAAGGAGATCAATAAGAAACAAATAATAAGTAAAAGAACCAAGAGAGAGGAAGAATATCAGAAAGAGGGTGATTCACCAGATCAAATACTACAAAGCGTTCAAGGAGTATAAATCCTAACATTGGACTTGATGATTAAGAGATCACTGCTAACATTGGAGAGAGCTGTTTCAGTAGAGAGGTAGTGATAGAAGCCATATTACAGGAAATTGAGGAATAGAGGATTCATTTCCTTATTTGACAGATAAAGTCCAGAGAAATGAAACTGGACCAAGTCACACCACTGATGTCTTTCTGAAGTAAGCTTCTTATACACAATGTAGCGTTCTTTCCAGTGAACCGTGTAGTTTTAGGCTGGATGTATTGATTACATTGAATTCCATTACTTCCATCCAATTTCCAATTACTGGGAGAGGCAAATGGAGTAGGAAAGAAAGAAACCCTTCCACAGGGCTTTGGAGTAAAAGACACCTCTCACTAATCCTCTCCAGATCAAGGAAATACAGTTCCAGAAGACATTGTTCCCAGAGTCCAATGCTACTTCTGCCTTTGAGATCTGGCTTGGGCCACAAGTATATTTTGCCACAAGTATATTGCCCAATATCCTAATCAGGTGATTGGATAAGTTTTGAGTACCATAGAGATAAAATCAGATGACACGTTCTGAGTTTCTTCATCCCTCTTGGTTGCCTACTTCTGACATGTCATGCTCTGGTCCAGCAAAAATCTAAAAAAGTTCATATAGTATCATCCTAAAGGAGAATATTTAAGACTAAGAAGACTACCACCTGACTGATACCTTCTAGCATACATTGTTACCTAAAGGAAAATCCTTAATGCAAGGAGAACAAAAGGTTACCTCAAAAGCAGTTAGAGAATAACATATTTCTGTTAGATTGTAACCTCCTTGAGGGAAGGAACCTTGTCATTTTACATCTTTGAAATGCCTAGGTCATAGAATGTGCTTAATAAATGTTTGATCAATTAAAGTGAATTGATCTTTATAAAAAGATGCTGACATTTTGCAGCCCAAGAGACCTAGTGTCTAGAATATTTATCAGAATGTAACAGGGTAGTAGTGATTGTGCACTTAAAAGCAATAAGGGTAGCCTTTTGGTTCCTGGCACAGAAACAATCTCCCTGCCAGAAACTTTTGATGTTGGATTTTTATGCTGTTTCTTTGAAGCTAATTCTCCTTCTCTGCTGTGAACAGTGGTTGGGAAATAGTGTGTTTAATAAAGGGGGGTGGAGGTGAGTGTTGTTAGCTCATTCCTTCCTTTGGAAAGAGATTCTTTAAATACACCAAAGGCAGAAATCCAGCTAAGGAATCAGTAGGACCACATAGTGGGGAAAAAAGAAAACAGCAGAGAATATAACTGAATTTTTGCTTCCCTCTTCACTTGAATTCCTATTCCCAATGTGTCTTTTGGAGAAGCTAGATGAAATTGTGATAGATGTTCTCAGTATTCTTAGCCACAATTAAAAAGCAAGTCATCGATCAGGACAAGTGAGTCTGAATCTTCAAAAAAAACAAAGATGAAATTGTTTATCTAAAGTGAGAATTTTGCCATTACATATGCCCATGCATCAGGAGGTCATCGGGCACTTTTACTCCCTTTCCAAAAAAAAAGTTCTACAGGGACACACGCAGAACTATAGGACGGCTCCTACTTTCAAACTAAGCAACCTTTTGAAATCTGTACAAAAGAGGAAGATACCTGAACCCTTAAACAAATATACAGAAATATAAGCAGCATAGTTTCCTTCTGTATCTAATAAGAGAAAAAGAAGGAATGCATGAAGCAGTAAAGTCTGAAAAGAGTAAATGAATGACCAGAGGTCAGTGTAGACAAGGATCCTGTGGTATAGTGTGATAAGAATATGGACTGGATGACCTCAAAGGACCAAATCTCCATAAAAAAGAGTCTATATGGAAAGGGCACTGGTCTGGAAATTAGAAAACCTGAGTTTGAGGTCTGGCTCTAACACTAAAAAGGAGCACTTTACCTTTCAAGGCTTCCATTTTCCACCTGTAACAATGGGATAAATAACATAAACATTCTCTACCTGAAAGGTATTAATATGAAGATAGTGCCCTGCAGAGCTTATATAAATACAACATTATTATGATATTGTTGTTATTTATTTTATCAGCTCTTTGTATGGTACTTCCATTGAGGAACTTCCTCTACCACTACACCTGATTTATAACTTGTAGTTTTAGTCAATTGTTTGAGAAACTGGAAGTTTAAGTGACTTGCCCATGGTCACACGGGTGACTAGTATGTGTCAGAGGTTTTTCTTGAACTTAAGTCTTCTTGACTCCAAGGATAGCTCTCTAGTTATAATGCTAGGTCTTATTATTATTAGCTTCTATAGTTTATTCTAAATATTGTATATTCCTCAGCAAATTTGGGGGCTCATAGATGAGGATTTGCAGATAAAAAGAGCGTGACCATGGTGGAGGATCACGTAAAAGTATCAGGTATTAGAAGAAAAGGGCATAGAATACAAGTGGAAGTTGGGGAGGATTATTTTCTAACTTTATGCCCCATAATGAAAAAGAGGATGAATTTAATAATCATGGGGAGGAAGCTTAGCTCAGTCTTTCTTTCCTTTTGAACTTTCTCTGGCTAGAGTGGAAATGAATCAGTTGGTGGTTTTAGTTATTACTATTTTGATAATGAATGTCCTCCCTCCTCAAGAGTAGAGAATAGACATTCCCATTCTTATTGCTTATTAATTGTCACTCCTCTTTTACAGATATGAAATGAAAACAGGGAGAGGAAGAGAGGTTTCTCTTCCATTATTTAGATAGTATAATTATAGAGTTATGTTTTCTTTATTGTGTGGTTTTATGCAGTTTAAAAAAAATTAGACTCAATTCATCTTTTGCTCATTGAATTATATTATTATTCATATTATTAATACTGCCTCCAGCCCTTGCTGATCATTTGTACCTTCTATACACAGAAAAAGGGAGATGATAATCTTGCTGAGCTCTGACCTGGTTAAACCACATCTAGAGAAACAGGTTGAGTTTTAGGCAGGAAATTATAGGAGGAATATTAATGAGCCAGAAAGATGAAGAAGTGAGGTTATAGGAGAGTTATCAAGATGACAAAGAGCCCCAGGACCATACCACATGGGGATCAGTTAAATGAACTGAACAGAGAAGACACGTTAACTATCTTTAGAATCTGAAGGATGGTCATAAAGAAGATTGTATTTGTGCTACTTGGATCTGGGGAGCAGAGCTGGGAACAATGTATTCAAATTGGGGAGAGGGAGATTTCAGTTCAATGAAAGAGGGGGACAAACTTCCTAACAATTAGAATGATCTAAAAATGAAATGGACTCCCCAGCAAGGTATTGAGATAGTGATTCTTGGCAGTCTTTATGATAGGATAATCATCTATCAGGCATACTTTAGGAAGGATTTCCTTGCATTGGGTAAAGAATTGAAAGAGGAGATCTCTAAGGTTCCTTCCAAACCTAACATCCTAGGTTTCTATGACTTGCATGGTTGACTTAATGGGCAAATTGCATTTCTCAAATTTTAGTGATATAAATAATATGGAAATAGGTCTTGATCAATGAGTGGAGCTCAGCAAGATTATCATCTTCTGCCTTAGATTAAATACTTAGTACTGATTCTAAAACAGAAGTTAAGCATTAAAATTTTTTTTAATTTAAAAATCTACCAGATAGGCAATATATTTATTATTAGACAGTTTGGTAGCTAGTTTATAGATCACTGAAGCTGGGAATCTGGTTAAATTTAACCAAGAATTTGGTTAAATCCTTACTCAAACAGTGCGCTGCTAGATGGAGATAGAGTGTCAAAAGACCTGAAGACAGAGAGACCTGAGCTCAATTTTGAGAGACATTGTGTGTGACCCTGGGTAAGTCACTTAATCCTATTGGTTTCAATTTCCTCATCTGTAAAATGAACTGAAGAAGGAAATGGCAAAGTACTCCAATTTCTTTGCCAAGAAAACTCCAAATGGGTCATTAAGAGTCAGACACAATTGAAATAACTAAACAATAATTATTTAACTCTGAATAAATGGCATAACCTCTCTCAGTTTACTCAACTGTAAGCTGGCAATAATTAGAGCACCTATTTCACAAAGTTGTGAAAATCAAATGTTAGTTAAAGTATTTTGGCTAGCTATTTATCACTATCTCCATTTTACAGATAAGTAGACTCAGAAAACTTAAATGATTTGCTCATAGTCAAATAATGTCTGACTTCAGGTTTAAGGAGCTCTTCCAAATATATCACACTTCCTTTCATCAAATTGCCATTTATTCAGTTTTTCCTTCAGGAAATTTTTTTCTATAGATTTCTCCTCAATATTTCTTCCCTTCTGTCACCTCTTTCCCCCAGTAGTAACAACTATAGCATCATTATACAGCTGGGAGGAGTCTTAGAAAGCATTTAGTCCAAAAACAAAAAAAACAAAAACCCACTTAACAGATGTGGAAATTGTTGCCCAGAGACAAGTAACTTGTCCAAGGTCACACAGCTTCTAAGTAGCAAAGCCAGGATTCAAGCCTAGGTCATTTGACACCAAATCCAACATTATTTATGCTATAACAGGTCATGTTCTCCCAACCAACATCTCCTCCTTTCCCATAGGTACCTCAGCTATCAGCTTCAGTACATGGAGGGTGCATGGAATAGAACAGAGATGCCTCCTGGCTTCCTTCTTCAAGGCTTCTCTGAATTCCCTCACCTACAACCTTTTCTCTTTTTACTGCTCCTATTCGTACACCTGGCCACCCTGAGTGGAAATCTGGTCATCCTTGTGTCAGTGGCCTCAGTTTCCACCCGCCCTCCCATGCTGCTCTTCCTGTGCCAGTTGTCAGCTATCGAGCTCTGCTACACCTTGGTGGTAGTGCCTCGCTGCCTAGCTGACCTGGCCAGTGGCCAGTACCAGGGCAGCCCCATCTCCTTCATGAGCTGTGCAGTGCAAATGCAGATGTTTGTGGCTCTTGGAGGAGCTGAGTGCTTCCTGCTGGCAGCCATGGCCTATGACCGTTATGTGGCCATCTGCCACCCTCTGCGCTACCCAGCCTTGATAACTCCATGGCTCTGTGGGAGGCTGGCTTTGGGCTGCTGCCTGGGGGGACTGGTAGTCTCCCTGTTTCTCACTGTGGCTGTCTTCCGACTGCCTTTCTGTGGCTCCCACCTGCTAATTCACTTCTTCTGTGACATCACTGCCTTACTGCACCTTGCATGCACCCAGAGCTATGTGGAGGAGCTGCCCCTCCTTGGGACATGCATTGTACTGTTGTTGGTACCCTCTTTCCTGATCCTGACCTCCTATGGTGCCATTGTGGGTGCCCTGAGACGCCTGCATTCAGCTGGGGGTCGTAAGAAGGCTGCCTCCACTTGTGCCTCTCACCTGGCAGTTACCCTGCTACATTATGGCTGTGCTAGCTTCATGTATGCCCGGCCCAAGTCCAGCTATGCCCCACGGAGGGACCGGATACTAGCACTCATCTACACCAACGTAACACCCCTACTCTACCCACTCATCTACAGTTTCCGCAATCGGGAAATCACCACAGCCATACACAAGGTACTGAGATTGCAAGGAAATGGTCACTCCCTGGTTACTGGGTGGCCCATTCCCTCTAACCCTAAGCAGAAGCAGCAAAACCTAGGATAGGGAGGGTGGGGGGTTAGTACAAGGCAAGGCATTGTCCCCCTTCCAGTCTTATCCTGTAATTTAGGCACTAGCATCTAGTGTTCAGAACTGGGAAAGGAATGGACTCGATTCTCCTCCCTTCCCAGGAAATTCCTTGTCTAATGGTGAATGTTCTGTCCTTACATTCTCTACCTGTTGGAGAAGACTCAATCCCTGACTAAATATATCCATCACATCAAAAAAAAAGAGGACACAAATGTACAGAGACGCAAAAAAAGCACTTACAAAGTAAAAAAATGCAAAAATAAAATTAACTCAGACTGTTGGAGAAATGTATATGTGTTTGGGGCCGGAAGGCTGAGGGAAGGCATGAAGGAAGTCTAGGATAAACATTGGAATGGAATGAGATGAGTGAGCACAGCTTTCCTGAAGGTGGTAAGTTTTCAACGTTAGATTTTTGATACAAAAATGATGGATACCAATTGGCCTTGAGGTCATTAAAGCCTCCCATTGGAACTGAAAAAAGATTTGCTGTATTTGGGTATTTGTTGTTGAGAACTAAAGATTGGCAAAGTAAGATCTACCTCAATGTCCTGGGCATTTTCTCGTCCTCAGAATTCTGTCTCCTTACTCCTGAGACTAAAAAAGACTGGATCCAATTGTTTAGATTCCCTTCCCCACTGCGTATCCACTACATTTGTTATATTTACCTAATAGTAGAGGGAGGAATCGATCATTTGGATATATGTTCAAACTGGGTTTTGGTAGTGACACACAGGATGGAATAGAGCCCAAGGTAAGACTAAGTTCCTTAACTCGCCTTTCTGCTTTAGGCAGCTGCTTCTTATTCCCTATTGAGGGTGCCTGATAATACCAGACTCTTTAGCAGGTGATCTTGGATTGTATTCCACCCTGGCCACATATTTAGCTTGGTTCTGAATGCAAGGCTCTGGGTCTATGATAAGGTAAAGTAGCCCGGAATAGTTTAATGAAAAGAAGACTAGATTTTAAGTTAGAGTACCTAGGTTCAAATCCTGGTGCGATCACATACTAACAGTGTGACCTTGGGCAAGTCACAGCTTCTATTAAAAAAAAAATCTGTAAAATGAAGGTGTTAGACTCAATAATCTTTAAGGTCTAAATCTGTGATTCCTTGATCTTGAGCAATCCACAGCAATAAGAATCATAGAGGGGCATCCAGGTGTCTTGGCAGATAGAGAGTCAAGGCTGCCTGGTCTGATGGGAGGACCTGGATTCAAATACCTCAGACACTTCCTACTGTGTGATCCTGGACAAGTCACTTAACTCCAATTGCCTGGCCCTTACTTTTCTGCCTTGGAGCCAATACACATTATTGATCCTAAGACAGAAGGTAAGAGTTTAAAAAAACAAATGGCTTTAGAAATAGTCCATTTGCTGAGGACCATAAATCTCAGATACTTTACTAATATCTCTCTTAGTCTGAAGATATTGAAAGATTTAATTTCAGTTTGCCAAGGAATTGGGCCAACACACAAACTTGAAGTCAGGAACTCTGGATACATAGATATAAAGTAATAGGGTCAGAAAGGCTCGAGAGATGGGAACTGAGATTGAACAAAGTGAATAAGAGTCAAAAAACCATTTTTTAAATGGATTTGTTTTGTTTAGCCCAAAAAATGGATTAGGAAATATCATATGCTATATAATTGGTTTAAGAATATTGTTTCAGCCCAAAGAGATAATGGACAAAAAGACTTGTACAAAAATATTCATAGCTGCGCTCTTTGTGGTGGCCAAAAACTGGAAAACAAGGGGATGCCCATCAATTGGGGAATGGCTGAACAAACTGTGGTATATGTTGGTGATGGAATACTATTGTGCTAAAAGGAATAATAAAGTGGAGGAGTTCCATGGAGACTGGAACAACCTCCAGGAAGTGATGCAGAGCGAGAGGAGCAGAACCAGGAGAACATTATACACAGAGACTAATACACTGTGGTATAATCGAACGTAATGGACTTCTCCATTAGTGGTGGTGTAATGTCCCTGAACAACTTGCAGGGATCCAGGAGAAAAAAAACACCATTCATAAGCAAAGGATAAACTATGGGAGTGGAAACACCGAGGAAAAGCAACTGCCTGAATACAGAGGTTGAGGGGACATGACAGAGGAGAGACTCTAAATGAACACTCTAATGCAAATACTATCAACAAAGCAATGGGTTCAAATCAAGAAAACATCTAATGCCCAGTGGACTTACGCGTTGGCTATGGGGGATGGGGGGGAGGAAAAGAAAATGATCTATGTCTTTAACGAATAATGCTTGGAAATGATCAAATAAAATATATTTAAAAAAAGAATATTGTTTCAGACAAGCATTCTGGTCTTATATTACCCATCCTGGACCCTGGGGCAGCAGTTGTACTCCTGATGAGATATTTAAACAGCATCTCTAGTGAACAGTTCAAGAATTAAAAGAAAAGATGTCAAAAATGAGCAGAAAAGTACACCAAATCTTTTACCATTCCATCAATTGTGGTGATCATTCTTAAGTTCTGAAGTGAATTTTCTTCAAAATCTTGAGAATTTCTTGGCCCAGATAATTTGTCAATAAATACCAGTACCTTTTGTTATACTTATACCTAAAGTTACAAAGTTCATGGGTTAACGTGGAGCCTTATTAAATACCAAAAAGAAAGAAAGAACCAATGGAGTTGGGTTGCGTGTTGCCATCAAATATATACAAATTAGTTTAGATTTCTGGGGAAATAAAGCACATATAGAGGTAATGTATTTTGTTAGCAAGATAAACATGTTCTGAATAAGCCTTAAATATTTTAAAGTAAACAAGAAAGTCTAACCATCATATTTAAATCTGTAAGTCCATTTTAATAAGGAATATCAGATATAGAAGATCTCCAACATAACCCATTGCCTCAACTATGGATAGCATCTACCCTCATTACTTGCCATCAAGATAGAAAACCTAATCTAATCTAACCTAACAAAACTTCTTACTTCTTCTACCCAAGACTTTCTCCTTACCATAGTTACTAATCTATTAGCTTTCGACGTTTGCAAGAGTAGTCTGGAAACTAGACTCAACTACATAAAGCAAAAGAGGGAAAAAGTGTTATATAACTTCAAAAAACACTTGCAGAAAAATGCAGAAAAGATACGCACGCTGTTCAATTAAGCAGCCAGCGTGGGCTTCAAAGTGCTGACAAGTTTTAATTCAACATAGCTTTTAAGTTCACCAACTGCTACCATAGATCAAAATTAAATCAATTGAAGGTGAAGGGAGAAGGACAGAGAGAAATCCAAGATGTGGTTTCAGTGTAGTGTGCTCTAGTGAAGGGGGAAAAAAACACTATCATATTCTATATCTAATCATATTTTTTAGCTATGATGGACTTTTTCAAAAAGTATAATGCAGTAAAACACAAAAATACAGATATCCAAAAATACAATGCAAAAATTAAAAGATGCTTTAATTTATCCTATTTTCCAACAAAGGATAACTTTCCTTTTTAATCTAGGGCTATTGATGGAGGGCGATTCAGAAAAGAAAAAAAAACTAACAACAACAAATTAGTGTTTTATGTATTCAGTAAAAAGATAAATATAGGCCAAAGTACTTAATGTAGGTTTTTTGAGCAAGAGAAGCTCAAACTAAATTTTGAATGATACATATAATTTAGGCAAGAAAGTAGAACAAAATTCAAAGCTTTATAAAATTAATATATGCATTTCCAATTAGAATTCAAATTATATTTTGGCCCACTAGAGGTCAGGTGTTTGGATTTGGGGTGTGTGTGTGTGTGTGTGTGTGTGTGTGTGTGTGTGTGTGTGTTTGAGAGGAAAATTGGGAATGAGAAAGGAAAGGGGAAGAGAAGGAAAAGATAAGAAGAAACAAGAAGACACAGGTGAAAGACATATACTAACAAAGAAAGGAAAATATAGGAACCTCCAGAAGTTCCTATATAATGAACCTATGGGTGGTGACCTGAGAAGGAGAATGGAGGCTAGAGGAATATGGATGAATAAATAAGGCAGTTAGAGGGAGATACACAGGAATAAAGACTCAGAGACCACAAGTTAAAACACATGGGGAGTCGCGAGCTCCATTAATAGCTCTCTAGAAGAAGATAACAAGTGGAGAAATTATAAGTATGAGAAACAAGAGAACATGTGGGGAGCCAAGATCTCTAGGATACCTCCTATGGTCCAGATGGCCAAAAGATTAATGGGAGTTATGTGGGGCAACTGTGTTGCGTGAATCAGTCAAACATGAGGAGCATTATAGGCAAGACCTAAGAGGCAAGAGGGAGAGCAAGGACAAGGGAGGCAAGGCAAGAGATGTAAGAGGGAGGCTCGCACATGTTCTCCAACTTTTATTGGAGATTTTAGGAATATGAAGTGGGAGGTGATTAATGAATACATGACATAACATAGGTTTTAACATTGGTTGAATTGACAATTATGAAATCAGAGGAAAAGATTAATCCAACATTCCCTTTGGAAAGGAATGTGGTCTGACAAAGCTCAAGCTAGGACACTGTGGCCTGCAATGCCCCGCCCAGGAATTCACCTGTCCTTTGCACTTGTCTTTTGGACTGTTGCTTACCATACAATGATCATTAAGTGATCTGACCATGAGTCTGGTAAATGAATACATAGGATACAATATCAATACATCAATCATACTTCCAAGATGCTAACGTGCCTGGTATGCTACAGAGAAAAAAAGCTGTTTAGCAAGAAAACAAAGGTGGAAGAGAAAGATTTTATACATATAAATACCTATGTATATATCTATGTGGGGAGAGAGGGGAGTAGGGGGGAATAGAGGGAAGGAGAGAGAGACAGACAGACAGACAGATAGACAGAGACAGAGACAGAGACAGAAAAAGACAAAGAGAGAGAGAGAGAGAGAGAGAGAGAGAGAGAGAGAGAGAGAGAGAGAGAGAGAGAGAGAGAGAGAGTTAAGCCTAAAGGCAATTATTTGAAGCAGATAACCCTTACCACAGCAGCTAATTCACTTAGACTAAGGATTTCAGAGGGGCTGTCACCTCTTAGGTATCATTATAAATGCTAATTAGCTACTTAAGCAATAGCCACAACATTTCAAATGTTCTTTTCTGCATAGGGTAACAAAAGCCACTAACCAAAGGGAAAGTTATTCTATGAGGTTATTTAGAGCAATATTGCCCAGAAAATCACACACACACACACACACACACACACACACACACACACACACACTTTCCTATACAGATCTCATCTGGAATACTGTGTTCCATACTGGCAATTTATGTAGTAAAACTTTGACAAGCTGGATTACTCCCAGAGAAAAGTGATCAGATTAATGATCAGAAGGCTGCTAGGAATACCAGTTATGACCCATGAGAAGAAGTTGAAGGAACTCCTGAAAATATTAAACTGTTTGGCTGGGAGAACAGAAAACAGTGAAACTTCCTAACAATTGGATCTGTTCACAAAGAGAAATGAACTGTGTGGGAAATCAGCAGGATCCCTAGCAATGAAGTTTTTCCAGGTAGAAACTGGATGACCAATCACTGACTGAGAATGTTCTGGGAGGCATTCCTTCCTTTTCACTCACTGGTTAGGTTAGATGGCCTCAAACAAAGGTTACTTCCTTCTGTGATCTTGATTATTTTCATTGACTTTAAGAGCAACTCAAAATCAATACCTTTGGAAGACAGGCAAGTAGATGGCAAACAAAATAATAATAATAATGATGATGATGATGATAATAATATTACAGGTTCATATACCTAAATAAAGTCAACTTTTACATCACATCACCTCAGCAACATTGTGAAATCTAAAGATTTTTATATTTTTTTATTTCATTAAATATTTACCAATTATATATAAAAATCTTTTTTACAATTTTTAAACTATTGAGTTCCAAATTATCTCCCTACCTCCAGGCCCACCCCTACCCATTGAGAAGGTAAATGATATGAAATTGGAAATCCAAAGTCTTAAAAAGTCCTCAGCATACAGTCCCCTCCTCTTTGACAGGACAGTTTCTCAGGGATCTCGAACCACTCCAAAAACAGAATATTCATTCATCATCATCATCATAACAACAGCTCATTTTTATATAACTCTCTAAGTTTTGTGACAACAACCATAATAATAATAATTAATAGCTAGGATTTATATAGTTCTCTATGATTTACAAAGTGATTTACATATGTTAACTCATTTATAAAGCAATTTATATACATTATCTCATTCAATTGACAGTCATCATCCCTCAGGAATTAAAATTATAATAATTAAGAATTATATCATATTTGCATAATGCTATATAATTTTCTAAGTGCATTCCCACACATCATTATTTTGAAGCCCAACATTTTGTAGTATATGTTGATCCTACTGTTGGAATTCCCCATATTTTCTGTTAGGAAGATAACTTCAGAATAGATCCTTATTTTATACATGGGAGATCATTTCTGAACTCCCACATATTATGGACCCAAAATATTGTATGATATGGTTTTGAAATCCACCTAAAGTCCTTTTAAGGATCTACCTGATATCAAAGGGTGTGTGTAATGACTTAAAATGAGCCTGTGGGTAACTTGCCCCAGAAATACCACTTTTTCCAGAGTCCCCAGGGAACAAAGATAAAGGTATTTTATTCTTTAATGAAGTTAAAAATATCTGATAAAAGGGAAAAAGATCATGGTGTAGGCTAGTAGCAGATTTGTAGCCTCTAAAACTAGAAACTTTTCAAACTTCCAGTAGGACATAAAATATATATATATATCTTCAATTCAACTGAGACAGCAGTCACTAGGTACAAAATTCCATTGAAGATCCTACAATAGAGAATGAAGGTTTTATATATGGTGCCTAACTTTGAGGGATTTGTATCCCTGCCTTCCTTCCTCTGCTTGTCCACCCTCTATCTCCTTGGGTTGGATGAATCCTGTTAAGATATCTAAAGTCTAAGTTTTATGTGTTCTATGTTGGTAGCTGAGTGGCCTCAACAAGCTGTTTATATGTTGTAAACTCCCAAATAGCCATGGATCTTTCCTATTGAAGCTTGTTCTTGTACCCTTTTATGATGGAAGCTCTAATGAGGAAACACAGGAAAAATTTATGTTGCAGGGTATCACAAAAACCTGGAGGAAAGGAGTTAAGAAACTGAAAATTTAGTATGAATGAGATGTGGAAGCAACAGAAGCAAATGTGATCATACTCTGCACTAATAGAAGCGTAGGGTCTAGAATGAGGTAGGCCATAGTCCTACCATAGTCTAACCTGGTCAGATTATATCTAGGTACTGTGTGCAATCCTGGCTTGCATATTAATCCAGTTAGAGGAAACTAGGGATGTTTAGTCTAGAGAAGAAAAGACCTAGAGGATGGAACTAAGAGCAATGTCGTTAGAAGGTGAAGAGTAGTAGATTTCATATTGATACAAAAGAAAACTACCTAAAAAGTAGAGCTTTCCAAAAGTGAAATAGGAGGTCCTCAAGTAGAAATGGGATATCATGTTTTTTGGAACATTATAAGGAGAGATTCCTATTTAGGTACCAATTGGACTACATAACCCAGATTCAATTCAGTGCAGGTAATTAAATGCAAAGAAAAATGAGTTTAAAGAAGCAATTCTATCTGGAGGCCAAGACAGTTTTCATGTAGGAGGTAGCACCTCAAGTGAACATTGAAAGAAGCTAAAGGTTCTAATGAGCAGAAAAGATAAGGGATGGCATTCCAGACCTAAGAGGCAGTGGGAACAATTGGTAGGTAATTTTATTTAAACATAGAATTGTGAAGGGCATTTATAATTGTGTTATTCTTTGAGATTATGGAATTCTGAGGAGGGATGAGCATGACAGTACTTGTTCTCATTATTCTTAGTTGGGAGCCTGAGGTTTGGGGGAGCCTGAAGTTTGGGGGAGCATTTCCCTGGATGTTACTATCACACTCAATATACTGCTTTATGCTGCAGAGGCTTCCTGGGTAGAGGATCAACAAGCAAATAAAGGTGCCTTCTGGATAGAGAAGCTGCCACCATGAATCTCTTCCTATAGAAGAGCAAATAAGTGAACATTTGACAAGCCACCTCTGAAAGGTTGCCAACTCTGATCTAGTTTTTCATTGTGAAGGGTCCCGACTTGTTTGGAAATCAATAGAACACTTCTTGATCGAATATGGCCTTGGACATAAGTTTAGGCTACTGGTGTAGTATACTAATAATGCTTTAAAAATTGTTGAGTTGTAGGATTGGAGATTTCTTGATATCTTTTTTTCTCTTTTAGGTTGATATTTCTTTGGACATGCTACCCCATACCACTCCCAATAAAAAGCAAGATACTTCTAAAGAGTTTTAATCATTTTCCAAATTAACAGTGTTCTTGTGACCAACTCTGAAAGAATATAAAGTAGCTTGTTAGATGGCATTTTCAAACATGGCTGCCCATTGAGTTATGCAGTTTTCCATTTGAATATTTCCAGTCAGAGGAAATCTCCCACTACCCCAGTGATTACAGAATCATGTAATTTCAAAGTTGAAAGGAATTTCAGTGGCCACCTAGCCAAATGCATACCCCCCAAAATAACCCCCCACTTCAATGTGAGCCTCCTCCCCACTATGACATAATAGAGTACCCACTCTATAGGTCCTGAAATCTTATCCACAATGCCATGTGTAAGAGCCTTCCAGATCAGATTACCAAGTCATATCATCATCAACAACAGAAACAACAAATCTAAATTAAATATGTATAAAGGGCAAAGAGTTCTTCTGAGGATTGAGGGCATCAAGAGATATGACAAAGTCACTTCTCTCAAAGAACTTACAGTCTAATCAGGCAATTGGAATATATACATGGAAAGATAAATAGTAATACAAGGCAAGATAGGGTAAGTGCTAAATTGGGGAGGGGACAAAGGAGAGAAACAGTGTTATAGCACTTCAGAGAAGAACTCATTGGGGATTGGTAGAGTTAGAAAAACATTTTAGAGAAGGTAGCATTTGCAGTGATAATTAAAGGATGGAAAGGATTTAAACTAGTGACAGGAGGGAGAGTGGATGAAGATGAAAATGTATACAGGACTTTAAGAAAGGTGATTTGACTATGTAGATTGGAACAGAGAGTTAATGTACAGGGATAGTAGGAAGAAAGACTAGTGAGACAGGAAGAGTGCCTTGAAAGTCAGTAGAAGACTGGGCTTTATTCTATACGCATCTAAGAACTATTGAAGGGTTTTCAGCAGGACCCTGTTGCATGCAAAGTGTGATTTTCAGATTAATGTGATAGCCAATTTTTTTAGGAAGAAATGTAAGGAAAGAAAGTGGAAGCAGGAAAACCAGTTAGGAGATTTCTGAAATAGTTCATACTAAATAGCAATAGTCTACCAACAAATATGTGGAGTGTGCACAGACACACACATACACACACACACACACACATACATACATACATACACACACATATACCCTACAGGAAGTAACTCACCCGGTTTCTCATGGCCACCTTGGTTAAGAGTTTGGACTTGCCCAGGGTGGCAACACTCTAGAGAGGCAAGAGATCTGTGCCCAAGTATCACTCATGTTCACAGCCCAACCACTGAGAGAACCAAAGATCTGGGCCTGTGAAGAGAGAAGGGAATATTTGATTATTGATATTGGAAGAACATTTCTGAGATCAGAAGAGAATCTCATTGCCTGAAATCCCACCAATTAGAGATGATCTAAAATTAAAATTTATTCATCAAAAAGCAAGTATCTTTGGGACAATTTGGAGGTCTTGGTCATTAATTCCTTATTGTAGATAAATTTACTCCATTTTGTATCCTTGAAATAGTAAAGTCTGAGAAGAATCAGAAATTTTTCTGAGGTCCCTTTAAAGGTTCTCAAACTAACCAAAAAAAGGGTTACAGTCAAGTAGGCTTGTCTGGTGCTCTTGGTGGGATATCAGAAAATCTTTATTGCCAGAAATATTGGCTCTATTTTTCCAGAAGTTTATCACCTACTCACACTGTCCAAAATCCCAACAAACTAGAGAATCATTTGTCACAAAAATGTTACAAAAAACGCAAATACCCTTAGGAGGATTTGAGATTCTAGATTATTAATTCCATGTTATCGATTAACCATTATATTTACTCCAAATACCTAACTCTGATCAATGATGCCACAGGGATGGAAATTTTGTTAGCAGTTGGTATGTATTCTTAACCTGTTTTTATATCATGAATTCCTTTTGCAATTTGGCAAAGCCTATGAGCCTCTTTGCATAAAAAAAAAATCTTTAAATGTATAACACAAAATGCATAGGATTTCAAAGAAAATCAGAAGTTGGTGGAAATAAAGATGTAAGGTTTGTTTTTTTTTTCATCTGCACGTGTGAATCTCTTGAAATCCATCCACATTTTAAGGCACTATAAAAAGTCTGATCTTCCTCTCCACTTCAATTCCATATTTCACTCCTTCTAATCTTCACATGTACCACAAAGGGAAAAGGCTTTAATCCTACTGTTTTATAAACCTTGGCTCTCTGGATATAATGAAGAGAAGTCAGGAGATAGAACAGTGTACAAAAAGGTGAGCAAGAAGATAGCCAAAATGAATTTTTTTTTACTTTGAATATTGGCAATCCACTCTGTGAAGCAGAGAGCAAGCTCTCTACCCTGCTCCCCTCCACTTCCGACCTATTGCCTGACACGTGATGAGGCACTTCTTTCCCTATCCCTCTCCAGGATTAATTAATGGGCTCTGGTGAAGCAAACAGGAGCCTGGGAGAAGTTTCCTGGCCCCAATTCTAGGCATCAGGAATTCACCAAGGGAGTTTTGCATGAGATTGACCAAGAGAGGTTAAAAACGGAGAATGGTTGCACATAACACAGTAGAGAAATGCCCAGAGAGAATGAATTCCCAGTGTAAAGGCTGTGACGATGGTTAGACAAAATTATTCATGTGTGGCCTATTAAACGCAAAGACATAAAGGGAAAAATGAAAAACAACTGTCAGGGTAACTCAAGGTCAGACCATGCCCAAGTGTCCTGCTTAAATCGCAATTGGAGAGGCAGCTAGGTAGCACAGTGGATAGAGATCTATGCCTGGAATTGGGAGGACCTGGGTTCAAATTTGGTCTCAGACATTTCCCAGCTACATGACCTTGAACAAGTCCCTTAACCCCAATTACCTAGCTCTTACCTAGGTATTGATAGTATCAATTCTAAGACAGAATATAAGGGTTTAAAAAAAGAAGCAATTAGAACTGAAACACAAAGACAGAATTGACATTGAAATAATAGCTTGAAGTTGCCCAAAGACTCTAGATACTTGAACCTTGTAACATCTCTATGAGGTAGGAGCTATCAGAATTACTATCTCCATGTTATAGCAGAGGAAATTAAAGCTCTGGAGGTTATTTGCACATGGACTCAGAACTAACAGATTTCAAAGGATATGAACTTGATATGAACTTGAGTCTTCTAAACTTCAAGTCCCATTTTCTACTGACCATAAGTCAGAAGGAAACATAGAAGTCATCTGCTTGAACCAAAGGTCCAAAAACAATGAACTACCAAAAACCTGAAAATTGATTCTAAGGCACAATGACCAAATAACAATGTCTAGGTCAAGAAGGAGGGATAGCCAGAGAGCCATGGTTTTAAAACAATGGAATGAAGTCTTCTCCTCTTGTGGCACATGTGAGGGGTAGAGGGAGGGAAATATGGGATTGAAGTAGAGAGGAAATTATAGCCCCCCAATTCATAAGACCTTCTTTGGTCCAACTCCAATTTTTAAGGTCCTTAAATTGCTCTTAGAGTACATTTCTAGTCTTTGCTTTCCTTGCAAAGCTCTCAATATTCTACACTTGCCACCTTCTCAACTTCTCATGACCAAGCCTTCCATTTGCTCCTATAGTGAACTGACTGGCCTCCTCCGCAGACAACTGCTAATATCCTAAATCTATTGGCTCCTCCAAGCGGTTCACATTTGGCATTCTGGAAGTGCCTCATGTTTTGTTTTGTTTTGTTTCTGTCTTTAATATTTTATTTTTTCTTTCCCTCATGTTCTGACAGAATTATATGCTCTCTGAGAAACAGGGATCATTTTCTTCTTTGCATTTGTATCTCTTGAACCTTAACATTGGGATTGGCACAGAGTAAGAATTTAATAAATATTTATTGATTAATTGTTTGGCTAGAATAGCTTCCACTCTCCCCAGTCTATCACATTTAGACATTTCAAGGATTGATACTCTCTCAGAACCATTAGAGAGCAGTCTAGAGGAATATTCTGTAGTGGTCTTTAGGGGCAGCTAAAGCTAAATTGCATAAGTCTTGGAGGAAATAGTTCTTTCCCCAGATTGATTCAGGGGCCTCGAGAGTTTCAGTAAGAAAGCAAGCCTGAATGATATTACTCCTTATCTACCCCCTTAGTTTTATTGTCCTGTATGCTACAGTTCAGGATATATCCCTTCAGGCTAGAGTGAGAGCTCATACTACTCAGTGGTGCCATCCCAAGATGGGCCAGTGGAGAACCCATCATTCCCTCTTGGCAGAGTCTAAATTCAGATGTGCAGTGTTCTTGGCAATAGCCCCAAATGCATCTTTATATTCCCTCCCATGGGGCACAGGTGTATTCTACAAAGAAAGTCCAAAGAATAGTCGTGGGTATCTCATAAGTTCCTAAGGAGTTACAGAAACCATATCTAATCATTAGTCGAAGTTACATGACAATGTTTTCATTTTAGACTATTTCAGTTTTTATGTTAGACAATGAATTGAACAGAACATTGTAGAAATAGTTTTCCTAAAACCACTGGAAAACTCTCTCGTCTCTAGAGCAACATTGACCCTTTTGACTTCAAGTTATGAACCAGACAAAGCTTCCATGCCTTTAGAACTTTATGAAAGACACAGCAGGTTGTCCATGCAGACACCTACAGTGATTGAAGTTCTAAGAGAGGAATTTCACAGCTGTTTTGAGCTGGAGCTATCCAATAACCATGGAAACCAGCAGAAGGATATAAAGTTATCTTTACCTCTCAGGGCCTCGTTTCTCCATCTATAAAATGAGCAAGCAGAACTAGGTGACCTCAGAGGCCCTTCCTGCCTTCACTTCTTGCCTCCTATGAATCTGTGCATTAGAAGATTGGATTGTGTAAAAGAGAAATTTGTGCATGTTTATAGGAGAAGAAAATCTTGTTGGTTGAGGTAGCTTTAACCATGTAAAATTAAAAAACACTTGTGACATGTTTTGATTTTCTAACTTATAAATAGAACATGGAATAAGGATAGGGAGAGTTGAGGTGGGAAAATTTAAAGACAGAACATTTTCAAATTCCATTTGTACATGATAACAAAAACAAGCAAAAAAAAAAGTCCCTCACCTGAAAAATAATGTTGCAAATAGAACTAAAAGGACAATGATATATCAGCTTGAAAATAGTCTCTTTCATCTCATAAAGACTGGATATTGACAATTACATGCTATTAGATAACTGGTTTTAATTTTTAAAAACCCAACACTTTCTTATTCATTCTGCAAAAGCATCTTTTTTTTCCCTTATCAGATGTTTGAATCATGGTGTTGAAAGGCCCCCAAATAATATGAATTTCAATAAGATTGTGAGCTTCTTGAGTGTCTACCTCTTTTTGTAATTCCAGACATTAGTACAGTGTCCAGCACATAGTAGGAGCCAAATAATTGCTGGGCTGCACTGAAAAAAATATTATTTTATAAAATTTGCACAGACCTACATTTGGATGGTGGGGGTACAAAGGAAAAAGGCATTCTTTGAAAAAAAAGACTTGTCATTAAACAGCCAACCTCATTGCAAACAAAAGACTTATGGGGTTTGGAATCAGAAAACCTGGGTTTGAATTTCAACCCTGCCTCTAATTATCAGTGTGACCTAAGGAAACTTATTTTACTTTCCTTAGCCTCAGTGCTATCATCTGTTAAATGGGGAGTCAGACTAGATGATCACTTCTAGACGAAAACATATGCAAGATTAAATTGAGTGCTATTTTATTATAATAAGCAAGAAGACTGACCCTAGAGAAGAATTAAGAAAATGCTTCTCCCTCTGTTCTTTGCAGAGGTGGGGGCCTAGGACTGGAATATTACATACACAGAGGTTCAATTGATAGTTTACTTAGTTTTGCTGAATTGTTGGGTTTTGTTTTTCTTGACTCTTATTTTCTTTGTTACAAAGTATGCCTCCCTGAGTAGGTGAGAGATATAGTTGGAAATGAAGTTTGTAAGATCAAAACAAAAGCTATCAATAAATTAAAAAAAAAAATAAAAGCCTAGATAATTGCTAAAAGTCACTTCCAGTTAAAAAGCCTACAATCTTGTGATCTGGTTTCCATTAGAATATTCTGTTTTTACAGTATTAAGTTTCACAAGGGCAGAGATAACATTTTATTTCAAATTTGCATCTATTACACTGCCTAGCACAGACCTATGCCTATAGTAGGTCCTTAATATTTGATGAATGAATAAATAGGTAAAGAAATATTCTGACATCATTTTCTAGGATCACTCCACAAAGAGTATCCAGTGTTCTAGTTGGACTGAGATGCTTAGGACTCCTACAAAAGTGATTTCTGACCAAGATTGCTGCCTGAACAGAGACAAGATAAGTCTTTCTGACTCTGGGCTTGACACTCCAAACATCTTTGAAGAAAAAGTAGTAAAACTTCCCCAAGTAACAGATTGTTTCAAAATTTTAATAAAACAAACAGAATTCAATTAATTCTTGAGGCAGCAAGAAATATTGAAACAAAACAAAAACTTTTTAAAATAGAAGAAAATGTAAGAAATCTGAAATAAAAAACATCTAATCTATAAAAACAGAACAAGCAGAGATGATTCAGAATTTACTGGGGTATCTACAAACCATGATTTGTTTTAGAAGACTAGTTTCAAGAAATTATAAATGAAAACAACCTAGATCTATCAGAACCAGAGAGCAAAGTGGGAAAAAATCTACTGGTCATCTCCTGAAATTAACCCAAAAAGGAAAAGCCCTAGGAATGTGTAGTGAAAATCCAGAGCTCCCACATCAAAGAAAAAAATAATACAAGAATCAAAAAAGAAGCAGTTCATCTAACAAGAGATACAAGCAAGATCATAAATGACCGGGCAAATTCTTACAAAAATAGGAGAGGTCCTAGAATGTAATATCCCAAAAGGCAAAAAATAAAGGCTTACAATCAAGAATAACTTGCCCTACAAAACTTAGTAAAATCATATGGAAGGGGAAATGGACTCTGCCAAAAAGCTCTGTAAATTAGCCTTGAGCCTCCATTTCAGTATATAAAAACATGAGAAAACTTTTTCCACAATTTTTTTCTTCTCTCGTTCTCAAGTCCAAATTATTATTGTCTTTTAGTCATTTTTTAAGTTGTATCAGATGCTTTATGACCCCATTTGAAGTTTTCTTGGCAGAGATAGTAGCATGGTTTGCTAGTTCCTGCTCCTGCTCATTCTTATAGATGAGGAAACTGAGAGAAATAGGGTATAGTGAATTGTCCAAGGGTCACACAACTAATAAGTGTCTGAGGCTAGATTTGAGGTGGAAGATGAGTCTTCTTAACTCCAGGCTCAGTGCTCCATCCACTGCCCTACCTACTGTGGGTTTTTAAATTAATAATTAATAACTACATATTATATTTTAAAAGTTTTATTAATAATAATTAAAACAAAAGAACTGCCTGACTTCAGCCAGGTCACAGGTCCAAAAGAGGAAGAGGGAGGAATTACAGTCACTTAAATACAATCTTGCAAAATGTGGGGATGCAGGAAAATGGAATTTTGGGAAATACTATGGGACTTCTGGGGGATGAAGTCCAAAGGTTCAAAATCTCCACTTATAAACTACCTATTAGACTTGAGAAAAGATCAATATTATTGGTCATGTAATTTATCAAGAGTAACAAATAGTGCATCAGATACGGGAAGGGAGGGAAAGAACATGAATCTTATAACCATGGGAAAATATTCTAAATCATCTAATTAAATAAAAAATTTTAAAAAGAAACAATAAAGTTTGGAAGAGAAAAAAAAGTAACAAATAACGCAAAACCATAGATAAACATATAACTAGGAATTGACCAATGAGAGCTCAGTCCTCGAGAACACATACACAGTGTTCTGTGCACTCAACAATGCCCCCAACATGTCCTTTGGCATGGGCATCTGTATTCTATGACCATTTCCTGTCCACCTATTAAATGGTGAAGAAAAAGTGTTTTGTTTTGCTTCTGAGCTATGTATGAGATTCTATACAAAAGAACTTCACTAGGCAAACTTAATCTCCCTCTGACACCAGGTCAGTTTTGTGGGAGAAGGATGAAAAGCTGTAAGCCTCCATCTTCAAAGCCACATGGGACCGATGTAGATTCTGCCCTTATTGTAGACTCTCTTTCCTGCTCTAGGGTGGAGGAGTTCTGGAGAAAGCATGTCTTGGTGAGATATGAAAGGTCAAAGGATCAGAATTCCATTGACCAGAGTCTCAAGTTTGCTAGCAACTGAATTCAGTGCAACAGCATGGCCCTAGGAGGGACCTGCCTGACTCAATGCACCACTGAATAGACCTGGCAGCCAACACGCCATTGTGTACAAATCAGGGAGTGACTTTGGCCATTGGCTACCTTGCATTTAGAAGATAACTTTGTGACTCAAATACTTCTTAGCAACTGCTTTGCATTTTAACCCACCAATCCCAGGAACTAAGATGATATAAGGGGAAGTATACCTCCAGTTTTTTGGGGAGGGCAGGCAGCTTGGTGATTCAGTAGGTAGAATGCTGAACCTGAAGTTGGGAAGACCCAAGTTCAAATCTTGCCTCAAACACTTACTAGCTGGGTGACTTTGGGCAAGTCATTTAATCTCTACCTCAGTTTCTTCATGTGCAAAATGGGAATAATGATAGCACCTACCTTCCTGGATTGTCATTTTTGGTTTGGGTTTTTTTTTTCACATGTCAGTACAATTTTTTTTTAAACCCTTACCTTCCGTCTTGGAGTCAATACTGTGTATTGACTCCAAGGCAGAAGAGTGGTCAGGACTAGGCAATGGGAGTCAAGTGACTTGCCCAGGGTCACACAGCTGGGAAGTTTCTGAGGCCAGATTTGAACCTAGGACCTCCCGTCTCTGGGCCTGACTCTAAATCCATTGAGCCACCCAGCTGCCCCCCAGTATAATTTTTAAGGATTATTTTCTGACATTTTACAATCCATGTTCTCTTCTCCCTTCTCACCCCTCCCCAAGAAGACAGGTAATATGATATAGGTTGTACATGTGCTATCGTACAATGAGAGGTCCTGTATTAAGATCTGACCACAGAAAATTCTTAAATGTGTGGCCCTGGGCAAGCCATTTAACCCCCATTGCCTAGCCTTTACCACTCTTCTGCCTTAGAACTAATACCCAGTATTGATTCCAAGATGGAAGGTAAGAGTTTATTTAAAAAAAAGATAATTGATGTTAACTAGTTAAATGATAATGGGGTGCTAATAACTAGCTGAACAAACAATATAGAGAAAGTGTGAACTCTAACTGTCAATTATTATTGAGGCAAACAGACTAGAACAGGGTCTCAAGCCAACAGCACTGGGAAAAGCTCCTAAAACCTCTCAGGAGCACCCTTCAAATCCGCAGCTCTCCTGGTTCTATGAGTGGAAATTGAAATATGGACCTCTAGAATCCATGATGAGCTACAAAAAATATTCATACAACTCATTGGCTTTTAGAAAATATGCAACCAGTCACTTTCCATGAACAGCTGTGATTTATCAGCTCTTCCAAAACATTGAAAAGAATCCAACAATTCAGTAGTCTCCGGAATGCCAATTAAAGTCTCAGAAATTCTCAGAATGTCTTCTCCAAAGATGTTTTTCCCCAACAAAATAAAAGTTAACTCAGTTCAGATCTCCTCAGGAATGAAAGTGAAATACAATTCAATTCTCTCCCTCCAAAATGGCAGTTAAACTCTTCCCTCAAAATGAGTCTTCAGACTCTCTCCAGAGACAGTTAACTCTCCAAGTCCTACACAGATTCATTTTTCCTCAGCAGTTAACTGCAGTATCTCAAGTCTCTTCATAACAATGAACAATTCAAGTCTCCTCAGGAAAAAAAAAACATTATGTTATTCCTCCTTGAGTGCCTCACTCAAGTTCCCCCAAAGGTGGTAGTTAACTGTCCCTCTCTAAGCTTCACTCCTCTCTTTGTTAAAGGTACAATATAGTATACAGCTTCCCCTACAGAGGACTTAATGAAGTATGTATTGAAGAAAAATATCTATTTCTATTGGCAGAAAAGCAAGGAAATAGTAAGGGTAGCAAATCACATGCATTGTCACATATGGTTAGTGTACTACTTATTTTTACTTACCTATTTTTCTCTGTAACAAGGGGGAGTTCATTCCAGGATGGCTTTGGAATATCAGCTATATTCTAGAAATGACTATGTATGCCATGACATAAAATGCCAATGTGTACTATTTTTTTAAAGCATCAATAAAACATTTAAAAAACACACAGGCAAATCACACTTTTCATACCGGGATACACCAGGAAATGGAATCATTCAAGCCATTTGTTTGTTTTTGTTTTTTATTCAATTACATGTAGAAAGAATTTTTGGCAATTGTTATCTGACATTTCCTGATTCACATTTTCTCCCTCCCTCCCTCCTCTTCTCTCCCCCCAAGGCAGTAAATAGCCTCATATATGTGTAACCTATATCAGTGCTCTCACGCAATATATATTTCCATACTCCATATTCTGTAAAGGAAGTCCCATCACACATATAATAAAAAAATCATAAAGGAAATAAAGTGGAAAACGATATGCTTTGATCAGAAATAAGACTAACTATTTCTTCTTTGACTGTGGATAGCATTTTTCAGCATGAATATCTTGGGGTTATCTTCAAACCTTGCATTGCTGATAATAGTTATAAAGTCTTTTATAACAAAGCATTTTCCTCCATTTATTTCCCCAAAGGAAGGGTGTGCTTTGGTGAAAGTATTCTATTACTGACCAAGGGCCATGCATACAGATAAGTGAGAGATACGTCCAATGGCATGTCATCAAGGCAAAACCTCCAGAAGCATAACCTCAAGAAGACCAGTTATCCCATGCATTCAGGAGTTCTCACAGTGATGCAAATTGCCATTCATCCATGCCTACTTCTACCATGTGATTCTTATTGAAGTTCTCCCAAAAGTTCATCAACACAACATTCTGGAGGCCTCCCTCACTTTTCTCTTGACACCTTGAAGGTATCAGTAGAATATTCTGGTTCTCTACCTGTCACCCCTCACTATCACCATATGACAAGCCCATCTGCTCTTCCAGTGCCCAAGTGATGTCATTTACCTCTGACCTTCAGAGTTGTTGGTTATGAGAAGCAGCAAACCTCCACCATACACTTCTACTGCACTGCCCTTTGGTTGATAGTCATCTTTAGTTCTTCAGCGATGGTGGTTCTTGGTCTTTTACAACAAGGTGTCTTCTAACCATATATTAAAATCATTCCAGATTCCTGAGATGAAACAATATAAATAATCTTGTTCAATGACCTTCTGGGAATGAGTATCAACCCAAGTATAAAAAAGAGAGATGAAGGTTCATCAAAGGCATTCAGCATTTTATTGGAGGAGATTCAGGGCACAGGTCAGGCTGAGAAAAAATTCCTGGGCTTAGTCCTGTTCCTTTCTGGCATTCTGATGACTCAGCAAGCCCCAGGACATTGCAGAGTCTCCTGGAAGAGTTTTACAATCAAAGTTCTTGGCCTGTCCAGAGAAGAAGATTATCTATTGCCTACATCAGAGGGTCAAAAATCTAGAAGGACCACAGAAACCAGCTTGTCCAATCCATTCATTTTATAGATGAGCAAACTAAGGACCATGAAGTTTAAATGACTTGATCAAGGTCACACTGGCATTAAACATTAAACTCACAATTCAAACTCAGGTCCTCAGAATCTAATAATAGTGTTGTTTTTTTCTGCTATACCAGTGCTTACCATAGTACTTGGTATATAGTAGGTGCTAAATAGATGCTAGTTGGCTGACTATACCAAAGATAATGTCAATAATCATTTAAAATGGTAAAATTATGCTCTGAATCCTGAACATCCAACATGTAGCCCTAGAGTCAAAGACCCCAATTCTGAAAGTCAAGTCATTTGAAATTCTTAGCAAAGAAAACTTACTGCATTAATATAAATAAATTAATAGAGTCAAGCATTGGAAAAGTTCTGACTATGTGACCAACCTTAGAATAATGTTTGCATTTGTGTGACTGCAAAAGTGCATTCTCTTTGATAAAACTGGTTAAATCCAAGCTAAGTCACCATCATTTATGTAAACCCAGAATAAGAATTCAATTGTTTTTGAGAAGTTTGCTAAATACTGCACCAATATTCTTATTAGCTGGGTCAAATGCAATCCACAATTAGCACTAAGCATTAGATCATCACTTTTTAATACACAAATTTGTTTAAATTGTTTTAGAGAGACTTCCAGTCAAGATAGCAGCTTAGAGGCAGCAAAAGTTCAGACCTCTGAAAACCCTTCCTTACCGATCACAAACTGAATGCTCCTAGAGCACCGAAATTCAAACTGAACAACAGGACAGAGCCAGGGAACCCTCCTCTTGGAATAGGATCAAAAGATATGCCCCCCAAAAGCCAGAACCCTAGATCACTCGGATATAAGAGGTAGGCAGAAGGAGGTCCCAGGATGCCTCCCCCCCAACCCAGAGCATTGAGCCCGCAGCAGCAGCAGCGGGATCCTCAGGGCTGGCAAAAGGGCCTCAGGGCTGGCAAAAGGGCCTCAGGGCCTGCTATTCTGAAGGGCTCATCTTAAAAGCAACCTGAGCCAGTCTCGGGGGCACCCAACACAGACAGCAGGGAAACAGAGAGAGATGGGGGGAGCCTGTAGCCCCCTGACTGGGTCCTTCCATCTGAGTCGGTTCCTGCTTCCATCTTAGCAGGTTCCTGCTTCAGGGCACATTCAGTCCAACTCAGCTGAACATAATCCCATCAGGAGCCCTCAGAGCTTCTGAAAGAACAGAAACCTCAGGGCCAGCAAAGGAGTTGCTCCGAAGGGGAAGGACTTACCTTGAAAGTAACCTTGGCCAGTCTCAAGACATCTAACACAGACTGCAGAGGAGGTTGTTTTTTTTTTTTTTGCTTCAGGGCTCATTCAGCCAAACCTAACTGAACTTAATCCCATCAGGAGCCCTCAGAGCTCAGGGAGGCCAGGACCCATCCCCCCTGAGAGTGCAGGGTCTTCTGAAAGAACAGAAACCTCAGGGCTGGCAAAGGCATTAAGGTACCTTGTGGACAGTGCTGTGCCAGGCTCAGAGCATGGAAATAAGGCAGTGGAGAAGCCACTGAAGGGAACTGAGAGCAGTAACACCCGAAACTCCTGCAGGCAGGGGAGGGCAGACCCTGGGCTTCCCCAGGAAGACAGAGCAGCTGTGGAGAAAGGACAATTTGCCTGGGGCTAAAGCCTCGGACCATCAGACAGATACACTAAGAGCCAGTCCTCCTCACTCAGATAGAGATGGTAAACAGTACAGAAGTACAAAAGCCTCCAAATATCAAGAAAAGCAAGAAGAAGGGGGTGACTTTGGACACATTTTATGGAGCAAAAATACAAAATACAGAGGAGATAGAAGAGGAAACACAAGCAAATGCTCCGAAACCTTCCAAAGGAAATGGAAACTCTCCACAAACTCTTGAAGAATTTAAATTGGAAATTATCAAAAAGATGGAAGCATTCTGGCAGGAAAAGTGGGAAATAATGCAAAAGGAAATCAACAATCTGAAGCACAAAAATACGCAACTACAGAAACAGTATGACCAAACTGAAAAGGAAAACCAGGCTTTGAAGGTCAGAATCAGGCAACTGGAAGACAATGATCTTGCAAAAGAGCAAGAATTAATAAAGCAAAGCCAAAAGACCAAGAAATTAGAAGAGAACATAAAATATCTTACTGACAAGGTGATAGACCTGGAAAACAGATGAAGGAGAGACAATTTGAGAATAATTGGCCTACCAGAAAAGCCAGAAATAAATAATAATCTTGACCTCATAATACAAGATATCATCAAAGAAAACTGCCCAGATATTCTAGAACAAGGGGGCAATACGGGCATTGAAAGAGTTCACAGAACACCCTCTACACCAAATCCCCAAAAGACAACTCCCAGGAATGTAATTGCCAAATTCCAAAGCTTTCAAGCAAAAGAAAAAATCTTACAAGAAGCCAGAAAAAGACAATTTAGATGTAAAGGAAAGCCAATCAGGGTCACACAACACCTTGCAAGTTCCACTCTGAATGACCATAAGGCATGGAACATGAATTTCAGAAAAGCAAGAGAGCTGGGTCTTCAACCAAGAATCAGTTATCCATCAAAACTGATTATATACTTCCAGGGGAAAGTATGGGAATTCAACAAAATAGAAGATTTCCAACCTTTTGCAAAGAAAAGACCAGAGCTCTGTGGATAGTTTGATATTGAAAAACAAAGAGCATGGAATACCTGAAAAGTTAAATATGAAGGAAAGGGAAAAGGAGAAAAATGTTATCTTTTTCTTTTATTCAAACTCTCTTCTATAAGGACTACATTTATATCAATCTATGTATACTAATATGTGGGGAAAACGTAATGTGTAACTCTCAAAAAGTATAGCATCATTAGAGCAGTAAGAAGAATCACACATAGGGAATGTTTGGGACATCAAGATGATATGGAAAAAGGGGGGATAGAAAGAAAAAGGGAAGGGGGAATCTTTGATGGTACTAAGATATACTCCAAGAAATATGGGGGGGAACTAAATAGAATAATCTTTCTCACACAAAGATACACATGGGAAGGGGAGGAGAAGAAAACTCCTATAAGAAGGAGAGGAAGAGAGTTTTTACTTAAACCTTACTCTCAGTGAAATCAACTCTGAGAGGGAAGAACATCCAGATCCATTGGGATCTTGAAGTCTATCTTATCCAACAGAGTAAGGGAGAAGGGAAAACCAAGGGGGTAAGGGGGGGGGACACAAAAAGGAAGGGAAGGAGAGGGAAGAGGGGGAGGGAACAAAAAGGGAAGGGCTAGAAAGGGAAACATATCAAGGGAGGGGACTAGGGGGACTGATTTAAAGTAAATCACTGGTTTAAAAGGTTATAGCTAAAGAAGAAAGGTCAGAATTAGGGGAGGATATCAAAATGCCAAGGAGTCCACAAGTGACAATCATAACTTTGAACATGAATGGGATGAACTCACCCATAAAACATAGATGAATAGCAGAATGGATTAGAATCCAAAACCCTACCATATGTTGTCTTCAAGAAACACACATGAGGTGGGTAGACACTCACAAGGTCAGAATTAAAGGATGGATTAAGACCTTCTGGGCCTCAACTGATAGAAGGCAGGAGTTGCAATCATGATATCTGACAAAGCCAAAGCAAAACTAGATCTGATTAAAAGGGATAGGGAAGGTAACTATATTTTATTAAAAGGGACTTTAGATAATGAGGAAATATCACTAAACAACATGTATGCACCAAATAGTATAGCACCCAAATTTCTAATGGAGAAACTAGAACTGAAGGAAGAAATAGACAGTAAAACCATATTAGTGGGAGATTTGAACCAACCACTATCAAATTTAGATAAATCATATCAAAAAATAAATAAGAAAGAGGTAAAAGAAGTGAATGAAATCTTAGAAAAATTAGAATTAATAGACATATGGAGAAAAATAAATAGGGACAAAAAGAAATATACCTTCTTCTCAGCACCACATGGCACATTCACAAAGATTGACCATATACTAGGTCACAGAAACATGGCATACAAAGGCAGAAAAGCAGAAATAATAAATGCAGCCTTTTCAGATCACAAGGCAATAAAAATAATGATCAGTAAGGGTATATAGAAAACCAAATCAAAAATTAATTGGAAATTAAATAATATGATACTCCAAAATCAGTTAGAGAACAAATCATAGAAACAATTAATAATTTCATCGAAGAAAATTACAATGGTGAGACATCCTTTCAAACATTATGGGATGCAGCCAAAGCAATAATCAGAGGTAAATTTATATCCCTGAGTGCATATATTAACAAACTAGGGAGGGCAGAGATAAATGAATTGGAAATGCAAATAAAAAAACTTGAAATCAAACAAATTAAAAACCCCCAGAAGAAAACCAAACTAGGGATCCTAAAAATTAAAGGAGAAATTAATAAAATCGAAAGTGATAGAACTATTGATTTAATAAATAAGACAAGAAGCTGGTACTTTGAAAAAGCAAACAAAATATACAAAATACTGGTCAATCTAATTAAAAAAAGGAAAGAAGAAAAGAAAATTAACAGCATCAAAGATGAAAAGGGGGACATCATCTCCGATGAAGAGGAAATTAAGGCAATCATTAAAAATTACTTTGCCAAATTATAGCCATATACCAATAAATATACCAGCCAATAAATATACCAATCTAGGCGATATGGACGAATATATACAAAAATACTATACAAACTATTTGACATAATAAGCAAAGAGGGAGTTCTACCATACTCCTTTTACGACACAAACATGGTACTGATTCCAAAATCAGGCAGGTCAAAAACAGAGAAAGAAAATTATAGACCAATCTCCCTAATGAATATAGATGCAAAAATCTTAAATAGGATACTAGCAAAAAGACTCCAGCAAGTGATCAGAAAGGTCATCCACCATGATCAAGTAGGATTTATACCAGGGATGCAGGGCTGGTTCAGCATTAGGAAAACTATCCACATAATTGACCACATCAACAAGCAAACCAACAGGAACCACATGATTATCTCAATAGACGCAGAAAAAGCCTTTGATAAAATACAACATCCATTCCTATTAAAAACACTAGAAAGCATAGGAATAGAAGGATTGTTCCTAAAAATAATAAACAGTATATATCTAAAACCATTAGCTAATATCATCTGCAATGGGGATAAACTAGATGCATTCCCAAAAAGATCAGGAGTGAAACAAGGATGCCCATTATCACCTCTACTATTTGACATTGTACTAGTAACACTAGCAGTAGCAATTAGAGAAGAAAAAGAAATTGAAGGCATCAAAATAGGCAAGGAGGAGATCAAGTTATCACTCTTTGCAGATGACATGATGGTCTACTTAAAGAATCCTAGAGTTTCAACCAAAAAGCTAATCGAAATAATCAACAACTTTAGCAAAGTTGCAGGATACAAAATAAACCCACATAAATCATCAGCTTTTCTATATATCTCCAACACAGCTCAGCAGCAAAAACTAGAAAGAGAAATCCCATTCAAAATCACCTTAGACAAAATAAAATACCTAGGAATCTATCTCCCGAGACAAACACAGGAACTATATGAACACAACTACAAAACACTAAACACAAAACAACTAAAACTAGACTTGAGCAATTGGAAAAACATTAACTGCTCATGGGTAGGACAAGCCAATATAATAAAAATGAACGTACTACCCAAACTTATTTATCTATTTAGTGCCATACCCATTGAACTACCAAAAACATTTCTTTACTGATTTAGAAAAAACCATAACAAAGTTCATTTGGAAGAACAAAGGATCAAGAATATCCAGGGAAATCATGAAAAAATAATACAAAGGAAGGGGGCCTTGCAGTCCCAGACCTCAAACTATATTACAAAGCAGCAGTCATCAAAACAATTTGGTACTGGCTAAGAAACAGAAAGGAGGATCAGTGGAATAGACTTGGGGCAAGTAACCTCAGCAAGATAGTATATGATAAATCCAAAGATCCCAGCTTTTGGGACAAAAATCCACTATTCGATAAAAACTGCTGGGAAAATTGGAAGGCAGTGTGGGAGAGATTAGATTTGGATCAACACCTCACACCCTACACCAAGATAAATTCAAAATGGGTGAATGACTTAAACATAAAGAAGGAAACTATAAGAAAATTAGGCAAACACAGAATAGTATACATGTCAGACATTTGGGAAGGGAAAGACTTTAAAACCAAGCAAGACTTAGAAAGAGTCATAAAATGTAAAATAAACAATTTTGACTACATCAAATTAAAAAGCTTTTGTACAAACAAAAGCAATGTAACTAAAATCAGAAGAGAAGCAACAAATTGGGAAACAATCTTCATAAAAACCTTTGACAAAGGTTTAATTACTCAAATTTACAAAGAGCTAAATCAATTGTACAAAAAATCAAGCCATTCTCCAATTGATAAATGGGCAAGGGACATGAATAGGCAGTTTTCAGATAAAGAAATCAAAACTATTAATAAGCACATGAAAAGTGCTCTAAATCTCTTATAATCAGAGAGATGCAAATCAAAACAACTCTGAGGTATCACCTCACACCTAGCAGATTGGCTAACATGACAGCAAAGGAAAGTAATGAATGCTGGAGGGGATGTGGCAAAGTAGGGACATTAATTCATTGCTGATGGGGTTGTGAATTGATCCAACCATTCTGGAGGGCAATTTGGAACTATGCCCAAAGGGCGATAAAAGACTGTCTGCCCTTTGACCCAGCCATAGCACTGCTGAGTTTGTACCCCAAAGAGATAATAAGGAAAAAGACTTGTACAAGAATATTCATAGCTGCGCTCTTTGTGGTGGCCAAAAATTGGAAAACGAGGGGATGCCCTTCAATTGGGGAATGGCTGAACAATGGTATATGTTGGTGATGGAATACTATTGTGCAAAAATGAATAATAAAGTGGAGGAGTTCCATGGAGACTGGAACAACCTTCAGGAAGTAATGCAGATCGAGAGGAGCAGAACCAGGAAAACATTGTACACAGAGACTGATATGCTGTGGTACAATCGAACGTAATGGACTTCTCCATTATTGTCAATGCAATGTCCCTGAACAATCTGCAGGGATCTAGGAGAAAAAACACTATCCACAAGCAGAGGACAAATTGTGCGAGTAAAAACACCAAGGAAAAGCAACTGCTTGACTACAGGGGTTGAGGGGACATGTCTGAGGAGAGACTCTAAATGAACACTCTAATGCAAATACCAACAACATGGAAATAGGTTCGAATCAAGAACACATGTGAAACCCAGTGGAATCATGCGTCGGCTGGGGGTGTGGGGGGGAAGAAAATGATCTTTGTCTCCAATGAATAATGTTTTGAAATGACCAACTAAAATATTGTTTAAAAAATTGTTTTAGAACTACAAAACCTCTAAGTTTGCATCTGGATTAAACTTTGTCCTTATTAATAACATTTTATGAGGCCTTCACTCAGATAGTTTTCTAAACAAATAGCACACTAATAAAGAAACTTAGAAGTCTCTCTTCTATATCCGAAAAGGGACATAAATATACTTCCACATAAATGGTTTATACAAGATGTCCCAGGTATTCTGTCTGTGATACCACATAATAAACACAACTTGACTGTATCATAAAATAAACCAAAATGAACATGCTACCTGTACTCAACATTAAAGATTTAATGAACAATACTTAGGTCTAAGGGAATGTCCCCACCCCCTTTCATTCCCTGGAAAAGATATGACAGAAATTGACCCCTGCTATTTGAAACAAGGATAGCATCATAAACCAGAAGAGAGAGCAGCTGCTGGGAGAGGAGTTAGTTTAGAGAACCAAATGAGTTTTGCAACCATGCAGAATAAAGCAGAAATATTCTTATGTAAAGAGCTCACTGGGTTTGTTGTCCTTCAGTGCCATCTATAGCCTAAAAGGGAAGAAACTTCTCAAGGATTTGCCTCGGTGGTCCTTCACTGTCCTCTAGGGTTAGAGAGAGAAACTGAGAAAAGATAAGTTTTGCATTTGCTTTGCTGTGAGTAATGCTGACTGTAGAAGAGTTGTTGCTTTACTGAGTTCATTAGAGAAGACAGAATTCCCTGCTGTCTAAAGATCTAGCAGGGGAAAGGGTTCTTTGCCTGCCCTATCACTATTTACAATTTGCAAGAAGAGAAACCCTTCAGAGGCTTGCTTATGTTGCTTTTTATGTGTTTTGAGAATGAGAAACCTCTCATTTCCCAATGAAAATTAAACCTGATTAGTTCAACAGGTTCTAGGCTTCACAAAAATTGTGTAATACTGTGACCTTCCTAAAAGAAACACAGCTTCAGAGTAAAAGCAAAGTAGCTTCATTCAGCAGACCAGAAAAGGAGCCGATCATTCAATGGTGTGGACTGTTCCCTAAATGAAACCCATCCTCATCTGTCATCCAGAGTTATGAATGGCAACAAGTATAAGAGTTTCCTTACTCATGTGTCTCACTACTAGGACAATAAGCCATGGACAATGTGTGCATTGGTGGGAGAATGTGAACCATGTCTGTAGATAGATTGTTATATTTTGATTGTTCCTGATTTTTTGTGTCCTATTGACTAAATGGTTTGTTAGTCTCATGATTCCTTTCACCTTCTCATTAAGGGATTAATGATGTCACAGTCAACATGATTTAGCATATTAATAATGAAAACATCTCAAACCACCTAATTATCTCAATCAATGATATATGATAGAGCATTCATTTGTACTTTTAAAAAATCCACAAAGTATTGTCATAGAGGGACTTTTTTAGTAGCAAAGAAAGTATCTAAAACCAAAATCAAATATTTTATGCAGGATAGGTATGCTAGAAACCTTCCCAATACATACAAGACTAAAACAATGATGTCCCTTCTCCCCACTATTATTTGATATAGTTCTAGAAATAATAGCAATATCAATAAAATGGAGAAAGAAGTCAAAAGGGTAAAGTGAGTGAAAAGGAGATAAAACATCCAATTGCTGATGACATAATGGTTTATTTAGAAAATCCTAATAATCAATGACACTAATTGAGATAATTACTAATTTTAGCAAAATTTTAAGCTATGTAATAAATCTTCAAATAATCAACAGCATTTCTAAATAATAATAACAAATTCCTAGAATAGAAAGAAGTATCCCATTCCCCAAAACAACAAAATACATAAATCATATTTCTATCAGTCTTCTGAAGTACACAGAATATTTATTTAGGCTCAATTATAAACTGAAAATTTGTTAAATTTGTATAAACCAAAGAACATAAATTACATAGGAAAGAACTACCTATTTTATTTTTTTTAATGCTGAGAAACTAGGGAGCATGTCCTGAAGAAAAGAGGCTTAAGGGGGGCAGCTGGGTAGCTCAGTAGATTGAGTCAGGCCTAGAGATGGGAGGTCCTAGGTTCAAATCTGACCTCAGACACTTCCCACCTGTGTGTCCCTGGGCAAGTCACTTGACCCCCATTGTCTAGCCCTTAACACTCTTCTGACTCCAAGGCAGAAGGTAAGGGTTTTAAAGGAAAAAGAAAAAGAAAAAAATAGGCTTAAATCAACACTTTATGCTATATTCTCTAATGCAGTCTAAGTGGATTCATGAGCTTAATATTAGATCATACTATAAAAAAAATTCTAAGAAAAGCAGACCATATAGATTTCACCACAATGGGTAGAGATATATATTTTAACCAAAACTAGAGGCAATTAGAAAAGATAAAATAAATAACCATGATTATGTGAAACTGAAAAGTGACTGCACAAACAAAATTAATATGCCTAGGATAAGAAGGCAAAACAGTTAAATGGTGGCAACTTCAAATTATTAGAATTATTTGAAGTGCTTCATAATACTACAAGGAAATTATGAAGAAAAAGAAGACATTTATTTATATATCCTTAGACAGATTTTTAAATAGTATTTTATTTTCCCCCTATTTACATGTAAAAACAATTTTTAACATTCATTTTTTAAAGTTTTGAGTTCCCAACTCTCTTCCTTCTTCTGGTCTTCCCTCCCTGCTCTCTTGCTTCCCTGAGAAGGTAAGCATTTTGATACAGATTTTACATGTGTAATCGTTAGACAGATTTTTAAGGAGCACTTATCTCCAAAATTATGTCCCCTTCCAAGTTCTCTTAATTTCTAATGTAGCTCTCAGATAGCACTATCCCACATCCCTCTAGGATCTCATTCTTCCTGGTATTAATACCTTCCTGGTACCTACACACCCATGTTGACAAGTCTACATAGTTTCCTTATAGGAGCAGCCACATTGCTACCATTTACTCTCAGAGTAATAGGGACAACTGTGGTGTACGGGAAGTAGACTCCTACTAGTTGTTACTATAGCTCATGATTCCCTAGTGGTGTATTTGTCACTTATACAAAAATCATAATGACAACATTAGCTCTTTTATTAGCTTTTTATTTATAGTACTAAGTTTTATTCATATCTTCTATCTCTTGCTTCTGGTAACATTATTTCTCCCATCTTTGAAGCTAAGAAATGACCCAAAATTTCTTCTTTTCACCTACAGACATTTAAAACTAGTAAAGACCTTGAATATCATCTAGTCCAACTCACTCATCTTTCAAATGAGGAAAATGGGGTTCAAAGAAATTAAATTATTTTGCCCAGGTTACATAGATCATATGATCATAGATTGAGAGCTGGACATGATCCTAGAAATAATTTATTCCAGTTCCCTGATTGTACAGAGAAGAAATTGAGACACAAAGAAATGATATAACTTGCCCAAGGGGGAGCCAAGACTCAAATTCGGGTTCTGACTCCATTCTCTTTCTTAAATAACTCATTGATACTATTCCCTCCAATTATTCAAACCTGTAATCAACATGTGAGCAAATACAGGTCACTGGAACATAATCTGGTCCCATCCAAGAAAGTATTTGAACAAAAAGTGGCATCTATTAGGTTCACTGGAGAATCATAAATTAAAAATAAAAAAATCATCAGCTTAATAAAGTCTTTTTAAGAGGTTGCAAAACAATTCTTACATAATTCCTAAAAGAAGCAATAAGAATTATGCCACTTATTACTTTTGTTTTGATGGATGGAATTGAATGGACCATGGCTGAAAGTAATTGAGGGACAGATACAAAGAAGCAACACAAAAGAAGAGTATGTAGTAATGTTCAGAGAAGTAAAAATGTTACAATTGTCCATCTATAGTAAAGGTATAAAGTAAAGGATTATTGGGGTTCTGAAATAGGTTGGGAATAAATGTAGGAGAAAAATTAGTTTCTTATTTGTTCATAATAATATCTTAAATGACATCTTCTATTTAATGAGCTGAAAACATTTCAAACATATGATCTCATCACTGTAAGTAAATACAATAGATTACTAGGCATAATTATCTCTATTATACAGGTGTGGAGTCTGAAACACTGAAAAACTGAAAAACTTGAAAGACTTGGTAGAACTAGGACTACAGTCTTAATGTTTAGAACCAGGGGATCTTGGTCCTCTTAGTTCTGAAAATTTGCAGTTTAAAAAGTGAGACTTTAGGAAATTATACCACCAATGATAATGATGATAACTGGCAATTATATAGTGTTTTAAGATTTCCAAAGCACTTTACAAATATCATCTCATTTTATCTCTACGGTAATCCTGGGGGTGGAGGGAGGAATGCCATTATTATCTCCATTTTATAGATGAGGAAATCAAGGTGAAGAGTAACAGAGCTACCAAGCATCGAAGCAGAATTTGAACTTAGTATATCCTGTCCCCTGATCCAACATTTATTTACAGGGCCACCTGATTTGGAACCCTTAAGAAGGAGAGACAAAAGTGTAAGAACCAAATTAACTTTGCTTTCTGCTAGCCTCAGGCTGGACAGAAAATAGACAATCATTGAAAACCTGTGACTTAGGAATGAGCATGAAATTGAATATTCCTCCTTGAAGGTGGGGAATGGATCATAGCAAAGTTGAGTTCCTGACTGGAGAAAGTATGAAACATTAGGGAATTGGGTAATGTCCATCCTTTTTAAGTCACTCTCAAGTATATCGTGGTTAATAGTATAGCACATGTCTTAGAGGAATCCAAGTGCTTAGGATAAAAAGAATAAAGTAAAAAAGAAAAAAATTGTTTTAGACAGAAACTAGAATTAAGTTTCTTTGGAAGCTGAGGATCAAGAAAGGCATACAACTTAGTGAAGTAGGGAGTGGTTGATAACATTCTTGAGTTGGAGTCTGGAAGACCTGAGTTCAAATCCTAGCTCAGACTCATACTGTGTGATGCAGGCAAATCACTCAACCTCTCTCAGACTCAATTATCTCATTTATTTTTTTAAAAATCCGCATAATAATAGCACATGTCTTACAAGGTTTTTGTGATAATCACCTGAGATGCAAAGTATTTTATAGATATTAAAATATTATATAAATGTTAGCAATTATTGTTCTAAAAACTCAAAACTGGAAAGAATTCCATACAAAATTTAATCCAATCCCTGCCTGATCAGAAATTTCTAAAATGTTTCAGACAAGCCAGCAGCTAGTCTCCCCTTGAACACTTTTATGATAGAGGGTTATTCATTATAATCAGGTAGGATTTATACCAGGAATGCAAGGATGGTTCAATATTAGGAAAACCGTCCACATAATTGACCATATCAACAAGCAAACCAATAAAAAGTATATGATTATCTCAATAGATGCAGAAAAAGCTTTTGACAAAATAAAATTCCCATTACTATTGAAAACACTAAGAAAGCATAGGAATAGAAGGGCCTTTCCTAAAAATAATAAACAGTATATATCTAAAACCATCAGCTAATATCATCTGCAATGGGGATAAACTAGATGCATTCTCAATAAGATCAGGAGTGAAACAAGGATGCCCATTATCACCTCTACTATTTGACATTGTACTAGAAACACTAGCAGTAGCAATTAGAAAAGAAAAAGAAATTGAAGGCATCAAAATAGGCAAGGAGGAGACCAAGTTATCGCTCTTTGCAGATGGCATGATGGTCTACTTAAAGAATCCTAGAGAATCAACTAAAAAGCTAGTGGAAATAATCAACAACTTTAGCAAGGTTGTAGGATACAAAATAAATCCACATAAGTCATCAGCATTTCCATATATCTCCAACCCAGTTCAGCAGCAAGAATTAGAAAGAGAAATTCCATTTAAAATCACCCTAGACAATATAAAATATTTAGGAATCTATCTGCTGAGACAAACACAGGAACTATATGAACACAACTACAAAACATTCTTAACACAATTAAAACTAGATCTAAACAATTGGAAAAACATTGATTCCTCATGGGTGGGATGAGCTAAAATAATAAAAATGACAATCCTATCCAAACTAATTTACTTATTTAGTGCCATACCCATTGTCCAACCAAAAAACTTTTTTTACTGAATTAGAAAAGAAAAAATAACAAAGTTCATTTGGAAGAACAAAAGATCAAGGATATCCAAGGAAATAATGAAAAAAATGTGATGGAAGGTGGCCTTGCAGTACAAGATATCAAACTATACTATAAAAGCAGTGGTCATAAAAACAATATGGTACTGGTTAAGAGACAAAAAGGAGGATCAGTGGAATTGACTTTGAGTAAGTGGCCTCAGCAAGACAGTCTATGAGAAGACCAAAGATCCCAGCTTTGGGGACAAAAATCCACTATTTGATAAAAACTGCTGGGAAAATTGGAAGACAGTATGGGAGAGATTAGGTTTGGATCAACATCTCACACCCTACACCAAGATAAACTCCAAATGGATGAATGACTTGAATATAAAGAAGGAAACTATAAGTAAATTAGGTGAACACAAAATAGTATACAGGTCAGATCTTTGGGAAAGGAAAGATTTTAAGACCAAGCAAGAGTTGGGAAAAAATCACAAAATGTAAAATATATAATTCTTATTACATTAAATTAAAAAGTTTTTGTACAAACAAAATCAATGCAACCAAAATTAGAAGGGAAGCACAAAAATCTTCATAACAAAAACCTATGACAAAGGTCTAGTTACTCAAATTTATAAATAGCTAAATCAATTGAACAAAAAATCAAGCCATTCCCCAATTGATAAATGGGCAAGGGACATGAATAGGCAATTTTCAGATAAAGAAATCAAAACTATTAATAAGCACAAGAAAAAGTGTTCTAAATCTCTTATAATCAGAAAGATGCAGATCAAAACAACTCACCTAGCAGATTGGCTAACATGATAGCAAAGGAAAGTAATGAATGTTGAAGGGAATGTAGCAAAGTTGGAATACTAATCCATTGCTGGTGGAGTTGTGAATTGATCCAACCATTCTGGAGGGCAATTTGGAACTATGCCCAAAGGGCGATAAAAGACTGTCTGCCCTTTGATCCAGCCATAACACTGCTAGGTTTGTACCCCAAAGATATAATAAGGAAAAAGACTTGTACAAGAATATTTATAGTTGCGCTCTTTGTGGTGGCAAAAAATTGGAAAATGGGGGGATGCCCTTCAATTGGGGAATGGCTGAACAAATTGTGGTATATGTTGGTGATGGAATACTATTGTGCTCAAAGGAATAATGTACTGGAGGAATTCATGTGACATTCAGGAATTGATGCAGAGTAAGAGGAGCAGAACCAAGAGAACATTATACACAAAGACTGATACACTGTGGTGTAATTGAATGTAATGAACTTCTCTATTAGTGGCAATGTAATGATCCTGAACAACTCGGAGGGATTTACAAGAAAGAACACTATCCACATTCAGAGGAAAAACTGTGGGAACAGAAACATAGGAGAAAAACAACTGCTTGATTACATGGGTCAAGGGGAATATGGTTGGGGATGTAGACTCTAAATGATCATCCTAGTGCAAACATCAACAACACGAAAATAGGTTTTGATCAGACACATGTAAAACCCAGTGGAATTGTGAGTTGGCTACAGGAAGGGGTGGGGGGGAGGGGAGGGAAAGAATATGATTCTTGTAACCAAGGAATAATGTTCTAAATTGACTAATTAAATAAAATTTTCCAAAAAAAAGTAAAAATAAAATATAATTTTAAAGTTAAAAATGTAATAAACATGGAAATATGTATTATATGTTAACACATGAAAACTATATCATAATACTTGCCATCTTGGGGAGAGGCAAGGGGTAGGAGGGAAGAAAAGAATTTGATCAAAAAATGTCAGAAAAAGAGGGCAGCTGGATGACTCAGTGGATAGAGAGCCAGATCCAGAGACAGGAGATTCTGGTATCAAATCTGGCCTCAGATACTTCCTAGCTGTGTGACCCTGGGCAAGTCACTTAATCCCCATTGCCTAGCCCTTACCACTTCTTCCTTGGAACCAATCCACAGGATTGATTCTAAGATGGAAGGTAAAGTTGTTGGTTTTTTTAATGTCTGACAATGATTATTAAAAATTGTATCAAAATGTTAAAAAATAAAAAAGAAACAATGAAAACCAAGGAAGGACCAAGGAGTCAATCCATAATCCTGGAAGGCTTAAATATCCTTTGAATATCAAAGAAAAAGAAACTTAGCCCTACTACTCCACCTGGGAGTAGGTAATACCAGCTCTTAGTGGAAGGGAAGAGGAGACTGAACTTCTATGACTCAATCTATAAAACAGGGCTGGAAAAAGGATCTTTTGGTCATAATAACTAGACTAACATAACTGACCATGGAATTGGTGGTGGTGGTGATGATGGGGGAAGCCAGGGAACATATCTGTAATTCTTATCCCTTTGGTCACTGAATACTCTAATAAAATGATGATGATGATGATGATGATGATGATGATGATGATGATGATGATGATGATGATGATGATGATGATGATAGCCATCATTTGCAGAGCCCTGTGGGAGTTGGGAAGTGGGACAATACTGAAGAATTTTCTTATTTCTCAAGATACCTCTGTGATGAAGATTATATTATTATCTCCACTTTATAGATTAAGAAATTGAGGCATGCAGCTGTTAAATGACTTGTCCAGAGTCACACAGCTAGTAAGTATAAGGCATGATTTGAACTCCAGTCTCCTGATCAAAAGTCCAACAATCTATCCATTGTACCACTTGGCTGCTATAGGATTGAAACCTGGGCTAGAGCCTTGGTAGAGTAAGGAGGAATACATGAAGACTTCCTCTCCTTCTACACTTTCCTCTTTAATCTTTTCAAGAAGTTTGATTTGAGGGCAGTTTCAGATTGTCAAAACCTTTCCAACTTTAAACATTCTTTTCTAGATGGTTATGAAGGTCCGTTCCATTCCTGGTTCATAGAACTAAGAGATAGAAGGAAACCATGTGGATCATCTAGACCAAACCTTCATTTTGCTGATAAGTTAACTGAGATCTAGAAAAATGAAATGACTTTCCCATACTCAAATAATTAATAATTGCAAAGCTAACATGCAAACCTTGGTTCTGTAGTTCCATACAAGATAAATCATACAAGATAATTAATCAGTGCAAAGTACATTGAAAATCTGTATAAATACTCTATAAATGCTAGTGATCATTATTGTTGTTATAGTAATCAGAGGCCCAAGAGTTAAATAATATAAATGTGTCCTGCTTTTTCCCTCACCCACCACCAATTCCATGGTTATTGCATATGAGTATGACCATAAGAGCTTCCTTCCAGTCCTTGTCTTATAGAAGACAACCCAGGCATAGCGGTCTAGGCTCCTCTTCCTCTCTACCAACAGCTGTCATTACATACTCTCAGGTGGAGTAATGGCAACAAGTTTCTTTTTGCCATTTGCTCAAAGGGTTCTTACAAAGGCATGACCATGAGTGAGGAAAGAAACATAGAGACATGATGATTGGGCCAGGAATCTGAAGTACAATTAAAAGTTTAGATAAAATGTTTTCAAATTATTTATTCCATAGGGAATTTGGAAGAGGAAAAGCCGTGAGTATAAAGAAGTAACTGTTGGGGAAGAATGGGAGAAGAAAAAAAAAGAAGACATCAGGAGAGAGTAATTGCCCTCAAGGGAGTCTTAGCCCTGGAGAAGTTACCTGCCATGAATGGCACAAGCACACAGAAATACTTCATGGAGAGAAGACATCTACTTTAAGAACTTCCCTGGATAAAGTGCTGCCCCTCATGTGAGAACCTATCTTCTGTCCAAGTTAAGTTGCTGAGACCAGGTGAGTTACTGAGGGAAAGGGAAAGATGGATGGAGGTGAGAAAATGATTGGACAATAATCCTTAGGAGCAGCAGGGACTGAGCTAACATTTCTCACTGCCTTTAGTTTGGACACAATGTCTCTTCAGGTTTCTTCTCTGAACCAGACCAGACCAGTCAGTCAATCTATGAACTGACATCAACAGATTGCCTATGGACCATAGATTCTTCTAGAAAGAACCAGAAAAGAAAATTACAAAAAAAAAAAATAGGACCCCTATCCCAAAGAAATTTATAGTTTATAAAGATGCCATGTAAGGATGGGGGCCAGTGAGAGTTTGCTATTCTTCCTCTCAGCTACAGAATGAAACGATCTCCACTGTTCAACTCAACATAATTTACAAACAATTAATTAAGCATTTCAATACCTCAGATTAGTTCCACTAGTTTTGAGCCCATAGAGAACCCTCAAGATCCAGATACTTTAAACAGAGAGAACCTCAATGAGCTTTATTACCATAGGCATGATGCTTCCTAATCTAAAATGTAGTTGATATGATTAGTTTCAATTCTGAAACACAGACACAAATAGAAAGAATCCATCATTTGGCATCAAAATTCAAAACTCCTTGTCTCAAGTACACATTCCTGAATGAACAAGAGCCATGGGGCTACTTGTCTCTTTTTCTACCTTTTTCACAACTATAAAATATGGGTATATAATATAGGATCATTGAACTGAAATATAATTTTGTCTCACCCTTCTTTTCCAGTCATCTGCTAAGCATGTGTAACACCATTTTCTCATAGTTGACCCCCTTCCCACTTTACTACTACCTAAATCATTTCAGGTCATTCCAAACCTATCTCATTTACTTTCTTGACAGAATTATTAAACTAACAGATTTGATAAATACTATAGCTAGTTTGCTTAAATGTTAGAATAGCATTTGACAAAGTGTATCATGCTATTAGAGAAAAGAAACAAATATGGATCAGGAAACATCCAGCTAGTTGATCTGGAGCTGATTGAATGGATGGACCTAATTTTTCGTAGATAAATTGTCAACTTCAACTTCAAAAGTGGTCCATGCTTAACATCTTGCCATTCATAAATTTTTATTGACTTAGATATAGGAATAAGAGGCATGCTTATTAAACTGGCAGATGACACAAAGGAAGAAGACATACTTAAAACAATGGTGGACCACCAGAATTCAAAAATATCAAGTTAGAATACTGTAAGATGGAATTAAATAGAGATAAATTATTTGAGAGTTAAAAATTTAATTTCCCAAGTACAAAAAGGGGAGGAAAGGCTAACAACAATTAATCTAAAAAATGTCTCATAGTTTTAGTAGCTTACAAACCCAATACAAATCACCAGTGTGATAAAGCAGCCAAAAAACTCGTGAAATATTAATCCAAATTGAGAAGACCTAGGGACAAGAGTATATAGCTGTAACGGGTAGATAACATGTCAAGTATTGTGTTCAGCTCCAGGTGCCACATTTTTAGAGAGGATATTAATAAGCTAAAAAACATTCAGGGAAAGACAAGTAGAATGACTCAGGATCACAGGGTCATAAATTTAGAGCAGGGAGAAATCTCAGAGACCTTCAGTCTAACCCCTCATTTTACATACAAATAAGAAAATTTCCAAGAGAAAGAGTAAAATGACTATCCAAGGTCACAAAAATAATATTAATACATTAATGTCAGAAGCAGGACAACCTCAAGATCCACCAGTATGAAGATTAGCTGCTAAAGGAAGAAAAGACAGAGAGAAAATATTAGCAGAGATGCCAGTTTTTCAGGTATTTCAAGAACTCTTGAAAGATTTAGAGTTTAAGCTTGTTCTTCTTGATTCCAGAAGAAACTAGTAGGAACAAAAAGAAGTTGTGGATTGCCAGGGAAATTTTCCTAACAATGAGATTATCCAAAAGGAGAATGATTTACTCTTGGAAAAATTAGGTTCTCTTTCTTTTGAGCAAATGAGGAATAGTCACTTTTCCAATATGTTTGAGAGGAAATTCCTGTTCAGTTGTGGGCTGGCCTATCAAGATGATCTCTGGTGTCCCTTCAAACTCTTCTGTGATTCCTCAAATATTGCTTCCACTGCTACTCTGAGCAATCCGGCTTTTCACTTTTCAGTCCCCACCCAAATAATACCCATTAATGGCACCTGCTTCTTTGATACTAAGCAAATTGGGAAGGAAAAAATTGAAGAGGAAGTGAGGGTTATGGGCCAATCCCATGGAACTGAAGAATATGAGAATGGGAAGAAACCAGAAATGCCACTCTTCTTTCTACTATATGATAATACCTTTCTCTCTAAAGAAGCAACTTGCATAGAATCATAACAAATCTAATAAATGCCAGTGTCTTACTTAGATTTGTTTGCTTGAGGTAAACAAGTCTGCCAGGAGTAAACAAAAATAGAAGTATTCTGTCCACTGGCCACTAGGTGTTAGCAATAAGAGAAATGACCCTCACAACAAAAGTCTAGAACCACTGGGCTACTGTAACCTGAGTTTAAACTTTCTCACCACCCTGACCTCATCTGTAAAAAAGCATTCCAAATGTACAAGAGAAATATTAGTGCATTGATTTTTTGTTAGTTTCTTTAAATAGTCAAACAAATGTGAATTTGAGTTAATAAAATAGTATAGTTTTTAAAACTAGAGAGATAACTATGGTTAGTGGCCTCAAAGTGGAGCCACTTTCATGACTCAAAGATTAACATTGGTTAATGTTAAGAGCTTCCCGTTCAAAACTCAGGTCAAGAAATTAGTGCCCAGAATAGAGTCCTATTTTAGTTTGTTAGACTTAAGCAGAAGCCTGCTGAGTGGCATTTTGCTATTGCTTCTCCTCTGGCAGCCTGGCCTTACCTTCTCAATGGGGGCTGATAACGTGAGCTGGGTCAATGAGTTCATCTTGTTGGGACTCTCCACTGACCAACAGACTCAAACTGGACTCTTTGTGCTGTTTGGGGCAACATATTTGCTGACCTTGCTGGGTAATGGACTGATCATCCTTCTGATATGGCTGGATTCTCGACTCCACTCCCCCATGTACTTCTTCCTCTGCAACCTCTCAGTTGTTGACATCTTCTACACCACCAGTGGGGTCCCACAGATGCTAGCACACTTTCTCATGGAGAAAAAGACCATCTCCTATACTCGATGTGCAACCCAGCTCTTCTTCTCTTTGGCATTAGGAGGAATTGAGTTTCTATTATTGGCAGCAATGGCTTATGACCGCTACGTGGCAGTCTGTGACCCCTTGCAATATGTCATGGTCATGCACCGAGGAATGTATGTGAGCCTAGCCATAGTCTCCTGGCTCATTGGCCTGGTCAATTCAGCAGTGGAGACTGCAGTCACAGTGACACTCCCTACATGTGGAAGGAATGTCTTGAACCATGTAGCCTGTGAAACTCTGGCCCTAGTGAGGATGGCTTGTGTAGACATCACCATTAATCAGATCATTATTTTAATATCTAGTGTCATAGTGCTACTGGTGCCCTGCTGCCTGGTTTCTCTCTCCTATGCTCATATTGTAGCAGCTATCCTACGTATCCGTTCCACCGAAGGACGTCGCAAAGCCTTTGGGACATGCACTTCTCATCTCACTGTGGTTTCCATGTCTTATGGGATGGCCTTGTTCACCTATATGCAGCCCCGTTCCAGTGCCTCAGCTGAGCAGGACAAAATGGTAGTCCTCTTCTATGCTGTGGTGACTCCCATGCTCAACCCCTTGATTTATAGTCTCAGAAACAAGGATATGAAAGCTGCACTGAGAAAAGTGATAGGAAGGAGCTCAGCCTAAGGTAGGAAGAAAGACCATTGCTCTACAAGGGAGGGAGGAATTCTCAAGAACAATAGAGCATCAATCCAAAGTGCCCTGTGGATGGATGGGAAGGCCCTGGGGAGCATCATGGTGGATACTTAGAAGGATCATGGCAATAATGACCTTAGTCTCTTTACTAAGTGGCCTGGCATCATGGCAAAGAGTCCACCTTGCTTTGAGAAAGTGATCTATCTATGTGGCTTTGAACAAGCTGCTTTACCCCTCAGCTGTAAAATGAAGGAGTTGGACCAAATGATACTGAGGTCCTTCTCAGCTCTAGATCTATGCTCCTCTGTCCTATGACCTCAAGTTGATTTCAGGTCAATAATAACACATTTATACATAATCCCTTTTTTATGCTCACATCACCGTAGCTATCCTTCACAGCCTTTTCACCGAGAAATAATGCTGTACCTTGGAACTCTTACCTCTCACCTCACTACAGTCTTGATTTCCTATGGGACGGCTCTTCACTCAGAGGTAGCTTCATAGAAGTGACATTTCATTATAATGTCTTTATGTGTATTAGCCCTTTTGATCCTTAAAACAACTTTTTGAGATAGATGAAGGAAAGCTAGATAAGGAAAAGGGATTCAAAGAAGTCAGATGATTTTCTAAGGTCACACAACTAGTAAGTGACCAAAACAGGGCATGAATCCAAGCCTCATATTCTTTCCGTGATACTGTGTTGGCTCTACAGTACATTAGGACTCATACTTATTGAATGTCCTGTACCTCACCCCTAAGTGTTATAGTCCCATGGTGGGCAAACATGACATTAGGTAACTTTGTCCCCTACACTACCTTTATATTGTGGCTATGATAAGCTATTTGTGAGACCAAGTCGAATAATAAAAACTAGGACTTTAAGATTTGAAAACTGCTTTATGTGTGGCATATCATTTGATCTTCCCAATATTGCTATTAGGTAGGTGCTATTATTATCACCATTTTACAGATGAGGAAACTTGGACTGAGAGAGACTTATCCAACGTTACGTGACTTTAAATCAATTGTTCTGACTCCAAATGTGGCACACTATCCATCAGGATACCTTGATGATACCACATGTCATGTCTGTATCTTGTGGCTACTTAGATAGTGGAAACAGAATAAAATGGAATTTAAAAAGTAGGAGAGACATGAGATTGTAGAAATATTTCTTAGATTATCTTCAAGAAGGAGCAGAGATGGAGAAAAGCATATTATTGTTCTGAGGATCCTCTGGACTTTTCTGGATTTTGATAACTCTCAGAACCCAATTAGTATGCATCCTCCCCTTTTCTTGTAGGGCTACAAAAGGACTATTTCTCCCCTAAAATATTTTTATTGATGATATCTAAAATTTATCTCTGAAATACTTGATTAAATTAACAAACTCCTCTGAAAATGCAGATAACCATGAGAGGTTTTGAGGACTTGTTCTATATGTAGGTTTCATCAATTCATACTCAAGTATACATTTGAAAATGTGGATCAAACAATGACTATGCTTTACCCAGGGTTGGCTAGCATGATCCCTCCTTAGTTTCCTTTGGTAGACATTCATCTCAGTCATGCCCAGTAACCATGAATTCCTCCCAAGATTGTCCTCTGCCCTCTTCTTTTATCCTTTAATATTACTTCACTGGGTGATCTTATCAACTCCCTTGGTACCAAATAGCATTTCTATGCTAATAATTCTCAGATCTACTTATATGGCCCTAATTGCCTTCCTTACCTCCAGAATCCCATTTCCAGTTGCCTCCTGGACATCCAAAACCATATTTTCTATTGATGACAATTCAATTGTCCAAAGCTGAACTTACCACTTTTCCCTCTAAACACTCCTCTTCTCCTAACTTCCCTATTCTTGTTGAGAGCTTTCCCAACCTCCCATTCACCCAGGCTTGCACTAAATACCATCTTTCCCTTCCACTCCCATATCCAATCTGTTACCAAAGCCTGTCAATTTTGCTTTTGTCACATCTTTCAAATACCCTTTCTTCTCTCCTTTAACATTGCCATTACCCTGCTGCAGACCCTCATTGTCTCACATCTGGACCATAGGAAAGGCCAGCTGGTTGGTCTCCCTGTCACTCCAATCTCTTCCCATGCCAGTCCATCCTCTATTCATAAAAGAGTTCTTTCTAGAGCGAGCACAGAACTGACTTTTCAATTAGCACACCTTTATTCCATTCCAGTGGCTATCACCTTTAGGATAAGCAATAATCCTCTATTTGATACTCAAAGCCCTTTATAACCTGACCCCCTTCCACACACACACAAACACTCATACTTTTCCAATCTTCTTACGTCTTTCATCTTGCTACATGCTCCAAAAGAATGACACTGGCCTTTTTCTTGTTCCTTAAATAAGACACTCCATCTCCAGCCTCCAAACATTTTCTCTGGCTGTACCCTTTTCCTGGAATGCTCTCTATCATCACCTTTGCCTCTTGGCTTCCCTGGCTCCCTTTAAATGCCAGCTAAATTGTCCACATTCAGAGGAAAAACTGTGGGAGTAAAAACACCAAAGAAAAAACAACTGCTTGATTACATGGGTCGAGGGGGATACAATTAGGGATGTAGACTCTGAATGAACATCGTAGTGCAAATACCAACAATATGGAAGTGGATTCTGGTCAAGGACACATGTAATACCCAGTGGAACTGTGCTTTGGCTATGGGAGGGGAGGGACAGGGGAGGGGAGGGAGGAATAGAAAATGATTTTTTGTAACCAGGGAATAATGTTCAAAATTGACCAAATTTAAAAAATAAAAAAAAATTTAAAAATAATAATAATAAATGCCAATTAAAATTTCATCTTCTACCGGAACCCTTTCCCATTCTCCCTCATTTCTAGGGCTTCCCTTTGTTGATTACTTCCAGTTCATCCTGTGTACGTATGACGTTTTTGTACCTATTTGGTTGAATGTTGTCTCCCCATTAGATTGTAAATTCTAAGAATAAATGTGTCTTTTCCCTTTCTTTGTATCTTAAGAGCATAGCACCATGCCTGGCACTTAGTAGGCACTTAATAAATGTTTCTTGATTGAATGGCTGAATATTTGTTTCTTTTAGTATAAATTACCATTTCAACCCTTCAGGTTATTTATGCATCTGTGATATAGGTGCTTTTGCAGTTGGACCAAGGAAGAAAGTGACTGCAAGAAACTGTCTTTTTTAAAACTCCAACATTGTTCCAGATGAAAAGAAAAGACTTTATTCCACATCTGGGTAAAAGATAGAAAAGGGGAGTACTGTGTCCCCTGGTTACTGGATATAATGGAGACATTAGGCAGGGATTTCCAAATGCACATCCAGCAGAGCCTGGCCACATGAAAAGTGAGAATTTTGAGTCAGAGACAATTAATGGTGTTACTCTCTTCCTACTTGGACCTTCATCTCACATGATTGTCAAGGATCTTGAATGTCAAGTTAAAAGGTCTGAACTTGCCTTGACAAGCATAAGGAGCCAAAGAAGTTTTTATTTAAAAGAGTAAGTTCCATAGCCAAAATAATACCCTAAGAAAATAAATCTTTGTTTAGTCTAGGTTTATTTTTTTTTTTCTAAAAATCCTTACCTTCTGTCTTAGAGTCAAACCTAAGTATTGGTTCCAAGGCAGAAGAGCAATAAGGGCTACGCAATTGGGGTTAAGTGACTTGCTTGGGGTCACATAATAAAGAAGTGTCTCAGCAGTCCTAGAGACGGGAGGTCCTAGGTTCAAATCTGGCTTCAGCCACTTCCCAGCTGTGTGACCCTGGGCAAGTCACTTGACCCCCATTGCCTAGCCCTTACCACTCTTCTGCCTTGGAGCCAATACACAGTATTGACTCCAAGATGGAAGGTAAGGGTTTAAAAAAAAAAAAAAGAAGTGTCTCAGGCCAGATTTTAACCTAAGACCTTTTATCTCCAGGCCTGGGTCCCTATCCATTGGGCCACCTAACTGTCCCCAGGCTAAATCTTTGAAGAGTAAGAGAATGGAATCAGGGAAGTTTTCTAGCCATGACTAGAGAAATGGCAATGGGGAGAAAACAGAAAGAACAGAGACTCAAGTCTTTTTGCAAGGGAAAGCAAAAGTCTTGATGTGGAAGAGGAAGAAAGAGAAAGAAATCATGGAACTTTGGCAATTGGGAGGATTCTGATGTGATGTCACTAACCAAAAAAAAAAAAAGGAAATCAAGATGAACTGGTTTTGATGGAGGGAAAGAAGAAAAAGAAAAGAGTTTTGGATATTGTGAATTCTAGCTACCAGTGTGACAGCAAGATATAAAGATCTAGGAGACAATTGGTAATGTGAGACTGGAGCTCAATAGAAAAGACAGGGCTAGAGATGGAGGTTTTGGAGATATCTATATATTGGGGAGACTATATGCCATGAAAGTAGATAATATCAAAATTGAGAGAGTAAAAGGAAAATAGAGAAAAATAAGACAGGCAGCTAGGTAGCATAGTGGATAGAGTGCCAGGCTTGGAGTTGTGAAGACCTGAGTTCAAATTTGACCTCAAATACTTCCTAGCTATATGACCCTGGACAAGTTACTAAACTCAAGTACCTAGCCCTTACAGCTCTTCTGCCTTAAAATTAATACTTAGAATAAATTCTAAGACAAAGGAAGAAAGAGAGAGAGAGAGAGAGAGAGAGAGAGAGAGAGAGAGAGAGAGAGAGAGAGAGAGAGAAAGGAAGGAAGGAAGGAAGGAAGGAAGGAAGGAAGGAAGGAAGGAAGGAAGGAAGGAAGGAAGGAAGGAAGGAAGGAAGGAAGGAAGGAAGGAAGGAAGGAAGGAAGGAAGGAAGGAAGGAAGGAAGGAAGGAAGGAAAGAAGGAAGGAAGGAAGGAAGGAAGGAAGGAAGGAAGAAAGAAAGAAAGAGAGAGAGAGAGAGAGAAAGAAAGAAAGGAAGGAAGGAAGGAAGAAAGGAAGAAAGAAAGAAAGAAAGAAAGAAAGAAAGAAAGAAAGAAAGAAAGAAAGAAAGAAAGAAAGAAAGAAAGAAAGAAAGAAAGAAAGAAAGAAAGAAAGAAAGAAAGAAAGAAAGAAAGAAAGAAAGAAAGAAAGAAAGAAAGAAAGAAAGAAAGAAAGAAAGAAAGAAAGAAAGAAAGAAAGAAAGAAAGAAAGAAAGAAAGAAAGAGAGAGAGAGAGAAAGAGAGAGAGGGAGGGAGGGAGTAAAGGAGGGAAGGAGGGAGGGAGTAAAGGAGGGAAGGAGGGAGGGAGTAAAGGAGGGAAGGAGGGAGGAAGGGAGGGAGGGAAGGAGGGAAGGAGGGAAGGAAGGAAGGAGGGAAGGAGGGAGGGAGGAAAAGAGTATCAGGGTTCAAACCCTGGGAAAGGCTGACATTTCAGAGATAGGAAAAAGAAGAAATAAAATAACAAAGACATTGTAGCAAGAGCATGAGAATCAGAAGGTACTGTCAAGAAAGACAAAGGAAGAGTTTCAAGGAGGAGGCTGTTATGAAGAAGTCAAGGAGGATTATAATGCAAGAAGATTATTAACAATACGTTAGCATTATAAGTCATGAATTCTCCATGATGTTTTTTCTAGTGATCCTAATCCATTTGCCCAAAGAATAATTAGTTGTATGCATATATGATTATCTGTGTCCTTAGTCCAAGTATATGGGTGAATAAAATGTTAACTAATACTCATGAGAATTGAGCTCCTAATATATTTTAGATATCAAAGGGGAAAAAATAACATTCACTTCTTACTGCTCTGTGTGCACCATATATATATATATATATATATATATATATATATATATATATATATATATATATCCCTTGTAAATATGAGAAGTTTGCAAACCTTGTTCCATGGCTCTCCGTGGTGCTAAAGGTATGTTTCAGTGAAGGTCGAGATACCTGGTTAAGGCAGATGTGCTTCGTTTGTTATTTCAAGTCCTTTCCATAGTATCTCAGTGTGGATTTTGATTCTAGAGCATGTATCTGTGAATGTTAGAACCAACAGAGAATCAAAATATCATCTTGTCCAACCCCTTCATTTAACAGATTCAGAAACTAAGCCCCAAAGAAGTAAAATGAGTTGTCTAAGGTCACCGATTGTAATTGGCAAGACCAGGATTCAAACTCAGCTCTGTCTCCAAGTTCAGTGTTCTTTCCACTATATCATGTTGCCCCACTTCCCAGCCCCTAAAAAGACTGCACCTTTTCAGAAAGTTTATAACCTAAAGCCTACACAACACTGGCTAAATGGAATGTGATCTCCTCCTTTAAAATTTTTCATTTCTCTTTGTTCAGATTATACACACAATCCTGCCAAACAAATAACTGCATTTAAAACTCTGGCAAAGAAAATTTACTCTCAAAATCAAACACAGGTTTGGTTAGATATTGTAGTTGATATTGTAAATGAAAGAATCTAAAAGAGAAACTAACATCAGAAGAGTCTGGGTGGGTAATGGAGATCAGTCTTTTTTCCAGAAAAAAAAAGATAATGAAGCATTTTGACTTTTGATACCACCAACTGTAGTAACCCTATGGAGTGTACTAATATTGTGATGGTGTAAAATGATACCAAATAGCTCTCTGATAACCCTGGGGAGAGACACAACAAATTCCCACCACTCAGTCTGCTACTAGTTTGTTACTTTCAAAGACAATGAAAGAATATGTTCTTATATTTCCTCACAAATTACAAAAAAATGCAAAAATCTCTTTAATTAATTAGCACTGAGCCCCCATCCAAACAATTTTCTTAATATTAAAAATCATACTATGAAAACATTTCAGAGTAGTAGATCAAATTCTGTTTACAACTATACATAGGAGAGGTGTTATTAACCAAATTAGGGATAGAGGCATTACAAAAGATAAAATGGTTAATTTTGATTATGCAAAACTGAAAAATTCTTGCACAAACAAAATAAATGGACCTTCGATCAGCATTCAAGTAAATAAACTCCAACGGAACACAATTTAAACCCTTTCAGGAAAGCATTTGAACAATAAGTGACATCTATCAGTGTCACTGGAAATGGAGAAAGACTGACCAGGTTCATAGGGACATTTAAAGAGAAGCTTATGTGCTCGCTTCAGCAGCACATGTACTAAAGAGAAGCTTGTAACCAACTTCAAGGAATGGAATTGAATGGACAGAGCCTGGAAGAAATGAGGGATAGATGTTAATGATGCTTGCAACACAAAAGAAGGGGGATGATGAGCAGTATTCAAAGAAACGACCAAAAAATATATATAATTCCCTGTCTATAGGAAAGGGATAAAAAAGGCATTATTAGACTTTCAAAACATGAGTGAATGTAGGAAAGAAATTAGCCCCTGGTTTGTTCATAATACTTAAATGGTTCTCTTTATAGAGCTGAAAACATTCAAATGTATGATCTCATTTGCCCTTACAAACAAACATAACAGGCTATCAGGTATAATTACCTCCATTATACAGCAATGGAGCCTGAGAGACAGAAAAACTTGAAAGACTTGGAACAGTGAAGACTACGGTCTTTGCTTCTACAACTCAGGAATCTGCTCTCTTGTTCTTGAAACCAAATTTTCAAAAGTCATTAAAGAAACATGAGTGTGTTTATGAGGAATAACAACAACAAAACAAATATTATTTCATTTTTGTCCTCACAATAACATTAGGATGTAAGTACCATTATTATCCCCATTTTCCAGATGAAAAAGCCGAGGAGGAAAGAGATAAAGTGATTTTCCTCAAGGTCACAGAACTAGAAAATGTATGACATTGATTTTAAATTCAGGACTTGTTGATTCCAAGTCCAAAGCACTATCTACTATGCCACCTAGTGCAGAAGTCCCAACAACAAGCTGCAAAGGTATAAGAGAAAGGCAATAAGTTTCCCCTCTGCTAGTTCTCTTGAGTAGGAATTAGACAACTACTGATAATCCATAAAAATCCATATGGGTATGAAATTTAAAATTGCTCCTTGAAATAAAACCAATTCAACCAAGATTTGAAGGAAAACAGAAAATGGGGGTGGGGGCAGAATTTTTATAGCTAGTATCTCTGACAAAGGCCTTATTTCTCTTATATAGAGAGAACTGAGTCAAACTTATAAGAATATGTCATTCCCCAGATGAAAAATGATAAAAGAAAATAAAAACATATGAAGAGACAGTTTTCAGGTGAAGAAACTAAAACACTCTATGGTTGTATGAAAAAATGCTCCAAATCATTATTGATTAGAGAAAGCAAATTCAAACAATTCTGAGGTGCCACTTCACACCTATTAGATTGACTAATATGACAAAAAAGGAATATAATAATGTTGGAGGGGATGTGGGAAAATTGAGAAACATACCCTTTTGGTAGAGCCGTGAACTGATGTAATTATCCTGGAGAGCAATTTGGAATCATGTCCAAAGAACTATAAAACTGTGTATGCCCTTTGTTCCAACAATACCACTACTAGGTCTGTATCTCAAAGAGATCAAAGAAAGTCGGAAAGGACTGGTACAAAATGTGTACAAAAATATTCATAGCAGCTCCTTTTCTGGTGACAGTGACTTGGAAACTAAGGTGATATCCATCAATTAGGGAATGGATGAACAAATTGTGGCATCTGATTGTAATGGTATACTATTGTGCTATAAGAAATGTTAGACAAGATTTCAGAAAAAAAACCTGTAAAGACTTAAATAAGCTGATAAAAAGTAAAATGAGCAGAACCAGGAGAACACCATATTATACGCAGTAATAGCAATATTGTATGATGATCAACTGTAAATGTCTTAGCTATTATCAGCAATATAATGATCCCAGAAAACTCCAAAGGTCTCATGATGAAAAATGTTATCCACTTCTAGAGAAAGAAATAAAATCTGAAGGCAGATTGAAGTTTATCATTTTTTACTTTATTTTCTTCATTTTACTTTATTTACTTTTTTCTTAGATGTATAATATATATATATATATATACATACATATATATATATATATATATATATATATATATATATATACACATCTTCTTTCACAAGGTGACTCATTGGGGGAAAAAGAATAGATCTAGTACATTTGGGGGGGGGATGCTCCTTGAGTTTGAGGAAGGGATCATAGCAAAGCTGAGTTCCTAACTGGAAAGAAGGTAAAACATTAGAGAACTGAGTGGTTTTTTATCCTATCTAAGAGAATACCAGAGGGGTTGTAGCAGTTTCTGCTATATGTCTGCTCCTAGGAAAGGGGATAAGAAATTTTGAATTCCATGTGGATTTCCCTTAGGAAAAAGAGGAAGATGCTCTATAAGTTCTACTCTTAGAGAAAAGAAAAGATAAATATAATAATGTAGAGAAAAAAAGTACCATGTAAACCTTCAAAACTCTAATCTATTCAGTCTAAATCCTGACTTCAGAGAAATGATAGTGAATTATGCCTACCTTCTCTCCGCAGAGAGATGGTGGACTGCAGGGGCTTTTAAAAAGCCATATTTTTTCTCAGTGTTTCATTTTTTTCAGTTCAATGTATAAACAATTTTTGAAAATTATTTTTTGACATTTCAAAATTCAAATTTTCTCCCTCCCTACCCATTCCCACCTGGAGGTGGTCTGATAAGATTGACATGCTTTTATATGTACTTACACATATTTTTACATATTTTTCATTTCATTATAAAAGACATCAAACATACAATAGAAATATCATGAAGGTGTATGCACCAAATGGTATAGCATCCAAATTTTTAAAGGAGAAACTAGTGGAGTTGAAGAGGAAATAGATAGTAAAATTATACTAGTGGGAGACCTGAAATTTCCTCTATCAAATCTAGATAAATCAAACCAAAAAATAAATAAGAAAGAGAATCTTAGGAAAATTAGAATTAATAGATATATGGAGAAAAATAAATAGGGACAAAAAGGAATACAACTTTTCAGCAGCACATGGCACATTCACAAAGACTGACCATGTACTAGGGCATAAAAACTTGGCAAACAAGTACTAAAAAGCAGAAATAATAAATGCAACCTTTTCAGATCATAATACAATTGAAAATAATAATTAGTAAGAATACATGGAGAGCCAAATCAAAAATTAATTAGAAATTAAATATGATTCTCCAAAATCTGTTAGCTAAAGAACAAATCATAGAAACAATTAATAATTTCACTAAAGAAAATGACAATGATGAGACACCCTTTCAAAATCTATGGGATGCAGCCAAAGCAGTACTCAGGGGGAAATTTATATCCTTGAGTTCATATATTAACAAATTTTGGAGGGCAGAGGTCAATGAATTGGGCATGCAAGTTAAAAAACTAGAAAGTGAACAAATTAAAAATCCCCAGATGAAAACTAAATTAGAGATTCTAAAAACTAAAGGAGAAATTAATAAAATCAAAAGTGAAAGAACTATTAAATTAATAGATAAGACTAGAAGCTGGTATTTTGAAAAAATAAATGAAATAGACAAAGTACTGGTCAACCTAATTTAAAAAATGAAAGAAGAAAACTAAATTAACACTATCAAAGATGAAAAGGGAGACCTCATCTCTAAAGAAGAGGAAATTAAGGCAATCATTAAAAACTATTTTGCCTAAATATATGGCAACAAATATGGCAATCTAGGTGATGTGGATGAATATTTACAAAAATATCAATTGCCTAGATTAACAGAAGAAAGAGAATACTTAAATAATCCCATATGAGAAAAAGAAATTGAACAAGCCATCAAAGAACTCCCTAAGAAAAAGTCCCCAGGGCCTGATGGATTCACAAATAAATTTTATCAAACTTTCAAAGAACAACTAATCCCAATACTATTACAATTTATGATCATATAATATTTCTGTTACTGTGTACATTGTTCCCCTTGTTCTGCTCACTTCACTTTGCTTCCTTACAGGTTTTTCTGAACTCATCTTATTCAATTATTTATGGCACAATAATATTCCATTACAACTATATACCACAACTTGTTCATCCAATCCCCCAAGTGATGGACAATTCCTTCAGCTTCCAATTCTTTTCCACTACAAAAAGAGCTGTTAAAAAATATTTTGGTACAGGTAGATCCTTTTCCCTTATCTCTGATCTCCTTGTGATACAGAACCAGTGGAGGTCTTCTGGGTCAAAGAATATGCATAGTTTTGAGTCTGGTTCCATATGGCTCTCCAGAATAGTTGTACCCCATAAACAGTGTATTAGTGTTGAGGCATACATTTTTAAGAAAGACCAATTTGTTGATTTGTTTTGCTTAACTACAGTTATTTTTAAAAAGAGAAGGTTCTTCTGTGAGGTAGAAGTTGAATCATTGAAAAGAGGAGTGATGTAAAAAAAAAGAATCTTTAAAACATTTAAATAGGAAAAAAATGAGACTCTAGATAAATTGACACTCACGATGTTCCACATTTGGGAACCACCCTATCTTTCCCTACCTCATATTGTTCCTCTCCATATTCTCTCTGTGGACCTGCCAAACAGCTACTAGCTGAAGACATTTTATGCTTTCCTTCCTCTGTGACTTTGCACAGACTGTAGCTTTTGCCCAGAATAGCCTATCTACTCTTTTTTTTTTGCCCACTGCAATCCTACCCATCTATAAGGAGCAATGAAAAACTCCAAAAAGTTTTCCCAGAATCTCCAAATAGTAAAGACATGCTTCTTTGTACCTCATTACCACAAAGCGTTTTCTTCTAAACTTTGTGAATGCACTTGTCAAATATTGTATTAAATCTCAGCAGACTTTATCTCTACTATATCCAAGATGGGTTGTGATTTATCTATGTCAGTGGCATTATTGCCTACTCTTACAAAATTATAAGCACCTGAAGTATAAAAACATCTACAAATGAGTTCTTGACTCTCCTAGACAAGCATGTTCCAAGAGAGCAGAAATCCTTTCTTAGCCAGGCTTTGTAATTGTCCCAGCAGCTAGCATACTGTGAGATATGTAGTAAGCAATCAATAAATGTTTGGTGGTGATTTGGGAACTAGAACAGAGGAAAGAGGGAGAATGGGTTGAATTTTGAATAGAATGGCACTGGATTTTAAGTGGAATGGAGCCCTCCTCACAAAAACCACAAGATGGAATTGATTCGAGTGAGACAAGGCATAGTGTTCATTGACACATCAATATAAAATCTGTTGGTTTTAGTGACAGAGAAATAGGAAGGGATGGTTTCATCCTTCCTTTTTTCCTATGGACATTGATAAACTACAAAGCATCCAGAAGAGGGCAGCCAAAATGGTGAAGGGCCTCGGGTTAATACCATAACTAGCTGATGAACTGGTGATGTTTAGCTTAGAAAAGAGATTATCTTGGGAGAGACATGATAACTACATATAACAAGCATTTCTTAATCATCTACTGTGTATCATTCACTAAGGACCATGTGAGGAAAGTGTTCACTGGGCCAGGAGCACAATTAAAAGTTCAGATAAAATGTTTTCAAACCGTTTATTCTGAAGGGAATTTGGAGGAGGGGAAGCTGTGGGCATAGAGTAGTGACTGCAAAGAAAGGGGGCAAAACAAAAAGGAAGAAAATAGCAAGAGAATATAATTACCCTCAAGGGGCTCAGCTCTGGAAAAGTTAACTGCCATAAATGGCACAAACACACACACACATATAATTTCAGGGACTGAAGAAGAAATCTGTTTTAAAACCTGCCCTAAATGAAGAGCTGCCCCTCCTGGGAGACCCTGCCCACTGCCTAAGATGTGCCACTTGGACCAAATGAGTTATTAAGGAAAAGAAAAAGATGGAATGAGTGTGAGAAGAGTATTGCTCATTGACTTGTAAGAACAAAATGGCCTACATTGGCATTTCTCACTGCCCTGATTTGTCCTCTGAACAAGACCAGACTAATCAGTCAATCAATCAATCATCACCCCCATTGACAGAGTACCTAAAGAGTATAGAGTATTCCAGAAAGTACCAGGAAGGAATATTACAGAAAATAAGACCCCTATCCCAAAGAGACTTACAGTTTATAGAGACGCCAGATACAGATGGGACCTGATTAGAGTGTGCTACTTCTCCCTCTCAGCTACAGAATGAAGAGGACTCCATGGTTCAACTCAACAAATATTCATTCATTAAGCATCTCAGTACCTCAATTTTAATTCCATGGACTTCAAGTCAATAGGGAGAACCCCAGAATCCACACCCTTTGAACAGAGAACCCCAATGAGCTTTATTGCTGTAGATAGGTTGTCTCCTAACTGATGAAAGGACTGATTTGATTAAATTCAATTCTGAAACCTAAGCACATGTAGCAAGAACCCATTATTTGGCACCAAACTCTACCAATCCTTGTCCTGGGTGGAATGACCAAAGGTCAAGGGGCTACTTGCCCTTTTTTCCACCTTTTTTATAATTACAAAATATCTGAGTACAAATATGTGGCTATCTCCTAAGACATCACTTAGTCCAACCACTTTATTTTACAAATGAGACTTAGAAAAGCAAAGTGACTTAGTGAAGACCACACAGCTAAGTAACAGATTCTACTTCCTCTGCCTATGAAGTCAGTGTTCTTTCTATTATAGTATGTTGCCTCTCATCACAGACTGCTACATCTTTTTATTTATAAGCCTAGACTGATTGAGCTGGAAGGAACTTTATATTTCATCTAACCAAAGCCCCTCATTTTATAAATGAGAAAAATGAAACCCAAAGAGATAAAATAATCCTTTATAAGGCACACAATCAATTGCTGTCCCTTTCATATAATTTTCTTATAATAATAATGTACTTATATTTGTTATAATAATGATGTATTTATAATAATAGTATTAATAGTATCAATCAATTTAAAACTGGAATATACTTGAAAGATAGACCATCTTGTCCAACCCTTTATATTCTAGATAAGATTACTGAGATGCAAGAAGGGGAAATATTTCACTTCAGTCATTCTCAGGAATTTTACTTTATTTTCTATTTTCAAGTCCATCATTTGTATCTCTAAACTATGCAGCCTCAAGAAAACATAGCATTCAGAAGGGGGATTAGTGATCATTGCTCTATATTCCTCCATGATTGTATCACAATTAGAGAAATCATTGAATTCTGGGAGCCATGCTCTAGAACAGCGGTTCTCAACCTCTCAATTTGTAGCAATGAGAATACATAATTCATATCAGGTATTTACATTCCGAATCATAACTGTAGCAAAATTACAGTTTTGAAGTAGCCACCAAAATAATTTTTTGGTTTGGGGTCACTGCAACATGAGGAACTGTATTGAGGGATCACGGCATTAGAAAGGTTGAGAACCACTGCTGTAGAGAGAATATTGACTAGATAGAGAACATCCAAAAGAGGACAGTCAGGGTGTTGAAGGAACTTGAGATAGCAAACCTTAAAGAGAGGAGATGTAGAAGGGCATGAGAGCAGTCTTCAAGTTTCAGTGGAAGCAAATAGAGTTGAGTATAAGTAACAGTTTAAATTATTCAAAAATTAAAGGAACAATAAGGCAGTGAGTTTCCTGTCAATGAAAGTGCTTAATTAAGAAGCTGGATGACCATTGCATATATTGTGATCAATGGGTATTTATTAAGAGCTTATACTATAGGGTTGGCCAGATATCTCAGTGGACAGAGAGCCAGGCCAGGAGGTTCTGGGGTCAAATATTGCCTCAGACACTTTCTAGCTGTGTGACCCTGGGTAAATCATTTAACCTCCTAGCTTTTTCTGCTCTTCTGCCTTGGAACCAATATTTAGCATTGACTCTAAGACAGAAGGTAATGTTTAAAAAACAAAAAAAACAAAACTTACTATGTATCAAGTACTATGTGCCATAAACATTGGGGAGATCAAGAAAACCAAGTACAGTCTCTGCTCATAAGAAACTCTTATTCTAATTGGTGAGACATGTAAATATCTAGATACCTAAACAAGATTTACATAGAGTAGATGGAAGGCAATTTGAAAAGAAAAGGCATTAGCAACTGGGCGGACCAAAGAACAGACAAAATATTTTCCCATATTAATTCTTTCATGGAAGGAAGTTGTTTTTTACTTTGTAAATATATGCCTATATATATGTGTGTGTGTGTGTGTGTGTGTGTGTGTGTGTGTGTGTGTGTATACATATATATATATATATATATATATATATATATATATATATACACACTAACATTTAGGGCTCATAGTAGATGATTAATAACTGCTTAATGAGTGAAGAAATGAATAGACTAACTGCTTAATCAGTGAAAGAACAAAGAATTAATGAATGAGCTGGGCTATTATCAAGGCTCTTTTAGTAGCCTGAGCCTCTAAGTTGTTCAATTATTCTATGCCTCTTCTTCACTACTATCTCCCTTCACACATACACACACACACACACACACACACACACACACACACACCATCAATCAAATGGCATTCTGTTGAATATTTTTTAATATTACTTTGACCTGGTTATGTAACTTTTATTAATCTTTTTGTCTATTTTATTTTATGTGGTTGCAAAATATGCCAAAAAAAATCTCTGATTTGAGCCTGCAAAAACTAAGAAAATAGAGAAAACTAAAATATTAGAATTAAACACTTCAGAGCCACTGTTACTCACTGTATCAGACTGGATCCTGACTATTTCTATGATTCAATAAGCATTGATTATGCAATTACTAAGCATAAAAAATTGTAGTATAAGACTTAAAACATCGGGTATGCATTTAAAAAAAATATATAAAGCCCAGGTCTGTGATTTTATCATTATGTAGAATTCTCAATGTGAAAATTCCCTTCCAGGACACAAACAAGCAATTGGTCTAAAATTTGGCATCTTGGAAAATTAATTAACTGAAGCAATAAAATCATACATGATTTATCCATTGTCACATAACTAGTGTATGTCAGAAAAAAGGACTTGAATCCAACTCTTCCTATCTACAAAATTGTCCCTTTGTGCATTAGACCATGGTATCTCTTAGAAAGAATGCAAGAAAAAAAGCTGGCATTTTAGTAGTGTTTTAAATTTTGTAGGGGATTTTCCATTGACACTTACTAGTTGTATAACCCTAGGCAAGTCACTTAAACCTGGTTGCCTCAGTTCCCTATCTGAAAAATGAGCTGGGGAAGGAAATAGCAAACTGTTCTAGTATCTTTGCTAAGAAAACACCAAATGGTATCAAGAGGAGTCAGTTGACCTGATATCTACTTTACTAAAACCTACAACCAAGCCCTTTCCAGGTCATTCCAGGCTCCACGACTGAACAACAAACAACAAATTCCATATATTATCTCATTTGATTTCCTCAGTTAACTGATAAGGTAGGTGCAGTGCGTGGTTGAAGAAAATGTGATATAGAAAAGATATGCTCATAGTCATTCAGCTAAAAAGAGTCAAAGATGGAGCCAAAAAGACAACAACATAGACCTGCTTTCAAGGGCAATCTGATGAGAGTAAAGATGGGAAGGAAGGACAAGTGCACAAATTACAAATCAAGTACAAGGATAATGTGAGAAAAAAACACTTAAGATATATCAAGGTAAAGTGCTATAAGAATTATGAGAATGGATCAATTCCTTTTCTCAAAAGGTAAAGAGAGAAAGATATCAAGGAAGGTTTCCCCCTCTAGTCTCCATTTTCTTATCTATAAAGCAAGGAGATTTGTACTACCATTGCTAAAGTTCCATCCAGATGAAAAATTTTGTTACTCTAGTAATTCAACTTAAACCAACTGTTCACACCAAAATACATTTTGGGGAAAGGGTTAGTTACCTTTCTGGAGTGGTTAGGAATAGGCAGAGTAAGCTCCACAATTTGTTTCATTTAAGTCAAGTGATGAATGTTCTATATATTCCAACACACATATACATGCACATGCACATGCACATGCACATGCACACACTCCTAGAATTAGAGTATCCCCAAATGACCCAACATAAATGAGGGAGCTGGACTAGATGGTTTCTGCAGTCCTTTGCAGATCATGATCCATGAAGTCTCCCCATTCATTCCCCAACCATCCTCCAAGACTAGATATCCATTTTCTAACAGTTCATCTGCTTTCTGTTTTACCACTACTATTGGGTTAGAAAGTAGTATAATTATTTTTAAATAAACTTTTGTTACCTGTCTTAGTAACAACTCTGAGATAGAAGGGCAAGGGATAGACAAATGAGGGAGTGACCTGTTCAGGGTCACACAGCAATGAAGTTGTCTGAGACCAGATTTGAAGTCAAATTCTCCAGATTTCAGGTCTGGCACTCTATCCACAGAGCCACCTAGTTGCAAAAGCAGTACAAGATTAAAATGAAATGATGGTGCCATGTTTAGATAAATTTTTGTTTGTTTATTTTTCTAGGAGACTCATCTCAAGGAGCAAAACAAGGAAAAATATTCTGTCTGATGGCCCCCAGATCTCAGTCATGAGAGGAATGATAATCACAATGAAAGACCAGAAAGGATGGGCTGCTATAACTCCTAAGAGCTTAGATTTTCTCATATCACTGACCACATCTGTAAATAAGCATTCCAAATGTTTTAAGTACAAGAGACAAATTAGTGCATTGATCTTTTATTAAACCATAATTTACATAATGAAACAAATGTCAGTGTTTTGCTAATAAGATAACATAGTTTGAAAAATTAGAAAGATAACCACAGTTAACAGCCTAAAAATGGAGCCACTTTTATCACTCAAAAGTTAACATTGACAGAGTCTACCAAGAGCTTCCCCTTTAAAACTAAGGTCAAGATTTCTCAAGTTAGAGCCCAGAAGAGAGTTTTATTTAATTGGTTAGACTTAAGCAGAAGTCCCCAAATGCTATGCTGAATGGCATTCTGCTATTGCTTCTCCTCCTCTGGAAGCCTGGCCTTCCCTACTAGATGGGGGCTGATAACATGAGCTGGGTCAATGAGTTCATCTTGTTGGGACTCTCCACTGACCAGCAGACTCAAATTGGACTCTTTGTGCTGTTTGGGGCAACATATTTGCTGACCTTGCTGGGTAATGGACTGATCATCCTTCTGATATGGCTGGATTCTCGACTCCACTCCCCCATGTACTTCTTCTTCTCCATCACCAGTGGGATCCCACAAATGCTAGCACACTTTCTCATGGAGAAAAAGACCATCTCATATACTCAATGTGCAACCCAGCTCTTATTCTCTTTGGCATTAGGAGGAATTGAGTTTCTACTATTGGCAGCAATGGCTTATGACCGCTACGTGGCAGTCTGTGACCCCTTGCAATATGTCATGGTCATGCACCGAGGAATGTATGTGAGCCTAGCCATAGTCTCCTGGCTCATTGGCCTGGTCAATTCAGCAGTGGAGACTGCAGTCACAGTGACACTCCCCACATGTGGAAGGAATGTCTTGAACCATGTAGCCTGTGAAACTCTGGCCCTAGTGAGGTTGGCTTGTGTAGACATCACCATTAATCAGATCATCATTTTAATATCTAGTGTCATAGTGCTACTGGTGCCCTGCTGCCTGGTTTCTCTCTCCTATGCTCATATTGTAGCAGCTATCCTACGTATCCGTTCCACCGAAGGACGTCACAAAGCCTTTGGGTCATGCACTTCTCATCTCACTGTGGTTTCCATGTCTTATGGGATGGCCTTGTTAACCTATATGCAGCCCAGTGCCAGTGCCTCAGCTGAGCAGGACAAAATGGTAGTCCTCTTCTATGCTGTGGTGACTCCCATGCTCAACCCCTTGATTTATAGTCTCAGAAACAAGGATATGAAAGCTCCACTGAGAAAAGTGATAGGAAGGAGCTCAGCCTGAGGAAAGGAGAAAGACCATTGCTCTACAAGAAAGGGAAGAATTCTCAAGAATAGGGCAGATTCAAAGTTACCCTCTTTACATTTCACAATGCTTTCTATCTCTCGTTTATTCATAAATTCTTCTCCTATCCATAAATCTGATAGATAACATGTTCTCTGTTCTAATTTGTTTATAATATCTCCCTTTAGGCCTATATCATATATCCATTTTGATATTATCTTGGTAAATGGTATAAGATATTGGTCTCTATACCTAATTTCTACCAAACTGCTTTCCAGTTTTCCCAATAATTTTTACTATATAGTGAAATCTTATTGAAAAGGTTTTCTATAAATAAAACTAATGTAGCCAAAATTAGACGGAAAGTAATAAATTGGGAGAGGGGATTTTATATACAATTTTTTAATAGAGGTCTCAAATCTAAAATATACAGAGAACTTTGTCAAATATATAAGAATATGAGCCATCTTCCAATTGATAAATGGCCAAAAGATATAGAGCTTTTGGATAAAAAAAATCAAAATAAAAATAAACATATGAAAAAATACCTTAAATCATTATTGATTTGGAGAAATTTAAATAAAAACAACTCTGAGATGTCACCTAATACTTATAAGATTGGCTAAAATGATAAAAGGGCATAATGATAATGGGGATAGGGAAAAATCGGGACACCAATATACTGTTGGTGGAATTATGAATGGATCCAACCATTCTGGAGAGCAATCTTCAAAGTATATACTCACAACTATATATACATATGCATATATATATATATATATATATATATATATATATATATTTGACCCTGTAATACTACTATTGGGATGATTTCCTAAGATGATCAAGGAAAAAGAAACAGAAACTATATATTCTAAGATATTTAGGGTAGCTTCTTTTTTGATGGCAAACAATTGAAAATTGAAGAGATGTCCATCAACTGAGAAATGGCTGGATAAGTTGTGGTATATGTTTGTAATGAAAACAAGATGATCACCAAAACCTGGAAAGTCTTATATGAAGTGATGCAAAATGAAGTGAGCAGAACCAGGGGAATGCTGTACACAGTAACAACAATAGTATATGATGATCAGCTGTGAATGATTTAACAATTATCAACAAAGAAAGGATCTGGGACAACTCCAAGACTCATGATGATAAAGGATATTCACCACCATAAAAGGAACAGAGTTCGAATGCTGATTGAAACATGTCATTCTTCATTTTATTTCCTCCATGAATTTTTCTCTAGCGTGAGCAATATGTGTCTTGTTTCACAACATGAAGAACATGGAAATAGACTAATAATATGATAAAATATATACAGACTATATATCATATTACCTTCCCTTTTGGGCAGGGGAGAGGGGTAGAAGGCAGGGAAGGAAGACATAGATCTTTGTATATAATTACTGTAAGAATTATTTTCTCTTGGAAAAGCATATTTATTATATATTTATCACACATATTATATTATAGTTATGTTACATATTATATTGTTATATAAAAATGAAAATAAATGGTAACAAAAAACATGCTCTCTCTCTGTATATATATATCTTAAAGTGCTATGTAAACAGTTTAAAAACATATATATGCTATTATTATTATTTTCATAACCTTTAGAGAAGTAATAATGATTTATAATTTGGCACATTTTATATTTGTACATAGTACATCCAAATTGCTATGTTGAGATGTTGAGATACTATATACAATGTGAAGATAAACAGAAGAATGGAATATGACAGATACCAAATATAACATACACATTTCCTTTAAAAAGAACAATATGGCATGAATCCAAGGGATCCTCTGGAAGGTTGGGAAGACATTGGAGAAGTGGTGGGTATTTAGAAAGAGGATGGCAATTAACATCCTTAGATCCTTTGCTAAGTGGCCTGACATCATGGCAAAGATCCCACGTTGCTTTGAGAAAGTGATCTACCTGTGTGGCCTCGAACAAACTGTTTAACCTCCCCACATATCAGACCCCTCGGCTGTAAAATTAGAGAGTTAGACTAAATAACATCTATGATCCTCTGTATTATGAGCTCAAATTATTTTCAGGTCAGAAGTAACACATTTGTATACATACATTATCCCTTTTCTATGTCCACATCATAGTAGCTATCCTTCCCAACCATTTCACACAGAGATGATACAATGCCTTGGAACTCCTACCTCCCACCTCCCTATGGTCTCCCTGTCTTATGAGATGGCTCTCTTCACCTATGCCAGGGACATAGTATTATAAAGCATGCATATATGTAGAAATATGTGTTCATCTCAAACTCAAGGCAGAACCAGACTTAAGACTGTGTTTATCTGGTATTGAGCCAAATACTACAAACCTTTGTTCAAATAAAAAAATTCAATAAGATTATTACATTATGTTAAATATTTTTCAAGTTGTTTCTTACTTCATCTAAAATGTTATTTAGGGGACAGCTGAGTAGCTTAGTGGATTGAGAGCTAAACCTAGAGATGGGAGGTTCTAGGTTCAAATCTGGCCTCAGCCACTTCCTAGCTATGTGACCCTGGGCAAGTCACTGTACCCCCATTGCCTAGCCCTTACCACTCTTCTGCCTTGGAACCAATACACAGTATTGACTCCAAGATGGAAGGTAAGGATTTGAAAAAAAATAAAAAATAAAATGTTATTTATATTCAACAAAAATGATGAAGAAACTTAACACAAAGCCTTATGGATCATAGTGAATATATGAGGTCTTACTGAATTACTCCCCTAAAAAGTCTTACAGAATATTCCATATAAAACATTTATTTTATTTTTATATTTAATAATTTTATGCTTAGTTTTAAAACCTTATTGTAACACATTTTTATAATTTTAAAATAATCTTTATAATTTTACATTGTGTTCATGATAAAAGGAAACCTAATACTATAGGTTTTTAAATTGAAATTATATGAGGTGAATTTTAATTTTGAGCTTTTAAAAATGAATGTTGCCATTTTAGTTGGTATAAGCAATAATAGTCTTAAATTACCTTGGGAATTCACAATACATTTGTTGTTGTTGAAAGAAGATCAAGAATCAAAAAAAGGTTGGGACCCACTGGTCTAGATTTTATTTTCCTCCAATGCAAAATGAAGAGATAAAACTTCTAAGGTCTTTTTAGCCCTAAATCAAAGAAGATTCTATGAACGTTCCTCTTCCTGAAAGGAAACTGTTGCTTGAAATTCCCTTACATTGGCCTCTCCTAATATCAGACATCACCCTGGATGTACCCTGAATATCAAACAGATACCCTGGCAACTGGAGCTTCTTATAGCCTGCCTTCTATATTTAATGCTCTAACCAAGGTTCCTCATATTGATTTTTTAAAGAGCTTCTATCTTATCCTGAACAAAGGGTTTTTAAATAGCATCAAAACTGAAATTTTAACAGTTTTTTAAACAGAAAAATAATGTGGTTTCGTCATAGGGACAGAGTGACAATTCTCAAGCATTTCGTTTTTGAATGACAACCCAGAGGTAACCTTTCTGAAAGTCGTTCGAAGAAAGTCATTGTGATTATTAAAAAAAAAAAGGAAAATGTCCTTTGGGAACTGCACGATTCCGCGCCCCCCTCCCCCTTTTCTTAGGAGAATGGGACACTGACAAGGATGAGAGACATGGCAGCTAGAGAATTCCACTAGTGCTCTTGGAAAGTCAGAAGGAAAGGAAAGCTTCCAGATTGAGACCCCTTATGGTCAGCTTGGGGGAGGACAAGAGGATGGGCGGGCTCAAAACGGCTTCAATAAAGAATCACGGGAAATCGGGCACTTTTAAATCCATGAGATCACAAATTCATTAGAATATCTAAGTAGGAGAATGATGAACAAGGAAAATGTTTTATTTCCATCTGAACTCCAATAGAATGAAAACTTTAAGATCAAAGGATACGCTCTGCTCCGGTCCTCAATGGAGTCTTTTTTTTTTTTTTAAGCAAAAGGCACATATTCTAGGAAGGAGACGATGTCCCCTTGTCATTACAGAAGGTTTTAGGCAGCCGAAGGAGCTTCCTGAGAGTTCCTCCTAGCTGGGAGTTTCCAAAGATAAGGATGAAGGGATGAATTGAAACACACAAGAAAATCAGAATTTGCCATGGCCAGTACCAGATCTTCTCAATCAAAGCAAAGACAGCAGCGTCAATGATTGAAGACAGAAACGAGAGAGCATAGAGGACCAGGAAAGAAACCAGAAACTTCAGAGCTCTGGAGTGAGCCTGAGCACTTGGATCCTGGGTCCTTCGGGCACTGTGTTGCATTCTGCAGGAGTGTCTCCGCAGAGAGGCAATCAGAAGAACTGTTGAGACTATGAACATAGAACAGGGGATAGACAAAGCAATGAGTTTCAAAGGGAGGAAATACTGGATTTCTAGTCTCTTAGCGAAGCCATATAAGGTTAGGTTCCCAGAGAATGTCCCCTTCAAAAATGCCTGGTACATAATGTTGTTCCCCACAAAAAATAGCATGGTGACAATGAACGAGATTAGCAGGGAAACTAGTAGAAGCCACGGTATTAGGTCATTGACTCTCCACTTCAGCCAAAGGAAAATGGGATGAGTGAAGTTTGCAATCTTCACACAAAAGAGGACACTAAGCCAAGTGCCAAACCAGAATGTGGACGTATTCAGAAAATCCCAGTAAAGCCCAAAGTACTGGCGGGCAAGCCCCGTGTTATATTGTGTCCTGTGGAGAAAATAGTAAAAGCAGTTTATCATTCCAACCCACTGCAGGCAGAAGCGGGAGATGCCCAGACTGATCAGGATCATGTCAGAAGGAGACAGCCGGTGGCATCGAACCCACTCCCTTCCCAATACCACAACAATGAAGGCATTAGCCATGATCCCCAGAAGGCACAATAGGGCATAGAGAACCATAGAGAAGATAATGAGTGCTGCTACCATTTCAGTTGCTCCTCTAGTGACTGTTCTTGCCTCTTAGGTCTCTGTTGGTCTCTGATCCATGAAGCACCTTCTTTGCTTTATGGGATGGTAAGGGAAAATGCCTTACCCTTTCCCTCTAAGCCACAGTACAGAAATACTGTGAGGTTGGGAAAGAAAGATCTGTACACCTCTGTGGGGATGCAAATCTCCACCAGGTTCACTTACCATTGCTCTTTTCAACTATATGTGATTTGCCTAGATCAGTAAAAATAATTGCTCCAGGCTCTTGTCATAGAAATTGAGCATTTAAACTATCATAAGAACATAGATCAAGAGATGGAAAGGTCTTCAGGTGCCATCTAGTCCCCAAATTCTGCAAATAAAAAAATTGAGATAGTTAAATGAATCTGTGATCTTGTAGATTTAAGAGTGCTTGACTTCATGGAATGTCTTATTGAAGCCTATCTGTCTCTGCCTGTCCAGTTTCTTGTCATCCTCTAAGAGAGGTTGTGACTTGCCCAAGGTCACACAAGTCTTAAGCTTCAGAGATGGAATTTGAACCCATATCTTTTTTAGTATTTATTTATTTATTTTAGAATATTTTTCCAAGGTTAAATGATTCATATTCTTTCCTTCTTCTCCTCCCTCCCCGCTCCCATAGCCAAGAAGCAATTCCACTGGGTTTTCCATGTATTATTGATCAAGACCTATTTCCAGAAGGCGGAGTCAAGATGGCGGCCTAGAAGGAGCAGAAGTTTAGATCTCTGAATGCCCTTCCTAACCGATCATAAACTGAATGCTCCCAGAGGACTGAAAAACAAACTTAACAACAAGACAGAGCCAAGGGACCCTCTTGCTGGACTTAATTCAAAAGGTACACCCCCCCCCAAAAAAAAAGACAGAATCTGAGAACACTCCGGTTTAAGGGGAAGATAGAAGGAAGGTCCCAGGTCCCATCCCCCCTCCCACCCAGAGCACTGAGACTCCCAGACTCCAGTGGCAGCGGGAACCTCTGGGCAGGCAAAGGTGCTGATCTGGAGGGTGTACATTGCAACCAGGGCTGTGATAAGTTCAATGTCTAACACAAATGGCGGGGAAGGAGCTAGAGAGGGAGCATAGACCTGGCAGCCTGGCCAGAGCTGTGGAGATCCTCCATATTTGCTCCAGCCTCCCAGGAAGTTTTGGACTCAGAGCACACCCAGCCCAACTAAGATGAACTTAATCCCATCAAAATTCTCCAGAACTCAGGGAAGCCCAGGCTCCACACTCATCCTCATTGACTGCTGGACTTTAATCCAATCAAAAGACTCCAGAGGACAGAGAAGCTCAAACCCCAACAAACCTCCACCAGAGACTACACCATGAGATCTCCTGTTAAAGCTCCAAGAGGGGAAACTAACAGAAGCCCCCAAACCAAAAAAAAAAAAATGAGAGGAGCAAGAGCACAGACAAATACGGGGAGTGAAGAAGGGGTGAATTTGAGCAAACAACAGAAAAAGAAGAAAGAAACTATAATAGACAGTGGCAAATGGAACAGAGGGGGAGAGATCAGCAAACAATAAACCAGAAACCCCAGCAAACTGGATACAGACTGTGGAAGAACTCAAAACACAATTAAGAGAGGCTGAAGACAATTGGGAAAAGAACTTAAAAATTAAGATAAGTAATCTGGAAACAGAGGCACTTGAACTAAAACAAGAAAATAGTGTCTTGAAAGCCAAAATCAACCAGCTGGAAAATGAGGCAAAGGAGATGATAGATGAGGTAAAGAAGATGAAAGATGAGAAAAAGGAGATGAAAGACAAGGTAAAGAGGATGAAAGATGACCTCCAAAAAAAATCAGATCAGAAGGAGAGGGATGACCAAAAAGCCAGGGATGAAATCCAGTCTTTAAGAACCAGAATACAACAACTGGAATTAAGTGACCTCACAAGGCAGCAGGACACTATAAAGCAAAATGAAAAGAATGAAAAAATTGAGGAAAATATGAAGCATCTCATTCACAAAACAGAGAATTTAGAAAATTATTTGAGAAGAGACAATTTAAGAATCATAGGTCTACCAGAAGACCATGACAAAAGAAAAAGCCTGGACATAATACTATAGGAAATTATTCAGGAAAACTGTCCCTATATCCTAGAACAAGAGGGGAAAGTGGAGACTCAAAGAATTCACAGATCACCTCCTGTATTTAATCCCCAACTGACAACACCCAAGAATGTTATAGCCAAATTCAAGAATTATCAGACCAAATAAAAAATATTATAAGCTGCCAAGAAGAAGCCATTCAGATACCATGGAAACACAGTGAGGATAACTCAGGATCTGGCTGCATCCACACTGAAGGACCAAAAGGCATGGAATATGATATTCCAGAAAGCAAGAGAACTAGGTCTACAACCAAGAATAAAATACCCATCAAATCTGACTATATTCTTACAGGGGAAAGTATGGTCATTCAACACAATAGAAGAATTCCAAGCATTTGTAAAGAAAAGACCACACCTGAATGGAAAATTTGATGTCCAAGCACAGAACTCAAGAGAATCATCAAAAGGTAATTTAAAAAGAGGGGGGAAAGAAAAACAAAACAAAACAACAACAAAATTTTTTAAGAGACTCAATAAGTTAAAATATGTATCACTATAAGAAAATAGGTCATTGGTAACTCTTAAAAACTGTTGCTATCACCTGGGCAGCTAGAAGAATTACACTTAGAGGGAACAGTGACAAACTGTATAGGATGAAAGGACAAGACATAAATAGGTATATAGATATATGCATGCATAAATATATATACATGTGTGTGTACATATATGTGTAAATATATATATATATGTGTGTGTGTAAACCAGAACTGGAAAAAAAAGAGGCTAATACTAAAAGAAATGGGAAAAGAAACAAATGGGGGTAAATTGATATGTCACAAAGTAGCTCATGACAGGAGGGGGGAGAACATCGATACACTGGAAGGGTAAAGAGGTTGGAGATAGGAAATACTCAACTCTTATGTGCTTTGAAATTGACCCAAAGAGGGAAGAACAATCCAATCCATTGGGGCAGAGAATAGATTTGCGCCCTATAGGGGAGTAGAAGGGTAAAAAATGGACTGGTGGGGAGGGAAGCAGTAAAAGGGAGGAAGAAGGTGGGGGGGCAGTTTTAAAAAGACTGCAATGAAAATAAGGGGGGGAATAAGAAGGGAGGGAGGGCAGAAAGGGAAGTAAAATAAGGGTGGGAACTAGGGGGACTGTTTATAAACAACACTGGTGTAAAAGGAACTAGTGAAAGAAGAAAAGGCAGGACCAGGAGTAGAAATCAAAATGCTGGGAAATACACAGCTAGGAATCATACCTCTGAATGTAAATGGAATGAACTCACCCATAAAAGTCAAGTGAATAGCAGAGTGGATTAGAACCCAAAACCCTACCATATGTTGTCTGCAGGAAACACACATGAGGAAGGTAGATACACATAGGGTGAAAGTAAGAGGATGAAGCCAAATCTATTGGGCATCAACTGATAAAAAGAAGGCAGGAGTCACAATCATGATATCTGACAAAGCCAAAGTAAAAATAAATCTAGTTAAAAGAGATAGGGAAGATAATTACATCCTGATAAAAGGCAGTATAGACAATGAGGAAATATCTGTACTCAATATGTATGCACCAAATGGCAGAGCATCCAAATTTCTAAAGGAGAAATTAGAGGAGCTCAAGGATGAAATAAACAGAAAAACTATACTAGAGGGAGATCTGAACCTCCCTCTATCTGAACTAGAAATATCAAACCAAAAAATAAATAAGAAAGAGGTGAGAGAAGCAAATGAAATCTTAGAAAAATTAGAGTTAGTAGACATGTGGAGAAAAATAAATAGGGACAAAAAGGAATACACCTTCTTTTCAGCAGCACATGGTACATTCACAAAAATTGACCATGTATTAGGGCACAAAAACATTGCAAACAAGTGCAAAAGGGCAGAAATAATAAATGCAACCTTCTCAGAACATAATGCAATGAAAATAATAATAATTAGTAAGGGTACATGGAAAGATAAATCAAAAATTAATTGGAAATTAAACAATATGATTCTCTAAAACCGGCTAGTTAAAGAACTAGTAGAAACAATCAATAACTTCATTGAAGAAAATGACAATGGTGAGACATCCTTTCAAAGCCTATGGGATGCAGCCAAAGCAGTACTCAGGGGGAAATTTATATCCTTGAGTTCATATATAAACAAATTAGGAATGGCAGAGATCAATGAATTGGGCATGGAAATTAAAAAACTAGAAAGTGAACAAATTAAAAATTTTCAGATGAAGACTAAATTAGAGATTCTAAAAATCAAAGGAGAAATCAATAAAATTGAAAGTCAAAGAACTATTGATTTAATAAGTAAGACTAGAAGCTGGTACTTTGAAAAAAAACAAATAAAATGGATAAAGTACTAGTCAGTCTAATTTCAAAAAGGAAAGAAAAAAAAAACAAATTGACAGTATCCAAGATGAAAAGGGAGACCCCACCTCTAATGAAGAGGAAATTAAGGCAATCATTAAAAACTACTATGCCCAATTATATGGCAACAAATATGTCAATCTAGGTGATATGAATGAATACTTACAAAAATATAAATTGCCTAGACTAAAAGAGGAAGAAATGAATTACCTAAACAACCCCATATGAGAAAAAAAGAAATTGAACAAGCCATCAAAGAACTCCCTAGGAAAAAATCCCCAGGTCCAGATGGATTCACAAATGAATTCTATTAAACATTCAAAGAACAACTAATCCCAATATTATACAAACTATTTGACAGAATAAGCCAAAAAGGAGTTCTACCAAATTCTTTTTACAACACAAACATGGTACTGATCCCAAAGCCAGGCAGATTAAAAACAGAGAAAGAAAACTATAGGCCAATCTCCCTAATGAATATAAACACAAAAATCTTAAATAGGATACTAGCAAAAAGACTCCAGCAAGTCATCACAAGGGTTATCCACTATGATCAGGTAGGGTTCACACCAGGAATGCAAGGATGGTTCAATATTAGGAAAACCATCCACATAATTGGCCATATTAAAAAGCAAACCGACAAAAATCACATGATTATCTCAATAGATGCAGAAAAAGCCTTTGATAAAATACAACACCCATTCCTATTGAAAACACTAGAAAGTAAAGGAATAGAAGGGCCTTTCCTAAAAATAATAAACAGTATATATCTAAAACCATCAGCAAGCATCATCTGCAATGGGGATAAACTTGAAGCCTTCCCAATAAGATCAGGAATGAAACAAGGATGCCTATTTTATCAAGTTTACTATTTAATATTGTACTAGAAACACTAGCAGTAGCAATTAGAGAAGAAAAAGAAATTGGAGGTATTAAAATTGGCAATGAGGAGACTAAACTGTCACTCTTTGCAGATGATATGATGATTTACTTAAGGAATCCTAGAGAATCAACCAAAAAGCTAGTCGAAATAATCAACAACTTTAGCAAAGTTGCAGGATACAAAATAAACTTGCATAAGTCATCAGCATTTCTATATATCTCCAACCCAGTTCAGCAGCAAGAATTAGAAAGAGAAATTCCATTTAAAGTCACCCGAGACAATATAAAACACTTAGGAATCTATCTGCTGAGACAAACACAGGAACTATATGAACACAACTATAAAACACTCTCCACACAATTAAAACTAGATCTAAACAATTGGAATAACATTGATTGTTCATGGGTGAGACGAGCTAACATAATAAAAATGACCATCTTACTCAAACTTATCTATCTATTTAGCGCCATACCCATTGAACTTCCAAAAAACTTTTTTACTGAATTAGAGAAAACCATAACAAAGTTCATTTGGAAGAACAAAGGATCAAGGATATCCAGGGAAATAATGAAAAAAAAATACAAAGGAAGGTGGCCTTGCAGTCCCAGATCTCAAACTATATTACAAAGCAGTAGTCATCAAAACAATTTGGTACTGACTAAGAGACAGAAAGGAGAATCAGTGGAATAGACTTGGCGTAAATGACCTCAGCAAGACAGGCTATGACAAACCCAAAGACCCCAGCTTTTGGAACAAAAATCCACTATTTGATAAAAACTTCTGGGAAAATTGGAAGACAGTGTGAGAGAGATTAGGTTTGGATCAACACCTCACACCCTACACCAAGATAAACTCAGAATGGGTGAATGACCTGAACATAAAGAAGGAAACTATAAGTAAATTAGGTGAACGCGGAATAGTATACATGTCAGACCTTTGAGAAAGGAAAGAATTTAAAACCAAGCAAGGCTTAGAAAGAGTCACAAAATGTAAAATAAACAATTTCGACTACATCAAATTAAAAAGTTTCTGTACAAACAAAACCAATGTAACTAAAATTAGAAGGGAGGCAACAAATTGGGAAATAATCTTTATAACAAAAACCTCTGACAAAGGTCTAATTACTCAAATTTATAAAGAGTTAAACCAGTTGTACAAAAAATCAAGCCATTCTCCAATTGAAAAATGGGCAAGGGACATGAATAGGCAGTTTTCAGTTAAAGAAATCAAAACTATTAATAAGCACATAAAAAAATGTTCTAAATCTCTTATAATCAGAGAGATGCAAATCAAAACAACTCTGAGGTACCTCCTCACACCTAGCAGATTGGCCAACATGACAGCAAAGGAAAGTAATGAATGCTGGAGGAGATGTGGCAAAGTGGGAACACTAATTCATTGCTGGTGGAGCCATTCTGGAGGGCAATTTGGAACTATGCCCAAAGGGCAATAAAAGAATGTCTGCCCTTTGATCCAGCCATAGCACTGCTGGGGTTTGTACCCCAAAGAGATAATAAGGAAAAAGACTTGCATAACAATATTCATAGCTGCGCTCTTTGTGGTGGCAAAAAATTGGAAAATGAGGGGATGCCCCTCAATTGGGGAATGGCTGAACAAACTATGGTGTATGTTGGTGATGGAATACTATTGTGCTAAAAGGAATAATAAAGTGGAGAAGTTCCATGGAGACTGGAACAACCTCCAGGAAGTAATGCAGAGCGAGAGGAGCAGAACCAGGAAAACATTGTACACAGAGACTGATACATTGTGGTTCAATGGATTGTAATGGACTTCTCCATTAATGGCAATACAATGTCCCTGAACAATCTGCAGGGATCTATGAGAAAAAAAGCTATCCTCAAGCAGAGGACAAACTGTGGGAGTGAAAAACACCGAGGAAAATCAACTGTTTGACTACAGGGGTGGAGGGGATATGATTGAGGAGAGACGCTAAATGAGCACCCTAATGCAAATACTAACAACAAGGAAATGGGTTCGGAGCAAGGACACATGTGATACCCAGTGGAATTGGATAGGGGAGGGGTGGCGGGGGGGAAGGGGAGGGAAGAAAATGATCTCTGTTTCCAATGAATAATGTATGAAAATGACCAAATAAAATAATGTTTTTAAAAAAAGACCTATTTCCATATTATTAATATTTGCAATAGAGTGATCATTTAGAGTTTACATCCCCAATCACATCCCCATCAACCCATGTGATCAAGCAGTTGGTTTTCTTCTGTGTTTCTACTCCCACAGATTTTCCTCTGAATGTGGATAGCGTTCTTTCTCATAAGTCCCTCCGAATTGTCCTGGATCTAGAGAAGTCCATTACATTCAGTTGTGCCACAGTGTATCCATCTCTGTGTATGAGGTTCTCCTGGTTCTACTCCTTTCACTCTGCATCAATTCCTGGAGGTCCTTCCAGTTCACATGTAATTCCTCCAGTTCATTATTCCTTTTAGCACAATAGTATTCCATCACCAGCATATGCCACAATTTGTTCAGACATTCCCCAATTGAAGAACATCCCCTCATTTTCCAATTTTTTGCCACCACAAAGAGGGTAGCTATAAATATTTTTGTACAAGTCTTTTCCCTCATTATCTCTTTGGGTGAACCCATATTTTCTCATTTGAGAATGCTTCTTTCTTTGTACCAAGCTGTCTCTCAACCTTATTCCCTAAAAACATGGCTCTTCCTCCAGATGGTCTGCCAAGCCTTGGATTTTAGAGATTGAGATGCCCCATCCTTAGGAGTAAGGGTAAGAGAGAGAATTACCTTTTTTTTTTAAACCCTTATCTTCCATCTTGGAGTCATTACTGTGTATTGGCTCCAAGGCAGAAGAGTGGTAAGGGCTAGGCAATGGGGGTCAAGTAACTTGCCCAGGGTCACACAGCTGGGAAGTGTCTGATGCCAGATTTGAACCTAGGACCTCCCATCTCTAGGGCTGGCTCTCAATCAACTGAGCTACCCAGCTGCCCCAGAATTATCTTTTTATGACCCTATGGGAAAAAAAAAAATTCTTTTCAGAGATGAACACTCCTCTGAGAGTAGTCTTTACCTGATGGCAGATAAACAGAGAAATAAGTATATATAGTAAAACTTGTCCGTGATCTAAGTTTTGTCAATAAACTAGGAATCCAAGTTGGCAGAGAAAGAGGGCCCTTGGAAAAGTAGTACCCTGGAAAGGAATGCAAACTTCTTTTGTGTGAGTGTACTTGAATGTCTTATTTTTTTTAACTTTATTTACTTGTTACATTCAAGTTCCCAGGTATCTCCCTCCCTATAGCCACTCCCCTCACTAGAGAAAGCATCAATTGACAAAAAAAAATGCGTATATCAAACTTTGTCTTGCTCATTCTTTTATCTGAAGGTGGATGTACACAAATTATTCTTCAGACATTAATTCTGTAGCTATACATAATGTTATCTTGGCTCTGCTCATTTTGCTCTGAATAATTTCATTTAGGTCTTTTCGTAGTGTTTTTTTTAATTAGCTTGCTCATCATTTCTTACAGTGCAATAGTAATCCATAAGAGCATATTCTATAATTTCTTCAGCCATTCCCCAGTTGATGGTCATCCCCTCAATTTCTAGTTCATCTCCACCACAAAGATATAATAAAAAGTTGGTTGGAGTCTGCTGGGGACCCTTACAGAGAGTAACTGAGAGAAACCAATCAACCCTTCAATAAACTCCAGGATGACTGAAGGCAAGAACAGAACCAGCTGATTCAAGCTGAATATCAATCAATAAATGATATGGTAACTGAAAATAGATCATGTACCCTTAAGGTGCATTTCTAGAGGAATGGTGTCCAAAATCAGGGAGATTTATAGTCCCATTGTTCCCTATAGTCCTATAGGGAACTATAGTCCCTAAAGTCCCTAAGCAGAAAACATTTTAAGTATCAGGTTCAGTTTTAGTTGCAACAACTTAGAAAAAAAATATTGAAAAGAGTTGGACCATCAAGATGGCAAAGAATTAGGAAACTATACCTAATTAAGGGTTAGTGCAAGGAACTGGGTCTACTTAGCTTGGAGAAAAGAAAGCAATGGGAGAAGAGGGACAAATATTAGCAGTTCCTAAATATTTGAAGAGGAATTTGGGTGATTGCTGTTTTCTTTTACTCATCACCAAAGGGCAGGATTATGAGCAATGGACGGAAACAATTAAAGGTCCCTCAAAATGAACTGGGCTGCCTTAGGAGGTCATTAGTTCTCAGCAATTGGAAGTCTTAAAACAAGCTGGAAGCTCGCTTGTCAGGTATATCTTAGTAGGGGCTTCTGCTCAGGTATAAGTTGTACTGGGCAACCACTAAGATCTCTTCCAATTCCAACCATCTATGACTATGAACTTTTGAGACCAGGTTGGGAAACAACTCTTTCAAACTTGCGTACCCATAGTTGGAACTAAACCTGGAAATAAGGGACAGAAAAGGTAAGAAATCTAGAAGTCTGTCTAGCAGAATGACTAACTAGGCATTGCTCTGCTTCTCTGAGGTCATAGGAGCTACTGAGTCCTACCAAACCCTTTCCTTAAGAGGCAACTAGAGAGCCAAGAGTAGAGAAAGGAGGTTCTGGGTTCAAATCTGTCCTCAGGAACTTCCTAGCTGTGTGACCTTGGGCAAGACATTTCACCCTCAATACAGATTCCAAGACAAAAGGTAAAGGCTTAAAAAGAAACAAAAACTAATAGATGTTCATTAGTTAGTTGATATTAGGGATATATTAATCAGTAAATGCTATGGGGGGTGCATCATATGGGGGAGTTCGTGTACAACAGTATTAGAACCCACAACCCCTCAGGGTTACCCCTAAAACCGTGCAGAGGAATAATAGACACATTCTGAAGATCCAATAAACTAGTTCTAGGAAGAGATGGAAGATTTAGTCAAGAGTATGTGCCTTAATTGTTATTTTCTTATCTTTTTTCAATTGTAATGACTGGCATTTAAAATAAAATATACACCTTTAAAACTATATTAGGATGTGAGCTAATTTTGAAACAGAAAATCAGAAAAAAGAAGCCTGTGACTTGTATTATTTTCCTGAAGGATAATGGTAGGAAAAGAATAAAAATCAATAACATGAGCTTATCACTGAGTAAAAGATTTCTGGAGTAAAAGAAATGTATGGCATGAGTCTACTACAGAGAGAAAGAATTAAGACAGCTGGGTGGTTCCATGGATAGAGCTGCTGACCTGGAGTCAGGAAGACCTAAATTCAAATCTAGCTACAGACATATACTAGCTGAATGTCCTTGAGAAAATCACTTAAAAGCTCTCTACCTCTGTTTCCTAAACTATAAAATGGGGATGATAGTAGCACCTATGTCACAGGGTTATTTTCAGGATCAAATAAGAGACTATTATTACAGCACCTGGCACATAGTAGGTGCTTAATAAATGTTTGTTTCTTTCCTCTGATACAAAGAGACATTCATCCTTGGAGTCAGCTCAAGGCAAAGTGGTAAAGTATGTGGCCAATCTTCTAGGATTCAGCTTCCTTTTATTACCTTAGTAAAACTCCTTGCCCAACTTTAGGAGTATCATTTTCTTCAGTTTCTCTGAATTTCTTTCATAAACTTTTTTCAGGTCCTTCATTCACTCTAATGCAAATGATTGATACCAGCTTCATGTATTCTCCTTTTTGACCTATTTTTAGGCAAACAAATGTGAAAACCTCAGGCTTACAAGGTTAAACTCTAATAACGGAATTTGGAGTAATGGCCATTGGGTTGAAAGGGACATCCCTCTGCCTCTGAAATCATACAGAATGGGCTGAACTACCCCAGGAGGCCAGACCTGCCACAGGGTGGGAACTTCTGGGCTGTGACCTAATTAATGCCTTTGAGAATTATTCCCTCTTTCTCTTGATGGCAAATAGATAGAGCAAGAGGTAGCAGGAGTACGAAGGGACAGTCATGGTGGATTTTGAAGAAGCGCTGCTATGGGGATTTCAGAGAAAAGCAGGAAAAAAATAAACACTGACCTCCTGAAATGACAGCATTCCACAGAGCTGTATCCTGATCACACCTGTCTCCTTGAATCAGGCTGTTTTAAAAGGATGCTGGAGACATTTCCTTGGCTTTCACTAGTGGTCTCCATGGTTCCAGACCTTTAGGAATTGCCCTCAGACTCCATGTGAAAAGAGGTTCTTTAATGTATGGCACATGTATATAAGGTGGCCCCAAAGAGTCATCAATTACAAACATCTGGAGAGGAGACAGACTCAGAAATGAAAGTAGCAGAAATTATTGAAAAGCTCACTTTGAAAAAATAAATAAAAGCACACTTTGATATTTTTTAAATCTTTACCTTCTGCCTTAGAATCAATACTGTATATTGGTTCCAAGGTAGAAGAGTGGTAAGGGCTAGGCAAATGGGGGTTAAGTGACTTGCCTAGGGTGACATGGCTAGGAAGCATCTGGGGCCAGATTTGAACCCACAACCTCCAGTCTCTAGTCCTGGCTTTCTATCCACTGAAGCACCTATCTGCCCCCTAAAAGCACAGCACAGGTCTTTCTACCTTGGCACAGGCATCAATGTTTAAAGGATTTGGGTCTTCTCTTTGCCTTCATAAGATTTCTTAACCTGAGTTCTTTTTAAAAACATATTTTCTTTTTTAATCATGTTATTTCAACATAAGTGCCTTACTCTGTAATTGTGTTTGATTTTATGCATTTAAAAACATCATTCTGAGACAGAGTCCTTTGACTTAACCATGTGAAATGGCCAAAGGGGTCTGTGGCCCAAAAAAGGTTAAGAACCCCTCCTTTCGCAGTTAATTTTAAGAGCTTCCTAACTTGGAAGATTGTAAGAAATAGCCTAGGGTAAGTTTTCAAGTTCTGGCCCAACTGCCACAGTGGGGTCATAGGAACGTACAGCTAGAAAGGACTTCAAATACGAGTTTGTTGACCTTCTTTTTGTCCCAGGCCCCTCTGGTAGTCTAGGGAAGCCTATCGACCTCTTCTGGAATAATGTTTTAAATGAATAAAAGAAAATACACAGAACTATAAAGGAAACCACTTACGTTGAAACAAAATTACCAAAATGTAGCTAGATGGATTTTTTAAGTTCATAGACATACGAACCCCTGACCTAGTCAAACCCATTTTTTTTTTATCTAAACTCTCATTTTCTGGCTTAGTAGACAGAAGAGTAAGGGCTAAGCAAATGGTTAAATGACTTGTCCACAGTCACATAGCTAGGAAGTGACTAAGGCCAGGTCCTCTAGATCTGGCATTCTATCCAGTGTGCCACCTATCAGCCAATGGTTTTCTTTAAAGAAAGACTGAGACCTGGACAAAGTAAGCGATTCATTCAAGGTCACATAGGTAATAGAGTCTATGGAAGTGTTTAAACCCAGGTGATCTGACTCCAGAACCAGTTTGCCTCTCCTTTGCATGGAATATGGAAATAAGGATGCCTTGAAACTTCAAAAACTAGTTGGGAACCAGTGCTTAAAGAAGCAGGAGATGCAGTATCCAAATACTGGGAGGAAGAGGAATAATTATTTTTTAAAAAGACCTCTTACTGTCTGTCTTGGAATCAATGCTAAGCATCCATTGCAAGGCAAAAGAGCAGTGAGCTAGGCAATTGAGATTAAGTGACTTGCCCAGGGTCACATAGCTAGGAATTATCAGTCACATTTGAATCCAGAACCTCCCATCTCCAAGCCTGACTCTCTCCCCTAGTGCTCCATAAATGGTTCTTATTAACATGAAATTGCATTGGGGCAGCTAGGAGGACCCAGGTTCAAATCTAGCTTCAGATACTTTCTAGCTGTGTAATTCTGGACAAATCACTTAACCCCAATTGTCTAGCCCATATCACTCTTCTGTCCTAGAATTGATCAAATCCTAGACAAAAGATAAGGATTTTTAAAAAAATAATGAAATTGTATTCCCAGAATACACATCCACTGACTTTGGAAGAGGAAAGTACACTGAGTGACGGGTAGAAATCAAGCTGAAAGTTTAAATGCACTAAAAAGAAGCAGATTGTGAAATAAGCTTCACCCAAGCCTGACTACCCTGAAAGATGAGATATCTGATTCTCTGCTGTAATACTTTCCATTTCTTGAGAGGAGCAGCACTGCCCATCCAAGGAGAGGTAGCCATCCTTCTTGGTGTATGTCACCTGGATTTCCATTCTGGAGGTTGAGATCCATAGATATTGTGTTGGTCTTCCATCCTGCTATTTATGGAAAGTGAGAAAAAGTCCTCTTCCTAAAAGGAGCATTTCCTGATTCTTTAACAAGACCTGCATTCTTCCTCACTGTGCTCACCACTGAGTCACTATAGTCTCACCCACAAGATTTAGTCCTAAAGCAAGGTCTCTATCTAACCTATGCAGAGTGACTGTCCATGCACTGACCTCTGAGGGTGACTTTGTTGGATGGGATAGTTATCTCACTGTACCTTCCTACCAAATGGAGTGCAAATGTGGGGCCTCTTATCCTTTCTGTTTTCTTTGGTGAGACTCACACTGTCTCGCTCAAGCCGGGGGTCCTAGGTGTTGATCTGGGTTAAGATACATGGAAAGGAAGAAGCAGAACATTCCAGGCAGGCAGACAGATGCTCCTGAATAGATTCCATTGGTTTGACTAGCAGCAAATAATGGACACAGTTGCCCAACTATGGGCATCTAGAAACATTAGTCCCACCACCATGTGCAGAGCCTTTAGAGAAATAGCATGACTTACCATCCAAATGTGAGGTTTTACTATGCCTTCCACACTGACCTTTTTTGGTGTACTGTATTTTAAACTAGGATTAGCTTGTTAAGTGTTTGGAATAGCTTTCTCCAGATTACTTTAAGTAATCAACTAAACCCTAAAAGAATTTATAGAAGTAAATTCTAGGATCATTGTTGAAAGCATGGAAGATTTTTAACTAATTGAACACTAGAGATCTGAGCATATAGAGAACAGTGGGAAGGAGAATTAAATGAGAAAAATAAGGAGAGAAAAAGCAGGGTGTCTGCAAAAAAAAAACAATAGAAAGGGGTGGACAGATGCAGAGCATAGGCAGAAGAGCATTTCAAATCAATCTAACTTTGTTGAAGATTAGTCAAATGCAATGTAAATCAAAGAGATGCAAAGGGAGCAATAGTAACTGAGCCTGTGAGTGATTTGCATCCATTTCTTTCAAAATGAATTGTCTTTGGCTTGCAATCATATATATTTCCTGTCCTGTTCTATTAATCTCTGAATCACCAAACAAGAACCCAGAAGAATACCCATAGAAGAGGAGAGGGTCCCCTAGAAATCTGCATATATCAATACCTATACTTATAAGGGGCAGGGGAGTACTCATAAATGAAATAGGAGGCCCTATGGCACAACTGAACTGCTTAGTGGATTTAGAACCAATGGTCCTGGGTTATCTATCTCTCTACATGCTCTCTATGTATAATCTGATAGATATTCTAAGGATGAAATAGGAGAAACATGGATAAAACTTGCACCAGAAAAGAAAGCCTGAAGAGTATTAAATTCACATCAGTGAAGAAGGATCCATATTAAATCAAATCAATAAGCTTTTATTAAGTGTTTAGAGTGCCAAGTATTGTCCTAAGCATTGGGAATACAAATAAAAGCAGAAAGAAAGATAGACTCTGCCCAGGAGAAGCTTATATTCTAATGGAGGAAGACATATTAGGAAGGGAGCTACAGACCCCTAGGGCTGTAGACAAAATCTAGGGCAATCAGGAGTGCAAGATGATAAGGAATAAAGATATTGCTGGCCCGGGTCGCCTCCTTAAAATAGAGGTTCTGGAAGGAACCAACCAATCAGAAATAGGGTTCCCAGGAGTAGAAAATATTTTTCCAGTGTTTTAATTCTAGGATAAAAATGGCTCTAGGACATTTTAGAAAAAGTCCTGGAGAGTAAGGATTATAGCCTACAGATAATTTTATATATATATATATATATATATATATATATATATATATATATATATATATATATCACGGAGCCATCAAAGTACTAGTACCTAGCATAATAATTTGCACTTAGTAGACACATAATTAATGTGGGTTGATTATATGAGCATATGAGGGAAGACTTGACTCTTTGAAAACATCATGGTGGGGAAACAATCACCAGATGATATTGTTCTGTAGTTAGCACAAAGATGATGAAGAGAATGCATAGTATCAATCTCTTCCATGTCACCCCAAAACAGAGCAGTTAATGGGGTTGCTCCTTTTCAGAAATCTTGATATGTTCACAAGTAAAAACTGTGTTCTCTACCTGCATAGATAGGGAAAGAAGAGTAGGTGGGAAGAGGTGAGTCACTTAACTCTCCCCTCATTTGAAGAGGCAAACGCCCTTTGAATAGAACTCCTACAGCTCTTTTTCTGTCCTTATTCACCTAGCTATTATTTGCCTCCTCCTTACTTGAACTATGGGCAGTGGACATGAACAATGAGTATATGTGTCCAAAAAGTGGAGTGCCATCAGAGAAAAAAATACTACAAGTCTACCACTCATGGTCCCTACTGTCTCCCCTCTCTGGCAGGCCCCCTTACTTGCTGCTATGCATAAACACCCTAAAACATATTGATTGGCACAGTACTGGGAAAATGGACTACTTTGAGAGATAATGAATTCACCATCACTGGGAGTCTTCAGTAGAAGACTAAATGATTATTTGTTGGGAATTAACGCTTTATGGATTGATTTGGTTAGGTGACCCAGGGTAGTCTACACTAGTCATGTACCACCTAGAGTATTTTTTCTGTTTAGAGTGCCAGACTTTAACAGGGAGGAAAACAGAAAGAAAATGGGATGGTAAGGAGTCTTGAAATTATATCATTTAAAAAAATCATAGAAGAAAAGGGAAATGTTTCACCTGTATAGGAAAAGATTAATGAGGTATATATACTCACTGCTTCAAATATTTGAAAAGTAGTCATGTTGTGTCAAAGTGTCTGAGTTTCTCATGGTTTTTCATTGTTTAGAATTGCCTTGGTTTCAGTTCTTGATGAGAAAAATCAAGATTAACTGATAAAACAACGATGCACGGCCTGGAAGGGATCCTGTAAACGTTCTTGCACAAAAACATTTCAGACTAGCTCTGAGCAGTCTCAGAGATATGGAACCAGCCTTGGAACCCTTTGAAATATCCTGCTTATCTTGTTTATTGCCTAGAAGTCACCATCCCTCTTCTTGGTATTCTCCACCCCACCCCTGTGCCTGGAGCTCCCTAACCTATAAAATGCCCTGGTTCCTCCCTGGATCAGCCCATTGCCCACCCATTGCTTGCCTCCTTTTGTTTGGAAAATATATAAACCCATTTCCTGCAGTTTCAAGCTTCAGTAATAGGCTGGACTACTTCACATGCACATTGTAGCTACTTAATAAAGATTATTCTTGACTTATACAGGCATAGTTTTCCTCCAGTTTTCTTTTCTGAATGAGAAAGAGAAATTTGGGTCCTGTGAAGATCCGTAATTGCCAGTTATCTCTCCAGTTTTCTTCCCTTTGGGAAAAGAAGGGCCCAGATTCCATTGGAGTCAAGCCTTAGTTTACAGTTGGAAAGAAATCAGAATCTTTCTGCTTGGCCCAAGAAGGCCCAACTGGTGAGTAAAAGTTAAAGGGGGGCAGGGGAGAGCAATTAGATGGTCCAAAATGAGACCAAAAGTCTGGCCTCAAACACTTCCTGGCTGTGTGACCCTGGGAAAGTCACTTAGCCCCCATTGCCTTGCTCTTATAGCTCTTCTGCCTTGGAACCACTGCAGTGTTGATTCCAAAATGGAATTTAAGGGTTTTTAAAAAGTTAAAGGGAAGCATATTTTAACTCAATTTAAGAAAGAAAGCTCTAGCAATTAGAGCTATTAAATAGTTGAATGGACTACTTTAAAGAAAATGTTTCCCATCAATGAACGTTTGTACAAAAATCAGATGACCACTTATTGGGGATGTTGTGAAAAGGAATTCATACTTCAGGTCAAAGTTGGGCAAAATGATCTCTGAAATCTCATCCTACTCAAAAATTATTTTTAACTCTTTTAAGAGGATTTGGTCAAAGAAGCTTCTTGCTCAATTTGTTGTGTTCTACTTGTAGGGAAACTTTTTGGGGACCTTTGGTGTCCATACCTCTCCCCATAGATGACTTGGGCATGCCCTTTGGAACCTTGATAAGAGAACAAAAGAAGATTCCTGAATAAGTTTGAATGACTGAACTGTCAGTCCCTGGATGCCTGCTAGGAGATGGGAATTCAAAGACTGGAACAACCCCTAAGAAAAATTATTTAGTTCAGACTTGGGATGATGGACCCTTGTCAAAGGAGTCTCCCTTTTTGCCATCCTATAAAAAGGATCTAACAGATCCTGTATTTTCACCTTTTCCTTCCAAAGAGACCTGCAGAGACCTTGGAACTGTGGTAAATGGGAGGGGAAGCATTTCTTCTCCCCACCACCCTAAATGCTTAATGTTGATGGCTAACTTGGAGCAGAATAAGTTGGCAGCTGTATATGTATAACCCTATAGACTGAAGAGGAAGGTTCCTGGCTACCTTTTTGCTTTTCTTTAGTGCCTTTCTGAACACAGACCAGAGACCAGAATCCTGAGGAAGGGACTTTGTTATCAAGATCTAACAGCTGAGGCTGTAATAGAATAATCAGGAGAAAAACATTGGAGCTATATGTACTTGTCCACATGGCTTGAGAACAGGATTCATAGACACTGTCATTCCTGGATACCTACTTCTTCATTAGAGGAGGGTGTTTGCTGGGCTTTCCAGTTTCACAGTTTAGCCTTCTAGTTGGTGAAAGATGATTTCCTGAACAGTGCTGGCCTTGGACGTTGTTTCTTAAGTTATCCCAAATTCAAGAGTTCAAGAATATGACCTGTCCTAGGAAGAGAAACTCCCCAAACAGTGTACCTCTTGAAGAGAGAACAGGATTATCCATGTGCCCCTCTCTCCAAAGATGGAAGAGTAGTAAGAGTCTAAAGTCAAGGCATGAGGAAAGCAAAATATTTTTATTTTACTCCCTGCTATTATGGTTAGTGATTCAGTCAATCCAAGAGGAAGGAGATTAGCTGTCCAAGCCATGTTTTACTTCCAGGTAAATAAAAATCAAAGGATAGCAATGCAACTTTTCAGGAATCAGTGTAGGACTCTTGGGGAGAAGAGTCACTAGAGTGCCAGTGTTGCCCTGATGGTTATTCCATGTTCAGTTTATCTTGTAGGGAAATCCAAACAACAGGATAGTGGTGTCAGTCTACAGGACCCTATGGAAAAGAAAGATGGAGTATAGAGCCCCATCCCCAACCCCAACCCCCAGACCAAGTGCTGTGCTCCCCCCCCCCTCACTATATGCTAGGTATGCCTCACCACCCCCCTTACTCCACACAGGGGAGGGAGAAATTGTTCCCATTGGGCTGCTGGTGTAAAAGTTAAAATTTAGGGGAGACTGAGGCAAGATAGAAATTAGTTTCTCTCTGCAAGGAGTACTATTTTTTAAGAGGTTTATTAAAGGTTGAGAACCTAAGAATATACAAGTAAGAAAAGCACATGTCTAGACCAGAGAGAGGCCTAGACACAACCACTCACATCTTGCCTGCTAGGTGGAGAGCCACGTGTGCTCCGAAGCGAAAGTAAAAAGAGGGAAATAAAAAGAGACCCGCACCTATGGTGGAGAGTCTTTAAATAATATTTTGCTCTTATCCCAGGTGAGAATTCAGTGAGATTACAAAGCATTCTGGGGAAGTGGAGCATGGACTTCTGGGGATTGAAGTCCTGGATTCGAGTCTATTTTTACACTGGGCAAAGGGACTGGTGAAGTGAGGAATATCCTCAGTGAGTGTAGAGAGGGGGAGGAGAGTGGCCCAAGCACTCAGCTCCCCTCCAGCTCTTCTGCCTGTGAGCCACCCACTTTACCTGCTGTGTGCTCCCATTGGGCTGCTGGACAGAGGGTCAAATGATGTTAAAAAATGTCATCAGGCACTGTGGAGAGGGGGAAGGAAGCAGCTCCAACCAACTGAGTCCCTCTGCCTTTTTAGTACCAAACTCTGGGGGTGAGGAGATAGGGAGGGAGGATGGTCAAGTGCCCAAAGAGAGCATCCTGTGTACCATCTTTGGCACCCATGCCATAGGTTCACCATTACTGTTATATGACAATGGAACATCATTGCCTCTAAAGAACTGAAAATGAGTATCACCCAGTTGGCAATGGAAAAGTACATGGTGAGTGTGAGAAGCTTCAACATAGACCCAATGAGGAATGAAAAAAACAAAAACAAAAAACAGGGATAAAGTAAGTTATCAAGGAATCATGTGTCAGGAAAAGAAGATAGGCTGGCTGCATGTTGCAAGCAAGGCTCTAAAGCCAGTACCCTCTTCACTCAAGTTCATTGTTGGAACAAAATAAGACACTCACAAATCACTGAACATTTAATAAAGGAGAGGTTTATTTTGCCCTAACAAAGCAAGAATACACAAAATGGGTATTAGCTTCTCTGGACATGATCTTCCTTATCTCCACCTGGAAACTCCATTTGGTCAATAAGAAATGAGAGTAAAGAGACTCACATGGTCACAGGCACCCACCAAGTTCCAAGAAGCCGCCATATGACCAGGATGGGAACTTTTTGTGCTCCCAGACCAGTAAACTATGTCAGGGAAGCTGGGATCAATAAGGTCTCCAAAGAGAGAAGGGAAGTCCAGTGAGATGTCATTAAAATCTGGTCCTAGAGAAAAGGATAACATATAAACAGGCAGGGTGCTCCATGGTATCTTCAAGATGTTGGGAGAAGGTGAAGAAGTTCTTCTTTAATGATATTGGGCATGCACCCTAGAAAGAACTTATGAGAGTGCACAATCAGGCATGTATAGAATGTGATGCACAACACTGAATGGAACACCCAACCAGATGAGATCACAGAACTATTTGAGTATTTCTAAATCTTATGGACATTATTTATTCAAGGAGCAAATAACAGCTCTACAGAAAAATTCAAACAGGTAAATGCTGAGGCATTAGTATGACGCAGCTAAAAGTCATTTTGACTTAAGCTGTAATATGTTTAAATAAGTGACCACAACACAACTTTAGGACTTTCATATTAGCATAAAAACTTAAATTTAAATTCTTACAACACTAAGTTAGGTACTGTGACTTGTGCCTTAGACTCTTAGTAGTAGTAAGGTCCATACGATATCTGCTATGGATCAAATGCTCTTCCCACATATTCTATGAACTACCAAATACCAGAGGTGCCTAGAGGATCGTCCCAACTTCTTGTGCATCTCTTAGACCATTAGGGAACCAGTTAACCTTCTCCTCTTGACCCCACCCCTTTATGGGTGCTGTCCCACACTCATATTGGTTTATGCTTTGTCATGTGAATTATCCATCTGGATCCATAGCTTGAAGTTCACATTCTGCTAGATTGCCCTTCTCAAGGCACAGTGGTATACTGATGATTTTAATCAGACTATTAGAAGTGAATTAAGCAAATAACAGTTTATTCCTGAATTTCTTCCTCTCCCATTCCATCTGTCCCTCTTTTGTATCCTTTTTCCCCACCCTCCAGCTGGACCAAAAGTCAGAAATTCAGTTCAGTTTAGCCACTCCCTACCAGGAGCCAACAAAAAGTTATCCTAGGTTTTCACTCACAGTAATAACTTGGATGTTGATCAGTACTCAGGTCTTATTCCTCTCCTAATGAATGGAAGTAGCACTTGTGCACAAATTATATCTTCATTGGATTTCATGTCCAAAAGCCAAAACTCTGCTTCCCAACTGCTGTTTCCATTGAATTCAATGAGTTTATGCAAATATGAAGAGGAATTCCTTTATAAACAAGCTTACAACCTGAGTACCAAAGCACTGAGTACCCAGACAGCTTCAGAGGGAAGATGCCATCCCTCCTAGCAGGATGCCATGTTTCTTCCACATTCCAAGGTTGGCTTTCTCTGTCATCCACTTCAATGGAAGAGGTTCTTCAACCCTGAAGCTTCATCCTGTTGGGAAGGGCCACTACAGAAAGCTAGAATCAGGATAAGACATCACCAGAGTGACTGGGGAAAATGGTTCAATAGTCTGGACCAAAGTCATTATACTTAAACTGAATATGTTTAGTTTATCAATCAATTCATTCAGCATTTATTAAGTATCTAGGTGTCAAACGCCACTAGAATGTAACCTCAACGAGAACAAGGATTGTTTCATTTCTTTTCTTTATATCCCTACAACAATTAGGTAGAACAGTAGATTAAGTACTAGTCTTAGAGTCAGGAAGTTCTGAGTTCAAATTCAGCCTCACACCTATTATCTATGTGACTTTAGCCTAGTCATTTCACTTCTGCCTGCCTCAGTTTATAAAATAGGGATGCTAATAATAGCACCTACCTCCCAGTTGGGATAAAATGAGATGATATTTGTAAAGCACTCTGCAAACTTGAAGTTGCTCTATAAATACTAGCAGTTCTTGGAATATAATAAAACTTTAATAAATGTTTGTGTATTGACTGAAGGCATTGTTTTAGATACCAGAATATTACTTTGCTTTTATTTGGCAGGGAGGAGGGAAAGAGAGAGAGAGAAGCAATTGGAGTGGACCTAGGATTTCTTTGGTATGCAGATATCCCCATTAGGAGACTTCCTCTACCAATACAAATCAGTACCTGCCTAACAAACTATGAATGCTTTTAAACCCATACCTTCTGTCTTCGAATAGATATTATCAGTCCCAAGGCCAAAGAGCAACCAGGATTAAGTGATTTGCCCGGGGTCACACAGTTTAGGAAGTGTCTGAGATCAGATTTGAACCCAGAAATTCCTGACTCCAGGCCTAACTATCCACTTAACTATCTAGCTGCCTCAGCAGCTTATTATAATCTTCAAGAACTGTCTTGGGCCCTAAGAAGTTGTCAATTCTCTGTGTCATACAGTCAGTATATGTCTTGGGTAGGAATTGAACCCAGGTCTTCCTGACAAAGAGTCTGGGTCCTTATTTGTTTCACTATTCTTCTAGGCATTTGGTGGTGGTGTTCATTCTTTGTGATCTCATTTGGGGTCTTCTGGGCAAAGATACTGGAGTGGTTTGTCATTTCCTTAAGATACAAAGACTCAAACTTGTGCCTTCCAGCAACTGACATTGTACTGAGAATGTGTTTCTAGTTCAGTTTTGAAAGGAAGAGAAAGCAAAATAAGTTAAGCCATAACTGAAAAAACTATCCCAGAGTAATCAACTGAGTGAAATCAAATGAGAACAGTCTGTCACTGGGAACAGAGTTGGGGTCAGCTGAAGCCCATGATGCATTTCAGTTGGACTATGAGAAGCAATTGGCAACCACTCTCAGTTTCTGAAGAGAGTGATGATATAATAGTAAGAAATCTTGTTTTTCTTTCATCATAAAGCTGACAAGATCCTTTGTTCCTCATGATCTCAAGAGGTAGGTAGAGAAAATGCTATTCTCTCCATTGTGTATGTATATATATATAGGACATGTGTATGTGTCTATACACATATGTACATGTGTATACATCTATATATACATAGAACATGTGTATAGACATGTTCATATGTATAGTGTACATTTTATATACAGTATACATTATATTAGGTGTTACAGTGGACAGAGTGCTGGGCCTGGAGTCAGGAAGACTCATCTTCATGAGTTCAAATCCGACCAGTTGCTTAACCCTATTGGCCTCAGTTTCTTGATCTGTAAAATGAGCTAAACAAGGAAATGTCAAACCATTCCAGTACCTTTGCCAAGAAAACCTCAAATGAAGTCATGAAGAATCAGACTGGACTGAAACAACTGAAAAACAATAATAATGCATTGTATAGACATATATACGCATACATACACACAAACACACACATTGCTCACTTCTTTCTTAGATGAAGAAAGCCAGGTTTAAAGAGCTAAGTGACTTGCTCATAGTCACACTTGAATAATTGAACTGTATCTAACTTTTCTTTGCAGGATGGACATGAAGGCCAATAATGATGAATCAGTACCATCATATGGGCATAAGGATTTTAGAGCCCAGGTCAGGAGCTATACTGTAGCTGTGTGTATGAGTATGAGAACAAAATAAGGAAATATAAAATCATGATGAAGTGGATTGAGTGCTAGACTTTGTCACAGGAAGAACTAGTTTCAAAATTCTGCCTCAAACATTTACCTATTGTTGACCTTGGACAAATCACTTGATTTCTCATGGCCTTAGTACTTCTTAAAGTGAGGAAGTTGGACTCTAAAATACCTTTCAATTAACTATAAAATATTACAGAAGGAAAACGAACAGGACTTAAGGATGAATGCACTGGATAGTGGGGGAAGAGATAGTAGAGAAGATGAAAGGTCATTACTAAGTGACTGTATTTGTACCCCTAGTGCTTGTTATAGTGCTAGAATATTATAAACACTTAAAAAGTCTTTTTTCTCCCTCCTTCCCTTCATCTCTCACTCTTCCCTTCCTTCCTTCCTTCTTTCCTTATTTGCTTCTTTTCTTCCTTCCTTCTTTCCTTCCTTCCTAAGTCTTATGTGCCTATGTTACACACAGCAATATTGGTTATTGCTCAATATTTTGAATACTTCAAAGCTGAATTCCTCTTATGCAGCCTCTGGGACATGAAATATCTTCTTCAGAGCCCCTCTCAGTTTGGGACTATTCAGGATCAGGAAGGCAGGATGGATGGAGATGCCAGCATAGGTCACTACTTCCCTTACCCAAAACCAAGAACTGCTTACTGAAATGGGTATGATGGTGCTGATGATCAGAGGAAGAAAGTATGATGTGTAGAGGATGAGAAAGAAGAAAAGGGACTTTAGGGCTGTGATATGGACCTGCATACTCGGATCTTGAAGACTAGAGCTATGGTGCTGCATCTTCCCCAAATGTCGGCACAGGGTGGAAATGAGGAAGATGATAGAGACTAAGAAGAAGAGGAAAGGAAGTAACAAAATAAACAATTGCATAGGCATGAAATAATGTATCCTGTATGCACACATCTTATCTTCCAAAATGGTCTTTTCTGAGGAATTCCCAGGAACTTTCACTTGGAAAGTTAAAAAGGTTGTTAAAATTTGTGGGGTAGTTAAAAGAATGGATGTCAATAGGGAGCAAAACAGGAACAAGTGGATCATTTGGGGAATTCTCCACTTCAGCCAAAGGAAGACTGGGTGAGTGAAAGCAGAAATTTTCACACAGTAGAAAACGCCAAGGCAAGTGGTGAACCAGAAAGTGGTCATGTTACTAAAAGTCCAAAAAGTACCAAAGTATACACTTAGTTTAAACGGGAAGAAATAAGTGAAGAAGTTACTAAAAATTGACATCCACTGCAGAAAGAAGCGGGAGATGCCCAGGCTGGCCAGGATAATATCACCAGGGGGCAAGGTCCGACATCGCATCCACTCCCTGCCCAGTATCATGAAGATGAAACTGTTTTCTACAATTGCAATCACAGATTCTAGGAGAAAGAAGATCATGAAGAAGAGAGTAATTGGGTTGGGCATTCCTCTTTTACAGAACATCTGGTGAGATTCAGCTGCTCCAGGACACCTTTCCCAGAAGAGATCAGATAATAGGTCAGAGTCACCAAGAATTCAGCAGCTCTCTTTGTTTTATGCAGGAGAAAGTGGAAAAGCAGGTAGACACTCTCTGTGTCTAATAGGGATTTGAAAAGAATCGTCCCACCTTTATGGATGCAAATCTAACCTAGAGCAGTCATTGAATCCAGTCTCTATTTGTTTATCCTAGATTTGCCTGTCTCTTATGAGAGCCAAAAGCAAAGAAATATCTGTAAATAGGCTACTGATTCTGGGACCTTTTGAGAATCCTACCAAAAATGCATGCTGTTCCTTCTATAAGAGTCCCCTAGATCTTCCCTGCCTTCTCTCCTAGTGACACCTTATCCATCCCAACACCACCACTATTAGACATCCTAATCTACCACCTGTCTATAATGTAAACATTTCATTGTCCATTCATGCCCTGGATTCACTCTTCTATCTATTTTGCTCTCTGTGACTACTGGATCAAGTCCCACCTTGTAGGTATCAAGTAGATACTAAACCACTAATTAATAATTATCTTTTTGAGCCCCACCATTCAACCAGTTCTGAATCTGCTTAATTGTGCAATCATTCAACCCACATCTCTCCATCTTTTCCATAAGAATAGCATTAATTAGCATCTTGGCATTAATTTGTTCCTGATTTCAGTCAGTAGCAAGACCTTAGGGGAATGTAAAACAGAAAAAGTAAGTTTCTAGGCAGGGAAAAGGAAAGAGCTAGGCTAGGTTTCTGCTCAGAAAAAGAGTATCCCAAGAGGTCAAGTACAAGAGTAGGGAAAGGGGAAAGGAAAAGATCATTGGCAAGATTTTGATTAATTAAGAGAAGGGGAAATTGGAAGTAAGGCACAGATTGTCCCCTACTTCATTTTACCCAAGACCAATTCTGTAAGTAAAATGAAAAGTAACATAATACAATGGAAAGCAAACTGGATGTGAAATCAGAAGGTCTGGGTTCAAATCCTACCACTGTCATTAATTATGCTGCACTGCAGCTCTGAAGCTCAGTTTTCTCACATGTAAAATGGAAGGTGGGATTGTACAATCTGATCTCTGAGGCCCTTCCAACTTAAAATAAATGTTTCTGTAAGATTGTGGTTCTACGATACTAGTTCAGATCAGCCATTTCAGGAATTGGGAGAAGGGACAGGCCAGGAGAAAGCCTCCTCTAACAGTAGTAGGGAGAGGACATCAAAAGAACAAAATGGAAGAGGGTCTGTCAGCACAAACAGCCCACTCTACATAAGCTAATGAAAGAGTTAAGGGAGGATGAGGGGCAATGGGGGGGGGGGGAAGGAGACAAGGAGGAAGGAAAAAGGAGAAATATGGGGGTACTTGGGTCTGCACTCACATATCCATGTCATGAAAGTTAAGCCAGGCTCTAGGCACATTGTGGGTCAGCGGCCACTCTAAACCACATCTCAAGAAATTACCAAAGAAATCATTCATCCAAAGCTAAGGACATTTTCTTGGGTAGTACAGAGAAATGTGACAAGAGAGATTCTCATTCCCACAGGCATATCTCCAGTGAGAGAAAGGATGCACAAACATCATCATTGGGTAAGTCATCCTTCCAATGCTGTTTCTTGTTTCTCCACAGACCAACTAGAATCCTTTGGTGATATCATCAAGGGTTAGAGCTTCCTCCACTGAGCTTCTCCGCTCCTTGGCAATCTAATTTCCATATTGACCTCTACTAAAGTTTTTATGGAGTTGCTCCCATTGAGTTGCCATTCCTCTTTCCCCTTTCTTTCATTCTATAGCCCTAAGACAGTACCAACTCTTTTGTGACTAGACTCTGTAGTCAGCTATCCTAAACAGATAGGTAAAAAGTGAAGGAATAAAATTCACACGGAGGAAGCCATGAGAGCAAGAGAACTGTGTAAAAGGCCAAAGGTCATTAGAATCCTGAGGAAGGGGCTGTTGTGGGAGCCCAACAGACAATCTGGGAGCCAAGTCTTGGCTTCTGTGGGAACAGGAGTCACAGGAGGATTTTCCCTGGAAGATCAGACATTCCCTAGCTATTTCACAGTACCTCAGTGAACCCAGCAGCCTGACCATCTTGCTTTGAACTGAAGGGGGATCCATGTGAAGTGATCAGCAGCCAGCTTCTCAAGGGGTTTTCCTGGGAGGGGAGCTAGGACCACTGAAGACTGATCTCTCTCTCCTTTGCCTGCTTACCTAGAGACTATCACCACTTCTCTTAGATAGTTTGGAAGAGCAAGGCAGTTCCATCTTTAGGCAGAGAGGGCCAAACAAACATAGGCTTTGGCTGAGCCCTGAAAAGGGTTAAATGGATTCATCTTCATTCTAGTTAGGGACCCCTCTTTCCTCTTTCCAAACCTTTCCTTGTTATTCACTATTAAACCACATTTCAGCTAAAGAATAAACACAGTCAGATCAGTTATCAAGAGGGTGAAGGAAGACTAGTGGGAGAACAGTTATTTAGAGGGAGATCTCTATCAGATCCCAGGTTGAGCCATATCCTGGGTCAGAAGCCATTGTTCTTCCTCAGGCAAGGAGTTTGACTAGACGGGACATGGGGGGAGGGGGAGGTTTTGCAAAATACCTAACCATTTGACATTTCTCCACTCCTGTGGTGTTCTCTAACCTGTCACAAGCATCTGCATTTCCCTGTACCTCCAGGCAGGGACAGAGGGCAGCCATCGGCTCTCTGTCTGGACAGGCAGGGAATACCCTTGAGCGTTAGCTCACCAACCCATTCTGACTAACCATCATCCAGGGGTTTCCCACTTTTCCCTTTAACAAAAGATGAGTTCTTTAGGAATTTAAGCCAGGTTTTTTTAACTGAACCTGTTTCTTCCTCACCTGTCACTCCTTGATCCCATGCTACTAATTTCTTTGGGTTTAGAAATTTCCTTTCCTTCCATAACTTTCCCAGTGATCCCCAAGTCACCCTGGGATCTGGATGCTCACACAGACACAAACACATACACATACCTCACTTCCATGACCTTCATGGTGACCTTTGAGACCTATATCATCTCAGGATCTTTCCACCAACCTCTAGATTCTGTTTTCCCTCTAAGGCCTTCTCAATGGTTCCTACAATAGCCCAAGAACATTCATCCCTTTTTTAGTACTCCAAAGAAAATCCTTTACCAGAAACCTCTTCTAAAACCATCTCCTGCCTCCTGACCAGGTTCCCTCAAGCTATTTCCTAATCCTGACTGCTCCAAGATAAATCCTATAGGTCCCAAATATCACTACTTCAAATAGTCTAATCACTTGCCTTTCAACAGATGTCTTTCCAACTACAGATACTCTGCCTGGAATTATTCTTCTATGATTGACATATTTCTTCATACTCTTCATATTCTTATCATCCATACAATTCTGAACCCCCAAATCCATTCCTCATCCCCATATTTCTGCTCCCTTACTTCATTAACTCTATTCCTTAAATGTTCCTCTCCAAATCAACATGCCCCTTCTGTGCTTTGTGGAATTCCTGCTCCATAATTAATAATTTGTCCTTAAAACTTTTCCTTTCTCATTCCTTACCTATTGGCTCTCACAGAACCTTAGTTTCTACCTAATTACACTATATCCTCAACTACCTTATTCATACTTTACTCATATTTCTCTCCTCTCCTATTCACATGCTACCAAATGAAGTTGAAGATAATCATGAAACTATGTTATTAGTCCACTACAAACTTATAACAAATAATCTCAACTGGACCTTCATTGCTTCAAAGCAATCCTTTTGCATCTCCTTAATCGATTTGTTATACAACTAACCACAAGAGTTATTCTAAACATCTTCATCTCTCTTTATGCCCTCTAAAGCATCCCTTTCCACTATTCTCTCACTTGAGAACCTTACCCCATTCTTAACAGAAAAAAAATGAGGCTATTCACTGAAAGTTTCTTTTCTCCTCCCATGTCACATTACTCAGAAACTCCTTAACATATACTCTTTTTTTTTAGTTTTATTTAATTGGTCAATTTAGAACATTATCCCTTGATTACAAGAATCATATTCTTTCCTTCCCCCCACTCCTTCCCATTACCGACTCACAATTCCACTGAGTTTTACATGTGTCTTTGGTCAAAAACTTTTTTCATGTTGTTGATGTTTACACTAGGATGATCATTTGGAGTCTATATCCCCAACCATATGCCCCTCAACCCATGTATTCAAGCAGTTGATTTTCTTCTGTGTTTTTGCTCCCACAGTTTTTCCTCCAAATGTGGATAGTGTTCGTTTTCATAAATCCCTCTGAGTTGTTCAGCATCGCTGCATTGCCACTGATGGAGAAGTCTATTACATTTGATTGTACCAGAGTGTATCAGTCTCTGTGTACAATATTCTCCTGGTTCTGCTCTTTTCACTCTGTATCAAATCCTGGAGGTAATTACAGTTCACATGGAATTCTTCCAGTTCATTCAACATATAATTTTGGTCCTATCATTTATCTTTTCCAACAGATTGCCATTCTCCTCTCTGTCCTTGTGTCTCTGTCTCTGTCTGTCTGAATGTCTGTCTCTCTCTCATCTTCAGTATCTCTACTAATATACTAGCTCCTTCCTAATATCTATAAACATGTCCATGTATCCCCATCCTTAACTCATGTGACAGAGGTTGGCACTAAAGAAAAGTTCCAAGTTGAAGAGTGTGTGAAACTGATCACCTCGATGGGGGAGGGACCCCAAGGGATTAGAAACTGGAGGAGGAGAAGACTCTGGCTGGTAGAGGAGTTGGTCACTCCCAGTCTTGAGAAGTAGAAGAGGGAAGTTGGGAAAAGACTTTCTCTTGAGGGTTACCCACTTTTCTTGCTGGTGACTGGAAATCTTTCCCCCCAGTACTTCCCAATTGAAGGGACTTTCTGAAGAGAAACCTGAGCAGACTTTACCTCAGCTCCTGTTGCCCAGGGGTGAGTCAACCTGACTTTCTCTCAGTGGGCTCAGGCTGCCAAGGCCTGAGTTCCCCCCAAACTCAAGGAGGGAGGGGAAAGGGTTTAGATAGAGAAAAGGACCCTCTTTCCCCATTTTCTTTTTCCCACTTTTTGCTGCTTGTTATTCCTTTGTATTATCCTGACTGAGTGGACATTAAAATAGTTATCTATTCCCCAAGCTGTGAACAAGTGTGAGTGAACAGATCAAGGGGAGACCCTTTGATCTCGAGTAGTGGAAGGAAGACAAGAGGGACAAGAGTGAATCTGGGAGAGCAGCTTTAGCTAAGGAGGGAAGGCAGAAGGGGGAAAATCTTCAAAACCCCTCTCCTCTCTCTGAGCCAACCCTAAACATCAGCTGTCTCCTGCTTAGAGAAGGGATGTCTCCACTCTTTCTCTCTCTCTCAATACTGAAAGTCTGAATACCTCAGTAGTATAAGTTAACCTCCCCTTATAATACACTCACTAAATCTGACCATCCCTGATAACTACCATTCTATATCTCTTTTCCTCTTCTTGGCTAAACTCAAGAAAGTCATCAAATTGCTCTCTCCAAAGTTACCAGTGATCTTTTAATTGCCCAATCTAATAGCCTTTTCTTGAACATCATCCTTCTTGCACTCTCTATAGCCCCTAAAAGTGTCAGTTGCTTTCTACTCCTGGACATATTCTCCTCTTTACATTTTTGTGACACTATTCTCTCCTTGTTCACCTCTTGCCTATATGAAACTCTTTCTCAGTCCACTTTACTAGATCTCCATCTAAGTCATTCAAAGCTCTATGTTCAACCCTGTTCTCTTTTCCATCTATACTATATCCTTTGGTGATCTCAAAGCTTACCTGGACTGAATTATTATCTCTATGTAGATCCTTCCCAAACCTATTTATCCAGCCATAACTTCTTTCCTTAACTTCATTCAAACATCGGCAAGTGCCTTTTGTACCTTACAAATGGAATGTCTTTTCAGCATCTTAAACTCAACATGTTCCAAACTTTCCAAACTGTATTTATGTTTCCCCCAAAATCTGCCCATCTTCCCAAATTTTCTCTTACTCTCTAGGGTACTACCATTTTCTAAATCATGTAGGTTTATAATCTTGGTGTAACTCAACTCTTCACTCACACTCATCCCACATATCCAGTCTGTTATCAATTTTTACATTTCTATCTTCATATCGCTTGTCTTTATCCTTCCATTCACTTAGCCCACCACCTTTGTGCAGATTCTTATCACCTTATGACTAGACAATATAGCAATTACTTTCTGCCTGGTCTTCCTGCCTCAAGTTTCTCCCTAGTCTATTCCATCTTCTATTCAGTTACCAAAGTGATTTTCTTAAAATGAAAGTCTATCCATGTCACCCAACTACTCAATAAACTCCCATGACTATCTAGTACTCCCAAAACAGAATATAAAATGCATTCTTTGATGTTTAATAACCTACCTTCTTCTCACCTTTCTTACACTTTATTCCCTTTATGCACTCTACAATTCTGCTATTCAGACCTACTTGAGTCAGAATCATAGACCACTCAGTATCTCCTGTCTCCATACTTTTGAAAAAGTTGTCTGCCATACTTGATGCACTTTCCTTGCCACCACTTCATGACTTTCTTTAACTCTAAGTTCAAATCTTATTCTCTGTAAAAGGCCGTTCTTCTTGATCTGTCTGTCTGTCATTCTCTCTCTCTCTCTCTCTCTCTCTCTCTCTCACACACACACACACACACACACACACACACATATTACATTGCCTAGTAAAACTGCCTCCTATTTTCACTATATGTATCTTATGTATAGTAATTTACATGTTGCTTTCCCCAGCTAAATGTGAGGTCTTTGAAGCCAGGAACCATGTCTTTACTCTCCTTTGTATTCTCAGTGCTAAATGACTGTGGACTCTTTTCCACTCCCATAATGCTAATCTCATCCTTAAATGATAAACTGAAAAGGAAGGGGGAGGGGAGAGAGGAAGAGAGAGAGAGAGAGAGAGAGAGAGAGAGAGAGAGAGAGAGAGAGAGAGAGAGAGAGAGAGAGAGAGAGAGAGAGAGAGAGAGAGAGAGAGAGAGAGAGAGAGAGAGAGGGAAAGAGGGAAAGAGAGAAAGAAAGAGAGAAAGAAAGAGAGAAAGGAAGGAAGGAAGGAAGGAAGGAAGGAAGGAAGGAAGGAAGGAAGGAAGGAAGGAAGGAAGGAAGGAAGGAAGGAAGGAAGGAAGGAAGGAAGGAAGGAAGGAAGGAAGGAAGGAAGGAAGGAAAAAGAAAGAAAGCACTGAAACCTCTCTCCCAGCACCTTGACCAAGTATCAATTGGGTTTCACCCCAAATATTTTTCTTTTTTAAATGATTGATATTTAATAGAATTTTACATAGATTATCTTGTTTGCCCTGCAGAACAATCTCATATGGAAATTACTGTGGTTATCCCCATTTTACAGATGAGAAAACTGAAACTCAAAGACATTAAATAACTCTTCTCTGGTCACCTAATCTTTTCCTCTAAGGTTATTCCTTACCAGTAAGTATTCTAATTAGATTAACCCCAGCCCACTTTGATTCCTACTAGCTAAGAACAAAGTCTCTGATTATAATGCTCTTTATAACATACCTATGATCTCTATTGTGTTACTGGTTTTAATGGGCAACAAAGTTAATTCAAATCTGATCTGTTGCTTTCAGAAGCCCAGGAATTGGAATGGAAAAATAAAATTTGGATATTCTATACTATACCTGCTAGGACCTAACATTATTGAGTTGTCTATCTTCAGATATCACTATAGTCTTCTTGTTGCTCTGTTAACAATAATAATAATAACAACAGCTAGCATTTGTGTAGAGTTTTAAGATTTATAAAGTGCTTAACAAATATTTTAGGCTCACAACAACTTTGGGAAGTAGGGAATATTATTGTCCAGTTTTATACAGGAGGAAACTGATACAGACAGAAGTTAAGTGAATAGAACAGGAATACTCAACTAGTAAATGTTTGAATCTGAATTTGAACTCAGGACTTTCTCGCTCCAGGTCTAGTCACTCTACCAACTTGGAAGGACTGATAAAGAATGAATCACAAGATTGTGCTAGCTCAGTCCAACATAAATTCATGCCAAATGCACATGGGCTATCCACCACTGCTGTTCACCAATGCTATTTTTCATCCATTACCATACTCCCAACAATAATGAATACAAAATTTCTCTATCTTCAAGCACCTAATCCAACCCTTTCTCCCTGCTATCATCAGCATAACCTCATCTTCTACTTTGTTAAAACAATCAAAAAAACAAGCACTAACTCCCTTATTTTTCTCCTACCTACGTCAATATCTCTATACCTAAAGATAAAATTTTTGAAATCAGGAAACAAATTCTATTTTTTTTATTTTAAGAGAGAAGTAGAAATATTGAGGCAAATCTAAGCAAATACAATCTATTTTCATATCTGAGTTCACTTTATTAGTTTAGAAATATAAAAATATTATATATTACTTGGTTTGTTTATAAAACTTTCTAATTTGGCCAGTAATATTTTCATATAAGTTTAAGACAATCATTACAAATTATTCCATGAAATTACCCTTAGAAACTTCCATTTTGAAGTAGCTAAGTGGCTCAGTGGATAAAGAGCCAAGCATGGATACAGGAGGTCCTGAGTTCAAATATGACTTTAGATACTTCTAGCTGTGTGACTCTGGACAAGTCACCAGACTTAAATTGCCTAGCCCTTACCACTCTTCTGTCTTGGAACCTATATTTAGCATTGATTCTAAAATAGAAGGTAAGGGAAAGAAGAAGGAGGAAGGAGAAGAAAGGAGAAGGGAGAAGGGAGAAGGGAGAAGGGAGAAGGGAGAAGGGAGAAGGGAGAAGGGAGAAGGGAGAAGAAGAAGAAGAAGAAGAAGAAGAAGAAGAAGAAGAAGAAGAAGAAGAAGAAGAAGAAGAAGAAGAAGAAGAAGAAGAAGAAGAAGAAGAAGAAGAAGAAGAAGAAGAAGAAGAAGAAGAAGAAGAAGAAGAAGAAGAAGAAGAAGAAGAAGAAGAAGAAGAAGAAGAAGAAGAAGAAGAAGAAGAAATGGAAAGGATATAAAAGATACTATGGAAGGCCAATTGAGAAGGCTTTTCTGAGTCTTGATGAAGACCCTATGGAAGAGGGAGACAGGTAATTGAGGGAAAAATAGTAAATATATATCTCACTTTAGGAGGAGTATGCCTTAGATTATAGCCTAAAAAAGTTTCTTCTATCTCAGAAGGAATTCTGTTCCATAAATATTTATTAAGCACTTACTATGTACCTGTCCACTGACTAGGTGGCACAGGATAAAGGACCAGGCTTAGAGTCAGAAAGACTCATCTTCCTGATTTCAAATCTGACTTTAGACACTTAGTAGTTGTGCAACCTTAGGCAAATCAGTTATCCTGTTTTCCATAGTTTCCTCATCTATAAAATGAGCTGGCGAAGGAAATGCCAACCTATCCAATGTCTTTATGAAGAAAAGCCCAAATGGGGTCATGACGAATGGAACATAACTGAAAAAACAACTTAACAACAATGTGTCAATCACTATGCTAAGCACTAAGGATATAACTAAGAAAAAGACAGTCCTTGCCTTCAAAGAGTTTACAGTCTTATGGGGGGGGGGAACAATATTCAAAAAGAAGTTAAAAGGAGAGGAGGAACAGGAAAAAGGTAGCCATGTCCAAGGGCATGTTGATGGTGGAGTCAAGAGAAGCATGGAAGGAATCAAAGAGCTGACTGGAGATTCTGAGCTCTCTTTAAATGGTGGCCTTGGAATGAGTTTTTACTCCACCCTCCAACCTTCCAATCAGAAGGGCAGAAGCTACTGAGAATACTGAGGAAGTCTGAGTTTACCAAAGTTGATGTAGCCTCTGGAAGATGAGTTTCTCAAGATAATCTTTTCCTGAGGCCATGATGATAATGGAGAAGGATGAGGAGTGAAGCTAGTGGGAAATGGCAATAGAAATATGTATAGGAATATTTTGAGTAATTAGCTCAGTCTCCATGTTAATACCAATCCACTCTACTTCTCTCCTGGTAAGAACCTATCTAAAAATATAGTATTAATTCCAGGTGGCAGATATTAGGAAGGACACTGATAAGTTGGAGAGCATCTCAAGAAGGGCAGCAAGAATGATGAAGAGTCTTAAGATAATGTCATTTGATGATTGGTTAAAGGAAGCTAGAATATTTCCTGAAGAAGAGAAGACTTAGAATGATGTGATAGCTGGCTTCAAGTTTTTAACAGGTTGTTCCATGGACAAGTTTTCCACAAGGAGGAGAATAAGGAACTCTGTGGAAAATATAAAAAGGCAAGGTGGGGTTATGAGAATGAGAGGAAGGGATTTTAGAATTTAAAAATGGAAAGGACACTTCTTTTTTTCATTTCATCAGCCTATGAGGATAAAGGTAATGTGGGGATATTGAAGAAAATAATATTAAAGAAATTTGAAAACAATTTAGGAGATGCTAAAAATTTTCTCACCCTTTTGCATTAGTCATATTATCTCACCCATGAATTCCATCTGTGTTGCTGCACTGATCTCAGAAAAACATAAGAATGAAATGGGGCCACTTGAAATCTGCCATATAACTGGAAAAAGTATATGGAAATGTGCATATAATCGGAAAAATAAAAAAAAATAAAAGAATTCACTGTTAAGTCACGGTCCTCCACACAGTCCTACCACTTGCTCAATGGTGCCAAAATGAACTAGCACTATTTACAGTCACAAGGGCTATGGTTCCCCGCTTAGAGTCCCTCAGTTCTTACTCTGAAGTGGGAAAGCTGGAATCAATGTTTTCACCTTTGTCCCTTTCCCCCAGTACCTCTCATTACCACTAGATGGCAATAGCTAAGCATATCTAAATAAGTAACCTTACAGGAGAGAACTTGTCACTGGAAGTTACCCACCCAAAATGTGCTTTAGTAGGTCCTAAAAACTTGATTGTTAATATATTATCGATTGTAAATAATAATGAATGGTTTGATTTTTAAAATAAAATACTTTATGATAGGAAAAAATAATATAATCAACAAATATTTATTATTCACCAGTTATATGTAAACTACGAAAGGAGAATGCAAATACAAAAACAATACCATCCCTACCTTAAAGAGCTTCCATTCTTCTCTGGGAAAGTGAGAGGATATAACAACATATACAGGGGGGGAGGGGGGATGGAGGGAGGGGGGACAGAGAGAGACATAGAGAGACAAAGAGAGAAATGGAGGGAAGGAGAGACTAAGAGAAGAAGGAAGGGAGTAAGAGAGAATGAGAAAGAGAAGAGAGGATTAAAAAGGAGAAAGAGAAAGAGGGAGAAAAAGAGAGAGAGATTTAATCACTTAGAGGCCTCTGAAAAGTCAAAAACAACTAAGATACACTTTGGTTATAAACCTAGCCCCCTTGCTTTCCAGAATAACTTATTCCAAATGTTCTGATCCTTCAGTGGAGAAGCTGCCAGATCCTGTGTAATACTGACAGAGGCTCCATGATATTTGAATTGTTTCTTTCTTGCTACTTGCAGTATTTTCTACTTAGCCTGGGAGCTCTTGAACTCTGAGATATACTTTGAAGGAAGCTAAGAATTCCAAGAGAAAAATGTGAGAAGAAGAAGGCACATTGAGGGACTACCTAAGAAAAGCCTAGGAATCCCAAGATGAATTGGTGTGTACAGGGGATAATTAGTAAGCCATATTAACTGCTTGTACATGAAAGAAAGACTATTAAATCAACTGAGAAAGGTAGGTGGAAGCCACAGGTTGCAGGGATCCATAAATTTGCCAAGCTAATTATTTTGTTTTTTTTTCTCCTGACCAAATAGGGGGCCACTAAAAGTTTTTATCTGAATTACTACTACTGGATTTAGGACCCAAAGTTCCAGGCCTATCATGTATTAGCTGGAAGATATACAGCAAATAACAGAAGGATCATAGATACAGAGCAGATAGGATTCCAGAGGCCATCTAGCCCAACCCTTTCATTTCTAAGATGTGGATCTGAGACCCAAGGAGATGAAGTGAGCTGCTGGTGGGTCACAAGGACTATAAGAGTTGGAGGCAGGATTTGATCTTTGTTCCTCTGAATCCCAGAGTCCTCTGTTTTTTCCCCTGAACCTCCTTCTCTCTCCAAACCTTTCTGAGCCTCAGTTTCATATTTAAAATAAGGATGATAATAATTACACTACCTACCTCACAGGTTTGGGGGGGGGGGATCAAATGAGATAATGTACATAGTACATAAAGGCATTTGTAAAGCACTATATTAATATAAGCTATCATTATACTTTTCAACAAGCTGCCCAACCCCAAATCCTGTTCCCAGACTTAGCAAAATTATTTTCCCATCTCTTTTCTAATAAACTCAGAGTACTTTTGTACATAATAGGTACTTAATAAATGCTTGATTAATTAATTACTATTTCTCTCCCACTCTAGCCAATTCCACCCCACCTTTCACACAGGGCAGGGCATTTATCTCCACCAGTGAGGAGAGAGTTTCACACCAATGGGCTTTGGACCTGGAATTACACTAATATAAAATCTGTATTATTTTTTCAGAAAAGTTCCTTACTTCCACCAGAGCCCGTTGTAGCATTCGGTACCCACTGAAAGTTCCTACAAAGGAAGAGATGCTCTGGGTATTCAGAAAAGTCTCTCTCCATAGAACTGAGATTGAACTGAGAATCACTTGATTTCCACTTACAACCCCTGCCTTCCCAACCCACACACTCCCCACCCCCATGGGGTTCCATCTTCTTTTTTTTTTCCTTCTTGGTTTCTAAGGAGAACTGACTCTACCTCCTTCCCCTTTAGCACTCAGCAAAGTAATGCATGATGACTTTTCCAGCATACCCAGCTGAGCTATAACAATAACACCAACAACAAAAGAATTGGATTTGTTTTTGTTACATTGATGAAAGGGCTATGTGCAGAACACTAACTTTCCCCCACCTCCTACAACTGGGTAAGTAAGTCTTGACAGAATAGGCAGCAAGCTGAGCATGGATGAATGAGAGCAGCAATCACTTTGTGTCCATTTGTTCATTAAAAAGATTGATTGAGCACCTATAATCATGGGGGCAGTATGGCAGACTCTGGGGCAATCTGTAGGCAGCCAAGTAGCAGACAGAGTAGTGGACTTTGGAATCAGGAAGATGTGTGTTGGAATCCATCCCACCTCAGATATTTAGTAGCTGTGTGACTCTGGGAAAGCCGATTAACCTCTGTCAGCCTCAGCTTGTTTATCTATAAAATGGGGATAATAATAAATGCATCTATTCCACAGGATTGTCATGGGGATCAAATGTATGTAAAGTGCTTTGTAAACCTTAAATCCAAATAATAGCAATTGAAGTAGCAACAGCAGCAATAGTAGTAGTAGTGATCATAGTTGAATCTATCACATCAATTAGGGAAATGGGTGAAAAGTTGAAATAATGCAAATGTTTAAATCAACCATTCAGGGGTATCTATTTTCAGAAGATGAGAAGAGGAAGAGGCAGAAGACCCACAAGAAACAGTCAGAGGGACTGAGAGTTAAGCCTAGAGAAAGGAGGTCTTGGGTTTAAAACTGACATCAGACACTCCTAGCTGTGTGACCCTGAACAAGTCACTTTACCGCATTGCCTAGCCCTTACCACTCTTCTGCCTCAGAACCAATGCATAGTATTGATTCTAAGGCAGAAGGTAAGGGTTTAAAAAAAAATAAACAAGAAACAGATATGAGAATCTTGAGATAGTAGATTTCAATTCCAAAAGGATTTTAAAGGTTATCTCCCTTCATTTTGCAGCTGAGGAAACTGAGGTCCAAAGGGCATAAGTGATTTGTTTAAGGTCACACATTTAAATTCAAAGCTAGGGCTTCTGATTCTAAATCTTCCTACTCCAAGATGGAAGCCAAATTTAAGGGCTGAAAAATAAGTACCAAGTTTAGACAACTTGAGATAAATGGTTAGGCGAATAATAATAACATAGTTATACCAATGTAGTCCCACGCCCAAGAGGACCTCTAAGAAATCTTCCCTAGTTTCAAGGTACCATATAGGTCAGCACCAACTCAAAAACCCTATCTCATGAGCCCAGAAATGTGTTTACTTTCATCATCTTGCCAGAGGGCATAGTTTAAAACAAAGATATTTAACCAAATTATTGCATTGCAAAGCAAGTAACAAGAAAACTCCTTCCATGCACACATGTGGCAAGATCATACATGTAGAGGGCATACATGTGTCATTAGGAAATATGTGTGGCCAGCAAACATTCCAGGAGCCCATTCAGTCGAGCTGCCTTTGTGACCAGGGCAGCCCATGTCTCTAGTATTACAGGGATGCTAATGTTATTTGGTATTATCAAACTTCAGTCTGAGCAATATCTGGTATCATGTCTATACTGGGCATCACATCTGCTGAGTGTCTCTGGTCCCTGAACTGTTTTTCTCTGCTTGCCATAAGCTGGTTTCATCTCTTCTGGGTCATCTACTGGCTCAGTGTTCTATAGAGCTAGGGAGCCTTTAAGCCAGCACTCTAAGAGAAATCAGCAAAAGGGTGTCCCTTTACTAAGATTAAATCTAATCTCTCGTATGCCTATGTTTGGAGCCCATTTGGAGTCTGTTGTCCCAGACATCTGCCTAACTCAGCATTAGGAATTCCTTGTAACATTTGTTTAATCCTCTATGGACAACCTCAAAAAACTTATTTTTGAGGACTCTAAAAAGACACACAAATGCTATGTACAAACTTAGAATATGAAACCCAATTTGCTCCCCAAATCCTCTTTGTCTGGCATGAAAATGAAAATGAGTAAGAAAAAGAGCTACCACAAGAAGTCAAGGTCATTGTCCTCCACCCTCTTGGCCCACATTCCTGATTTTATCATGTATATCTGCCAGCAATGAAAAAACTCCTGACTTCTCTTCCGTATTCTGGCCATTGCAAAATCTTACTGCCTCTCTCCATAAATAATAAGATATTCTTATTCATCAGTTCCCAAGAGGAACATAATCCCAGGGCCAATGGTTCCAGATGATTAAATCATAGCAATTTCAGATTCCAAACAACAAAAACATTCCACCCTAGAGCAGCTCACCAAGTTATAATAAATATTAGACACACACACTCACACACCAAAAAAATTGCAAAATCACATCCTCTACTCTAGCATTTAGTTTTGAAAGAGCAACAGAACAGTGGATAGAACAATCTGCTCATAGTGTAAGTTGATCTTAAATTGGGGAAGTTGTTATTTAACTCAAAAGCTTAATAAGCATATAGGATCATAAATTTCAAGCTGGAAGAAACCTTATGAGTCATCTCTTCCAGCCTCCTCATTCTACATATTAGTAAACTGAGGCCCAGGAAAAGGAAGTGATTTGCCCAAGGTCACCCTCTTTGTAAGGAATAAAGCTGGGATTTGAATCCAGTTCTTACTCCAAATCCAATTCTATCCTGCATTGCACCCAAAATGTTTTCTAGTTTTAAACCAACTTCTTTCTTTCTTTGTTTCTTTCTGTCTGTCTGTCTTTCTGTCTTTTTCTTTCTTTGTTCTTTCTTTCTTTCTATCTTTCTTTCTTAAACCCTCACTTTCTGTCTCAATAACAGCTCTAAAACAGAAGGGTGAGGTATAGGCAAACAGGATTAAAGGACTTGACCAGGGTCACACAGCTAGGAAGTGTCTGAAATCAGATCTGAACCCAGGTCCTCCCGACTCCAGGCCTGACACCATCCACTCTGCCACTGGGTACCCCTCATTTTCTTGTTTCTGTAGTACCTCTTTCAAAGGAGTGTTCTTGGAATGTTTCTGGGAAAAGGGCAAAATTTTACCCTTGAAATCTTACTGCCTTTGTTTATAAGTCCAACTTTGCTGGGAACTTCTAGCAAACAGGGCTCAAAGGACGTAAATAGGACTCACCCAGCAAAACTGGGCCATCTGGTCACCTTATCTTGCCATTTGTGCCCATGGCACTACAAGTCTGTCTCAGGCTATGAGCTGCCCAAAGGCAGGGACTATGTCGTCTATCTTTGCACATCACCCAGCACAGGCCAGGGGAAACCAGCTATTTCGTGAAGGCTCGGTGGTGATGCTGGTACTGATAATAACTAATTACAAAGCTTTCCTTACTTGTTGTGTTTTTCACATCTGAATGTTGGATTTGTAAACAGCCAGTATGTGATGATGCCTTTGGGTATTAAATGCTGGCAGCCTGGGAAGGGGTGACATCAATTCCTGGCAGGGGAGAAAGGAAAAGACAGGAGTGTTCTGGCAGGGATTTGTTGGGAGAAGTCAGCTGTCCAGGGGGCTTCCCTTGGACAAATAAAACCTTCTGGCAAGAGGACAGGGACAGAAGGTGAGAGGAGAGGAACTCTAAGGGCTGACCAAGCCTTTGTGCCAGAGAGCAGAGAAACCTAGCAGATCCATTGTGGGGAGGGAATCAGTTTATTAGCTGTCACTTGAAAATCCTTTTTCCCCTCCACTGGAAAACTGCTACAGAGAGAAGCCCTGCACCATCTAACAATGGCCACGAGATTCCCTTTAGAACTAACGTTGGTTGTTTCATCCTGAGCTGATTTTCTCCATAAAAATAACTAAAATGCATGTTGTACTTCTAATGGCAAAGCATTTTTTCTCCTCTGATACCCCAACCGTCCTGGGGCAGGCCCTCATCAGTTCACGCTTGGATTATCCCAATGGCTTCTGGTTAGGCTCCCTGCCACAAATCTCCCTCCACTCTAGTGCATCCTCCACTCAGCTGGCAAGATGGTCTTCTTAAAGCATGGATCTGGCCATGCCATTCTTCCTCCCTCTCTAGCTGGGCTAAGAGGCTAAGGACTATCCTGAAAGATGAGTCAAATACCAAGTGACCTGGGAATTGGGAACAAAGAAGAGAAGAACCCTACAGAAAATGCCTCATAGATGGATAATAAGGCCAGTCTTGCTGGAGCCAGTCATTGAAATGTAATTTGGTGTTGGACAGACTAATGTGTATGCTAATGTTTGCCAGAGAAAATAATAGAGCCATGCTGGAGATTCTGTGACTTCTTTGTTATTTAGTCACTTTATGACCCCATCAGGGGTTTGTGAGTTTTCTGGGCTTGATTTGCCATTTCCTTCTCCAGCTCATTTTATAGATGTGAAAACTAAGATGAACAGGGTTGAGTGACTTTCTCAGGATCACATAGTAAGTGTCTGAGGCCAGATTTGAACTCAGCAAGATGAGTTTTCTTCACTTCACCCACTCTGCTACTTAGTAACCCAGATAAGGAGAATACAGAACTGCAAAGAGCCTTTCAGACAAATAAGGGCAAAGAAAGCAACGTGAAGGTGATTCCAGAGGATCCAGTCCCTAACAGAGAGGTAAAATGCAGAGAGACAAGCATTTTAAGCCTGGGCAAAGCGGAATTTGTTTTGCTTGACTATATTTGTGATAAGGGTTTTTTTTTCCCTTTCTTTTTCCCCCTAGTGGGAAAGAGGAAGAAAAATAAATATTTGTTAATAAAAAAATAAAATAATCGGTCTTTTTTTTTTTTAATGTGAAGGAAGCACCACAAAAAGAGGTACATTTTATTATGTTTTCTACATACTTCTGGCTGTTGTTCAGTCTTATCCGACTCTTTGTGACCCCATTTGAAGTTTTCTTGGAAGAGATACTAAAGTGGTTCACCATTTCCTTCTCTAGCTCATTTTACATATGAGGAAACTGAGGTATACAGGGTGACGCCCAGGGTCACACAGCTAACAAGTGTTTGACTCCAGACTTGCTACTCCATCCACTGCACCATCTACTTATCCTTTTCTTTTTTTACATTTGAAGTGCATAATAAACCTATTTTCCTTTTAGAGCATGTAAAGAAATCTAATAAAAAGAGGCAGGAGAATTTCTTAGACTGTTGTTTTGTATGGTAGAAAAAGAAATCTCCCCCAGGGAGAACACGTGGGCAGAATCCTAGAAAGTCCTCAAGACCTGATTTAGGGGTGTCCTTAAGAAGTTCTTACTGGGACCCCAGGCTAGACTTAGAGCACAAATCGAAAAGAAATTCCTTCCTTGGCAAGAAAGAAAACTCTTCGTTTGTAATAGTGATAAAAGTAAAGATGAAATAGGACATGGGACCAGCTAGATATAACTGTAAAATCCTGACTCCTTTGCTAATGGTGCAAAACTTAAGTGAGTAATAGACTGGACTTGTAATTACCTACCTTTATATGAAGGCTTCCATGCCTCATCATGATGTAAAAGTGACCCTGGGTTTCCCAAGGCCATATCCCAGCTCCAGCAGATTCTACCATCCAGGTCAGAAAGTCCTTGATTAAATGGGCCTAGAGTAGAGGATAACAAGCTTGTGTCCAGAGAGGGTCATCATTAGGCAATTCATAAGGTCATAAGGCTTCTTTTCTAGCCATTTTTCTTTTGACTCTGCCAAGAAGTTGTTTTCTACTTTGATAGAGGAAATACTCACCACTCCAGAAAAATCATATATTTCTGGAGTATTGAAGTATATGTTGATTAGACTGAAAGATATTTAGTTATTATTGTTCTGTTGTTCAGTCGTGTCCAGTTCTTCGTGACCCAAAGGGCCTTCTATCTTCCACCAATTCTCCAAGTCTGTTCAAGTTCACATTCATTGTTTCTCTGATATTATCTATCTCATCCTCTACCGTTCCTTTCTCCTTTTGCCTCCAGTCTTTCCCAACATCAGAGTCTTTTCCAAATAAGTACTGGCTTCTCATTATGTGACTTTGGTTTCTGGATTTTATCTTTTAGTGTTGAAGCTTCAGTTTCATGTTGTATTTGACTTTGCAGGGAATCATCTGAATTAATTGCTTGAAGTATTGATTGATTTGATCTCCTTGCTTTCCGAGATTCTCAAAAATCTCCAACACCACAGTTTGAAAGCTTTGATCCCGCCCATCTCAGTGTTCTTCAAAGCCTAACTCTCCTAGCCACATTTTACTAGTGGAAAAACCATAGCTTTGACTATACAGATGTTTGTTGGCAAAGTGACTTCTCTGCTTTTTAGTATGTTCTTCAGATTTACCTTAGCTTTGCTTCCAAGGATCCAGCATCATTTAATTTCATGGCTGCAGTTGCCATCAGCAATGATCTTCCCATACTACAGGAAAACAACCAGTGGTGTGCTGGTAAATGTCAACTCTTCGAGGAAAAAAAAAATGTACCCACAACATATTTTAAAGTTTAATCTACATTATCAATATTTTCTCCATCACTTTCTTAAGTCTAGACAATCAACAAAATAATAAATCGAGCCCTGATTTAGAGCATTTTCCATTTCCAAGTTGTAAATGCTCACATTGACAATTTAACAATGCATTCTCATGAGCCAGTTAGAGCTGGCTCCAGCACACCTCTGACAACCACCTTTCCTCCACCCTCTAGCCCATTCTAAAGACTCACTGTGTATGGGGTACTGACTAGGATCATGCTGAGGAAGGAGCCTGAAGGAGAAACAAATGGCAATGGACCAAAGGACAGAATCTTTAGAGAATAAAACCTGATCCCCTCTAATGTTGACTTCTGTTTGGGGACAAGTAAGCTGAGCTATATTTTTTGCTACATAAGCTGTATGTGAAAAACGCTAATTTTAAAAGTATATGGTCATTCATTCCAGAGTCAGCAGAAGTACTTCCCCTGGGAGATTCTAAGGACTAGAGAAGAGAAGGTTGGTCAAGGTCTTAATTCTAGGACAAAGCAGGCCATGAGTTTTCCAAAACCATAGCATCATCTTTTCAGAGGTGTAATCATATTGGTTATTTATTATAGGATTTCTTAATCAGTTTTCATATCCTGAACCCCTTTGACATTCTGGGAAAATCTATGAGCCCCTTCCCAGAATAATATTTTATTTTTTGATCCTTATCAATTCTAAGACAGAAGAGCAGCAAGAACTAGGTAATTGAGGTTAAGGGACTTGCCCAGGGTCACACATCTAGGAAGTATCTCAGCCCAAATTTGAGGATTACATTTTTAAATGTACAAAATAAAATATACAGGATTACAAAGTAAACCAGTGATAGAAACATGTAGTTATCAAATATTTTTAAAAACTAAGTTCATGGACCTCAGGTTAAGAACCCCAATCTAGTATCACTCTCTAGTTGTACAAAGACCCAGGGAGATTAAATATCCAAGGTCACATAGGCAGTTAAATGGCATATCTGGAATTTGAACCCAGGTCCTCCGACTTCAAATCCACTGTCCTCTTCACTATATCCTCATATTCTACCTTTAGATTTGGAAGGGATTTTAAATGTTGCCTTTTCCTATTCCCTACTTTTATTGGTGAGAAAACTAGGGTCCCAAATTATTATACCACAGTAATTCTGTTCTCCCTAAAAAGTGAATACTGCCCTATGATGAAACTAACAAAACTTTATTCTAAAACCTCAGTAAATTGTCAGTTAAAAATCCTGGGGGGTAGGGGGGTGCAGCTGGGTAGCTCAGTGGACTGAGAGCCAGGTCTAGAGACAAGAAGTCCTGGGTTCAAATCTGGCCTCAGACACTTCCTAGCTGTGTGACCTTGGGCAAGTCACTTAACCCCCATTGCCTAGCACTTACCCCCCTTTGCCTTGGAGTCAATACTCCAAGATGGAAGATAAGGGTTTAAAAAAAAATCCTTTGTGGGAAGAAATATTAGCCCTTTAAAAAATAATTTCTGGGAGGGTTTATGTTGAAAGTTGTCTGTAAAAGGCAAGCGTGTTCAAGATTTTGCTGTAGGCAACCTTAGGTATGAAGAGACAATGTTTGTAGATACAAGGCAACCGCTTGAGTCAACAAACATTTATTAAACACCTAATGTGTGCTCAGCACTCTGCTACTTCTGGGGCCGGTGGTCTAAAGATGAAACAAAACAGAGACTGTCTTCAAGAAGCTACTTGAAAGAAGGAAGCAGGAATGAGGTTTCTCAAGAAGAAATAAAGCAAGGAAAGACAGTCAGCTCAGTAAAGAAGTCATTCATTCCACAATTAAAGGCAACCTCGTCACAGGGTTTTCATGTCATGACATCTGTATCCCTTAAATAGGTTGGATTTTTGAGGTAATCCCACTCCCACCCCCCACCAGAGTCTAGTTAATTCCTCCTGGGAACTGTACCTGCCACTACATGCTGATTGTAGTGCTGATGGGAATGTAGAAGAGGCTCTGCAATTAAGTATCTCGGTATCCACTGTACCCATCCAAAAAATCATCCACTTTCAGAATTGGAAGAGATATCAAAGGCCATTTAACCAAGTCTCTAAACTCGTCCATGTAAGGTCAGCTAGTTGGTAGAGCGCTGGACATGGTGTCAAGAAGACTCATCTTCCCTAAGTTCAAATCCTGCCTCAAACAGTTACCATCTGGGTGACCCTAAAGAAGTCACTTAACCCTGTTTGCCTCACTTTCCTCATCTGTAAAATGAGCTAGAGAAGGACATGGCAAATGTCCATACCACTCTGGTATCTTTACCAAGAAAATTCCAAATGGAGTCACAAAGAGTCAGTCATGACTGAAATGATCAAACAACAACAAACCTCCAACCAGGACAGGACAAAGGATCTCCACTACCACATACCTGACAGGTGGTCAAGCAACCTTGTCAAAGGGTTTAATGAGAATAAGAGCCCATTGCTTCCTGAGGCAGCCCACTCCACCTGGTGGATAGCTCAATCATTCTGAAATCTAAATTGGCCTCTGCAACTTTCAGCCATTCTTTCTCCTTCCCTTCTCTGGGACTGAACCAAACAAATCTAATGCCTCTTCAAACACTTGAAGACAGCCACTGGACCCTCTTGACATGTCGTCTCTTCTGCAGTCTAAACATTCCCTTCAACCACTTCCTTCAACTGATCCTCAAAGGGCATGAATTCAAGCCATTCACTGTGCTGGTTGCTTTCCTCTGGACTCATTCCAACTTTTCAAAGATTGTTCTGAAATGCAAGCTGTGCCCAGAACTGACCACAGTGCTGCAGGGGTGGTCTGATCCGGTCAGGGTATGGTAGCCTTCTTATTCTTCCCAGCATCTGTGGGTGGGAATAGTGGACCTCCTAGGAAAGACAACATGGGGAAGTGGAAAGAACACTGGACTTGATGCCAGAAGCCCCAGATTTGAATCCTGGCTCCAACACTCACCAGCTGTGGCAACTCACATAACCTCTCTGTGCCTCCTCTAATTAGAGATTAATTTGGTCTGCCAAGCTTTTCTTTCAAAATGCAAATACCCCCCTGAGAGAATTAAAACTGTAACAGAGATAGAATGATTAGCTGGATAAACCAGTGTAGCAGTTGCCCTGTTTTTCCCTTGTTGGTTGGCAGGTGGAGAATGAATAATAATATATTATAAAGTAATGTGTAGAATTTATTATATATATTTTTAAAAGCAAACAATGTAAATTGAGGTTCCACTGTGTCATACAGAATGCTCTTTTTGTGTTCTGTGCATATAGAAATGTTATGGGGGATGTTTTCTAAGTTCATAACTTTAAATTTTTTTATGTCATCTCTATTGCATGAGATTATAAGTATAACCTATATCAGACTCTTCACTGCCTTGGGGAGGGGGGGGGAGTAGAGAGGGAGAAAATCTGAATTCAAGAGAGTGAAAAAATAATTGTCAAAAATTGTTTCTATGTGCAACAGAAAAAAAATTTAATCAAAAAAAGAATATATTATCAAAATAAGGGAGGAGAGGGACGTCAAAAGAGGAAAGAATAACAAGGTAAGCAAGGGCAAATCCTAAGCAACTTTTTCATTCTATCCCTTCTCCTTTCTGTCTTCCTAACTGAGCTTCCCAGAGCCCCCTAAGCTCTGTGATCCACCTGAGACTAGCCTCTCCAGTTAAAACTTTACTCCCGGGGGCAGTTAGGTGGCTCAGTGGATTGAGAGTCAGGCCTAGAGCACAGGAGGTCCTGGGTTCAAATTTGACCTCAGAGTCTTCCTACCTATATGGCCCCAGGTAAATCACTTAACCCCCATTTCCCAGCTCTTACCACTCTTCTGCCTTGAAACCAATACATAGTACAGATTCTAAGATGGAAGGGAAGGGTTTAAACAACAACAACAAAATGTACTTTCTATGCTTTTTCATATATCCTCCCACTCTTTAAAATGACTATTCTGTGTGCTTCTGATACATTTAAGCCTTAACAATAATTTGATAATTTTGCTGAGAGAAATTTGTGCTATGGCCCAGTAACTTAATCTTTCTTTTTTTTTTAATTTATTTGTTACATTAAAATATCCAGTTAACTTACTCCTTCCTTCCCCTCTCCCCATTTGAAAAAGCATCATTTGACAAAAAGATATGTTTACATAACACCATTTCTAACTTATTTCTATTCATCAGTCCTTTCTCCGAAGGAGGATGTACATGTCATTTTTCAAACAATATGTCTGTTACTATGTATAACGTTCTCTTGATTCTGTGCATTTCACTCTTCATAATTTCATTCGGTCTTTCCATGTTTTTCCAAAATTAATCTGCTCATTATTTCCTGTGGTGCAGTAGTATTCCATCATGATCATTCACCACAACTTGTTTAGCCATTCCCCAATTGATGCCCATCCCTCCAATTTCCAGTTCTTAATAGGTTATTTTTCCTTTTTCCCTGATCACCTTAAGAAATAAATCTATTAGTGGCATTGATATATCAAAAGGTATACACAGTTTTATAACTCTTTGGGAATAATTCCAGATTGCTCTCCAAAATGGTTGGATTAGTTCATAGTTCCACCAACAGTATATTAATGTCCCCATTTTTCCATGTCCCCTCCAATATTTGTAATTTTTTCCATTTATCATTTCAACCAATCTGATAGTTATAAAGTGATATCTCAGAGTTGGGGCTTTTTTTGTTTGTTTGTTTGTTTGTATTTCTCTAATCAGTAATGATTTAGAATGGTGCTGCTGAACCTATGGCACAAGTGTCAAATATGACACACAAAACACTCTTTGTGGGCATTTGACCACCCTCTCCCCCCCCCCCTCCCCCAGAGTCTGGTACTAGAAAAGCAAAGGGACTTAGGCAGAGCTGCTGCCTTCCCCCTCTCCACCATGCCTGAGATTTTTTCACATCACCTGCCCCTCCACCCAGCAGTCCAATAGGAGCTCTTTCTCCCTCCCCTGTGTACAGTAAGAGGGGGAAGTGCACCTGGCACTCAGTGGTGGGGAGGAGTATGGCACATGATCTCTGATGAGGTGGGCATAGCACTTGGTCTAGGCGGTGGGGTGGGGGCAAGGCCTGGCACTCCATCTCTAAAAGGAGTATTTTTTCATTTACTTATATGTATCTTTGATTTCTTCATCCAAAAAGCTATCAGTTCATTTCTTTCAACCATTTATCAATTGAGAAACAACTCATATTCTTATATATTTGACAAAGTTTTCTATACTTTTTATATATGAGACCTTTATCCAAAAAACCTTTTATGATTATTTTTCCCAACTTACTACTTTCCTTCTAATCTTGGCAACATTAATTTAACCTTAACCTTTTTAATAAAGAAAGTTTCACTTTAGAAATGAGCTTCCCTGGACAGAATGTCTTAGCTCAAGGGTGAAAACCACCCACCCAGTGGATCAGATTGGGCATAAGGTTGAATTTCTGTTGCCTTCCTTGGCAGGAGCAATGAGAGATTGTAATGTTCTGAATCATCTGTAGGGGATGCAAGAAGGGGTGCGCAGAATGGTGCTTAAGGATGAGTCAATATAGACAATATGGGAGTTTGGTGTCAAGACTATAGAGTTCTACAAGGATGTGGTCTCCTCTTCTCCCCTTGCAGTGATCTTCCTTATTCTCCTTTTCCCATTCTTCCTGACTTACTCCCACCTCTCTTTAAATGAACAAATTGTAGACTATCTTCTGGTGAAAATAAAAAAATTAAATGTTAGTTTTTAAAATAATCTGTTAAATTTATTAAATAAGGTGCTATGTTCCTTGTTTTCAATTTATAAATGCAGACACTTTATATTTACCTTTTCTTAAAGAATCCAGGTGGTATACTGGAAAAGACTTTATCTGATGAGGTGTGGGTTTAAATCCTGCCTTTAATAAATAATTAATAGTTGTGTGATCAGTTTCCTCTTCTATAAAATGATGACACACTTCCCTGGAACCAAATAATATATATATATATATATATATATAAACATGTACATATATAATGGTTCAAAATTTGAAAAGGGTTTTGTGTGTGTGTGTGTGTGTGTGTATGTGTGTGTGTGTGTGTAAAATCACATTCAGTCTTCTGAATAACCCTAGGAAATAGGGCAAATATTATTCTCTACACCCAGACATATTTTACAGCTGAGGAAACTGAGGCTCAGAGAGATTGAGTTGCCATGGTGACAGAGCATGTAAGTGGCAGAAGCAGGATTCAAACCCAAGTTACTCATTATTTCAAATCTAGTGTTCTTTCTACTTGTGCATAGTGTGACAGATGAAAACAAAAGTTTAGTTTTAGGCTTCAGTTAGGGTCAGTTTAAATATTAAATTATTAGAATATTGTAAAAATGAAGGTGAATGAAAATTAAGTTAGAATGCTATAAAAATGAGATGAATAAGAAGCTCACCAGCAGCTTTCTTATCTTTAGAGCCATGCATTCCTCCTACAACACCTCTTGTCCCCTTTTCTCCACTCCTACAACCACCACCCTGGTGTAAGGCTTCACTCATCATGTCACACCTGGTCTATTGCAATAGCCAGATTCTGGTTGGTCTTCTTGACTCAAGCCACTCCACATTCCAAGCCATCCACTCACCTGCCAAAGTGATTTTCCTAAAATTCAATTCTGGCCATGGCACCACATCACCCATTAAACTCCAGGAGCTCCAAATCACATCCAGTATCAAATATAAAGTCATTTTGTTAGGTATTTAAGGCTCTTTACACAACTTGACCACCTTCCCATATTCCATTCTTTTTCCATTTCTCTCCTTTCCATGAACTCTCCAACCACACTATCTGTCCCTCTGTTACCCCTTATTCTCTCAAATCTCTTTACTCCACTTCTTCTCAGTGACTATGCCACATGCCTGGAATATTTCCCTCCCCATCTCTACATCTTGGCTACTCTGGCTTCCTTTAAGACAGCCCAAATCCCACAATCTAAAGCGGACTTTCATAATCACCCCATCTCCCACTCCTATAGCTCTCCTTCTGAGACTATTTCCCATTTATATTGTATATGTCTTCTGCTGGGTTTGTAGCCCAAAGACATAATAGGGAAAAATACGTGTATAAAAATATTTGTAACCGCACTATTTGTAGTGGAAACAAATTGGAAAATGAGGGGATGCTCTTCAGTGGGGGAATAGCTAAACAAATTGTGGTTATCTGGTGGTGATGGAATACTATTGTGCTCAAAGGAATAATGAACTGGAGGAATTCCATGTGAACTGAAAAGATCTCCAGAAATTGATGCAGAGTGAAAGGAGCAGAACCAGGAGAACATTGTACACACAGACTGATACACTGTGGCACAATCAAATGTAATGAACTTTTCTACTAACAGCAATGCAATGATCCAGGACAATTCTAAGGAACTTATGAGAAAGAACGCTATCCACATCCAGAGAAAGAACTGTGAGAGTGGAAATGCAGAAGAAAAACATATGATTAATCACGTGGTTTGGTGGGGATATAATTGGGGATTTTGGCTTTAAATGATTACTCTATTGCAAATATTAATAATATGGAAATAGGTTTTGAACAATGATACATGTATAACCCAGTGGAATTGCTCATCAGCTCAGGGAGGGGGGAGGGGAGGAGGGAGAGAAAGGACATGAATCATGTAACCATGGGAAAATATTCCTAATTAACTAATTAATTTAAGTTTAAAAAATTAAAATAAATAAAATTATACTGTATGTATAAGAATGGAAGCTGCTTGACTATGACTCATGGTTTACCTTTTTTCCCCTCTTATCCCCAATGTCTGGCATAAAGTAAGAACTTGATCATCATTTGTTGACTGATTGACTTATTAGAACTTCATCCTCCAGTTTGTTTGAATATGTAGATTTATATTTCTTAAGTGGAGATCCATAGTGGCTTTAATTTCCACAGGTGTAATGGAACCAGCCATGGAATATGTGCAGTGTAAGCAGATTCGATCCTGAGACCAAGCATCATGCTGTCAGATTTGTCTTTATTTACTAGGCTCCACCACTCTTTGTCACACTCCCAAATCAATCCCAAAACAAAGGGCCTCTTGCTATTTCATAATCTTGCAAACTACATCATGCAGATCCTGTATGTTGCCACAGCAAAACTGATTTCTTAATCGCAAGTGTCCAAAGCTAGTTCCTTTCTCCTCCCCCTACCTTCCTTGGTCTTGCATCCTCTAGAATATATGCCTTTCTCACATTCAATCACCATCCAATCCCAACGCACCCTTCCCAATGATGGGACATAGATGTCTCTTCCTTCCTGATTCCCCTAAAATGCCTGCAATTCGTTCTCCCTCTTTTCCCCTTCACAGGTTTCTAATAAGCAAATAATAGATGATTCACACATCAACAACAAGAAGGGAAGGGGAAGAATACAGCCTGGTAGCCCTTTAACTGTACTCTTCTTCAGAGGGCAAGTTGCATACTGCTTCAAATTACTGAGCAGGGTTGAAGCTGGCAATGTTTAGACCTTGTATAACCTTTCCATACTGTCACATGTTTGCTCAAAAACCTTCTGGGCAGGGCAGTGTGCTTGCTGAACTTGGGCTCCCAGATCCTAAGTGCCAATCCCATCTTTGCCAGTGCCCACCCGAGTGATCTTGGGCAAGTCATTTAACTTCCCAGGGCCTCCATTTCCTCAGCTTTAAAATGAGGGAGCTTAGAAAGATTACTAAACTGTATATATCCTTTGATCCAGAATATCACTCATCTAAATATCACTACTAAGCCTATATCCCCAAAGAAGTGAAAGAAGGAAAGGCTCCATATATAAGAGAATATAGTAGGAGTTCTTTTTCTGAGAAAATACTGAAAGAGCTGTAGTCTATGAATGCAATTGAATACAATCTTACCATAAAAAATTATAAAAGAGACAACTTAGAAGATTGATATGAACTGATGAAGAATGTGAGCAGGACTAGGGAAACAATTTATACAATAACAACATTGCAAAAACAAACAACTTTGAAAGATTTAGGAACTATGATCAACCATGATTTCAGAAGATTAATGAGGTATATTATCCACCTCTTGACAGATAAATGATGCACTCAAGATTCAGAATAAGACATATTTTTGGTCATGGTCAATGTGGGAATTTTTTTCTTTAACTATACATGTTTATTGCATGGGTTTGTTTTTCAAGAGGTATGGGAGGGGAAAGAAGACAAAAGCTCATTAACTTAAAAAATATAAATTAAATGAGGTTAGACTAGGTGACTTCTGAAAATCCCTTTCACCTCTAAATCTATGATCTATAACTACAGCATAAAGTCCAGACTCCATGCCTACATTTAAGATCCTCCACAGTATGGCCCCAACCTACCTTTCCAACCCTATCTCCTACTCTTCACTCCATAGCATGAACTCCTCACTCCAGCCAAACAGGTCTGTCTGTCATTCTCTGAACACACCTTGCAGCTTCCTCTTTCCATACCTTTCTCTTCTCGTGCCATTCCAACAGTAGGTACACCCTCCCTAATCTCATCCTTCAAGGCTCAGCTCAAAAAGTTCCTTTCCCAAGAAATCTTCCCTTCTCATTACCAGAAGTAGGCTGTTCCTTCTCTGAACTCCTCTTGTATTTTGCAATATTCTTATTGCTTTATGTTCCAGTTATTGGGTTTATATCTTATTTATCCCCCATATTGTAAACCTAATGGTTTATACCTCATGGGTCATGTCTGCACATCATAGGTGTTTAATTCTTGTTGAATTAAAATTTGTCTTTCTATGTCTAAACAGTTAGGCATTGAAGATGTATTAAACCCTTACTATATACCAGGGGATAGAGTGCTGGGTCTAGAGTCAGGAAGCCTCATCATCATGACTTCACATGGTAGCTTTAGACAGGATTAACTTAATCCTGTTTGCCTCAGTTTCTCATTTCTAAAATGTGCTGGAGGAGAAAATAGCAAACCACTCCAGTATCTTTGCCAAGAAAACCCCAAATGAAGTCATGGGGAGTTGGACATGACTGAAATGACCGAACAACAACATGCCAGGCTTTGTGTAAAGACATGAGAGAACAAGAAAGGAAAAACACGAAAAGTTCATCATCTAATGGGGAAGTCAATGTACAAATAATTATGTATATACAAGATATATATAGTTTAAATGGGAGTAATCTCAGCAAGAAATCACTGAGGCTGAGAGGGAGGACATGAAGAAAGGGGTCAACTAGGAAAGGCTTGCTATAGAAGGTAAGATTTGAGCTGAGTCTCAAAGGAAGCCAGGAAAACCAAGAGACAGAGATAAAGAAAGAGGGCATTTATTGAGCCTTAGACAGAATGAATGCTAAGTAATAGTTTAAAAAAAAAAAAGCCCTGGATTTCACCTTACAAGAATTGTGGATCTTGCTCAGCCATCTACTATCTTGTGTGACCTTCTACAAGTCACTTAGCCATTCTGAGACTAAATTTCCTCATTCATAAAGTGGAGTACAGTTGTTCTAACAGTGTGGTATGGGGATCACTGGGGGTCCCCAAGTTCCTTTCCAGGAATCTAAGGGATCAAAACTATTTTCATAATAATACTAATTATATTTTAATTTTGAATAATTTGAATATGGTAAATATCAAGAGATATAATTCACATTAACAAAAAGATTGGGATGTCTTCAATAATTTTTAACAGTGTAAAGAGGTTCTCAAGTTTGACAACCACCAGTATGGAGAGAGATCACAGAAGAGTCTGCTCTCATTTTTGCTGCTTACCATCCATCCAACTCTGATCAAGTCATTAACCTCTATCTGCCCACCTCCCATTAAAATGAAGTGATTAGACTAATATCCCTTCCAAGTATAAATCTTTGATCTTATAATTACATAGGACAGTTCTTTCCAGCAGCTCTGAGATTCAGATGCTATGTTTCTATAAAATGAAAAAATGCATATAAAAATACTATGAAATTATAAAAAACACTAAATAAATGTGCATGAGACAGGAGAAAGAAAGAAAGAAAGAAAGAAAGAAAGAAAGAAAGAAAGAAAGAAAGAAAGAAAGAAAGAAAGAAAGAAAGAAAGAAAGAAAGAAAGAAAGAAAGAAAGAAAGAAAGAAAGAAAGAAAGAAAGAAAGAAAGAAAGAAAGAAAGAAAGAAAGAAAGAAAGAAAGAAAGAAAGAAAGAAAAAGAAAGAAAGAAAAAGAAAGAAAGAAGGAAGGAAGGAAGGATGGTTGAATGGGTAGATGGAGAGGGAGAGAAAGAGATAGGCAGGCAGGCAGGCAAGTAGGTAGGTAGTGAGATAAATCATTTCTTATGTACTTGCTATGTGTGGTACTAGGTATATAAATACAAAGCAGCAAGTAGTTTCTATCCTCAAAGGTAGAGGACACCTAGGGAAACAACCTATACATAGATACAGCTCTAAATTTATGATCTATGACTTCAGGACAAAATACAGATTTCATGCCTTAATACAAATGAATATAACTATTAGTATTTCTGATTAATAAATATTGTCCTAAGTAAATGCTTATTAGAATACTTCAAGTCGGCGTTAGCTGGGGCTGTATTAGTATCTAAGCTATTCAGGATTGATCTGATTTGGGGGTTAAGTGTGTCAGTTAGTCAATTCTACGTGACCCCCACTGGATGGATCCGCAATTTCATTCAGGTATAGGCTATCTTCCAGTGGGACATTTGCGCCTCGACTACTGTCCCTTTAAGGAGGTGAGCCAGGTGAGGCTCGAAATCCCGCCCTCTGCCAAGGCGCCGCCCCCTCCGCCCCCGCCCTGCTTTCCCTGGCTCCACCACTCCCGGTGACCGGCCCTAGGTCCCGGTCCCGGCTCCGGCGCCATGCAGCGGCGCTGCCCCCTGGGGCTCGGGCTCCTGCTGCTGCTCTGCGCCCAGCTGCCCCCGGGGGCGCCCGCCAAAGAAGGTACTGACTCCCCTCCGCTGCAGATCTCTCCTTCCCTCTTAGTCTCCCCCTTCCCCCAACCCTCTCCCTTACCCAGGAGTCCTCGGCCCTAGGGACCATCTCCTCCCCCCACTCCCTCCACCACGCTTATGCACTCCCCATCTTTCCATTCCTTGCAGGGCTCCCCGCAACCTTGCACATGCCTTCCGCTTGGCACACATTCACCCTCCCAGGACAGTCCAGGCTCTCGACTTGCCAGGCCAAACTTTGCTCTTTAACCCCTCCGTGCTATTTGCTGGGATTAGTCACTCCCCTCACTAGCACCCCTAACCACTAGGCCCCGGGGTGGACGTGGAGGTCAGGAGGGCGCTAAAGACTGAAGGGAGCCCCTTTGCTAGTGTATTACTGGTTGAAGAGAACCCGATCACCACCACCCTCTGCTTCTGGGGGAGTCCAAACTTCAGGTTACATCTGCCCTGGGAACACAGATCTTAACCCTTTCCCGTCCTCCACCATCACTACCTTAATTGGATGCAATAAAAAAGAGAGTAAGGCCTCCCTCCCGATCTTGGGTTGTGGGCTTTGGGCTGCATTTCCACCAAACTGCCCTACGACCACTCTTAACCGTGAATGCCAGAGCCACTGAGGCCCACCTTGATGCAACCCTGGGAGGGAGAGAGAGGTTATAGAATCATAAATTTTTGAATTGGAATCAAGAGATCTGGTCCAGTTACAAAAGAGGAAACGGAGACCCAAAGATATTATTTTCTTGCCTAAGAGATTGTTTTCTATAAGCCTTTACACTCTGTCTAAATGGACTGTCCCCTGGGGGCAAGGGTTATTTATCCTGTCTGTCATCCAGTAGACCGAGAATCTCCACCCCCAGATTCTTCTGGCCATGAACTCAGCAGAGGGTCCGGCATTCTAGCCCTTTCTAAGTATTTATCCTTCCTTCTTCTAAACCCTCTAAGTGTCCCTGCAACATGTGTTTCACAGGCTTGCATACCCCTTGTTGCTAGAATGTGTTTTGCTCAAAAAGTTTTTTAGAGATTAACAAAAGCTGGTTTAATGAGAGTGGGGGGCAAGGGTGGAGGGGAGAAAGGAAGCATCCTCGAGCTGGTCTCTTCCCCAAGATGGTCTGACATCCCTCTCTGCCCCCCAGTAACTCTGCTAGACACCAGCACTGCACAAGGAGAACTGGGCTGGCTATTGGACCCACCAGAGACTGGGGTGAGTACGAGGAGCCAGAAGGGCTTGCAGGACTAGGGAGGGTTCTAGGCCAGTGGGAAATGGGACAGGCAGGTGGGTGGGGGAAGAGAAGAAAAGAGCAGGAAAAACTGGAAGTGTCTCCCAGGGAGGCAGTTGTCGGGTGTGTGTTGGGGGCAGGGGGGGGGGGTGAGGGGGTGGAGCGGAGGCTGAGTCAGAGCCTAGTGAGTGGGGTGAAATGGGGGGGCCTGACTTTTCCCCATGGAGAATGTCTAAATAACCTAGCTTAGGTTGGCTCCTCCCCTTTCCTGTTTTCCCTAAATGGGGGGTGGGGGGTGATCCCAAGAGGAGTGGATTTGACAACAGGAGATGATCACTAAGAATTTTAAAGGAAATTGGGGAGGGAAATCCAGCTGCTGTCACAGCTACTCTCCCTCATAAAAAGTAAAATCTATGACGTTTTCTTCCCTACTTCCAAACTCTTGACTGTTGCTGCCATCCTGTCCATCAGGAGTCTTTAAACCCTTCATCTTGCTATCCCGGGGGTGTCATGCATGTTCCAGGTACATATTCCTCTATACCCAGTCATCAGGGGAAGCAGGATCTCCCCCCAAAAGGGTTTAGAGAATCTTGAGAGGCCCTGTAGGCAGGAGAGGCTGAGTGTGAGAATTTTGTCTGTTCTCCCAGGATGACTGAAGAGTGAAACCAGCAAGCAAGGGAGATATTCCAGCTAGTTAAAGCTCTGGGGTTCTTGCTGAGGGCCTTTCCCTGCTTTGAGCTTCATCGATGAGGGTTTTGTTTTATGGCAGCCACCCTCTCTAGTTTCTTAGGTGCTAGACTATTCCTTCTGGGTTTGCTGTTCCCTTTTCCTCTGCTTTTTAGGGTCCTGGCTCCACTCTTTCTGCTCTCCCACAGTGTGGCCTGTAATTAGAGTTAATAGACTAAACTATAATGTATCCTCCAGGAGGGGCTGCTTAGGAAATCCTGAACTAGACGTGCCCTAATAGGCGCCTTATCCCATAAAACAGCTAATCACCCCACAACTATGGCTATGGGCCCACCTGCTGGTTCCCACTGGTCCCTTGAACTCCCACCCCCTCCCAACCTCACCCCCATTCCCAACCCCAACTAATTCTTTCACTAGCAACTAATTATCCTTAACTGAAAAGAAGTAGGCTGTTCAGTTTAACAGAGCAGCAGTGGGTAGAAGATCAAGGAGAAGAGTCAGTGATTCCTCCTTCAGTTTGTCCATCCCACACACCCCTCACCCCAGATACAAAAGTCAGTCAAAATAACCAGCAGCCAACCACCTGGCTTCCCAGGATGCACTTGGGACACTGACTACTTAGCCTATTAATAAAGGATTCTTATTGCTGGTGTAGAACATCTGTTTGTCTGCCCCATCTCCTGTTTTGTCGCTGCTGAAACAGAGGGAGGACAGGTTACAGTTAAGACCGAATGTCTTTGCAAGCACCAGCTGAGGCCGTGGCAATCTGACTATGGTCACCCCCCACTTCTATGCCAACTGCTGGCTTGCTTGACTTCACCTATAACACTCCACCCCCCAGCTTAGGTCCTGGCACTTTACCTTTCTCCCCTAGACTTTCTAAGTCCCTGGAGTTCCATAGGCTTAGTCATGCCTAAAGTAACTTTGGTAGCAGGTAGAGAGATTCTACTTCTCTTCGGCCATTGACAGTCCTTCCACCACTAGTAAGTAGCTTTTTAGATGTAGTTATGCGTACATCTACATGCACACACATATCTATATCTAGACTCAATTTACCAAGCCCAGCTACAAAATTCCATGTGGCCAATTTCCTAAAGCTGAAAAACAAACTCATCAAATATTAGGCGATCCCAATGACAGACAATTATTAAGTGTCCTTTTACCTATGAAGATTGCATCTTCTTTATAACTCCCAATGTCTGCACAGCCTTGAAATACCAGGAGTAAACTCGAACTTGAGCCATGAACTGGGTATACTTGAGAGCTCTAGATAAAGTGGGAGCTGTGCAGACGAGGACCAAAGAAGCCCTGCTTTGGTTGCCCTTTCTTCAGTGGGACAGAGTTGTGAGGGAGAACCAGTGGCCATGAGCCTTAGATATTCTGTCCTGAAGCTTTGGGGGGCTACCCTAAAGCAGGGATGTATCTTGCTGCCTGGAGTAAAGATAATAGAATGAGAGGAGTGATTCTTCAGAAAGGGAGTGGGAGGGAGGGTTAAGGGCACACTGACACAATTTCTCTCCATCCAGTGGAGTGAAGTGCAACAGATGTTGAATGGAACGCCAATGTACATGTACCAGGACTGTCCAATGCTGGCTGGGGGTGACACAGAACACTGGCTTCGCTCCAATTGGATCTACCGGGGGGAGGCAGCTTCTCGAGTTCATGTGGAGCTTCAGTTTACTGTTCGAGACTGCAAGAGTTTCCCGGGAGGGTCAGGACCACAGGGCTGCAAGGAGACATTCAACCTCTTCTACATGGAAAGTGATCATGATGTGGGCATCCAGCTTCGCCGACCCCTCTTCCAAAAGGTGCTGTTGCCCCACCATGTCCATCCCTAGTTCAGCCCTTTGACCAGCCTGATCTCTTGAAACAACCCTTACTGCCAAGGAGAGGAAAATCATGAAGGAGGGGGAGTCCATACTCTAGTGGCTCTAGCACTCAATTCTCTTGTCTCCCCAGGTGACGACAGTGGCTGCAGACCAGAGTTTTACCATACGGGACCTGGCAACTGGTGCCGTGCGGCTAAATGTGGAGCGATGCCTGCTGGGCCACCTGACTCGTCGTGGCCTTTACCTTGCTTTTCACAACCCAGGAGCTTGTGTGGCCCTGGTGGCTGTTCGTGTATTCTACCAGCGTTGTGCTGAGATTGTGCATAAGCTAGCACACTTCCCTGACACCCTTCCAAAGTCGATGGGTTTGGTGGAGGTGGCAGGGACCTGCCTGCCTCATGCCCAGTATGCCCCTGGCCCCTCGGTTGCCCCTCGAATGCACTGTAGCACTGATGGAGAATGGCTGGTACCCGTGGGTAGATGTTACTGCAACCCAGGCTATCAGGAGGTCAAGGAGGAGAATGGTGTCGAACAATGTGCTGGTAAGGGCATGGGAAGAGAAGAGCACCTGGGTGAGAGTTCATGGTTGGGGAGGGAGGACAGGACAAGAATTCTCATCAGCCTTTCCAATTTTGTACTGCAGGATTCCATCTTCTCTGCCTTTGATCACCACCCTTATCACCTCTTACCATTTTCTCTAAACCCTTACCTTGTCTTAGTATCAATTCTAAGACAGAAGAGCAACAAGGGCTAAGTAATGAGGGTTAAGTGACTTGTCCGAGGTCTCATAGCTAGGAAATATCTAAGGCCAAATTTGAACCCAGGTCCTCCTGACCCCAGGCGTGACTCTCTATCTATTATGCTGCTTGACTGCCTCTCATCACTCCTGAACTTAATTTTTTCTACTCATCTCTCCCATATCCCTATTCCTCTTCCTTTCTCCAGCCCTATTTGCAAAAGACTTCACAAACCTTAAAAGAGCTACCTAAATATCAATCCACTGTCTTCATCCTATCTTACTTGCTCCACTCTTATCACTGTTAATTATTTCCATTTTCTGCATCATTATTCTCCCTGTCCTGTAACCTAGGGTGTGGATGGGGATGGGGGTAAGGGGGTGCACAGGGCCAGACTGGAATCATGGGGGCTGTATGAGAGAGGGGGGCACAAATAAGTACTGACTGCTGAACTAACCTTCATTTTCAGCTTTAGGTTTAGCCACTCAGTTCTCTATAATTTAGGGATGGGAACCGGCATGTCAAAACTCTGCCTCCCCCATGGGGTAGCTAGGTGGCTCAGTGGATAAAGAGCCAAGCCTAGAGCTGTCCTACATTCAAATCTGGGCTCAGACACTTCCTAGTTATGTGACCCCGGGCAGGTCACTTAACCCCAAGGTCCTAGCCCTTCTGCTCTTGTGCCTTGGAACCAATACTTAATAAGGGTTTAAAAAAAACCTCTACCTAGGGGGCAGCTGGGTAGCTCAATGGATTAAGAGCCAGGCCTAGAGACAGGAGGTCCTAGGTTCAAATCTGGCCTCAGCCACTTCCTAGCTGTGTGACCCTGGGCAAGTCACTTGACCCCCATTGCCTAGCCCTTACCACTCTTCTGCCTTGGAGCCAGTACACAGTATTGACTCCAAGACGGAAGGTAAGGGTTTAAAAAAAAAAAAACAAACCTCTACCTACCCTGAAGTGTTATGATGACAGTAACAGTAGTTCACATATATATAGCACTTTAAGGTTTGCAAAGATAAGTGTTTGCATATATATATACATATATTAGAGATGTACATATATATACACATACATAAAAAATTGTATTTGATTTTCATAACCCTGTAAAGTAGGTGCTATTATTTCCATCTTTTAGATAAAGAAACTGAGAGTCAGGTTAAGTGACTTGCTCTTGGTCACCTGCTAATATGTGTATAAGACATGATTCAAACCAAAGTGTTCCGGATTCTGTCTGGTCCCTCATCCATTATATAGACTCATGCTTCATTCCTTCATACTTCCACTACAAATCAGTTGTTAATAGAACCTCTTTTGCCACTGTCCTTCCAAACTGAAGCCTTAACCCCTCTTGAACCATGGCAGTACGCTGTTAACTAGTCTCCCTGCTTCCAGAATCTTCCCCCTTCCAGGCTTTCCTATATGCTCTACCACACTGTAATAATCTTCTGAAGCACAGATTTTCACTTGTCACTAGCCTATTCAAGACAATGTCTAGTGACTTTCAGGTGCTCCAGACTCACCCTTTCCAAGATGACTACAACCTCCAAGATCTTGTTCATTTTGAGGCAAAAACTAGGAAATGGGCACTTGAGTTTCAGGCATATTCAGCTTCCCAAATTTATTTCCTTTTCCCTATTTGGTTTTACTTTTCACCATTCCCACCCCCTGCCATGCCCCTTACATCATATATAGTGCTCATATATATATATGTGCGTGTGTGTATGTATCTATGTGCATATATATATGTATCTATGTGCATATATATATATATAGTGCTCTTATACCCTCTCTTTTTCACATTTTAGAGATCAGTTGTTTGGGGGGTGTTGTGGGGAGCAGGGTAGAGTAGGTATTGTGATTGCTAACATTTATATATCACTTTCAAGTTTGCAAAATACTTTATAAACATTATCTGACTTTTTTCACCTTATAACAACTCTGGAAGATAGGTGCTCTTGTTATCCCCATTTTTCAGAAGTCAAAACTTAAGACAGATGGAATTAAATGACTTGCCCAGGTTCACACAGCAAGTAAGTATCTGAGATTGGGCTTGACAGGTCTTTCTAACTCAAGGGCCAGTGTTCTATCCATCTCTTAGCTGCCTCAAAACTCATATTCTGATATAAATAACTGAAAGCAACTTAGTCCTCCTCAGGCTGTTTTCATATGAACCTAAATCAAAGGCTTCAGCAAAAGGAATAAAAACTGATGGTAAAATTGGGGGCCTCAGGTGGAAAAGGGAATTATCAGTGATGTCCAAATCATACCCTGTTAACAGTTACCTATTCCACTGCTTGTTGAGGGATAAGGTATATTTAAGAAATTATAACATCATGACATGCCAACTAGTCAGAATAATGGACTTTGAGATCACCTTACAAAGTCCAATCTGGCTCTGAAATTAGTATTTACTCTTTACGAAAATAAAAACAGACTGATGAAATGTGCTTCATACATAACTAACTGTTCAGGAGCACAATCTTTACCTGCAGCTAGGTTTCTTCTATAGTCACATCAAAATTAGAAGGGATATACGTCCATCTCTTTTTATCCTTTATTTAACTTCCTCTAGGGCACCAAGTCACATATCAGTATACATTTCTGAAAAGTTTTGTCCTTAAAGAGTTGTATTTGAAACATAAATTCATTCTTCTCCAGGAGCTTCACATCAGAGCTGATAGAATTAAAAATGAGGGAGTAAACCCCTGGGCCTGAATTTAACCTGGGAATGCCTTTTGGAAAGGAAAGGACTTGAACTAGACCCTAGAGGATGGGTAGAATTTGGATAGGAAGAGAAGAGGAGAAATTCATTCCAAGAAGGAGAAAGTCAAGTCAGCAAGAAATTATTTAGCACCCACTATGTACCAGGCACTATACCAAGCTCTGGCATGCAAAGAAAGACAGAAAATAGTCCCTGCCCTCAAGGAGCTCCCATTCTAATGGAAAGAGGCAAAGGAAAAAGGAAAATGAACCTTTGGTGTTGGACAGGCACTGGCCTACCTTGAATGGAAGGTACTTGGTAGAGAATAACAGAAGATACTTCTGGACTAATGAAATGGGTTCATGTTTTAGAGGCCCTTGAATCAGGAGTTTGGACACAGACTGGTACAGTGGATAAAAGAATGGCTTTGGAGTTGGAGAACCCGGATTCAAATCCTTCCTCTGACACATACCTACCTGTGTCACCTTGGACGAGTTTTTTGACCTCCCCAGGCCTCAATTTTTAAATCTGTAAAATCAAGAGGCCAAAGATGCTTTTCAAATGCTTTCCAGCTCTAGATCTGTGATTCTATGGTACAGATCCTTTTGGAAGAGTAATATTGGATCAGCGTGGTTCCTAAAAAGAATAGTTGTTCTAATGTTACGAAAGTGAAATATTTGATCAAGAAAGTTGATGTCTTTCCATTCTCCCTTTTTAGCCTGCCCTGTCAATTTCTACCGCTCTGAGATGGATACCCCCAGCTGCCTCAAGTGCCCTCCCCACAGCACAGCTAAGTCTGTGGGGGCTACAATCTGCACCTGTGTGAGTGGCCACTACAGAACTCCTGGGGAAGGGCCCCAGGTAGCATGCACACGTGAGTGGGGTGGGTGTCCTGGGTGACTAGGGAGGGAAGGGTCCCAGATTACATAAAGGGGTGCACTGCCAGTGGTTCTCCCCCCTCCAAAACAATCAGGTAAATATACCATCTTCCCCTAAACCAACTGGACGTGACCCTGGCATACCAAACAGAATTTCATCATAGATTCCCCAGTCCATTCTCTTCAGAAAACCTCTTAATCCACAAGGGATTCAGCTGTGAATTTTATGCCTCAAAGAATCTCACTGGTAGAAGTGACCTAATATTGAGAATTTCTGCCATCTAGTTTTATATACTTTCCAATAGGTCCTCCCTCAGCCCCTCAAAACATCAGCTTCTCTCTTTCGGGGACTCAACTCTCTCTGCAATGGAAGCCACCCAAGGATTCAGGAGGACGTCGAGATGTGATCTACAATGTGGAGTGTGCACAGTGTCAGGGAATAGCCCCAGATGAGGGACTATGTCAGCCTTGTGGGGCAGCTGTGCACTTCTCCCCTGGCACCAAGGGACTCACACTGCCTGCCCTTCAAATCAATGGCCTTGAACCCTATGCCAACTACACCTTTCGTGTTGAAGCCAAAAATGGAGTATCTGACCTGGACCCATCTGGTTCTCCCAGCGCTATGCTCAGCCTTAGCATTGGACATGCAGGTGAGGACTTCTGGAAAGGGGACCACCAGAGCAGTGCTTGGGAAAGACAGATGAGGGAGGAGTGCTGTAGACCATCAAGGGGCAAGAAAAAGTGATGGAGGAGAAATCTAAAGTCCCGTGTTGGGCTCTCCCCATGCCAGCATCCTGACTTTAACTACTTTCACAGTAGCTGACTAATCCAATGGCTGCTCCTTTGTTTCCTGATCCAGTGGTTTACTAATCCTGACTCTTAACCATATTCAGAACCACTGTCCGGCTTATCCTTGAGCCTGGTGAAGAGAGGGCCCCGACGCCTTGAGCTCTCCTGGGCAGGCTCACAACCTCGCAGCCCTGGAGTCAACCTGAGCTATGAGTTGCATGTTCTGAACCAGGTCAGACCCTATCCCCCCAAATCCATCCCCAGCCACATCCTGAGTCCAGGGTGGGAAGCCCAAATCAATTGTATTCCTTCACCAAGTAAAACATTCCCAGATGACAATATCTTTACCACTTCCTCCTCACTGATGCCTCCTCACAAAGCCCTTCCTCACCTTTTCCTTATAATCACCAAAGCCCATCCCACCACATAGAAGGAAGAGAGATACCAGATGGTGCCAGAGCCCAGAGCGTTGCTGACAGAGCTACAGCCTGACACTACCTACGTGGTGCGAGTCCGAACACTAACTCCTCTGGGTCCTGGACCCTACTCTCCTGATCATGAGTTTCGGACCAGCCCTCCTCGTGAGTAATCAATCCTCGGAGCCCAACTGCGCTGGTCTCACCCTCCCAGTGAGACCCTCACCTTCCCCCACACATGCATATGCAGTTCTCCCAGTGACCCCTATGCACCTGTACACACGCCCCAGCCTTTGTGTGAGTGATCTTTGCCCACACACAGATGCCACCCTCTCGTCCATGAATGACCCTTCTAAGAACACACACAAATCTCCCACCGCACCTGCAGCCAGCAGCTCCCTAGTTAGAGACCACACACCATCAGACCATGCTGTGAGTGCTCCCACACACACAAGAGAGGCTTCTCTACACACACACAGTCATTCTGTCTAACAAGATCTTCTCAAAAAATTTATACCAGCTCTTCTCCCCCCCTCCACCCCACCGCCAGGGAATTAGTACTTTCACACAACTCACACATGCTCCAGTTTTCCAATGAACAATCTCTTGGACATAATCAAAGCTAGGATGTGTACAGTACTTTGAGATTTGATCTTTATGATAGCCCCATTACAAAGGGGCTATAAATTTCTGTTCTACAGATGAAGAAATGAGATAGGTTGAGTCATGTAGCTAGTATGTGGGCAGCTAGGTGGTGTGGTGGCTAGAGCTCAGGGCCTGGAGTCAGTAAGTGTGACTCTTCATGACCCCATGGACCATAGTCATCCATGGGGTTTTCTTGGCATGGACACTGGAGAATTTACCATTTCCTTTTTCAGTGGATCCTTCTGTCAGGCATTCAGAAGTTAAGCGACTTGCCCATGGTCACATAGGTAAAAAGTATCTGAGGCTAGATTTGAACTCTTCCTGATTCCCCACTATTCTATCCACTGCACTATCTAGCTGTCTCCTAGAATCAGGAAGACCCAAGTTCAAATCTAGCCTCAGATGCTCACTAGCTGTGTGACTCTGGGCAACTCACTTAACCTCATTTTCCTCAGTTTCCTTGCCAGTAAAATGAACTGGAGAAGGAAATATCAAACCACTCCAGTATCTTTGCCAAGAAAACACCAAATGAGTTCACTTCGCATCAGACATGTCTAAAAAACAACTGAAAAACAATGGCTGCTGGTCTATATTTAATACAGGAGTCAAACTTCCTGATTCAGGGTCCAGAATTTTATGCACTGGCCCCTATGAGTGATACCCTATAGATTAATTAGCCTCCTTATTGAATGAACTATCCCTGAACAAACTTACCAGCCACCTCTACAACAAGGGACCACATCCATCCATCCCTCAGAGATGTACCATTCCTCTACTTGCATGTACTCTTCTCCCATCTCCATAAACAGCAGTTTCAGGGACATCACATGGATATCAGCTCTGAAGTGAACACACACACACACACACACACACACACACACAGCATACTTTTCTCAGTGAATTATCCCTATATGACTACATAGAACCCTTGCAAACAACCTCACACACAAATATCAGACCCTAATGACCAACCCTCCCCAATACGTACACTGAGGCTCCCAGAAAATGATCTTACACAGCAGCCACTGGGCCCACCACCACCATTAAGTGATCCCTCCCTAGACTCCCCTCCCTACTTCCATGAATATGAATTTGATGAAATGGCCATGAAGTTCCTTTCCAACTCTCAAATTCTCTGGGATTGACCCCATAACCACACCAGCAATACCCTATTGAATGATCTCCATTCATTAATCTAGTCTTTCCCTCCTAACCTCCTTGACTCCATGGGGTTTCAAGATCCAACATGCTTTATCTCAGTTCATTTGTCCTCAGTATTTAAGGGCCTGTCTGGGGGAGAGATCGTGGCTGTTGTTTTTGGCCTGATGCTGGCGTTGGCTCTGATCCTTGGATTCTTCATCTTCAGTAAAAGGTATGAGCAATACAGATCCCCTCACCAGTGACCACTGCCCTTCTCACTCATGGCTTCCGCATTCCAGTCCTGATCCTAAATGCTTACTCCAGGCCCCCTCACTCATTCTACTTCTAGTAAATTAACTCAGGTGAGAAAATACTCTTTCTACTCTCTCTACTCTCTATTCTCTCTTTCCCTCCCTCTCTCCCCCTCCTTCTCTCCTTTCTTCCCTCTCTCTCTCCCTCTCCTTCCCTTCCTCCCTCCCTCTATCCCCCTCCTCCTCCCTTCCTCTCTCTTTCTCTCCTCTTCTCCCTCTCCCTCCCCTTCCTTCTCTCTCTCTTTCCCCCTCTCCTTCTCCCTCTCCCTCTCTCCCTTTCAAGAGAATAGACCTGAATGGGGGTAGGAGATGATATGAAGGACTCTGATGAACTTTTTCTTTCCCATATAATGTAGGAGGAGAACTCAAAAGCAAAAAAGGCAGCGAGAGTGTCCTTCTGATGGTGGGGATCGTGGTGAGTCAGTAGTGGGGAGCAGTGACAAGGGACTCTGATGTCATATGAGGCAATAAATATGTTGGGGACAATGATTAAGGATAGAAAAAGGTATTAAGGAAACAGGGCTTCTGAGGCTTGAGATTGTCTCTGGGGCTTTCAAGTTTTGGTACTTAATTAAGTTTAACTTAATTAATCTTTTGCTAAAAGCCCTGGTGTAGCTCTAGTGTAATTATCTATTAGTTGTTACCTCTTTTGCACCCTCCACCCCACCAGGTTCAGTCACACAAACACACTTTCCATCAGCCCAACCCAATCTCCAGGCACCCTTCCCCAACCCAGCTATACTCTGGGTCAAAGTTTATAGGTTGGGAATGTATGCTTGCAGGGAGAGGAATAGGACTTGGGAACATCAAGCTGAGACAGATGGACCTTATCCCAGTCACCTCATTAGAGATCCAGCCTCCAGCCCCCTCTTAAGAAAGCAAGGAGAGAGTTGACATAATGACCCATGGAGCTGCTGAGAGCAACCAGGGAGTACAGGCTATTGTGAGAGGGAACATGGAGGAGGTGTGAGCACTGAAGATGGTTTGGGCAGTGGAAACTAGAGGAGAAGGCAAGGAATTTGGCAAATAGAGGGAAATTGGGTAACTTACTTCAAATGATGGGGTTGAGAGAGATGACCTTGGGTTCTTTTGCTATTCCACCCCCATATTTCTCAGGAATAGAAGACATCAGAGAATGGTGGTAGGAAGGGAGAGGACAATGAGCAAGATACCAGAGATTGAACTGAACTTCCCTCACCCCTAAACCAGGAAGGGATGATTTGGAGAGAGTCTTGGTAGTAGGGGAGAGGGTAGAAGAGGCATAAATCAGGAGTCTGTAATTGATTCTCTAACCCCGCTCCCTATTAAGAATCTCTAGCTGACCCCTCCTCATTCTTATCCCAGAGGACAAGCTCTGGCTGAAGCCCTATGTAGACCTACAGGCATATGAGGATCCTGCACAAGGTGCCTTGGACTTCGCTCGAGAGCTCGACCCAACCTGGCTGACTGTTGACACAGTCATAGGGGAAGGTGAGCTCTGGCATACCCCATCTCTACCTCTAGCTTATCCATCAGATATCACTACCTCTGAACATCCATCCCTTCCCACTCATCCTCAGTTCTCTCTCAACAAACACAGACACACACATACTGGTGTGTCTCTACACTATCTACCCCTGACAGCACCAAGCCATCCTGCCTTTGCTCTCCCCTCTCAAAGGATGGGAATGTTCACTTCAGGGATCTAATACCCTCTTTCTCAGAATGAATCCTTTTGGCACAAATAAGCTTGGAGTCCATTCTCCTTGAGGGAAAACAGTAACCAAACCATAGAAAGGACTATAGTGACACCTCTATTAAGGAATCATCTGGCAGTGAAGACCATTTAAAAGGGTCCACTGATTTCAAATCTATAATTAGGTGGTACAATGGATAGAATGATAGCCCTGGAGTCAAGGAGACCTGAGTTCAAACTCAGACTTGGACATTTGCTAGCTGTGTGACTGTAGGGCAAGTCTCCTAATCTTTGTCTACTTTGGTCTCCTCAACAGTCAAAATGGGATAACAATAACACCTACTTCCCAGGGTTTTTGGAAGATCAAATACAATGAAATTTCTTAGGTGCTTTGCAAAAGACCTGGCACATAGTGGGCACTACATAAATGCCATGATTTAAATTTTTCCCAAATTGTGAAAAGTAGAGCTCTCTAAATCCAGTCATACACACTTATCTTGTCACCTTGTTAGGGAGTAGCATTGTAAAGCAGGTGAAGTTTTCTGTCTCCCCACCCTGTCCCATTGCCCCTCAGTGCACTTAGGGAAGGATCTGAATACAGATAGTTATACCTATTGACTAATCACACTTGAGCACAAAGAAGGTTCAGTCACAGATCACAGACTTCATACTAGGAGGAATCTCAGCAGCCATTTGTCCAATCCCCTCATTTTTTCACAAATAAAGAAACTGAGACCTATGGAGAGCCAATGATTTGTGCAAAGCCATAAGTAAGTAAGGGGGAGAGTTGAGATTTAGAACCAGACCATCTGATTCTAAATCCAGCACCTTTTCCATTGTACCAAGTGGTCAGTGTTTTTTCATTTGAATAAAAATAATCAACAACAATATTTGACAAAACAATAATATTTGTATAATCCTTTAAGATTTGCAAAGTGCTTTACATATAATTTTATTTCACCCTCACAATAACACTATTAATTAGATGTTGTTATCCTCATTTTACAGTTAAGTAAACTGAAGTTCAGAGAGATTTGTCCAGAGGCATACAGTCAGAAAATGTTTTAAAGAGCCATTTATCTCTTTTTTCTGCATTCTTAAAGGAATGTGGGATGTCAGTAAACATATACATGTTTTGTGTATATATATATATATGCACATATATATATATACACATTCTAACATGAAATTTATTGCTTATATATTAGGTATATATATTTTTATGTATCAGCAAGCAAGTAAATATGCATTTAAGTAGTAGAGGTGAGGCACCCAAGTGTGCGTGTATGCATGTGTGCACACGTGGTATGTGGGTATATGTATATGTGTCTATGGGTGTATAAAGGCCTATTGAAAAGACTTGCCATGAATTTTTAAATAATTTGGTTCTTTTTCAGATAATAGGGAATGTGAGAGAGGAGATTTGATTAATCTTTTGGTTTTTTTATATCACCAAAATATCTTTTGTGTCCTCACTGCTCCCCCAAAATTTAAAAAAATGGAAAAGAAGAATATATTCAGCAAAGCCAATCAATACATCCCCAAAAATGGGTCATTATATGCAGTCTTGCATGGACTTGGACTTCAGTTGATCTTTAGAATAATCCTGTGAAATAGGTGATATTATCCCTGTTTTATAGATGAGGAAAATGAGGCAAACAAGGTTAAATGACTTGCCCAGGGTCACACAGCTATAGTGTGTCTGAGGTCAGATTTGAACTCAGGAAAGGGAATCTGCCCATCACTCTATCTACTGTACTACCTGGCTCCCTGATAGTTACCATAGTAGATGGCAAACATGTTATCTGAGACTACCCATAATGTTCTGCCTCTCTTCTTCCTCCCCATCTCCAGGAGAGTTTGGGGAAGTGTATCGAGGGATCTTGAGAATCCCCAGCCATGACTGTTTCACAGTGGCCATCAAGACTCTGAAAGCCTCATCTCCAGATGGTCATTGGTGGAATTTCCTTCGAGAAGCCACTATCATGAGCCAGTTTAATCACCAACACATCTTGCACCTGGAGGGCGTGATCACCAAGAGTATGGAAGAAGGGGATTTGGGAGATTGACAGGCATCAGGATTTTATCACCAAGAGTATTGGGGTGGGGATGGGAGGTAATGGAATATGGGAACAGAAAAGGTATTGTCCCTAAACTGGAGGAGAGGATTGGGTAAAGTCACTAACAATGGTAAAAAAAATTTAATGGATGTGGGATTCCGGAGATCTTTTGTGATTAGATTAGCATGTAGTAGCCAATGGGAACCCTGAGTGCTAGACTGAAATTCTAGGATCTATTATGTGAGTGAAGCCACCTTAGATCTTCTTTCTGTGTTCCAGGGAAGCCCATTATGATCATCACAGAGTTTATGGAGAATGGGGCCCTGGATGCCTTCTTAAGGGTGAGGGGGATTGAATCAACTGGGATATGGAAGGAGGGAGTGGGAATGAAAGTCAGCCTTGTCATCATCCCTGCTGGATGGATGTGAACTGGAAGCATTTGAAGGCAACCCTAAGGGTTAGTAAGGGGGCCAGCAAGGTGTCTTGGTGGATTGAGCCAGGCCTCTGGATGGGAGGTCCTGGGTTCAAATATGACCTCAGATAATCCTTAGCTGTGTGACCCTGGGCAAGTTACTGGGCAAGTTACCCCCATTGCCTAGCCCTTACCACTCTTCTGCCTTGGAGCCAATACACAGTATTGATTCTAAGATGGAAAGTAAGGGTTTTGTTGTTTTGTTTCTTTAATAAGGAGGGGTTAATGGGGAGAGATGAAAGAAGGAGGAGTTAAAAAAAAAAGACTTTCTAGGTGGTATTCCAAGCTCCTTGGAAGGAAAAGACGACTCATTTATAAAGTGCTTAGCATAATGCTTGGCACATAGTAGATTTGTTCTAATAAATGCTTATTTCCCTTCTATCCTACTATATCAGGCACAGGAAGAACAACTTGCCCCTGGACAACTGGTCTCCATGCTGCAAGGTATTGCCTCTGGTATGAGCCACCTGAGTGACCATAGGTATGTTCATCGAGACCTGGCTGCCAGAAACATCCTTGTGAGCCAGGACCTGTGCTGCAAGGTATCTGACTTTGGCCTGACCCGATTGCTGGATAATGACCGTGATGGCACTTATGAAACCCAGGTCAGATAACTGTTTCTCCAGCTCTTCCCCAGCACATACAATAGTTTTCAGTCCTCTCCATTTTCTTAAGAGTGCTAGAATTGGGGGTGGAGGAGGGGGCAGCTTCGTAGCTCAGTGGATTGCAAACCAGCCCTAGAGATGGGAGGTCCTAAGTTCAAATCTGGCCTCAGACACTTCCCAGCTGTGTGACCTTGGGCAAGTCACTTAACCCCCATTGCCTAGCCCTTACAACTCTTCTGCCTTGGAACCTATTAATTCCTCGGAAGGTAAGGGTTTAAAAAAAAAAAAAAGTAGTGCTAGAATTGGAGTCAGGAAGACCTGAGTTTAAATTCTGCCTCAGATACTTAATATCCTGGGCCAATCACTTAACTAATTTCATCCTTTTGCCTGTTTCTTCATATAGAGTAGAGATAATAGCACCTACTTTATAGAGATGTTCTGAGGATCAAATGAGATCATGTGAAGTGCTTTGCAAACCTTAAAATTCCATATAATTACTTTTATTATTACCTTTGTATCTCCTTCCTGTTCTAGGGAGGGAAGATCCCAATCCGTTGGACAGCCCCAGAAGCCATTGCCCATCGAGTCTTTACCTCAGCCAGTGATGTGTGGAGCTTTGGGGTTGTGATGTGGGAGGTGCTAAGCTTTGGGGATAAGCCATATGGGGACATGAGCAACCAGGAGGTAAGCCCAGGACAACCCTGTGCCCATTCCCAGTCAATATCCATCTGTCTGTCTCTTTTTTCTCTATATTCTATATTCCTTCCCTTCATCCTATGTCTCTCGTCTCCCTTATCTTCCCACCAAAATGCCCTTTTTCTCCTTTGGGCCTCTTTATCTCATCTCCCTTCTTTTTTCCTCCTTCCCTTCTTTTGGGTCTTTCTTCTCCCTGTGCTGTCTTATTCTTTTTTCTTTTCATTACCTTCTATCTACTTCTTCAAGAATCTCTTGCCTTTCTACCACCATGTTTCATCTTCCTCTATTCCACCTCAGGTGATGAAGAGCATTGAAGATGGCTATCGTCTACCTCCTCCCGTTGATTGCCCTGCCCCTTTGTATGATCTCATGAAATGCTGCTGGGCTTATGATCGAACCTGCAGGCCTCGATTCCGACAGCTTCAAACACAGCTAGAACAGCTGCTCGACAGCCCCCATACACTGAGAACCATTGCCAACTTTGACCCTCGGTAACTACGCAAGGGAAAGGGCCAGGGTTGATAAAGCTGGCCAGTCCAGCAGAAGACAATATTTACTACCATATACTAAGGGGGATCATAGATAGGTGGTGCTAGAAGGGACCTCAAACCCTCTAGTCCAACTACATTATTTTGGAGATTAGATCAGAGTTCAGTACTGTCTACACTGGTGAGAGGGAAAAGACACAAACCTTACAGATAAATAGAAAGAAATCTTTTTTGAAGTTTGAGGTAAAAATAGTTTTTGATCATCCATAAAAAGCAACAGTAGCCTGTATCTTAAAGATTTCTGACCAGGTTCTGAATCCCAATATCCCCGACATGCAAATAGCCACACCAAATGATTGTTCATCTGCCTGCGGGGCCTTTTTCCTACAGAAATATAAGTGTGGATTACGGTCTGTAATATATCACTCAGCTGTGCTATGGGTTAAATACACGTTTGTATGCTATCCTGGAAGCTTGGCCACCCTTTAACACTGTTTCTAGGGAAACATTTTCCAAACAAGCAATGTACAAACAAACTCTTGGAATACACCCTGTTCATGAGTTGGGGACTGCTTGTCTATCTTTTTGGAATATGTTCATCCTTTTCCTGGCAAGCTTGATGTCCTAATGACTTTTGGCTCTAGCTAACAGTCCAGGAAAGCCCATCATATGAAATATGGGTGTCAGTAGGGATAGAAATAAGTAGAAATTAGAATCATAGAATCAAAAAACTGGAAGATCTTAGAAACCATCTGATCTAAACACTTGGCATCATCCCAAAGAATGTTCATCCAGCCTCTGCTTAAGCCTATCTAGTTTTGGGGAATGCTCGATCTTCCCAGGTAGACCATTGCCCTTTTAAAGCAAGTCTTCATTGTTACAAAACTTTTCTTTGTATTGAGTCAACCCGCCTTCCTCTAACTTCTGCCCTGGGGTCAAGCAAAATATGTATCATCTTTTCCATAAGTCAGCCTTTCAAATAACACCATTGATAGTACTGTCACTATTCCAGAGCCAAGTGGCCACACCAGAAGTCAAGAACACTTGACTTCGAATTTCCTGCTACCTGCATCCTAGGCACAAGAATAGTTGTTTGCAGGTTTTATGGGTCAGCCTGTATCTGCTTCCCTCCCCCTACTCCAATGGTTTCCACCCAGTAAAAACTGGCTGCCTTTAGGGGCGGGAAGAGTACATGATCTTTTTCTCAATTGAGAGTTGGCAGGATTGTGACACAGCATGTTAAAGATTATCCAGATTTGTAGTTTGGTTGCACATTTTGCCATTTCTGTAGTCAGCATAGCCTGAACATACTCACACGAACATTCACCCACTCACACATGTGATCTTGCTAGGGAGGAAGATGGAAAGCTGGGGTCTAATCTAACACTATTATGGTTTTTCCATAAGCATACAGTTGAGAGCTAGTTAAAGAATGGTTAACAAAGCAAAGGCAGGAGGGAGTTAGGTGGCTCAGTGGATTGAGATCCAGGCTTAGAGACAAGAGGTCCTGTGTTCAAATGTGACTTCAGACACTTCCCAGCTGTGTGACCCTGGGCAAGTCACTTAACCCCTATTGCCTAGCCCTTACTGCCCTTCTGCCTTGGAACCAATACACAGTATTGATTCTAAGCCAGAAGGCAACGGTTTAAAAAAAATTTTTTTTAAAGGGAAGGCAGACAGGCCACAGAATCCCCACAAGCATGATAACTATATCCCTCTCTCTTAGTGTTACCCTTCGGCTACCAAGTGTAAGTGGCTCAGATGGGATCCCATACAGAAGCGTCTCTGAGTGGCTTGAATCCATCCGCATGAAACGCTACATACTGCACTTCAGATCTGCAGGGCTAGACACTATGGAGTGCGTGCTGGAGCTGACTACTGAGTGAGCAAGGATTGGTAGTGGGGAGGGGATGTGTGGATACCAGGGAGCAGGGTTTAGAATTGACTACCAGGCAAGAGGCTCTTTGTGGCTTGGTTTCAGAAAATTGCCTTTCTGCTCTTTCAACTCTCCAGGGACCTGAAGCAGATGGGAATAACACAGGCTGGACATCAGAAGCGAATTCTCTGCAGTATCCAGGGATTCAAGGACTGATTTGTGGAGAGGACAAACTTGAAACCCACCCATAATGCCCATCTTCAGCAGACCATGCTGAGGGTGTAATCTTTTAATGCCCCATCCCTTATTCTAGATCATTTATGTTCTTGGTGCTGCTCTCACCCACACCTCCTATGGAGGAATTATACCCTGTGGTTTGGGGGAGATGTTGTCTTATTTTCTACTTGGAGGCAGGTAGGTAGTTATGGGCAACACTCGGGGGCTATTAGATGGCTTTGGAGATCTGCGTGTGAGCTATGACATATATATATTTTTTGTAAATAAATAGCTTAGGACAGATATACCTACCCCTTTATCATGTTGTTGGGACCTGCTGCTCCCCACCATAGCCTTTATAGAACAGACACTGAAATCTAGGGGACTGTGGGAGTGAATGCTTTTATTTGTAATTGTGGCATCCCACATTGTGTGGTCCAAAAAAGGTGCTACCAGCCCAGCCTCTGGAATAGAGCCAGTCTCTCCTCAGGCCCCTCAACAGAGTACGAAGGTACAAAGGCTGGTAGTGAGCCAACCAACAGCTTCAGCATAGGAACAAAAGCAATAATCTGCCCGGACTGTCAAGCTCCCCAAAAGGAAAGGATACAAAAAAGAGGGGACTGGAAGTTGCTGTGAAGCCTGGAGCATGAGACAGGTGGTCCTTGTACCAGGTGGGGAAAGGGATATTGAAAATTAAGGAATTGGTCTTAGGTTCTGCTGTTCATCACTTCCCTGTCCCCTAGAACTTAAGAGGGACTAGCTTAAGACTAGCTGCAACTTTTCTTGTGGCTTGGGGTGGGGAGTAAGGATGAAGTGAGTGAAAGAAGACTTGATCTTAAAGTAGGTAGTTCTCTGCTCTGGTGTGGATCCTGGGTCTTCAAGATTCATGAGTTCACCCTCAAGTCTGGGCCCGGGTGGTGTGGCAGTGACGACACAGTACATGTCCATCCAGAGGAAAACAACCATTCTCGTCAGCCTCAATGGACAGGGGCTTCCCACAGTCCTGTTGGAAGGGGTGGGGCAAGATGATAAAGCACTGGTGCACACACTCTTCCTAGCTAAGAGGCTCAGTGCACCTCCAGTAGTTCCCTATCCCCTATACACTGTGGGCTCTAGTGCTGAAACTAGGTTACATTTCCAGTCATTCTACCTCCTTCCCCCTTCCCCCACTTCTTCTCAAAACCCTTAACTTCCTCTTCTCTGTTCCTAGACCCTCCCTTCTGTTGGGTCCGCAGTTACTGTTAAAGGGAAAATCCTTCTTTCTACTCTGCCCCTCCTTATCCTAGAATAACTCAAATCTCTTTTTCTAAAGAGAAAGGAAACCTCACTTGCCCAATTGTCTATTCTCCTAAATCCTTTGTGGATCACAAGAGAAAAAACCCAAGATCTCAAGGACAGCTTCAAAAACAAAGGTGTGGAGGGGATGGGAGGGATTGACTTCCCTCCCAGTTTCTCTCCAGTCCTCAATATTCTATAGGCTGAACTTTTAAAAAACCCTTTTTGGCTTCTAATTGTAATGTCACCCCATCACCACCCGAGATATGGAAATTTTGGGGGAACTTGTGATTGTTCTGACCTCACACTTGTAACATTTCATGTGGAAGTTTTTGTCAAGAGCTACCACCCGCACGGTCTCGTCTCGGCCAGGTTCAGGCATGATGGGTTCAGAACAAACAGAGCAGCGTGGGGCATACTGCCTGGAGAGGGTAAAGAGAAGAGAGAAGAGGGGGGACAGTGTCAGGTGGGAGATTGTTTTTTGGGGGGAGATAAGGAAATTCTCTTCAAGCATTGTGTTATTTGGAAGTCTAAAGAGCAAAAAAGGACGAGTTGAAGCTCCGCTAAGGCAATACAAAGCAATGTCATCCAGTAAACAAAGCCTCCCTTTTACAAGCAGCTAGTTAGCACAGTGGATCTCTTGAGCACCATTGAGTCAGAAACACTTGTTCAGTGATGTCTGACTCTTCATGACTCCATTTAGGGTTTTCTGGGAAGAGATACTAAAGTGGCTTACATTCCCTTTTCCAGGTCATTTTATAGATGAGGAAACTGAGGCAAAGAGGGTAAAGTAGTTTGTCTAGAATCACACAGCTAATATCAGAGGCCACATATGAATTCAAGTCTTCCTAATATCCAGCATTCTACTACTTTGCCATCTAGCTGAAAGTAAGAAGACCTGAGTTCAAATTTAGTCTCAGATATGGCTTTGAGATCCTGGGTGGGTTACTTAACCTTTGCTTCAAGTTGTAAATGGGGATGATAATAGCACCTACCTCCCAGAGTTGGAAGAATCAAATTAAATCCTGTTTGCAAAGTGCTTACCACATTTCCTGGCACACAGTAAGTGCTATATAAACATCAGTTATCTTTACTCTTATTATTCTCATATCTCCAGGTAGACTTAAGACTTACTGCTTCCCTTTCACCAGTCCTCCCCAGCCAGGATTCTCCCTAGTCACACCTCCCCTAAGAGCTAAGATCTGCCTAATCGTTCTCTTTACTCCAACTGAACCCCTCCATCACTAGCCTGAGGGGGGAGGAGCTGTCCAAGTCCCCAGTGCCTTTTGTCTGGCTGCAAAAAGGAGAAATGTTTCTAGTCCCAAACTGGAACTCAAGGTCGTTTCCTTGGAACATTGTTACAAACAAAAAGTACAGTAAGAAAGAAGCTTCTGTGGGCTGGCTTGAGACTGTAACCACCATATATATAATTCATTGTTTCTCCCGAAACATGCACCCAAGACCCAAATAACTGCTTCAAAAAGGAGCTCTTGGAACACAAGCAAGCCTTGCATAAATTAGGAACTTGCATTAAAAAAAGCCTATACATATACATGTGAAATGAGTATAAGACATGGCTCCCAAAGAAGGTTCAGAAATAGCAAATTAATGAGAAACAGGAGATGCAAGCCAATATACTCAGATGCACTGTAAAATGTACAAAGGCAGACTCGCTGGCCTTTTCCTGACATGAGAATAGTCGTGGGAATAGAGAATTTGGACCAGCTGGTGACATGCACCATGGTAAACAGGACTGGCTATCACAAGACCTGAAGGTTCAGGCTTGAGTGGGGTCATGGCTCACCGGTGATAGTCAGGGACACAGTGGGGCCGGTTAGCTTGGTCCACAATGAAGGAGGTGCCTTCCAGGGGACAGGCACAGATCACACAGGTGAAGCACTGGGGATGAAAGGCCCGGCCCGTAGCTCTCAGCATCCGCTCAGTGATTGGCTCTCCACACGTGCTACACTTCTCCAGAGTGTTCTGGTTTGTGTGGAACAAAGAAGGCAATGAGCATTTATTAATTTCACAAATACTATTGGATTTGCAAGAGGATTCACAAGGGTCTGGAATTCCACTCCCCAATTAACAGGACACTACCACCACTGCCTCTGGTCTCCCCAAGTCTTCCCAGGCAGCTCCCTCACCTCATAGCACTGCTCACAGTAAGGTGCCCCTTCAAGGCTATAGAACTGCTGCCCCTGCAGCTGCCGCTCGCACTGGTGGCATGTGAAACATGTGACGTGGAACAGGCGCCCAAGAGCCCGGACCGCAGGCTGGGAACGTACCAGGGCCTGGTGGCATCGACCACACCACTCTGCAGGGCAAGGAGGAGGAGATACGGGACAATAGAAATGGCAGGAAGGGTGTGGGAGAGAAAGCCAAAATACCAGCCACAACAATCCGGAGCAAGGCTAGCTAGAGATAGGGAGGGCAGGGAACAGAGTGAAATGGTGGTGACCTGGATCTCCTTCCTGTTTAGGACTTTACTGGGAGTGGGATGGGGAGGGGACTGTGAGTCTCACCATTGGTGGGGGGCTTGTTACTGGTTGGCTGCTCCATGTCTTTCATTAGCTGCTGTGTCAACTCTTCTAGCTCTTCTACCTCCCGAAGTGTTAGAGGCCCTGGGGCCCCAGGAGGGCGCACCTAGAACCCCAAGAGCCTTGATTTTTCTCTTTGCAATTCTTTTAGCATGGCCTTCATTTCTTTCCCAGCTGTCTCACCATCTGCCCCTCCCATCCACTGCCAAGAAATTGTCCTAATTATTAAAGCCCCTAATTTCCCATACTATCCCCCAAAAGGAGGGAAAAAAGGTTTCAGTCGCCCATACTTACCCCAGACCTTCTGTAGCCCCCAGACACATTTAATATCCCTTTTGCCCAAATCTTTCATATTCAAAGTATCACAGACAAGTGAGAAAGAGGACTTCAGCAGATACAGGCCACACACATTGCTCAGAGCACTATAGCACTGGACACACACGCCACAGATACATCAGAGCCATAGATAATAGGGTTCTAGAGGTGGTAGGGACCTGAGAAATCATTTAGTCCAACTGTTACATTTTATAGGTAAGGAAACCAAGGCCCCAAGAGATACCAATTTGCACAGATGGGGCTGAACCTAGATTTTCTAGAGCCTAGACCAGGGCTCTTCTTTCTACGATGCCTCTTGGAAGAGGGTAGCAATGAGCAGAATTCTCCACTGAGACCATCTATGACAATTTTGGAACCAAGTACATGGAAATCAGTACAAAACTTGTACTTTTAGGTGGATTTGTTAAATATGTAAGTGAAAACTCTCATAGGTTCAGCCAACTTTGGTAGCACAAGGGAATATGTTTAATGACTCCCAGGACTGGAAAAGTTTACAATCCAAACACAAAAGCCTCACAGAATACATAAATACATATACCCTTACAGAACATGCACAGCCCCCATCTCCAAAGAACATACACACCAGAGGCACACCTACCCGTCCCAACTGCTGCTGAGCAGCCCTGCCAGCATAGAAATATAACATAGGGCAGGAAGATCAGGTTAAACCCAAGATGCTGCCTACGGGGCCCCTTGGCTGTCCCACTTCTGAATTCTCTCACTGGGGATCTCAGGGCCCCATGTTAGAATGAGGACTTCTGGAGTCCACAAACTGGGCCCAAAGCACTGAGGTTGGGGAGGAATAATTCTATAAGGATAACAATGAACCAGTTAACCCTCCCCCAAAGAAACTATTCACCAGGAAAGCCCCAGCACTCTTGGGGAAAGGTGAAATAGTCCATACCACACCAGCATTCTATATCACAATACCATCCCATCTGCTGGACACCACTGGAGAAGAGTGCTGACTTTGCTACAAATTCATAGTGTTTAACTTCAACTGGACTCAACTGCTGCTCAGCAGTTGTTATTCAGCTCTTATTCACTGTATTGCATTCCCCATGACAGCTGTTTTGAACCTTTTTCCACTCTTCAAACCCCCATCTCCATTCCATTCTACCACCACCCCCTCACTCCCAACAGATGACTTCATCCCCTGCTTTAAGAGAGCTCAAGTTCCCTTATATTTAAGCTCTATCTCCAAACATCATTAAAGCTATACTACTTTCATGACTAATTTTTAAAAAATCCTCATTCATCCTTTGCTTCTTCCTGCCTGCATCAAAAAAAGAAGCACACTTCTTTTCTGTGGCCAAGACATCCTGTCTTTGGTCTTAAAACCACCCATTACCTCCTCCTCATTAGGTCAAGTCCAGTCCCCTCATTTTACCAATGGCCCAGAGAGCTTAAGGTACTTGTCCAAGGTCACACAGTCCTCTAATCACATATCCAGTTTTTCCCATTACTCTCCTTCAAGTTTCTTATGTCCATTATCTGTCTGCCTTGTAACATCTTGACATTTTCCCTGCTCTAAATAAAAAACCTTCTTTCAATCTCACTCCCTCAAGTCAACCTCTTCTCTTCTCCTTTCAGTTAAATTCACTGCTTCCATTTCATCAAACATCCAATTACTTCTTTAATTCTTACAACTTGTTCCCAACTACTCTACTGAAAAATCTCTCAGAAGTCACGATAACCTTCTAATGACCAAATCTATTGACTTTTCCTCAGATTTCATTCTCCATGACCTCTGCAAAACACTGTGGACATATAAGTTCTCCTCTGACTTCCATCCATTGATGAACAATATACCAATGTCACTTCTCTTCCTATCTCTTAGGCCATGACAGTATCCTTTATTGTTCCACTTCCTCCTTCTACTCTTCAATGTAGATTTCCCTAAAGTCTGGTCCTTAGGCCATTTGCTGTTCTCATTCAACTTCAATTTTTTTTTTAACCTTTACCTTCTATCTTAGAAGGCAGAAGAGAGGTAAAGGCTAGGCAACTGGAGTTAAGTGACTTATGCGAAGTCAGATTTTAACCCAGAACCTCCCATCTCTAGACCTGGCTCCCAATCCTCTAAGCCACACCTAGATGCCCTTGATTCTAGTTCAATCTCATTTTTAACTTCCAAGAGGACAATTCTATACAGACGTCCTTATGCATAACTAAAATAGAATTCTCCCACTTTTTCCAAAAGCATATCCCTTCTTCTGATTTGCTCATGTCTGTCAACAAAGCCTTCATTCTTCCTGAGCTGGAAACCTTGAAGTCATAACTCCTACTCCTCCCATATCGAGTCAGCAGGGCCTATCAATTTTCTCACTCATCTATCTACCCCTTCCTCCCCATTGCCACTCCTAAGTAACTCAGTCCTGAACTAAACCACAACAACCTCCTAACTAGCCTCCCTCCTCAGTCTATTCTATAAATATCTTACAGATCAATCTTCTACACCTTTTCTGTCACTATTCCTCTGCTTGCTTACCCCCTGGGGCCTGGGATTCTATTACTTACCAGTAATAGCACTTAAGTTCTATACCCTGACTTTGAGACCCAGCTCTAGTTCTCCTTCTTTCATGAAGTCTTCTCCTAACGTGTCACCTCTAGGGAATTCTTCTTCATTCTCAATTTATTTTCCATACTACTTGGCACAGAACAGTATGAACTAAGTATTTTTATATGTACATCCTGTTCTCCCCCAACTAGATGGAAAGCTTCTCAAAGTCAACCCATGTCGTATTTATTAACAATCTCTAGCTCCTGGCACGTTACTCTACATTCTAGTAGGTGCTTAATTAATGTTGACAATATTATTAGTGATACTATTGCTAGAAAGCTCCCAAGCAAGTCAACCCCCACAAAGTGAGTTGTGTCCATTCAGGAAACAATGTGGACAGCTGATAAGGGAAAGTCAGTTGACCAGACTCCCTTAACTTTTAACTTCTATTATGAAAGGAGATGAACTTAAAAAGGTCAAAATAGAAAAATCTATCAGTATTGACCTACTGATTCCAAGTCCAGGCCCAGAGTAAAATAACTTGGTTTGGAGGTTGCTCTCTAGAACAGTTCCACTAAAACACTAACCTGTCAGACCTTCTCTAAATGTAATGCTTTTACTTACCCACTCCCAGACCTGCCCCACCCAAACACCTAACTCATGGCAGGTCCCTCCTCTAGGGGTGCTATTTCCCTTCTTCCCTTTGGTTGCCCTACTACTCTAAGGCTGAAGAAATTTACCCACCCATATTCCACCTCTGAGTTCCAGAAAGCCCTGCCTTTTATATACCTAACTCCTCCTCTTGCTCCTACTTTTCAGACTCATTTAGTTCCCTCTTACCTGGTCCTGAGCAGGAGGAGGCACTGGCCGTTGCTTCTCCTGAACCCGAGGCTTCTCCCTCTGCTGAGCATAGGTGAAACTGGGAGGCTGTTGAGGAGATCCTGTGCCAGTGGGAGGTGAAGGACCCCCTTTCTGATGAGGGGGACCCCCAGGTGCTGGAGGGCTAAACTTAGGAGTTACAGGGGTAAATCTGGAAGCCACAGGGTTAAACTTGGGGGTAGGGGTAGGGGCTGGCATTGATGCTGGGGGTTGGGGTGGGGTTGGAACCACAGATGGAGCTGCAGCTGGGGCTGAAGCTGGAACTAGAGGACCTCGAGGCTGTGTGGTTGAGGTCTTAGCCACAGATACAGAATGGGACTGAGGAGGGCTAGTAGGAGTCAACCAAGGAGGAAGAGGTGCTGGGCTTGAAGCTGCAGGTGGGATGCTTGGTTTGGGAGGGAACTGGGGGGCAGCTGGGGGAGGCAGAGATCCAGATGAAACCTGCAAGGTAGGAAATGGGAAGAGGGAAGGAAATGGGTTAGAAGGTAATGCCCCAACATATGGCACACACCTTTATGTGCATATGCATTGTGTGTATCTTCAAAGACATAGCCCCCACAAATACTTCAGACCTCCCACTTTCCCTACCCTATCCCTCACCCTGGGCTTGAAGGGATCATTCCGGGTCATGTCATCCAACAGGGAGGACAGAGAGTCCATCTCCAGGTCAATGCTGCTCACCTTTCCTCTGGGCTGAAGAGTAAAGAGTTTAAGGACCCAGCCAAACTGCTTTATATGCCTTACAATGAGTTTAGGGTCTCCCCTTCCCCAAGGACACCCTAGCCTATAGGATTACATCAAAGTTTCATACATAGTTCCCTCCTCTCACTGAATACTTCCCTACCCACAGTTAGGGGAAGGCCTTCTAAGCCTTACAGCCCTTTTATGGAGTATCAGTTTCATCCCAGGGCTCCCTTCCCTTCGCTCACCTGATGTGTTGGGGCTGGGGGCTCAACTCCTACTTCTTCTTCCAAGGGAGGTGGAGGGGAAGGGAATATCTCTTCTTCTGGAGCAGGGGGGAATGGTTCCTCAAATGGGGGAGGAGGTGGTGGAAAGGCCCCTCCCAGGGAGGCTTCTCCATCATCCCCAGGTAGCAATGGAGGTGGAGGCAGAGGAAAATCTAAAGGCAGGAGAAAGAGAAGTTAATAAGGCCCTCCCTCCTCCTGTTTCCTGATGAGAGTCCAAACTCCCAAGAACTCTCCCTCTTTCTAGGAGGGCCGGTAAATTAGAAGGGAAGCCCCAAGGTTGAATACTTAGCTTCCAGGACAGGCCTCTTAAGTCCAGGGTATCCCAGCAGACTTTAAAGTGCTCCCTTTACATAATGAAGGTGTTTTGGGTCAGGAAGTCTGGCGTGAAAGGGAACTCGCTCCTCCATTCAGTTTAAGAAGTAAACTCAAAGAGACAAGCCCCACATACTCCTTCTCACACCCACCCCCAGGCAAGGAATTTGAAAGGAACCTAGGAGTCCTGGCTCAGGGCCATCAGCTCCAAAATGAGGTAAGAACATCTGCTCCAGACAGAGTGACTATGCCGGGGGCCCAACCCCACCTCAAACCCCCCCAGGCACCACCCAAAAAACGCTCCCCGAGCCCCAACCCTCAAAGTTCCAGACATCTTCCCCAAACTCTTACCTTCCGGGGGTGGGGGAGGGATCTCGCCGACCTTGCCCATCTGCGCCCTCTGGGCCCCAGGCCCTGGAGGGGTCTCAGTAGCCCCGGGACGGAAAGGGTTCACTTTGGGTTTGGGGGCCACGACCGGGGCAAACTTCTTCTGCGGGGCATAGAAGGCGGGCGCCGAGACCGAGACGGAGATCACGGGTGGGGGGCGGGGAGCCGCCATGCCGAGGCCGGGCTGGAGAAAGGGCCACAGTCACAGGGAATCCAAGAGGGGAAGGAGAGATGGATGGACAGATGACTCATCCCGCAGGGTCCAGGACCCCCAGCCTCTGGTCAGGGAAGGACCAGTAACCCCCCCACCCCCAACCTTACATTTTCAGCAGCAGCCTGCCTGCACCCCCCACCCAGTCTCACCGCAGAGCTCTGTTCGTCTACTTGGCCAATCCGAATGAATAGTCGTCAGTGCCGCGTCCAGTCCAGCAGTGGCTCAGGGCGTCCGGGTGTCCCGAGCTGCTTCTAGATGGGGGGTGTGGGGAGGGGGGGGGTGGAGAGAGAGAGGCTGGGAGACCATACAAGGAGCGGCCCAGAGAGGGGGCGGGGAGAGCTCGAGGAGGGGGCGGAGAGAACTAGGGAGGCGGGATGGCTGGGCTAAGGGAAGCAGGCAGGAAACTCCCCCAGGAAGGGGCCCAGAGCACGCCCAGGGCGGGGGAAAGCAGAGAAAGATCCTCCCCCCAACTTGCAAACCTCCCCGCGGGCTACAGTCAGAAACCTACCAGCCCTCCCAAAACATTCTCAGCTGATGTCATTTCCTGACCTTCTCAACGCCACCCCCCCCCATAACAGCCCCCCTCGCCTTCCCAGACGCAGCTGCCAGAGGTCTGACTCACAGTCCCAGTTCCCCCTACCCCACCCACACACTCACCTCCCACCCCTACTCGAGTTTGTGCTACCAAAGTTAGGCTGGGGGTGGAAGGAGCAGATCCAGCTCTCGCCCCCCATCCAGCCCCTTGGTTTTTTAGTCCTAACCAACTGTTCCCACCAGCTGTTCTTTTTGCCTCCCAACCTTGTCCCCTGGTTCCTTGATCTCCTACCAACTCCCGGAGAATTCCTGCTCATCCTCAGCTCTAGGTCTTAGACTAAGGGGAGAAGAGACATAGACCTGTTCCTATGCACTCAACAGAGCTCCTATCCCACCAACACCCGTTCACTCAAATCCTCAAACCTCGGTGGGTGCTGGAGTGAAATGAAGGACAGCTAAAATCACCCAACCCTAGGTGTCCTGGGGAGATTTCTATCTCCGATCACATCATAGCTTCCCTCTAGTCACTAGGGAGCTGCCTAGGCTTCTCCACTCCACAAGCCCCTCAGGGCTAATCCATTTAAGACTTGCAATTGCTCAAGGCTAGTTCGAACTGGAGCGGAGTGGAAGTGGGTGTGGCTTTCTCATTCACTGAAGGGTTGGGGGGTAGTATATAGAGAGAGGAAGATGAGGCATTTTTTCACACACACACCCCCAAGAAGCTAGAACCAATTCAGTTTGGTTGCATCTCTCTCCATTCCCACCCCACCCCCCCTCCAAAAAAAAGAAAACTAGCTTGACAGACTCAGAATTATAACTGGAAGGGCCTTAGATCTAATCCAATCCCCTCCTCTTAAAGAAGAGTCTTTAGGCCTTGAAGATAGTCAATGTCTAGGTTATACACCTAATTAGTAAATGGTAGATGGAGGATTCCAGTCTTCTAGACAGAGAACTCATCTTTATTCTTTATCCCTTATCACCAGATCCTGTAGGTTCTTCTCTTGAAAGATATCTAGTCAATTGGCATTTATTCAGCACTTACAAATGTGCCCAGGTACAGTGCTAAGAAATAGGGATGCAAATACATCCCTATTGATGAAAAGAATGTCTTTTCCTTCAAGGAGTTCTAAGTTCTTTGTCTGTGCTATACTCCTTTATTTTCTATTCCCACCACCCACCAAATCAATTCAATAAATAAATCAATTTACCAATTTACCAAGGTACCTACTACAAACCAATGCTCACTGATTTCAGAGATGAAAACCAGCACAGACTCTGACCTCAAGGAGACTGAGGAGATGTCATGTATGAGAATTATATAATAGTAAAGTAGCACCTCAGTACCCCACTCACAGTTGGGTCACCTTTATAGGCTACCCTAAGTTCAAGGTACTCTGAGTGCACAACCATTCATAGTCTAGTCCGTTTGCCCCTAGTAATGTGTTAATTTTTACTAGTCAGTGAGGATTAGAACTATATAAGGTTTATATTAAAGCATTTAATGAATTAGCTTTGTAAGAAAGGAATGATAAAAAATTCCCCCATAAAAGTGAGCAACACTTCTACAAACATACACCATCAGAACTATACCTAGAAAACAGGTATGGAGAGGCAAATGGGCAGGGAACCCAATTCCAGAGTACACACAGGGATGAGCAACTCAAAGATTTGTTACTGAATTTGTTACAGAAAATGTCGTGATGCTCCAACTATGCATGCTCTCCACAGGTGTTGCTTGGCTTCTGGTGGATGGTCTTCCTCCATGGTTCTTGCCAAATATGCACCCACCAGACAAAATGTTGTATAACTTTTTTCTGCTTCCAGTTTCTAGCTTTAGTTGGAATCAGTTGAGGTGCTATTTCTTACTATAAGAGAGAGAGAGAGGAGTAGACTCTCCACCATGACTCTTTTTTAGCTTATAGTCCAAAGGTCTCTACTTTTAGAAAGGGCAGAGAACCTTCACAGTCCAAGAGATACTCAATTGTTTTCCTTCTGTAAGAATTTAAATTTAGGTTTTATGCTAAATATGAGAATTCTAAAATAATATTGTGGTTTCTGATTTAAGAATATTACAGCTTGTCAAAATGACTTTTAGCAGATTTATTTACAAAGAGGTAGAAAGAGTGAAAGTGGAAAATGTAGATAGACAGAAAGTACTGTCTAGCTACAAATACCCTAAGTTTAATCCTGTCTCCAGACAGAAAATGGGAATCTGAAAGAGAATCCAAAGTCCTAATTAGGAAGCTGAAATTCGAAGAACCAGGAGAAGAACTGAAGAATCTGTCAAGAACCTTCAGTGCACATGAGGCTAAGACAACCAAGAATCTCACCAGAACTCACAATGAAGGGAGTATCCCACCAAAGAGCCAACTATCAGAGAGAGGGTCTCCTCACCAAAGAACCAAGGAAAGAATCACTCCACTCACCACCACAAGCCAATGCAGGATCAAGGGAAAGAGTCAACTCCTCTAGTCCAGCTCACCAAGGCAGAATGACTGATCCTCCAGCTGGCCTTTTTAAAGCAGTTTTCTTGAGGTCACTTCCTGTTACTCCTCCACTTTACAGGAACTAATCGCATTCTTTCAATTTGCCTAACACTTTACTCTAGTAAGTGACTTAGGAATTCTCTTACTTAGTGTCAAATAGGGGTACTTTAAGTTATTGATTTGATTAGCTAAAAATAGGCAAGGGAAGAGTTAATCCTAACTTTACAATCCCAGCTGTGATTCTTTGGGAGACTAGTCTCCCCAATGAGTCATTTAACATAACCAGTTTATAGCTCTAAAGATCTTCTAGCTAAAGGTGAATACAATATTGTACTTTCTAAGAGGAAATTACAATAGTTGGAGATAAGAGGAAAATAGAAGAGAGAGAGCAAAACCAATGTTTGCTAGTCACATTGACAAAAAGCCAATTAGGGCACAGTCCCTTTTGGCATAAGAATTTACATTTACATTCAGAATAAATATGTTCAATCCCCTTCAATATAATAAATTACATCCCAAAGTTCATTCTGGATCTTCTGATGCAGTGTAGGTTTCTTTATGGCACTTTCTCCAAATAGTTCATTTTCTTGATTTCGGGGAGTTAGTGAGCTTCTTTTCCTGAAATTTTTCTCAAAAAATTTTAAGTCTTGGACTTTATGAAAATTATAGACTTCCCATAGATTAATGTGATATTTCTCAGAGTCTTTATCAATCATATTGAATTTTTCTTCTTCATAAGCAGAGATTACCTTTGGGGCAAAGTTCTTTTGGGTTACAGAGTAGTTATTCAGATAATTTATGTCCACAAGGCATGAAGTCTATTTTTTTTTTAATTTTTGTTTCAGTTACATGTAGGAACAATTTTTGACAATTGTTCTCGACATTTAAAAATTCAGATTTTCTCCATCCCCTACGAGTAGTCTTTCATGTAATACATATTTCCATATTGTTCATGTCATGACAGAAGATACTTATTACATATGCAGTAAAGAATTCATGAAGTAAAAAAGTAGAAGATGGCATGCTTTAATCTACAATCACATTCCAACAGTTCCTTCTTTGGCTATGGATAGCATTTTTCATCATGAGTCCCTTGTGGTTATCTTGGATATTTGCTTTGTTGACAATGGTTTAGTCCTTCACGAATGATCATTGTATAATATTTCTGTTACTGTACACATTGTTCTCCTGCTCACTTCACTTTGTATCAGTTCATATAAGTCTTTCCAGGCTTTTCTGAACTCTTCCTGTTCATCATTTCTTATCGAGCAATGGCATTCCATTGCAACCATGTATCACAATTTATTCATCCCTTCCCTAAAAGATGGAAAAACCGTAGGCTCCCAATTCTTTGCCACTAAAAAAGAACTGCTAAAAATATTTTGATTCAGGTAGGACCTTTTCTCTTATCTTTAATCTCTTTGGGATATGGACTCAGTAGTGGTATTGCTGGGTCAAAGGTTATGCATAGTTTTATGACCCTTTGAACCTGGATCCATATTGCTCTCCAAAATGATTGTATAAGTTCACCATCAACAGTATATTAGTGTCCCACTTTTCTCACATCTCCTCCAACATTAGCCAATCTGATAGGTATGAGGTGGTATCTCAGAGTTGTGAAGTCAATCTTTTAACCTTCACTACATGGTCACCAAAGACAGAGTCTTTGTTCCAAATCTCTATCAAATTTAGGATTCAAAAACTCTTATCCCAACTTTTCAAATTACAATTGCCAAACATCACCACTTAAGAAATACTTTAGGGGCTTCCCTTTCAACAAAAGTTTCCTCTTTTTCCCAACTCTAGGATCCTTTTTGGTCCCATGTACAAATGAATGGGAACAAAAAAAAGGCAAAGAATACCTCATTCCCACTATCATCTCAATGGCTTTCTTTCACATTTCTTTTTATACTTAATTTCTTATATATTTCTATACATATATGTACATACATATGCATATGATATTTATTATATTCATTTGGCCACCACCCTAATCTTAGTTTCATGGATTCAGGTTTCCTTCTTAAATCTGATTGACTTAAGTCTTTGATAAGAATGAAACTAAGGTGAGGCAGCTGGATGTTTCAGTGGATTGAGAGCCAGGCCCAGAGATGAGATGTCCTGGGTTCAAATCTGGTCTCAGATACTTCCTAGCTGTGTGACCCTGGTCAAGTCACTTAATCCCCAATCCCTAACCCTTCCCATTTTTCTGACTTGGATCCAATACATAGTATTGATTCTAAGACAGATGGTAAGGGTTTAAAGAAGAATGAAATCAACAGGGTGTTGACGCCATTGCACTAAGTCCTCAGTTGAAGGGAGACTGATAAAAGTTTTTTTGATTTGTTTATTTTTCATTAAGGAGAGGCCAAGGACTTTAGACCAGGATCCAGTCATAATATTATTTCTTAAGATTTCCTCAGGGACACTTCAGTGGATGTATTTCTGCAAATGTATGGGTGGGGGATACTTTGTTTTAAAAGAGTCTATAAGGAAACATTTTGTCCAACTAAATCAAATGCTTTTTCATAATCAACAAATAATGAGTATAATGGAGTTTTAACAGTCTCTCATCTTTCAATCAGTTGTAAAATAGTAAAGTTGTGGTCTGTAGTTAAAGATTGCTTTTAAAGTCTGTTCCCTACTTGAGTACTGTACTTGAGGAGGCCCTCAATTACTATATAGGAAATTCTCAAAAACATTCTGTATAAATGGAAGAGTATATATATATAGGTGATATATATATATATATATATATATATATATATATATATATATATGTGATGAGTCTCTGCTGACCACTTGGTTGTTTTTTCAGTATTAATAAAGTCCAAGATTCCCACACACACACACATTTTTAGTATCTTCTCCTTCAGGTGCAATGGATATTGGTCTACCAATGGCATCACAATTGTGTACTTTTCAACATAAGCTCTTCTGTAATCCACCTGCTTTTCCTATCTTTGATCTTCTTTAGCATTTAAGAGCTGATAATACAAAAAGACTTCTGGGTAGAACCAATAAAATAGAGTAATTCTCTCTGAAATAGGAATTTTATGGACAAGATGAAGCAATTTCAGCTATCTCCATGGTTTAAGGTGCCAAGAACTCTCATGAAGCAATAACCTGAAGGACTAACAGAGGCTAATCCCTGAACTCTTAACAGGGTTGCATAGCACCTGTTCACTAAACCTCTCTGGCCTCCCTCCTGCCCCCCCCCCCCATCCCAGGATACCACACTCTGGCAGAGCTGCAAAAGGCAACCTAAGGATTTGCAACAAAACTTAGAACCCTGCATTGCCAGACACTTACTCTGCCTGGCAAAATAGCAGGCAGCATATTGTGTTATAACATAGCTCAGTCAAAGAACTGGGGAACAAAAAAAAAAAACTGAGACAGGGCACCAGCATGTGTGGGGATCCACCAGGCTTAAAGGAAAGTGGCCTAGTATACCTCTATGGCCAATTCTGTCCCTCAGGAAGTCCCTTGGAGTAGAAAATGAGGCTGCCTGCAAGAAAACAGATAGCTTTGAGGTCTAGCCTTCGAGAAAACTGCCATCAAAGGGTAAGTAGTCAGAAAGAGAATGACAGGGGCAGCTAGGTAGCACAGTAGAAAGAGTGCCAGGCCTAGAGTCAGGGAGACCTAGGTTCAAATTTGACCTCAGACACTTCTTTTTTTTTTTTTAAACCCTTACCTTCCATCTTGGAGTCAATTGGCTCCAAGGCAGAAGAGTGGTAAGGGCTAGGCAATGGGGGTCAAGTGACTTGCCCAGGGTCACACAGCTGGGAAGTGTCTGAGGTCAGATTTGAACCTAGGACCTCCCATCTCTAGGCCTGACTCTCAATCCACTGAGGTACCCATCTGCCCCCCCTCAGATACTTCTTAGTTGTGTGACACTGAGCAAATCACATAGCCCCAATTGCCTAACCCCTTGCTGTTCTTCTGTCTTAGAATTGATACCAATGGAAGGTAAGAGTTAAAAACAAATTTTAAAAAAAATAAATGGTAGGGAAATACTAAAGATCACAAAAGGAAAAAAAAATTTAGCCAAAGACTTTCTGCACAAGCAAATGAATCAATAGAAAAGATATTAATAATCAAAAGGAATATGGATCCCAATTTGAAAATGACAATAATAGTGAGTATGGGAATGAGTCTGACCAGGATGCATTTTCCTCAGCATCTCTCATTGATGCTGTACCAAATGGCCTGGCTTTATCAGAGTTACCCCGCTATACTGTGGAGGAGGAGGCTTAAAAATAAGAGAGAAGCTACTATCTTAGCTAGAAATTCAGAGGCTTTCTTGATCAAACAATCCTGGCTGTATATAGAACATTCCAAATGGAGGCTGAGTATCTCCTGCTATCTAAATTATAGCTCCTCTAAACTACTCACCCTGGGTATTCTCCTCCCCAATTTCCCACAAATGAACACTATATAACCTGTAGCCTCTTTCTCCCTGAGGAACTCAGCTTTTGCCTGGGTTCCAGCACATCTGAATTCTCTCTCTCTCTAAGGAAATAAAAATAACTACTATGGAAACTTTTTCTCTTTGATTATTTTTCCAGAATTGACACCATCCAAATGAGTTCATATGTATATAATAGTATAAGACAAAGGAAACTGAAGCAACCAACACCCAATTAGGCAGAGGACATGAGTTTCCAAGAGCATGGAACCACAACAAGATATTAATGAATTAAGATACAAATGGAAAAAGCAAAACTTCCTGCCCTCCAAGAGTTTACATTCTAATAGAGTAAGATAACATATATGAGGCCTTGTGGGATAGGTAAGGATATCTTAATTAGGGAAGTAATGTTGACCTCAATTTCAATGGACCCTGGCAAGGAAGCCATGTACTAGCGCCAAGGAATACTTCCTCCATAACACTTTAGTTCTTGCTAATTCTGGTTTTGCAAAAGCTTTTCAGTTTCATGTAATCAAAGTTATCTATTTTGCAATTATTTTTGTTCTTTTATTTTTGGTTAAGAACACATTTCCTACCCATAACTATGAATAGTATATCATCTATTTGTCTTCTAAATTTTTATGGTATGGTCTTTAATATTAATATAACTTTTTCATTTAGCATTTATTGTGGAATATGGTACAAAATGTTAGTTTAAGCTAATTTCTGCAAACTTCTTTTCCAGATTTTCCAATAGTTTTTTTTTTTCTTATCAAATAGGGAGTTCTTTCCTGAGAAATATTTTTAATTTTCTGGTTTTTGAAACACTGGGTCATTATTTCTGATTCTCCATTGTTTAGTCTGTTCCAATGATACACTTCTATTTTTTTTTACATTTTATTTATTTATTTATTTATTTGTTTATTTATTTATTTATTTATTTATTTATTTATTTATTTATTTTTGGTTACAATAATCACTTTATTTCCCTCCCTTCCTTCCACCCACCTTTCCGCAGCTGACTCCCAATTTCATTGGGTATTACTTGTGTCCTTGATCAGAATTTATTTCCATGTTGTTGTTTACACTAGGATGTTCATTTAGAGTCTACATCCCCAAACATATCCCTTCAAACCATGTATTCAAGCAGTTGTTTTTCTTCTGTGTTTTTACTCCCACATTGTTTCCTTTGAATGTGGATAGTTGTTTTTCTCGTAGATTCCTCCAAGTTGTTCAGGATCACTGCATTGCCACTAATGGAGAAGTCCATTACATTCGATTGTACCACAGTGTATCAATCTCTGTGTACAATGTTTTCCTGGTTCTGCTCCTTTCACTCTGCATCAATTCCTGGAGGTTGTTCCAGTCTCCATGGAATTCTTCCACTTTATTATTCCTTTGAGCACAATAGTATTTCATCACCAACATATACCACAATTTGTTCAGCCATTGCCCAATTGAAAGGCATCCCATCTTTTTCCAATTTTTTGCCACCACAAAGAGTGCAGTTATGAATATTTTTGTACATGTCTTTTTCCTTATTATCTCCTTGAGGTACAAACCCAGCAATGCTATGGCTGGATCAAAGGGCAGACAGTCTTTTATTGCCCTTTGGGCATAGTTCCAAATTGCCCTCCAGAATGGTTGGATCAATTCACAACTCCACCAGCAATGCATTAATGTCCCAACTTTGCCACACCCCCTCCAGCATTCATTACTTTCCTTTGCTGTCATGTTAGCCAATCTGCTTGGTGTGAGGTTTTGATTTGAAAACAACCTCAGAGTTGTTTTGATTTGCATTTCTCTGATTATAAGAGATTTAGAGCACTTTTTCATGGGCTTATTAATAGTTTTGATTTCTTTGACTGAAAATTGCCTATTCATGTCCCTTGCCCATTTATCAATTAGAGAATGGTTTGATTTTTTGTACAATTGGTTTAGCTCTTTATACATTTGAGTAATTAAACCTTTGTCAGAGGTTTCTGAAATGAAGATTGTTTCCCAATTTCTTGCTTCCCTTCTCATTTTGGATGCATTAGTTTTGTTTGTACCAAAACTTTTTAATTTGATGTAATAAAATTATTGAGTTTACATTTTGTGATTTTTTTTCCTAGCTCTTGCTTAAAGTCTTTCCTTTCCCAAAGATCTGACAAGTATACTATTCTGTGTTCGCCTAATTTGCTTATAGTTTCCTTCTTTATAGTCAGGTTATTCACCCATTCTGAGTTTATCTTGGTGTAGGGTGTGAGATGTTGATCCAAACCTAATCTCTCCCATACTGTCTTCCAATTTTCCCAGCAGTTTTTTTTATCAAATAGTGGGTTTTGGTCCCCAAAATTGGGATCTTTGAGCTTATCATAGACTCTCTTGCTAAGGTCATTCACCCCTACTCTATTCCACTGATCCTCCTTTCTTTCTCTTAGCCAGTACCAAATTGTTTTGATGACCACTGCTTTATACTATAGTTAGGGAGTTCTTTGATGGCTTATTCGATTTCTTTTTCTGATATGGGGTTGTTTAAGTAATCTATTTCTTCCTCTCTCAGTCTAGGTAATTTATATTTTTATAAGTATTCATCCATATCACCTACATTGCCATATTTGTTGCCATATAATTGGGTATAATAGTTTTTAATGATTGCCTTAATTTCCTCTTCATTAGAGGTGGGGTCTCCCTTTTCATCTTAGATACTGCCAATTTGACTGTCTTCTTTCCTTTTTTTAGTTAGACTGACCAGTACTTTGTCTATTTTATTTGTTTTTTCAAAGTACCAGCTTCTAGTTTTATTTATTAAATCAATAGTTCTTTGACTTTCAATTTTATTAATTTCTCCTTTGATTTTTAGGATCTCTAATTTAGTCTTCATCTTAGGATATTTAATTTGTTCACTTTACAGTTTTTTAATTTGCATGCCCAATTCATTAACCTCTGCCCTCTCTAATTTGTTAATATATGAACTCAAAGTTATGAATTTCCCCTTGAGTACTGCTTTGGCTGCATCCCATAGATTTTGAAAGGATGTCTCATCATTGTCATTTTCTTCAATGAAGTTATTGTTTCTATGATTTGTTCTTTGACTAAATGGTCTTGGAGAATCATATTGTTTAATTTCCAAGTTGTTTCCACGTTAATTTTTCATTTACCTCTCCACGTACCCTTACTAATTATTATTTTTGTTGCAATGTGATCTGAGAAGGTTGCATTTATTATTTCTGCTCTTTTGCACTTGTTTGCAATGTTTTTATGCCCTAATTACATGGTCAATTTTTGTGAATGTACCATGTGCTGCTGAAAAGAAGATGTATTCCTTTTTGTCCTTATTCATTTTTCTCCACATATCTACTAACTCTAATTTTTCTAAGATTTCATTCACTTCTCTTACCTCTTTCTTATTTATTTTTTGGTGGGATTTATCTAGTTCAGATAGAGAAAGGTTCAGGTCTCCCACTAGTATAGTTTTTCTGTTTATTTCATCCTTGAGCTCCTCTAGTTTCTCCTTTAGAAATTTGGATGCTATGCCATTTGGTGCATACATGTTGAGTAGCGATATTTCCTCATTGCCTATACTGCCTTTTATCAGGATGTAGTTACCTTCCCTATCTCTTTTAACTAGATTTATTTTTACTTTGGCTTTCTCAGATATCATGATTGCAACTCCTGCCTTCTTTTTATCAGTTGATGCCCAATAGATTTGGCTCTATCCTCTTATTTTCACCCTATGCGTATCTACCTTCCTCATGTGTGTTTCTTGTAGACAGCATATGGTAGGGTTTTGGATTCTAATCCACTCTGCTATTCACTTGTGTTTTATGGCTGAGTTCATTCCATTCACATTCAGAGTTATGATTCCTAGCTGTGTGTTTCCCAGCATTTTGATTTCTACTCCTGGTCCTGCCTTTTCTTCTTTCACTATTTCCTTCTACACCAATGTTTGTTTTTAATCAGTCCCCCTAGTTCCCACCCTTATTTTACTTCCCTTTCTACCCCCCTGTCTTCTTATTTCCCCCCTTATTTTCATTTGCAGTCTTTTTAAAACTGCCTCCCCACCCTCTCCCTCCCTTTTACTGCTTCCCTCCCCACCAGTCCCTTTGTTACCCTTCTATTCCCTATAGGGAGCGAATCTATTCTCTGCCCCAATGGTTTGGATTTTTCTTCCCTCTTTGGGTCAATTTAAATGCACGTAAGAGTTGAGTATTTCCTATCTCCAACCGCTTTACCCTTCCAGTGTATTGATGTTCTCACCCCTCCTGCCATGTCCCTTTTGTTTCTTTTCCCATTTCTTTTACTATTAACCTCTTTTTAGCTCTAGTTATATATATATATATATATATATATGTCTATGTATTTATGCATATATATATACATATTTATGTCTTGTTATTTCATCCTATACAGTTTGTCACTGTTCCCTCTAAGTGTAATTCTTCTAGCTGCCCAGGTGATAATAACAGTTTTTAAGAGTTACCAATGACCTCTTTTCTTATAGGGATGCATATCATTTTAACTTATTGAGTCTCGTGAAAAAAAAGTTTTTTTGTTTTGTTTTGTTTTTCTTTTTTCCTTCTTTTTAAATTACCTTTTGATGATTCTCTTGAGTTCTGTGCTTAGACATCAAATTTTCTCTTCAGGTCTGGTTTTTTCTTTACAAATTCTTGGAATTCTTCTATTTTGTTGAATGACCATATTTTCCCCTGTAAGAATATAGTCAGTTTTGCTGGGTAGTTGATTTTTGGTTGTAGGCCTAGTTCCCTTGCTTTTCAGAATATCATATTCCATGCCTTTCAGTCCCTCAATGTAGATGCAGCCAGACCCTTTGTTATCCTCACTGTGGTTCCATTGTATCTGAATGACTTCTTCTTGGTAACTTGTAATATTTTTTCTTTGATCTGATAGTTCTTGAATTTGGCTATAACATTCCTGGGTGTTGTCAGTTGGGGATTAAGTACAGGAGGTGATCTGCGAATTCTTTCAATCTCCACTTTTCCCTCTTGTTCTAGAATATCCAGGCAGTTTTCTTGAATAATTTCCTGTAGTATGATGCCCAGGCTTTTTCTTTTGTCATGGTCTTCTGGCAGACCAAAGATTCTTAAATTGTCTCTCCTCCAATGATTTCCTAAATCTTCTGTTTTGTGAATGAGATGCTTCATATTTTCCTCAATTTTTTCATTCTTTTGTTTTTGTTTTATAGTGTCCCACTGCCTTGTAAGGTCACTTAATTCTAGATGTTGTATTCTGGTTCTTAAGGACTGGATTTCATCCCTTGCTTTTTGATCATTCTTCTCCTTCTGGTCTGATTTTCTTTGGAGGTCATCTTTCATCCTCTTTACCTCATCTTTCATCTCCTTTGCTTAATCTTTCATCTCCTTTGCCTCATTTTCAAGCTGGTTGATTTTGGCTTTCAGGACACTATTTTCTGTTCCAGATGACTTATCTTAGTTTTTAAGTTCTTTTCTCAATTGTCTTCAGCCTCTCTTAATTGTGTTTTGAATTGCATTTTGAGTTCTTCCAAAGACAATATCCAATTTGCTGGGATTTCTGATTTATCATTTGATGATCCGTCCTCCTCTGTTCCATTTGCTCTTTGTTTATTGCCTGTATGGAAGCTGTCTATTGTAATTTCTTTCTTCTTTTTCAGTTGTTTGCTCATATTTACCCATTCTTTACTTCCCATATTTGTCTGTGTTCTTGCTCCTCTCATTTTTTTGGTTTTGGAGTTTTCTGTCAGTCTCCCTTCTTGGAACTTTGACAGTTCTGTGGGGGAGGGGTGTTAGAGCTTGAGATTCCCTGTCCTCTGGAGGCTTTTGATTGGATTAAAATCCTGCAGTCTGTGGGGGAGAGGCATTAGAGCTTGGGCTTCCCTGACCTCTGAAGACTTTTGATGGGATTAAGTTCAGCTGGGTTGGGCTGGATGTGCTCTGAGACCAAAACCTCCTGGAAGGCTGGAGCAATGTGGAGGGTCTCCGCCACTGTGACCAGGCTGCCACCTCTGCGCTCCCTCTCCAGCTCCTTCCCCACCACCTGTGTTCAATGCTCTGAGCCTGGCACAGCCCTGCCCACAAGGTAAACCCTCCAGACAAGTGCCTTTGCCCACCCAGAGGTTCCTGCTGCCACTGGAGGCTTAGTGCTCTAGGTGGGGGTGGGGGGGGGGAGTCCTGGGACCTTCCTTCTGCCTTCCCCTTAAACCCAAGTGTTCTCAAATGCCAGCTTTTTGGGGGGTGGTACCTTTTGGATTGAGTCCAGCAGGAGGGTTCCTTGGCTCTGTCTTGTTGTTAGGCTTGATTTTCATTCCCCTAGGAGCATTCAGTTTGTGATCGGTAAGGAAGGGTATTCTGAGGTCTGAACTTTTGCTGCTTCTACACCACCATCTTGACTCTGCCTCTACGCTTCTATTTTTAACCAATACCAAATGGATTTGATGACTGCTACTTTGTAATATATGTTGAAGTCTGGAATTGCATTTGTTATTGTTTAATCGTTTCATTCCTGTCAAACTCTTCATGACCCCATTTAGAGTTTTCTTGGCAAAATTACTGGAGCAGTTCTTCAGCTCATTTTACAGATGAGAAAAGTAAGTCAAACAGGATTATGTGATTTGCCCAATGTCATATAGCTAGTAAGTTTCTGAGGTCAGATTTAAAGTTGGGTCTTCCTGACTCCAAAAATTTTCCTGTAGTCACTGTACCATCTAACTGCCCAAATTCTGGAATTATATAATAATTGTTGATCTGTATTAGATGGAGTTACCTCACCCAAAAAGGGAACTCCCTACATTGATGAAATCACAGGGAAAAAAAGGGAAAAAACAGAGAATACAGTAGCCTTAATTGACTCTCATCTTGTCAAATAGGTTCTGTATAAGAAATGGGATTGAAGATTCCTTTACCTCTGACCTACATGATAGCTTTCAAGCTGAAGGGACCTTGATAATATCTGGACAACCGTTAACTTTCCCAAGGTCACATAGTAAACAGGTACTGACAAAGTCAGGAATTGAATTGAGATCCTCTGGTTCTGTGTTCTTTCATGGAAAATTTCTTTCATATTATTGCTACTCTATTCAGAAGTCTCTGGATTCCTGGTGTTCTTAATTTAGACAAAACAAAACAAGAAATCCAAATCTTCTGGCAATAACTTCAAGACACTGGTTTTTACTACCCAGCAAGCCAAAGTTTCTGAATATTTCACCAAAAATAGCCAGCTCACTGAAGTCCATCTGTCCCACTCCTACCTTTGTGCCCCCTGCTGCCCACCCTTCAAAGACCCAGTGTCCATGTGTTATTCAAAACTTATGTTATCAACTTTCCTAGGTCTGCCTTCTCCCAAAGGACCTCATGTCCCATATTGTTCTTTCCCTAACTCCACCATACACCCCATCCCATACATACACCCCAAAAATTCAAATTCCCTCAATATGTATTCCAAGAAATAGCCCATGGGAATGAATGGTTGATAGCTTCTGGATTTTCAGAAATATTTGCTTTATAAGGAAAAAAGGAACTAGGAGTTCTCAGAGAGATTTCAAAATAGCATTTTTGCTTTGCTTATTTCTTTTCACTCCTTTCCCCATTCTTATCTTTTTCCCAGTTTCAAGAAAGGGATTGGATAAAGAGCTTTTAAACTTTTATTATTGTAGTTTTTAATTTGATAACTTCATTTTAATATAAGTGGTTAACTTTGTGATCCTCTGTATTTTAATTTTTGCATTTAAGGGCATTATTCTGGAAATGGGTCCAAAGGCTTTCCCAGACTGCTCAAAGAGACCTTGACACAAAAAGGCTGAGAATCCCTGGGTTGAAGATTGCAAATATTCTTTTCCTTTTCTGAGATAATGGAATAAACTAAGGTTTTAATTTAATTTAAATTAATAAAGGTCCCCTAGAGGATTTAGGGGATCCAAGAGGTTTCAGAGGGCCCCTTTCTTGTTTTCACCAGATTCCTTATTCCAACCTTATACCTGGCCAAAGAAATCCTTTGCGTAAAAGTAATACTAATTGCGGGACAGATTAGATAAGCAAACCCTAGCACTGGGTTGAGCAGGTAGTCCAATGTTCTATAAACTCAAAAACATAAAATACTGGAAGAAGAGCTCCCTATATAAAAATTATAGGAAACCTGGAAAGTAGATCAAGAAGTTTCGAGTTCAAATATGGTCCCAGACACTTATTAGCTGTGTGACCCAAGTCACTTAACCCTTATTTGCCTCAATTCCTCACCTGTAAAATGATGATACTGGTGAAGGAAATAATGCAAACTACTCTAGTATCTTTGCCAAGAAAACTCCCTGGACAAAGTTCATGAGGTCATCTACAGTTGGATAAGCCTAGAAGACTGAACTAGAACAAAAGTACCAAAAAGAAAGATAAATATCTAAAATGATATATACTGATAAGCTCTAAATGAATATATACTTTTATTGCCAAAATACTAAAGAATTACATCTTAAAGAAAGGAGACTGGAACTACCCAAAACTGTGGCTGCAGAAAGAATTCTTAACCAAATAAGGAATCTAGATTTTTATAAAAAAATAAAATAGACAATGGATGGGACTAAATTGGTGGAGTTAAGGAACTCTTGGTAAAGAAACTCTCATTACCATTGTTGGACTGTACCTTCTCTGCAATTTATCATTTCAAAGAATGGACGATGGGGATGTGGAGCAGTAGAGCAGGAAACTAAGAGGTTAAGTGCTTTGTCCAGGGTCACAAAGCCTGTCAAAGGCTGGATTTAAACCTAGGTCTTCCTGACTCCAAGTCCAACTCAATTCATTATGCCACAGTGATAGGATTACATTAAGTTTTAAAACTTTTGTACAAATGAAACCAATAGAGTCAAAATAATAATTTTAAAAATCTTCGTAGCAAATATCACTAATGAAAATTTGATTAGATATCAAATCATATCTTAGATAGATGTATGAAGAATCGACTCAGATACAAGGTCCTAAAATTTTAGCTAGTAAGGCTTAAAATTGTACTTTGGGGATATTCTATATATGTCAGATCCATTCCCCAGTAGAAACATGACCAAAGGATACGGACAATTTTCCCAAAAAGCCAACAGCCATGAGCAAAACTTTTCCAGATCACTAAGGGGAATACAAATTATAATAACCTTGAAATTATACCTCCTACTCATCAACTAGCAAAAATGATAAAAGACAGGGATAGTCAACATTGGAGGGATTATAGGAAGACATATTATCAATAAATATTTTTAAATTCTCCAAATTATCATTACCAAGAAAAATACAAATTAAGATAACTTTGAGATTTCACCTCACAGTCATCAATTTTGCCAAGATGATAAATGGTAAACTTGGTAAACTAAGGTAAACTTGCCTGAACTGTGAAGTGATGTAACCTTTCTGGAAAGTGATTTGGAATTATGAAAGAAAAGTCATTAAACTCTACATACTTTCTGACCTAGAGATTCCACTACTCTATGCTAAGGAGCTCAAAATCAGTCATTCAGCAAACATTTTTAAGTACCTACTACATGTCAAGCCCAGTGCTTAGTGATAGTAATAGAGGGAAAGGTAAAAGTTAATCCCTGATCTCAAACTCACAGTCTAATGGGGAGATATTTGCCATATAAAGAAAAATATTCCAGCAGCACATTTTATGTCAGCAAAAGAACTGGAAACAAAGTGGATTCCCATTAAACGGCTGAACAAAATGAAGAGAAACATGAGAAGGCCTGTATGCACTGATATACAGACAAGTAAACAGAACCGGCAGGACAACATATGCAACAGGATAACAGTAAGGCAAGTAAAAATGCCACAAAAAGGCAACTAAACTGATTAAATCTTATAAACAATCTTGGTTTTTGAGAACCAATGGTGAAACAGACTTCTCTTAGTAGAGAAAAGAGGAACTATAACTCTGGAATGTAGCATATGTTTTTAAATGGGGTAATTTTGTAGGTGAGTTGGACTTTTTTTTTTTTTAATTTCAAGAGAGGATTTAAGGAGTGGGGGTGGGGAAAGGAGGAGAGGAAGAAGGAGAGAAAGAAAGACAGAGACAGAGACAGAGACAGAGAACAAATCTCACTACTAGATTCTTAGGATATTGTTGTTCAGTTGTTTCAGTCATTCAGTCATGTCCAACTCTTTGTGACCCCATTTGGAGTTTTCTTGGCAAAAGTACTGGAGTGGTTAACTATTTCCTTCTTCAACTCATTTACAGATGAGAAAACCAAGGCAAACAGGGCTAAGTGGTTCACCCAGCGTCACACAGCTAGTAAAATGTCTGAGACCAGATTTGAACTCAGAAGATAAGTCTTCCTGACTCCAGGTGTGGCACTCTACCCACTATGCCACCTACATAACTTAGTTTTTGAGATACAAAGAGAAAAAGCAATCCTTGCCTTCAAGGAGCTTATTTTCTAATCAGTGGATATAGAGAGATAGATAGTGGATGGCTAGATAGATAGATATTTTATCAAACATTTTCTGATATGCCAGGCACTGTGCTAAATGCTGAGGATACAAATAGAAGTAGGAAAGTCATTTCTTGCCCTCAGGCTTACAATGTAGTGGGAGAAAACAACACATAAAGGGGAAATGAAAAGGGGTGGTACCCACCCAGGGGAATGATAAATAGTTCTAGGCAAGATAAGAATAAATGCTTATCTATCAGAGTTGGGAAACCCAAGGATGGGGTTCAAAGTTGTAGTTGTGGGAGAGATGAGGATGATAAATGGAATAAAGGTAAAATGGTGAATAGGTTTCCAGAATAAAGCAGGAAGGCTTGGGAGCTAGGGGTGAGGATGGGGGGCATGTAACAGAATTCAGTCTGTAGTTAAGAGTCGAGAAAGAGAAAGAAGATATTAGTAATGGTCTAAAAGAAAGTTTGGGACAACCACATAATGTTAAGAGAGCTAGAGTAAATTTCCTTACTGATTAAGAGGATACCCTGTGCAAGATTTATGGTATAATATGGATTAAAGTTGCACAGAATAAGAACATATACATGATTTGCTCTTTGTACCATTGGATAGAGTTCTGATTGATGAGCTAACAAATCCTTTGAAAGCATCCAAAAAAAATCATTCCTCTTTCTTTCTCAGAAGCTTTATTCTGAGAAAATTATTATATTAAAAAAGGATCAATAGAGAACATTTAGAAAGTAATACAATCATTTAGTGAATTGCTTGTTACCTATACCTGACTACCATCATGCTAAGATATAGATGTCAATTATGAGACATAGAACAAAACAAGACAATACAAAAACTGGTTCCTTTGCCAAGAGGAGATTTATCCCATTTCAAGGTCCATATTTATTTAAATGCTGCTAATGGAAAGCTCAAACCAAGGCTGAGGCATGAATCTGGTACATAGGTCTCCATGAGAGGCCCCCATCCATATTCTTTCAAATACATTTTTTAAATTATGATTTATTCTTTTTAAGTAATGGATTTGGCATCATTCCTGACCTTGGGCCATTTTTGAGAGTAAAGGAGAGCAGGTCCCTCTTGAGAACATATTTTCCTCATTCACTTTTATGTCTCCTATGAAGAATAATAGAGTGGTGGTTGAGGCAATTGAGAAGGTCATTGGGAGATGTGTTGTTTGGTTATGTATGAACCTTGAAACCAGAGCTTGGCTTCTTCCATCAAAACATTTTTTATCTGTAATGTATGCTAGGGGGCACTGTGAGGCAACCTTTCTCTATCTCTTTCTTTGAGTTCCTGTTAGTATTTTATTCCTTCAGATTTCCCATAGTTGTGTGTAGAAGGATTTTTAGGCTGCCGTTTTGGGCAGAGTAGTTTGGGGGCAATAAAAGGGTGGCTTTCTCACATAAAGGTCTGCCACTATTTTGCCTCTTTACTAATAGTGAATATTTTCCGACACAAGAGGGGACACTGTCAAAACTGAATAACCATAGATGGTATCCATCCCCACTTAAGAATTACCAGCACTTGCCTATGGCCCCTACCCTGGAATCTGACTCTGACTTGGACTGCTTTAACACATATTGAAGAGCCCGACCTGGGGTTGTTATGGACAATGACACTGCTTCTATCTCGAAGCATAAAAACCAGAGGGCTCTGAACAAAAGTTTGCTGTCCCTTAGCCATCCCTTGGCCATCCCTGGGCTCCCAAACATTTGTTACAGTAAGCTCCTGGATCACCCCCACGTTTTACCTAATCTTTCTGTTTCTATTCTGTGGGGAATACCAAGACGTTTGGTGACCTTGTGGGATTACTCAAAGTGTACTCAGTGAGACCATCAGTGGTATGGCAGAGATTTAAATTTCACAAGTGGAATGAACAGCCTGCTAGGGGCATTGCTATTTATATTGCAGAGGCATCATTTTTCTCAACACTGCAATCTGGGGAAATTCTTAGACAAGAAGTTAGAAGATCATATTTACCAAATGCATAATGAAGATCTCTATGGCACTTCTTAGTTAATATCTCTCGTTTCTAATACCTAATGAAAAAGCTCTGCTACTATCTTCCACTGAAGCTAAAGGAACAACTGCTAATATAAGTGATACCATGAAGAAGAAATTTCTAACCAAGAGGATGATAAGAACACAAGTAATAGATGTAATATCTGCAGATCTACTCTTGGCAGGTTAGACTGAAGCTCAAAGAGTAAATTGTAAAATGTGGGATGCAGATGCTACAAACAAAAGGACACCTTGAAAAGGTGTGCCATTTAGAATTCATAGGAGTAAAGCCCAGAAGCTGTCATAGTAGTTCAAATCACTTGGAATCAAGTGATCTTGATTATTTGCATAATTAGTAAATCTCAGAATTCTACTATATTCATTGGGTCAGGGGCAATATGCTCTATAATTGGACATGATTACCAAAGGGAAGTTAACTCTGGTTATAGTGGTAGTCTCTCGGTGATTGAGAATGAGCCTCTGACCTCCACCTGACACCCAGCTCTCACTTGTGGCTCCCAATAGCTGCTAGCATGTGGCAGCGGCCATACCCCGGGGCAACGGCTTCAACAGGCCTGCCAAACCTTGTGAGGGTAGTCATCTGGACGTTGTCAACCCATGGTGAACCAGGGCTTTGATCACCCAGCATGTGAAGGTTATAGTATATCAGTAATCATAATTTCTATTATATTTCCACACAAATCTCATTGGAAAAGTTGTTGAGACCATTGTTCAGTCTTTTAAAAAATACATTAAAAATATTCTTGTTTTATATCACCCACATTTCCCATTGTGTTGCTTCTCTACCCTTTCCCAGAGAGTCATAAAGAAGAAGAAAAGTTCAGCAAAACCAATACTTCCAAGAAATCAATCTTTATGGCCTTCCTCCTTTGCCAAGAATCTGGAGAAAGTGTCTTCTCATATATCTCCTTTGAGACCAAACTTGATTACTATAATTTCCATTCATTCTTTTAATATTTTTAGATGACAATTGTTTCCTTATGTAACATCCTTATCTACCCCCATTAGAAACCTGCTCTGGAATAAGGCAAAATGGTTCAGTAAAATGGATGAACATAGCAATCTCATAAGATAGTATGTGCTTCATATTTTGTACCTGCAGTCCCCTTTCCAATTAATAAAATGAGGGAAGAGTGTTTTCATCTTCTTTTCCCTGGGGCCATGATTGTTCCTGGCATTTCATCTGAGTTCAACATTTTATTGTTGTTTTCCTTTACATTATACCATAGTCATCATGGATATTGTTCTCCTGGTTTTGTTTACTTTATTTTGTCTTCCCATGTTTTTCTGAGTTCCTCATTTTTATTATTTTCTACGGTCAACAGAATTCCATTACATTCATAAACCACAATCCATTCAGTCATTTTCTAATCGATGGACATCCACTTTGTTTTTGGTCTTTCACTACCACAAAAAGTCCTACTAACATGAAATTTAAAAAGCTTTTTCATGATTGAAATAAATGACTATAGAATTAGGAGAGGAGCTGGAGATTTAAACCATTTCCATCAGATATTACAAATAAAAGTCTGATAGAGTAGGTATATGTGTTAGGGGGTGTAGAGGTGTACCTCTGGGGCTTGGGAAGGATACCTTTTGCAAGAATGCAAGACTGAAACTTAAAAGTAAAGAGAGAGATTTATTAGTAATGTTGAACTTTTGGCCAGCAAGACAGCATGAGTGGAGCAACCTGAAAGGTTGCACCCCAATGCCTCCATTCTGGGGTTTTTATATTCTTCTACAGAAGTGGGGCTGTGACTCCAAGCAAGTGGTTGAGGGGAGGAGCTTAGCCCCGAGGGCATAGGGGTGGTTCTCCTGATTTGGAGGATGAATGAATGATGTGATGAGGTGTGTCTCTTGGTCTATCTCAATCAAAGGAGGGTAATCTTCAAGGTCAGGTGTTTTGGTTTGGGAGTCAAAAGGGCCTAAGGGAGCAAAGGAATTTCCCTGGTAATAGTTTACCTGGGTTTCTGGGGGTACAATGCCCTTGACATCTGGATGGGGAATTAACAAAATATGAAACATCTAATATTCTCAAAAGATATGAATAAATACTATTTTTGAAAAGAATTACAAAATCTAAATGACAATGCAGAAGCACATTCCAAATCACCAATAATAGTAGGAGAAATTTTATTTTTTATTTAAAAAAAAACCCTTATCTTCCTCCTTAGAATCAATATTGTATATTGGTCCAAGGCAGAAGAGCAATAGGGGCTGGGCAATGGGGGTGAAATGACTTGCCCAGGACCTCACAGCTAGGAAATGTCTGAGAAGGAGAAATTTAGATTTAAAACTATGAGGTCTTTATTGCATACCATACAAATTGACAAAGATGGTGAAAAATGGGAACAGTGTTAGACAAGATGGCACACTAGTCTATTATTTGTGGAACTATGCACTTGTCCAGCTACCCTTTTTGTCAAATTGATATTATGTAATAGGAATAACTAAACTGTCCAGATTTTTTGACTCAATAACCCCCCTACTAGACTTGTGGCCCATAAAAGTAAAAAACAGAAGCGAAAGTATACAAAATGTTTAAATCTTTATAACAGAATTCTGTGGTAGTAAAGGACTATACTATAAATAAGAGTGCCCATCACTTGAAGAATGGCTGAAAATAATCTGGCATATGAATGTAATGGCATATTATTGAGCAATAATAAGATATGAATATGAGGAATTCAGGGAAATATGGAAAGATTTGTACGAATTAAATCAGAATAAAATGAGCAAAACAAAAAAGTAACTACATATATATATTGATTTAACTTAAAAGTTCACTAAAAGGAAGCAAACTGAATAATTGGGGGAGAATCAATGGAAGAGAGAGACAGAAAGATCTAGTGAACAGAGAGGTGGTTTCTCAGCCAGGAAAACCCAGGTTCAAGTCCTACTCCTAAAACATACTGTCTATATAACTAGGCAAGTCAATTAACCTCTTCATACCCTTGGCATCTAAGACCATAAGTAAGCAGATTAGGTGCCAATATGCAGTGGTGGTGATATGTGTGTATGTGGGGGAAGGGGGTGGCTGGGGGGGTTGGGAGGGAGTTCCCATCATTGAGAATTTCCCTTTATTAATTATGGCATCAAGATAGGGGAATAATTGGACAGAATGTTATACCTATTGTCAGATGTGATCACTATATCAGGTGGGTTTTGTTTATTTATTATTCTGTCACAAGGGAAGATAAATCTCTAGGGAGGAGAATTCCCTGTCTTCTCAGAGATGACTGATGTCAAGACAATTAAATGTATTCTTTTTGCTTGCTTTTATAAGTATTTTGGCATATAAGCACATTTTTTAAAATCCTTAACTTCCTTGAGGTAAATGCTCAGTAGTTACTTGGTTCAAGGGCATGACTTTTCTTGCACAATTCTAAATTTTTGAACAGAACAGCTGGACCAATTCACAACATCACCAATAGTGTACTAGTATGTTTGTCTTCCCATACTCCCTTCAACATCAACTATTTTCATCTTTTATTGTTTTTGCTAAGTTGATGGGTGGGATGTGAAATCTCATAGTTATTTTTAATTAGCATTTACAAATTCTGATTCATTTGAAGCATTAAAAACAACATTTGTTGATAGTCCACATTTCTTCTTCTAAAAATTGCCCACACCCTGGACCACCCTTCTCTTTTCCCATGCATCTTTCAAGAAGATATTGATTCAAGATTCATATTACAGGAAACTGTGTTGGGAAGGTACCATATGGTGACTCCTTCAGGATAATCTTTTGTTGTCATCCCAAGGGAATGTTGCTATAGCCTCTTAGGAACAACTAGTTTACACCACAAAGAGTCAGCATCCAAACCATTCATATCATTAACACAGACTGACTATAGGAAGTTGTTATCAGATTTTGCCAGTGTTGCCAAAGAATTCCATTGTTGGGGAAGGAAGGCAGCATCTGCAGACAGTAGCCCAGAATACTGCCTCAGCCTCTCTCCCACTCAGAGGCTGACTTCAGGTAGCAGGGAGAAGTTGGAAGAGACTGAATCTGTAGGCTGATATTTTTTAGTCTGGATCATTCTCTTGCTACTGCAGAGCCAATGTCCCTGTCTTTTGAAAAGGAAAGATCATAGAATTCCAGAGCTAGAAATAGAAGGAGTCCCAGAGGCAATTTTGGTCCAATTCCCATATTCTATGGACGGAGAAACTGAGGTCTAAATTGTGACTTGCCCAAGATCACATCAGGAGTCATTGATAGAGATGAGATTTGAACACAGGTCCTTTCACTCTGAATACAGTATAATTTTCATGTGACATACTAAGAACAGGTCGGAACAGTGTAGCCCTTGGGGACTATTGTTCCTTGGATGGCTTTCCCTATGTGTTTCTTTATTCTGTGTGTGTGTGTGTGTGTGTGTGTGTGTGTGTGTGTGTGTGTGTGTGTGTGTGTAGGTACCAGACTCTCCTTCCAAGCTGAGGTCGTAGGTCCAGAGAACTCACTGAAGTACTTGGAAAATGAGAACTCTAACAGCTGTATATAAGACAAAACCTTCTGAGCCCTTCTCTCTCAGCTGTACCTCCATCAGAAGCTCTGAGACCACATAGTACCATGAGCATCATGGAGGGTTTTATGGAGGGTCTAATGAAGATGATACAAAGATTGAACAGCTGCAGAAACATCAGGGGGTAGATGGTCAGTTTGTGGCACAATGGGAATACAGGTGATCAGGCAGCTCCACCACCAGGGCTAACAGCTGCTTCAGTGTTACCTCTGGCTGAGCTCATCATTGGGTTTTTTCCCCCCTCCATCTATATTTCAGGGGCAAAAGGAAGGGTCACTAACCTCCCTAGGTCAGTGGAAGCTGGTCATTAAAACACAGCCATGGGGAGATAGGATGTTGTAGTTGAAATGGTTCACTTTAAAGTCAGATGCCAACTGTAATGATCCTGGGTATGTGCCTTATTTTCCCTCAAACTCTTACTAGCTGTGTGATTGAGCAAAACACTTAACCCTTTTGGCCTCAGTTTCCTCATCTTTAACACCCTCATTGTATGAATGTGGAAATTTAACATTGGCCTGCACCTTTTTTTTTTGGCATTCCAAGATAATCTTTGGATTTTAAAGGGAAAAAAAGTTTAATTTTAAGATTGAAGCTACATCTGGGTTTCTTCCCCCACTCCTTTACTGAACAAGGGTAGAAACAAAACTTTTTGTTTATCTGTCTATAAACAAGCCTCTTAAGATAGTTTGGAAGAGAAAAGTGGACATGTGAACTATGTGGCCATTCTAAAGGTCAAAGTGTGAAAGCGTGACTCGTAGCATCCAGAAGACCTGCCTCTTGTCCATCCTGACGTTTGAGTGTTCCAATCAAAGAGTCTTGGAAAAGGGATGTCATGAAGAGCATAAATGGGAGTAAATTGGAATACAGGGAGGAAGTAGGGGCTTTCCCCCTAGGAACCCAAAGTGAACAGATGTGTGATCCTGGCTCTCAGAAGGCAAGGCAGGCAGCCATCTGTAGCTAGTCCCTACTCCTCTGGACTACTTTTTATTATTTAATAAATAATTATGAATTAAGGTTTGTTTCCAGAGAGTTTTAACCATAGCAATAAGGAAGATAGACCTAAAGAAGTTAAGTGGAGGAATATTCAAGATTATTTAATTCAAAGTGAGTTTTTGTTTCCCTGTCTGAAAAATGGGGATAATAATTATCCACTCAATGGATTAGAAGACTCAAATGAGGGGGCAGCTGGGTAGCTCAGTGGATTGAGAGCCAAGCCTAGAGATGGGAGGTCCTAGGTTCAAATCTGGCCTCAGACACTTCCCAGCTGTGTAACCCTGGGCAAGTCACTTGACCCCCATTGCCTAGCCCTTACCACTCTTCTGCCTTGGAGCCAATACACAGTATTGACTCCAAGACGGAAGGTAAGGGTTTTTAAAAAAAAAATAAAAATAAAATAAAAGAAGACTCAAATGAGATCTTGTATTTATATATATTTGTATATAAGTTGACTATTGATATTACCCTGATGAGGAAGTATAGTGTACTATTGTAGTCATAAAGACTGGAATTCAAGTCTTGCCTCTGATCTGTGGTAGGTTGGTCTCTACATGGGGACCTCCAGTCCTATGATATCAGAGATCTCAATAAACTCCTCTTCATCCCCAAATTCCTATTATTACCCTATTTAGCACTCAGTTGTTATTGGTGTTCAGTCATTTCAGTTGTGTCTGATTCTTTGTAATCCCATTTGAGATTATCTTGGCAAAGATACTAGAGTGGTTTGCCATTTTCTTCTCTGGCTCATTTTAGAGATGAAAAAATCTGAGGCAAACAGCATTAAGTGACTTGCTTAGGATCGCACAGTTAAGTATCTGAGGCCATATTTGAACTTGGGTCTTCCTGATTCCACACCTAGTGTTCTATCCACTGCACCACCTCAAGGCCCCTAATTAGCACTTACCTAATTCAGTTATGCCAGTCATACTTCCTCTGGGACCTCAACATACTTTGGTTCCAACTGAACCAAAAAAAAAATAGAATAAGATATCATGGCCTTTGGAATGTGCCCATTGCCCTACCTCATCTTATACTCTGAAGGTGTGAAATTGAGCTGGTACTTCCCTTAAAGAAAGGCAGCATAGGAGTTGCAAAGGTTGCTCACAGTCAGTCAACTGGACAGTCTCTTGATCATTCCCTGGGGTTTCCATTTTCTAATTCTATTTATTTTATTCCCATTTAAGTAAGATCTAATTCATATTTATGTCTGTCTCCAGAGAAAGCCATAGGATGTCCAAAGATACAGTATTTTCGGTTCAAACATGCCCAACAATATTATAAAGCCTTGCTACGCTTTGAAAAAATCATCATAGGAAGCCACTACTAGACAGACAAGAAAGTTTTGAGCAGCTGGGGATTATCTAGCTACTGAAGGGTTCTCAGGGTTAGTGATGGCACATACTACAGTCAAGGACTCAGAGGTCTTGATCATTTACACTAGCACTAGCTTTGGACCCTTTTGTGGGACAATAGAAGTAACCTTTGAGAAAGCATGGAAGAGAAAGAGGGGTACCATTTGGGGTGATCTGGAAGCCCCAGGCATTCCAAACACAGCAGTAGTAGGACCACTGGGGTTGCATTTTCCGTACAGTATTCTTGGCCATATGGCCCCTTGCTATAGGAAGTGGAAGCTTCACCTCAATTGGAGACCAGAGCAAGTGCCCTCCCCCAGATCTGGCTCACAGTGTTGGATACAATATGATTGAGACTTTTTTGGAACAGGAGTCCAAATTCCAGGTCCATGAGGAAAGGACACAAGTGATGGTAAGTCCAACTGGAACTGATAGGATGATGGAACTGACCCTAAGCAAGTTGTGCTGAGGTCTTGAGTATAAGGATGAAAAGAAATTCCCAAGGGATGGGGCATTTAAATGCAGGCCTCTACTACAGAGGTGTAGGAGCCAGAAATTCATCCTCTGTATAGGCTCCAGGAATTACAAAAAGGATAGAGGCAATCATTGGAGTGTCCCTTAGAACAATTCAAGTATTTAAGAGGAAAAAAAACAACAACAAAGAGTTGTAGAAGAAAAGATGAGTGCTGGACAAGGAATAAAATAGACAATTATATAGTCCTTTAAAATTTGCGGAAACACCCTATCAGCATTTTCTCATTTGATTTGAGAATCTTTCATAGGAGCTAAATGGATTCTGTACCCATCCACCCTTAGCAAGGATCACACAGAGAGGCAAGGTTACTCTAGCACTCATGGTCATTGAAGGCTCATGGGACTTGCTTTTGACAGATTGTCCCCGATTTTGCTTGCCTCTGCACATGGGCACCTATCCTGCCGGTTCCAAAAATTATTCCCCACCTCAATCCCCCATTCCTGTTCCATTTGCATGCCACACCTGGTCCACATAAGACCCCTGCCACAAAGCAGATGGTACGTGATGTGATGCCTACCCTGTTTTCTATGTGATTAGCTAGCATTCTGTTAACTGACTGACTTACAATTTTGTACTACAATTAGTGCAGCTTTATGCCCTGACTGGCTTTCTTGTAACAGGACAGCAGGAGACAATAACACTATAAGGAAAAAGGACCCTCAGAGACTCACAGACCAAGTGTGAATCGGGAGGATCAAGGATGAAGCATGCTAACAACTTCCTCTGACAGAGAGGTGACAAACATGTGGTGAAGAATGAGATCTATATCTTCGGTGGAGGCTAATATGAGTATTTGTTTTGTTATAAGAGAAGGTTTGTTGTTGTCATTGTATTGTTTTAAGCTAAAAGGGGAGGGAGGGAGGGAGGAAGGGAGGTTAGTGGCAACGACACCAAAAATTATATTTTATATCTAAGTGTCATTGAAACTCTTCTAAAAAATGCACAGGAATACCCAGTGGAATTGCGGTTGGCTATGAGAGGGGAGGCAGGAGGGGGGGAGGAAAAGAAAATGATCTTTGTTTCCAATGAATAATGTTTGAAAATGACCAAATAAAATAATGTTTAAAAGTAAAAATAAATTAATTAATTAATTAAATTAAATTAAAAATGCACAGGAGAGATCAGAGGAGCTTCAGAGGGAGACAGAAGAAGCTTTGAAACAAACATGTTAAATTATTATTAAGCATTATTTAAAAAGTAAGTTACACATAATGGAGATTCAAGGTTCCATATATAATCCTCTCTTTTTCTGCTCTTTGTACATGGAGGGTTCATTTGTTGGTGTCTGTCCAGTTCAGAAGAACAAAATGAGAATTATTCAAACCAACCAGCCCAGTGGACTTGATTTGAGAGGCTCTGCTAGAGTGCTCTGTAATGTCTGTTTAGGATCGGATTACTTGAGAATGATAAAGGTCATGTGGATCAAGTCTATGACTTTCAATGATTCAGGCTTTTAAAAACTACATTGAAAAAAGCCCAGCACATTCAGCCAGTCGCTGGGGTTGTCTCTTGGCTTGAGAGTGGCTCTGTTCCATGGCATGTTGCTCATGTCCGAAGAGCATTTTGCTGTGGCATCACAGGCGTAACACTCTCAAGTTGCTGCTAAAGACTGTAGCTCCTAGAGCCATTGAGTTAGTTGTTCAAGGCTGTAATCAGAGGAGGGCCCATTCACACTGTCTCCATTTTCTGGGGGCACTGACAAATATCTTGCCAGGAAGTCTCCTCCACTAAGAAGAGCAGTTGTGGGAGATTCAGGCAAAGGAATACCTACAGTAATAATGTTCTAGTGTAGTCTCCCTGTCAGACAAGTCCTTCCTTGGCTCAAACCCACACTTTGAGTAAAAGTCCAATTGGACTAGTGTAATTGGCATAGTTAGCACTTGATGCCTCCATCAAACTGGCATAGCCGCTACCATCACAACCACCACAAGGAGGAAAAGATCTTAGAAAGGGGATACAGTTACCACAAAGTAAGGGCATCTGGGCTGTAGAAATGGTGAACCAGATAACCCTGGGTACTGCACCAGCCTCTTATGCTCTGTGACTGGCTGCAAGGTTGCTAATAAAAAACAGAGAGAGGTAAAATTTCTAGATTGATGCTTGTTAGGCTGCCAGTTCTATTGATATTGTAAAGCTGTTCGTTTTTAAAAGGAGGCAGTCAGATGAGATGTCTGTATGAAAGAACAGTCCAGTTCAAGGGGTCTTATGGTCCTTGGGTAGATTTTTCTCTAGTTCCCTATATTTCTCTTCTGTGTATCCTTGAGGAAGTTCTGTGTGCCAGGCTGGTCTGTGAATTCCCTGAGGTTCCAGGAAAAGAAAACATCAAAAGGTTTGGGCATTGATGAATCTGAGTCACAAGATCAGCAACAATGTGCCCTGAAAAGCATCAAAGCCTTTCCCTATTTATTTTCTTTGCATACACCTATAAACATGTAGTGATCTTCCCAGTCCTTAAAGTGTTCTCTCTACTTTTCTACTTGTATATAATATTCTCTCATCTCTCTCTTCCCTTTCATTGCCAAACTTCTTGAAAAGTAATCTGTATTGGGGCAGCAAGGGAGCATGGTAGAGGGAGAATCAGACCTTGGGTTGGGAGGACCTGAACTCAAATCTGGCTTCAGATACTTCCTATCTCACCACCCTGGGCAAGTAACTTAACCCCATTTGCCCATCCTTTGTCACTCTTGTCTTAGAGCTGTTACTAAGACAGAAAGTAAGAGTTTAAAAAAAAGAAAAGAAACTTGTGTTTTCTGAATCAGAACCAATGCATGTATGAGCTAAGAAAGGATTTTCTTTTTCAATGATATAAAGTCCTGTTGGCATTGTAGAGTTAGGCCTGTGAATTTTAGTTATTAAGAGTTTTCATTATAGGGGATTTCCCCAGGAGGTACCTAATCAAAGTTAACACCTTGTTAATAGGACTAAAAGATATGGCCTTTGCTTTGACATTGAAAATGTTTCCATTTCCTTAACCTGCTCATAGGCAGCAACTGAGGGCAGTTGGTTGGCACAGTGGATAGAGTACTTTGTCTGAAGTCAAGAAGACTTATCTTCCTAAATTCAAATCTGGCCTCAGACACTTCCTAGCTGTGTGATCTTGGGCAAGTCACTTAACCCTGTTTGCCTCAGTTTTTTCATTTGTAAAATGAGTTGGAGAAGAAAATGGCAAATCACTCCAGTATCTCTGCCAAGAAAACCCAAATAGGATCACAAAGAGTCTAATGCAATCCTTTTTAGAATTGACTACAAAGTATTGGTTCCAAGACAGAAGAATGGTGAGGGCTAGGCAATGGGGGTTAAGTGACTTGCCCAGGGTCACACAGATAGAAAGTGTCTGAGTCAAAATTTGAACCCAGGACCTCCTATTTTGGGACCTGAATCTCAATCCACTGAACTACCCAGCTGCCCCCCCTAGGGGAGCCCTTTTACTCTAAGTTGTCTAGATTGTCATTTCTGGAATGCTCTCCCAATTCAATCAAGTCATTATGGCAGCCTCTACAGAAATAATACCAGCAATGTCAGATGATGCAGGAGCTGGTATTTTCACTGCTAAAGTAGAACTTTTCTAGCTTTATCCTGCACTACTCTATACTCTAGTCAGTCATACTATTCACAACTTGTCTTGCTCACTAGCTCTTTCCCATGTAAATGTCTTTGCTCTGGCCGCTGTGCCCTTAAAATGCCTTCCCTGACGCACCCATAAGGTTTTACCTGTGGAAATTCTATCCACTGCCAAAGACCCAACTCAAATATCATTTCCTCCATGAAGACTTTTCTAATCCATCCAATCCACAATTAGTTTTCTTTGCATGGAATTGCATGGCTTTTCGTGTTCAGCATAGGCTGTTCTCAGGTTCCATTTTGAATTATAGCTCTTTGTGGGAGAGGTAGTGCAGTCCTACCTCAAACGCATCCTGGTTGTATGCCTAGACAAGTTAATTATTTAACCTCTGTCTACTTTAGGCAATTGTCTCAGACTATATACATTGGAGAATAGCTGGAGAACTGTCTCAGGAGCAGGGGTTTTCTCACCAAGCAAACTGGGGTTCATGGACCTCCAAGGATTCCAAGGATAATTTTCATGAGATCCCTAAACCTGAGTGTTGAAAAAAATGGCGTCTTCATTTTTGCTAACCTTTAATGTCTTTCAAGTATGAATGTTAAAAAAAAAATTCTGAGCTTCACCAGACTGCGTAAAGGGGTCCATGAACAACACAAATTTAAAACTGACTGTGCTTTAAACCAATGAATTCTCAGGTCTAGACCATCACCATCACCACCAAAATGTTATTTATGTATCAGACATTTTCTTTCTAAAAGACCTTAAGTTCTATGAGGGCAAAGATTATTTTATATAATCCTTATATCTCATCTACTCCCAGAGGCATTTTTAAATTTAAAATTTTTTATAATAAATATAAATTTAATTTTTTTATTTCTTTTTTTATTTGAAAAATTTGTATTTAATTTAGAATATTTTTCCATGGTTACATGAATCATGCTCTTTCCCTCCCCTTGCTCCCCCATAGCCAATAAGCAATTCCACTGGGTTTTACATGTGTCATTGATCAAGACCTATTTCCATATTATTAGTATTTGCTCTAGGGTGATTGTTTAGAGTCTACATCCCCAATCATATCCCCGTTGAACCATGTGATCGATCCTATATTTTTTTCTTCTGTGTTTCTGCTCCCACAGTTCTTCCTCTGGATGTGGATAGCATTCTTTCTCAGAAGTTCCTCAGAATTATACTGGATCACTACATTGCTGCTAGTAAAGAAGTCCCTTACATTCGATTGTGCCACAGTGTATCTGTCTCTGTGTATAAGGTTCTCCTGGTCCCAGAGGCTTTTTTAAGCCTTGGAATTGCTGGGTCCCAAGCCCATAAGAGCAGTAAGGGCTATGCAACTGGGGTTAAATGACTTGCCCAAGATCACACAGTTGAGGCCAAATTTGAACCCAGGACTTCCCACTTCTAGGCTTGATTCTCTTTCCATTAAACCTGTTAGGTAACCCCCTACTCCAGTGCCTATGGCAGTTTTTTAATTGAATTGATTCAAACAACAGTTCTACAAACCAGTCAATTATGCCAGTCCTAAAATCTAGCACTTTTAATAAAGTTCTGATGAAGCACCCATATTAAATGTCAATGACTAATTCCACAGAGTTCTTGCTGGTGACAACATATTTGTAAAAATTGGCTTATTATTAGCTTCCTGACAATTGATTGTCACTGATACTCTTCGAGACCTTCGCTATTCCCATTCAGGGGAATTTTGAAGGAAACCTACTCAGTTTATGACTCTTGCTGTTACCAGTGTTTGTAATGTTTCATGGAAACTCAGCCTTCTAGGATTCCAGAGGTAGTGTAGCATTAGGGGAAAAAATAATATTGATAAGTTTTGTTCCTATGACACCAAAATTTTCCATATATATATATCCCTTCCTCCCCCCTCCCTCCCCTACCCAATGAGCCAGCCCTTCTAATGGCAGAAAGAGGTAGAGCAATGGGGCTTAGGGTCAGAAGGATGTAAGTTCAAATTTGGCCTCAGACTCTTATTATCTGTGTGATACTTACCCTTTTCCTGCCTCAGTTTCCTCAAATGTAAAGTGGGAATAATAATTGTTTCACAGAGTTGTGAGGATCAAATGAGATATTAACAACAACCAAAACAGTGCCCGACATATAGTAAGCTCTTAATAAATGCATGTTCTTTCCCTCCCATAGAAAAAAGAGAAAAACATTCAGCAAAATCAACAACCATGACAATATTTAGTACTATTCCACAACCAGTCCTCTACTTGTAGAAAGAGAAAGAGGTTTCTTTTCTCTGCTGTTCCCCAAAGGCCACGTTTGGTAATTATAATTGCATTGGGTTCAATTCTAGGACTTTTTTTTCTCTTTATTTACATTTTTGTAGTCATTGTGTGCATTATTTTCCTGAGTTTACTTGTTTCAGTCTGTATCAGTTCACATGTCTTCCCTTGCTTTTCTAGTTTCATCATATTCATTTCTCATGGCCCAGTAATATTTAGATACATTCAGGTACATAGTGTTATAGTTTAACAAATTCCTGATTGTGGAATCAATACAAGGTCAACTTAGAGAAAGACCTCAGGTGGTCCTAAAATTATTTCAATTTTAAGTCTCTCCTTCCATAAAATGATTAATATGGGAAAATTATGTGATTGCACATGTAAAATAAATATATATCAGATTTTTTACTGTCTGGGGAAGTACAAAGGGAGGGAGGGAAGTGGAAGGGGGAAAAGAATTTAGAACTCAAAATTTAAAAAAATGTTAAAAAATAATAACTGTAAAAATATTTAAACTAGGTATCTGAGTAGAAAGGAAAATATGGAATCTCAGGGTCAAGTTTTGCCCTCTGAAGCAATTACACTATTGGTACCAGTCTTTGCCTCTATGGGTCATATACAAATCATGTCATTCCTACTTCAAGGAGTGATTTCATGGGTAGAGAGAATTTCTTCTGCCAATGAAAGTTGCCATCCTCTTAGCAACTTATAGTCTTAGAAATATGCCACTGGGAGGTGAGGAGAGGCACCAAGATAGGACAGTGGATACAGCAGCATGCCTGGAATCTGGAGGATGTGGGTTCAAATTTGACCTCAGATCCTTCCCACTTATTTGACTCTGGGCAAGTCACTTAACACCATTTGCCCAGCCCTTGCTTGCCCTTCTGTCTTAAATTTGATATTAAGACAGAAAGAGGTTGTTGGTTGTTTTTTTTTTTAAGTTGCCTAGGGCATTGAGAAGGTAAGTGACTTATACAGGAGCACAAAAACAGTGTGTCAAAAGTTGAACTTGAACCCAGAACTCCTTGGCTTTGAAGCCAGTTTTCTATCATGATGTGCCTATAATATACCTACTTCAAAAGCAGAATAAATTCTTCCTGTGACTGCTCACTTTTGTACCACATTTTTCTTCCCAAAAGGCTGAGTCATTTTTTTTCCTGATGGAAAAGACAATCTGTCGTGCCCAACTTGCTGGTAATGAAATGAGTTCTCGCAAGTCTAACAGTTCTGAATCTGGATTTGTACCCTTACCATGACAAACCAGTTCTTTTTAAAAGAACTTTTAAACCCTTTTCCCTTGGAATCAATACTGTGTATTGGTTCTAAGGCAGAAGAGTGGTAAGGGCTAGGCATTGAGGGTTAAGTGACTTGCCCAGGGTCACACAGCTAGAAAGTGTCTGCATCCAAATTTGAATCCAGGACCTTCCATCTCTAGGCCTGGCTCTCAACCACTGAGCCACCCAGCTGCTCCTAACAGAACAGTCCTTAACCACAGACTACCACAAAGGTGTCCATGGCTTCTTCCTCAAGAACATGTCACCCACCCAATGCAACTCTGACCTTTGATCATCACAGGAGTCGAGAAGTTCCATAATGCCCTCTATGACTGAGATGTTATGTTTGTGCTGATAACAAGCCCCCTGTGGGACTCTTTTCTGAGGATAGTAATTATGTCAGCATGTACGCAGGCAGCTGATTCCACTTTTGGACAGCTCTAATTGTTAGGAAGTGGTTTTTTTTCTCTTCTTTTCCTGACATCAAGCCTAAATTTGTCTCTTTGCATCTTCCACTCGTTGCTCCAGGTTCTGCCCTCTGGGGTCTAGAAGAATAATTCTAATCCCTCTTCTGCATGGCAGCCCTGTAGGTACCTGAGCAGAGTCATCATGTTTTTTTAATCTTCTTTCTCTAGACTAAATATCCTCAATTCCTTCACCTGATCCTCATGGCCATAGAACAGATTCAGGGTACTCCATCATCCCACTTAGTTGCCCTCCTCTGCTTGATCTCCACCTTCTCAATGGCTTTTCCAGATGTGATCCAAAGAGGACATAATACAGAGAATCCATTAACCTGTTGTTCCTGAAAACTATGCCTTTCTTTTCTTTTCTTTTTTTTCTTTTTTCTTTATTTATTTATTTATTTATTTTTAATTTTATAGTATTTTATTTGATCATTTCCATGCATTTTTCATTAAAGACAAAGATCATTTTCTTTTCCTCCCTCCCACCCCCCGTGGCCGACGTGTGATTCCACTGGTATCATATGTGTTCTTGACTCGAAACCATTGCCATGTTGTTAGGATTTGCATCAGAGTGTTCGCTCAGAGTCTTTCCTCTGTCATGTCCCCTCAGCCATTGTAGTCAGGCAGTTGCTTTTCCTCGGTGTTTCTACTCCCTCAGTTTGTCCTCTGCTTATGGATAGTGTTTTTTTCTCCTTGATCCCTGCAGATTGTGCAGGGGCATTACACTGCCACTAATGGAGAAGTCCATTATGTTCGATTATACCACAATGTGTTTGTCTCTGTGTACAATGTTCTCCTGGTTCTGCTCCTCTCGCTCTGCATCACTTCCTGGAGGTCGTTCCAGTCTCCATGGAACTCCTCCACTTTATTATTCCTTTTTGCACAATAATATTCCATCATCAACATATACCACAATTTGTTCAGCCATTCCCCAATTGATGGGCATCCCCTCGTTTTCCAATTTTTGGCCACCATCTTTTTTTTTAAACCCTTACCTTCTGTCTTGGAGTCAATACTGTGTATTGGCTCCAAGGCAGAAGAGTGGTAAGGGCTAGGCAATGGGGGTCAAGTGACTTGCCCAGGGTCACACAGCTGGGAAGTGTCTGAGGCCTATTTTGAACCCAGGACCTCCTATCTCTAGGCCTGGCTTTCAATCCACTGAGCCACCTCAATGCTTCCTGAAGCCATTTTTTTGAGTCCGTGTAATACTTTCCATTTCTTCCTACTGAATGCTATTTTACTAAATTCATCCCCATGCTCCAGCTTGTCAAGATCATTATGGATCTCAATCATCATCCAAGTTTTCAGATGTTCCACCCAGCTTGATGTCATTTGAAAATCTGATGAGTAGGCCTTCTCTGCCTATATCCAAGCCATTGATAAACATGTTAGTCAGCACAGGGAGAAGCACAAATGCCCAGTGCACTCCACGAGAGACTCTTTTCTAAGTTGGCATTCAACCTTTAATGATTCCTCTTTTAAGTTCAGTGAGTTAAGCAGTTCTGAATCCATGTAGTCTGCACCTCCCCATCTTTTCCATAGGAATGGTATGAAATACTTTATCAAATTCTTTATTAAAATCGAGGTGAATCATTTCAACTGTATTCTTTTGTTTTATTACTTTAGTAACTGTCAAAAATAAAAAGGGAAACAAAGTTAGTCTAATGTAACCTGATTACTTTATCATCCCTTAGAGAACATGCATGGAGGTTCCTCCTCTTCTGGAAGAGTCTCAAATTTGGTTTTAGCTCCAGGGGTACAATTGTCCTTTTCCTTCTTTTCCTCCTGTATGGGCCATTAAATCACTCTCCACTCTCCTGACAGCTTCCCTCATCACCTGTTTTATTGTATTTAAGCTCAGATATAGGGCTCTCTATGAGCAATCTCTTTTCTTTCCAATTCATTCTTCTTGTCTAACCAAATAATCTTTTTCATACATAGGTTGCTAAACAGTCTTCAGTTGCTCCCTATTGCCCTTAGGATTAAATGTAAATTCTTCTATCTGTCATTTAAGATCTTCAGTAATCTAATTATATAATCACACAATCCTAAATTTATAAAGCACATGAGAAGCCATTCAGTCCAACCTCTGTCTGGACAAGAATCTCCCCTACCTTATAACTGAAAAGGTGTGAATCCGTTTTTCTTGAGTAAGAGGGGAAATCCTTATCAGGAGCAGCCTATTTCACTTTTGAGCAAGTTTTTCATTACCTCAAGCTTAAATGTGTGTCTTTGCAACCTTCACCCATTGTTCCTAGTTCTGTTCTCTGGGACCAAGCACTCTTTCCAGGGAGTATAACCTTTTAGTTCCCTGTTCCTAAATCTCTCATCTAAGCCAAACATTCCCAATTCCTTCTTTTTGTTTAGCAAAAAAACCCCAAACCCTACCCTTCTGCCTTAGAATGGATACAAAGTATGGATTCCAAGGCAGAAGAATAGCAAGGGTTAGGCAACTGGGGTTAAGTCACAGTGCTAAGAAATGTCTGGGGGCACATTTGAACCCAGGACCTCCCATCTCCAGGACTGGTTCTCAATCCACTCAGCCACTCAGCTGCCCCTCTACTACTATGGCATTTATGAACTGTTGACTTGTACGACTTACCTGGCCTCGGACTCATCACTGACCAGATCCTTGTGTTTAGTGTATGCTTCACTTCCAAGGTCCTGGCATCCTGCCTCCTCTTCTCAGCCAACTGCTGCCCATGATCCAATATGACAGTAAACTAAGGCTATCCCTCCAGTTCTCAGTTGGGGAGCGCTATAGATAGACTGACCATATTTTCTGAACAAAAAATTGAAACATATGTACACTGAACCACCTAGCTGCCCTCCCCAGTCCTTTCAATTGATCCTCAAATGGCATGATTAATCTCCAGGCCTTCCACCCTTCCATTTGCTCCCCTCTGTATAGTCGGATTTGTAAATCAGACTTAAAATGTGGCATCAAGAGATGAACATGACACTCCTGATGTGGCTTGACCAGGTCAGAGCTAGCACTCTTACCTCTCTAGTCTTGCCACTAAATGTCTTCATGCTATCTAAGACCACATTGGCTTGACAAGGTGCCCTATTAAACTGTTGACTCATATTCTAGCTCTCACTCATGTTTCTTGGAAAATTGTGGATCTAGCCAATGAAGGAATTGGTTTTTCTTTCTTCTTTTTTATAATGGGGTGGAGGGTGGAAAAAAGAGACCTGGTTTCCAAAAGGAAAAAAAAATCTTAAATAGAGAAGTTGGTAAAAATTGATAATAATGATAATAATAAATTTTAAAATAAAACAAAAATAGAGAATTTGGGGATTACTACAGTTGTGAATGTAAAATGGGGATGATGATAGTGCTGTAGTGAGGATCAAATGAGATATGATCTGTAAGGCACTTAGCACAGCACCTAGCACATGGTAGGTGTTATATAAAGTTAGCCACTAGTTATTATTGTGAATACACTTTCAGATGAGTGTATTTCTTTCACTGTATTGTTAGTTTGACAGGATTGTTTTACTTTGCTACAAGAGAGCGTTCATGGCATGAGGGTGATCTGAACATATTTGTAATAGAAAACAAAACTCATCAATAATTTTTTTTTTTTAAAATCTTAAATCTCAGAGAACTTAAGTGACTTGCTAAGGGGCTAACCACCAAGTAAGAGCCAAGCTGCTAATTGAAGCCTAGGCCTATAGATTCTTTAGCTCTTTCCACCAAAACACACACTGTGCTTCTCTACTTTGGCTCCTTTGTATAAATATGCAAATTAATTGTTTTAACAAAGGACTAGTATGGTCATATATTTATTCAAGGAGCATGATCGTTTGAAGAGAGGAAGAGCCTGATACTTGCTAAAATTTAGACTGTTAACTGGTCAGACCTAGCATTCTCAAGCCTAATCTTTTAAAAAAATAATCTTGGTCAAAATCCTGTCTCCCTAGATGTTGTTCACATAATTTATTTTTTATTCAAAGATATTTTATTTTCCCAATTATATGTAATAATACTTTTCCACATACATTCTCTGAAATTATATAATCTCCCTCTCTTTCCTCACCCTCCCACTCAGAAATATTACAATTTGACCTGGGTAATACATGAATTATCATGCAAAACATATTTTCATATTGGTTATTGTTCTAAGAGAGCACTCATATAAAAGCAAACCCCAAAATAAAATAGTAAATAAATTTAATACTCATCTAATTTATCATGGGATTTTTTTCAATCATTACCTTCCAGCTTAGATCAACACTAAATATTAGTTCTAAGGAAGAAGGGAGGGAAAAGGTAGGCAATAGGGGTTAAGTGACTTGCCCAGGTTCATACAGATGGGAAGTGTCTGAGGCCACATTTGAACCCACAACCTACCATCTTGAGACCTGGTTCTCTATCCAGTGAATCATCTAGCGGCAGCCTCTTTATTTTCTCATGAGGCAATCCCTTAAACTCCTTCAATTTGTTGGGAGTATTTTTTCTCTGTCATTTTCAGGGTAATCACTTCATTACTTTTACCAAATTTCCTTCCATGGAGATTACATATACCAAAGTATATGGAAGTAAGGTGTCTTGGCAAATTACACCCAATGATGGGGATATGTATTCTGTCCAAAAGTGGTATACAGGGTGTCCCAAAGGTCTTAGTGGAGTGCTAAGATATTAAAGCTTAAAACTGCAATAAAACTTTAGGGATTCCCCATTTGACAAATTATAACCAATTTGTCAAAAGCAAATGCTATATTTCCCTCACCCCAAACCCACCTTTCTTCTGAACTTCCCATTCCTGCCAACAGCAATGCCATATTTCCAAACAACCGTATTCACATTCTGAGAGTCATCCTCAATAACTCATTCTCTCTCACCTCACACATTAGTCGATTGCCAAATCGGTACAATTTTGCTCGTAGCACATCTCTCACATCTGTGCCCTTCTCTCTGCTCCCACAGCCACCTTCATTCAAGCTGGTGTTGCTTTTTGTCTAGACTAGTTACATAGTTCCTTAGTTGGTCTCTGACTCTAGTTTCTCCTACCACCATCTTTTCTCCACAAAGCAGATAAAATGATATTCCTAAATCACAAGTATGTCCATGCCACTTCCCTTCTTGATAAACTCCCGTGGCTCCCTATTATCTCTAGACACATACACATGCCTCTGTTCAATGAAGCCCTTCACCTCCTGAATCTAATCTACAGTCTGACCTTATTCTAGAGAACTCTCCTTCTTGCACTCCATGTTTCAGCCAAACTGGGCTGCTTGCAGATTCTCAGAGAAAGAAAGTACCATGTTCCCTCTCTCGATGATTTTGCATAGGGTGCCCCCCATTCCCTCCTCATGGATGCCTCTGAGAAGTTTTCTTCAAAGTTCAGAGTTAGAGAGCTACCTTCTTCTTCATGAGATCTTTCCTGATTCTTCTTGCTAAATATTACTTCATATTTATTTTGAATATATCTTGCATATATTTATGAATGTACATATTCTTTCCTCCAATGGAACCTCAACTCCATGAGGCAGGAGACTCTGTGTGTGTGTGTGTGTGTGTGTGTGTGTGTATACCTAGCATCCAGCATGGCGCCTGGTACATAGTTGGCAATTAACAAGGAAATTGTTTAGTGAATGATTCATAGCAAGTGACAATCTCACTGGAACAGAGGTTTAGAGCTGAAAGGGACCTTTGTGTTCACCTAGTCCAGCCGTTCTCAAAATGAGCTCCAGACCCCTGGGATCTCTGAGACCTTTTAAGGGAACCTGAGAGGTCAAACTTCTTTTCATCCTAATCTTAAGACATTTTAATTTCTAATATCATGAATATTAAAAGATTGAAACCACCTAACCAAAAAGTTCTTTGAGGTCCTCAGTCATTTTTAGGAATGCAAAGGAATCCTTAGACCAAAAAAATGTGAAAACCAATGATTGAATCCTTCCCACTCTTTTTACAACTACAGATAGGAGGGGACAGCTGGGTTGTTCAGTGAATTGAGAACCAGGCCAAGAGATGGGAGATCTTAGGTTCAATTCTAGCCTTAGATACTTCCTAGCTATGTGACCCTGGGCAAGTCACTTCACCCCCACTGCCTAGCTCTTACTACTCTTCTGCCTTGGAACCAATGCAGAGTATTGATTCATCTGCCTTGGAAACAATACACAGTATTGATTCTAAGATGGAAGGTAAAGGTTTAAAAAATATACAAATAGGATCATAGATTTAGAACTAAAAGGGATCTTAGAAGCTAGTGGGTCCAAACATTTTTCAGATGAGGAAACTGAGGCATAGAGAAGTGTTTTGCTCACACAGCCAGTAAGTATCTAAAACAGGATTTGAATGCAGATCTTCCTATTCCAAATCCAGTGCCCTATTCTTTATACTACACTGCTTCTCCAAATGACTTCAGAGGTGTTCTTGCTTTATAATGAAGAAACTGAGCCCCAGTTTGGAAGTTGTGACTCCACTAGTTATACAAGTAATAAGTGACAAGGCTGATATTCAAACCCAGTCTTTGAATTCCAAATCTAGTGCACCATGTTTTCAACAGCACCATGTTGCCTCCTTCAGAACTTCTTGCAAAATAGAAATGACCATGTATTTATTAAGTATACTTAGATCCTTAGATAGGTCCCACTCTTTGAGACCCCATTTGGAGTTTTCTGAGCAGAGATACTACAGTGGTTCATTATTTCCTTCTCTAACTCATTTTACAGAGGAGGAAACTGAGGCAAACAGGATTAAGTGATTTGCCCCAGGGTCACAAAGCTAGCAAGTATCTGTGGTTAGATTTGAACTCAGGAAAATTAGTTTTCCTGACTCTAGTCCTGGCACTCTATCTACTGTACTACCTTATATTTATTCCCCAAATATCTGACAACTTTGGTTCTTCTCAATTTCCCCACTAATACAACAATCCTAACACTTTTCATCTTTTGTAGTTCTCTCCACACCTTCCCAAAATTCTCCATCCAGTCTCCTAGTCAATTTAATTTTTTAATATTTCAAGCAATCTGTGCTACACAGAGTCTGTATGTTACCTCTCCCTCTCACCACATAGCTGACTGGCTTACGTTTCCCATCTTTCCTAGCCATAAATTTGCTTTTAGGCCATTTCTTATGCATCATTGGTAATACACTACAGCCTACTTACACCCAAGACACGTCTTTCCATTGCCCTTTGGATAACCTGCAATTTTTAATCTTCAGAGATTGTGAGGTTGCAAGATTTTCAGCCATAGAATATCACTGGGAAAAAAATATTACTATGAAAAATGTGGGCTTTTGTGTCAAGGAGCATCCTGAGAACACTGGAAGCCCTGCACAATTTCCCAAGTGAAATCCAGTCTGATTTCTCCTTCATATTTACGCCTGTCTCATTCACTGTGGCTCTGTAGTGCCTGCATAAGCCATATATCTCGATGGCCTCACTCACCAGGCTGTTCAACCTGCTGCCTATCAAAATCAAAAAATATATATATATTGCCCGCTTTCATTTTTCTTTTTACATTTTTTAAAATTTTTATCCACTTAGTTTTTAGTGTAGTTAGTCAATTTAATATCTTTCATTTTGTTTGAAGAGGCTTTGCAGTGTTAGGAATGGGAACAAAGGGAAGGAAACAATCCCTAATACCCACTACAGCTGTGCTGATTTAAGCCCTTTCAAATATTATCTCATTTGATCCTCATAACAACCCTGGGAAGTCCAGTGGTGCCTTGATACATGAGCACCTTAAGTCATGAACTGTTTGAGACATGAGCAGTGAGGATTGGATTTTTTGCTTTAAGTCAGGAGCAGATATTTGAATGGCCCGAGGTGGATGAAATAATCAGTGCAAGGGAGATTAAGGAAATGCTGAATATTTGGGGAAAAATTAAAGGGTTTATTGAAAAGGCACACCCAGAAAAAGTTGCAACAGGTCATGCTTTGGCACTGTGTGATGACACTTGTTTCATACATTATCAAGATGTTCTGAAAGGGAGGAAGAAACAAACTTCCATGGAAAGGTTTCTGGTGAAACAGCCTCTAAGTGAAATGGAGGAAAGTGTGGCAAAACAGCCAAAATTCAATGAAGAAAATTATGATAATTAAGTAAAGTAAAAAAATAGCAATTAAGTTTAGCAATAAAGTTACACATCATAAGAAATGTATAAGGTCAATTTTGCATTTAAATGTAGCATTATGTGTGTAGAGAGTAAATTATGTTAAGCAATAGTGCACAAAATGAAAATCTTCTCTGCCAGCACCTTTGCCTGACCTTGAAGGTAAATAACATTTTACAAGCAAGTTTATTTCTTTATATTCTTCCTTTTCATCTATAACTATATTTATTTGTTATTTATAAAGTACATTTTTGAATTTAAAAGCATATGAAACAAAAATTTCATGTGATTTGGGGGGCCAGAATGGATTAATTGCATTTCCATTTATTTAAGTGGGGAAATTTGATTTGACACGAGCAAATTGAGTTACAAGCTTGACCATGAAACAAATTAAACTTGTGTGTCAAGGTACCACTGTAAGTATAATTATCCCCACTTTACTGTTGAGAAAATGGAGGCAGAGGTTAAGCGATATCATCTTCCTCCTCATCATCATAATTTTAGCATTTATTTAACTCTTCAAGGTTTGCAAAGTGCTTTACAAATTTCTCATTGTTACATGTTATAACCCTGATTAGATTGCTCACCATATCCAGAAAGGGGGAAGGAAGAGAAGGAGGGAGACAATTTGGATATTATAATTTCAGAAAATGTATGCAGAAAATTGTATTACATGTAATTGGTAAAATAAAGTATCTTTAAAAACAAATATGTTATTTCCTTAAAATTACCCCTTAATGATGATTATGATCCCTATTTTACAGCTGAGGAAACAAAGGCAGAGAGAGGCTAAGGGACTTCTTGAGAGTGATATTGCTAATAGGTATCTTGGACCAAATTTGAACTCAAGCCTTCCTGACCTAAGAGATCCAGTGCTCTAAACTCTATACAATCTAGCTGTCTGTGTTTCACTGTATTTCATGTTACTAACAAAATATTATCTGTGACTCAGAGTATTTGGATACATCATCAAAAGGGAATCTTCTTTGACTCACTAGAATGAATCAACCAAGTATTTGTTAAGCTTTTATTAAGTTCCCAGCACTGTGCTAAGAGCAAGGAATACAAAGCCTAGGAGGGCCCCCTGGAAAAGTGTATTTTCTGCTTTGTTCTATATTCTTAGAAGTACTTTCCAAGCAAGTTGTAGTCTCCCCTTCTACTTCTCTTTTCTGATTTGGGGATAGATTTGTCTATCTGCTCTCTCTTGAACTATAGTACCATCCATCTTCCTTCTATATATGTGTCTTCTTGGAATAAGAATGTTTTTCCTGTTAGAAGTTATTAAAGCCAGGCTGCTTACTTAGGAGATAGCTCTAGTAATGTCCTGGGAGATTACTTAACTGATTCCATAATTCTGTAACTGAGCAAATTCCCCTCTTTTTGATGAACAATAATTTATGTAATTGTCTTCCAGTTAAAATTTCTGCAAAGAAACCAAAGCATATTCTAATATTATAGGTTTCAATCCTGAGAAGATACAAATAGATTGCAATTTTCACTAATGGAAGAAATACCCATATTATCTATTCATGTAAGAATCCATTGATGCTTCTTCATAATTTGTAGGTTACTGAGTTATTGAAGGTTATAGTGTCAGATTTCAAGTTCTGACAGGTTCTAAAAAGGTACAAATACTTCAGATATAGGCCTAGGAAGAGACTATCTCAGCTGTCTGAGGACAAAGCAAACTAAAGCTGAAGAAATTCATCCCTAAGTGAGATATAGATAGAAGTGGCTTTAGAGTCAATTCTCATTAGTCCTCTTGGCTGGAGAGGAAGGTTTTGGTGGGATGGAGGTAAGGTACCCAGAAATCTCAGGTTCCTTTTACTCTAATTCTCATGGCTAGGCTGGCCAGTTGATATTTGTTTGCTTTAAAAGTAGATGAAATCCTCCAATCTACCCATTATATTTGTATGAGCTTGTTTTTTTAAAGAAATCAAGAGTAAAAGGCATTCATTACAGTTAGTATCCAAGATGAGACAATGAAATTCATTGAATCAAAGAAGTTAAAGGATGGAAAGGAACTTAGAGATCAGCTAATACAATTTCTCTACTTTATAGAAACTATCTCAGAAAAATATGATTTTGTGCCCAGAGCCTTTGCCAAAGGTTACTATCAAATACAGGGCAGCTAAATGGAGCTGTAGATAGAGCACCAGGCAAGGAGTCAAGAAAACTTGAGTTCAAATTCGCTATCAGACAGTAACTAGCTGTGTGATCCTGGGCAAGACACGTAATCTTGTTTGCCTCAGTTTCCTCATTTGTAAAATGAGATGGATAAGGAAATGGCAAACCACTCTAAGTTATCTTTGCCAAGAAACCCCCAAATGGGGTCATAAAGAATCAGACATGACTAAAATGACTGAACGACAACAATGAACAAATACACAGCAGCAAGACTCAGGTAATAAATAACAACAACTAACATCTATCTAGTGCTCTGTGTAGTTTGCCAAGTACTTTACATACACTATTTCATTTAATTATCACAAAAGCCCTCTGAGAAAGTGGGAGCTATTGTTATCATTTTACAGGTGAGAAAACTGAGGCTGAGTGATATTGAGTGACTTGCCCAAAGTCCCACAGCTAGTAAGTGTTTAAGGCAGGATTTGAACTCAATCTCTCCAACTTTAATTGCAACACTCCAGCATCTGCTTGCCTCGGGTGACAGATGTTCTGACATTAGAGTTGCCAACCAGTCAAGATTTCCTACCAAAGACAATTGCTTCTTACTACCCTATTGTGTTATGTATTTTTTAAATTTAGTTTCAGCAAATCTACCTGACTGGCAACTAGTCAAGTACACATGAATATGATAGTAATATTCTTGTTCTTCTCATCTTTTATTTTATGGAAGTCAGTTAGAAATAACTGGGACAAATTATTATTCTACTATCTTTTTTTTTAACCTTTATCTTCTATCTTAGATACTAAGTACTGGTTCCAAGGCAAAAGGCTAGAAAATGGGGAGGTTAAGCAAAGTGCCCAGGGTCACATAGCTAGGAAATGCCTGAGGCCAGATATAACTTAGGACCTTACCTCTTCAGGCTGGCTCTCTAACCACCGAACCACCTAGTTACCCCACCTGCTAACTTTTTTGTCTATTATTTAGTGGACTATTGCATAGGTAGACAATGATGATATGCGCCCTGTATGGTTCTCACACATTTTGATGTCCTATGCTACGTCTCTATATTTCAAAAGCTTTTCACTCCACATAGCTTGGAAACTATGAGTATTTGGCATGGTGACATATTAAAAATATTGTTCATGAATTCTTACAGATCAACATTCTTAAGTTTTATAGATCATGTCTGCATTGTTGGGCAACAGTTTTGACTTTGTTAATGGTCTAGAACAAATGATTTGCACAATTCTCAAGGAAGACCATCATCACATCATCATCACGTTCTCCTTTTTGTTCTTTGGAGTTCAGATGGAAATGGTTTGGGGATAATTCACTGTTCTTCTCTCATTTTAATATTCTGTGGACTCTTGGACAGATGGATAAAGTAATAGCTTTTTGCAGTTGAATAAAATTCTAGGATATAAGATTATCTATGAGCTCATTGAAAGCATCATTGGTACAACTCCCAAAACAGACAGGATGCTGCAAATTCTATGGACCTCATCCTGTTCCTACACAATACACATATTTTACTTATTTTGTTAGGTTTTTATCTTGTTTTATTCTATGTAGTTTAGGAGATTTTGAGTATTTGGCATGGTGACATTTATTAAAACTATTCTAAAGGTTTCATGGATTAATACTTTGCTTCCAATAAAGTTTATTTTTTTCTTGAATTCTCAAGAATATTTTTCAGTCTTTACTTGAAGTATTGAGATTGGCAGCATAGGGAAAGCTTCTGATGCATAATTCTAGCCATCTTAGCATATCTTATTATATTTTAAATAAGTGCTGAATTTTTTAAGCAATACGAAATCATGTGCTGGAGCCAGCTCTTACCTTAGGAAAGTCATTGTTAAATTTTCACCTTTTTATACTTTTGTACTTTGGAAATTACCAAATGCTATTTTTTAGGGCTTGGTTTATTGTTTTTCTATTTGTCTACACTTTATAAAATGAAAAACAAAGAGCACAGAGGGAGAAAGTAAAAGAAATGAGAAAATGTTAATGAAGCAAGTTAAATTTAAAACCATTATGTGTACAATTTCCCCTCAAAAGCCAATTGTTAAACATTTACCAGTACATCCCTGGTTGTTAGTGATATATTGAACAGTTTCTATAACTTCTATCATAATATGCATTGATTAAATTTGTACTTTTAAAGACAACCCATCTACAATTTCTAGTGGCAAAAATCTGGTCCTGAATTGCCATAATGAACTCCATTTCCACAAACAAATCTGCATAACAGACATTTGTTCAATGACTCTTTGTCTACATATTGTTGGCTGCATATATGCAGATGTTACCCACAGCAGTTCTTTCGATTCTGCCCTTGCATCTTAGCTATCTCATTGGCTTCACCAGGAATTAATTCACTTTTGGTTATCTTTTAGAGTCTAAAATTTAGACAAACTCAATGCCATATAATTGATATATGCCTAAATTTATTATTATTGTGGTAGTTGTTATGCTGAGAGTACTATTGCCAAAAAGTTTGTATGAAGCCCTTACTTAGAATGTATGGTGAGATCTGTTTCCAATTTTGTTAACATAAGCTACTGACACACAATGAAAGTACTTGAGTCTTCAGCCCCTTTCCTGTGTACTCACTTGCCCACTTTGGTGGTCAGTGCCATCTGCACTGAAACATTTCCAGCATGTGGAGTAGTAGTATTTCTGATTTGATCTGACTTCTTGCCTTTTATGGGACCAGAACATGAAAGGGTGCCAGCCACTGTGCTATATGCTATGCCACGTTGATCATTAAGATGGTTTTGAATAGGACCAGCCAACAATCGTAGGTTACCCTGTCTGTTTCTATGATTCTTAGGGGCAGTTTAATCATACGGACTAGGGTGCTCACTCCTTCAGAGAGATTACCAGAGCCCTATTCATCGGTGCTTTAAGATTCCAGTCAGGCACTCACTGCTCCTATGATGGTTTCAGGATACATGAAATTCCCTTGGTTGACATTCTCTTATTTTTCTCCCCCTCCTTCACTTGCTGCATCCATGGCATGGACAGTGGGTTGGATTTTGAGGGGAGTTATTATTTGTCATCATTATTACTGTTGTTGTTAATAATAATAGTCCTACCCAGACTTTTTTCATTGTCTTATCATCACTGTGGGGGCCATAGAGTCCAGGTTGTTTCCACAAAGGGAGCCAGATGGAACAGTCTGTGAGTAACATATGATCAGAAGGGAGATTGTCCCATTTCTCTTTAGGACAGAAAGAGGAAAACAGAAATTGTTCTGCCCCAAGTGCATTCCAGGGAAGGAATCCATATGATAGGGGGAGCAGAGGGGGCGGCGCTGATCTACAGCTCTATGCTATTCTTGACAACTATAGAAATAGCTTCCTCTTTTCCTTCTACTCACCTTGGATTTAGATTTCTGGCCAGGTATGCTGTAGAGCAGAAGGACTGTGGTTCTGGTTAGGACATTCAGCATTGCTGCTGCTGTAATGGTCAAAAACATGACCATCCTGTGAGTAGCAGGTTGTCAATGATCTCTTACTTGACAAACATGATGGACTTTTTTCAGGTGTCGTCCTAGACCGAGCTGCTGCAAATGACACTGTTGGCACCTCCTGCATACATATGTCACCTCTCTGAGCTTTTGTGACATTATTCTCTGATTTTTCTTCTCCTTGTCTGACTGCTCTTTCTCAGTCTCCTTTGCAGAGTCATCATCCATGTTATGTCCCTAATTATAGGTGTTCCCCAGCATCTGCCTTGGGCCCACTTCTCTTCTCTCCCTTCACTTTCAATGACCTCACTAGTTTTCATAGATTTAATGATCATTTCTATATCAATGATAGATATCTATAAATCCAGCCCCAATATCTTCCTTGAACTTTAATCCTACACCATCAATTACCTCCTGGACATTTCAAAGTGGATCCCCTAGAGCAGTACTCCGGGAGCTGCTCTGTTCCCCCTCTTTCCTGCACCAGAGGACATTTTTTGCATGTCCTTTCCCTCTGTCCAGCAGCCCAGAGAGAGCACTTCCTCCTTCTGCTCTTTGGGGTAATGCTCAGGCTCACAGGCAGCTTAAAATTGCAGTCTAGGCATGCGGACTTAAAAACCTTTGCCAATGTTGCCCTAGAGGTATTTTGGACTCAATATGTCCAAAAGAGAACTCGTTATCTTTTTCTCCAAACTCATCCCTGTCCCAAATGTCCCTATTGCCCTTATGGAAGGGGAAAGATCATGGCCTGAGAGGAGTGAAACTGTCTCCTTGCTCTCCTTCCACCATTGACTATTACTTGTCTTTTGTCATTTTTGCCAGTTGGCTAGATATTTAGTGAGACTTTAGTTGTTTGGGGAGATACTGAACATCTCCAGATCCAAATCCTAGATCATTTCCCCCGTATTCCCCAAGATTCTGCCTCCTTTTCCTCTCCTTCCCAAAAAGGTTGTTAACATAACAACTACAAGTCAATGTTTATATAGTGCTTTAACGTTTGCAAAGTGATTTACATGTGTTATAATACTTTATTCTCCAAAACTCCAGCAAAGTAGGCATTGTAAGTATTACTCTCCCTATCACAGAATCTAAGGCCAGGAAAGAAACTTAAAGGTATCTGTAAATAGTATACAATGTCACTTAGCTTCTCCATATGGAAATGTGTCTGGTCAGAAGGGTAGGATATGGTGACTCATGTGGTCTTCAGTAATCCACCCAATGTGAGAGATCTAGACTTCATGTATCTGGGACCTTTTATGCCCTTGGAGGAACAGGATGCTGCATCAGAGAACTAAGGACCAATTAGATCCCCAGGGAAGCATTATCTTTTTTTAGATAAAGCTTTAAAAAAAGTGGGGTGGGTGGGTGGGATGGGGTTTCTAGAGGTCATTCTTCTCTCTCAGAATCTTCCTTTATAACACAGAATTTTTTTTAAAGAGTAAAATGAGGTGAGACAGGCAGTTGGCTCAGTAGATTGAGAGCCAGGGCTGGAAAATGAGATATCCTGGTTTCCAATCTAGCCTCAGATACTTCCTAGCATTATGACCCTGGACAAGTCAGTAAACCTCCAATTGCCTAGCCCTTACTGCTCTTCTGCCTTGGAACCAACACTTAGTATTGGTAAGAGTGAGAAAAAAAAATCAAGCATTGAAAAAAAAAATCTAAAATTAAATAAAATGCTCATGGACCCTCACCTCTCCAAAGAAGCAAGGGGAAGCATTTTCTAAAATATGTCTTCGTTGAGGTCAAGCTTCTTCCTTGTAATTTCCTTAGAAGTTACTAGTCTTAAGAGGAACAACTCATACCTGGGTGAGTTTAAATTCAGTGCCCAAATGAAAAATAAGACGATGCCAGCATCTTCCTGAGCCATAGGCTGGTAGGCAGGTTTGGAAAAGAAGCTGAAATGAGCTGGCAGAAAACCCCCTGAAATTTGGGGAGTTCACATCAAAAATATTCCAGCAAAAGATGGTAAGGACAGCAGACTGACTGCCAGAGAATTCATCAGTAGCAGCTGTTCTGATATGGGCTCATCAAGTCACCATTGGCCTAGAACACAACTCTACCCAGAATGTTTTGGAAAACTTACACCTCGTTGGTTTGATAGGCATATGGTGGAGGTGGCTATAACGCCAGCATTCTCTCGGTTCAGGTTCAATGTTGAAATGAAATTAGACATGCATGCGTCACTGAATGGTTAATAGAAGGAGGTTTACTTTGCCTTAGCACAGCAAGGCTATGTGAGTGGTATACAGTGTCACTTAGCTTCTCCATCTGGAAATGTGTCTGATCAGCAGGGTAGGATATGGTCATGGCTATGGTGACTCATGCGGTCTTCAAAAAAGCACCCAGGCTGAGAGATCCAGACTCCATGTGTCTGGGACTTTTTATGCCCTTAGATGATCAGGAAGCTGCCTCAGAGAACTGAAGACCAATGAGGTCCCCAGGGAAGGTTTATCCTCCTTTTAGACAAAGCTTTTCCATATTGGAGGTAGGAAGAAGACTCTGCATCAGGAAAACAATGGTCCTATCACAGCAGACTTCCTGGATTGTCGGAGATCCATCCAGTATTTATTCTTCCCTAATTTCTCTCCAAACCATCAAAGAATTAGAAATTCTACTTTTTAAAATAGTAACTAAATGAACCAAATCAGTAAGCACTGTGATTTTATATACATATATATTCAAGAAAGTCTAAGAGCTAGAGAAGATGGAGAATCACAAGCTGAAGAAACCTCATGATTACTCACACACACAAAATCAAGCAGAAAAGCTGAGCCCATATTGTGAACAGCTAGAGCTGTGTACACACATGTCCGTGTTGTGTGGGCAGCACAGATGGTGGTAAGGGCTCCATTTCTAGGGTGACAATTCACTGAGGCAATGCTGCTTGTAAAACCAGTGAGACAACACTAGTTGCACCATACAAGAGCTTGTAGGATTGTAAAAGCTATCAAGGTCATTTCTTAAATGCCTAATCGCAACAATAGCCACAATAATAGACAACATCTCTATGGCCCCACCAGGTTTGCAAAGTGGGGGATTTCATCTTATACTTTGGTAAGACTTTTCACAGTCTAAAGTCACAGATCAGAAAAAAAGTCTTATTAACTCTATGAATCCCAGATTGTGTGTTTTAATTGTTTGTTCAGAAAATATGGTCAGTCTTTCTATAGTGCTCCCCAACTAGGAGCCAGAGGGAGAGCCTTAGTTTACTGTCATATTGGATCATGGGCAGCAGTTGGCTGAGAAGAGGAGGCAGGATGCCAGGACCTTGGAAGTGAAGCATACACTAAACACAAGGATCTGGTCAGTGATGAGTCAGAGGCCAGGTAAGTTGTACAAGTCAACAGTTCATAAATACCATAGTACTGGGGTGGGGGTGGGGGGCAGCTGAGTGGCTGAGTGGATTGAGAATCAGTCCTGGAGATGGGAGGTCCTGGGTTCAAATCTAACCTCAGACACTTCCCAATTGTGTGACTTAACCCCCACCTTGTAGCCCTTACCACTCTTCCACCTTAGAACCAATACACCTTTTTGGTTCTAGGATGGAAGGTAAGGGTCATTCATGTATAAATAAATAAATGTCGTAGAGCTTAACAAAACCAAATCAGCAGCCAAGAGATCAATGGCAGTGAAGAGCAAGGCTGGTAGTCCAATGGTCAGGCAGACAGGCTGTCATAGTAATGGAAATAGTATAAAGCACTTTATGGTTTGAAGAGCTCTCCAAATATAATATCATTTCATCTACACAACAGTCCTGTGAGCTAGTTGGCAGCTAGTATTACGAATATTGGGGTGCAGGGAGACCAGCTGGTGAACACATGCAAATCCAAACAACAAAGACAGAAAGAATATCAAAAAAACATATTGCCTTGCAATAAGGTGGCCCAAGAGATAGAGTGCCAGACCTAGAAATGGAAGGTTGTGGATTCAAATTTGATCTCAGACACTTCCTATCTGTGTGACCCTGGGCGAGTCACTTACCCTTTGATTCTAAAAGGATGGTAAGGGTGGGTTTTTTTAAGCATATTACCCATACACAGAAAGCATATACTGATGAATGAATAAATGAAGACCTACTATTAATGAGGATTATAAAATGCTGGCTGGAGAGTAAGGTGGGTGGAGCATAGCAGAGACATTTCCCTGGCATTTGTGATGATTATGCTATTCATATGCAGCAAATTAACTGTTGTAAATTTTATTTCATTACAATAGTCAACTCCATTCATATTATCTCAGTCTTCAGAGCATGTTTCCCAGAGAGAGTCTGATCAGATGCTTTCAATGTAGTCACACATATTCATCGCCCCAACTGGATTACAAACTGCACTAGGGCAGGGATACAATATGTAATTCTTTTCAGTCCCTATCTTGGGGTCCCTTTCTTCTTTTTTCTTCTTTTTAAACCTTTAACCTTCCATCTAGTATCACTTCTAAGCAGAAGAGTATCAAGGACCAGGCAATCAGGGTTAAATGACTGGCCCAGAGTCACACAGCTAGAAAGTATCCAAAATTGGATTTGAACCCAGGTCTTCCTGACTCCAGGCTCTATCTGCTGTGCTACCTAGCTGCCCCAGACCAACTGGGTCAATGAGACATCTCACAAGCCAGTGAACAGTGACTGGATGCAGGGCCATTGGTGAGCTAAGCTCCCCTGGTCTTCCTGGAGGCAGAGGCAATGCCCAGTTGTTCTCTTCTAATTAGGTGTCTTACCCATTTCATCCTTATCTGGAAATTCTGCTGAGTGAAATAGGTCTTAGCCAATCAAGAGGAAGAAATATATGAATAGGATTTTCCTGCTGGCTAAACCTAAAAGAGGAGCATGGTAGATAGAGAGCCAAGCCTGGAGTCAGGGAGACCTGAATTCAAATCCAGATATTGGCCAGCTGGTGTGACCCTAAGCAAGTCATTTAACCCCTTTTCCTTCAGTTTTCCTGGAAAATGAGCTGGAGGAGGAAATGGCAAATCACTCTCATACCTTTGCCAAGAAAACCCCAATTAGAGCCACAAAGAGAAATGACTGAAATGGCTGAACAAAGGCTGACTATTGACTGATGATAGCACATACATGTCTGCAACAAGTTGGCTATGTTTCCTTATTTTTTGTTCAGGTATCAGGACCATAGAATCATGGATGGGAAAGTGGAAGGGGTCTCAGGGACTGATTGGGGTCAAGGTACTCATGGAACTGTGGAAGGATGAGTCAACCCCTCTAGGACTGTTGGGAGCAAAGAAACTGTAATGCAGGTTAGGGGTAATTGGGAGTAATTTTGTCCCCAGGGAGCTTGCTCTAAGATGTAGCTGAGGCCCCTTTGCCAAGAGGAGTATGAAAGCTGTTTTTAAGATTGCTGCAGGGGGTCAACTAAATAGTTTAGTGGATAAAGAACCATATCTGGAGACAAGAAGTCCTGGTTTCAGATGTAGCCTCAGACACTCTGAGACCCTGGGCAAGTCACTTAGTCCCATTTTCTTAGCCCTTACATTCTTCTTCCTTGGGGTGAATACTGGATTCTAAGACAGAAGGTAAGAGTTTAAAATTTAAAAAAAAAGAGATTGCCAACTATCTTTCCTCTTCCTGCTAGAAGATCTTGTGTCTTTATCTTTCTGAAATACTTCTAACGCTTTGGGAACTGCTTGTATTTGGGAGTATTAGAATATTTTTAATAAATGGATTTGAATTTTGAGCTCTGAATGACCTACTGCGATAACTGCAGATCTGTAACCAGGAAAGAGCCATCTTGTCCAACCCTTTCCTTTTACAGATTAGGAAACTGAGACCCAAGGAGGAGGTCAAATGATTTGTCTGAAGTCACAGGAAATAGGCATCAGAACTGGGATTTCAATCCTGGTCCTCTGAATCCATAGTGAAAGCTTTCTATACTGTACCATGCTACTGATGCCCCCGAGAGCATGGGTATACCAACTTGCCAATTCTCTAGGACTTCAATTATTTAATTATTTTGACACCCAGCCCTTAGAGGTGAGGTTAGGGAGAGTACTGAGATGAATTAACATCTCTCCCTAAATTTACGTGGCAAACCAGAACTAAATTTCAAATTGTATCATTTTCTCTTTTTAGTGTTTTCTTCCCTTTAAAGACTGTGGAGGGAAGAGAGGGAATAAACTCTATAGTGTTGGGCGCTAATTTCAGAGAAGGAGGTTCAATAGAAGAGTTAATGACAGGAAAAGAGCAAGTGACTCCTTGGAGTCAGCTCAAGGCAAAATTATTTAATAAGCCAACCAATGTTCTAGGCCTCCAGCTTCTTTTTATGCCCGAAATGAGTCTCCTTCTCCTATTCTGAGAGTGGAGGACTCATGTTTTTCTGGTTCTCAGGTTTTTCACTCGCTACAATCTACTAATACAAGCTTCAAGTGAAACCTTCCCTGGGCTATTTATGTTTAAACAGGGATCAAGAACTTTAAACTAAAGGTTAATGGAATTTAAAGTATTAGCTTACCAGAAGAGGGATCACTCAGCGAACCCACCACTGGATACACCTTCTTCTGGAAAGGTAGAGCCTCAAATGAAGACAGAATCCACAGTGTTGGCCTGGCCATCAAGACCAGTTTGCTCAAACAGCTGCCAGACTTGCCTGTGGGCATCAGTGAGAGGCTCATGAAGATCCGTTTGCCTCTCAGCAAAGACCGGTATGCCACAATCATCAGCACATATGTCCCTACACTGACCAGCACAGAGGAGACCATAGAGCAGTTCTACTCTGACCTGCATGCCGTCCTGCACTCAGTGCCCACAAATGACAAGCTGATACTACTGGGAGACTTCAATGCCCGCGTTGGCCAGGACCATGAAAGATGGAAAGGAGTGCTCAGCAAACACGGCGTGGGCAAAATGAACAACAATGGCCTACTGCTACTCAGCAAATGCTCAGAGTTTGAACTCACCATCACGAACACTGTGTTCAGAATGGCGAACAGATTGGATGGTGCATCCATTCAGAATGGATGCACCCACGATCAAAACAGTGGCATCTCATTGACTACATCATTGTATGCCGGCGAGACATCCAGGATGTAAAGATCACCAGAGCCATGAGAGGAGCTGAATGCTGGACAGACCACCGATTGGTTAGAGAGACTCTACAAATGAGCATTGCACCTTGCCATCCAAAACGCGCCCAGACAGTTCGTGCATTTTACAACGTGAGTCGTCTTAGAGAGCTATCTTATTTGCAAACATTCCAATTCTGCCTGGACGACAAGCTGTCTGCCAAGGGACCACTCACTGGAAGCTCAACCAAGAAATGGAACCAGTTCAGAGACGCAGTGAAGGAAACATCAAAGGCAGTCCTAGGCCCAAAACAACGCAACCACCAGGACTGGTTCGACGAGAACAACACTGCTATTGAAGACCTATTGAGCAAGAAGAACAAAGCCTTTATGGAGTGGCAAAATAACCCAAACTCTGCTCCTAAAAAGGACAGATTCAAGTTTCTCCAAGCCACGGTGCAGTGTGAGATCAGGAAGATGCAAGACTGATGGTGGGAAAAAAAGGCAGAAGAAATCCAGCGCTTTGCTGATACGAAAAACTACAAACAATTTTTCAGTGCCCTCAAGACTGTCTATGGGCCATTAAAACCCACCACCACTCTCTTGCTATCCTCTGACGGTGACACTCTCATAAAATATAAAAAAGGCATCAGCAACAGGTGGAAAGAACACTTCAGTCAGCTTCTCAACCGACCCTCTTCAATCAACCAAAGCACCCTTGACCAGATCCCCCAAAACCGCTCCATTGAACAACTTGACGTCCCTCCTTCAATAGAGGAAGTCCAAAAAGCCATTAAACAAATGAGTGCAGGCAAGGCACCCGATAAAGATGGGATCCCAACCGAGGTGTACAAGGCCTTAATTGGAAAGGCACTCCAGGCATTCCACATAGTGCTGACCAGCATATGGGAAGAGGAAGACATGCCCCCAGAACTCAGAGATGCCTTCATCGTAGCCCTATACAAGAACAAAGGCTCAGGAGCAGCCTGTGACAACTACAGAGGCATCTCACTACTCTCCACTGCTGGAAAGATCCTCGCCCGCATTATACTCAACAGACTCCTGTCATCTGTTTCAGAGCAGAACCTGCTTGAATCACAATGTGGCTTCAGACCAGATTGCAGCACCATCGACATGGTCTTCACAGTGAGGCAAATGCAGGAAAAATGCCTTGAGTAGAACCTGAGTCTCTACATTGTCTTCATAGACCTGACAAAGGCTTTCGACATAGTGAACAGGGACGCATTGTGGGTGATCCTCAGCAAGCTCGGTTGCCCAGCAAAATTCATCAAACTGATGCAGCTCTTTCATGTCGACATGACAGGGGAAGTCCTATCTGGTGGAGAGACTTCCGATCGCTTCAACATCTCCAATGGCGTGAAACAAGGCTGTGTCCTCGCTCTGGTGCTATTCAACCTATTTTTCACCCAAGTATTACGACATGCTGTGATGGATCTAGACCTGGGCGTCTACATCAAATACCGACTGAATGGCTCACTATTCGACCTTCGCCACCTGACTGCAAAAACAAAGACAACAGAGAGACTCATCCTGGAAGCTCTCTTCGCAGATGACTGTGCTCTCATGGTCCACCAAGAAAATCGTCTTCAAACCATTGTGGACAGGTTCTCTACCACAACAAAACTGTTTGGCCTGACTATCAGCCTCAGCAAAACAGAGGTGCTGTTCCAACCTGCACCAGGGAGTCCAACTAACCAGCCGTGCATTACAATCGACGGCACGCAGCTTTCTAACGTCAACACTTTCAAGTACCTGGGCAGCACCATCGCCAACGACGTGCCAGGATCCAAAAGGCCAGCCAGGCCCTTGGGAGGCTGCGCTGCAAAGTCCTCCAACACAGAGGTGTAAGCACTATGACGAAGCTCAAAGTGTATAACGCAGTGGTCCTCAGCTCGCTCCTGTACAGTTGTGAGACATGGACACTTTACCAGAAGCACATGAAACAGCTGGAGCAATTCCACCAATGCTCCCTCTGGTCAATCATGAGGATCCGATGGCAGGACCAAATCACCAACCAGGAAGTCCTCGACAGAGCCAACTCCACCAGCATTGAATTCATGGTCCTCAAAACCCAGCTACGATGGTCTGGACACGTCATCCGCATGGACCCACAGCGAATACCAAGGCAGGTATTCTATGGTGAACTGTCAGCTGGACTCAGGAAACAAGGCTGACCAAAGAAAAGATTCAAGGATCAGCTAAAGTCCAACTTGTAGTGGGCTGGCATTAGACCAAAGCAACTAGAACTCGCTGCCTCTGTCAGAAGCAGTTGGCGAACCCACAATCACCATGCCGCCACCACCTTTGAAGATGAACGACATTGACGTCTTGCCACTGCGCATGAATGCCGACACCAGGCCATAACTGCACCTCCCGTAACAACTGGCGTCCCATGCCCCACGTGCCACAAACTCTGCGCCTCAGCCTTTGGACTCCATAGCCACATGAGGGTACATCGTAGATGAAACTGCACAAAGACAATAGTCATTCTCGATCACCGAGAGACTACCACTACTATTAGCTAAGGAAGAGAAAGGGATTTAGGGAAACTCCCTTTGTCCCTGAAATCCTTCAGCAAGGGCAGCTATCTGCTTACCTGACACATAAAGCTAGTCCTGGTATTCTTCATCAATTCTGCCCCAGGGAGGGAGCTTCTGGTCTCTAAGCCCACCCAGAATGGCCTCCTATGCAGTGATCTAACACCATTGGCATCTACTCCTTTTCCTCCTTGATGGAGAGAAGATAGGGCAAGAGGAGTCTATGATAATCCAGTCCCAAGAAAGAGACTGAAATGGTGGCCTTTGAAGCAGTGCTTCCATGGGGATTTCCAAGGGAAGTGTGTGCAAAAATGAGTATGGGACTCAGTCTGAAATGACAGACTTCTCCACAATCAAAACTTTACCAGGAACACATATTCCTCTCCTAGGAATTAGGTTGTTCTGAAAGGACTGTCTAGATTCCTTCCCCACTTTTTGTAGAGGACTCAGTTGTTCCAGTCCCTGGGGATTGACTTTTGGCATCTGTGTGAGAAAAAGCTTCTTCTTGATAGGATATATTAATTTCAATTTAATAAATCTTTATAAGTGCCTTCTATGTGCCAAGTACTGGGGACTTGATATATGTATACAAGGTAGCCCTAAACAGGTATCAACTATGGACATGGAGATCTCATTAGAAGCAGAGTCAGAAATAATGGTAGCAAAAATCTTTTAGAATCACATTCGCTTTCTATGCAGGTCCTTCCTTATCACCTTATCTTTCCAGATAGCTATTTTGGAATGATCTGGATCATCTCTTCCTTTTAAAAGGACTAAAATAAACAGCTTCAGGGTACATTTTCATGGACTGGAAGGATCAAAGAATCATAAATCTAGGGCAAGAAGGGATCTCAGAGATCCTCTAGTCCAGTAGGGTCAAACTCAAATAGAAATCAATTCCTACAAGTCTCATATTGACTTAGAAGACCACATTATCTCTGTTGTATTGTCTTTTTATTTATTTTGTTAAACATTTCCCAATTACATTTTAATATGCTTTAGTTGCCTTATAAACTTCTGGTTATGAGTTTAATATCTCTGATCTAGCTCAACCCTCTCATTTTAATAAAGAAGAAACAGACTCAAAGAAGCTAAAGTACTCTTACCAGATCACACAGGGAAGAAGCATTGAAGGCAGACTTTGAAGCCAGGTCTCATATCCTAAGATCAGTACTTTTTCCAACATCCACACTGCCTCCTCTAAGGTGGAAAGACAGTCAGAGAGAAGGTGGATGCCAGCAAAGCTCAAGAATCAGTTGGAGATGTCACAAGCAAGAGCTCAGATCCTGAGTGGGGCAGGGTGGGGAGGCAAATGGCTACAGACTTAAGAGTAAGTCATTTTTACCTGGGAAACAGAGGTCACTGAGTGATTCAGGAGAAAGTAATAACTTTAAGAGATCTTTTGTGTCAAGGGTGAGACCGTAGGACCTGGATATGAAACAACAGGGAGTTAGAGGCATTCTGGGATAGAGGCAGGAAAATGCTACTTCTGAGTCAACTGGGACTCAAACATCAACCCTTCATTGTTCAGCTGTTGTTCAAGAGGCTGTTGAAGCCTCTTGAGGTTGAGTTCAAGACTCAAACAGGGGGAGCAAGAATAGGCAACATTGACCTCACAGAAAGAAGAACTTATGCCTTTGGCAGAGGATGAATAATAATGGCACAATTCTCACATAAATGCAATATTGCAAAAACCCCAAGTGATCACAAGTCATGGTGGATGATAAAATTTCCTAGAGGAAAGATGGTAGCCAATCAAGAGGAAGAGGTCTCTTGATACTCTTGAGCTCTTATATGTTTTATAAATTTATAAATTTATAAATATAAAATATATATAACACATATATACATACATATACCCACACATGTACATACATAAGCAAAGTATGTAATACACATATGTATATGTACACACTATGATGTATACTGATACACGCAATTAAACCACTTCTATATTTGAAGCTTTGGGAGCTTGAGTGGCTGTAAAGGAAACTGGTGGTGATCTTCAGAGGAATACCAGTTTCTGGAGGTCTCAGATTCTACTTGTGTAGGGGCTATATGATCAATCAGTGAAAGATCCCCAAAGTGTCCCCGATTCATCTTGTCAGAAGAATGCCTCTGAAACAAACATTAAAAAGCTGACTAATTAGGAGCAACTAGGTGACTGAATAGATAGAGAATCAGCCCTGGAGACAGGAGGTCTTGGATTCCAATTTGGTCTCAGATACTTCTTAGCTGTGTGATCAAATCACTTAACCCTAATTGCCTAGCCCTTACCACTCTTCTGTCTTGGATGCATACTTAGAATCAATTCTAAAACAGAAGGGAGGTTGTTGTTATTATTTTTAAGCTGGTTAATTAGTTTGATATTTCATCCTAAAGTTAATCTTCAATTATCTGTGCTAATATGGGGGAATGGTAAAATAGTAGATAATCCAAAAATCACTTACACAGTAGTATGACAGTTTCTGATAGAGTAGGAATAATAAAAAATAGCTCAATTTGAGCTCAATAGCCCAAATCATACTTAAGTTGTTATAAATTGCTTTTATATACATTCTCATTTTAGTATCATCGCCCCCTATAAGTAATTATTATTCATATTTTACAGGTTGGGAAGGGAAGGGAAACTGAGGCTAAATAGCTAAGGCTCAATAATTCTTCTGAGGTCACACAATCAGTGGTCAAGCTGGAATCACAGAATACTGGAGCTGGAAAGGAATTCAGAGGTTATCTCCCCATCTCATGCCTAGAATTTTAACCCAAGCAATTTGACTCAAAGTCCTGTATTTTTTCCATTTTACAATGGTGCCTCTTGGCCACCCTAAAAACATAATAACCGAATACTAGAAAAGCTTGATACAACACAATTTACAAGGTAAGTATTAATTTTATTCCATAAACCTTGCTATTTAAAAGTTTCCTTTGTATTTGATTTGAATATCCAATATAGCATTCAAAATAAAACAAAACATTGTTATCTTATATCTCTCATTTTGTCTGGTATAAAAATATATTAAAATGAATCTTCTTTCCTAGAATACACACCTGTTGACACTGGGAGTTAAGGTCATCGAGAGACAACTCAAAGTTTAAATGTACTATAAGCTTCAACAAAACCTGATCACTCTGAAGAAGAAGCTTTTGGTTCTGAACTGTTAAAACTTTCTAATACTTGCCAAAAAACAGTGTTCCTCTTCCAAGGTTAGACAGCGATCTCTCGTGGTTTATGGCTCCTGGATATCTACAGGGTTATCCCATTCCAGGAATTCATGTCCATAAATACTGAGAATGAATTTCCACCTTTGCTTACCCTATTGAGAGAAACCTTGTATCACATGAGATATAATGATCCCTTAACATAACCTGTACTCCTGATTACTCTCCAGGGTACCCATCCCACCACTGAAAGTTTCATCCAGTGTTGTTGTGAAGCAGTCTTCATCCATTCTCTCCAGAGAGACTCTGTGCACATTGATCCTACTCTGTCTTCCTGTAGAATAGAGGGCAGAATCAGGGCCTCTTCCTCTATAAAACTACACTGTCTTTTCAGTAGGGACCTCTGATTATCCATTTCAGGCTGGAACACTGGCCTTTATTGTGGTTTGGGATAAGTAAAAAGTCAAGATATTCTTGACCCATGCTGGTGAACCTATGGCACACTTGCTGGAGGGGCTGCTTTCTCCCCCTCCATGTACACCTGAGGACATTTCTCCCATCACCTGCCCCTCTGCCCAGAAGCCCAATGGGAGTGCTTCCTCCCTCCCCTAGCTAGAGTAGGGATGGGGGTTCACATGTGGCATGACGGTTGCTGTTTGAGCACTTGGCCTCTAAAAGGTTCACCATCACTCTCTAGGCAGACAGACTGTTAAAAATGTGTATAATTTGGAAAGGGGGTAGGAAAGTAATACAGTGGGAAAACAGTACATATAAAATTACTGAATTTATTTCACAGAGAAGGGATGAAGGGAAGGAGAGTGGGAGATGGTGAAATCTAAATGTTTTACCATTAAATCAATACTATCTATCTCACGCTAAACTAAAACCTAAGTTCCTAAGGACAAGTTCAATAGGGAACCAAAATCTCACAGATAGAGAGTCCTTGGTAAATCAGATACTGAAGTCCCAGGTGTGATGTCCACAGATGGTCTCATCAAAGAAGAAAGGTCAGCTCTCTATCCACTGTCCAGCAGAAGACTGAAGATAACTTCTCACTACAGTCAGTAGATATTCAAAAGCCCAGTAGCTTCATGGATGGGTTTCAAGATGTCTCAACCACACACCCTTTCTCCTTCACCTCCCAGATTCAGAGTGACAGTTGGGGAACTTTTCCTAGGAGTTCTGACTCAATCAGGCTCAAGAAGATTCTGATCTCAAGCTCCTGTCAATCATCCCTTGCAACCTTTACTTCCCATTGCTACAAGACAGAATTGATGAATCTAGCAACTCAAGTAAGAGACATCTACTGTAAAAACATCAGTCTCACAACTTATGGAGCTTTCTTAGTGAGTCCTGGAGAATGCTAGAATAGCTATTCTTTAAGTATAGATTCAGTCTTGGGTTAGGGATTTTACTGGGGTGTCTCCACCGTGTGTGTGTGTGTGTGTGTGTGTGTGTGTGTGTGTGTGTGTGTGTGTGTGTGTGTGTATTTTGGGGAAGGGGGAGTGCTTAGCTATTACTTTATGTTGGATTAAGGTTACATTGTATTTAATGTTTGGGGTAGCTCTATCCAGATAATTTAAAAATTAGTTTCAAAAACTCTACAATAATTTATGAATGTAACTTCCATGGTCATAGTTGAAGGCAAGAAGTGTTCTCTAGTAACTGTACTGAAGAGATTGGAGATCTATGGAAGATCCTGGGGAGGAGTATTAAATAGTAAAAATGAAAAAAGAACAGAATCTGCAAAAGTAATAGGAAGAGGCAGATGGATTCATAGTCTATAAGCAGAAAAGCAGTTTGACTCAGCTTTGATTATAAATTAGTCAAATGCAATGTAAATCAAAAAGATGCAAAGAAGACTGCAGTTACTTGAGCCTGAGGGAGATTTGCATCCTTTTTTTCATGGATGAGAAGTACCTTGAATCAAAGCCCTATATCTTTCATTTCTAATTCTATGATAGTGTGAAGTCACCACAGAGTCCAGCAGAATAGTTTGGAAGAGAAGAGTGTTCTCTAGACATTTATATCCAGCAACCTCCATCCTCCATTATTTAGAGATCTACGGACTTTTGTACCATATGATAATGGGAAAGATACTCCATTAAAGATCTGCTTGTATGCCTCCTCATGATTTAGAGATGATCCTGGGTTCTTAAATTAGGTCAATAAAGGTCCTCTTGGGCCCTGCCAGGTCATTCAAATTGGGGCAAACAAAGGACTATATGTCTGACATCCAAAGATCAGCCTAGTTACTGAAGCTCATCACTGGGGGCTGGCAGCTAAATGGATCTCTTGATTTTTTTTAATGTATCCAACAGTTCACAAAGATTATCTAATAAGGTAAGGAGAAGTTGAAGTCTGCAACAATGGAGGGTGTATGCATACTGATGAAATAATAGATCCCTGAAATATTGAAAGAGACTACAGGTAATAATAATAATAATAATAACTCCCATTATATTTGGATATAAGATTTGAGTAGGTAAGAACACTGTAGTGTGATAGAAGAAACCAGTAGGCTCAGGCTCAGTATACAGCCCTCAGATAAAACCACTTCAAAAATGTTACAACTCTAAATATATATATATTAAGAGTCTAAATAAATCTAAATATAAATTGTTGCCATGGTCATTCTTCCACTTCTCTGGCTTCTTTGGGCAAGCAAGGAGAGGATCAGGTTTGAGGATGCCAGTAATAGAATGCCTAAATGAGGAATGGATCATGGAGGTAGTAAAAAGGCTTCAAAGTGTTATTTAGTGTTTGTTCTTGGCATGTGTCACAAGTGACTGTGAAATGGAATACTCCAAGAAGGTCCAAGACTTGGGCAAGGCCAGTGAGGCATGACAGAAAGTATGGAATACCCTCAAGCAGTCATAATCAGGTGATTATTACTCGAGACAAAAGGAGAGACAGGATACCATGGAGGGAGAAAACAAAGACCAATTTAAAGCCCTGGAATGTCCAGATAGAGAAAATCGATATAAAATCTAAGTAAGCAGAATGGAGAGCTAGACTGGGGGAAAGACCACAAGAAGAAGCAGAACTTAAATGTATACTCAGAGAAGGATGCCCAAAGTTCAATAATAGGCTGGGGGGGAGGGAAATTAATTAACATGGAATCGAAGTATACAAACAAGAGTAGAACTCCAAAGACAAGTATAAAGTTATAGACTTAAAAGGGAGTACAGGTAGGAAGATTACAAAGATTAGCCACCTACGAATATAACTAGGGTTTGACTACAATGTCTATTTGCCCACTGCCTGGTTTTAAGCATCTTATTGTGAGTAGATAAGGATAATCAAATATGTAGAATTGAGAGTACATAATTCCCTACTCAGGTGACTTTCTTCATTCTTCCTACTGATATTACATGCATTTGTGGAAATGTGTGCCCCAGGACTATATGGGGAAATGTCCTATTGTTATTACTATGCTGATTTAAACTTTTGCTTTGAACTGATTGTGTCCTCTGGTGTGCTGGTCAAAACCTGAACACATTGGGAGGATACTTAACATATGGTTTTGAGTGAATGCAGATCACAGTATACCTTGAACTTAATAGCTTGGGGACAGGAATCAGTATGTGGTGGCATCTCCAACTTCTCCAAAAAAAATATATTAGCAAAAGTCATTCCATAATAGATAAATGGTCAAAAGATATGAACAACCTTCAACAGAAAAAAATGCAAATGTAAACAACCATAATTTTTTTTGTTTGAAATCACCAGTAATAAGAGAAATGCAAATTAAAACAAGCTTAAGGTTTTACCTCAAAACTACTAAGTAGCCAAATTTCCAAAGGATGGAAATCATCTATGTAGGAGGATCTATGGGAAGACAAGAACATTAATATCCTGTTGCTGGACCTATGAAATGGCATAATCACTATGAAAAATCATTTGAAATTATGCGAGAAAGTCACTAAACAGTTAAAGTCTTTTGACTTAGCGTTACTACTACTGGATACTTTTATGCTAAGGAGGGAATAGTCCTTAATACCAAAATATTAATAGTAGCTTTAATTATGGTAACAAAAAATGGAAATAAAGTGAATGCCCATTGACTGGGCAACATATAAATAAGTTGTCATGTATAAATTAAATTGAATATTAATTATGTTATAAAAAAGTACAAATATGGGAAATTCTGAGAAATTTGGGAAGACACATATGAACATAGATCAATCAATATGTTATTTATTAAGGTCTTATCATGAGTCTGACATTGTTCTAGACACTGGAGATACAGACAAAAGTGAAACAGTCCCTGTCCTTAAGGAGCTTACATTCTAATGAGGGTTGAGAGGGACAATATACATATATGTGTATGCATAGAGAATATGCATATATGTGTGTACAGAAAACAAAGGAAAACATGCAAGGTGCTGTTGGAAGGAAAGACACTAGCAGCTAAGGAAAGTAGGATAAACATCATGCAAAAAATGACACTTGAGCTGAGTCTTGAAAGGGATTTCAAGGGACAGAAGGGGGGAGGGAATACATTCCAGGCATGAAGAAAAACTGAGGAAAAAGCAGACATGAAAGATGGATTTTTGTTTGTGAAACAATAACATCAACAAAAAGGCCAGTTTTGGTGGGGGCTCAGAGCATTTGCAGAAGAAGGCTAGAAAGGTAGCCTGGGGAAGGACTGTAAGGAACTTTAAATGCCAAACATAGAGATAATAAGGAGCTTCTAGAGTTTATTGAGTGATGTGGTTTTATGATCAGATTACTCCTCTTGGAAAAATCACCTTAGCAGACTTGTGGAAGATGGATTAGAATAGGGGATAACTTGAGACAGCAGGACCAATTAGGAGGTTATTGCAATAGTTCAGCTAAGAAGTGACAAGGCACCCAACTCATTAGGCCCTCAGATTACGGATGTGTTCATGGAGCAAAAAGGAAAGAAGCAAGAGATGATGGGGAACATATGAATTGGCAAGTTACTGGATTTGGAGGGTAAGAGTGAAGAGTTATTAAAACTAAGGTTGTTAACCTGATTGATTCATATGACACAGAACCCTAGCCAGAAATAAGAAAGTTCAGGAAAGGGGTAGGTTTGGGGCAAAAGATAATTTTTTTTAATGCTAAAATGAGCTGGATATTGAAAAACAATTATAAGTGCCCAATAGGCAGTTAATATGGAACTGGAACTTAGTAGAGAGACTACTTAAAAGTACATGCATTGCTCCAGGAATTATTTACATAGAGATGACTCTTAAACTCATGGGAACTGATGAGGCCATCAAATACAAGAGCAGAGAGAGAAAAGAGAGAATGGTACAAGACAGAGCCTTAGGATGCATCCAAAGTTAGGAAAAGTAGCTTTGAATAACAATCAAGTAAAGACTAAAAAGATATCATTGGACACAGAGGAAAGCCAAGAGAGAGCAGTGTTATGAAAACCCAGAAGGTCAATAGTGCCAATGCTCTAGAGAGATCAAGAAGAAGGATGGTTGAGTTTAAGACTTTAGACCTGACATTTAAAAGAGTTCTGATAATTTTGGAGAAGTAGCTTTAACTCTATAGTGAGGTTAGAAGTCAGATGACAGAACCTTTAGAAGAGAAGAAGTTAAAGCAATGAGAGTAGACAGCTTTTTAAAGGAGATTGGTTTAAAAATGGAGGAGAAATTATAGGACAAAAGCTGGTAGGAATTACATGGTCTAGTGACCCTACAGTAGTCTAGCATTTTTTTTTTAAGGATGGGAGAGACTTGGATGTATTTATAGACTTCAGGTAAGGAACTTATAGAAGGAAATTAGAGGTGGGGAAGGAATACTAGGGGATGGAATCTGCTGGAGGAGGTGGGAGGGTGTGGAATTAAGGGTACATATCGAGCGATTGGCTTTAATGAAGCCACCTATTCATGAGAGACTGCACTAAAGAGCTAAAGCAAAACAAGGTAGAAATAAAAGAACAATATTCATGAAATAAACAGTTGACATTAAGGAAATTAACAGTAAAAGTTATCAGAATTCAGAGTTATATAATGACCAGTCTTGATTCCAGAGGGTTCTTGATGAAACATACTTCTTTCTTCTTGAAAGAAAGGAGATGGACTTTGGATACAGAATCATACATGCATTGTCAGAGGTTGTTGATGAATTTTTTTTAATAACCTCTTTTTTGTTTTTGTTTTTGTTTTTGTTTTTGTTTTTTGCTACAAGAGAAAGTTCTATGAGAGCCAGAGAGTTCAAATGATGTAAAAGAAAACTGATTGAAAAAAAAAAAGCTCCCGGATAACAAATTCATCTTGTCTGATGGCCAAACCCAGAAATCTGGGGGGAAAAATCTTTAGCTGCCAGAAATCCCAAAAGGCTAGCACCAGTTTCTAACTTCCAAATCCAAGCACTCTGGACATACTGTAGTGGATAGATTAATCAAAGAAAATACTAACAATGAACATTAAATATTCTGCCACAAGTAATTTAAAGTAACCCAGGTTCCAAAGATACCTCAGAGTTTCCCAATGCCACTTAATATCCAGGAATGAAGAGTCTTCTACCAGGGAAGCTTTATTCAAACTATTCATTCTGTGCCACTCCTCTGCAGGATCTTCCCTTGACAGTGGCTTATCTTACCCTCACAATGTTGTGGGTAATAATTACTAATAATTATGCAGCACTTATTATGTGCCAGATACTGCTCTAAGTACTTTACAATTATTATCTCATTTGGTCCTCACAAAACGCTGGGGGGTAGGTGCTACTATTATAAATATTTTGCAGATGCAAAGGTTAAGTGACTTGCCCAGGGTCACACAGCTAGTAAGTATCTGAGTCTATATTTGAACTCAGGTCTTTCTGACTCTAGGTTCAGTGCTCTAAGCATTGTACCACATAGCTGCCTAAATATGGTACTAGGAGAAGCCCCAGTTTCTCTGCTAGTCATAGGAATTATTACACATCTTTCCTATAGAAAGCAATAAGGATTTTTTCCTTATTAGCACTCATCTTCTTTGTTTACACTTACTTTTCAGACATACTCAGAGATGCATCCAGCAGTTAGGGTCTTTTTTGTAAGTTTGGCATAGTGACATCTTCTCTTCCTTGGTGCATACATTCATCCAGCATCTCACCCAGGAGTGATTTATAATTTATTGTTGCTGTTCAGTTGATTCAATTATGTCCAACTCTTCATAACCCTGTGGATCATACTTTTCATGGGGTTTTCTTAGCAAAAATACTAGAGTGGTTTGCTATTTCCTTCTTTGGTGGATTAGGGCAAAAAGAGGCTAATTGACATGCCCAGGGTCACACGGGTCAGAGGCCAGATTTGGACTCACGTCTTCCTGACTCCAGGTCTAGTGCTCTATCCGCCAAGCCACCTAGCTGCCTCAATCTTTATAATACTCTCACGGAAATACACACCATCATTCTCCATAGTTCCCTTTCGATGACATTTATATCTGTCATATTATGGACAAGATGGCTATCACAGATGCTGGCTTTTTAACTCAGAGTGATCTGTGTCTGAACCCAACTCAGTTATCCTTCCAAGCCTTCTAAGAAGTAATGTTTCATTCCCAAAGAGCCACATGCTCTCTGCCCAACCATCTTAGTATTCTGCAAATCAAGCCCAACACAAGAAGCAAAGAGCCCTCAACCATCACAGTGGGTAACCTGAGAAACACTTTTGCATGTATTTCCCAAAGCCACAGGATCCAGTCTTTAATAAAAATCTAACAAACTTGGATTGCACTGTAAGACTATAGGTATTTCGGATTCTATAAGATGAATTTGTTCTAGTCAAGTCTAAAGGGAGCAAATGGCAAGTCTGAGATGACCGCTCACAAGTAGAAAACTGGAAGTCAGGTGGAATCGGTAACATAGAGACTTCTGCTAGTTACCTGCCCACACAAAGAGTTCTCAGAGGTAATAAGGATAAGAAGAGTGCTAGGATAAGAAGAGTCCAGAGGTTAGAACTTCCTAGTGCCTAGCAATCTTACTCACATATGCACAAAAGTAAGAGTTCTAGACTTGAAGTCCTAAGTTTGAATCCTGATTCAGCAACTTACTAGCTGTGTTACTCTGGATAAATTGCTTAATCTCTCTCAGCCTCAGGTTCTTCATCTGTAAAACAGGTAGCTAGGGGATTGTGCAGCTATGTTTCATGGTAGAGTCAAAAAGACTCATCTTCCTGAGTTCAAAGCTAGCCTCAGCCACTAACTAGTTGTGCCACCATGGACAGGTGACTTAACCATGTTTTCCTCAGTTTTCATAAGATGAATTGGACAAGGAAATGGAAAACCACTCCAGTATCTTTGCCAAGAAAACCCAAGAGTCAGACATGACTGCAAAATGACTGAAAAAATGAGAATAGTAATGGTACCTAGCTCACAGAGTTGTTATGAACATCAAATGGAATAACATATGTAAAGTGCTTTGCAAATCTTAAAGCTCTATCTAAATGTTAGCTATTATAATTAAAAGAAAACCTCCTTCATCCACCCACTCATTAATTATTAATTAGTCCATTAATTATATAATTAAGTCACATTTTGTACATAAAAGAGAGAAATAAAATTTGAATGCTAAAAATGAGCTAGATGTTGAAAGGAATGTAGAAAGAAGGTCCTTAAGTAAAATGTAGAAGAGTATGTTTTGTTTATGTTAGATACTGACTCTCTTGAATGTTTAACTAGAGGCTAGATATAATTCAAAAAGCTGTTGCAATCAGTGTCCATCAGCAAATAAGAAACAGTGCTTCCTTTTATTGGATCATAGGTTTAGACCTGGAAGGACCTTTAAGGTCATCTCATCCATTCCTTTTATTTCCCAAATGAAGAAATTGAGACTTAGAAAAATGACTTGACTTGCTTGTATACCTTTTTGCCCATGAAGAAGACATCACAAAGGAACAAGTTGTAGGTTGAATTAACAGATGACAGGCAGGGAAACACTTTAATGTAGGTAGGAAAGCACATTTCCAATTTGAGGCTGACCTGGGGAAATGGGATCCCATTTCACTAAATGTCTTCTCCAGACTGATTGAGCAGATGAAATGAGTGGGTGGGTGAGCATCCACATGACCAATTCCCAGAATGATGATGATGATTACTACAAAATCAGAGCACTACTAATTAAAATATTCTCTGGCTTGAAAGACCAAATATCACAAAATAGATGTTGTCAGAGCATAGTCATGTGATCCCCTTTCCCTCTTTGCACATATTAGTGGTGCCTATTTATCTCTTTGTACTTTGGGGAAATCCGTATTCCCTTCCTCTTTCCATAAGGTTTGGAATGATATCTCATTGGAACAGTGGCAAAGTAACAATAATTAGAGAAATGGGAAGGGGAACTTGTCCCCTGTCCCTGTAGGTGCAGAAATCTTCCTATGATCTTTTATCCAATGGAACTTAGAATATTCCATTTCTCAAGCAGCTCTTCTCCAACATAGTAACCTAGGGTTATTCAGGATCAGAAGCATGGAGTGGATTGCTATGCAAAGGTAAATCAAAGCCTGCCATCCCCAGTACCATGACTTCAAAGAGGGCAAGATGTTTGAAGCATTTACCATTATTGCAAAAAAATAGGAGGCAAAGAGAATGAAGAAGGAGATGAGGGTCTTAAGAGCCTTGGTGTGAGCCTGGAACCTGAAGTCCCAGAGGCCAGAATCACTATGTAGCATCTTCTTTTTGTGCCTTTCCAGGGAAGTGATAAGGAAAACCATAGAGATGAAGAAGATAGCTGCTGGAATTGATGAAGAAATTACTTTCAGAGGGAAAAAGTAATATGTTTCCAATTGTCTTCTCAAATTTTCCATAGTAGAATTCTCAGATAGAAGACTCCTCACTGAGTAGATATAATAGATATAATAGTTACCTATGAAGAACAGGAAGGCAGTAAACAAGCTGATGCCAAAGGAGCCAAATAGTAGCCAGGTCACAAACCTAGAGATCCTCCATTTCAGCCAGAGGACAACAGGGTCAGTGAAGGTGGTGATTTTCACACAGTAGAAGACACCGAGCAAAGCAGAGGACCATAGAGAGACAGAGTTCAAGAAATCCCAATGGAAGGATAAGTACTGATGTACAGGGTTGTATGGGAAGACCATCGGATAGAGCAATACATACAGGTTTTTTCCACATACCCCCCACTGCAAGAGGAAGCGAGAGGCACTCAAGCAGGTCAAGATCTTATTAACTGGAGTCAGTGTCCCACACTGTGCCCATTCCCTGCCCAGCACTACAAGGATATAGCCATTCTCCACAATCAGTATCAGACACAGGAAGAAAAAAAAGGCAATTAAGGTAATCACGCCATTTTCAAGCTTTATGTCTCCTCTGAACATTTCTAATGCTGACAGCTTAGCTGCTTGAATCAGGAGGCAAATCTTCAAGGGATCTTCTGGTTAACCTCCTCTGAAAAGATTGTTGTAACTAGAAGTGAACTTTCAGTTACCCTTCTTCCCAAATGCTCAGGTTAGGCCAGAGAAGAGGATGCAGACAATCTGATGAGAGGGAAGGAGGGATTCTTTCACCTCAGAATGGATGCAAATCTCCCCAAGATTCAATTACCAAAGTTCTCAGTAAATGCCAGTGATTTGCCTACCCTTCCCTCTTTCATCCCGGCTAGTCAACATCAGCAGAGATATGGCATGAGGGTATTGGGTACAAAATCCTGTACATTGGAAAATTTTGCTACTTCTTTATTGCAACGCTATAGTGCCTTCTCCCACAGGCCCTCACACCTGGCCAACTCCTGTCAACATCTTCCAAAATCTTACATTGATCTCTGTCTCCAATGATCTACCCCTACCTCTTTAACATGTTTCTTTGGATTGCTCACATTCATGGTCCATAATGCTCCTACTTTCTCCTAGCATAACAAATATAAGAACCAAGGATAAACCAGAATCCAGTTCCTTTTAATGTTCTAACAAGGAGGGAAGAGAACATTCTCTAGAAACCTAGCCTTTCATTATCTTCTCCTAGAAATGGTCTCACCAGATTTTCTATTGTAGGGGAAACACAAGACTCACAACATTCATCAACAGAATCACTTAAAATAGAATTCAATAACTTTTGTTATGACCTCTTCAGGATGTTGAGGATTAAGCTTCATAAAAACATAAAGGAGTATTTGATATTATCAGATAGGCATAGCTACATTTCACATCTGCTCTACACATTATCCAAATAGCTCTCAGTCATTCTACTGGTGATCTGATGAAGGAAGTCATCTTCCTGTCAGTCAGCTGGAGCTGACTCTAGAACCCTCAAGACCACCTTCACATCCCTCTCAAGGTTATTCATTCACCAATTCAAGAAAGGAAATGCAAAGTATTAGAAATAGCCTGGGGTCCAGCCTCAAGTTCCCCAAGTGGAAACCCCTTACTCTAGGCCAGAAAGCACACCTCTTGGTTTCCTGGTGGTGGGCAATGGGTACCAAATATTATATATCTGTCAGACTTCATTGTTACTTAATTTTGTTGATCTGCTTTCCCCACCTTTTAAAAACAATTCTTTGTTACCAGGTATGGCTCAGTGAGTAAGAGAAATAAAGGGATACATTAAACAAATTTTAAAACAAAATGCCAATAAAATTTTTCTTAAAAATTAAAAATAAAGTAACTTCCTACAGTCTACAGGGAAAGGAACTGGAACATGTATGCCCATTGCTAGTGAAGAGAATGAGCAAATACAACAGCTGTTTCTCAGTACTTCTTTAAGGTTCCATGGATCTTCCAACCCACCAGATACATGAACTACATTGACAATATTACTCCAATTGCTCTGATGGCAATCATACTAGGGAGACCTTCCAGCTTGGAATTGAGGAAGAAGGAAGATATAGAAGGCTTGGCTTGATTATGGTAAGATGAAAGCTTATCTGAACATATAAGTAGGTAGTATAGACCTATGGACCTCCAACCAACTATCTAAATCAAAATTTTCTAAGGCTACCTAGGTAAGATGTAGATAATGTATTAAAGATAACAAAGTAAAAGAAATTCCCCAATGAGATATGCCATGGTTTTCTTATTTTTATTTACATTTATTTATTTGTTGTGACTCCTCCTCCTCCTCCCATATATATATATATATATATATAAATATATATATATACATGCATATGCACATACAACTAGGTCTTACTTATTTCTATTTACCATTTTTTTCTCTGAAAGTGGACATACACAAGTCATTCTTCAAATAATATTTCTATTGTTGTATATAATGTTCTCTTGGTTCTGCTTGCTTCACTCTTTATCATTTCATGTAGATCTTTCCATGTTTTTTCAAAATTAACCTGCTTGTCATTTCTTAAAATGCAGCAGTATTCCAACACAATCATATGCTAGAACTTGTTTAGTCTTTGGGGATGCATTGTGGGAAGATGGCTGAATAGGACAGAAGATGACCTCAATCTCCAAATTCCTCCACAAATAATTTAAAATAGTGTCTCTGAGTGAACTTTATATGCTCAGGGCTTTCTTATGAGAGAACTCTGCCACAGTGAGGTATATATCTTTTAAGTAACTGTTAGGTATGGCCTGGATCTGCCCCTCCTATTCAGTTCCAGCTAGGTTGCCTATTTGCCCTACCTGGAACTATAGTGTCCAGAAGGAGCTGGTCTCTGTGCATGGAAATTCAATTAAAATATAATTAAGGAAAATATTTTTGGCATCTTGGCCAAGATAATATTTTCTCCATTTTTATATAATGAGATGTTGGTGTTAAAGTTCTTTGATATTGTATAATAGTTGTTGGGATCCTTCATTTCACAACTGAGAAGATTGAATGAATAAAAGTAATGACCTCCAGAAAGAAAAAAATGATTAGGAAGTTAGGAAGACCAGATGTAAATCAGGAAATCTAAGAATACTCAGGTAGTAGTAAAGAGGAGGCATGGGGAAAATTCAAGCAAAAGTTCTTTTTTTTTTAATCATGAACTACAAGATGCATGAATTGGAGACTCTTTAGCCATTCAGAAAATTAATAATTTTATCATAGAATCATAGATTTAGATCTGGAAGAGATCAGACATATCTAGATATCTAGACAGACAGTCCAATCCAACTCTCATTTTACATGTAAGCCCACATCAATGAAATATCATGCATAGATATAAACTGAGATGTCAGGTTTGTACTCAGACTATTTGATTCCAAATTGAGTGCTCTTTCTATTACAACACAACTACAAAAGTCATTAAGTCATTCCCCTAATCAAAGTCCTTTGATGCTTCTTGGTTTTCTGAAATTTAGGACTTTAGCTTGCATGCAGGTCTCCCAAAATCTGGTACAACCTAACTTTCTGGCCTTATCAACTAGTAATCTCCATCATATGCTCATTTCCAGTGAAATTGAATTGTTCTTTGGCCATAGGACATACAAGCTTCTGCATCTAAGATTATGTTCGTGCTAGCCCCTAAGCATGGAATGCCTCCCACGTAAATTTTTAAAATTCTGAACATCCTTCAAGACTAGGTTCAAATAATAGCTCACATTTACCTGATGGCTCTAATGTTTTGGAATTATTTTCCTCACATTAATGCTGTGAGGTAAGTAGTTCAACCATTACTACCCATATTTTATAGAGGAGGAAAGTGAGGCAGAAAAAGATTGAATGATTTGCCCATGATCATGCAACTAGTACTTCTAGATTTGAACAAGTTTTCCTGAATTCAAGACTGGTGCTCTTTCTATTATACTTTGTGCATTTCCAATTATTTATGAAGCTTACCCAGATCCCCCTCTGCTAAACAGAAGGGATCTCTCCCTCTTCAGAATACTTATTGCACTTTGTACTTCTTTTTCACAAATGCCACAAGAGTAATTGCATTCAGCCTCAAAATGCTACAAAGACTCCTACCTCAGTAACATCCACAGTAACGATTAAGAGGTTGATCTAACCCTAGAAAACCATTATATTTACATGAATACAGCCTAAGATTGAATTAGCTTTTTTTTTTAAGACTATTATATCATACCATTGACTCATATTGATCTTACAGTCCACTAAACCCCAGGGTCTTTTCCCATGAAAACTATAGGCTAGCCACATCTTCCCCTTCTGGTACCTATGCAATGGATTTTTTTAAAACCCATATGCAGAGACCTTTATATTTATCCTTGTTAAATTTCATTTTGTGACATTCAGCCCACCATTCAAGCCTACCAAGACTGAGATTCTCTCTCAGAATATGCCCACAGTGAGTTCAAAAACAGACTGAAATTCTTCTTATGTTCCAAAATATTCAGAGCAGCCCTTTTTGTGGTAGGGAAAAACTAGAAACAAAGTGGGTGCTCAATGATTGGGGAGTAGCTGAAGAAATTGTGCCATATTGAGTGTAATAGATAGAACGTTATAGTGCTAGAACAATCTATATGAGTGAGGACTTCAGAGAAATATGGGAAGACGTATGAATCGCTACCCAGCAAAGTAAGCAGAACCAAAAGAATAATGTAATCATGACTAGAGCCTTGAAACACCTGGCTTCACATCCCACCTGTGACATTGCTAGCTCTAAGTTATTTCTGGAAACCTTAATTTTCTCATCCATAAAATGGGCAGGTCATAATAACTGCCAACATCTATTTCACAAGGTTGTTGTGGGATTCAAATATAAATATGCACAAAGTACTCTGACAACCTTAAAACTCTATATGAAGTCTATGTTTACCATCGTTGTTATTCTTATTACAGTATTATACATAAAATCAACATTAAGGGACAATAGAATTCTGACCAGTCAATGCCCTGGAGAATGAGTGATGAAGTGGGGTTCAGTTTATAATTTGGACGGAGGTTGTATGGATCTAGAATGTATTATTTATTTTTAGAAGAGGAGGATATATATTGGTTTTTCTTCAATGTTTTCTTTTGATAAAGAGTCCCTTCAACAAATTTGAAATATGCTTAACTTTCACTCCCCATCCATTCAGTCTTGGGTTTGAATGACCTTTGCCTTTCATATAGCCTAATAAACTTGGGGTGGAATCATTCCTTTGCCCCATCCTCCCCCTCTGCCATGCATACATAACCTCTGTCCCTCTTCCAGGTCCTTCCCCTCAGACCTGAGGCTGGATTATCAGTCATTAAGTACTTATAGAACGGCAACACCGACCACATTACTTCTGCCCAGGATCTTGTTAGGAAGATTAGAGTGAACACGTACAGAACAATAAACGAACAATACAAAGCAGCCTATCATTATCCTGATGTATATGTCCCAGATGTAATCTTTGGAAGGAAAACAAATGTATGGGGATCTTGGGGGCCGAGGCCCTAAATCATGACTTTGCTTTCACCCCACCCCCCACCCCCTTCTGCATCTCTCTCTCCTCCAACAAAGAATCAAAGAATACTTAAATGTGCAGCCACCTGGGGCCCCCAGACCCAAACTGGGAATTTGTATTCCTATTCCACGTTTTCCCTGAGGGGACCCACACACACTCTCAATCTGGGCAAGGGGACTGCTGGAGGGATGGGCATCGGGACCGTGGGAAGCAACTGAAGGGGAAAGGGAGAGACGGAGCCCGAGTCATCCAAAGAACCCACGAGCTAGATAGAGCATGGAGCCTGAAGGGAGAGCAGGAGTGTGAATCTGGGTGCAGGTAGCGGGCAGGGGGCAGAGGGCGGGGAGAACCAGGGAGCAGCCAATCCCCATACCCACCCCCTCCCATCGCAGAGGGAGCTGAGCGGAGCGGGGCTAGGGCGGGGGGAGCCAAGTGGCGGCGGCGGCGGCGGCGGCGGCGGCGGCAGCGGCGACGGAGGCTACTGGAGGGAGGGATGGAGGAGAAGGGAGGGGGGAGCGGAGCCGGAGCCCAGAGAAGACGGCGGCGGCGCTGCAGAGCGGCTGGGGCGGCGGCACGGCCCCAGGTGCTCCCCCCAGCGCCCGCCCAGCGCCTGTGAGGGCCTCGGCCCTGGCCCCCCGGAGTCATGGGCTGCATCGGCTCCAGGACTGTGGGTGGGTACCGCGGCGGGGGAGTGGGCGGGGGCTGGGCTCAGCCCCTCTCAGCCTGCTCCCTCCGTTTTCCCCCTCCCCCATCTCGCTCCCCTTCACCCCTCTTCATCCCTCTCTCCATCCTTCTCTCCCTCCGCCCCCTCTGTGACTCCATTCCTCTCTCCATCACTCACCTCTCCCTTCTGTTTCCATCCTCTCACTTCATCCTTCACCTCTGTTTCTTTTCCTCTTTCTATCCCTCCCTTTCTCATTCTATCCTCCCTCCCTCCAAGCCTCTGTCCCTGTCCTCATCACTCTATCAACCTCTCTTATTCTCTCCATCCCCCTCCTATAACCCCTATTTCCTCATCTCTTCATCACCTTGCCTCCCTCCCTGTCTCTCTCTATTCATCCTCCTTTCCATTTCCAAAATAGTCTCTTCTAACTGCTGTCTCCCCTCTGCTTCTTGTCTCAGTTTCTCTGAATCTCTTTTGGGTTTCTCCCCCACCCTATCTACTTCTCTCTCTCCCCTCCATCTGTCTCCCTATGTTTTGTCCCCTTCTTGTCTTGCCCTCTCTTCTGCCTTTTTCTTTTTTCTTTTTTTTTCCTCCCCCAAATTCGCTTTGTTCACGTGCATTTTCCTCTGGGGCGGGGGCGGGATCAACCCTGGGGATTCTGTTACTGAGGGAGGTGGGTGGGTTCCTTGTCCTAGGGGAATGGGGTTGGGAAGAAATGTAGGGATGGAAGAGTTTGTAGGTTTGGGAAGGGGTGAGGAATTAAGGGGGAAACAGAGAAAAGACAGCACCTGTGTCTGTAGGGGAAGATTGGGTGGGACCCTGACTTCTTGTACCTGGGGGGGGCAGTGAAGAGGAAGGTTCCTCCTACTCTTCTCCCTCCCCTTGGCTCCTGTCTGGTCAGAGATCTCCGGAAAATTGTCCCCATATCTTTCACACAGTTTGGCAAATAAGTCTAACCCTTTTCCTCAGCCTCCAAATTGTTCTCACCCCCAATTCCTAACTTCTCCCTTAACTATCCCCTCCAGTAACCTCAGGCTGAGAGAATAATCCCCAATATTACTCACTTCCTAATGTCCAGAAGCCTGGTTTCTTTGACACCTGATTCATTTCCATGGATACCCCCTCCTCCTTTACCCTCACCTCTTCTATCTCTCCCCACTTTCCTGCCCCCCACATCTCTGACTCAGCTCTCCCTATTGCTACCCATTCAACTTCCCCTTCTCTTTCTCTCCCACTCTCCCCACCCCTAAAGGTCCCTATATTAAATAAGCATGTTCCTGGACTTGAAACCCACCCCAAATTCTCTCTTATTCTCCGAGGTTGCTTACTCCTACACACACACACACACACACAAATACCTCTCCTCACACACCCAGACCTACACACCTTGCCAAGGGGCTCAGCTCTCCTTACTGGCTTTTTTTGCCAATAGCTCTATCCTGTGCAAATTAAACTAACTACTATCTTAAACTGAATATTTTCTCTTTTCTGCTGAGACCTGCCCCCAACCAAAGGGTTCCAGTGGTAGTATCAGAGCCCCAGACAGAGCTTCTCCAATAAGACATGTTTCCAGCTATCCCACTCTTTTCCCCTTTTCCCAACTAGGAAACTAGGGAAGGACTTTGATTCTCCATGCACAGTCTCCCAACCATCCCATCCTTCCTCTAGCTTCCTTCTACCTCCTTCAGGGCTCTACCTTCCCTTTTCTCCCAACCCTTAAATTTCTTCCCATCAATCCCATTCCTCATTAATAGCTTCATCCTGCCCTCCCCAAGCCCAGGCTGAACTCCTCTATCCTATCCTTTGCACTGACCACCTCATTTCTGTGTTCACCTCACTAGTAACCCCCTACTGGGAAAAAAGTAGCCAATAGAAAGCTTTCTCTATGAGTTATGATAGTGTGCTCTGTTTAGCTCACCTGAAGCTAAAATTGAACTTATTGTTATTACTATTGGATGTTAGGAGGAATAAGGACAGTAAAAGAATAATAAAATAGAGGACTACAGAGAGGGGATGGGGATTGTAAGGCATAGATTTTTCAACTGTCGGGGGCAAGGGTTGGAACTTGTTGGAATGGGGATTTTGAACCTTTCTACAGCAGTAGGGCTGAGCTGGTACCAAGATTAGATTATGTGGTGGTACCAGATGGAATATGGGGGCCTAGAGGCTGAGTTTTGGCCCCTGGCTGCCTCTAGGGAATGAGGTGATTGCAGTGGATTGGAAAGGTCTGAAGGATGTTGACCAAATCAACATGGACAGCACCAGCTCCCTGCATGGGAGTAGCATCCACCGGCCATCCACTGAGGTGAGGCCTTCACCCCACCCCAACCCCACCCCAGGTGTTCCCTACCTACCATGAACTTCCTTTATGTCTCTAGTTCCCCTCTGAGATTCATGCCTTGAACCTGTAGTATAGTCTCCTACCCCTTCTTAAGCCTTTCTAGGCTTGACCTAAGAATCTCAATTCCTTTGCCCCAAGAATGTACAACTTACTACCCTGAAATCCTCTAGGTTAAGACCTCTCCAGGAATGTTCCAGAATCTCCTTGCTCCCAGGGATCCCCCAGGCTCTCATCTTAGAATTTAGACCAGCCTCAATCCCCTCTCACCACATATGAGTAGCCCTGATGTGGAGTAAAGAAGGAGTTCTGTGGAGGGAATAATTCTACAGCCCTCACCAGCAACTCTTCAAACAATATATTCTCTTATTATGTCTCCTCACAGCAAACTCGAACAGATTTCTCTTGGGATGGCATCAATGTGAGTACTTGTCCTGGGGTCTTCCTGGCCTAATAATACTCTTCCCTTCTAATTTCCTTCACATTTTCCTCCCCTCCTATAAGAGCAATTTACCCTTACCTCTCCTCGTCCACTCCTATCACCAAAAACCCATTTAGGATTCTTGAGTTCTATTTTCAACTGAGTCCCAGTGAGGAGTATGGGACCTTCTGCCTCTACTTATCCTCTCTCTTCTAAGTATGACCCTCTTTCTATCCCTGTCACTCCAGTAGTAAGATTCACTGCTCATTTCCCATTCCATTTACCTCTTAGCCTCTCCCTTTATACCTTCTCTACCTGGCTCAGTCTTTCACATGTAAATAAAACACATACACTCTACTTTTTGATTTAGAAGTCTTTTCTTTTCTTGGGAAAATTTTTATTCTTGGGAAAATATCTTCTCTCTACCTCCTTTTCCCTAATACTATAAGTCTCATATTCCTTCCCTTGGGCACCTACACTTTCTGCATGCATGCCACTACACACACACACACACACACACACACACACACACACACATTTTATCTAGCACTGACACTTATTAACAAGGTGACTTTTAGGAATATTATTTAACTTCCCTGACTTGTGTTTTCACCTATAAAATGTGGATAATAATATCTTACATCACAGGATTTTTGTGAGAGCACTGTGTAAACCTTAAAGCATTACATAAATGTGAGTTGTTATTATTGTTCTTGTTGTTGTTGTTTCTCTGCACCCGCCCTCAGCTTTCCATGGAGGACACAACCTCCATTCTTCCCAAGCTTAAGCGGAACTCCAATGCCTATGGTATTGGGGCCTTGGCCAAGTCATCTTTCTCAGGTGAGACCCCCCCAGCCCTGGGATACACATAGCCCCATCATACACAAGGAACCCTCCTCCTGACAACCACATTTCCTTATCCTTGGTACTTATTACTTTCTCTGTCCATTTTCTATCTGGACTCCCTTTCTGAGGCTTGTACCTCTCCTTACAGCCCTTTGAGAAATCGTCCCTCATTGATAGTGCCCTGGAGTAGTCATATGTAATAGGGCTTCACTGGTTGGGGCTATGGGTTATGGGTAGTTTGGAGAGCCTGACTGGGGGCTTGGTTAATAGCCTGGAGGGAATGGGGACCTTTGGTTTCTTAGGGATCTCACGTAGCATGAAGGACCACGTCACAAAGCCTACAGCCATGGGGCAAGGTCGAGTGGCCCACATGATCGAATGGCAGGGCTGGGGGAAGGCTCCAGCTGCTCAACCACAGCACAGTCATGAGTCTGTTCGAAGGGATACAGATGCCTACTCTGATCTCAGTGATGGCGAGAAGGAGGCTCGATTCCTTGCAGGTATTCTTATCCTCAATCCTGAATACACTCAACCAATTCCTGGGCCCCAGAAATGTGTTACTCTTAAGTCCCCCTGGACTTCTTATCCTGACCTCTCCAATTTGAATCCTCCCACACTGGGGCTGATCCTATGCAGTGACAGAATTATATGGAATATGAGTACCTACCTGCCCTAGAATATTGCTTCTGGACTTCCATTTCCTCCATGTGACTCCCTTGATGTCCTATATCTGCAAACAAAAACAAAGGTTCTTCCCAGAAAGCACTGTTCAAACACATATTATCCAAGGAGTAAGGAGGATAGTGGTGATCCTTCACCCATTAGTGTGTTGTCACAAATTAATTTATTAAACTAAATAGTTGTGACAAGAAATGGTAGGCACTGAGAGTAGAGTCCTGAGGGTATGAGATAGAGGACAGGCAGGTTTCAATTGGCAATGGAATGGGAATGGGAATCATACCTGTGTACTTTACTAGTTGTGTAATCTCCTTGGGAAAGTCACTTTACCTCTGTACCTCAGTTTCTTCATCTGTAAAATGGAGGCATTGGATGAGATGCTGTCTAATGTCTTTTCTGGTCCTATAATCTTGTGATCCTTGGGTGGGGAATATGGGGCACCAGCTGGAGAGGAAATGCCAGAATAGAAGCCATAGCACAGGGCTCTGAGCCTTGTTCAAGGGATGAACAACCTTAGAGGGTTGGGTCAAGATCCTTGGATGATGGAACAGCTATGGGAATACAAGTATCGGAAGGAAATTGATTCAACAAGGGACATGGCCTAGCAAAATTAAGTTCCTCACTTTACAACTTTCCTTAGAGTCAGGACCCCCAACCTCACCTAGTCCTTAGAGAAATTCCCTCATACTCCTCCCCCCAACTATTACAACCTTTGAAGTCCCGCCATCTTGATTCACCTACAGAATCCCTATTGAAAACTTTGAATTGTGATCTGTTAGGAGCTTCTCACAGCAATTTCCCAATTCCTATTCCTAGAAGCAGTCAAACATGAACTCTTTATTGTCCTCACTCTCAATTTCTCGGTTTTATCGCCCTAGAAATCCCTTTCAGTTCCAACCCTTATCTCCAGGGACCCCTTACCAGAAGCATCTATCCTTTTCTCTTAGAATTTCTCAATTTCAATTCCTAGGAATTTCCCCACATTTTTATGCCTATTTGAGAGCTTTATTGAGGTGACCCAGCTTTATATCTATAGCTGAAAGTAAATTCTATGATAATTCATCCTTTTTCTTCCCTAGGGGTTATGGAACAGTTTGCTATCTCTGAGGCCACACTCATGGCTTGGTCTTCCATGGATGGTGAAGATATGAGTGTAAATTCTACCCAGGAGCCACTGGGATGCAACTACAGTGATAACTACCAGGAGCTGATGGAAAGTCAGGGTAAGAGAACCATAAACCTATATCTTTATACTATAGATCAGAATCTCTTCCTGGCTCCCAAGACTTCCCAAACCTTGTCAATTCTACCCAGAGCTCAATGGGCATTCTGGTTCTTTTAGTTCTTTTTACTTCATTGCCCCCATGTTTCCCCACATGCCCTCCATGTTCCTCATGGCTCCCTGTCACCCTATTACTTTCCTGCAATGTGTACAACTTCTTCTTCACCCATCCTTCTCTTCACAGATGCCCTAGCCCAGGCCCCATTGGATGGATGGCCACATTCCTATGTATCCCAAGGCATGTACTGCTTGGGCTCCTCCGATGCTTGGGAGGCAAGTGACCAGTCTCTCATAGCCTCCCCAGCCACTGGTTCCTACCTTGGTCCAGCCTTTGATGACTCCCAGCCCAGTCTGCATGAAGTAGGGCCTTCTCAACCTCCACCTGGGAACTTAGCCCAGGGACCCCAGCCCTTACTGGGAGGAGACTCTGACTGGGCTCCAGGAGTGGGCGGAATGGACCCAGCAAGGGATCTGCCTGAGAAGAGGCAAATGCCTGCTGAGGAGGAGGAAGATGCAGGGTGCCGAGATTTGGAGTCCCTGTCTCCTCGAGAAGAGCCTGAGGCATCTGCTGCCCTCAGCCGGAAAGTATCAGACGTTACATCCTCAGGGGTACAGTCCTTTGATGAGGAGGAGGGAGAGGCCAACAATTAATTCTCTCAGATCTTTGTGCTCCTGCCCTCCCCTTCCCAACTTTACCAGAGGGGTATGGCTGCATCAAACATCCTGAGGGCAAAGAGGAGCAGCACAGCCAAGGCAGGGCCATTGGGCAGTGAGGGACCTAAGAGTTCCCAACGACCCCAGGAATGGAAGGCATCAGGAAAGAAATCATCCATGCTTAACATGCAGAGACTATGGGGCTGATAACTGAGACAGAGACACAGCTATGTGGACTCGGAACCTTGAGCAGATAAAGAATGTCAAGGCTGTGGCTGTGGTGCATGGGGCCTGCAAATACAGATCCTTACTGTAGATGAAGCCTGAGGCAATGGAGATGGATACCACATCTGCAGAGAATAGAGACTGGCTTGGGAATAGAGAGCCTGTGGATACAGATTGGACCTCAATTCTTCATTCCCTTTAATTTAGTCTTCCAGGCCTAGGCTCTTGGCTGCCTAGATGCCTCCTTGCCACCCTCCCAGTATGGCTTATTTTTCAGACTCTGTTCATCATGGCCATGGTCGCTGCTTATTCCTGCCCTGAATAGATCACCTGGGCACTTGGCCATGACTGTAGTGGATGCCACTTCAGGGGGCCTGCTTTTGGAGTGAGTGTAGAAGCTACCTAAAGAGAGGCTTGCTAATGATTGTGTGGCTCTCTCTTTGGAAGATAAAGAAGATGCCTTTAGACAAGGAATGGGCATCAGAGGTTGAGGATCAATAACGTGTTCGCCAGGACACTTGGACACATCCAGTTGTGATTCATCCAGGTAACAAGGACATCTTGGTGGAGGTCAAGAATGTGTCCTGAGATAGCACGTGCTGGATCTGGCTCCCTAGATCAAAGACCCATGTGGGAACTTGGCATCTGGGATGGAGAACATGCTTTGGTCAGAAGTGAACCTAAGGCTCTAAGGGCTGCCCTAACTGGGTTGGTAGCTGCAGCATTGATTGGCCTTTGGTGTCTGCCTTCTCTTCTTCCCTTCCCATCCCCACCTCCTGCTTCCTTGGCTTCTGCCTGGGTAGCCCATCCCTGGGCAGAGAGGTAGGACATGGCCTCAGTGTACTGACTCAGGTACCCTGGCAAGGGGGCTGAGCTTTGGGGCTATGTCCCCCATCCATTCCCCTCTCTTCTCTGGAGCTGTTTACACTTTTCTCTTTGCCTTTTCTACATTTTTATATCTTCTTGGGGACTCAGGGATGAGTGAGATGGTGGAGTTTAGGGGGACCCAGTATCCAGACTGGAGTGGGGTGGTGTTTGGGGATCCAGTCTCCAGACTGGAGTGGGGTCATTTGCTGGAGATAGAGGCAGCATAGTCACTTGGCAATTCTGCCCCTTCATCTAGCACCCCACAGGGTGCTATCCATATGGCTTAACCCTTCCCACTCCAGACTGATAGGCAGTGGATCAAGTGTCTCCCAGCATAGGTAGGAGTCTGATGGTGTGGCACAACCTGCAGAAATCATCATTCTCTTATACCCCCATTGTTTAGATTGCTCTGGGGCCCCTGGGGTCTACTGTGGGAACAGTCTGAGCTCTAGGACCCAAGATTTTGATAGGTAGTTCAGACACCTGAAAGGGAAGAGTGGAGAATAAGGCAGCTTCCAGTGAACTGGACAGGTAATAAAACTGGCCTCTGCCCTCCTTTATCTCCCTTGTTCTGTACTGTCACACCCCTGTATACCTCCAGTGTGTCATCCATTATGTAAATCCTTGGCAAAAGGAGGCACCCTGGAAAGGGAGAAAGTCTAAGGAGTCAATTCCTTCCCCCCTCACACCCCACCTCACACCCCCAGCTCCCCAGATACTAGCCCTTATAACTTGTCCTCTTGAGTGTATATGTCTTGCTGCTATTGAAAGGGGATACTTTTTCCAGTTGCCCTAGGCCTGGCTGAGAGCAGAGCTCCCCATAAGGTCCTGATTATCTTCTGGAAAGGGGGGGGCTTGGGATGATTGTCTGCCTATCCTTTGACCACCCTTTCTACCAAGCACATGGCAGAGCTGGTTTAACTATCTCCTCTGGGGTTGGAGAGCTTGGTTGGAGGAGAAGGAAAGAGAGCCCCTCCCATAACATATCTTGGGGATCTTGTAGGGATGGGTTTCAGTTCCTGGAAAACCAAGAGGTATTTGAGTATAAGTGACCAGGCTCCCAGAGGTATCTGTAGGAGTACATTTCCAGGAGCCTTGGGAAGTACCACCACCACCCACTAATCCTCCCTGCTCTTACTCTCCTAAAAACTAGTCTTCTATCCCTCCTCTCCAGCCAAGATCCAGTGTTTCTCCTTGCCCAGCCTAGTCATTCCCATTTTGTTCTGGACCAAGTCTCCCTTTCTGTCCCTGGGCCTTTTGGGATATAGGATCCTCTGGGTCCCCAAGGGAGTGAGAGGCCCACCCTATGTGAAGTCCATTTCCTGCAGTTCCTTTCTAGTTGAGGCCATTGGGAAGGAAATCAAGAGGGTTAAGGCTCAAGCCTTCCTCCTGGCTAAACCAAATAGCCCATGTTGGGGAGGAAATTCCAAAAGGTGAACTGATAGGTTCATCTCTGAGTAACGGAATGTCTACTCAGGGATGCTAGAAGGGGATCATTGCAGGCCAAAGGGCAGGAAGGTATCTGCTATTCTGACAAGCACCCCCCACCCTCCTAAAGGAGGAGACATAGGGAGCTGGACTGGGGTCTCTTTAGGACTCATAGGGAAAGGGGGAGGATCTGCCCCTTGATTTTGCCTGGGGGGAATGCATGGGGGGTTAGACTTTTTGTAGGGGGGAGGGGCATGTGCAGAAGGGAGGATGTTGGGGGTGGGCTTCTGGGGTGCTTTTCTTTGGGGGGCCAGATCTTGCAGCACGCTTTGCAGCAGCTGGGGGCTGTTTTTTTATATTGTGAATGAAATTGCTCTTGCTAACGATGGGGTGGGAGTGGGGCATTTTAAATATTCACTTTACTCAACAAGGAAAAACCCACACCATCATTCACCACCTCACCCTCTCCCCTCCTCCCCATCCTTCCATGAAGGAGGGAGTCTTCCTGGGCATGTTGGGGAGGGGCAGGAAATGAAGGGGACCTTCCTCCATATACATACACATCCTACACTTTCTGTCTTCCAGTTCTGGGGAACATGCACTTTTGTGGCCAGTTTTTCTTTGCATGTTTTCTTAATGTGACCACCCTTTCCAACCCCAAGAGAGATTCTATGACATATATCAAAGAGAGAATTATATATAGATATATATTGCAGATTATTTAAACTCAGACTTGCTTCAGTATTGAAGTATATATATGGACATGGGGTAGGAGTGGATATCCTACCTTCTGTCTTCCCCCTTCTCCCCCACCCCCCAGCTCCCTCTCCCTTAGGGAGAGGGGGCTGCATTTTGTGGTTTGCAGCTCCTTCTCTATACTAGGGAGTTATAGGGAGTAATGTTCGGGGTGGGCCAGAGGGTATGTTCACTGGCACTAAACAGGATGTGGTCTCATATTTTGGCTCTAGCTGTGTTTTATTTGGCAGAGGTGGGGTGAGCCTGAGAAGCCACCAGCTGAAATGGGGGACAGCTGGATGTTCAAACTGAGAAGGGGAGCTGAAAGCAAGGGCATCTGGGGGACCTCTAGATGTCTTGGGCATTAACCATAACTTGTGGCTGGCAGAGGAGTGACTGGCTAGTGGCACTGAACACCAGCACATTAACTGTTCTTAGCCAAAGTGGGAAGGGGGCAACTTAATGACCACACTATCTGTGAAGACTCTGGTTTTAGGACTGCAGCATGGAACCCTGGCCTCAGGGTTAGGGGAGTCTGGTTCTAATCTTGGTTGTGGTACTAGCCAGCTGTGTGACTTTAGGCAAATCATTTAACCTCTTGAGCTTTTGTTTTTTCATTTGAAAAATGAGGTTGGCTGGGAAAGGATGGACTAGGTGATCTTTGAAGTCCCTCCCAGCTCTGATATTCAGTAACTCCACAGCTTGAGCTGGGTGGCTTCCAGCACAAAGGAAAACTAATGGATGACCCTCTAAGATATCTTTGGGATATGGCAAATTGGGGTGATTGCCCTGCTCTCTGCCCAGGGAAGATGTTAAGGGTGACTAGGCAGCTGAAGCAGCAAAAGGCTGTGGGTGGGAGAGAAAGTGGTGGCTGTACCAGCTGGTGCTTAAAAACAACAACAAAAACCATGAAGCTCAGGCACATGACTGGGGGGACTGGTGCTGGCTGTCTGACAACAACAGCCTCCTCCCCCCTTCTACACCACCCCTCTTGGATTGCATAATGCCCTTTTGTGGCATCTCTTTCTTCTTGAAGGCTGTCCTTGACATTCATTTGAACCAAATTTATCTGAATAAAAAGTGTTGGCACCCAGTGTGGTCTGCTCCACCCTCCCTTAGGGACAGCTTTAACTAGAGGGCCTCAGTAAATTTTTGAGTGTTATCCCTCCTTCCCTCTCACTCTCCTAAGAGCTAGTTAACTCCCTCCCACTCTACACCCCCTGCCAAGATCCATGCTCTGTCTTTGCCCAACCTGTCATATAAAGTGCACCATCAACACCCGCATTCCTTCTTGGATCCCAGTGGGAAGCAGGTGGGATCAAGTGAAAAGGTAATGGGGAAAGAACTAATAGCAGATGGAATTCTGCAATTTGCAGGTTTATTGAGAGGATCCCAAAGGTGTCCCCTCTCCTTCATTTTCCAATAATGAACTTGAAAGAACTTCTACCATTCCAGGCCCCTCAGCCTGGTCTCAAGGAAACTGAGGCATAGATATATGTGGGAAAGGGGAAGATATGAAGATCTTGGGACCAAGACCACCTGGTCAGGATTCAGGTGGGGTGGATGAAGGTGACTGGGGCACTGATCATAATTATTTCTTTTTTTAAAAAACATAACTATTTCTTGATTGGGTTCTGATTCCTCCTGTAAGACTATTATATCTTCACTAGAGAACACAGGGACCTTCTGTGACTTAGGGTCCGTTACAGATGATGAGGTTGCTGAGTTGGTTGGGTATCAAAGGGTCAGTTCATCCTCATCCTCTTCATCAGTGGATCGAAGGCTGGGGCCTTGTAAAATGTCAGTCAGATCCTCTTCTGGCCCTGAGGTTCCCCCTAGCTCCAACTCCTCTAGCTCCCCTTCTGCAGAGGTTGGGGCCAGGGAAGGTGGAGGGATAGGGGAAGGTGACTCTGGAGTTTCAGGGTAGGCTGGAACCATCCCCTCAATCTCACCACCCCCAGTGCTGTCCTCTGGAAGGCTCCAACCATCAGAGGATAGGGGTGGCCCCCCTGTATCCTTTCGGGAAGTAGTAGTATTCCGGAAACTGGCAAGGGGGGGTCGCAGCTGGACTCCTGACTTGGTGTGCCCTTCAATGGCTTTTTGTAGCTAGAGAGTGGTAGGAAGTGAGAAGAGGGAAAGGATGTGGAAAAACAGATGGATGGAAGAACAGTGACAAGGAAAGGGAAATGGGAAGAAATAAAAATAATAGTGAATAAGATGGAGACCAATAGGGTAGAAACCAAGAGAGAGCATTATGAGCAAACCATGGATGGAGAGAAGAACAGAGAATACCAATCCATACATCCTTTCACTTTTCCCCTTCCCTAATTAATATTCCTCCCCATCACCCCCTCATCATTCCCTCCCTCCTTGATTTAAACTAGGACCTAGGCTATCTTCCCAACCATTATCCTATGAACATGTCAGAACAGATCTAGAGTAAGGAACTCTGCTCCCTTCAGGACCACGGCCAGGTAACAGGACCATTACTCTATCAAGACTCCCTATCTCAGCATTGGCAGTGGGAGAGATTAGTTCCCCTTAGGAGGTATGGGAGGGGGGAAATGCTGAAGGAACTTGACAGCATATTGGCACATTCCCTGTCCTCATCACTCTGCGCTTTATGCCCCCAACCCAGACCCTGCACCTCATCCCATTCAGTTTTAGAAAGAGATAGATTGCATGCCACCATTACCTCTTCCAAAGCCAAGACACCCCGGAGTTTCCCCATGCTGGTCACATAGGCAAGATGGAGGCCAAGTAGTGAGAACAATGTGTGAGTCTGGGTGGAAGGATCAGAGAATTAGGGTAGGGCCAATAGCATGGCAACCTTCCATGCCTCCCCCCAAAAGGTTCAAAAGCTGTAGCTCTTTTTCCAGTTTGCTTCTCCTCCCTCCTCCCCCACCAAATGAATGGTTCTGCCATTTTCATCCAGGCCTGAGAAGTGACTTTGGGAACCAAGGGAACTATTAGAGGAGGTATTCGGGTTTCACTTTGTGCAGAGATGTCCGCTCCACCAGCTGGAAGGGAGAGGGGTCTATGCAGCAGTAATCAAAACAGACAGGTTGGTTCAGCTGCTCCTGTTCCCAAGCCTCGATCTGTAGGTCCAGGAAGGAGAATAGGATGTCAGGGAGTCACCATAGCAGCCAGCTGTACCCCACTCTCATTGCAGCAGAGTTCCCTGATCTACCTACCACAGGAAAAGCCTTCCTGGCCCCAAGACCCAGCCTCCTATTTCACACAATGGTCACCTTTAAATTTGCTGATATTCAAACTCTTTCAGCCCGTGGACACTGTCCAAGAAAAATACTACCCTTCTTTCTTGCCTGGAAGCAGCTAGGTGTCTCTGTGGATTAAGCCCTGAGCTCCAAGTCAGGAAGACCCAAGTTCAAATCCAACTTCATGCATTTACTATGTGACCCTGGGCAAGTCACTTAATCTCTACTTGTTTCAGTTTACTCAACTATAAAATGGAGATAAAAACAGGTCCTACCTCATAGGATTGTTGTATGGATCAAATGAGGTATTTGTAAAAAGTACCTGGCACATAGTAAGTGCTTAATGTTGATTTCCCTGCTCCACTCCATTGATTATTTGAGAACCCTCAAACTAACCCCCTTTCTGCCTCTGTAGAGTCCCTTCAACCCCTAGATCCTGCTTTAGACATTGTGGGGCAGCAAAAAAGAGTGGTGGACTTGGGCAAGGGCCTGAAATCTGTCTCTCTTCTACTTATGACATGTATGACCTTGAGCAAGTCACTGAATCTCTTTGTGCCTCAGTTTACTCATCTGTAAAATGAGGATGTTGAACCTCTAACATCCCTTATAATTCTAGATCTATGATCTGAAGGAAAACAAACAAACAAGCAAGCATGAGACTCAGACTTTTCCCTGAAAATAAGCCTTCTAAACACATAAGGGCTGGCACACTGGGTCACCCTTTGTTCTAGCTCTATGTTCTTATGTCTCTGACAGTAGCATATATATTTGTGTAAGAGAAAACTATGAGACTATCCTTCTTCCTTATGTTATATAATTCACTATAGATCTGCCTATGAATTTATTTGGAACATGGCAGTGGGAAGTAGTGGAGAGTTCTGATGTCTGAATCTGAAATGCCCGGCTTTAAGTCTCACCCCAGACACGTACTGACTCTGCAACCCAAGGAAAGTCGCTATTCCTCTCAGTGTGCCCAATAATTTTCTGGGACTCTTAAGTTACAAGGCAAGGGCTGCCCTACATTGGTCGAGGCAGTTTTCTCTAACAAGGAAATCAAGGGCTGAATATGTATGTGTGTCTACATATGAAGCAGAAAGAATATATGTGACGATAAATCTAGAATGTATATGTATACATATATTGCATACATATGCATATATGAACATAGATTTGCCTACTTATATGTATAAATTGTATATATTACAGACACACACCATATACAGAACCAGTATGATCTATGAGGGGCATGGAACTCCTAAAATCTGCTATCCACTGAGTAAAATTAGATGTCATATTGTTTGCCCTAAACACCCTCTTTCGAGTTTCTGGGGATGCCCCCCCCCAATATCTACTGTTTAGAAGGGTTTGCTAAGGAGGTCCACATTCACCCAGAATCACAGAATTTGAGAGTTGGAAGGGATCTCAATGAGAATCAAATGCTACTTGGACACTAAAGGAAATTGCTCCCTAAAATGAGCCCCAGTATAATGTCACCCTATCCATGTCCTTCATGATTTAATAAGATTTGTACTGTATTACCCTCTTAGTCTTCCTTTCCAGTTGTGGAATTCTAGACTTGTCGAGGGTCCCCCGTGGCATCACCTGCCCCTTCTATTATGTCTGTCTTGCAATGTGACAACCAAAAGTACACACGAGATTCCAGGCGGTAATTCAACATCCATCCAAGGATTCACTGAACATTTGGAACATGAATTCTCTCCATGCAAGGCATTGTATCATTAGGCACCAGGGGTGCCAAGGTGGAAAGTGACCCATTGCCTAGCAAGCTAGGGTGGCTTACCATGTGTTTAGTGCAATAGTAGGCTCCCCCAAGGAAATACCCATGATTCCCTAAGCAGGCACACTGAACAGCACCTTATAAATAAAGACAATGAGGCAGCAGAGAATAGTACAAAGAGCAAGAGAATTCAAGTCATGTGACTTGGATTTTAGTTGATGCTCTGCCATTAGGTAACTGCATGACCTCAGGAAGTAAGAAGATGGAACTAAATGATCTCTTGGTTTAACATCCTGAATATGATTTTTTTTTCCTCCTCTACTTTAAAAAGCTTAATGTCATTTGCAGCTTGGTGACTCAATGGATAAAGAGTCAGAAAGACCCAAGTTCAAATCCTGCCTTATATACTTCTTGGCTGTGTGATTTGGGGCAAGTCATTTAACCTTTGCCTGCCTCAGTTTCCTCATTTGTAAAATGTGATGATAATAGCTAGCTAATAAATTGCTAAATAGTAAAATGGAATAATAATACTACCTCCCAGATTTGTTATGAAGATAAAATGAGAGAATTTGTGAAGCACTTTTAAAACTTTAAAATAATATAGAAATGTTAGCTATCATTACCACTGATTTTGGAGTTCTCTGTACACTTAGCTGTCTAGTTTGTTGTTATTCAGTTGTTTCAGCTGTATCCAAGTCTTCATGACCCCATTTAAGGTTTTCCTGGCAGATGCTAGAGTGGTTTGCCATTTCCTTCTCCAGCTCATTTTACAGATGAGAAAAATGAGGCAAACTGGCGTAAGTGATTTGCCTAGGGTCACACAGTTAATAAATGTCTGAGGCCAGATTTGAACTCCAGAAGATTCATATTCCTAACTCCAGGCCCAATGCTCTCTCCACTGTGTCACCTTTCTGCCCCTACCTGTCCATATCATTTATTAAAACTTGGACTAAGACTGGCTACAGAACTGATCCTTGACTACTTATGATGTATTCTTTCAAAATTCTTAAGTGGAAGTTATCCTATGGCCCCTGTGATTTTTCTCTCTCTTGCTTACTAATTTGTCAGGAATTCCCTTTGCATTTACAACTATTTGGTATAATCCTTCCAACTTGTCCCTTTCATGGGCTACTTTGGGAATGGGAATCTCCCTAATGCTGTCTTGAGAAAACTGACCTGTTAAGGATTCATTGTCTATCTACTATTCTATCTTTTGTCATTTCTTGGTAAACTTTCTAGACTATGATCATTAAGTTGTCCCCACTCCCTACTGGGCTTCTTCTCTTTGGGGGATTCAAGGAAGAGATTAGAGAGGGGACAGGACATTTATTAAGTGGGTATTACATGCTAGGCATTTTGCTAAACATTTCTAAACATTATTTCAAAGAGCTTGTTATTGATTTTTGGAGTCATTTGAAAAGTGCTCCTCATTTCTTTTTGGGCCTGCTGTTTTTCTAATTTGAGACTGATGATGGCTTCAGAGAAGGGTAATTCTAGAACCCACTTATACATTCATCTGAATAGAGAACATTTATCCTCCCTTGAGTTTATTCTTTTGAGGAAAATGTCTTTCCCTCCATTAGTAATCCAAGATTCACCTCTCCTTCAAACCAAGCACTTGATACTCTGGTCCTCAAACATATTATTTTAGGCTTCCAAAAAATTATTTTCAAATAACAGAATCCATGCTTTCTGTAGGCTACCTTCTTAAATTCTTCTTTTTCCATTTTTTTTCTATTTCCTGGATTTTATCAGGGTTCTTTTTTCCCCCTAAAACTGAATAACAGAATGATGGATTTTTAAAAAATGTTTCTGTCTCTCACCAGGATGTTAAATTCCATTGTGCTATTATCACTCACCCACAGTTACCTCCTGCCCCAGTTCTTATTCACTATTCAAGACCAAGTTCAATATATATGTGGATTCTAGAACTATATCTCCCTGGAAGTTATCATTTGTTGTGTCCAAAAGTCTTAGCTTACATCCCCTCCTGGTGAGATGTTCCACCAAGCTGTGTTTGGGTAATTCATGTCTCCCATTATTATTATCTGGCCTGATTTGCCAGCTCCCCACTATCCTAATTCTTCCTGAACTAAATAAAATACAACAAAATAAAACAGTTTGGTCTAACTGGAAAGACCAGTAGTCTTTACAGTCGTGACAAATTATTTGAGTCACGGCTCCAACCCTTGCTATTATTAAATTGGGCGAGTTACTATAACTTCTCTGAGTCCCAGTTTCCTCATTTCTAAGATGGAGTCTAGGTAGTACAGTGGATAGAGCACTGGGCTTGGAATCAAAAGACCCATCTTCATGAATTCATCTACAACCTCAGATTCTTTCTAGCTGTGGGTCCCTGGACAAGTCACTTAATCCTGTTTGCCCAAGTTCTTCATTTATAAAATGAGCTGGAGAAGGAAATGGCAAACCACTCCAGTATCTTTGCCAAGAAAACCCTAAATGGGGTCACCAAGAGTCAGATACAATTGAAACAATCCAGCAACAACAAAGGTGGCAGTAATATTTATACCATCTACCACACAGGGTTTTTGTGGATAAATTACTCTAAAAACCATGCCAAACAGCAAGTGCATCTTGTAGTCAGTCAAAAAAGACTCGAGAAAGGTGGAACAAAGCAAAAAAAAAATTAATGTGGAAGACAAATGGACCTTTCTGACTGGAAATGAAAAATGGCCCTTACAAAAAAAGCCCTAGAAGTAAAAATTTAGTATATGATAAATATTTTCTTGTCTTATTCTTTTTCAGTCACTTCATGATGTCATTCATTTTGGCTATTTTCAAAGAAGTCTGGACATCTAGTTGGTATTCTGTGACATTCTTATATTTTCATTCACCTCAGGCCTGGGCAATTGGATAATCACTGAGCAAAGTACCACACTGCTAGACAAGTTTGTTAATACCTAGGTGGGGCACATGAATTTTCTCTGGCCTGGCAAAATGACTTTCCTAGAAGTCATTCCAGGCGAGGCTCAAGCAAACTGGTGTTTGCTTTTGTTGCTTAGCATCAATGATGTGCACAGGGGCTCAAGTGAGGCCATGAGGAGCAGCTGCCCCATTCCCACTGGCAGTAGCATCCCAAGTATTTCAAGAATGAGTTTTGTCAAGTGGCAAGAAAAAGTGGTGATGGTGGAAAAGGTTGGATAGAAGAATGGATGGGAGCTGTGACCCTCTCCGGAGCATTGACCCTATCTGTCTATTTCCTGGCCCGCCTCCCTACCCAACAAATGTTCTAACAGATTCCTAGAAGTGGGTAGTGGGATAAATAGATTATGAATTAAGTGAATTAGCTGTAAATACAGAAAGCACATAAGAATCTAGTCTTGTGCCAAGTATATGATTCCCAAATAAAAGATCCCATTGTGTAGAATGTCTATGAGCACAAGACAACTATCCTGGCTATTGTCTCTTACTGCATCTTATAATAAAAGTAACTTTCATTTTAGGGTCTTCCCCCTAAGGGACAAAACAACATCAAGCCTGTGAGCTGTGACCTACTTTGATCTATATTCGAGTTACCCAACTTTTCAGATGCAAAAAGCCTGGACTTGGAGTCAAGAAGCCATTTGTTAGCTGAGTGACATTAGGAAAATCCCTTAAATTCCCTGAGCCTATTTTTCTTCATCTGTAACACAAGGGAGTTGAACAGATGATCTCTAAGGTACCTTCCAAATCTACCATCCTCCCAGGATTGGTGTAAGATACAAATGACATATAGAAAGCATTTCCCAACCTTAAGGCACCGTATAAATGCCAGGCATTATTATTGTTAAGAACTTGTAATTTTGTGATTATTTCCTTCCATGTCACAACTGTCACTCATTAGTTGGTCTAATGATAGCAGATCATTGGTTAGTCTCAATTTTCTCCTCTTCTTCATTCATTAAAATTTCATTAAAAGAAGCAGAATGTTAAGGGTTGGCAAAGTGATGATCCTCTTGTACTCTGCCCTAATCAGGATACAGTTAGGGTATTGTATTCAGTTTGGGTACCAAACTTTAGGAAGCTAATACTAGTAATGATACTAGCTCTCACTTACACAATGCTTTAATTTACAAAGCACTTTATATGTACTATCTCATTTGATCTTCACAACAATCCTGGGAAACAGACGTTATTATTATCCCTGTTTTGCAGATAAAGAAACTGAGACTAAGAATGGTAAAGGAAGAAGCAAGTAGGTGGCTCAGTGGACAGAGAGCCAGTCTTGGAATCAAGAGGACCTGGGTTCAAATATAGCCTCAGATTCCTTCTAGCTATGTGACCCTGGGCAAGTCATTTAACCTCAATTTTCTAGCCCTTACTGTTTTTTGTTTTGTTTTTGTTTGTTTGTTTTCCTTGGAATCCATAGTTATATTGATTCTAAGACAGAAGGTAAGGGTTTTAATAATGGCAAAATGACTTACCAAACTCATATAACTCTCCAGGCAAGCCTTTAAACCCAGGTCTTCTTGACTCATGGATCCAACTTTTTTAATTACTGGACTTAGTTGCCTCAATAACAATAATAAATAGGGGGTAGCTGGGTGGCTGGGTAGCTGGATTGAGACTCAGGCCTAGAGATGGGAGGTCTTGGGTTCAAATCAGGTCTCAGACACTTCCTAGCTGTGTGACCCTGGGCAAGTCACTTAACCCCCATTGCCTAGACCTTACCACTCTTCCATCTTGGAACCAATACACAGTATTGATCTAAGACGGAAGGTAAGGGTTTAAAATATAATCATAATAAACAACATTGATATAGATCTTTAAGGTTTATAAAGCACTTTGCATGTATTAATTATGGACATGGATAGGCTTGAAAGAATTCAGAGAAAGGTAACCAGCAGTTATGCCCTATGAGGGTTGGTTGAAAGACCTGGATATGGTCAGCCTAGAGAAGAGAAAACTTAGGGGGAACATGGTAGCTATCTTTCAGTTGTTGAATGACTTTCACCTCTAAGAGAGACTAGACAGGCCTGTTTTGATTGGACCCACTGGACAAGAAGGGCTCATAGAACAAAGGATAGAAGTTAGGAAAATTTGGGATGGAGGAATGGGCTGCCCAAGGGGGTGGCAGGTCCCCCCTCGATAGGGGTCTTAAAGTAAAGCGTAGATTGCTGAAGAGATTTGTGTCAAAGGTTTGGGCTAGCTGGCCTTTGTGGACCTTTCCAAAAGGCGAGGTTTTGCTATCCAGGTCCTCTTGCCCACTCCAAACAATTTTAGTTTAAACAAAACTCTTTTGGCGTTTAAGTTATTACCATCTACAATCTGGTACCATTTGGGTCTAGGTCAGGTCTTTATCAGTTATACCGCTATAGGATTTTATCTGTTTTAGGTAGACAGGGCTCCACCTGCTCCCCACACCCCCAAACAAAGGGTTGGAACAAAATTCTAACCCTTCTCCCAGTCCCATAGCTTCTTTGCTATGTGAAGACTCTGAGACTGCCTGTCCCTAGATTCCTACAGGTAAAGCTGGTGGTACTTGTAGATTACAGTGATCTCCAGATTGTAGGCGCTTACCTAATTGCCTATTGATGGCCTCTAGGTCTTCCCTGCTAAAACCCCAGCATCAACTCATGGACAAAAAAGCAAGGTGCAAAAACAGTGGACTAAGAGTCAGAAAAACTGGGTGTTAATACTGCCTCAAATACCTATTAGCTGCGTGGTCCTGAGTAAGTCATTTGACATTTCCAGGCCTTAGTTTCTTCATTTATAAAATGAATGGGTTGACCTACAAGGGCTGCTTGAAGAGGAAGAGTTTCTTTGTCCAGGTTTCCATGTCTCAGAAGAGAAAGGAAGTCAGTGCAAAGGAGTCCTTTTAACTTTCGCAATCTTCCCTTATACCACAGAGAGCACTTATCCAAGCCTTCCCCAGATCAGCCCTCTCCCCTTCCCAGGAATCCCAACTAGAAATGATGATGCAATTCCTTTCCTCCCATCTGGCTAGAATGAGTTCCTCATTGCCATAGGAGGGGCTGGGGATGAAAGGAAAGGTTCTATATTCATTTAATCATGGGAATGGGGCATATATGGATAGTTTAATATTATCTTGTGAGGAAAAGTAGTGAGGTCGTATATGGAATTCCAATCCTAATTCCCTCAGCAATAAATGAATTGTTTGTTTATAAAAAATAATAAAGGAGTTGGACTCGATGACCTCTAAGGTCTAAATATAATCCAGTGCTATATGCGATGGGAGTCTTGTCTTTATAAACAAGGCATCTACTGTCTGTCCCTCATTTCTCCAGACAGTTCCCCAGCCCTGTGCCAATAGGCTTGTCTCTCTCACCCAGCCCCCCAGTTTCTACCTCTCCCCATCCAAATACCTCATCTTTGCTTATAGAGAACTTAATTTTTTTAGGGAAAGATCTTTCATGTTTATTGACACATTTGATCCATACAATAAGCCCTGAAATGTGCAAGAGGAGGACTCTTGTTATTTGGATGAAGAATAGCCAATTCTAATTACTCTGTGTCTGTGTATGCCTGTGTAAAGTGGGGATTTTTTTCCCTTTCTTTTTTAAAACTGTAGTGATAGAGTTCCTGAAAATCACTCCCCAAGGATTACCTGAGAGATGAGTCACCAAAGAAAGCTTGGGTGGCAGTGGACCATGGCAGTAGGCCAGCCAAGCCCTGGGGCTCTCAAAAGAGAACAAAGTAGGAAAATAGCCCTGGACCTGAGAAGTCTCTCTGGGCATGCAACATAATACCATCAGGACTTCCTATGGCCCCATAACAAGTAACGTAGATGCTGTTGTCTTTTTTTTTAATTAAAAAAAAATAAAATCACAGGGAGGCTAGATGACAAATGTCACCCAGATAGTGATCATAGAATACAAAACACAAATCTCTTGGTTTCCAGAATTTTCTACTTATCCATGATGACTCCTGCCTTACTTCTTATCCCTCACAAACTTCTCCATATCCCTCCTCATCTAGTGGTATCCATATTATATACTTACCTCCTCAGGTGGCATGTTGTCCACTAAGTCAATGGGATCCTAGAAGAGTCAGATTTGGGGTTACTCTCCCCTCCAGCCTAGAGGGCCACCTGTCTCCACCTCAAGATCACAGCGCCCTTCCCCCTGAGGGATGATGCCATTCTCCCCAAGGGACTGCCTCCCTCTTCTTATCTCTGACACCCTCTCTCATAAAATCCCTCAGAGATTTCCCTTACCTGAAGTGTCCTCTTCTTGGAATGGAAGTTATTTCCTAGTAAGCATCGAAGCAGGGACCGCAGGAAGGGAAACCTTGGGCCTAAGTAGAAGGAGTCAGGTGGACCAGAGTGGGAGGAATGGCTGATACTGGTCTTAGGGCTTCCCCTAGACCATCTAAGGTCCTTCCAGATGATGCTTGCAGACATCTGTCTCTTAAAGTCACTCTCCCACTTCTGCCATGCAGACATCCCTTTCCTATTCCCTGACAACTTCCCTGATACTACATCCAGGGCAGAATTCCCCCTGGAGCAGGTGGAAGTGCTTGGGAGTAGCCCCAAGGAAGATGGAGTTAGGAAATAGCTGTTCCTTACCTGTGGCATCCTGGGCTTCAGGTTGCAGCTTATGGGGGGGCAAGGGCCCATTGGGCTCCTCAATGGGCAAAGGAGCAGTTAAAGGGTGAGGAGAAGGTGGCAACTGTAAGAAATAGAAGAGCAGGTTTCAGCAAGGACATATGCATATGCACACATCCCCTAGAGGGGTCCTAATCTATCCATCCCTATGCCCACATATTTCCTGTCTTTCTTGTAGCCCTCATCTACATCTCTCACCACCACCTCCAACCTAATCCTCTGAGGAATGTTAAGTTTTAGAAATGCCAATCTTCTAGGTTCTAGCTCTAGAGATCCCTTATTAGTCTCTAGCTCCTATTCTCTTAGGTATGATCTCTCTCTCTCTCTCTGTCTCTGTCTCTCTCTCTGTCTCTGTCTCTCTCTCTCTGTCTCTCTGTCTCTGTCTCTCTGTCTCTGTCTCTGTGTTTCTCTCTTTCTCTCTCTCTCTGTCTCTCTCTCTGTCTGTCTCTCTCTGTCTCTGTCTCTCTGTCTCTGTCTCTGTCTCTCTCTCTTTCTCTCTCTCTCTCTCCCTCTTCCACCTTTTGCCCTCAATTACCTTTTTTTAAATTGCCATGACCCTTCACCCCCAGAACAGAAAGAGGAAAAACCAATTCTATTTCTTTAGCCCTGTAGACTCACTTCCCTTTCTGATTCTCCTCTCCCTCTTCTTCCCCCCATGCCTCCCTACTTAGGTCACCTCTGTCCTCCCGTTGATATCCTCATCCTCATCCTCATCCACAAAGGCAAAGGACTGTGGCCGGCCCTGTATTGAAGGGTTCCTGGAGAGTTCTTGACCAGTCTGCTTCACTTGACCATTGAAGGGCAGTTCTGCCATCTTCCTAGCCATCTCTTGGGCTTCTCGCAATCTCCTCTCAGGGCACAAGTGACGCCGAAGTAGGGACTGCAGTTCTGATCGTTCCACTGAGCCCAGTAGGATCATTGAATCTAATTGGGAGAGTCATGATTACCAGGAGGCCCTCCATAAGTCTGGCTAAGTTAAGAGTAAAGGAAGCTGGGGGCATCAAGTTGACTCAATGGATTGAGAGTGAGATGGGAGGTCCTGGGTTCAAATCCAACCTCAGACACTGTAGACACTGGGTAAGTCACTTAACTCCAATTACCTACCCCATACCATTCTTCTGCCTTGGAACCAATACACAGTATTGATTCTATGATGAAAGGTAATGGTTTTTAAAAAAAGGGGGGGGGGTAGTGGTAAAGGAAGCCCAGCTGTTCCTCTTGTGAGTCAAGTTATATCTCTTCCCTCCTAAAAAAAAAATCTCCCACATCCTATAGGAAAAATTTTTCTGATTAATTCTATCCAGCTCCAATGAATACGATAGTGGAAAATATACCAGATTTAATGAACTAGAAGGTCTTTAAAACCTAGCTCAATTTCTTGAACATCTCTCTGGGTCTCAGTTTTCATTTTACCCTCATTTCAATTGGCATAAAACGTCTATGCACTTTCAAAGTTGATGTCCATAGTTCTATAAACATATACACTGACTGCAACAATGTCAATAGAAAGAACTACAAAATAATACAAATTGAATGTTGCAAATTACATAGAATAAACATAGTCCTTAAAGAATAAATCTGAGAAGACCCTCTCCATTCCTTTGCAGAGGTAGGAGGTTTACAAGAGTGGTACATTGCACATATTATCAAACTTTTTTTTTTAAGTATTAATTAATTTTGCTGGGGGGTTTTTTAACTCTCTTTCCTTTTTCCTTTTTTTTAATTAAAAAAAGATTTTTATTTGGATGACTCTCTGGGAAAAAGGAAAGGGATCCTGGAAGAAATTCTGATGATGTAAAAAACAAAAGATATTGATAAAGTTTATTTAAAAACAAACAAACAAACAAAAAGAAAGTGAGGTCTATCAATAAGACAAATGTAAAATCATCCAACAGTAAAAATCATTAAAAGATACTAGTAATGAATTCAGGTTTGGGGAAGACAGCAGAACTATGCTAACATATATTTTAGAATTATAGAATCATGTCTGAATGCAGACTGAAATATATTATATTTAGTTTCCTTCCTTTTTTAAATTTGAGAATCCTTCCAGAAAATGACTAATACAGAAAAAATGTTTTACATGATTACACATGTAAAATCTATATCAGATTACATACTTTCTCAGGGAGGGGAAAAGGGGCAGAGGGAGGGAAGGAAGATCAGAAGAAGGGAGAAAATTTGGAACTCAAAACTTAAAAAATGAATATTAAAAGTTATTTTTACATATAATTGGGGGAAATAAATTATTTTTAAATTAATTTTAAAAAAGAATTATAGAATCAGGACTTTAGAGATGCTCTAGTCCAACTCCCTTGCTTTAAAAATATGAAACTTAGTCCCCAAAATCTCAAATGTGTCTTGCCCAATGTCATACAGATAGCAAAGTGTCAGAGTTGTGATTTGAATTTACCTAGGCCCTCTGGTGTGAAATCTCACAAATTTCCCACTGTATAACACTGCCTGTCTTGGTATTTGTCTTCTTGTGTTTATATCCTACCTTTAGACTTTTCTCCCTAAATATGGGGGGGTTTCTCCATTGATTGAGGGGTTCCACAAGGAGAAAAGATCATATCTCTTCCATTATAATAAGAGTTATTTGATTGCATCCTTCAATCCCAGTTTGTTCTCTAGAAATATGTCTCTTTCTACTGACCTGTGGAGTCTACTAATGGTAAGGTCTTTACAGTAGTGGCCTGAAGCAGGGTTTTCAAGTCCCGGTAAGTGCAGGAGGCTGAAACAAACTTCACTTCTCGTACCATGATGTCCTCAACAAAGATTGTGTATTTGCTGCTGAGGAAGAAGCCATAATGAGTGAACTCTCTGGCTTCATCTGTCAAGTTTCCATGCCAGGCTATAAGATGCCTTTCCTAATGTTATCTTTCCCCTTCCTCTGAAGAACTTTACCATCATAAGAGTTCAAGAGCTGGGTCTCCTTCTCTTGAATCAGAAAACCAGAATCAGTTCAACAAGTACAAAGAATAGCACTAGGGTGTATCTGACCATAACTCCCATCAATATTTATTTCCCCACGTCTGGGCTCTGCAGTGACATGAGTCAAAGAACAAGAGTGATAGATACTTGCTTCACAATGATAACACAAGGGAAGAAAGACCTTGGACCAATCATCAAGGTCACATAATGACTCTACTTTCAAGAATCGACTAGCCACTCCCCTGAACTCCCTTCACTGATTAACTGATGTGTATATTTTCTCACTATCATATACAGAACAATCTTTCCCTCCTAAAACCTAGTTTTCATAAAATCTCAGCTGTTCATGGCAACCCCAAAGTCCTGATCAAATCACTCTTGGGAACGTAAGGTGCAGAGCACAAGGGGCTGCTCAAATTCTTCTCTGCCTCTGATATCCACTGTGTTCTACTTTCCTGATGATAATGAAATCACTTTTTCTGTCCCAGACCTAATCTAGTTCCCACCTAGGTTAACTGGACAGAAAAAATTCCTCACCTACTCTCTGCTTCTTACCCCCAAGTCCCACCATTCCCTCCCACTTAGTTACTCACTCTTCCTGACCTGATTTGGCTCCAGCCTAGATCAGGCAAATATGGCAGCTTCTTCACCTGGATGATGCTGTCATAGAGTGAAGGTTGTAGGCTTTGGGCTACCATGTTGGCCAGGATGACAGCCACCATCATAGGCAGAATGTGGGCAATCTGGCCAGTCAGCTCAAAGCATATTACTGCTGTGGAAACCGTGTGAGATACTGCACCAGTAAGTGCTGCTGCCCCTGGATTAGGAACATAGAGATATCATATTGGTCAATGTTGTCCAACTCTTGGAAAAATATGGTATCAATCTTTCCTTCTGCCCCTCCCCTTCAGTAGAGGAAACTAGAAAATGGGTCACTTGGAAAATATGAAGATACCAAAGAAGATAAGCAAGCAAACACTGATGATACAGGAGAAGGAGGAAAGCATGTTAAGAATCATCACTACAGACAAAACTGGGGCTCATGAGGGACATAGGAAGGGGCATCAGAGGGGTGAGTACAGACGTGGCTGGTATTTGTGTTCCTGCATGAGATCTGGCCTGAGACAGTTTGGAAGATGGGTATTACAGCTCTGGAAGTTGCATGGTCTTGAAGCAGAGAATTTTTAGCAAATGGGGATTTTCATAGCATCATGGATCATTAAAACTGATGATTATTTAGTCTAATCCACTTCTCCTCCTCTCTTCCATTTTACATCTGAGGGCACTGAATCCCAGAAATTTTAATTGATGGGAGCCTCTTACAGAGAAAAGCAAACTTAATTTAGAGTCAGAGGACCAGGATTTAAATCCCAGCTCAGTTTATTCCTGCCTTTGTGGATCACTTAACCTCTCTTGGCTCTGAGTTACTCATCTGCAAAATGACCAGAGGACTTCTAATATCCTTTCCAGCCCTAAATCTATAATTGGTATGATCACATTTAGTAAGTTGCAGAGCAGAGACTTGAATTCTGGCCTCCTGTTTCCAGAAACTCTACATTTCAATGCTTGGGAAGTGGGGAGAAAGGAGAGAGGTCCCACTGATAATGATGTGTTGTCCTAGTTTAAAGGATAAAATTATTAGGAAAATCTTAACAAAGATGGAGACTTTAGAAAGTCTCACCAATGACAGTGAAGTCACTGGGTTAGAGGAACTAAGGAGGCATATAGAGAATGTCTCCCTTATTAGGACACAATCCCCAAGTTAGAGGAGCTGTAGAATTATTGTTCAATAATAGTTCCTGGATGAGGAGCGTGGAGGCGTCTAATTGCTAATGACACAGCCCTTGGGTTTAGTTTAGAGTATTTGATTGTGTGTGGAGGTGGGGAAAGCAGGGTAGGAAAGAGAGTGAATAGTCTCACCAATTACTGCATAGCCCCCAGGAAGAATCTTATAGATAATCCCATCAAATAGGATCCCATCAGGGAATAGCATGGCCATAATTTCTCCCACTAGTCGCCCAAATGCTGCCCCTGGGTGAGAGATGAGCAGAGTATTAGAGTCTTTTTAGGAGACCCCAAAGCCCCTACTCCCTGGATTCCCAGAATCAAGCCAACCCTTCCTCAGAGTCCAAAAGCTCAACCCTGCTCCCAGAATCCCAAATCAAGTGTTCTATCACTCTCCCAGAAACCCAGACTCCTGCAACCCTTTAAGGACTCACCTAGCACAAACACAGGCATGAAGCCCCCACAGGGAATGGGCATAGTAGTGGCCACAATGGACATCCAGAACTGGGTCAGATAGAAGTATCAGAGCATGGAGAGAGTGGCCTCCTCCCCCGAAGCCAAGGCAGTTTTTTCCCTGAATCCCTGGAAGTTTCCCCCTTTCCCTCCTTCAAACATGTTCCCATTTTTACTGTCTAAATTCTCAGGAAATTAACATGTTCATATTCCTACCTCCGATCCATATGGCTACGTGATTGTGGAGAGGGGAGTGGAGAAACAGAGTTCTAGATTTAGAGACTCCTCAGGTTCTACTCCCTAATTCTATACTTTTCTCCATTCCTCAGCCTCCCTTTCCCGAACCATTCCCATCTTGCTCGTCAGGAAGTTCCCCCCAATTTCTAATATATTTCTCTTGGTTCAAGTGACTATTTCCCACATGGAATTAGGGATGGATCTGGGAGAAAATGCAAGAGGACCAGGAAGTGGTAGTTCCTCTCTCTTCACCATAGCTCCAAGACTAAGCTAGTCCTTAAATGTTCCTTAAGATCAGAATGTTCACTAGATAAATATTGCTTAAAGACTTAGGGCCTCCCTTTGCCCAGATCTGTTCTATACTTCATGAAACATGCTTTTAGCTCTAAGGTATGAACAACCCTAATGACTTTGTGAATAATTATATAACCAATTTAGATCTGATATGGTCATTTGGTAAGCAGCAAATTGTACTTTACAGTCATACATCATACTTGACTCCTTAAAGGGCAACAAAAGCCCTTAGTCTTGCCACATTCTGTCTTTTCAAGAAGGTGGGAGTATCAGACTGAATTATCCTCCATCACCCTTCCCCTATCCCCATACCTCTGAGTGGGGTGATCTGGGAGTTAGAAGAGCAAAGGAATGGTACCTTCATGATAAAGAAGAGGAAGATGACGATGATGACGCTGACCTGGGGATGGATCCAAACAGCTGAGCGGCCCAGGCTCTGAGGGTCACCTACATGTTTCACCCAGGTGTGGTTGTCAAACAAGGAACTGATGGCTTCTCGGGGCATCAGCTATTGATGAAGGGGAAAAGTCACATGAGAGAGAGGTCCCCTGAAAGTTAGCCCCTTTCTCCAGAGAGCAGCTACCACCTCCTCCCAGGGAGCTAATCAACTCTTAACTCAGGGTCAAGGCAAGTCTCTTCCCTTGGGCAGTGACAGGGATGAGTAACCAGGAACCCCCTGGGGAAGCCTTGAATGCTTGCCCTTTTCCAAAAGAGAAGGGAATAGCTATAGCCTGAGCCCCTGATCCTGAGCATAGGATTGGCTGGCTTTAGAGGCCCTACCCCAGTTTCCCCACAGCTGACCTCTCCGGCCATGAACTGGCCCATCCCTGGGGGGAAGGTAAATGAGGCAATGATGAAAGTGACAATCCCTGGGTACAGCAGGCGGCTGCAAGGGAAACAGAACTGGCACTTGCCCCCAACCCAGCCCCCCTCCCAAGAACTCATTCCTCCACCTCACCCCAAAATCAGAGAAGTTTAGAGTTGGGAGGGTCTGGGTTACAAAAGGAGACAACCTGCATTCAAAGAGTTTCTCTCCTCCCCAAAATGACTGAATTCAAAAAGGACAGAGGTTATACAGGAACTGGATTGGGAAAGAGGGAGATACCTCTCAGTTCTGCCCATCCTCCCTCCTTCCTCTCCCTCCTCCCTCAACCCTGAAATATCAAGTCCCTTCCTGGCTAGAAATCCAAGTCCTACTGTGGAGGTGTATAACACCCTCCAGAGGCACTGAAGGAGTGGCTTCCCATTGGGGTGGGGGGTGGGGCATGAGAGGTGGCAGAAAATAAGCATGCTTGGAAGATAGGCCATTAGAGAGCCATGACTCACTGCTTAGCAAGGAACTGGCTGAGAGCCTTATGCCTTCGGACTCCCAGCATAACCTGTCGATGCAGATAGACAAACACAGCACCCAGGAACCCACAGCAGATCCTGAGAGGAGACACGAAATTAGGTAGATGAAACCTGAAGAAAGAGATCATAATACTTCGCTAACCGCTAAAGGGAAGAGGCATCAGGCTTTCCTCTTAAGACCCTCCCCTCCTCCTGTGCTGAGCTGTCTCCTTCTCAGTCTACTTCTCCTCCATCTCCCTCCTCATTCCTTCTTCCAATTAGCCACACAGACCCAATGATGGCGAAGGCAGGAAGTTCTTGTAGGTCAAAGGGAAAATCCATTCGGAAGTTGGTTCTAAACAAGGCTGTGATGGTAACTGTAAGGGAATACAGAGAGGGAAAGAGGATACAAAAACAGGAGGCAGGAAGATGGCTAATGCCAGGGCTACTAAATCATTTCCCAAGTTCTTTATGCCTCCTTCATACTCACCCCCCATTCTCATTGTTTTCTCCTGTGCCTGTATCTCCCAGATTTATGAGTTCTTTGTTCCTTCCTTCCTATCATTATTAACATATTTGTCCCACATATACGCCTCACGAGACTACCCCTGACCCTCCTCCCATTGCCAATATCCATGTCCTATACCCTACTTCCCCAGGCCTGCCAGCCTTCCCCTCACCCCCTTTACCAGCATCTTTGTTCCACACTGCCAGGACACGGAAGACAAAGGCACTGAATGTAGCTGCAAAGAATCCTCGCCAGTAATTCCGGACAGCAAAATAGGTAGAAGTAACCTCAATGCTGAACAGCACTCCTGTTGAGTCATGGGGTGCAGTGTCAGCCCAGGGCAAAATGAACCGACAACTTCAACCCATAACCCAAAGGATTTTTCTGCTGTAAATGTGGATATTGAGGATGGAGGAAGAAGCAGCAGCCTTTCTAAACTCTAGGGTTCCTAGCTCTATGCCAAGCCACGCTGAAATTCTACAAATCCAAACCATGGTACTGCCCCAAATGCAGGACTGCTGTGAGCAGAACATGGGGGTAATAGCAGCTGTGGACCCATTCTTCAACACTCAGTTGGGATGGATGTCAGCTATCTAGTGTAGCCATAGCCATACTCAGGTACTGGGGGCCACTCGCTCATTTAGAGGCACACCACACTTTCTCCCCACTTCAGTTACATTTTCCATAGTATTTCTCGCCAAAATGTCCTACTTATGCTCCTAACTGCAATGAGGGTGGTGAGGAAGGAAGAAATGGTGTTTGGAAAGGAGTAAGAACTTTTTCAACCAACCCTCTGTCCCCAATCTTTGGGATTTCATGTTGGTCTGAGAGAAATAACTAGATAAATCCTCCAGCAAAGTGGTAAGATTCTTTGAGATACACACTTATATTCTTAACAGAGTTCTAAAGCCAGAGTTCCAGAGTTATGAGGATTCTACTGAAGGCAGTTATCAGGCAGAAAACTCAAAGCACCAATGGGGGCAGATGAACTAGGGCAGAAGTTGGATGAAATGACTAGGAAAACCCTCCTTTATTATATTAGCATGAAAGGAATTTTATTTAAAGTGACCAGAGAGTGGAAATTCCAGACTCTGGAAAAGAGATGGAAAGAAGATGAGAGGAGTAAAATGGAGAACAAGGTAGGGGAGAGAGGACGGAAAAGGAGAAGGAGGGACTTGGTGGGGAGGAAAAGATGATGCTGAAAGGGAAGAAGAAGGGAGGGGAGGAGAAAACATTTTAAGAATTTAAATGAAAAAAACTCTTTGGCAGGGATGTCCAGGGTCAGAGGAATACGGGAGAGGTGAATACCACAAGACAAGCATAGGCTTGTCTTTGGCCTGTGCCAAAGAAAGGTGGGGCTCCCAAGCCAAAATTTAGTTATCTAATCCCAGGGTAGGAATACTAGCAAGAGTGGAGACAGGAACAAAATACAAGGCTTGGTAGGGAAAAATCTAAGAAAAGTTGGTGATGCCAACACAAGAGGCAAATCACTGAAACTACAACAGGATTTTCTGAAAAAATCTATAGATGTATTAAGAACAAGGCAAAGATGAAAGAAGATGCTAGCCCTTGATGAAATGAATTGAGGGTAAACTCGTAATAGAGACCCCAAAGGCCCTTTTTAGTGTTCACTTTGCTTCTTAATGTCATCTTTATCAAAACTGTGAACTGAGACCCTGAACAAGAGTAGGTAGAAAAACAAGGCTAACTCTAGAAAAACATGTGAAGGAGGCAAAGTCTGAAAGAGGCAGATCATGTAGTATGCTTGGTAAACCTAAAAGGATGGGAGAAGAAATGAGGACTACCGAGAATCCTGCTTTTCACCCCTTATGCCCCAGGTAGCAATTCCCTGAGGCCCGTACTAGACCTGGTTCCTGAAAGCACCATGGGATACCTTGAAACCATTCATTCCTCTTTCTTCCTCCTGCCCACTTTCCCCCAAATCATCAAACTTTCTTCAGTCTACCTGGCTTTGAACTAGTTAATAAAATAAAATAACTCTTGTGAAGAGGATAGTGTCTTCATTTACTGTTGTTTAGTCAGTATCTGACTTTTCATGACCCATTTGCATTTTTCTTAGCAAAGATACTGGAGTGGTTTGCTATTTCTTTCTCCAGATCATTTTACGGATGAGGAAACTGAGGGGAACATGGTTAAATGACTTGCCTAAGCAACACAACTAGTGTCTCAGGCCACATTTGAACTCAGATCTTCCTAACTCCAAATCCAGTCTTCTCTCCACTGTACCACCAAGCTGCCTGTTGTTCAATCATTTCAATCATGCCCAACTCTTCATAAGCATATTTGAGGTTTTCTTGGCAAAGATTCTGGAATGGTTTGCCATTTCCTTCTCCAGCTCATTTTATAGCTGAGGAAACTAAGGCAAATAGGGTTAAGTTTAGGATCACACAGCTGGTAAGGTATCTGAGAACAAATCTGAACTCAGGTCTTCCTGATTGCAGACCTAGTGCTCTATCCACTGTGCCACCTAGCTGTGCCTTCATTTATTTCCCCCCTTTCAAGTAACAATTGGATTTTAAATAAATAAATAAATAAAACCTTACTTTCTGTCTGAGAATCAATACTAAGAATCAATACTAAGTATTAGACAACTGGGGCAAAGTGATCTGCCCAAGGTCACATGGTTAGGAAATGTCTGGGGTCATATTTGAACCCAGCATCTCTTATCTCTAGGTCTTGTTCTCTATCCACTGAGTTGCCTCCATAATAGAATTTTAACAAAGTAATCTAGTCTAGTGGAAGGAGTATTGGAAAATAATCCAAGTTCAAATCTTGACTTTGCTATTTACTTATCCCCATGACTTTAAGCAAGTTACTTTTTGTTCAAGTTTCCTCATCTGCAAGACAAGAGGGTTAGCTGTATAAGGTCTGTTTCAGCCTCAATAGTCCATGTTAATTTTGAATCTAAGGGGAGAGATATCCATCAGGTCAGTGGTCTGTCATGATATAGCGTAGTAGATAGTGTATTGAACTCGAAGGTCAGGAAGGGCTGATTTGCAATCCTGCCTCTGATAGTTCTCTCACCATGGATAAGACTTTTTGCTTCCCTGGGACTCAGTTTCCTTGTCTGTAAAATGAGAGAGTTGGATTAAATGGTCCCAGAGATGCCTTCCAGACCTAGATCTATGACTTCTATGATCCTAAGACATCTAATCACAGTGAAACCTGCTGCCATCTAGCCATAGGATGGAGTTCTGGAGAAATCAAGTCCTTCCTTCCTTATTGGCAAGAAAGGATAGCCTGTCTATTCATAAGTGTTCCCTTGGTCATGTTTGCCAACAAGCCAGCCTGGATGATATTCCTTTCCCTCTGCTCACTTCCGAGATACTTCTCCTGCTATCAATCATTATGTGCATTCAGAGGATGAAAAACACCATAGAACATTAGCCTGAATTGATCATAATTAGAAAGGTGCTCCAGAAATAAAAGGAATGGGAAATGGTTTGGGGATCAGTCACCATTTGGGATTATCCGGCTGCTTTTATCTGGGAAATCAAGAAATGATATTATCCTAAACGTGTGTGTGTGTGTGTGTGTGTGTGTGTGTGTGTGTGTGTGTGTGTGTGTGTGTGTCTCCTAAGGGTGATTTTGTTTCTCTTTAGACCATCAGTGATGTCACTTGTATCAGTGTTCATTCTAGGGCCATGAGGCATCTTAGCATGCTTCTCAGAGTTGACAGTTGGATGCCTCCAATATCCCAGGCCAGGAATAGCTTGCTGCAGTCTGTGTCTCCCCTATGGGCTGGGTCTTTGCCATGTACTAATCTACAGGAAGGAAAAGAGCATTCCTTGCTCATTCCAGCGGGGGAAGGGAAAGAGAGAGGGAGGGATCCTTATGCAGAGTTCTTGTTAAAAGGCAAATTTCTTCATTTCAAAGGAATTCAGCTGATTTTAACAGTTAAAAAAAAAAACCAACACTACAACGACAAACCAACAAACTCCATTCCAAAAATATTCTTCAGGCCCACTACATAGCTAAAAAATGAATGCCAGCTCATGTGGAGATAATAGGAGTGTTGAATTCTAAGGGATTTAAGGAAATTCAGATTCACTGACAGATACTAATGCCTATAATGATTGAAGCTGACAACAGAAATGCAAATAGAACCTGGATTGATGGATTTTTTTTCCTTCTGGACATTAAACAGCCCTTTTTAGTATGGAATTTTTATTTCAGTATGATCAATTTGATTGAAGAATAAATTAATAAGGCCCTACTATGTACAAAACACTATGAAAAGCAACATGGCATACAGTGGAAAGAGACAGTCTTGGAGTAAGGAAACCCAGGGTTCAAGTGCTGCCTTTGACACATATGGAGGGTGGGACTCTGAGCTAGTAGATTACAGTGGGGTTCTGGGGCGAGGGAGGACACTAAACTATAAGTTGCAGATTTATGTCGCTAAAGAGGTTTTCCTTGATGGAAGTACCCAATACTGATAAAATCATGAAACTGAACAAGAAAAAAAAATGTACAAAAGACTCTCTAGGCCCTGGGAGGAGCATATTGATACGTGATGTGGATCTTTGTTCTTGCCTGGGTATTCCCCATATGAGCTGTTATTCATTTTTTAACAGTATCAGAGCCTTGAGAATATTTCTGAATCTGAATTGTCATATAATTATTATTAGATTATTAACATATATGCACACAAATACATACAGATTTGTCATTCTCTTGAAGCTTTTGTCTTTAGCATTCCTCTCCAGATCCTGTGCACCTTAGCCATTTTAACCTTGGGAATACTGGCTCCCTGTCTGAAAGCACTGATTTCATTTGCATAATGGAAAAGATGCCTCATAAGGCTGACATTTTAGACGTAGAATCTTAAGAGCTGGAAGGGACCTTAGAGATTCATTTAGTCCAACACCTCATCCTCTGGGAACATGTATCTTTTTTCCCCTCCACTGTTTTGTTCCACCAACTTGGTATTGTTTTATCACTCTCTTGCAGCCCTGCCCTCTCTTCTTTGAAATTACAAGTAAAAATCTTACTGGAAAGAATAATTTTCCAAAGAAATGTCCATTCTAAAAAAGCCTATTTCCCCCTGTCCAATTGGATGACTTTGGCTCTGATTGCTATTAAGCAAACCTGTACAAGTGCTTTTATTATTTTTTTCAGGGTCTCATTGATTAATCAGTTACTTGATATGAAGAAAACTTGAATGAGTACTGTTTGCTTAATAGGTGGGGAAAGAATTAACCTCAGCTCTTGAACTGTAAGTAATTTATCTTTCAGTCTTCATCCAAGATGTCTCAAAAATTAAGCAAAGACCACCTAAATTCCTAAATTCTTAAAAACTAAATGTAGTGCAATTTGGAAGCCAAGAGGAGAAAGCTAAGTCACTTAGTCTAGTCTTGGCACACAAACTGCCCAGGGTTCTTCCTTGAGGTATTGCTGCCAGGGAACCAGAGCAGAATTCTGGGTAGGGATATAGAACATCAGGCTGGGCCATTTTCCCTTGCCCTTCAGTCTAAAGAATATATGTCCAAAAATAAGGTAAGAAAATCTACCTTTGTTCCTGAATGCCACTGGTGAAAACTTTCAGAGGAAGGAAAGAAATATCTAGACAAGGGCCAAAGTAGCCAATGTGAATGAAAGTGAAAAAAGACAATGACTCTAGTTACCTAAGAAGATCCCAATGGAGCAGGCCTTTCTGGCTTTATATGTTTAAAAGGTTAATAAAGAGGTTGATGGCCAGCTGTTTTTCCCTGGCTACTGAGGACAGAACAGGATTTATATTGTAGCAAAGAAGAACTGAGGTTAGGTAGAAAGAGGAACTTCCTGTTAGTAAAAGGGTGTGAGTCATTAAAAAGCTGGCAAATTTCCCTCGAGGACAAGCAATATAATAGCAGTTCTAAGGGTAATTATGGCTAGAAGCTGGGGTTGGGGGGGGTGGAATTGTTGACTTTTAAAGGGCAGCAAGGAACAGGGGACCCTGCAAGAAAGATGTGTGGGGAGTCTTTATTCCTGGGAATGTCTAGTGTGTACCTATACTGTATAGCTTTAAATTTATCTATCTACCTGTCTGTCTGTCAATCTCTCTATCTGTCTGTCTGTGCCTGTCTATCTATATATCTGTCTGTCTATCTCTATCTGCCTATCTATCTATCTATCTATCTATCTATCTATCTATCTATCTATCTATCTATCCATCTATCTATCCATCTATCTATCTACCTATCTATCCATCTATCTATTTATCCATCCATCCATCCATCCATCTATCTATCTATCTATCTATCTATCTATTTATCTATCTATCTATCTATCTATCTATCTATCTATCTATCCATCCATCCATCTATCTATCATCTATGTATCAATGTATGTATGTATGTATGTATCCATCTATCTATCTATCTATCTATCTAACTATCTATCTATGTATCTTTGTATCTATCTATCTATCTATCTATCTACCTATCCATCTATCTATCCATCTATCTATCCATCCATCTATCTATCTATCTATCTATCTATCTATCTATCCATCTATCTATCTATCTATCTATCTATCTATCTATCTATCTATCTACCTATCCATCTATCTATCCATCTATCTATCCATCCATCCATCCATCCATCCATCCATCCATCCATCCATCTATCCATCCATCCATCCATCCATCCATCCATCCATCCATCCATCCACCCATCCACCCATCTATCTATCTATCCATCTATCTATCTATCTATCTATCTATCTATCTATCTATCTACCTATCCATCTATCTATCCATCTATCTATCCATCCATCCATCCATCCATCCATCCATCCATCCATCTATCCATCCATCCATCCATCCATCCATCCATCCATCCATCCATCCATCCACCCATCCACCCATCTATCTATCTATCTATCTATCTATCTATCTATCTATCTATCTATCTATCTATCTATCATCTATGTATGTATGTATGTATGTATGTTATGTATGTATGTATCTATCTATCTATCTACCTCTCTATCTATCTGTCTGTCTATCTATCTGTCTGTCTCTATCTATCTGTCTAGATAGTATATGCACACTAGATAGTTTTAGGTATGTATATGTGGACACCCACTACCTATCATACATAGAGTGTGCATACACATACTTACCCATACACACACACACACCCATATACACATACAATGAGGTGATAGAAGACGGGAAAGGAAGTTGGAAACTCAAGTTAGAGAAGGAATGGGGGGGGGGGTTAGTTTGTCAGCAATCACTTGCCTCCAAGTGGTGTTCCAAAACAACAGCCCACTCCCACGGCACAGCCGACTGTCAGGATATCAGCATAATAGTATGGCTGCTACTGGGGAAGAGACAGGTGAAGGGACAGATAGGAGAGATGAGAGGGAAATGGACAGAAAGACAGACAGAGAAAGCACCATTTGGTGAGGAACCTGGCAGAATGAGAGACCATTGTCCCAGGGCTGGGGCTGCTTATAGTGGCCCCAAGGGGGCCCATGACCATAAAAACTCTACTACCCCAGGTGGGAAAAAATCAGCAGATTGGACAAACAGGAAGTGGCCTCTCCTAACCTACCCCCAGAAACAGGAAACCATATAACTACTCAGGAAACCTAGGGAGATTGGAGAGTGGATCTGTAATAAGCAGCACCCTTCACTGTTTTACCCATTGAAACATCAGAACAGGACCTGACATTAGAGAGGGACATGGAGTGACTTCAGATAGGGCCAACACTCTTGGGGTTACAAGAAATAGGAAGCCCCTTTACGCCACCCCTTAGGAAACACTGTCCTTGGCTGCAAGCACTAATGCCACAGCCTGAGGTCCGTGTTCCATCTCTGAATGGCTAACCCCTGTCTCGACCCCATCCCCTGCTTTGGCAATCAAGGGTTTCAGAAGACCATCTTCTGTGCCCTAACCCCAAAGTCACATCCCTTCCACCACCCCCAAATCTTGCTCAAGCAATGCAATCAGGGTAAGGGAGGAAGTAAAACTTGCCTCCAATGGGGGCCGCAAAGCAGCATCCCACGCCCACTGCACAGGCGGACACCAGGAGATCAAGCTGCCCAGGCACGGTCTGCAACAGAGAAGCAGGCATGGCAGGGCCGGCCAGGAGAGGGGAGAGGGGCCAACATGAGGACGGGTCCACAAACACAGGAGGGAAACAGGATGGAGCTGAGAAGGGGCAGCACAGAGGGGCTGTGTGGGAATGACATGGCCTAGGGGCACAAGAGAAGAGAGGACAGACTTGGGGACAGGCATGGGATAGGGCAGAGGAAGGATATGATGGCTGGAAGGGCCATGGATTTTGAAGGTTAAGGCCTGAGTTAGTGCAATGCCCCTTCCCTCTCCCCCTACACTCCACCTAGCATCATGGCCAGCCCAGAGCAAAGGCGATGCTTCCCTCCCCATGACTCTATCTATATCTGGCCCCATTAAAGCAGCTAGCCCAAGTCCCCTTTTCCAAACTGGCCTCCTACTCATCCTACCTCCCAGTCCTTACCTCATACACACCACAGAACATAGACATGAACTTGCTGAGGACAGCAGCACAGATACTAGCAATGTGCACAAATGGGCCCTGGGGGAGAATCATGAAGAAGAGGTCGGAGGTTAATGATGGACAACTATCCAGTATCCAAGTCCCACCTCAGCTCGTTGGCCAAGTTTCCCATTATGCCTCGTGTCCTTAAGACACCCCACTGGCCTCAATGCCACTCCAATTAGGTCCTTCATGCCTCCCTGACACCCCCCACTCCAAACACACACCCCAACTCACAGATCCCCTAGTTCTTACTCTATCCATTGTGCCTACCTCTTTGCCCACAGGGATGCCACTTCCCAGTCCAGCAGTCAACGCAATGACCTTGGCTACAAAGGCCTTGAGGGTGAGATATTCCTTTAGAACAACCCCACGAAGAATGGTCTTCATCTCAGGGATTCCTGAGCCTATACACAGAGAGGGAGCAACTGGGACAAGGCTGACCAGGAGACCAGGAGAAAGGAATAAGGGCGAGGGAGTCTAGTTATGAGGGACCAGTGGAGGCTGGTAGGAAATGGGAGGGGAAAAGCCCACATTAGATTCAGGGGAACTGGGAAATGAGCTCGTGGAAGTGGGGAGAAGGAAGAGACCTTATTCATGGCCTATAGATCAATGAGGTAGAAGTTTTGGGAAAACTGAAGTAAAAGACTGGTGGGAAGATCTCACCGACAGCCTGTGGGGCGATGAGGTGGCAAAAGAGGGCACTAAAGAGGATGAGGGTGAGTGGGAATGTGACCCAGGCCAGGAACTGGAGGGCAATGTTGGGCTTCATCTGATAGTATGTCCACTTGTAGGCTGGGGAGGGGTAGACAGACAATCAGATATGTAGGAAAGATAAATAAACAAAGATAGATTGATAGACTCATCTTGTGGCATTATTTTTCTCACCCATGATTTAAGTTCATCTTGGATCAGAGACCCAATAAACATAATGAACAATCAGAGACAATTAGTGCTGGAAGTGATCTTAGAATTCATCTTGTCCCCTGCAAGCATGATGAGGGAACTAGAAGAACAGGGCAGTCTCAAAAAGAGACTTAGGATATAAGGACCAGGAGAGAATTGGGGGTCAAGTCCTAAAACGTTGTGGGCAAGGGGTCAGACACACCCTGCAGACTCTTGGCACTGACATAGTCCATACACCAGCTAACCAGGGCCATGACCAGTCCCAGCAACACCAGGAAGATCCAGTCCTCTCCCAATTTCCTTCGAACAATCTGTCCCATGCGATGGGCACAATCTAAGGGGAAGGAAGATCAAGGTGGATCAGCTTCATGAAGACCACTGGAAGAGTCCCAAAGGTCCCTCCTAGGTTTTGCCTTCAGCATAATTCTTTCTTTGATGCTAAAGAAACCTTATTGGTGTTGTGGATAAAGAATTGTGCATGGAGTTAGGAAGACCCAAGTTCAACTCTGCCATCAGTCACTTATTAGTTAGATGCCCTAAGATAAGTCAGTTAACTGCTATTTGCCTCAGTTTCCCCAATTTCAAAATGAGGATAATAATAGCACTTACTTACCAGAGTTGTAGGGAGGATCAAATAATGATTAAAAAGATACAAAGAGATAATAGTTATAAAGTGCTAGGCACATAATAGGTGCTATATAAATGCTAGCTATTTTTATATTGTAGTGGGAAACACTGAAATTTCTATCAAGAGACCTAGATTCTAATCCTGGTTGTGACACTTAGTTGGATGACTAACTTACCCCCAATTTCTGTACCTCCACTGATCCCAGAATCCCTTCTGCCTCAGTTCCCACTACCTTGGCATTTGGAATGGTGATCATCCTCACTGCTGTCCACGGCAGAGCCAGGGGTCATATGCCTGGGACTTGCCATGTTCTTTTCCTTGCTAGAGAAATCCAGTGGCTGCTCTGTGTGGTCACCATAGATCTAGTTAAGAGAAGAAAGAAATAAAGTAGTTTCTGTTCTTCACCTAAGATAAGGGAAAGTGATCTCAAAGCATCCCCAGCTGTAAGATGATACACTTGGTTGAGAGAGGTGTAGGGAATTAGAATTGAGAGCAGCAGAGAAGTTCAGCACACATACCACCATTGTCCAGTTCTGGGCTCTCTATTGGCCTCCCAGTGTCCATGGTAGACATTCATAGTCAGGCACCCACTGGTCCTCAAGCAGTCAGGACAGTGAGCCTGGCATGGGCTTGACTCATCCATTCCTGTTGCACTAGCAGCAGTAGCTGCAGCAGCTGCACAAATCTCTTATTTCCTCTGAACTGGGCTCAGGTGCCCTTCCATATTTGTTCAGGTTCTTCTTTCTCCCTCCCATCCTTCCCTCAGGGGAAAAAAAGAGACTTATAATAGACCAGAAGGACATTGTGAGAGAAGCTGATATAGCAGGCAAGAAGTAGGGCAACATTGGCAGCTACTGGGGCTGCCGGTGAGCTTGGTACTCAAGTAGTCATGCACTGAACTCTCTGGGACCCTAAGATCACAGCACCCCACTCTGAAGAAAGAAAGAAAGAAAGAAAGAAAGAAAGAAAGAAAGAAAGAAAGAAAGAAAGAAAGAAAGAGAGAGAGAGAGAGAGAGAGAGAGAGAGAGAGAGAGAGAGAGAGGAAGAGAGAGAGAGAGAGGAAGAAAGAAAGAGGAAGGAAGGAAGGAAGAGAGAGAAAGAAAGAAAGAGAGAGAAAGAAAGAAAGAGAAAGAAAGGAAGGAAGGTGAGAAGGAAGAGAGAGAAGGAAAGAAAGAAAGGAAGAGAGAGAGAAAGAAAGGAAGGAAGGGAGAGAGAAAGAGAGAAAGGAAGAAAAAAGAAAGGAAGGAATGGAAAGGAAGAAAGAAAGGAAGGAAGGAATGGAAAGAAAGAAAGAAAGAAAGAAAGAAAGAAAGAAAGAAAGAAAGAAAGGAAGGAAGGAAGGAAGGAAGGAAGGAAGGAAGGAAGGAAGGAAGGAAGGAAGGAAGGAAGGAAGGAAGGAAGAAAGAAAGAAAGAAAGAGAGGAAGGAAGGAAGGAAGGAAGGAAGGAAGGAACGAACGAACGAACGAACGAACGAAGAGGAAAACACAAAACTCAGTTCATTGGACAATTTGGAAGCAAGTAAGAAGTCCATTTCACCACCAGGAAAACAGCAACTACCTAGGCATCATCATCAGCTCCCTTCTCCCCACCTCATACAGTTATCCTTTTGGCCTGAGATCTGTCCTTCTGAGTACTTCCCTGATGATGGAAATTTTCTAATGTTATCAAAACTTTTGCATAACGGGTGAATGAGATGAGATTGAAAATTAGTACCTTTATTTAGTTAACTATATAGGCAACAATGTACTTCTTCCACTTGGACATACAAATCTTTATTTTATTATTTTATTTATTTTACTTAAGGCTGGGTCTCCCTATATTACCCAGACTGCAAATATAGCAGCCACTCATAGATCTGATCCCACTACTGAAGGACCAGAAAGCTTTCACCTACTCCATTTCTAACCAGGTTCACTTCACTCTTGCTTGGTTGGGGTGGGGGAGTTTGTGGGGGAAGGAAAGGGGAAGTTAAATAAGCATTTCAATCCTGGGTATTACCATTTTAATGTTGAATTTAGTGTGGACCCCAATTGGTTTAGTACACTGTAGCTCAGACCTCCTGAGCTCAACAGATCTACCAGCCTCAGCTTTAACTTGTACTAGGGATTACAGACACACCGATATCATTGTAAGGTCTTTTTTCAGTTATGATAGTTATTAAACGAAGTATCAAAAGAAGCTGAATGTAGAACCAGACCTTTGTACTTCTGCATCACAAACTGTCAAACCAAAAGATCTTCAACAATAATGAAGTTAATTCAATCAATGATATTTTAATGAAAGCAAAATATTCTTGTACAGTTAAAGAAATCAAAATCAAACAAAAGCTATTTTAAAATACGAGTATCCCTTACACATCATGGGGGTTAGGGGCATAATGCCTCCATGATCTGGAAAATCCATATAAGATTTTCTGGCTCTTCCTCGGTACTAGAGAAAAAATCTAAATGTTTTATTTTTCTTTTATGAGGTGTTAACAATACCTTTAGAAGCGTTAATGAGTTATTTTACTTTTGAAGTTATCTACATTTCTACCTGTGTTGTCTGCTTTTTGTGTTTTCACAAACATTTTTTTCTTAACTTTAAAAATAAATTGTGTATATTTATGGTATTGATAAATGTTACTATTACACAACACTATATACATATATATTATGCATTTTTTAGTTTCTTTTAAACTTTTTCTGAGTTTTTTTTCTGCTGGCCTTCTCATGTTGTCAGTGGCTTCTGCAAATTCCCATTTAATTTCTTATGCTGACTCTCAATATATTGAAATTTCAGTGGAGTAGAAGGGATACCTGAAATGTTTGTTGATCTCATTCTCATTTCTATTTTGTGTACATTTAAATTATTATTATTAGAATTATTAGAATAGCTTATAAATATACATGCATTGTCAATACGTCCTCCTTTTTTTTAACTGAAGAAGTATGCAATCAGAAAAATTTGTCATTGTTTTAGAGAACAAAGACTGAATTGTTTTTGCCTTTGGACCTGTGTCACCTAGGATGGTGCCTTGTACATGGTGTAGAATTGAGATAGATGATTGAGGGCTCGAGATAAAGCCACCTATTGAAACAGAAAGAGGTTGAAAGAATAGGTTCTCCAGCCCACGAAAAGCAGGCATTGGTAGTTGGGCCATTCATCCATCTATGCATCTTTTATTCTCTAATACTAACCCTTTCTCTGTCTTTAACTGTCCAGTCTTACCTTTTGCCCACATCCTCCTCTCTATTTATTTCATGTCTTCTGGGCTCTGCCTTTCCCACCCCCACCTTCGTCCATTTGTCACCATCTTTTGCCTATCCATTCTTCTTCTTTGGTCATCCATCTCCCAAATTCTTTTTGCTTTGGCATAAGGTGGCAATATATTGAGTGCTAGGCCTGGAGTCAAATTGACTGATCTTTTTGAGTTCAAATTTGACCTCAGACACTCTTTAGATGTGTCACCCTAGACAAGTCATTTAGCCCTGTTTGACTCAGTTTCCTCTTCTGTAGGGAAGAAAATGGCAAACCCCTCCAGTATATTTGCCAAGAAAAGCCAAATGGGGTCAGGAAGAGTCAGACATGACAGAAACTATGAAACAATAAGAAGGCAGGAAGTGTTGGGTGCTGGAGTAATTTTTGTTGTTGTTTCTGGTCCCAAATACAGAGAGCTGTGAGTTCTAACCAACCATGCCAATTAGCTACTTTTACATGTAATTTATGTATGATATTAAACACAGAAAACCACCAAACCCCACTCCCTTCAAGACCCTTCCTCATCTCACTATCCTTGCGATACCCTACCAGACTTAAAAATTATGCCCTTTTTGTTTTGGTGTATACAGCCTCAGTTGTCCTACCAAGGCAAAGAGAGTACTGCATGGGTGCACACACCCTGGCCCACTTCCCCATTTCCACCTAATCTTTCCCATCCTTCTCTTTGTCTGTGGATCCTGGTGAATCAGTAACTCAAAACAGGAACAAGTTTCTACCTCTATCAATGCACTTTTCCCCAGAGCAAGATGATCAGAAATGTACTAATGTATGGGAGCTTAGAGCAAGGATCTCCTTAGCCTAGGAAATCTGGACCCTAAAGGTCCCACTCACTAACAGATGCGGTGAGGTCTCAGAGAGGGACTGAGGGAGTTTGTCCCACAAACCACATACCGACAACCCCGGTGTCAAGCATGTTCCTGATGAGGAGGGGATACAGATCCTATGATGTGCCTCCTGCAACCACCCATCTCTGGGAGCAGGGTGAGTTCAGGTCAGCCTGGGGTAGGAGAGATCAGGTTTCACAATAAAAGCCACAGAGTTTGGAAACTTAAGCTGGAAGACCTAGACAGGGACACAGGGCATCCTATTTTCTGGACTGGGGTTAATTACAGGGGCAGTGCCTGCTTCTGCTCCCCCACCTGGTGCTCAGACAGCAAATCCAAGGCTGATAAAACTGAATCCACTTCCCCTAGTTAGCTGCCTATCTTTCTTTGGCCCTGATGCTTCATTTCCCCTGGGTCTCAGGCTGAGGGGGAGGTAGGTGTGTACAGGAGGGAGGGAGGGTTGACATCAGACCCTGGGTGGGAGGAGATTAAAAGAGCTAAATATGTACCCCTTGGCTCAGTGCTAACCCCAACACCAAGGAAGAGGAGGGGTAGAGAGGACAGGGAAAGGGAGAAATTAAAACTCCAACCAACTCCTTGGCTTGATTTTCAAGGCCTTTCAAAATCTTATATCACTCCACCTCTTTTCTTTTTTCTTTTTTTATCCTGACTTTCTTAGTAACAACTCTAAGACAAAAGGGCAAGGGCTAGGCAAAATGGGTTTAGTGACTTGCCCAGGGTGACACAGCTAGGACGTCTGAGTTCATATTTGAACCCAAGACCTCCTGACTCCAGACCTTGGTGCTTTATCCACTGTGACACCTGTCTGCCCTTCACTCTCTCTTCAAAGGTCTGCTTCACTACTTAGCAGCTTGAAATCTCATTTGTGGTCAGACCAGGCTCCACTCTTTTCCATTAAATGTCCTGCTTTTTCCCACCCAGAAGTCTTTCTTTGGGCTTCTCCCATTGCCTGAAATGCTTCATCATTGTCCCAGCTTAAGTGGAACCATTCTCCATGAAGCCTCCTTTAAACCCATAGAATCAAAGAATTCCCAGAGTAAAAGGCACCATGGGAGCCATCTCATCTGTACTGTTGATAATGGCTCAAAATTAAATGGTTCTTCACTTTATGTTTACAAAGAACTTTGATATACATGATCTCATCAGAGACAACTGTGTGATAAGTAGAGGTAAGTATTTATTCCAATTTTACAAATGAAGAAACCAAGGCTCAGAGGTCACACAGCCAATAAATACGAGCCCTGCAGCCTCTGCCAGTTCTAAAATACCATTACACTTTTAGTTGGCATCCCAGATTATCACTTAATTATATACTGTCTTGTGGGGTTCTCTAATACTTAAAATAGGCTTTTCTTGTCTCTCCCATTAGATTGCATTGTCTTGTGGGACATAAAATGAGCATTCAAATATATTTTTACATTCATCAGTAAAAGTTGCCCCTTTGACTATACTCTGAGTCCATTCCCTGACATTAGGGCAAATTTTCTAACCAATAACTTTCTTTCCTCCCTCTTGCACATAGTAGTGACCTTACTACATCACTGATCTTTTTGCATGTGCTCCCACATTTTTCAGAGTCCTCAGGAAGCCCTGAGAAATTCCCAGAATCAATGACTATGGGGGATTTTATTTCCCATGCTACCTGGACAATCTGCCTTCTTTTGTTCTCAGATCTTCCTTGATCCCCTTCAGTCCAAAGTGGCAAAATGTCCTATGAGATAAAGTACTTCTGACTTTTCCTCTTTTTTTTTTCTGACATGTTCCCCAAATATCCCTCATTTAACATATTTTCCTCCCTTGTTGATTCCCATTTCCACTTTTCTTTTCTACCATTTCCTGCCCAGTTTATCACCTTCCTTATTCAATCAAATCACAATTCCTTCTCCCAGGAAAATTTCACAGCTAAGTTGGTTCCTCCCACCTCTCCTGATTTTTTTCCTTCTTCTGGGTATACCCATCTTTGCTCTGACTGTCTATCCTAGACTTCCTCTGACCCCTCTACCTTCAACTGCTGTACTAGTGAACATTAACAGTCCATATTGATGGCTCCCTTTTCTAAATCCCTATGAGACTATAGCATTCACTTCATACTGATTCTGCCTTGTCATCTTTTTCTTCATATATATCCAGCTTCTCTAAACTAGACTGTAAGCTCTTCATGGATAAGGGTCGCATGTTGGCGTCTTCCACAGCATCAAGTGTAATGCTAAGGATTTTGTTGTTATTCAGTCATTTCACTTATGTCCAATTCTTCATGATCCCATTTTGTGTTTTCTTGTAAAGACACTGGAGTGGTTTGCCCAACTCACTTTACAGATGAGGAAATTAAGGCAAACAGGGTTAAGTGACTTGCCCTAGATCAACACAGGTGGTCTGAAGCTACATTTGAACTCGGGAAGATGAGTCTTTTTGACACCAGGCCCAGCACTCCATGCACTGTGCCAACTGGCCGCCCTAATTAAGGCTATAGGTGTTTGGCTATAGGTCTTCAATCTATATCCCTCCTTCAATAAGGCAAGAGTTTGCTACACCATCCAACATTATGTATCTGAAATGTGGCCATTTAACTAGTTCCTCAACCTTCTCCACACCTGTTTTATTGGGGTGGGGGTGATAGGAAGTAAAGGTAGTTTCTATAGCTTAAGTACATGTGTCTGCATGATTGTAGGTAGGTGTAAAGGCAGTGAGCACACCTACATGTGGGTAGATGTAACCACACCAGCAGGGATATTTCTGCATAATTCAGAAAGTACGCTGCATGCATGTGTGTGTACGAATGCCCCAATGCGATTCAGACTATGTTCTAAAAGAACACAGATTGGGAAATGAACCCTGATGTGTACATGGCGGGATGGGGGCCAGGGAAGTCAGAGAACATACAGTCAGGGGTCTACAGGTAAAGATCACTCCTATCACATACATATTTGCCCTGTTTTAGAGAATTCTATGGGAACACACTTGCAGGCATGTTCCTCTTGGTCTCAGCAAATCCATCTCTACGTCTGTGAGGCAGAATAAGGCATCATTTTTAAAACTAGTTCTTGCTTTAAACGAGATTAATATCTTTCCACCTTTTTGCTATGGTCTCTCCTGTCTCCTAGCTCCTAGTCTGTGCCCAGTCTCCTTTCCCCCTGCCCCTCCTGAACTGCTCAAGTCCCCTCTCACCTAGCACCTTTGATCTTCGCTTTCTTTGTCCCCTTTCCCCCGATCCCCAAAGCCTCCTCTCCCTCCAGCCCTCTGTCATACCTGTGTAGGATGAACGTTGGGTCGAGGGCCTGCATTCCCCTGGGGCCTGTGCTCATGGATCCCGTTCTCAGAAGGCAGGCCATAACTGGTGCAGTGCTCAAAAGAGACATACTGGTACTGAGGGGCACTGCCCCACCAGCTGGATTCTCCCCCCGGTCGCAGTGACCCAGAACGGTCCATGTTCCCAGCCTTGGGCCGGGCCCTGGCCTGACTGGCCCCCTATTCCCCAACAGCTCCTTGAACCTCACCTCCTACTTGGCCCCAAGGAGTCTAGGGCAGCATGCCCACCCTCCTGCTATTTATAGTCCCCCCCTGTCACATGACCCCCCACTGCCACATATGATCTGCTTGGGGTCGAAGCAGGTGTGAGGAGGGGGGAAGGGAAGGGCCTACAGGGGACTCCCCCAGAGGAGTCCCCTTCCCCACCCCACTGCCAAGTGCCTCCTCCAACTTTACACTTCCTTCCCTTCGCCTCTCCCTGCCCAGCATCCCAGCACAGGATCACAGCCTCATCACTGGAGGGCCAGTCACCCAGTCCTCCCTACCTCCACAGCAATCTCTTTTCCAGCCTCTCTCACAATCTGCCTTGATCATCCAGTCTCTGCCTGAATGCTTCCAGCCATGAGGTGCCACCCACACAAAGACAGTCCTTTTCACTTGGGAATAGATTCTATTGCTGGAAAGCGTTTCCTTCTATCGAGCCTAGACCTGTCTCTCTGATTAGGAGGCCAGGGGGATGTCTTGCTTAGAACATTCGTCCCTCTAATCTACTCCACTTCCTTCCCTTTGGGGGGAGATGACTGCCTAGACTGGTCTGAGCATCAGTGGATGGATGGCATCTGGTCAGACACTCACCTTGGAGAGGAGCTGGTGCTGCTCTGTCCCCTCTCCTCGCTGCCCCCTCCCCAGCCCTCTGGCTTCCCAAGGCCTGGACTCCCTTTGCAGCATCTTCCCTCTGTCCATCCTTGCTGGTCTGTCCCTCTGCTCTTCCACCTTTATAAGCTTCTCTGGAGTCCCTAAAAGCTCTTGACACTGATGCCATTCCCATCTCCTGCTTTTATGTCCCTTGAGGTGTGGCATGCCCATGGGAAGCAGAAGGGGAATGACCTTGGGCCCAATCTCTCCAACATCCACGGCTGATTTATGAATGTCACCTTCTCCCCACTATTAGCCACAGGGGGAGGGGCTGAGTTCTCAAAAAGCTTGTGGAATATCTATCAGTTATAGAAGGAACAGGAAGAGAATATTCAGAGAAATAGGATCGAATTTGGATTTTGAAAAGTAGAGATGAGCAAAAGGGGTTCTAAAACAGGAATAAGTGATCCTCAGGGGGTATGGGAATCTATAAAGGGGTCAACTTCTGAAAAGCTAATTTCTATTTCCTATTTTATATGTACTATAAGATATAAAATTTTTATATTCCATATTGAACAAGGGGTACCAGGAGGGTCGCTAAAATCCAGGGGGTCAGGGCCTAAAAAGTTGGGAACCTTTGCTCTAGAGTGGACTGATGTTTTGGTAGGACACACACATCTGGGTCTACTCATGATGAACCTGACAGAAACAGTAAGAGATGATGCAGAAGCAAATGATGCTATGCCCACTGCAGCCCAGTAAATGTCCTGGGATAAGGGCTAAATGGAAGAAGCTGGAATATGCCCTCCACCTCTGCCTCCCCTGAACATTTTCTCTTCTGCTTCAACTGTCACCTCTGCATTCCCCTAATTACAAAAGAACAGGTAGCCTGGACTCAGGATGATGGGAGGGCAAGGCATAATATTAGGAGGAGCATAGGAAATGGTGCATTACAAAAGTAACACAGGGTTCTGGGGATGTGTGTTTGGGTTTGTCTCAAGATTCTGGGATGGCATGAAGGAGAAATCTAAAGGTCTAGCCTTTAATTGAACTCCGGCCAAGGTGTAGTGAAACTGTAGAGTTAGGGGAGGGAGGAGAAAAGAGTGGGTCCCTGAACATTACCAAACATTCTATAGCAACCCAGAGACCCCTGTCACAGAGGCATATATGGAGAAATGGGTAGAAGTGGGCAGGGACATGGTGGTGACTTAAGGAAGGTGTAGACCATTATTCAATGAAGTTTTAGAAACAGAAAAGCTTCTTGTCCTAGGGAAGAGTTTGTTCTGGCTAAAGATATGTGTGTATAAAGTATTTACTTCATACAATATACATATCTCCATATAGAAACACACACACACACACACATATATGTATTTATAATCCTACATGTGTATGGCAGCACAGCATTGCTTCTGAAGAGCTTGGCAGCCTCCTAGACAACTGCCTATGATTAGTTACCTCTCCAGTTTTGAGCTGGAGTCAATAACTGAAGGAAGGAGTCAAGTACCTGAATAGTTCATACAGGTATTAACCAGGCACTGACTTCTTGGATTGGAATAAAGGGCAGGAAAGTTTCTGGGAAATGAAGCAACTTCCTGAGTTTCCAAGAGGCAATGATGAGTGAAGAGCCACAAGCTCTATATGGGTTTGGCCAAGGTCTGGGAAGACAGGATTCTGAGTGGGTTAGGGATCTAAGATTAAGGGGCTTGTATCAATGTGGCAGGGATGCTTCAAAAGTTGAACTGTTGAATTAGGGTATTTTCCTAACCAAAAGAGCTCTAGTGGAAGGGATTCAAGAGAAATGTGAAAAGGAAAGGATTTGTGTGTATTTTTGTGTTAAAGGCTGGAGGAAAGCCTGAGGCTTATAAGTAAAGAAGTATAGAATTTTCTCAGGTACGGTCTGAGAAAATGTGAATGAGAAATATTGTAGGATAGAGAAAAAGAGTTGAATTGGAAACTTTCTCTCTGGCAAAAGACTGAGATAATTAAAAAAAAAAAAACTTAACCCTCTGTCTTACAATCAATACTGTATATTGGTTACAAGGCAGAAGAGCAGTACAGGTTAGGCAAATGGGGTTAAGTGACTAGTCTATGTTCACACAGCTAAGAAGTAGCTGAGTAGGTTTGAACCCAGGGTCTACCATCTCTAGACCTAACTCTCAATCTACTAGGCTACATAGTTGCCCCCGAGGAATGTTATCAATGGTACCACTTCGCTCTGATGTCTTAAGATTGGTTCTGTGGGCTTTGGGGGATGGAGCAAGCACCTCTCCTTTTATTCTTGTCTGGCATGCTCTCCTATACTTTTGCCATTGCTTCTCTCACTTCTCAGCCATTAGGTACTAAAGAAGAGAGTAGGGAGAAAAGACCTCAGTTTTCAAAGGCAATCCTTTTGGAGGAAGATGAGGAAAGAGATGGCAAGGGTTGTAAAATCCAACCTCTAATACCCTTATCAAAAGAAGTGGGGGAAAAACAAAGAATAATCAGTTCAGGGACAATTTACTCATTTTCTATCGTGTGTCTCACTACTAAAAACAACTTCATTCTAAAAATTACTTTCCATACTCTAGTCTTGTCAACCTTGTTTCATCCCTCCTACTTTCCCACTGACCTGCTGATGCCTCAAACTATCTTGGGAGTTTTCCTTAACTCCACCTCTTAAAATCTTAATGTCTGCTTTGGGACATTTCTTTTACCCAAGGAATTCCAGCCTCATCTTAGAAACTGTAAAAAAGGGACAAGAGGAATTTCATTTTACAAATTGCCAATAAGTAGTCATCTAGCTTTTGCCAAATCACCTCCAGAGTAAATGGAATCCCACTGCCTCCCAGGACAAGCTATAATACTTTTAGAAAGTTTGTCCTTATATCAAACTGAAATCTTCATGTCTCCTTTCAGCATTCTCTACCCAGTCTACTTTTCTCCTGTTTAATACCCTGAGTTTTTTCCACCTATGCACGATATAAACTCAAGACTACTTAGGAGCCTCTGGTCTCTCTAGTTTACCAGTGACTATCACCTCCTTAATCTTGCACATCATGTATATCTGAATACAACCCAAGATATTTTCAGGGCTTCCTTCTTGAATACAACCCTTTTGAATCCAAGTATAAGACTTTTCATTATCCATGTCAAGTTTCATAGCATCAGATTTGGTCCAGCTTTTAGCTTATCAGGATCTTTTTGGATGTTGATTTTGTATTTCAAGTTATCCTTCCTTTGTTATCTGAAAATGTGGTAAACATAAATATGCTACTGACAAATACATAAAACAGTATAAATACAGATTGCTGGGGTATTCCATTAGTGATTTCCTTCCAAGCTCATGCTGAATCATTAATAACTATCTTTTAGGTCAATCTCCTTCAGCCAATTTTTCCTATTAGTGATTCCACTGGGTTACGGAATGCTTTTTTTTTTTGAGGGAGGGCTCTTTCACATGACACTCTAGCTCCTTATCTTTATATTTTTTTCCCCATCACTGTTCCACAAATTCTCTATAATCTATTACCACGTTAACAACCAATTTATTATTCTTATCATTCTACCCACCTTCTGCTTTACCAAGGTCACTAAAGTTCATTCCCTTTAATCCACTCTAATCCTGGCTCTGATCCCCAAATTAGTTCTATTTCTATATAATTCACTCATTATTTCCTACGACTATAGTTCTTCCTTCAAGTATATATCAAGACCCCAGCTCTTTAAAGGATCATGCCCAAGTCAGATTGAGAAATGGAATCCAACACTAGACCATTAATTTATACACCTCTAAGAAGACTAATAAGACTTATTGAATCTACCTGACCCACTAGAATATCTACTGACCTGCCAAATTTCCTCTGATTTAATTGATAGGGCATTGAATGCTTGATGTACATGGCCACAGTGGTTGAATTCAAAGATGAGGTGTAATCAGTTCATTATCATAAGAGGTTTTTTTTTAGTTTTTTTTTTTAAAGTTCTGGAGGCAACATGTAAGCAAGTAGTGAGGTAGATTCACAAGGAAAATGAAAGACTTTAGGCATCTGATTAGCCATGAGGACAGAGGTAATGGTGACACACAATAACAAACATGAGTATTTATTTGGCACCTGAAAACAATACAAAACCCTGGCAGTGGGGAGTGGGGAGAGGCTCATTTCCAGATTCTTCCACATCACAGGCTTCCACCCTAGGCAGGGCTTAGGCAGATAGGCTAGGATAATGAATACCTTCCCTGGAGGGCCTCCACCCCAACTCCAATCAAAAAGTATTTACTGAGCACCTATAGGCCCTAGCATGGTACAGGGCACTGTGGGAGATAAAAGTATAATACGTGGTCTCTGAATTTACTATGTGCCCACACTACAGGGGCCACAGACTTATGACACAATCACTGCCCTCAAGAAGCTTATAGTTTCTTTGGGAGGCAATAAGATCATCAAATAATCAGAACACAATTAAGTACTAAGTTATGGTACTATTAAGTGCAAAGAGAACTCAAAGAAGGCTTCATTGAGGTGGGAATTGAGCTGAGCCAAACACTAGGTAAGGCTTTATATAGGTACAGGGTAGAAGGGAAGGCATTAAAGGTGGGAATATAATAAGAGCAAAGGCACCATAGAAAAAAATGAACATAGAATACTAGCTAGAGAGGAATAGGTGGTGCCTATTGGGGAATATAGGAAGAAAAGCTGGAATATATCCAGTGAGGTTAGATAGTAAAAGGACATTTAAAAACTAATCAGGGTTTAAGAGTCTGTAGTTTCTTTAGTAGGGAAATAATTTAGAAAATCAGTCTAACGGTAGCATACGGATTAGATGGAGGTTGAAAGACTGGAAGAATAGATACTGTCCAGGAGGCCGTTACAGTAATCCTGGCACAAAACATGGAAAACCTAGACTGGATGGAAAATGCGAATAGGGAGAAAGGCAGAACATCTAAAATGCAGAAAATGGGACTTGGTGAAAGTTCAGGCTAGGAGACAAAGGAAAAAAAGAATTATTCTGAGGTATCATTCACAAATCCATTCTCCATTCTTTCTCTGTGTCATCCATTTCAATAGGAAAACACAGAGGAAAGTAACCATTTATGAGATCTGGGAAACTCCCTGGGGGAGGAATAAGTCACCTTAATAACTTGAATAAGGGTAGTTGTCACCATTCTCTAAAGTTGGGCTGGAGTATATTCAGAGTAGGTGAATAGAGGAAGACAGTCCCCTCCTAACAGGGAGGCCTTTACAGTACTAAAAAAAGGAGAATGCATAGGTCATTACTGCAGATACAGTGTTTTGAGTTGTGCTTGGCCCTCTCAGGCCAAATAACTCCCCTTATTAAAAGATATCCATTGGGTTCTCAAAGACTAAGCTAGTGAAGTACAAGTTCTACTAGGCAAATTCTCATGGAGCTGGAAAGGCTTTAAAAATGGACCCAGTTGATGGTTCCCATGTCTATTATCCAAAGAGGAATCTAGGTAAGTTTCAAGAGAAACATCACCAAGAGAAGCAATTATTTTTGGCTAGGTTGATTCTGGACTGTCACTTACTAAATTAGGGAGGGGCTTCATAATGTGACAGTGGAAAGAATGAGCACTCATACTAAAGAAATAATTGATTTTAAAAGTACTGAATTAAGTAGTAAAGAACGTCACCCAAAATATCCCTGAATGGCAAGGGAAGTAGCATTTGAAAATAGAAAGGATAAAAGGTGGAGATCATCAAAATGGCTTAACTCATGTAACAGAGACAATGATCAAAGTGCTATTCACAATAATCCTGGTGGTAAAATCAATACCCACAAGAGGCTAGGGCTGGGGCTTGGTAGGGTATTCAATATTAGTACTTAGGAGTGAAGCTCACATACCTCTTACCCCACATAAAAGTATTGTGTTCTAGAACTACCTGCCAGACTCCCTTATTGTATACCCTAAGCACTCTTCTTGGCAGTGACTCTGACCAGGGATTGCCAAGAAATGGCTCTAGTTTTACACACAAGAGGAGCTGGCCTGCAGGCCCCATCTTCAAAGTGGAAAATAAAAGGTATGTGAAACCAGCCTGGGAGAGTCCCATTATCCCTGAGGGGGAGGACAAAATGGTCCATTCTGAAGAGGGACAGTTCATTTATGACTCCTGTGGTCTCACTCGGGTTGTTTGAGAAGATGGGAGCTCATTGTGTAGGGGGATGTCCTGGGAATAAGTAGAGGTGGCGACAGAGGGTGCTGGAGTACTCAGACATCTCCTTACTTCGATGAAACTCTGTACCAGGGGCATAGCCTTCTCGATCCTTGATAAGTGCATTAACCTGGAGAGGGAGAAAATTGTTAAGTCTCAAGCCAAAGACTTCAGGCTTTTTACAAAAGCCACCAAAAAGCAAGGAAAGCTCTAACAGGAAAGGAAGATAAGGGGGAAAAGAAAGTAGAAAAAATAGAGGCAGGGCAAACTGTGAAGATATGCAGAAAGCCAAACAAAGGGAGACTCGCCTTAACCAGCATGTCTGCCACGTGCATATCTCGAGCCCTCTCAGAGAACACTTGGGTCAGGGCCTCAATGTACCAGGATCCCCGCTTGGTGTTGCGCATGGCAGCTGTGCCTACAATCAGACCAGGACTGTGTTAGAATAGAGAGATCCTGGCCTTCAGGCTCATTACCCATTCCATAGTCCCTTCTGGAATAGTATCACCTTAAGCAGGGGACCTGAAGACTCCATTAACACTTCCCTCTCCCTTTACCATAGCTCAGTGCCAAAAGCACTAGCTTAGTGTCTGGCCCATAGCAGCTGCTATCTAAATGCCTATTTCTTTCCTTTCTCCTTTGTTCTAGAACCCCAAGTACCTTTGAGGCACGCATAGCCACAGATCATGTCAGAGCGTGTGGGCAGTCGCATTTTCAGTATCTTTTCTTTGCCAGCATCACTTTCCTCACACCCTGGAGAAGCCACATGCTCTTTCCCATCTCGAAGGTCTACCCCTCGGTCTGTCTCATCTGGAGGGAGAATGGACAGAAACAGCATTATCTCTCTGGGCCTGACAATGAGAGACCCAATTTTTCCCTCCCATTTCAAGAGGGACAACCACTGCTGGCTGCTGCCTCAGTCAATTTGTGCCTGATAGATACAAATGCAACCTCCTGAGAGAACACAAACAATTGTGAGAGTCCTGAGATCCTTCCAGCCCTGATAGGAAGGAAGGAGTGATTTGAAGTACTGAGTAAGATTCCATCCAGTGGAAGGGACTTTAGGAGTCATCTAATCCATCATCTGCCTTTGGACAGAAAGGAAAAGCAGCTGCTTTTAGCACAGGTCTGAGATGATCCTGCCTCTTGTCTCCTGGCTTGCTCTAGCAGAAAGAGTTTCTGGGTCTCACAGTATTTCGCTCTTAATAAGACTCACAGAAGAATGAAGTTAGCAAAATTGAGGAGAGATGGGGTAAAAGCCAAGAGAGTCATTCCTCAAGTAAAAGGGTAAGTGGGTGAGATTCTAATTACCACAGAGGCTGTATGTATACTTACTTGGTTTCTCCCTAGATATTTTATGGAGAATTTGGAAGGTGGACTCAGAATGGGCACATGAATGTATTCAAGAAGAAAAAATTTTAAATTACATTCCATTAAGTCAATTACTTGCCAAATCTTGTTGTTTCTATCTCCACATCTATCCCCTTGGCTCTACCCATTTGGTCATCACTTGAAACTACAATCCTCATCTTCTCTTGCCTTACTATTTCCAACAGTCAAGAATTGGCTTCTGCCCCACGACTGTCCCTTCTCCAATCTGGTCTCCACCAGCTGCCAAGTGAGTTTCTTAAAGCATGGATCAAACTATAACAGTTTCCATTACCTTTAGGGTTAAATAGAAACTCCTCTATTCAGTGATTAAGGCCCTTTAAAACCTAACTTGATTTTTATCTGCTCAGCCTCATTTATATTCCTACACATCAATCACACACTGTAAAGTCCAGTCAAATGAGTCTTCTGACAGTCTCACACACAGTATTCCACCTTCCACCTGTGTCTCTGCATTGGCAATCCTCCAGTTCAGAATGTTCTCCACTTTTCACCTCCATCTCTCAGAAACCCTGGTTTCATTCAAGGTTCAGCTTAAGTGCCACCTTCTGTATGAAGCCTTTCTTGATCCTCCCTCTTTTCTTCCTATATCAGCACTCAAGTTTAATTTACCACACCGCTGCGTATTTGCTTCTGTCTTGTCAACTGTTTTCTCACTTTAGATATGTCTATCTCATCTCACAAACTATCTGATAAGTGACTTGAAGGGAGAAATCATGCCTTCTTTTCTATCCTAACAGTGCTTAGCATAATAGGGACTTAAAATAGGAGCTTTCATTGGTTGGAAGCCATGTAAGAGTAGAATGCTCAAGGTCTTGGCTCCTAAGAGAGCTGAAAAAACTTCATGCAGGGGTAGAAAAAGGTTAGGATGCAGTGAAGTAAAGGAAAACGAAGCACCCCAGGTAGCACTATGGTCGAAAAGCTGGATAGCACAGAAATGAGTGCCTCTTGGGTCCCCTGCACAATGTACGGTAGTTAGGAAAAGGGAAGGGAGTTTTAAGAAAGAGAGAAGCAGACAGGAAAGGAAGGGAAAACAGTTATAGATGAGTGGCAGTTAAAGGGGAAGAAGGAAGTGAGGCAGAGATGAGAAGGAGAGGAACTTTGTTATTCACTCCTCTCATGCAAAGAGAGACTATCTCAGAGTTAAGAACTGAAGTGCAGAGAAAGAGAGCTCCAAGAGAGAAATGAGGATGCTGATATAAGTGCCCTGATGAGAAGATATGGAGATGCAGAATAGAGAGCTGACCAACCTGAGAGCCATGGGCTGCCCAAGTCCTAGCACAGCCCATGCAGAAGGAGAGACACTTACAGAGTGAGAAAGGCGGTGGCAGCAGTGAACAGAAGGGGGTGCCCATGGGATCCGATAGCACCTGAGAGGAGCAAACAGGAAAGTGAGAGCTGGCATGGGGACTGCCCAGGAGTCACTACCCAGGCACTGGGCTGACTATGGCACTCACCTCCACGACAAGCCTGGATAAAAAACATCTTGGGCTTGTTCTGCAGGTTTGGGCAGTTGGCATTGTCAAAGAGCCGAAAAACCTCTTGGAGCTGCAGTAGAAAAAGTGGATGAAGCAAGTGGGTTAAGTAATCTTCAGTACTGTACTTTTGGAATCCCACAATACATAGAACAGCTGTTACAATGTGAAAGGGGGAGAGAAGTGAGAAACCCTAGTTTCATTAGTTTGTGTCCAGAGACGCCTGTACCTGGAGCAGCTTGCCATCTACACCATAGATGCCACCTTCTATGCCATGAGAGAGGAGGGCAACCATACAGGAATCTGTGCTCTGGTGAGCTGACAGCTGTGCAAACCTCTGGAGATTCTCCTGCATCTTCTGAAAGACAAGATTCCCACATAAGTTACTATTAAGCAAGACTTCTGGTGAACCCACAATTTAAGTTTTTCTTACACACAAATATCTCAAAATGTCCTTTTATCACCTGGGAAAAGTATGTTACTACTAAGACCATTTTACCTTTACCCCCAACTAATTGAACTCTTTCAAAGACTTTTTATAAATGTACACTTAGTGATAAGGGTGATCAAGTGAAAGTGTGTGGACTACTACAGGAAAAGCACAATGAGTATGTGAAATCTCATATTAAGTGCAATACATTATTTTTATGGTGTATTCTAGTAGGGAAGATGTTTTTGTATACAGCAAGTTGCCAGAGCATATGGACATCTAGTAAGCATAATTTTTATAGGAAGAATTCAGGCTGAGGAGTTAATAATAGCATTCAAAAAAATTTTCCTCAACCCTAACTTATATATGTTCTTCCCTCCAAGATAAAATAGATATATTTACCACAATAAACTAGTACCAGGCCCCAGGGTCCTCATTCATTTTCTTCCTAACAAACAGACACAGCACTGCAATCTCTCTCTCCTTGGGTCAACTTCACCTGACATCAGAAAACATTTTACAACCACCTCAAAAAACTCAACACACATAGGAAGCTGTCAGAAAGAATCAAATAAAACAAAAGGTACAAGGTTGTCTCTTCCTGTATTAATCTCCCTACAAATTTCCTTTGATATCTTCTCTTACCTATTTTCTATATAATATTAAAGCTAAATACCCTCATCGATAATTCAAAGAAGTTATTGATTTTATATCATCTCGAACTTAAGATTTATTGATAATATCAAGCTAGAATTCAAATGGAATTTGTGTAAAATATTTTTTTGAAAAAGAATATCTAAAGCAGCAGCTAAAATGATCTAGTTCACATAAATAATTAAAGAAATACTTAAGGCAGCAGCTGAAAAATAGAGGGAAAAAATGGTTGAAAACAAGAGCCAGGAATATTAGCTTACAAATTACACTATAAAAATGACTGAATTTTCTTAACATAGAAATTGGCTATTACTGTGTACTAATAAAATATCACCAGGAAAAGATTTGTTATTTATAAGGCATATATTTGGAAAAATAAATGGCACTTCAAGGAAATAATCAAGTCCAGTATAAAGACATACATACCACTGTTCTCTTGCCCTCTAGTGGAAGGTGAGTGTAGTAACTGATATAACCTAACCTGTGGGCTAAAAGTAACTATAAATGCACCCTACCTCCTGAATGGGCAAGGAAAACAGAAAAGACCTCTTGATAAACTAGACTGTCTCAAAATCAAGGTGGCCTTACTACATTGATTACTATTGTTATCACATGTTCACCTGGACCTGGGGTTGTCTGCCCAAATAATGACTTCAAAGTCAGATTGACTGATTTTGCTATTGCATTCCTTCTATTACCAACTTGGATTCTTGCATATTCCTTGAACTCACTGAACTCTCCCAATAATAACAGTACTGATATTTAGACACATCAAATCCAATTTAAATACATTACATAAAATTTGGACTGGTAGTTTAGTTTAAAATGTCAGATTCTAAAGGTATTAAACTTACTAGAAAGGAGATATGGTTAATTTGATGGCTTGATCTTCTAACAAGAAAAGTTTAGAGGCACAAAAATTATCAAAATATGTGTTTTAGATCCATGAGAGTTCTTGAAAGAAAATGAAGAGTAGTTTTAAAAGTAAAAAGAGAAGTTTATGAATTAGTTTGTAGACAAATAACTATACAATAGAAATTCTCAGCAGACATCCTCTGATTTATGAAAATCCCACAAACATCATAAGAGGTGAGCTTCCTTGAGTGACAAGTGACCTCAGAATTACTGTTTCCTTATTAGTAACCCCTGCAGTTGGGTCAGGGAGGAGGAAGTTGCAATCTTCTTGCTACTCAATTTCAGCCTTGCTGCAGAAGCATTTTCTCATAGAAACAATGTTACATATGGTGGTCAGATTCCATAAATGCTTGTTTGACAGGAAATGGGGAAAAAAATGAAGAAACAAACAAAAAATAAAGATGTCAACTCAAAGATAAAGTATAAATGAAGCTAAATTTTAGCCATATTTATAGCTTAAATACTTTTATGGAAACTGGAAACACCATTTATAACAATTGTTTCTATGGGAAAGTATGCTCCAATTCCAAACATTTGTTGAATAAGTGAAATGCTGAATGAAATAAAATTCTGGAAATCAACTTGTCTGTCAATTAAGAGATGCTTATAGTTGCTGAATTTAGAAACATTTGGACATTGAGGAAAACACAGAAAGCAAAATAATTATAATTTTGGAGTGTGAATGAAACTGCTTATCTTTGTCTTTCTGGTTTTGTTTTAAAAATTAAATTCCTTAAGTTATAAGTGAATAGATGCATTTGAAGTTTTTCTTTCCAGAATTTTACCCAGTAAACTCCTTGAAGCCAGAAATTGTTTTCTTTTTTGTCTTTGCAGCCTTGGGCCTTTAGGTGTAGCTAGATATAAGAAAGATGTTAGCTTTGGAACAAGGAAAACATAGGTTTGAATACTTCCTCTGAAAACATATTGTCAGAGGTAAATCACTTAAGTTCTCAGTGACCTAAATTGCTCTGCAGATTATCATAATTTAAAAACCAACTGCCTACCTGCATTGTTGGAAGGAGTCTATTCAGCCCTGACCAAAAAAAAAAAGAAAAAAAAGAAAAATTCCTATATCCTAGTACCTATAATGGAGCAGGCAATTAATGAATGCTAAAGAATGAAATTATTTTAATAAATTTAAAATATATGCATCTGTGATACTTATGATTATACTATTATTATTAAAAACCAGGACAACTAAAGCAAAATCCACCATAATTATTATCCAGAAATTTATTTCTCTTTTTCAAAGGCCTTAGATCAGAAATTTTTCATTTTTCTTTTCTTTATGCATTTTTCTTACTATCTCCTGAAAAGGCAAAGAAAGTACCATTAATATATTTGATGGCATATACACATACAGCTCTTATTAATGCATAGTATGTTTAAGGAATTAATAATTAGAAAGGGTACTAGTAGATTTGTAACTTATTAACTTTGGACACTTACTTTATGGTAAGTTTTAAATGAATAAATGCATTTGAAGCTTTACTTCTTTCCAGAATCCTACCAAGAAAACTCTTACTTTACCGTAATAAAAGGAGAATCTATTACAATTATTTTATGTGAAAAGAACTACTCCTAGGGAGTCACTTACCAAGAGAAATTCTATTCAGATACAGGTAATATTTTAGAAAAAGCTGTTAAAATTATGGCTTATGGTTCACTATGGTTCCAACAAAGGATATGAATATTTGGTCCTTATATCTTAAGTTGTATAATGAAAGAGAAAAGGAAAACTTTTTACTCTGAAACTGATCAACATGTGAATAATCCTTATGTTGATAGATTCAGTCTCTGAATTTCTGAATCAAGAATAGACTTGTTTGCTCTGAACAGCCCTCAATATAATTTAATATTTTACACATTTTAAAATTTTATTGCTATCAAATATTGTTGCAATATTAAATTACCTAGTTCATATAGATTACGGATTGCTGCAACTTCCTCTTTGCTTCTAAAGCCCTGTACCTGAGAAGTAATAAAAGCCTAGTTAAAGGAAATATGAATTTCATTTTGTAAAGAACTTTAAAGGTAGGATAACTGATATATTTTTAAGGGTGACCTTAAAAAAAAAAGAGTACCCTAAAAGACCTGGTAGATTCTATAATTCCCAAATAAAACACCTATGTTAAAAGAAAAAAAAAACTGTAAATCTACATAGCACTTTTATTTGGGTTCTAAATATATGCCATGTGATGTTAAAAAAGTATATCCCTGAGTTTGATATTTTTAAAGAACAGAAAACAGGTTGATATGGTAGACTGGTTTGACAAAGTTAAAATTGGAAAAATACCAATACCTCCTCTTAAGTAAACAGCAAGACCCTAAAATTACTGATTATGAATTTAACTCTCAATCATTTAAGACTCATTTTTATTGGTATTTTTTCCCTATTTAGGAAAATGAAAATCCTTTTGTGAAAGTGAAGTATCACAGGTACTATTAAACTAATGCACTACATACAGGTTTTTTATCCCTCTAAGCTGAAAGGTTATCCCTCTAAACTGAATATATGAGTCGTCACATCAGCCTACAGATTAACACTAGAATGTTTCTTTCTTTTTCAATAAATACTTTTCAAAAATTATTTTTTTTCTGGTAGAATGAGCACATATAGCTGGTAAATCATGAGTTGTTTCTTTTCCTTGTCCTTATCCTTAAAACAAAATCAAGACCATACTTTTAGCAAAGTAAAAAAGTTTGACTTTATATATGGAAACTATGATAAAGTTATACTTATGCTAACAAGAACAGGTAGATAAAAATTGACCTGTTAACATAAATATCACTTAACTGAATAAGAAATTTCCATTGTGGAATGAATAAATAAATTACAGTCCAGGAATATAATAGAATATTATTATGTGGTAAAAAATGAACATGATAGACACAGAGAAGCATGGAAAGATTCATATTAACTGATACAAAGTAAAACAACTATCCCAAAGAGATAATAAGGAAAAAGACTTGTACAAGAATATTCATAGTTGAGCTCTTTGTGGTAGCAAAAAATTGGAAAATGAGGGGATGCCCTTCAATTGGAGAATGGATGAACAAATTGTGGTATATGTTGGTGATGGAATACTATTGTGCTCAAAGGAATAATAAAGTGGAGCAATTCCATGGAGATTGGAACAACCTCCAGGAAGTGATGCAGAGTGAAAGGAGCGGAATCAGGAGAACATTGTACACAGAGACTGATACACTGTGGTACAATAGAACATAATGGACTTCTCCATTAGTGTCAATGCAATGTCCCTGAACAATCTGCAGGGATCTAGGAGAAAAAACACTATCCTCAAGCAGAGGACAAACTGTGGGAATAAAAACACTGAGGAAAGGCAATTGCTTGACTATAGGGGTTGAGGGGATATGACTGAGGAGAGACTCTAAATGAACACCCTAATGCAAATACCAACAACATGGAAATGGGGTCGGATCAAGGACACATGTGATACCCAGTGGAATTGTGCGTCGCTATGGGAGGGGTGGCGGGGGGAGGGGGGAGAAAATTATCTTTGTTTCCAATGAATAATGTTTGAAAATGACCAAATAAAATAATGTTTAAAAGTTAAAAAAAAAAGTAAACAACTACAATAATGTTAATTGAAAGAACACTGCAAAAGTGCAAAGGACAAATCTGGCTTAAAAGAAGAGGAATGAGAAAGTATCTTCACTGACTCCTTTGCAAAGAAAGTGGGAGGAATGTCCCACAGTCATGGAATACTTCATTTAATGTTATTTTGATACATTGGCTTTGCTGAATTCCTCCCTCCATTTCTTTCTTTTATTCCCTAAATATGTTCAAAAGAATGGGTCTCTGGGAAGGATTCAGGAGGAAATAAAGGTTATGTAACAATAAAAATATTTTTTAAATGTTAAAAAAGAAAAAAATGATTGTGGAACAGTTAAACAGAATTTGGTATATTCATATAATGGAATATTATTGTTCTGAAAGAAATAATGGCTGGGTGTGGTGATACACTTCAATAATCTCTGCTTCTGGGGAAAACTGAAACTGGTGGATCCTTTGAGCTTGTAAATTCTGATGAGGTAGTACTGCTAAAAACTAAGCAAGTTAAAGCATCTGTGCCAATCAGGAAAAGTTTGCTTTTATATTTGTTTTATGGCTAAAAATCAAAGTTAAGTTGGACCAGTATTACGAGGAGCCCAAGGTTTATATGAACTGATATGGTGATATAAATATGCATAGGATACAATATATACTTATTACAATAATATAAATGGGGAGAAAAAAACAAAAAGAAATGGAACAATGTATAATTATAATGACTGAACTTGGGCCTGAAGGGGAAAAAAAGCACTTCCTTCCCCCTTTTACAGAGATGGATGACAACTGGTGTGGAATATTGCTTACTCTCCAAGACACAAATGACAGATTTTTTTTTTGCCAAATTATTCCACCCTTTCTCTTTTGAAATTCTTTATTATAAAGGATGGTTCAATGAATAATGGAGGGGAGAGGTTTATATTCAGAAATAAAAGTGAAAAGCCTAAAACATGAAAATAAGATAGTTTTTAAAACAAATATTATTAAATTCATTTGAATACTTCAAAGAATGTTATTTTATCTGATGATTTTGTTTCTACTATTCTAACAAAGCAGATTACAACTCCTCTAAAACTTGATCTTTATGAATTGCAGTGGCTGAGAAAAATCATCACTTATTGGTCAGACTCTTCAAACTTAATTCTCAGGCAAGTCTGTGGCCAGGCATTTATAAGAAAGCCTTTCAGTTTAGTAGGATCTGTGCACTACTGTCATCTTTGAGAATCTCCAGGCCATGAGACACTGACCAGGACTTTATTTGCATTTCACAAATCTCCACTAATTTAAAATAACTAATATCAGAATCTATAAGCAGAAGCAAGTGATGCTATTAAAGATGGCTTGGTGACAACAAGGACTATTCAAAAAGGATAAGAATTTTTCAGTGTATCCTTTAGCACTATTCAAGGAGGGAGGCATTTGATTCTAGATAACAATAAGAACATATAACTAACTTTCCCTTTTCTCTGTGCTCATCAAATAACTGTTCATTACTTTAGTCCTCTATGTTCACCAAGAAATGAACTCCTAATAAACTAGTCTTGATTACTGGGGCAAGTATACCTTCCAATATAAAAGAATGGGCATTCTGGTTTAGAAATCACTCTCTTCTGAGTTTGATCAACACGAATCAATCCCACAGGGCATTGTAACCCTGTTTAAGTAACCCTGGTTAAGCCTGAAGCTATAATCTGAATACCATATGGAGTCAAATACATGGCCCCACTAAGGACACTGGTACTCTATGAAAATGATTCTCAAGTAGCCAATTGGTCTTACACATCCTTTACTAAACTACAGTAATATTGGGCACCTGAGTGGGGGAGAGAAAAGAATTCTTACAGGAGAGGCTAATGTACATAGTAGCAGCAGAAGCTCTAAAGGGAAGGTTTATATCTTTTATTCAATCCCTTAAGCCCTCATATATTTGGTTCTAAGATTTTTTTCCTATAACCAAATGCAAGGCCCCTTCCCCCCTTTCTCAGGTAGTACCTGTGCAGTCTGGTCACGCAAGACATGAACATCATAATCTAAGAGCTTGAAGAGGGTCACTAGGGAACTGTGGTCCACATCCCCACCAGATCGGAACTCTAAGTCTTTCTCTCCATTGAAGTGCACATTGCTCAGCACCATTGCTAGGCCACGAGGTCGAGACTGCAATCTGTAGGCCTGTGTAGGGAAAGGCTGGGTTAGACTGCAAAAACCAAGACCAAATAGCTATCTAAAAGTAGGAACTATTTCTTCCATAAGACTAGGAGCTCCATGAGGATAGGGGCCATATTTGATTCTTTTTTCTCCCTCATCCCAATGGGTCTAATAAGGAGGGGGGGTGGGGATCTGCACACAAAGGAACTCTCAATAAGGACTACATTTCCAGGAGAGGGATCCCCTTCTTCTTTCCCATATCCTCAAGTCCTTCTCTAAGACTCACCAAATGCTGGTGTGTTTGATAAAACTCTGGAGTACAGGGTTTCACCTGGAGGCTGGGAGGTCCATCTCCATTGTCCAAAGAATGTTCCATGGTCTCTGAGGCAGAGACAGGCAAACAGTTTTCAAAATCCAAGTTTAAACTCAGCACTGCAAGAAACTGAGAATAGACTTAATCCTTCCTATCTCTGAGAGAGAACAGCTTTAATTACTATAGTTAGAAGTTGAATGTAATTTCCTTTCTCATTCCAGAATAAGATTAGTTTTTATTAAGCAAGATTCATAGGTGCAAGGATCAACTGACTATGGGAACTTCTAATTCACAGAAGTTGGGAAGAGGAAAAGATAGGTCACTTTTCAAGGTCATGGTAGGTGAAAGTCTACATGCTAAACTACCAACCACCTCACTATTGCTAGGGTAGGGGCCACACCTGGTACTCATTCTAACAAAAGCTTTTTTTGGTTCCTGGCCAACTAATTAAAAGAACTGTCTTCAGCACATGGGAAAGAGGAGGCTGGTGCTCACAAAGACCAAATAAGAAATGGGAAGTCCAACTATCACTCCCTCCTCTGAATCCTCACCTACAGACAGGCGGAGTTGCTTGTGAGGGGGACAGGAATCACACACTGGGAGAGGGAAACTTGAGTCATAGTCACAACCCAACTGTAAGAAAACAACAGTTACCATGCTAAGTCTCAGAGACATGCCAGTCACAATAACATCTTCTTTCAATATTCCAAATCCCCCATTGACAGTTCCAAGACTGCTAATAAAAAGTTCATTTGAAGATCCCATCCCTCCACCCCCCTAACTCCCCCAGCCTGAAACATCACATTTTCAATTCCCCATACTGGTGGCCGTAGATTCTGAAAGCTGTAAAGGGTTCTATGCAACAGATCCTCCAGGTGCCCTTGCTTGGTTTCCCGTAGGGCATCACAGAAGGCTTCAAAAGCATGGGGACCCCTCTTGGGCAGCAAGTTAAGGAATTCCACATTCTGGCTGAAACTGCCCACTTTGGCCTGGAGCAAAAAAGAAGATAAAAAAAAGTAATTATATTTGTTTAACCCATACCACAATTTTTTCCCCCCTAAGAGAACAGCTACCTCACACTCCCAATAATGTTTACCAAACTGCTTTTCTTCTTTTTTTTTGAAATCTTTTTTATAAGATATGGCTCAATGAATAAAGGAGGAGTATATCTGGAAATAAAAGTGATGTAAAAACAAAACCTATTACATTTTTGTTAAGAGAGTACTCACCAATCCAACTCACCAATATTTATTTATGGGAAAATTGAGTTTAATCCCATCCTTGCTCTTGAAACCTTATACTATCTTTAGTATCCCCTTTGATAAGGTCATGTCCTCTTTTCCTTCCTGTTCATGGCTTGTGTTCCCCCTCCACCCTGCTCCCCCAACCACCCCAACTATTTTTCTCTCTAACCTATGCATCTGCAACCTCCAGCTACCTGGATAAGTTCTCTCATCTCTAGGGTGATGATATCCTTTTCCAAGAGGTGCTCTAAGAGTTCACTAAGCAACAACTGCTTGGCCAACACAACTCGGTTCTTCTTCAGAGCTTCCTGGTGTTCCTGCTCCATACCCCAGACTCCCAACATCCTATAGAGGAAAATGAAAAGGAAAGGAAATTGTTAAGAAAATGTGTCTTTTTCCCTTCCGGTGGGTGGTGGGTGGAGGGTAGAGTAGAAGGAAGGAATTGTGGGGAGAAGAGGCAGAGGAAGAACACAGAAGACCAAGGCTAACAAAGCCCACATTTTAAATACACTTTATTCAAATTTGTTTTAAAATCAAGTTTGTACTATAAGTAATACAGTTCACTCAAAGCTATAAAAAAAAAAATATGCTTGGCCTTTTAAGGAATTCAGTTAGCCCAGAACATCAACTCCATTTTATGGACTACTGAAGTCTATACAGAATGCAGTTTGATAGAGGTGTATTTATGTGTACACATATACACAAATATATGTATATGGGAGGAAAAAGGTTTCAGTGTTAAGAAAAATTCAATTTCTTTGGAGGATTCTGTAAAGAGAGGTAAATCTTAATTTAGGAAAAGCACATCATTAAGTTAGCAAATTTAGCAGACATTTCTGACTGAGACTGCCAAACAGAGATTTGTTTTTAAAGGGCCTAAGTAAGAAAATATGGTAAGTTTAGACACAGGCTGGATAATTTCATATTGAAAACTGTTTTTAAGTGAAAACAATATCTTTGGCCTAGTTAAGCTGATGAAACTTTAACTAGGTTAAAAAGAACTCAAAGGGAACTGAAACTGTTAGAATCTAGCAAGAGGGTGACAAGAAAAGACTGTGACAGGAGGTGGTAAATCAATGTTACTAAGTGACTTTATAGAAAATGACTTTGTAGAAAAATAGATCTTTAAGGTTTGTGGGTCTGATTGATACAAATTTCAAGACAGTAAAACTATTCAGTCACATTATCAAAAACCTGGCAACTAATACATAGTGCCTGATAGTGGTGAGACCTCCATCTCTAATAATGTTCTGAACTAGGATCTTAACCTTCTTCATAATCCCCACTCCTCTGCTTCTCTTCTGTCCCTCAACCTGTCACAAGAAGACTATCCCTGCAGCCCAGGATCATGATGGGCTCTGCACTTGGCCAATGTATGTCTCTCTCAGAAGATACTACAAGGGTAGACTAGGCTATATCAAATCAACAAGCATTTAAAAAAATAATGTGCAAAAGGCAGCTAGGTGGTTCAGTGGATAAGAGTACCAGGCCTGGAGATGGTGGTCCAGGGTTCATATCTGGTCTTGGATTCTTCTTAGCTCTTTGACCTTGAGCAAGTTATTTAACCCCAATTGCCTAGTCCTTACCACTCTTCTGCCTTGGAACTGATACTTGGTATTGATTGTAATATAGGATCTGAGGGTTTAAAAAAAAATTTATGATCAAGGTACTATCCTGGGTGCTAGAAGGAAAAAAAAGAAAGGTGATAAATAGTTCTTGTCCTCAAAAAGCTCACGTTCTACTGAGGAATAACACATGCAAGTAAATAAATAAAAAAAATAATCTGAGGAAGGAGAAAACACCAACAACTACAAATATCAGAGAAGGGTTCCTATACAAGGCAGAACATTTAGTTAAGCCCTGAAGTAATCTAGGCTTTCTAAGAGGCAGTGACAAGGGAAAGAGTACATTTGAGACCTGGGGAATTGTTTGCTCAAAGAGAAGTTGAAAATGGAATCCTAAGATGAAAACATAAATTAGGCCAGTTTGGTTATAATCTAAAGTGCACAAAGAGGAACAGTAATGTGAAATAAGTTGAAAAAGGTAAGCTGGAATCAAAATGTGAAGGTCTATATCCTTGAGCAGGGGAGTGACACAAGTGTATTGAGCTTTAAAGATTGTTTTGGCAATTTTATGAAGGATGGGTTCAAAAGCAGAAACTAGAAACTGGGAAATAAATTAAAAGGCTCTTGCAAATGGTCAAATGATCCAAATAAGAGGAGAGAAGGGTTTGATTTAGGTTGGTAGCAGTTTTGAGTTGACAGAAGGTCAGATTCAAGAGAAGCTACAGTGATATAATCAGTAAGACCTGGAACCTGATTGATTGCATAGGAAAGAGGTTAAAAGAGAATAAAAGGTTAAGGCAAACACAGAGGTTGAGAGGTTGAGTAACTAGAAGGAGAATAGCATCCTCCAAAGGAATAGCTGTTTGGAGAAAAAGGTGGGGCTAGGGTTTGGGTGTAGGAAGAGAAGAAATAATATATTCTATTATAGACATGATGAATTCTAGATGCTTATGAGACATACATAGTAGAAATGTCTAAAAGGAAGTTGGTGATGCTCCAGGAACTCTATATCACCTTTTGCATTGGGTGTAGATATGGATTTGGGAGACAATAGCACAGAGATGATTAATGAATTCCAGAGAATAATGATAACAAGACAAAAAGACAGAGAAAATAGAAGGCCTGGGCAAAAGTAGTAGGTAAAATCAAGTTAAGAAGGGGCATGTATGATTATCCAGCAAAGGAGACTGAGGAAAATCTGTAAAACAAGCAGAAGGAGAAGTGAGAGGACTATTAAAAAAGGAAGAAAAACAGAACAACCACAAAGAAGGGGTCCTCAGTTGTATCGGAGGCAGCAGAGGTAAGAAGGAGGAGGAATAAAAAAGGGGCATCAGAAATTAAGAGGGAAAAAATGATTGGCAATCAGTGGTAACTTCTAGGAGGCTGAAGATAAATGACTGAAATGGGAGGTGAGAAGCTAAAGCAGAAAGTGCAGTTGAGTGTTTCAAGAAGACCAGCAAAGAAAAGAAGATAAAGGTTGAAAGCATGAAGAACTGGTGGGATTAAATATTCTTTCCCTTTGCACACCACATTAGTAGACAGATGCTATAACAGGACTGTAAGTAAAGATACCACTTCTTTTGTGTGTGGACAGGTCAGTGGACTTTCCTATAGATTCCCAGTAATCCCACTTGCCCAAAGCACGAAGGAAAGGAAATATTTGGCCCTCTTAAAAAAATTAAGCCTTTATAATGGTGCATTAGTCTAGTTCCTAGTCAAGTCAACATGCTTTTATTTAGCAATTATTAAGTGCTAGGCACTGTGCTAAACACTGGAAATACACAGAAAGATAGAGACATTATGCAAAAAACTATGCAAATAAGATACATCAGGATAAAATAGAGATAATCTCAATTTAAAGGCAATAATACTAACATCTCAAAAATTATCTGTGTTTTAAGGAAAAAAAATCACACAAACGAGTTCTGCAAAAGTAATTTTGCAGAGAACCAACATTACTATCATCCTCAAAGTAAATTGATGATATAGAATAAGACTGATCCAAATGTAGGCTTTCCAAAATTACTCACAGTGACTTGGAATGTTAAACCACTTATCTAGAGAGGGACATAATAATTCTTTCTAACATTCAAATCCTGCTACAATATGGGGAAAGTAGACTGCAACATTTACCCCAGAACAGCTTGACCAAAGACCTGCCAAAGCATCTTCAAAAGGATTCTTAAAAATGTGAGTTTGTTATCTGGGAAGAAGATAACATCAAGCCATTTATTAATAGATACTGACAATAAACAGGTAATTTATTGTAGAATGTAGCCTATTAAGTTCAGAGAGATGGATAAGTTGGTGATACAAAAGTCTGGGGTAGAGGGTGGGAGGGCAACTATTCATGTAAGGTGGGCAGTAAAAGATGATGAATAAGTACCACAAAAATTTTAATCCCATAGCCCCATATTTGGAATCCCTTCTGCATTTCTCTGACATTATTTTCCTTAAAGCTCTAGTGGAAACTTTCCTGTACTAGGCTATAAATTCCTTGATTTATAGGAATTAAGTCTTATTTTTTTCATACCACCACCAAATAATAATGTTTCACTCAACATTTCTTTAATGGGGACCAATTTCCTCAGTGAAAACTTCTTTGTCTTCATTGATTACACTAGCTCTCAAAATCACAAAATTATAAAACTTTTATAAGAAAAGGAGCAAGAATTTATTTTTATTCCACACATTTAGCACTTAGCTATAGTATTCCAAACTTCTCATGAATTAGGTAACCCAAGAGTTACTTAGATTTAGCTAGAAGGGCCCTTAAAGACACTGAATCCCCAAAAAGGTGGAAGTTATTTACTCCAGGTCATACAGGTAACAATAGCAGACATAATAGTTAACCCTGAGTTTTCTAATTTCATTGTTCAGGACAGTGTACAGTAAAGTACTCAAATGCCACTTAAATATGCTGACTTGAAAAATGAACTGTTAGGATAGCTAAGTGGCACAGTGAAGAGAGCCAGGTCTGGAGTTGGGAGGAGCTGGGCTCAAATTTGATCTTAAGACATTTCCTAGCTGTATGACTCTGGGCAAGTCACCAATTGCAGCTCTTGTGTCTTATAGCTAATACAAAGTATCTATATATACATAAAACTATAATATATACTTATATGTATAAAATATACTTATAGTTGATACTAAGTAAGGGAATTGGTATTTGGAAAGGAAGTTGACATAAAAACAAAAGATATAGATTAAAAATGTAAAAACAAATGTTTATCACTTAAAAGACATGAGTCTTATATATAGCTTTTCTGGGGTTGTTTTGCTCTTCCCCTATAAAATGAATAGCCTGGATAAATCTCTAAGAATCTTTCCAATTCTATAAATCTGAAAGGTCCTAAAGAGTGCATGAACTATTTTTTCTTTTTAACATCTTTAGATAATTGCATTTCAATATTACCAGTTTCCTTTGAAATCTTATATATTTTGCAGCATTACCCTGAGCAGGGGTCCAAAAGATCCATGACACCTCCCCTCCAACAGATTAGGAATCCCTGACTTGGGAAGTTAAGGGCTCAACTGCACAAAAATCTCCCACACTGGACACCTGAAGGTAATAGGAACTCATCACCTACCAAAGAAACCCAGGAGTTCTAAAATGTTCAGAAGCTTTTAAACGGAGAATGGGGCCCTCATCACATCCCCATCATGCCCGTGCCTGATACATCACTTACAAGAATGGTAAGGACGCCCACTAGTCCTCCACTTACCCCACGTGTACCCCGCCCGGCCCCGACCCTCACACAATTGTTAGCAGTCTAGATGGAAGTAAAACAGGCCCAATAAGAGCCCCTCCTTCCCAGACTTGTGCCGTGGATCAGCTGAGGTCAAGTTTGCAAAGCACTTAGGGCAGAGCCTTGCACAAAGTAGGTGCTTAATAAATGCTCATTTCCTGCCCGCCTGGAACGGAAGGGAAGGGGTGGGGGTACCCGGATGTTAACTTCCAGGTGGGACTGGCTCAGAACCCCACAAGCGCCAGCCTTTCTCACAGGGAAGGGGCGGCGGTCCCCAGGTCAAGGGTCAGGGATCAGAACACTCTTGGGAGTTGGAGCCGAGGTTCAGGGAACTCCGCTGGGCTCGGGGGAGCGATCCCAGCCCAGGCTGCTCAGCAGACGGGAGAAATCTGTGCCGTCGCGAGTCCCACTCACCTGCGTCCCCCGTCCCCGACCGTCGACACCCCTCGGCTGAAGGCTGGGCGGGCTCCCGCGCGCGCCTCCGCCATTTCCCGCCTTTCTCAGCCTAGGGAAGAGCCGCCCACTCCACAAACAAATAAAACGCCCCATAGGGGCCAGCGCTCCCGCCCCCGACCCTTTCTCTTGCTCCTCCTTTCTTTCCTATGCTGAACGCGCCTGCGCGCGGCCATTTTCACCTCGCCCCGCGACCAAACCTAAAGCTATAATAGAATTCAATCGCCGCCTGACGTCTGGCGCAGGCGCAGAAGCGCCCTGCTCCGGCGGCGAGCCGAGCTCTGGCCCTCTCCCGGAAGTAGATCGAAAATCTCGGTGGGGGGGGGGGGAGACGGAGGTGACGTGCTCCCACTTCACGTCAGGATTGGATCGGTTGTAGATTCCCGCGGAAACAGACGTATTAGTTCGCCCATCCTAAGACTCCACCCACTACCTCCTTTCGTAACAATAAGTTTTTTTTTTTTTAAGTGACAGTCAACTGAAACCTGCTTAATAAATTCCCAGAGCCTCACCTCAACCACTCCCACTTTACCTAAGCGAAAACTGAGACTCAGTGATGACTTTGTTTAGCTCTAGGTCCTACCGGCAAAAAGCAAAGGACCTTGAGCTGTTCTTTTTAAAGACCATTGAGCTTTATATCTCGTTTCGGATATCAGGGGTACCAAAGAAAGAATGAGGTTCGAGAGTGTGTTGGCAGCGAATTATTAAATTTTCAGTGGGAGCATTTAAATCTCAAATTTGCAAACGCGATAATACGAATTAAACTTACGTTTTTGCTGAAAATTATGGAGAGCCGGTTGTTAAACATTTATCAGGATACCACCCCCCCTCTTTCATTTTCCAGATGAATAAGAAGAGGAGTTATATTTCTTGAAAAGCAAAACAATTAGGGTCTCTAAAGGAAGCACGTGCCAGGCAAGTCAAACTACTGCCATCACTCTGATTCCCATTTCCCCTCAGACTGATAGAGATCTTGCACCCAAGGGTACCCCTCAAAACCACCAGACCTGCTTCCTGCTCATTCTCCATAACCATCATTGAAAAATTATTCTGGAAATGGGGTCCCACCTTCCTCATCACCACCAGCAACAACAAATAGGCACAGGAGTGGGAACATTCCTTGCCTGCTTCCAGCCCAGTCCTCATGGCCATCATTACCAAGGCAATTTATACTGAAGAAAGTGCCAGCCATCCAACCTATCTGTAATCCTGCCTCACTCAGGGCAGGCAAATTGACAGAGATGAAGCAGCTAGCCTCTTCTCTCCCCTCCCCTTCCCTCCCCTTCCCTTTCCCTCTCCCCTCCTCTCTTCTCCAATTAAAACGCTTACCTTCCACCTTAGAATCCGAATTAGTTCCAAGACAAAAGAGCAGTAAAGGCTGGGCAATCCACATTATGTGACTTGCCCAGTCACACAGGAACTGCCTTTAACCACATTTGACCTGAAGATCTCCCTCTCTGCCTGGCTCTTCATCCAACAAGCCACCTAGTTGTTCTAGCATCAAAGCATTCTAAGGAAAAGACTGGAGGCAATATGTACTGAACAGTTTAAACCACCACTACCAATATATCCCTTAACAGGACACTGAACCTAAGAGCCTTGGGAATGACAATGCTTCCAACCCAGTGATAATTCCTGGGAAGCAGCGCCTGTGAAGATGCAGCCTGGCAATTCCTCCTATTGGTCTTGTAAACACAACTGTTAGAGATCTAGAAATTTTTTGTCCCCAAAGTCCTTGGCACTTTGAAGTGGTTCAGTACCAGAAACGGATACATAATTTATTAGTGGAAATAACATTAAAGAAGAGGCATCTGGGGGCAGCTGGGTTGCTCAGTGGATTGAGAGACAGGCCTAGGGATGGGAGGTCCTAGGTTCAAATTTGACCTCAGACACTTCCTAGCTGTGGGATCCTGGGCAAGGGACGTGACCCCCCATTGCCTAGCCCTTACCACTCTTCTGCCTTGGAACCAATATACAGTATTGAATCCAAGACAGAAGTTAAGAGTTTAAGAAAGAAAGAAAGAAAGAAAGAAAGAAAGAAAGAAAGAAAGAAAGAAAGAAAGAAAGAAAGAAAGAAAGAAAGAAAGAAAGAAAGAAAGAAAGAAAGGAAGGAAGGAAGGAAGGAAGGAAGGAAGGAAGGAAGGAAGGAAGGAAGGAAGGAAGGAAGGACTAAGAGACTTTTCCATCTCACTTGCAGCTAAACTCTTTTATATATGCCATCTTCTCCATTAGAATGGAATTCCTAGAAAGCAAGGATTGCCTCATTTTTTCATTTTCATCTTCAGAATTTAGCACAATGCTTTATACTAGTAAATGCTTAATGAAGGTTTTATTCATTTATCTAGTTAGTTAACTTGCCAACTATTATCCCAGTCTGAGTTAGAATTCAGGTTTCCAACCCCCGCCCCCACTTTTTTTTCCCTTAACTCCCTTTTGATGCAATATGCTGTGTTTTGATTTGGCTTCCTGACTCCAGCTGTAAAGGGCTTATGAATCTTCTAACCTCTGAGCCAAGAACACATAGCTTACTAGCCATGACCTTAACAGAAGGCCTCCTCCAGCTTACCTTGGAGTAATAATAATAATTACTCATGTCTATATAGTAATTTACAGTTTCCTTTCCTGAAGTCCACTGCCTATGAACAATTAATTCTAAATTCAGATATATACTCACTATCAGATGAATTTTTTTAAACCCTTACCTTCTGTCTTATAATTAGTACTGAGTAAAGGCTAGACAATGGCAGTTAAATTACTTGCTCAGCTAGAAAGTATCTGAGACCAAATTTGAACTCAGGACCTCTCATCTATAGGCCTGGCTCTCAATCCACTGAGTCACTTAGATGAACCCTAGATGAATTTTTTTAATAACTCATTAAATCATTTATTATAATTTGTATAGAGCTTATATATGCATACATATAAGGCTTAGAAAATTCTTAAAAATATCTCATTTTATTTTCACAACAATCATAAAAAGTATGTGCCATTGTTATCCCTATTTTACATATGGAGAAACCGAGACAGACAGGTTAAGTGACTCATAGGTAGTAAGAATTTACTTTGGTTTTCCTGACGAGTCCAGCATTCAGACATCTTCAATTCAATTTGTCTAAAACTGAACTCATTTTCTCCTTATGTCTCAATTCTATCCCCTTGTCTAAACTTCCTTGTTTCAGTCAAAGGTACCAGCATCCTTCCAGGGTTTCAGGTTCATAATCTCAGAACTATTCTGGACTCCTAACACTACCTTACCCCAAATATGCCAACATTTACCAAATCTTAGCCATTTTTACCTCTAGAGAATTTCTATTAACATTGACAAGATGTCTGACATCAACATATTCCTCCCTTTCCTATACTCTGTAACCTAGCCAAACTCCATGTCTGGCTCATGCTTGGAATGCATTCTCAAATTACCAGCACATCATGATTCCTCTTTTCCTTTAAGTAACTCATTCATCATCTTCTTCAGGAAGACTTTTCTGATACCCCCCAAATGCTAGTGCTCTCTCCATTACCTTGTATTTAATATATATGTATATAGATGTATGTGCATTTATATTTATATACAAATTATGTCTTTTTATGCTTATACACACAAATTTTATATGCACGAGTGTATATATGCATACAAATTATATATATTTATTAACATTATGATATATATATACATATTTTCATATGTATCCTCCTCTATTAGAATATAATCTTATTGCAAGTAGATGTTTTGATCCTCTTACTTGTATCACCAGTGCCTCATATAGTGGTATATAGTGGTTAACATAAATATTTGATTGAGTGAGTGAATGGAAGGACAGCATGATAATTAAATCATGATATATTGACATTTATAGTTCACAAAGCACTTTACATGCTTTTTTCTTGTTTGATCTTTACAACAGTGAATTAGTTAACACAAGAAGTATTCTGATTTTAAGAAGGAAGAAACTAAGGTTTTATGATACTGAGGCTAAAACTGAATTTAATAAGATACCATTTAATAGAGTTAAGTGTGGAATTCTCCTCATGGCTACAAAAATCAAATAAAGAAGCAAGATATAAGGATTTGGTGTTTTTAAAAAAGACATTTATGAATCTAAGGGGTCAAGAAGTTGCATAAGTCAACAGTATGACATAGCAACCAAAAAAGTTAATGAAATCTTAGATTAAATTAATAGAAGTAGACTGGACAGAACAAGGAAAGTAATAATTCTCTGTACTCTGCCCTAGTCCATTCACATCTTGAGTATTATGTTCAGTTCTGAGTACAACATTTTATGAAGTATAGAGTGAGAAAATTGGAGAAGGTGTTAAAAGTACTAGCTGAAGAAATAATGTTTAGCTGGGGAAAGAAAAGACTTAGGAAGCATGTTAGGGAGAACATGATGGCTCTCTTGTTAGTGATGGGTTATAAGGAAGAAGAATGAGAGGAATTCTGTCTGGTCATAAAGGAAAGAGAGAAGAAATAGGTGGAAATTTGAGAGAAGCAGTTTTTGGCTCCGTGGAAGGAAGAACTTTGTAAACAATGAGAATCGTCCCAAAGTAGAGAGGGCTGCTTCATGAGGTGGATTCCCATTCACTGGAGGTTTTCAAGGAGAAGCTGACTGACTTTTTGTCAGAGATATCATAGAAAGGATTTCAGCTCATTTAAGGTTGAACTAGCTTACCTCTGTCTTCTCTCCCTACTGCAACATTTGGTTATTAGGTGACTTGTCCAAGCTCATATTTAGTGCTAAGAGTTGGGTTTTAAACCCAGTTACTCCAACTCCTGGTCCTTTTTGGGAAATTAGAGGATGACTAGTAGGATATGCAGCAGTCCCACTTCCCTTTTCTTATGATTTCACCAGCTACCCCCATCATCTAGCTTTTTGTAGGGGAATGTTGGTTATGGGATGATGATAGGGAGAGGCTGTTTGGACCTTGTCATTGTGGGCACAGAGCCTGGAGACAAAACAGAGGTGCCAATCATATTATATCTCTGGGGAGAGGAAAACACCCTGATGCCCTGCTCATGTGATCCAGATGAAAAAAAATCACTGATTGTTAGATCTTACATATCCAGGGAATAGAAGTTTAAGGAGGTGTCCAGCCCTCCTCATAGAATACACTGTCATCTTCAAAAACATTATCATCATTGATATCATGGTGACCAGGTCTGAGTTCATATGCTGGCGGTGGAGTAAGAGGCTCCATACATGGTAGACTTTGCAATGGAGGTGTTTCAGACTCTATTAGATGTCTTGGAAGTTGGAGATTGATTGGGGTGCCCAAAGAGCCTTCTGTCTGGGTCATTGTACCTTCTGACCTCCCCTGCCTGTCTGTGCTGGCTTCTGTGAGTCCTGCCAGATGGTTAGATTCTTCTTCCTGAAGCTGTGAGAGAATCACAGTACTGTAGGGTGGGGGCTCACCCAAATCTGCATTGGGGTCCTGGGTCGATGGTACCACAGCTTCTTCATAACTTGGTACTTCGAAGGCTTCATTGTCCCTGAGAAAGAGATAAACAGGGTCAGTACTTCTCTGACGAAGCCCTGGGAGATCCTTGGGATTGTCTTACTTCCAAATGATCCCTTTTGTTAGTTCTTCCCCTTTCTGAGCCCACAGTGACAAAAGTCCAAATGGGCTTCCCCTATCGTCATCCCATAACCAGCCTTTCCCTACAAAAAGCTGGACAATGGGAGTAGATTGGTAAAAGGGAAGGGAAAGGAAAGTGGGGCTGTTGTATACCCTTCCTGCCATTCTATATGCTCACAAAGAGAAAGTTTAAAATCCAACTCTTATCATTGGCAATGCCCATGGCATAGAGAAGCAGGCCACCTGTATCTGAGACATGTGATCAGGGTTGGTGGAAAGTGCCAAAAGCATAGTATAGATATGCCTCCATTCATTCTCATTACCCCTAACTTACTGTGCTGAGCTCAAGGCCCCTGTAGTTTCTGTTCTTATTGCCAGGAGTCTCCATTCCATGAAGCAAGAGAGAAGGCAGAGAAAGAAAAGGAATCCACCTAAGGTGAAGATGAGATAGGCAACAAATATGATTTCTGGCTTCAGGTGAAACAGGGCAACCCCTATGAGGATGAAGATACAGCACATGAATGCAAATAGCTTCGCTTGGTTCCCCCATGATAGACATGGCAACATTGCCCCTGCCTGGGCTCCTGAAAAAAACAGAGGCAAAGGAACATTCAGAGAATAGAAGAGCATAGAGAGGGAGAAACTAATAGGATGTTAGAACTATGTTAACTAGAAATTAATTTTTAACTGTAAATAGTTCAGATAATATGCTTGTTTACTTCTGTTGTACAGAATAAATAGCTTTGAAATGAAAAAGACAAACAATTGCTATGTTTACTAGTTGAGTCAGGATGGAAAGAGAGAAACTTTTGGGAGGGTGGGGGAGAGAAGTGGGAAATGGTGTCAAATACCAGGTGGACCAAATTCTGTATTATTATACTCTTATTAGTAAAGGACTGGGTCAGATTTCAGGGGATTCATGAACTTTTGATAAGAAACAAGTTACATATTTCTTTTCACTACCCACTAACTGAAATTTACCAGACTGCCAAAGGGAGCCATGACACAAAAAAATGTTAAGAACTCCTGTTTTGTACCAATCACACTATGGGAGCACAGCAGAAAGCTAAGGATTTGTATGTCTAGAGTTGATGACATAATCAATATCACAGAGAAGACAATAACCCAGAATTCTTTTCTCAGTCCTGACACTGGGTTAATTGTATCTACCCCACTGATTACATTGTTGAGGCTCTGACGTTGCAGGGCTGGTACCCCTTGTCTCCTTTCCCCTAGTAAAGTTTTCCTTTTTTTTTTCTTTTTACAATGGTCCTCTTTATTAAAAAACCTTTCCCATTTGTTAATTCTACATTTTTCCTCCACTCCTAGGACATGCAATGACAGAATAGGCCGCATTCATAGGCTACATATTAGGTATACTTTTCCTAAAGTTGTAACATGCAAACTCAATACATTACAATTACAAGGTAACCTGCCTAATTTCCACAGGAAATATGTAGAAACAATTTTTACTTTTGTTTCTCCGGAAAGGTTCCATTCTCCTGACCTTGAATGAATTTGTATCCTCTTCTTGCCTAATTTCAAAAAAAATCTGTTATCTCCCTTACCCACTAAGTCCCTTATTGAGATGTGTTTTTTTTAACTTATTCATTCATTTAATTGCATAGCATATTACAGACTCTATACTTTGTTTTAAAGTTTTCCTTGGTAGCCCCTATCCTCTCTACCTTCCAGTGCTCTGGACACAGCAGATATTGCCTCAGGCCTCAATGCACACAGGCATCTCTGGAATCTAGGTGAGGGGGGCCCAGTGTCCTTACCCTATTTATTCCCTGTAATACTACCCCCCCCACCTCCCACCAACAAAAAAATGCCAATTCCTCCCTCCTTCTTCCCAGTCTCTGTCCCCTTCTGATGGGGTTGTCTTCCCCTTCTCATCCCAAGACAGTCAGGCTCCACCTACCAGGACAAAACAACCCAGATTCTGGGATACATGATAGGGAATCTCAGAAAGAAGTAGGACACATAGAAGCTCAAACCCTTTCTCTGCTCTCATCCCCAAACGTGCCTATACCCCCTTACTCCAGAATCTTTCTTGAGGTCAGGATCCCTAAGTCTCCACCCAGAATCTAAAACAGAAAACCTTTTCCTTAATGCCTAGGTGGGATCCCAGCCCACTTTGGTATTCTATATCCTTCCCCTCCCCACTCATAAAGCCAAATCCAGGAGCAGCAGAGTCCTTTGGACAGAGAAAGGGGCCAAGAAAAAGAGATGGTTACCTCCCCCATCCCCCAAGTTAGAGGTTCCCTTCTTTCTTCATCTTCAGCCACCGGGATCCGATCCGATAGGTAAGCATACATCCACTTGTCTGGGGCAGTCTCCTCTGAAATCAGGAGGTTTTAGGGGAGGAGTCTGCCAGCCCCACCCCTTTCCTCTGCCCCAGTTCCTAGGGTTCTTATCTCTGCTGGAAACCCCTACTTTCCCCCCTTTCTTGAACTCTGACATTCAGCCCAACCTCTGTGTATAGCTCTCCTATCTCCACCTCCACCCTCCAAGAGGCATGAAATGGGAGTGGCTTCTCCACCTCACCTCCCCAGCTCTTTTGCGCATTGGGGCAAAGTGTCCTGGTTCTCACAGTAGTCATTCCCTAACTAATTACAGCAATCCAGACCTGTTTGACCTCCAGGTTTCCTGGGTTTAGCCCTTTACAATAGTGAACATTGCCCTCTTCAGACAAGGGCTGGGGAAATCCAGCGCTCATTCTTTGGTCAATCTGAAGGGAGAGAGAGAGTGGAGTGGGAAAAGCCTGGAGCCCTCTGTGCCTTGAGTGCTTGCAGTCCAGACCTAAAAAAGAAAAAAAGATGTCTTACACTCTAGGAATGATGAATGTGGAAGAAACTGGGTTGCCGAGGGCCTTAACAGCTTCAAGAAAAATGTCCAACTAATACACTGCTGGTGGAGTTGTGAACTGATCCACAAATTCTGGAGGGCAATTTGGAACTATACCCAAAGGACTTTAAAAGACTCCCTGCCCTTTGATCCAACATCCACTAGTGGGTTTGTACCCCAAAGAGACAATAGGGAAAAATATGTGTACAAAATATTTATAGCTTTGCACTTTGAAGTGGCAAAAAATTGGAAAATGAGGGGGTGTCCCGCGAGTGGGGAATGACTGAACAAATTATGGTATCTGATGGTGATGGAATACTATTGTGCTCAAAGGAATAATGAATTGGAGGAAAGTCCATGTGAACTGGAACGACCTCCAGGAATTGATGCAGAATGAAAGGAGCAGAATCAGGAGAACAATGTACACAGAGACTGATACACTGTGGCATAATCAAATATAATAGACTTCTTTACTAGTAGCAATGCAACGATCTAGGACAATCCAGAGGAACTTTGAGAAAGAACACTATCTATATCTAGAGAAAGAACTGTGGGAACAGAAACACAGAAGAAAAACATATGATCAATCATGTGGCTCAATGGAGATATGATTGGGGATTTTGACTTTAAATGATTGCTCTATTGAAAATATGAATAATATGGAAACAGGTTTTGAACAATGACACACGTAAAACCCAATGGAATTGCTCATCAGCTGGGGGGTGTGAAATAGGTGGATATTCTTGATTGATGGGTTTTGATGGCTTTGTTAATAGTGAGATACCAAGTTTTGAGGGTTTTTTGGTAACCCACAGTGAGGAGGCCCTGAAAGCCTCCTCACAGGGTCCAGTATGCTTCTCAGACTTAGATTTCTAAATCAGGGCAAGGGTTTATTTTAACCACAGTAAGATGGAAGGGAGGATTAAGGGATCCCACCTCTACAATCCCTGCAAAAGGGTTTCTTCTGGTCTTCCAAGCTCCTTAATTCCCTACTCTGACTGTTCATAAATCCAGGCTACCTAAGTACCTGATACTTATAATCCTCAGATAACTTTTGGTAAGATATATAGTTCTTCAGAGTAGTTTAGGGAGAACCCTTTCTGAGTGGGCTCATCCCTATCCCGCTTCAGCCTAAGATGGCTTCAGGACTTTTCTCATAGACAGTTTACTTGCTTGCCGGCAGAGATCTTCAGAGCAGCTGGAAACACTCTGGCAGGAGGCAGGAAACACGAGTGGATGACAGGGTATGAAGGATTGATCCAAAAATGAACAACAGAGTTGATAGCTTCAGCTTCAAGGGGACAGGAAACCAAACCCCTCCTAGGCTCACAAACTCTTCTCTGTTTCCTTTTCTCCAACCCATTTCTGCTTTTGCCTCATTAGAGAGGTAAGAAGGGAGAGAAAGAACACAAATCATGTAACCATAGAAAAATATTCTAAATTAATTAATTAATTAAAAAAAGAAAAAGAAAAATATCCAGACTTCCAGAGTTAAAGATTGTTGGAGTGTCTCTACTCTCCCTTGGCCAGGGTATATGTCTGAGATAGAGGGGAATGATGATGATGTGATATGATTCAGTGGAAAGAACCCTGACTGGAATCAGAAAATTGAATTTGAATCCCATCATAGGATTTGAAGTCTTGCTACTTGGTACCCATGTGACCTTGGAGAAGTGATCATGGGCCTCAGTTTCCATCCATAAAATAAATGAGTTAGACCAAATGAGTGCTAAGGTTCCTCCAAACTTCTAAATCTATGATTCTGTGATTCTGTCAACCTTTTGGATTAGTAAAGAAATAAGATGAAGGCTAAGGGAAGTTGAGAGTGTTGAGAACTCAATTGAATTGTGTATTCTTCCTCACCTCCCAGGCTTCTTATCCCCATATTCATGTATCCCCATATTCAGTATTCATTGCTGGTCTCTAAGAGACTACAGGAGGGAATCTTAGGAAAGGGTACTTTGAAGGGTGTATATCATCTAAATGAAGCAGAATTAGAGATGGTTGAGAAATGGAGAGGCCAAGGAGAGGGGAAGCCCATGGAGGGAGGAAGGATCCAAAGGCCCTAGGACTAAGGGGCTGACTATCTCTTTGTGAAATGCTATGCCAGTATTAGGTCTTATTAGTTAAAATGTCAGGGGTCCTGATGATCCCTATATGTCTCTCTCATGGAATGGGAAATGGAGAGTTGGGGCTAGTATTTCCTTAGCTGTTTTTTACTTTATTTATTTATTTATTAAAAAAAAAACCCAATAACCCTTACCTTCCATCTTGGAATCAATACTGTGTATTGGTTCCAAGGCAGAAGAGTGGTAAGGGCTAGGCAATGTGACTTGCCCAGTGTCACATAGCTAGGAAATGTCTGAGGCCAGATTTGAACCTATGACCTCCCATCTCTAAGCCTGGCTCTCAATCCACTGAGCCACCCAACTCCCCCCCCCCCCAGCTATTTTAAAAAGAATTTGAAACAACTAACTGTGCCCTTTTCATTATAGATAGGACAGAATTCCTTTTTACCTCCCCTTGTCCAAAACTCCTATTTCTAAACCCCACTTCCATTCCTGACCAATCCTTGACAATCTCTGGTTCACTGCCCAACACACTCCAGCCTTCATAATCTTAAGTGAGTGAGGAGTGGGAGGGGATGGGGCAGGAGGTGGTAAAGCAGATAAACCTGAAAAGTCTGGACTAGGAGAAGAAGGGAGAGATTGGCTCACTCCTTCCATATGTTTGATTCTGCACCTCTTTGTTTTGGGGTAATTTGTTGTTTTATTTTAAATTTTTGTAGGTATATGCTTGTCCATCCTTTTGTAGCATAATCTCTTGTCTCATCTCATACAGTTCCTTCTTACTATGTTGTAGGGAAGAGACTCCAGAGAAATTGTAGATCTGGCGGCTCTGTCAGTATGTTTGATGAATGACTGAAGTGACTAGAGGATTGCTTGTTTTTTTTTTTTTAAACCCTTCCCTTCCATCTTAGAATCAGTATTGTGTGTTGTTTCCAAGGCAGAAGAGCAGTAAGAGATAAGCGATGAGGGGTGAGTGACTTGCCCAGGATCATACAACTAGGAGGTATTGTGACAAGGAAATCACTTAAAAGACTGATATATATTAATTTAAGGTCGCCAAGGAATTCAGCTATGTAATTCCTAAATGAAACTCAAGTCAGCAGTCAACCTTTTATGGAGTTTTTAATTACAAACAGGAGGAAGAAAGGTATTAGAGAGAGAGAGAGAAAGAGAGAGAGAGAGAGAGAGAGAGAGAGAGAGAGAGAGAGAGAGAGAGAGAGAGAGAGAGAGAGAGAGAGAGAGAGAAAGGGGAGAGAAGGGAATAGGGCTTAAATACCCCTTCTGTTTAGGCTGGGCCAAAAGGCCCAAGCTCTTAGATAGCTGAGGCAAAGAAAAGAGATCAGTCCCTATCACTCACGTGACCAAAATGGAGAAACAGTCTCAGGGGCCTCCACCTTCAGCTTCCTTCAGAGCAAGCTTCTCAGAGCACAACCTCTCAGAGCAAAACCTCTCCAACCAACCCTTAGTCCTCAGACCCCGCTATCTTTAAGGAAACCATCCAAGTTCCCTCCCCTCAGTTCTCACATCTACCAATCACTGTCCATGTCTTCCCTGTGCCAATGGTGGCTCTAGCTTAACCCAGGACCGCCCAGAGGTCTGTGGCTTTGCGCATGTATGTTGAAGGTCATATTCTCAAATAATTAAATCTTGATCCTTTGCTACAGCCCTTCCTAAATCCTGTTACCCTGAGTAGGGTGGAGATTGGAATAATTAAATTTTGATCTATGCTGCAGCCCTTTCCATTGTTCAGCAAAAAGGTTTCTGTCCTAAAGTAATCTTAAGAAGGGAGGAGGAGGAACCTCCCTTGCCAATGGGGTTCACATTCCAATGGTGAAATTTCCAACATTCACAAGTCTAATAAATTTTAAGGTTTACAGTATCTGAGGCTAGTTAAACCTAGGACCTCCAATCTCTAAACCTGGTTCTTAATCCCCTGAGCCATCCAGCTTCCCCAAGATAATCATTCTTTAATTTCAGGGGATTAGTGTGAAGATCACTGGCTTTGAACTCTCTAGGCCCAAGTTGAAACCTAACTCTCCCACTTACAAGTTGCATGATCTTGAACAAGTCACTTAAAGTAGGGCTCAGTTTCCTTATCTTTAAAGTGAGAGGGATTATCTAACAATCTATGATTGAATAATGCAGAGAAAAGTGCAGATGGATTAGGGAGTAGGGAGTAGGAAGTGCTCAGCAAGACTGTCTCTTCTGCCAGGTACCTGACTTGTTTGACCATCTTCAATTCCAGTACCATCTGTTTGTATCTGAGCCTGAAATTTCTCTGTAATAATAGTAATCTCTGACAGTAGCCATCAAGGCTCTTCTTCTAATTTTGTAACCTTTGGTAAGTTGCTTTATCTGTTTGTGCCTCAATTTCTGAGAATGGAAAATAAGAAGGTTGAACTAGGCAATTTCTCAAGTCCTTTCCAGCCCCAAATTCTATAATTTTATGATATACATTCATTCATCTCATTTATTAACAAGTGAAACAAGGTTAAAATGAATTTCAAGGGCATTAACACCAAGAAAATAAATTTGTGAAAGGGGAGGGATGTGTGGAAGAATAGAAAGAAAATACACAATGATCTGATTTAAAATAGGTGGATGTAGAGAGGATGAGGACTGCTTTAGGTTGATTCTACTTTATCCTAGCACTGGTGTCCTCTTATAAAGTACACTATGCAAAGTGATCTCAAGGCTTGATATAAGGCTGTATCCTAAGGAAGAAGGCTGCTTGAACCTGACCCTGTTTCCCATTTTTTGTTAGTTTCTATCCCTTAAGTCTTAGCTCCATTATTCCACATGTACAAGGTTAGTTTGGTTCTTGATCTGTCCTTCACTCCCAGTCACCCCACACCCCTGTTCCTTCCCCTTGCCTTCAACACCCTTTATCAAATATATAGAATCACAGAAAGTCAGAATGGGAAGGGAGCTCAAAAGTCTTCCAGTATAACCCACTGACTAAAAAAAATGCTTATATACCATACCTGGCAAGTGGTCAGTTAGCTTTTGCTTAAAGATTTCCAGTAGAAGCAGATGGTGTTATCCTTTGAGATGATCTCTAATTGACCCAATCTACAGCTTGTTTGTAGTTATTTACATGTGGTTTCCCCTATTAGACTTCCCTTCCCTTTCCTTTCTTTGCCTTCCCTTCTCTTCCCTGGGGCTAAGAAAGGTTCAACACCTAGCACTTGGGAAGCTCATGGAACTCTGAGGCCCAAACCAATTGCCTGGGACAGGGGTTACACTAATTAAATTCTTGCTTATTGATATCAAGTCCAAATTTCCCTCATTCTGTCCTAGGAGAAGTCATATCTCTCTTAAATCTTTTCTACAGAATAACCATTTCTAGTAACTTGAGCAGATCTTCATATGACAGACATGTTCTCAAAGCTCATTATCTTCCAGATGGCTCTCTTCTATTCAATCTCTGGTTTATTAGTGTGTTTACTGAAATATACTGACCAGAATTGCATGCATTATTCTAGTTTGTCTTTTGTTTCAAACCATCTTCAAGCCTTCAGAAATTAGGAATCCATTCCTGGCTCCTTCCTCTGATAGATAAGAATCTGGCCTTAGCATTTAATAGCAGTTGGACCCTGGGCAACTCACTTACCCCTTATTTGCCTCAGTTTCCTCATCAGTAAAATGGGGGTAATAATAGTACCTCCTTTCCAGAGTCATTGGGAGGATCAAATAAAAAAAAGTAAAGTACTTGGCATAGAAAATAGAAAGCACTATTTTATGTTAGCCATAATCATCGTCATCTTGCCAAGAACCAGGCCACTTTCTGCAATCCCCTCTCCATCCCCATCCTCCCCAACTCCTTCTGATATCTATATGTCATCTTCTCCCATTATAATATAAGGTTTTTGAGGATAGGGGCAATATTGTTTTCATAAAGGTTTAAAATGTTCTTTCTATCTGTATCTATCCATTCCCATTTCTCTTTGATTTTGAGACTTCCTGACTATTCCCCAGTCAATCTATAATTGAATGTTTCTTCTCTCTCCTATCTTCTTAGCCTTCCTACTATTTTCTTAATTCTATATGTAGCTTTCATGGGATGATCACTCTTCTCTCTACCTGCTATTGCCTCAATTTCTTTCTTCATTCTTCAGTTTCCAAGATGATTTGATATTTCCTGATTAATTATTAAAATTAAAACCTCTCTTAATAATTAATTAGCTCTGAACCTCCAATCCTGTTCTAAATATTATTTAATAAAATAGAAAAAGTTCCCATAACTTTTTTTGTCTTTCTATACTTTTTACTTCTCTCCCCACTATCAACTCCTTACACTTAAATATCAAAATTACTGACAATACAATTTATTAAGGACACAGACAATAAACCAAAGACTTTAATTATTAACAATATAGTGGTTGTGGATCACTTTTAACCATATGCTGACTTCTAAATTTAGGAAACACAATCTCCCTATTCATCACTCTGAGCATGTCAACTAAAGTTACTTCTCAATAACTGTTTCTTTACAAAATACAAATTAATTTCTCTCAACAGAGAAGTTATCATAGTACTTTCTTTCTGAGTTGTCACTGTTTCTCTCTAGTTATTGCCAGGAGCCATCAGATCCATGCTGTTTGACACAGTCACAGGTAGAATCTGGGGACTACATAGTGGCTCCCAGGAAGGATGGAAATACCCACTCAGACTCCCCTGTGTGACTCCTCTCTTACTAACACTCCCTATTATTGGAATTGTTATGATTACTATCCTTATTCAGCTTCAAGGAAACATAGAAGAATAGCTGGGGGCTATTACTAGGGCCTTTATAGTGTTAGTAGTCTCTTAGTAACCAAGGATGAAGTTTGTCTTTGTGTGCTTTCATCTGTGATGTAGATGAGTGTGCACAAAAAAAAAAAAAACCAAACAAACACTTGTGCGTGAAGGAGATTTAAGTGGAAAAGTCGATGCACAGAGACAGTCCCACTCTCTCGGCATTAGAAGCCTGGGTCCAGTGGCACGAAAAATCGTTACACCTGGAGACGTCCTCAGCTTCATTGGATGGCCATATTGTCTTTTGTGCTCCAACACGCCCTAAGTACTTCACAGTGCTTTGCTGCCTCACCATCTCAGCCGTTGAACCTTCTTATTAGTTTCTTCTGTTTGTTCTAAGGGAGTGTAATTGTTGTAAAACTATCATCACGCTGAGGAGTTTGAAAGAGTCCAGAAACTGTTTCATCCAGCTAACACTTGGGATCATAGGATCTTGGACCTAAATTGGAACAGGTAATCTTAGTCCTAGAACTGGATCTTAGAACTAGAAGAAATTTCAGAGGCCATCTAGTTCAATTCTCTCACTTGACAAATAAATGATTTGCCTGAGGTCACATTGGTAGTATGCATTAGAGGTGGGATATGAACTAAAAATTATTTTTCTTCATTAAGTGAAAATATAGGGCAGTTACTGGCAATGTCATTGTACTGTTTTGCAAAGCAAAATGGAAGTGAATGGTAGGTTATGGGCATTATCGTCTTATAAAACAGTTAAAAGCAATGGAGGAGCCAACTTTCATAAAGTTTGTGATCAACTAAGATAAACCATGCCAAGAAAACAGGATCATTGATTGAGAGCTGGAAGAGATCTTAGAGGTCATATAGTACAACCATTTAATTTTCATAAATGAAGAAACTGGGGCCCAGGGAGAGCTAGTAATATTCCCAAAGTCACATATTTAGTTAGAGATTGAATCTAGACTGAAGTCAAGTTCTCTGATTCCAAATACAGTATTACTTCCAACATACCTGCCTGTCTTCTGAATTTTATAGTTGAAATTGAAAAAGGAACAAGTAAACAGAACATCTACTAGGTTTTCCAACATTTTTTTATAGTAATCTATAGAATCTCATATAGATTACCAGGAAAATCCCACTCTTACATGTAATGACACAGAAATTCCCCCTAGAATATTGCCAAGAGATTCTACTTACAAAATCAAACCTAAGGACTCCATGTGCCTATTTGGATAAGGGATTGTAGATGGGACCCTCTTAGGTATAAACCCCCAACAAAACTGTACTTGGATCCTCCACTTCCACATGAAGGAGCTTACATAATAGAAGGTCAGGGACAACAAGCTTCTCTGATCCAGAATGTCAATATAGGACAATGAAAAAAACATAGAGAATTGCCTTTCATGGAAAGATTGTTATGTTCCACTTCACCGAATTGTTTGTTAATTCTGTAGGCTAGGCAACATGTCAGGGATACCTCAGTAAAACATTGGAGAATGAAAGATTGATATTGGAACAACACTTGGACTGGGGTATGTTGATTATATCTTTTGAAGTCTGATTGATTGTGTAATTGGTTGGTGTAACAAATAATTATTCTTAGCTTAACCGAATGTCTGGTACCTCATAGGTCAATGAGGAAGTCATCTCTAGTTGAGCTACCCTGTGATGATAACACATATATCTTCTGCAAAGCACTGCATCTTTTGTTAGAATTTATGGAATCAAAGAATATAATTATAGAATGTAAAATGATTTTGTAAAAGTTAATGTATGACAAGGATGTATGTTGAAAATGAAACTGTGTGCCAAATGTATGTGTAACCATTGAGTGTATAAAAATAAGTCAGTATGAGCCAGGGCAGAGTAGTTTCTGTAATGCCTGGCTGCAGGTAAAGCTTTAATTGACTCTCACTTCTCTCTCACACCTCTGACTTATTTCTCCTGCAAGGGTCCCCTGGATCCTCCTGCAAGGGCTAGATCCCTGCAAGCTATCACACTCAAAAATTTTTTCCATAAACACTTAGAGATTCCTGAATTACAGTTATAGAAAAACTGGGCAAAATTCCTTTACAAAAAGAATATCTATTATTTCTGAGGGTAGCCTATTGAAACTATTGTATAAGGTGTCATCACAGAGCTGGAAAGTAAAAAATATATTTATTTTGGAATGGAAGTTGTACCAGGTGGCTTCCAAGTTCTTTGCAAAATGGTGAATATAAAATAATACAAAAGCCCCCAAGTTAGCTAAGTTTCAGGAAAAAATATGCTACAAAAAAGGGCTTTTTCCTGGTTATATTGGAATTTCAACAAGAACAAGGTGTAATGATGGGGAGTTAGAATGAAGGAATGACAGTTGGGAACTGAACAAGGACTTCTGGGAAATTATCCTGAGTTGCAGGGTCTTGAGTGTGGAGACACAGAAGGGAGTGGAAGGAGGAGCTGTTTCTCAGGGCCATTCAAGTCACCTTTGGAGATTTCTGACACTGACAGAAATCCTAACATTGAGGATTCCTATTTAAAACATCAGTGGTTCCTGTCAAGAAAACTTAATTTCTCTGAAGACTTTCATTCCATGAACTATTTAGATACTAGACTCAAATCAGTGAGCAGTGCTCTACCCTTTTCCTATCTCTCCCCTGACTATGAGAAAACCTTTTACTTCAGTAATTAGTTTTATTTAGAAAGAGTTTTAGGGCAACCCAGAACCCCTCTAACCTTTACCCTTTGCTCCAATCAACAATTAAATCAAATAAGCAGTAAGATAGCAAATTTAATCTTGTTTATTTACATCTAGAGAGTAAGCCCATTGGCAGACTGTAAATCTTGAAATCTCTCAGACTTGTGAATGTTAAAAATTTCCCCATTGGGGAATTCTTAATTGGAACAAATTCCCTACTGAGAAACATTCCCCATTTTGATGTGAGAACTAGCCAGGATCAGAAATGGGAGGACCTCTACTCTACCCGTACTTAAGACTTCATCGATGCCAGTCAAGTTATTTCTTTTTTTTAAACCCTTATATATATACTGTATATTATATATATGTATATGTATATATATGTATATGTATATGTATATGTATATATATGTATATATATATATATATACTGTGTATTGGCTCCAAGGCAGAAGAGTGGTAAGGGCTAGGCAATGGGGGTCAAGTGACTTGCCCAGGTTCACACAGCTGGGAAGTGGCTGAAGCCGGATTCGAACCTAGGACCTCCCACCTCTAGGCTTGGCTCTCAATCCACTGAGCTACCCAGCCGCTCAATCCACTGACATATTTTCTGTGGTCAAATTTACTCACCCTCTCTTATATCTATCACAATTTATATCTTCCACCATTTTAACTCACTACAGTTTATGGGTTTCACTATTTTAAATCTCACAGACTCCATCTTGTTGCCAGTTTTTAAGAAGACATGACAGGGAGGCTTTAGGAGAGAAAATTCCTTGCTAAACAATGAAAGTACTTGGACCCATGCTTATAGTAAAGCAAGGAGTTCTTTGAGCCAGGCCTGTTTTTAGAATTGATACAATGGGATGCTAGGAACCTAAAAGGGTCGGGCAAGTTTTCTCTTGATGAGATTAGTTGACTCAGCTGTGTTTTCTCTAGTTCAGACTTACTGAGGAGATTGGTCGACACAGCAGCATTTTTTCTGATTCAGACTTACTGAGGAGATTGGTTGACTTACCAGGAATTTAGATGGGCAGTCCTTTTGGAAAGTGTCTACAGTGATTGGTAGATGTAGGGACTTAGGGGAGGTGACATGGGAGAAAAACCCCTATATAAGAAAAAGCAGAATCTTTTGAGGAGATATATATCCTTTTGGAGAAATCCTTTTGGAGGATCTCTGATGACGATTGCTTGGGAAGAATCTCTTGAGAGAGGCCCTTTGGAACAGTCTCTGGCTGGAAGGCTCTCTGGTGAAGTCAGCTGAGATGGAGCTGGCCTGGTGTCACTAGAACCCTTGCTTAGGCAGACCTTGTGAGTGTTAAAAGACTGACTGACTGATCTCTCTCTCTTAAGACTCAGGTCTAGGCCATGTTGGCTTAAGGGCCTTCATACTTATTTCCTTTTTCTCTCTTTCTCTCTTTTCTTTAATTCCACATTTGTATTAATTAAAATCTCTATAAAAACCCAGTTGACTTGGGTATTTGAATAATTGGGAATATTTCCCTGGCGACCACCTTATATTTGATTTAAAAACCAAGACACTGTAGTGAAACATATTTTCTGTGGTCAAATTTACTCACCCTCTCTTATATCTATCACAATTTATATCTTCCACCATTTTAACTCACTACAGTTTATGGGTTTCACTATTTTAAATCTCACAGACTCCATCTTGTTGCCAGTTTTTAAGAAGACATGACAGGGAGGCTTGTGAGCTCCCCAAAGTAGCATTTCCAGATTGAGGTCCCTCATATCTCTCCTTATAGAGAAGACTTCCCCACTTCCCTTGAGGGCCTGCATGGCCACCAAGGGGCAAGCCTTCACCAAGGGGAGATCTCCATTTTTGTCTCCTTCAAGTAATTTGGGGACTCTGGGAGGGGTAGTGAGGGAAGCCATTTCATCAACTCTTTCCTCACTGCCTTCAACCCTTGTTTCTCCATCTAAGGAGTGGGAGTCCCCCAAATTACAAAGGGAGAGTCATTGCACTGCTTAGGGAAAATGTCCTAATATTGGAAAATAATCACTCTTCAAGGAGGATGATAAGGGAAGGCTGGATCAAAAAAGTAAATAGCACAATACAGCAACTGGATTCAAGGATACCCAAATATGCAGACCCAGTCAAAGAATAGTTTTATATGCCTTAGGGTCCCTAGATTATAGATATGATTGAGAAATTTTTAGGAAAGAAATTGCCAAGTTGGAGTATGTACAGAGAAGATGGTTAAAATGTTAAGGGGCCTATAGAGCATACCATATGGAGATAAAAAGGATATAGTGATGGTTAGCCTATACACAGGGAGCTTTAGTGGAAACATGTCAGCTGTCATCAAGTATTCTAACATGTGTTCTACAGAAAGGGAACTTGAACTTTTTTTTTTTTTAGTGCTGGATGGCAGAGCTAGAAGCAATGAGTGGATATTAGAGAGATAAAGACTTGAGGTAAAGAAAATGATCTTATGAATTACTGATATTAAAAAGCAAAATGGGAAGCTTTGGGAGGCAGTGGGTTTCCCACTGCCAAGTCTTCAGACCTGGCTGACAACTTATAATGTATGTTGTAGAGGAAGTTTCTGTTTAGGTATGAGTTGAAATAGTTGGTCTCTGAGGCTCCTCCTAGTCCTGTGATACTACAATTTTCCAACCCATTATTCATATTTCAGTCAGGAGTATAATTCAGTCCCTTTGGCTAAAGGCAAATCAATTTCCAGCTCATTATTTCTGAGTCCTGGTCACCCCAGAGTCTCCAGCTCATGGCAATGGTTCCCTAAGTACAATCAAATCTCAGGCATGGCCCAACTCTTGTCTGTACAGTTTTTACATTTTAGAGTTGTCCCAATCTCAGACCTTCTGGCTAACCTTAAGAAGTACCAAATGAGTTAGCCTTATGACTGATCAAAGCTAGGATTCTTTGGAAAATTTTTATTTTATAATTTTAATATTTAAACCCTTACCTTCCACCTTGGAATCAATACTGTGTGTTGTTTCCAAGGCAGAAGAGTGGTAAGGTCTAGGCAATGGGGGTTAAGTGACTTGCACAGAATCACATAGCTGGGAAGTGTCTGAGGTCAGATTTGAACCCAGGACTTCCCATCTCTTAAGTCTGGTTCTCAATCCATTGAGCTACCTAGATGTCCTGAGATAGCCTTTTTATGAACCTGAAGCAGAATAAATTTTGGTACTGAATCAAGAATACAGGAAAACCCCCAGAATAATGACAGACACATAAGAATCTTCCCCAGTGGGCCGTTTATTTTGTTGTAACAATGAAGATTGGGGCCCTATCTAAGGCACTTGTGAGCAGAAGGAATAGGACAACCCCAGGGCTATACGTTCAGGATGCCATACCACATTTCCTTCAAACATGAGAATATGGTAATGAAGAACCCCAGTATCCTGGATTCCATGATGGGGACAGTGTGGGGAGGAAGGACCTGGCTCCTAGGGTTGGGCAGCTCCTCCTTCTATTCAATTGTTTAGAGTTTGCCTTTCAAAGCCTGGGGCACTGGGCCCTGCCACTGTTCCCCTGGATGAAAAAAATCATGCATCTTCTACAGATGGTCCTAAAGGGAGGTATTCCCTGGGTCCTGAGCAAGCATGTTGACCATTATTCTCTTCCCTCTTCCCTTCTCTTGCTCCCAAGGACCCAGGGGAACAATTCTTAGTTTCAAGGAGCAGATGGTTTCTCTATATCTTCTATGATACATATAGTTGTCTTACAACAAAGATTGTTTGCACTTTTAAAGACAGAGTCCCATTACTGTCTGAAATGTCCAATATGAGGCTCTGCCTCTTGGAAACTTAATTAAAACTTGTCCAAGAATACCTGTTACCTCTAAACCCTTCCTTAATGGTAAATTTGGCTGGTAGGCAGAGTTGTAGGGCAAGGAATGTCTTAATGATGTTAAGGGAAAGTGACTCCAACTTACCTAGCAGGTGGGCCAGCAGCTCTATTCTGTCAGAGCTAAAGAAGACGCAGGGTTTGGTGTCCATGTGGGCCACTATGGTGGGCAGCCCAAAGGCCTGGAGAAAGAGAGATCAGAGTGCAATACAGAAAGAGCAAGGAAGAAGACCTTAAAGGGTGGGAGTCAATGATGACTTAGAATGATGAAGGGAAGTGGGTGTGAGGCTGGAAGGCCAGTATCAATGCAGATAATAAAGGATCATGCAGGGGATAGGCAAGAGATTCTCTCTTTCTGCCTCTTAACAGTGATTCCTCTCTATCTCATCTCTTCTATTCCTACCTATTTTCTTCCTTTCCTTTCTTTTCAGAGGTTGGTGTTTTTGAGGAATGGGAAAGTGTTATGCTAGGGAAGGTGGGTTTGTGGGAAGAAATCCTAAGCTTTATTATAGCTCCTTATCCAGTGTCATCAAGGATCATGGGCTGGTTTTGGGACATGGGAAACAAAGGCTCCTCACTCCATATTTGTAGGCTGTATTTGTGTTCTCTCTTAGCTTGTTCTTCACTTCTTCAGTTGAACTCTTTTTCAGTAGACTCATAGCCTGCTTTCTAGAAAATCCTGCTTCCTCTGCAGCCTGGTGGGTGGGGAAGGAAGATAGAACAGTTGAGAAAGAGTGGGAGGGATTTGCTTCTTTTTAAAAAAATCTTTACTTTCCTTTTTAAAATAAATGTTGGAGGGGATGTGGCAAAATTGGGACATTGATTCATTGCTGGTGGAATTGTGAATTAATCCAACCATTCTGGATGGCAACTTGGAACTATGCCCAAAGGGCACTAAAAGACTGTCTGCCCTTTGAGCCAGACATAGTGCTGCTGGGTTTGTAACCCAAAGAGATAATAAGGAAAAAGACATGTTCAAGAATATTTATAGCCACACTCTTTGTGGTGGTAAAAAATTGGAAAATGAGGGGATGCCCTTCAATTGGGGCATGGCTGAACAAATTGTGGTATATGTTGGTGATGGAATACTATTGTGCTCAAAGGAATAATAAAGTGGTGGAATTCCATGGAGACTGGAACAACCTCCAGGAAGTGATGCAGAGTGAAAGGAGCAGAACCAGGAGGACATTATATACAGAGACTGATACACTGTGATACAATTGAATGTAATGGATTTCTCAACTAGCAACAATACAATAATCCAGGACAATTCTGAGGGACTTGTGAGAAAGAACGCTATCCACATCCAGAGAAAGAACTGTGGGAAAATAAGCACAGAAGGAAAACAACTGCTTGATCACATGAGTTAAAGGAGATATGATTAGGGATTAAACTTTAAACAATCATCCTAATGCAAATATCAATAATATGGAAATAGGTCTTGATCAATGACATATGTAAAGCCCAGTGGAATTGCGTGTCAGCTATGGGAGGGAGGTGGGGGAAGGGGAGGGAAAGAACATGAATCTTGTAACCATGGAAAATATTCTAAATTAATTAAATCAAATTTACAAATAAAAAAAATTAAAACACTGAAAAAACCTTTTACTTTCCTTTTTAGAATCAATACTATGAATTGGTTCCCAGGCAGAAGAGTGGTAAGGACTAGGTGGTCCTTATCGACTAGGCGGTTGGGTTAAAGGACTAGCCCTGGGTCATACAGCTAGGGAATTTGTGATTACAGATTTTGAATCCGGGACCTTCTGTTCTTAGGCATAGCTCTCAAACCACTGAGCCATCTAGTTACCCCTGGAGGAATTCATTTCTAAGGCTGAATTCATCCTGTTCATGGACCTCAGAAAAAAAGAACATATATTTCTGTCTTTGTCCCTGAAAGCATCCTAAAAACATGCTTATTTCCTTCCACTGGACTTTGGAGCTACTCAAGACCTAAGAGATAATCTAGTCTAACTCCATATTTTGACAGATAAGAAAACTCAGAACCAGAGTGGAAAAATTACTTGCCCAAAGATTTTGACACAGTGTTACAAAGGTCTCCCAACTCCTAGCTCAGGACTATTCTTTCTAATATTATTTGCTGCCTCCTTTCAAAATGTTTCAGTCCAAGGCAGAAGAGTAGTAGGGACTAGGCAGTAGAAGTTATGTGACTTGTCCAGGGTCACATGGCTTGGTAGTGTCTAAGGTCACATTTGAACTCATGTCTTCCTGACTCCAGGCCTGGCTCTCTACCCATTGTGACACCTAGCTGCCCCGTGGAGGTATTTTTGAGAATAGTGCTGGTGAAAGCATAATATACTGTAATTGTTGTTTGGTCATTTCAGTTGCATCTGACTTTGCACCCCTATTTGGAGTTTTTTGGTAAAGGTACTGGAGTGGTTTGCCATTTTTTTCTTCAGCTCATTTTACAGATATGGAGATAGAGGCAAACATGATTAAATGACTTGTCCAGGGTCATGCTGGATTTGAACTCAGGAAGTGTTCTTGACTCCAAGCCCAGAGCTCTATCCATTGTGCCACTTAGCTGTCCCTAGATTTGACTTAATATGGTTAAAGACTGGCTTCTTATTTTAATTCCACGAATAGAGTCTGTTGTTTAGATCTGCCTTATGAAAATTTCCATCTTCTTCTTTATGGCTAAAAGAAAGATCACTGTTTTGAGTTATTCTTGTTTGTCTCTCAGACCAATAAATACTACTATTTTTAGCCTTTTAGGAAATTACCTCCAGACTTTCCATGTATATGGAAGGTTGGCTCTTAGATCTTAGAATTTTTAACACAATGAGTGTCCCCTCATCCAAGGAGCTCCTAAATGTCTTCCCTCTCATTGTCTGAGTGTTCCTACACATTTCACTGCCTTTCTCCTTTTTGTGCCACAGAGAACTCTTTTCAGATGAATTTCAACTATGATTTCCATTTCACTAGGTAAAAATTTTGCTGTTGATATCTTCTTTCTCCAAGTCTTCTTGGCCTCCACCCTTTAGTCATTTGTGCTGTACTTCTCAGATACCATATTACCCTAGAGCACAATGCTATCTTCCACTTTAAAAAATGACCCTCATTTATTCTCTAATAACTACAGACTTCATTTAGGGGAAATAAGGGCAGAGCTGGGATACTTACTGCTTGGATGCTCCAAGGTTCTGTGATATCTTCATCCTGGGAGTAACGGATAGAATGCAGAGTTGGGGAGACAAGAGAAGAATTGACCAGAGTGTCAGGGGATATATATATAGCTGTGGATATAGGTACAGGGAAAATATTGATGCTTTGTAAATCAATCTGATGGAGTACTATAAAGGTGTACAGTCACAAGAATTGGTCTCATCTACCATATAGAGAGGGTAATTTTAGGCAGTTGAAACCAGGAGTTGGGGAGGTGAGATGGGTGGAAAATGAGCTTTTCACCCGTGACCAGATGCGCATCCACAGCTCCCGAGACACTTTCTCCAGCATCTCAGGGTACTCTATATGGACAGAAGTGAGGAATCGCATAGCATTCAGGCTCCCTGAAGGAAAGAAGCCAGAGATGGGTGAGAAATAAATAATAATAATAATAACAAAAATGAGATTTATAAAACCCTTTAAGGTTTTCAAAGATCTTTACCACATTTAATCTCATAACAACACTATGAGGCAGAATTCTAGATACTATCACCCCCATTTTCCAGAAAAAGAGATGAGGCTGAGAGAGGTTATATGATTTTTTCATGGTTATAACCTGTATTTAGTGTTGAAAGATTTGAACCCAGGTTGCTATAGATTTCCAGTTTAGAAGCTGGTTTGCTATAGCATACTGACTCTTTTCCTAGACATTATTTCCTCTCTTTCACATATATATGATGTATATTCTATAATTTATATTCTATGATATAATTATCATATATTAAATAATATTATAATATCTATAACATGTAAAATTTACTTTCTTCTTTTTCTATTGATTACCATCTTTTCCTTCTGGGTTCACTGGAATCAAATGTTCTTATTGCCAGATATTTCTCATATACTCACATTTCTATTTTTCTACAATTCCCTAATTATCCAGACCTGTTGATTTAAGCAGCCCAAGTTCTTTCCATCCTCAGAACAATTTTTCTTTACCTCTCAGTACCCCAGAGCCCTTCTTGCCCCAGAGCCCTAGCCTCCTAAGGCTCTTCTTTGGCTCACATTTCTTCCTCCTAGGCCCTTACTCTGTCATGTCCCATCTTCACTGCTTTCTTTCCCGCCATTTACCCACACAAACACATAATGTGCCCACCTTTATCTATGAGTACCCCTCGAAGATCCCTGGGAATTTCAATAGGAACTTGACAAAATTTCCCCAAGTACTGGAGTTCATTCTTCATATATTCCTGTTTTCGAAGTTTTTCCAAGTACGAGTTGAACCCATATATTCCCTGTAGGTGAGTCATTAATTCAGTTCTACAAACATCTATTAAATACTTCCTTTGTGCAAGGTAACTTTCTAAGCTGTGGAGATACAAAAAGTAGTAGGTTTCTGTTCTCAAGGAGTTTTCATTCTAGTAGGCCACTGAAGCTTCTGGGGAGAGAAACCCTGCATCCAATATATTGGGGATTTAAGAGAAAAAAAGGTCTTTTTCTAGCTGATACCAGAAATGTAAGAACCCACAGGGCTAAGATCTTTTGGACTGACCCTTTAAAAAATATTATTTTATTAACAACACCTTGGTGGGCACTTGGATTCTCTGGTCACCACCCACTTTCTCTCGGTACTCCTCCATATCACTGTCCATTATTATGGCTGCCAGGAAACTTGGACGAAGTTGCAAGCTGATGTTCCATATGTTCTGATATCGACACAGGATCTGCCAGGGAAGACCAAAACGACGGTGAGCTGTGTGTAGACTTTTCAGGACTGTGGATAAGGGCTTGAAACAGGAGAATTCCTGGTCCTCAGAGCTTGGCATGGCCACCTGGGGCACGTGGAGAATCTGCTGGTTCAAGTTGGCATAGTCTCTCTTTTGTGGTCCCTGCAACCTTATCCAAGTTAGGTCATGTGCCCTGAGGGCTGGGGAACCAGTCTCCTTACATGGCCAGGGACTGCCTCTTCCCTCTCATCACTCTGCCGAGTTGTTCCCAAGACATCTAGGAAGGGTGGAATTGTCCTTCATACGCTAAAACCAGTCCACTGGAGTGGTGTGTAGGAAGAGGGAGGAGGAGGCTGCTATCTTTGTCTGTAAAGAAAGTGGGTCAACTTGGGGAAAAGACCCACAGAGGGAGTGGAAAACACGATTTCCTGTAGTATTTTTCTCCTTTTTTCTTTCCCTCTCCCTCTCTGCTATCTCCTCTTTGGTACCTTTCAGCCCTAATCTCCCTTTCTTCATCTCCCCAACACAAACCCAAGCTCCTCAGCAGCTGAGAGAGTCAGAATTGGTCAAAGACTAACCACTGGCCCAATGTGTTCCTCCTCGGCCCTAAGTCCTAAGCTCCCCTCCACGACGTCACCTCAAAGCCTAGCCAAGAATATGGGCACAGCAGATCGTAGAAGAGCTCCAGTTTCCTCGGCAGGCACGACATAGCTGTAGCTTTGGGGAGATACGGAGCCGCACTCCTGCTACGGGGCCACGCTGGTTTTCTTCCCCCATTCAATGGGCTCCTAGCAGGATCCGCCCAGGAGCTGGGCGACGGTGGTTGGGAGAAGAATCGCGCACGAGCCTAGCAACTAAAGCCCTGGAGGAGGAGCCAAGCCGGCGGGGTCCGGGGGCTCCTGCTGCCTCCGCGTGGCCCCCCCGCGGGCCGCCGCGGGGGAGTTACCAGCTGGCCAGATGTGCGAAGTGGCGCATAGAGCAGGGGCAGGGCCGGAACCAGGAGCGGGGGGAGCGCTGCTTCTGGCTTCCTCTTCTACAGCCTCTAGAAAAGATCTGAGGAAAAAAAAAAAAGATCTGAGAAAAGATGCGGTCTTTGTTTGACGCTATTTATTCTATCGAGTTTGGTGTTTGCTTTTGACAGTGATTCTTCTTGCGTATTATTGGAGCCAAAAGAAGGTCACGTCGATAAGTATTGGTGTGCTTATGCATTCAAAATCATTCACAGGCTAGGTTGGGATCCATTAATAATATGGTATAAATCTGATATAAAGTTACGTGTGTATATCATATAAATAAATGTAAATACTTAAAATTTTTTATTTAGAATATTTTCCCATGGTTACATGATTCATAACCCCCCCCCTCTCCTTCCCCCTCCCAAAGCCAATAAGCAGTTCCACTGGGTTATATACATGTATCACTGTTCAAAAAATATATATCTATGTTATTCGTATTTGCAGTAAAGTGACCCTTTAACATCAAAACCCTAATCACATCCCTACTGAGCATATATTTTTCTAATGCATTTCTGGTTCCACAGTTTTTTCTCTGGATGTGGATAGTTCTTTCTCCCAAGTTCCTCTGGATTGTCCTGGGCCATTGCATTGCTGCTGGTAGAAAAGTTTATTACATTCGGTTGTACCACATTATATCAGTCTCTGTGTACAATGTTCTCCTGGTTCTGCTCCTCACTGCATCAATTCCTGGAGGTCATTCCAGTTCCCATGGAATTCCTCCACTTTGTTATTGCTTTGAGCACAATAGTATTCCATCACCAACACATACCACAATTTATTCATCCATTCCCCAATCTATGGACACCCCCTCATTTTCCATTTTTTTTTTGGCCAACACAAAGAGTACAGCTATGAATATTTTTGTTCAAGTCTTTTTCCTTATGATCTCTTTGGGATATAAATCCAGCAGTGCTATGGCTGGATCAAAGGACAGTCTTTTAGCACCCTTTGCACATAGTTCCAAATTGCCCTCTAGAATGGTTGAATCAATTCACAACTCCACCAGCAATGCATTAGTGTTCCAATTTTGCCACATCCCCTCCAACATTATTACTTTCCTTTGCTGTCATATTGGCCAATCTGCTAGGTGTGAGGTGGTACCACCTCAGAGTTGTTTTAATTTGCCTTTCTCTAATCAGGAGGGATTTAGAACACTTTTCCCATGTGCCTATTGATAGTTTTGATTTAATGTAAATACTTTTAAAATATCATTTTCCCAATTGGATTGTAAGCTCCTTGAGGGGAAGGACTATCTTTTCTTTCCTTTTGTATTCCTAGCCTGTAGCACAGTGCCTGGCACATGGTAGATGCTTAATCAATGTTTACAGAATTTTACCAGAACAAGAACAAGATCCCTACTTCAATTTAATTTATTTTCAATTCAAATTTATCCACTGAAGAGATTGCCTGATGGTCTGGCCAAGAAGAGGGGTACAATAAATCACAGAAGTGCACCAGTTTCCCCAGGACCACCAGTAGTGGCTCTAGAGTCATGCTGGGGTGTTTGTGGCAGCAGAACTTCACTGGTTTTCTTTCTTTTTTTTGAAAAGCAGCCCTACCCTCTATCCCTCCTTACACCCAGTAGGTTGCTATGGACCAAACCAAAGTAAGTTGTTGCCAAAAGGGAAGACAAAAAGGGAAAATGGGATCTGCTTTGAAAAACTAGGGAATGTGGTATGAAAATAGTTTGAACATAATGATCAAGAAAGGTTTCTTTAAGTTAGTTGGACCTGGGTAGCCTGACAGTTCTTTTCAGAAATGGTCATTTTAATGTAATTCCTGTTCTCAAAGTTATACAAATGGAGGAAAGAGGAGCAAAGAGGGAGGTGGTATTTATGCAGGTAGCATGGCTAGCTAGTGACTTGGATCTCCATGCAGGTAAGATAAAGTAAATGCTCTCCAGACAGCCATCATTACAGGGATGAAAGCTTGAATTCCATGGAGAAGTGGAATCTGGATGAAAGTGGCCCTTTGAATCACAGGCATCAAAATCCCTAGGCTGTTGCTCAAAGTACATGATTTGATTTTTAAAAGGGTTTCAGAATAGAAAAATAAATTATGTTGCCTAGATAAATCAACATTTGTTTAGGAAGGCTAAAAATACAAATGAAAAAATCTCTTTTTTGTTCTGTTCTTGATTATGCATTGTGAGATATGACTAAAATATCTCCACTTAAACAGTAGTTAACCTTCCAAAGAATAAAGATTAAGCACCTTGGAAGTGCTCTGTCATAGACAGAATAAAAGATTAGGAGTCAAAAAATTGGTTTCTAGTACTACCATGATTCTGTTTTGTTTTGTTTAGAACCTTTATCTTCTGTCTTAGAATAAATACTTTGAATTGGTTCCAAGGCTGAAAAGCAGAAAGACTTAGGCAACTGGAATTAAGTAACTTGACCAGGATCACACAGTTAGGAAAGTATCTCAGGCCTGATTTGAAGCCAGGACCCCCTGTCTCTAAGCCTGGATCTCTCTCTGGGGAGCCAGCTAGTTACCCCATTGCCATGGTTTTGTGAAGCAAATTGCCTAACCTTGCTAGGTCTCAATTTCCTTAAGAAATGTGGTCTTTTTCTTTGTACTCTAAAACTTGTTAGTAGCTTTTGAATGTTAGTAGATTGCTTCACTTCTTGCATGAATTTAGGGTAAATATGTTTAAGAAGCCTTATGTTTCTTTTTTTTTTTAAACCCTTAGAAGAGTGGTAAGGGCCAGGAAATGGGGGTTAAGTGACTTGCCTAGGTTCACACAGCTAGGAAGTGTCTGAGGTCAGATTTGAACCCAGGACCTCCCATCTCTGGGCCTGACTCAATCCATTGAGCTACCTAACTGCCCCCAAAGCCTTAGGTTTCTAAAGGAAATATGGAAAGCCTGAATTCACTGCTTTGTGCTCATGGCAAAAATCTTCTCAATTTCAACTTTATTTCCCAGTGGGAGGGATTTGAAGGCCATAACAGTTGTTTCTTAGTTAAAACTCAAACAATAATAAAGCAGTATCATTATTTTGAAAGAGATTGCAGAGAGCTCTGCAGAATTGAAAAGAATTATGACAGGCAGATTCCTGCAGCTGAGATTCATAAAAGTTTGAGTGACAGCCTGAAGTAGCTGAGAGGAGACTAGCATAGGTATATGTCAGAGCCTCTGAAAGGATTTTATGAAATTATTTTTATTTCTATAAAAGAAAACCTACCCCCCTCCATATTTCTCAGTGTACCTAGGAGTAAGAGTGCTTTTTATAGAAAAATACAAAGGGATTATTTGAAATCTAATATAGCTATGGGGCCTATGTTGGAAAATAAAAACAAGGTTCCACCCCTTACTGGCTCTCTGACCTTGGACACGTCATTTAACCTGTCTGAGCTTTAGTTTCCTCACTTTTAAAATAAGAATACTATTACTTGAATTGTCTATCATACAGGGTTATTATAAGGATCAGATGAGTCCAGTTCTATAAAATGTAAAGTATTACATAGTTATAAAATGAAAATTATTTTTTATTCAAATATATTTTTATTTTCCCAATTATATGTGATAATAATTTTCAACATATGTTTTCCAAAATTATAAGATCCTATCTGTCTCTTTTCTTCTCTTCCCTCCCCTCACTTGGAGATGGTAAGCAATTTGATCTGGGCCATATATGGATTATCATGCAAAACATACTTCCATATTGATTGTTGTTGTAAGAGCACACTTGCAAAACCCAAATCTCAAAATAAAACCATAAATAAACTGATGTGGAAGATAACATGCTTTGATTCTCATCCATTCTACTCTAATAAGTCTTTCTCTGGAGGTAGAGAGCATTCTTTGTTATAAGTCCTTCAGTATTGTCCCAGATCATTGCATTGTTGAGAGTAGTCGACTTTCACAGTTAAACATCACACAATATTGCTGTTACTATGTACAATGTTCTTCTGGTTATGCTCATTTCATTCTGAATCAGTTCATGTAAGATCAGATCATGTAGATATTTCCACCTTCAAAACTATTTTTTTAATCTTAACAAAGATTTGTATCTATCTTTTAAAAAATGTTTAACCGATGACTTGATTTACATTACTGTCATTCAAAGCAGAATTTCCCATAAGCAGAACTTCCCATAAGAGTGTAAGCCATATTCTGCAACCTGAGTACCTCACCTCTCCACTGAAAGGCAGGAAACATGTACTCCCATCTACTCTCTAGGAGCAAAGTTGATCATTACACATATGCAAAATTCAGCCTTCTTTGAATTTAAAAAATTTAAATTATTGTATTCGTTGTGTATCTTATTATTCTGGTACTATGTACTTCACTCTCATCACTTCCTACAAATTTTCCCAAAGTTCCTCAGATTGGCTTATACTCACTTCTTTTGATGGTGGAATAATGTTACACTGTAGTTCTATAATACAATTTGTTCAGCCATTCCCCAAAATCATGAGGAAGATAGCTTTTCTATCACACATGGATAAATATTGCCAGCTAGAAAATGGTTAAAAGTAATAAGATCATGGATTCAGAACTAGAAAGGGCATGAGAGATCATCTAGTCTAACTTCTTTGTTATACAGATAAAGACACAGGTACAGAAAGGTTGTGATTTGCCAATAGTCACATTGCTAGTAAGTGGTTGAAGAAGGTTTTGAATTTAGATCTTCCATACTCCAAATCTAACACTTTTTAGGTGGGTGATTGTCCCTCCCTCAAGGAGGGCTAGCACCTCTGGTGTAAGGGCTTGCCAGCCCCCTTTCAGAGCTGCTCATTTACCTTTGGTGTCTACTTTCAACTCTCACCTGTGGCTCCAAGAAGCTACAGTATGCATAGCAGCTACATTCTGGTAAACCATTTAGGTGGACAGGCTAAACCAAGTTAGGGTAACTGATGGGCCACAAATTTATTGTTGACTTAGGGGAGTGCCTTCTCCAGACATGTGAAGACTTCCCCTGATAGAATAGGCAGATAAAAACAACTTGTTCCACTGGCCATGAAGGAGGCTGAAGCAGGAGCTGTGGAGAACTTCGAACTTTGTCAGACACTGAAAACACCAAGGGCATTCATTGTATCCTGGGTCATAGCTAGTCCTCTTGTCTTTTGTCTTGCCACTAGACTTGAATGATAGAAGAAGAGAGTAAGAGTGACTTTTTTTTTAAACTCCTACCTTCCATCTTGGAGTCAATACTGTGTATTGGCTCCAAGGCAGAAGAGTGGTAAGGGCTAGGCAATGGGGGTCAAGTGACTTGCCCAGGGTCACAATCTGGGAAGTGTCTGAGGTCAGATTGAGTGACTATTTTTTATACTTTTTGAAAAACATTTTAATTAAATAAACATAGAATGGAATCATACAATTCTAGCTTATTTCTGAGACAATATTAGGCATGTGCTAAGCATAACAGATACAAAAGATGGTAAAAGCATGGTCCTTGCTCTCAAGGAGACCACATTTTGATGGAGGAGACAACATGCAAATAACTCTGGCCATACAAAATACATTCAGTAAAAATTGTATGCAATACCAGACAAGAAGGTATTACAGTTGACAGTTGAGGAAATGGGGGACTCCTCTTTGAGAAGATTGGAAAATGATTTATTCTGAGTCTTGAAGGAAGTTGGGCACTCAGGGATGTAGATATAAACTTGGATGGACAGGATATGTTACAATAGGAGATCAGATCTGTGATCTTCTTGTTGATACTGGAGCCAGTAAATCAGTTTTGCAAAGTCTTCCTAAGAATTGTAGAGCTGTTGGTACAATGGAAATAATAGGAATTACTGGGAAATCAAAGAGAGTAGCAAAATGACAACCAAAAATGATTACTTTAGGTCTATTATCTGTGGAGCATGCATTTCTTTGTATGCCAGACTGTCCCATGAATCTTTTAGGCAGAGAATTATTATGTAAATTAAGAGCAACAATCCAATGTACTGATAACGGTGATATCTCATTACATCTACCAGAATAATCTCTGAAAGCTTTTCCATTGCTGTTCTTAGATTCAGTCAGTACAGAGGATGACTTGGATTCAATCTGGGTATAGTGAATTAACAAAGTGTTTAACAGACTTAACCAGGAATATAGAACCAGAACCTCTGAAACTAAAGCCTGAACATCTTCAAACCTTAAGTAAGCTTAAAGTAGCCATTTTATTTGCTTCGGCTTTGGGTATCCCGGACTATACAAAGCAATTTCAACTATTTGTAAATTAAACTAAAGGTATAGCTTTTGGTATACTGACACAGACTTTAGGACAAAGTTATTGTCCAATTGGATATTATAGTTGTCAGCTTGATCCAATAGCTGCTGGTATAGTTTCTTGTCTATATAGGGGTATAGCAGCTGCAGCTGTGTTAGTTCAGAAGTTAGCAGATTTAGTTTTGGGATGTCCATTGACAGTATATTGTTGACATCAAATAGAAGCACTAATGAGGAAATTTCATACTCATGCATAATCATAATCCTATCAATGAATATCTAAGTATGAAATTATACTTCTAGGTAGTGAAAACATCCAGTTAAGGATGTGTGGTATATTAAATCCAGTTACACTTCTTTCTGATTTACCCAAGAATGGAGAACTATTACATGAGTGTGTAGAAGTAGTAGATCTAGTGGGTATGCCTAGGATGGATTTAAAAGATACTCCTATTAAAAATATAGATTTGGTTTTATTCACTGATGGATCTTCATATTTGCATAATGGAATTCAATGTACTGGTGCTATAGTGGTCACAGAATTTGAGACACTGTGGTATGGCTCATTACCTAGTAACCTTAGTGCTCAAGGGGCAGAGTTGGTCGCTTTGAAGAAAGCATGTCTTCTAGCTGATGGTAAAAGTGCAAATACTTATATAGATTCTCATTATGCATTTTCTGTTTGTCATGCTACAGGAAAAATTTGGAAACAATAAGGTTTTATTACTGTATTGGGAAAACAAATTGTGCATGCAGAAATAATAACTGACTTGTTGGATGCTATCTAAAACCTAAACAGCTAGCAGTGATCCATTGTAGAAGTCATACTTATGACAGAGATTCAGTCTCTAAAGGAAATCATAGAGCTGATATAACTGCAAAATTTGCTGCCAGGAATGCTCCAGTGTATGTAATGAATTTGTCAACTATTGAATCTGATGATCTAGAAAAAGCTTATGTAGACTCAGAAATTCAGAAGTGGATGGAGAAATTTGGAGCAAGGAAAGAACATGGAATATGGGTTGCAGACACTGGAAAACTGCTTGTATACCTATTTGCATACTTGTATGCCTATTTGTGTCAAGCCATCCACAGAAAAGGTCATTTTGGTATTCAAGTTGTAGTAGACTCTGTAAAAAGGCAGTGGGTAGCTCCAGGAATAAATACTGTAGCAAATAAAATCTGTACAAGCTGTTCTGTTTGCCACAAATTCAACCAAGGGGCATTTAGACAGAAAGGTTTAGGTGGTAGACCTTTAGCATATTGGCCATTTGAGAGTCTACAAATTGATTACATCAGCATGCCAAAAGCTGGAAGATAAAAGTTTTGTCTTGTAATTGTGGATAGATTAACAAAATGGCCTGAAGCATTTCCATAAAATACAAATACAGCTAGCTTTGTGGTAAAAGTGTTGATTAAGGAAATTATTTCTAGGTTTGGAGTACCAGTTACCATAGATTCTAATAAAGGATCACATTTCACTCAAAATATCCTGAAAAGAGTCTATGAGAATCTAGGAATAACGCCCAAATATCATGTTTCTTATCACCCACAAAGTTCAGGTCAAGTGGAGTGTGTAAGTAGGGAACTCAAGACTATGGTGGGGAAAATCTGTGCTGAAATTCATCTAAAATGGCTAGATATTCTAAGACAGTTTTACATCTCTATTAGGAGTAGATTGTCAACTTGCTTCATACTTAAGTGCTTTATAACGTTTTAAAGAGCTACATGATATGGGAGTATTGATCCAATCTGGTCCATTGGATTTTTATCTCCATGATTTCCAACCAGGTGACATGGTATATGTGAAAAATTTTGCAAAAGCATCAGCAGCTCAAGAGAGTTGTGTAGGACCTTATACAATTGTGTTAGTTTCACCATCTTTTGTAAAAGTATTAGTTAGAGATTCATGGTATCATTATTCATACATATATATATATATATATATATATAGTTAATTTTCATTGTTCACATATAAAATTAGCTCATGGAATTAATAATGAAAATATACAAATTATTGAAGAAGAAAATGAAGAAGAAGAGATCATGGAAAATGAGAATCATCAGTCAAGTTGAGTCTACAGTCAGAAAGATCAATAAGGAGAGGACCATTCCAGTGGAAGAGGACAATTTAATGGAAGAGGAAAATGCAGATGAAGAAGAGAACTCAGGAAATCAATGGACATTGTTAAAATACTGATAAACTTATAAAGATAAGGCCTTTGAGGAAATTTGCAAAGAAGAGGATCGATTAAAATTTTGGGTAATATATTATAACACAAAACAACATAACATATATTCACACAAATATTCATAAATATATTTACTACCATGGATTTGGAGAAAAAGAATTCTTCCATCAAGATGAGATGAGAAGAGAAGGAAAGATCTGAAGATTGGGTAAGTATAGTACATGAAACAGTAACACAACACTAACACAATAGTAACATTGACATAATACTAGCAAAACAACATGACATAGCAAAAATAACAACATAAACAAAAAACATAAACATGGTTAGTTTACATTTATTCACTATTTGAATGAATGAAACATTGTATAGATAGGGTACTAACAATGTTATATTAAATTAATATTAAGTTAGTTACTAACAAAAATAGTTAGATACTTAGTTTATTATAGGAATATAGGCAATTGGGTTAAATGACAAGGTCACATACGTAGGAAGTGTCTGATGCTGGATTTGAACCCAGGACCTTTCATCTCCAGGCTTGGCTCTCAATCTACTGAGCTACCTAGATGCGTAGATGCCTAGATATAGGGGTGTATGGGGTGTTCAGGGAGGGGTAGTATCTCTGGTATCTCTGGTATGGAGGGCTTGTTGTGCCCTCCTAGGGCAGCTCTCCAGCCTCTGACCCCCCACCTGACACCCAGCTCTCACTTGTGGCTCCCAGTAGCTGCTAGCATGCGGCAGCGGCCACACCCCGGGCAATGGCTTCGACAGGCCGGCTAAACCTTGTGAGGGTAGCCATTGGGTCGTCAACCCCTGGTGAACCAGGGCTTTGCTAACCCAGCATGTGAAGACTGCTTTGGCGGAACAGGCGGAAGAAACCAATAAGAAGCTTCAAAGGCTGAGAGGGCAACGCAGCAAAGCACTGTGGAGTGCTTAGGACCTGTTGGAGCACAAAAGACAACATGGCCATCCAATGCAGCTAAGGAAGTCTCCAGGTGTAACGACTTTTTGTGCCACTGGACCCAGGCTTCCAACGCCGAGAGAGTGGGACTGTCTCTGTGCATCGACTTTTCCACTTAAATCTCCTTCACGCATAAGTATCTTTGTGCACACTCATCTATCCTAACCCTGTCCATCCTCTTCAAGATCTGCGGTGATGGGGGAGTGGCAATGCAACAGGTGGAGGTGACCACTGGCAGTTGTAGTCACTATCCTGCACGTAGGCGGCCCATGGACCAGTGGTCGCTTGGCTCTGTAGGGCAGCAGAGATGTTCGGCAGCATCCTGGGCGACTGAGCAGCCCTCTCTAGGACAGCACTGCTCACCCTAATCAAGGGAGGGGACTAGAAAAGGTGTCCCAAACATTGCTTGCCCTACAAACACCCGGTTAGCACACCACGGCTGGCGGGTCATCCCTTTAAGCAGTTGAAATCAAAGAAAAAATACAAAGAAACTCCTACTAGGAGCATGGAACATCAGGACATTACTTGATAGAGAGAATACCCCAAGACCTGAGAGAAGAACAGTTCTAATTGGTAAAGAACTGAAGCGATATAACATTGGCATTGCAGCCCTAAGCGAAACACGCTTACCAGAAGAGGTCTCACTCAGCGAACCCATCACTGGATACACCTTCTTCTGGAAAGGTAGAGCCTCAAATGAAGACAGAATCCATGGTGTTGGCCTGGCCATCAAGACCAGTTTGCTCAAACAGCTGCCAGACTTGCCTGTGGGCATCAGCGAGAGGCTCATGAAGATCCGTTTACCTCTCAGCAAAGACCTGTATGCCACAATCATCAGCGCATATGTCCCTACACTGACCAGCACAGAGGAGACCATCGAGCAGTTCTACTCTGACCTGAGTGCCGTCCTGCACTGAATGCCCACAAATGACAAGCTGATACTACTGGGAGACTTCAACGCCCGTGTTGGCCAGGACCATGAAAGATGGAAAGGAGTGCTCGGCAAACACGGCGTGGGCAAAATGAACAACAATGGCCTACTGCTACTCAGCAAATGCTCAGAGTTTGAACTCACCATCACGAACACTGTGTTCAGAATGGCGAACAAATATAAAACAACGTGGATGCACCCACGAACAAAACAGTGGCGTCTCATTGACTACATCATTGTACGCCAGCGAGACATCCAGGATATAAAGATCATCAGAGCCATGAGAGGAGCTGAATGCTGGACAGACCACCAATTGGTTAGAGAGACTCTACAAATGCGCATTGCGCCTTGCCATCCCAAACAAGCCCAGACAGTTCACGCATTTTACAACGGGAGTCGTCTTAGAGATCCATCTTATTTGCAAACATTCCAATTCTTCCTGGACGACAAGCTGTCTGCCAAGGGACCACTCACTGGAAGCTCAACCGAGAAATGGAACCAGTTCAGAGACGCAGTGAAGGAAACATCAAAGGCAGTCCTAGACCCCAAACAACGCAACCACCAGGACTGGTTCGACAAGAACAACACTGCTATTGAAGACCTATTGAGCAAAAAGAACAAAGCTTTTATGGAGTGGCAAAATAACCCAAATTCTGCTCCTAAAAAGGACAGATTCAAGTCTCTCCAAGCCATGGCACAGTATGAGATCAGGAAGATGCAAGACTGATGGTGGGAAAAAAAGGCAGAAGAAATCCAGTGCTTTGCTGATACGAAAAACTACAATTTTTCAGTGCCCTCAAGACTGTCTATGGGCCATTAAAACCCACCACCACTCCCTTGCTATCCTCTGATGGTGACACTCTCATAAAAGATAAAAAAGGCATCAGCAACAGGTGGAAAGAACACTTCAGTCAGTTTCTCAACAGACCCTCTTCAGTCGACCAAAGCGCCCTTGACCAGATCCCCCAAAATCGCACCATTGAACAACTTGACATCCCTTCTTCAATAGAGGAAGTCCAAAAAGCCATTAAACAAATGAGTGCAGGCAAGGCACCCGGTAAAGACGGAATCCCAACCGAGGTGTACAAGGCCTTAAATGGAAAGGCGCTTCAGGCATTCCACATAGTGCTGACCAGCATATGGGAAGAGGAAGATATGCCCCCAGAACTCAGAGATGCCTCCATCGTAGCCCTATACAAGAACAAAGGCTCAGGAGCAGCCTGTGACAACTACAGAGGCATCTCACTACTCTCCACTGCTGGAAAGATCCTCTGCCCGTGTTATACTCAACAGACTCCTGTCATCTGTTTCAGAGCAGAACCAGCCTGAATTACAATGTGGCTTCCAACCAGATTGCAGCACCATCGACATGGTCTTCACGGTGAGGCAAATGCAGGAAAAATGCCTTGAGTAGAACCTGAGTCTCTACATTGTCTTCATAGACCTGACAAAGGTGTTCGACACAGTGAACAGGGATGCATTGTGGTTTATCCTTAGCAAGTTTGGTTGCCTAGCAAAATTCATCAAACTGATCCAGCTCTTTCATATTGACATGACAGGGGAAGTCCTATCTGGTGGAGAGACTTCCGATCGCTTCAACATCTCCAATGGCGTGAAATAAGGCTGTGTCCTCGCTCCGGTAGTATTCAACCTATTTTTCACCCAAGTATTACGACATGCTGTGATGGATCTAGACCTGGGCGTCTACATCAAATACTGACTGGATGGCTCACTATTCGACCTTCGCCACCTGACTGCAAAAACAAAGACAACAGAGAGACTCATCCTGGAAGCTCTCTTCATAGATGACTGTGCTCTCATGGCCCACCAAGAAAATCATCTTCAAACCATTGTGGATAGGTTCTCTACCTCAGCAAAACTGTTTGGCCTGACTATCAGCCTCAACAAAACAGAGGTGCTGTTCCAACCTGCACCAGGGAGGCCAACGAACCAGCCGTGCATTACAATCGACGGCACGCAGCTTTCTAACGTCAACACTTTCAAGTACCTGGGCAGCATCATCGCCAACGACGGGTCCCTAGACCACGAGCTTAATGCCAGGATCCAAAAGGCCAGCCAGGCACTTGGGCGGCTGCGCTGCAAAGTCCTCCAACACAGTGGTGTAAGCACTGCGACGAAGCTCAAAGTGTATAACGCAGTGGTCCTCAGCTCGCTCCTGTATGGGTGTGAGACATGGACACTTTACCGGAAGCACATGAAAGAGCTGGAGTAATTCCACCAAAGCTCTCTCTGGTCAATCATGAGGATCCAATGGCAGAACCAAATCACCAACCAGGAAGTCCTCGACAGAGCCAACTCCACCAGCATCGAAGTCATGGTCCTCAAAACCCAGTTACGATGGTCTGGACACATCATCCGCATGGACCCACAGTGAATACCAAGACAGGTATTCTATGGTGAACTGTCAGCTGGATTCAGGAAACAAGGCTGACCAAAGCAAAGATTCAAGGATCAGCTAAAGTCCAACTTGAAGTGGGCTGGCATTAGACCAAAGCAACTAGAACTTGCTGCCTCTGACAGAAGCAGCTGGCGAACCCACATTAACCATGCCGCCACAACCTTTGAAGATGAACAACATTGACGTCTTGCCACTGCGCATGAATGCCGACACCAGGCCACAACCACACCTCCCGTAACAACTGGAGTCCCAGGCCCCATGTGCCACAAACTCTGCACCTCAGCCTTTGGACTTCACAGCCACATGAGGGTACATCAATAGATGATAATGCACAAAGACAATTGTCATTCTCGGTCACCGAGAGACTACCACTATAGGAATGTAGGGAGGTGAAATTATTTTTAGGAGATTTAGGAGATAGGGATAAAAGATAAGAGCTTTATTTATGATTGGAATTTAAGATTAATAAGATAAGGTTAGATACTGACTTACACTAAAAATATATTATATCATACTTTACATAACACAAAAGACATATAACACCACATATCACACAAAACTGTAAATACATGTGTAAATATATGTAAATAGTGTATATAATAGTTAAGATTGTAACTTTAATTGTATTATAGTATATGTATATATGTAACACATGTATATCATGTGTAAGCATGCAGTATATGTATGTGTATAGCATACACATGTATATTGCATGTATTATATGTATATGTATATATGTGTAAAATTTATGTAAATAGATCACTTATATTTAACTTTATCTATTCTTACATGTAGTTTGTGTAAGTGAGTTTAATGGTTTGGTTTAATTTTTTGTAAAAGTTATGCAATGTGTTTATTGTAATTTCAATAATTTTTCTCTAAGTTTGATGTTAATGCATTACAATAGTAACAGAATGTTCTTTATTAGTTGATAAGAGTAGTATTTTATGATTTTAATGTTTTGCATGAAAATTGTGCTTATCTTTTGCTTTTGATGCTATTTGTGTTATGCTTGTGCATATGTTTGATCTGTGTTTGAAATTTGTAATTGTTTAATTCCAATTTTTTCCTTTCCTTGATTAAATCCTAGAATAGGATAGTATTAGATAGGTTAAGATAGTTGAATGTAGGTTGTTTGTTATTTTGTTTAGATATTTAGTTTAAGTAATATGTAAGTAAGTTAGTGCACAGATGCCAAAATAGTGTTTTCAACATGATTTAGGCTTTGTGCAAAGGGAGGACTGTAGCGAGGGAAGTTACAAAGTGCAAAGTACTGATTGACAGCCCTCACACCTCAGAATTCTCCAAGAGCTGGCTGGGTCAGAGTTCTAGGCTGCTGAAGAGACAGGTTTCCATTTGCCTGTCTGGAGCTGAAGGTCAAGCCTGAAGGGTATGAATCTGGACTTTCCCTGGACAAACTCATCTGGTAAGCGGCTTGCCTTAGAATAAAATCAAAAGGATTGAGAAGAAGATCCCCATACATTTTGGTGGACAGAATGGTTTTGGAGGATCCTTCCTCTCTCTCTCTGTCTCTCTCTTTCTCTCTGTCTCTGCCTCTCTCTCTCTCTCTCTTCCCCCCTTCCTCCCTTCCCCCTCCCCCCAGAACATCTGAGGATTCAACAGCTAGATTCCTGCTACCTGACCAACAAAGGTCTCTGTGTGAGAGACTCTGGGCTTTCTGGGTGGATTTATTCTTAGTTAGCAGTTAAGTTTAGACAAGTGGGTTTAGTATCTGAGTTAATTATTAAGCTGGTCCCTTATCCTCCCTCCTTCCCCAACATTCCCTCATTGTTAATAAATATATTTTATTTATTTGTGTTATCCCTTTCCTACAAACCTTTCCCCTTCCCTCTCTTAAATTCCAAATAACACAGGACATATCAGTAAAGCCCCAAATTCTATATTTGTAAGCTATCCTACATAAGCTGATAGTCACATTTCAGGGGTTCATTGGTAGGTTCCCTTACTTCATCAAAGCTGATCACAACCCATCCCATTCCTTCTCCTGTTTCTAGTCTATTCTTCCACAAACCTTTATAAAAGATCCACCCAAAGTTTGGGAGGTCTCCTCTTGTTCTTTTAAGAGTCCCAGAGGACCCTCTCACTCTTGCTCTGTGGTTGATCACACCACATGATTAGCTTCAGGTCACTTCTCACACCACTATTGGGAAGGTTCTCCAAGCTGCTTTTACTGAAGAAAGTAGGATTAAGTGAAGATAATAATGATGATGATGATAATTGGTGAAAATGATTAAAGATGATAATTAATGATTACAATGAAATGAGGATGATTTTTTGAGAATGTCAACTGATGAGGATGATAATGGTTGATGGTGCTGATTGAATATGATGATTGAGGACAATAAGGACCGAGGACAATAAGGACTGAAGACAATGAAAATTATTGAAGTTGATGTCAACTGATAATGATTGCTGATAATCATATTGACGATGACAGAATTCTCCAGGTGAAGGACAATGACAACTAATGATTGATGATGATAACTGATCATGATGATTGCTGATAACACTGATAATTGATATATTTTTTTAAACCTTTATCTTTCATCTTAGAATCAGTACTGTGTCTTGGTTCTAAGGCAGAAGAGTGGTAAGGGCTAGGCAAAGGGGGTTAAATGATGGGTCTAGGGTCACACAGCTAGGAAGTGTCTCAGGTCACATTTGAACCCAAGACCTCCCGTTTCTGGGCCCAACTCTCAATCCACTGAGACTCCTGACTGTCCCTCAGTGATAATTAATGACCATGACAGAAGAGACTGCAGGGACCATGTGGCCCAAACTCTTCCAGCCTTTTCCCACCCTTGCCCAAGAGGCTCCTCCCAGTCCCTCCCTTATAAGAAGCATGATCTCCTCCATTGCCAAAGGACTCCAGCCATAGCAGAGGGAGAGATCCACCCCTCAAGACTCGTTCCTTCCTAAGTCCCTGATGTGTGGAAGCTGCCCCGGCTGCCTTCTGGATCTGCAGGTCCACACCGGAAGCCCCCTTCCCAGTTCTGGCCTGCTGCAGCAGCAAGGGGCAGCTCCTAGCCCCATAGCCACGCCCCTTTCTCTGATACCCTTTGTCTTCATCCTCACAGCGAGGGAGGAGGGGGGAACCCGGATGGGGGCCACAAATTTCTCTATGTATTCCTGGATAGGTTCCATTCCTGGGGAGGCAGCCCCATTGCCTGCGCCCCCTAGCGCATCAGCCAGATTCATGATCTCCACTTCAGGCCTCTTCCATGTCCTTCCAAGAGTGATGACTTAGTGTAAATCTGCCTCAATTAAATCCAATTCAGAAGCAAATCAAGATATTGTCCCATGATGTCATTGGTCCTCTTAAAAAAAAATGAAGGACAAAATGGGCGATCACTACTCTTTGTTTAGAAGCATCCAATTCTTCAGCTGGATCTATAAGCTAGACTGGCATTTATTCGGGTCACAGATGACTTCCATTTTTGTAGTTGCAGTCTCAAGGTAGGTTATTCGTTGTTCAAAAAGTCACTACTCACTTTGGTACATTGTCATCTGGGGGGAGGACTGTGTCCCACTTATGGAAACTAATCGTGAGATGCTTACTTTTTTTTTAGATTCAAAATCTTTTTGGGGGCAGCTGGGTAGCTCAGTGGATTGAGAGCCAAGCCTAGAGATGGGAGGTCCTAGGTTCAATTTGGCTTCAGATACTTCCTAACCGTGTGACCCTGGGCAAGTCGCTTGACCCCCATTGCATAGCCCTTACCACTCTTCTGCCTTAGAACCAATACACAGTATTGATTCTAAGATGGAAGGTAAGGGTTTAAAAAAACAAAACAAAACACCTTTTTGAGTTCATGACCTTCCATCCCTCCCCACACAAATTATTACTGTTAAAAAGCTCCGAGGCATAGTGAATCTACTTGTGTCAGCAGGATTGCAGAGTTCAAGTCCACCCTCCCCCCCTTTTCTTGGAAATAGACCTGAAGGAAAGGAATTAGGTATTTCTATACCCCTACTATGTGCCAGGCACCGTGCTAAGCACTTTATAATTATTATCTCGTTTAATCCTCACCACAACCTTTGGGAAATAAATAGGTGTTCATTATCATCACCAATTTATAGTTGAGAAAAGGGAGGCAAACAGAAGTCAAGCAGAGTGACCAAGGCCACACAACTAGTAAGTGTTTGAGGCCACATTTGAAGTCAGGTCTTCCTGGCTCCAGGCCCATTACTCTCTCTGCTACACCACCAACTTCCTCTCAGTGTCCCTGGCAACTTAAAGCATATGAATTACAAAACAGCTGCTGAGCTACCTTGTCGGACAAGAGTTTCTTAGATTTAGGCAGCACTTTAAACTGATGAAATCATAGGTCTAGACCAACAAAACTGAGAGCAAAACCTATCTTACTGAAACAACTAAATGTAAGCAAACACGCACACACACATATATTTAAAATCCTTATTTTCTGTTTTAGTAGTAATTCTAAGATAGAAGAGTAGCAAGGGCTAGGCAATCAGGGTTAAGTGGTTTGCCCAGGGTCACACAGCAACAAGTGTCTGAGGCCATATTTGAACCCAGATCCTCCCAACTCCTGATCTGTGGCTCTATCTACTGTGCTACTTTGGTGCCTCATGTAAGCAAATATTAAGCATCAAAAATTTTAAAGTAGAAGAAATTTGGGTTCTATTCACTGTGGGACCTTGGGCAAATCACTTCACCTCTGAATCTATTTTCTTGTTTGTAAAATGGGGATAATAATACATATTATAAGAGGAATTATGGGGTATAGAAAAGTGACTTCTGAGTTAGGAAGACCTGGGGTCAAGCCTAGCCCCTGCTCTATGATCCTGGACAAAAGTCACTTTACTACATAGTGACCCAGGAAACTCACTGAGTCTATAACAAGTAGAGTAGATGCTAATCTACATTGTAAAGGAATGTCCCCTTGGGGAGTTCCCTCAAGGTGTAGTTGTAAAGCTTATTATGTGTGTCTAGGCACATAGTAGGAGCTTAAACAATGCTTGTTGATGGATTAACTAATGATCAAAGCATGAAGCCATAAGAGATTGGTGATTTCATCAGTGTAGGGAACACTCTGTGATTTAACAGAAACACATTGTGGGAAGTTTTCTGTTCCATGATGACAGCAAATTTTACCTTCAATTCATTTCATTTGAATCTTAGCTATGCACCTCACTATGGTAGGGAGAGCAGGTAGTTGGTCCAGTGGACAGATTGCTGGGTCTGGACTGGAAAGATGTAAATCCAGATCTGGCCTCAGACCCTCACTAGCTGTGTGAGCCCAGGAAAGTCCCTTACCCTTATTTGCCTCCATTTTCTCATTTGTCAAATGAGCTGGAGAAGGAAATGGCAAACCACTCCAGTATCTTTACCAAGAAAACTCCAACTGGGGCCATAAAGGGTCAGACATGACTCAAAGAACTGAATAATAATAGTATGGAATTTCTGAGAGTTCTCTAAGGTTATGACATCACAATGTAAGAACTGGCATATCAACCATGTTGGAAAAACTCTGGATAAAGCCTAACTAAGTTCTAAAAACCAAGGATGACTTTGTTTTTGGCCACAACAGTTCAAGAAAACTTTCCTGAAGTATGTGGTTGGATTGTGAGATCCTTGAGGACACCTAAGGGTCTTCTGCCTTTCCTCATACCTTGATTATGAAGCATTGTTCCTGGCACACAATGGGAACTTAAATTTGACTGGCTGATTGTGCTGATGGGTGGAGTGATCATTTTAGTGAAATCACAGTTCTTTTGAAATATTCAAATATAGGGGCTGCTCAGTGGATAGAGTGCCAGGCCTAGATTCAAGAAGATCTGGGTTCCAGTCTGGCTTCAGATACCCCCTAGCTGTGTGACCCTGGGCAAGTCACTTAACCCAATTACCTAGCCCTTACCATGCTTTTGTCTTAGAATTGATACTTAAATTCTAAGGCAAAAAGTAAGTGTTAAAAAAAAAAAGAAATATTGAAATATATTTGGGGCAATATGCTAGCCTGGTATTATAAAATTGCTTGCACTTTGGGCTATTTTTTGTCAATCTCCTTGCCCTGATATAGAAGAATTGTATTGTCTTGAGGGCAAGAATACTTCAGACACTATCCCACATGGCCTACTTGCTATCAGAAATTACTGCCATCACTGGGTAATTTGAATTCTATGATCAACCTGGGGAGCAATTAGGGAGCTGTGTCAGTTCTTTAATAGTTTTCTTTGCAGTTGGGAACATCCATCCTGAGTGTCAAGAGAGAGGACATCAGAGTTTTTGGTTTTGAGTGCATGAAGCTAGACTTGACGCCAAGGTCTATCCAACCTGGAATTTCATACCTGACCCTTTTAGTGTTGTCTGTGAGCTCAGAAGCTGATTGAACAATGATTAAAAGGTAGTCTTAGTAAGACTGAGATTCCTTTAGGAAGAGTTGTAATTCATTTGGGACAAGGAAAACTCCAAGGGGACTTCCGGTTAAGAGGCGGCTTAGAGAAAGCTGAAGTTCAGATCTCCGGAAAACCCTTCCCGACCGATCTCAAACTAGAAGCTCCTAAGGCGCCGAAATTCAAAACGATCAACAGCACAGACCCTGGGAACCCTCCTCCTGGACCTGGACCCGGTTCAAAAGGTACGGCTCCCCTTAAAAGCCAGAACCCGAGATCCCTCGGACCTCAGGGGTAGGAGCGCAGAGTCCAAGGCTCCCGGAAGCGGCAGCCGCGCCGGGCTCAGAGAGCAGGGTCTGAGGAACAACAACCCTCAGGGTCTTCTACCCAAGTCCCACTCCCGGTGAAAGTTACTGCCTGGGGCCTCCGCTGCAGAGAGCTGGTCAAAACAACAGCAACCCTCAGGGCGGGCAAGACAGCCTCACGGGCTGGATCCTGCTATCCAAGTCTCAGTGAAAGTCTGTGCTCTCGGAGCTTGGGGAAGCGGCAGCCCATCCCCCCGCAGGCCAACGAAACAGCCTCACGGCCAGGGATTCTGAAGGCAACTTCCAGAAATCGAGCCAGGGGGAGAGTGTGGCCTCGTGGTCCGACCCTTCCATTCCAGTTCCAGTGAGGCATATTCAGTTTAACCCAGGGAACGCTCATAGAACCAACATCTGCCCAGGACTAAAGCCACTGATCACCAGACAAAGACAAGAAAAGCCAATCCTCCACGTTCAGAGATGACAAATTCCACAGAAGCACAGAAGCCCCAAAATACCAAGAAAAATAAGAAGAAAGGGGCGACTCTGGACACATTCTATGGAGCCAAAATACAAAATACAGAGCAGATAGAAGAAGATATACAAGAAAATTCTCCAAAATCTTCCAAAGGAAATAGAAACTCTCCACAAACCCATGAAGAATTTGAATCAGAAAGGACCAAAAAGATGGAAGCCTTCTGGGAGGAAAAGTGGGAAATGATGCAAAAGAAATTCACGCATCTACAAAACCAGTTTGACCAAACTGTAAAAGAAAACCAGGCTTTAAAGCAAGAACTAATAAAGCAAAGCCAAAACACCAAGAAATTAGAAGAGAACATAAAATATCTCACCGACAAGGTGATAGATCTGGAAAACAGGGGGAGAAGAGAAAATTTAAGAATAATTGGACTCCCAGAAAAGCCAGAAATAAACACCAAACTGGACATGGTGATACAAGATATAATCAAAGAAAATTGCCCAGAGATTCTAGAACAAGGGGGCAATACATCCACTGACAGAGCTCACAGAACACCTTCTACACTAAACCCCCAAAAGACAACTCCCAGGAATGTAATTGCCAAATTCCAAAGCTATCAAACAAAAGAAAAAATCCTACAGGAAGCCAGAAAAAGACAATTTAGATATAAAGGAATGCCAATCAGGATCACACAAGACCTTGCAAGTTCTACGCTGAATGATCGTAAGGCATGGAACATGATCTTCAGAAAGGCAAGAGAGCTGGGTCTCCAACCAAGAATCAGCTACCCAGCAAAACTGACTATATACTTCCAAGGGAGAGTATGGGCATTCAACAAAATAGAAGACTTCCAACTTTTTGCAAAGAAAAGTCCAGAGCTCTGTGGAAAGTTTGATACCGAAAATCAAAGAGCAAGGAATACCTGAAAAGGTAAATATTAAGGAAAGGGGAAAAATGTTATCTTCTTTTACTCAAACTCTCTTCTATAAGGACTACATTTATATCAACCTATGTATACTAATATGTGGGGAAAATGTAATGTATAAATAGGGGGTAAAGAAAGACCAAATAGAATAATGGTTCTCACACAAAGATTCACAGGGGAAGGGGAGGGGAAGAAAACTCCTATAAGAAGGAGAGGAAGAGAGGGGGGGGGGTTACTTAAACCTCAGTCTCAGGGAAATCAACTCTGAGAGGGAAAAACATCCAGATCCATTGGGATCTTGAATTCTATCTTACCCAACAAGGGTAAGGAGAAGGGAAAACCAAGGGGGGGAGGGGGAGAGGGAGAACAAAAAGGGAGGGAAAGAGAGGGGGGAGGGGGAGGGAACAAAAAGGGAGGGACTAAAAAGGGAAACATCAAGGGAGGGGACAAGGGGGACTGATTCAAAGTAAATCACTGGACTAAAAGGTAGAGCCGAAGAAGAAAAGGTTAGAATTAGGGAAGGCAATCAAAATGCCAGGGAGTCCACAAATGACAATCATAACTTTGAACGTGAATGGGATGAACTCACCCATAAAACGTAGACGAATAGCTGAATGGATTAGAATCCAAAACCCTACCATATGTTGTCTTCAAGAAACACACATGAGGCGGGTTGACACCCACAAGGTCAGAATTAAAGGATGGAGTAAGACCTTCTGGGCCTCAACTGATAGAAAGAAGGCAGGAGTGGTAATCATGATATCTGATAAAGCCAATGCAAAAATAGACCTGATCAAAAGGGATCGGGAAGGTAATTATATTTTGTTAAAAGGGACTCTAGACAATGAGGAAATATCATTAATCAACATGTATGCACCAAATAATATAGCACCCAAATTTCTAATGGAGAAACTAGGAGAATTGAAGGAAGAAATAGACAATAAAACCATACTAGTGGGAGACTTAAACCAACCATTATCAAATTTAGATAAATCAAATCAAAAAATAAATAAGAAAGAGGTAAAAGAAGTGAATGAAATCTTAGAAAAATTAGAATTAATAGACATATGGAGAAAAATAAATAGGGATAAAAAGGAATACACCTTCTTCTCAGCACCACATGGCACATTCACAAAAATTGACCATACATTAGGTCACAGAAACATAGCACACAAATGCAAAAAAGCAGAAATAATGAATGCAGCCTTCTCAGATCACAAGGCAATAAAAATAATGATTAGTAATGGTACATGGAAAACCAAATCTAAAACCAATTGGAAATTAAACAATATGATACTCCAAAACCGTTTAGCTAAAGAAGAAATCATAGAAACAATTAATAATTTCATCAAGGAAAATGACAATGGCGAAACATCCTTTCAAACCTTTTGGGATGCAGCCAAAGCGGTAATCAGAGGCAAATTCATATCCCTGAAAGCTCATATTAACAAACAAGGGAGAGCAGAGATCAATCAATTGGAAATGCAATTGAAAAAACTCGAAAGCGATCAAATTAAAAACCCCCAGCAGAAAACCAAATTAGAAATCCTAAAAATTAAGGGAGAAATTAATAAAATCGAAAGTGATAGAACTATTGATTTAATAAATAAGACAAGAAGCTGGTACTTTGAAAAAACAAACAAAATAGACAAAGTACTGGTCAATCTAATTAAAAAAAGGAAGGAAGGAAAACTCCAAGGATGGAGAACTCTAAAATTACCTCCACCTTGGCAAATGACATTTGTGCTGAGGAGAAAAGAGTAGTCCCAGCATTCACTAGCTAGAGCAGCAGAGAGCTATAAATGGAATGAATCACAAGAAGCAGAGAGAGACATTCCAGAGAGCCCCTGGCAAAGAGTACAAGGCATGCTGGTATGAGACTCATGGAAAGCTTTAGAGGGAGAAATCCTATAATTCAGAATGACAAATGATTCTGGGTAGTTACATCAGGTGAAACATTGGGACAAAAGATTACTCCCTCAAAGATTTCTATTCCTATTGTTTAAATAAATTTTTATTAATGCCCTTTTTTGCATCATAACATTTTTTCCCAAGTTCCCTCCCTTACTTATCCCAGAAGACCATCCCATATAACAAGTTTGTTTTGATTTTAAGGTTATATTGATTTTTTCTTTTTAACATAATAGTAATTTCTGGGAATTAGATAGCCCCTGCTTAGTGAAACAAATATATGCACTCAGTCAGGGTCTTCCTTTATGATAATGAAAAATAGTTAAGCAAAACCAATTAGGTTCACTGACCATGTTTGAAAGTGGCCAAGATTAGTTATGTACAACTGGGTAACATTTGATTTAATTTTATGGTTCTTTTCATTTTTCATTATTGTAGCCATCATGGATATTTTTTCCTCGCTCACAGAATTTCATGGAATCACAGGATTTTTGGAGTTGAAAGGTTACTTAGTAATCATCTAGTACAACCTATATCCAAAAGGAATCCTTACTAGACTATATCCAACAAATGATCACCTAATCACTACTTCAAATCCTCCATTAAAGGGTACCCACTACCTCCTGAGGCAGCCTATTCCATTTTGGACACATCTAGTTGTTAGAAGGTTTTGCTTCTTCCCCCCCCCCCCCCACTGACAATCAAATTTAAATTTGCCTCCTTTAAGCCTCCATCTGTTGTCCCTACTAGGACCAAACAGTAAAATTCTTACTCATCTTCCATATGATAATGCTGCAAATACTTTAAAATAGTCAGAATGTCTTCCCTGATTCTATTCTTTAGGATAAGCATCCTGAATTTCTTCAACAGGTCCTTATGTGGCATGATCTCAAGACCCTTAATCATCTTGATTGTCTTCCAGTAGACACTTTCTAGTATTTCATTATCTTTCTTAAATTGAATATTATAACACTCCAGGTGTAATCCCACCAGAACAGAACACAGAGGGAGGGAGTATCCTTATTTCTGGACATTATGTTTCTCTCTTTTTTTTAAATTAAATTTTATGTCAGACCTGTGGGAAGGGAAAGACTTTAAAACCAAGCAAGACATAGAAAGAGTCACAAAATGTAAAATAAACAATTTTGATTACATAAAATTAAAAAGGTTTTGTACAAACAAAACCAATGCAACCAAAATGAGAAGGGAAACAACAAATTGGGAAATAATCTTCATAACAAAAACCTCTGACAAAGGTCTAATTACTCAAATTTACAAAGAGCTAAATCAATTGTACAAAAAAATCAAGCCATTCTCCAATTGATAAATGGGCAAGGGACATGAACAGGCAGTTTTCAGCCAAAGAAATCAAAACTATTAATAAGCACATGAAAAAGTGCTCTAAATCTCTTATAATCAGAGAGATGCAAATCAGAACAACTCTGGAGGTATCACCTCACATGATTCGTTAACATGACAGCAAAGGAAAGTAATGAATGCTGGAGGGGATTGTGGCAAAGTCAGGACATCAATTCATTGCTGGTGGAGTTGTGAATTGATCCAACCATTCTGGAGGGCAATTTGGAACTATGCCCAATGGGCGCTAAAAGACTGCTTGCCATTTGATCCAACCATAGCACTTCTGGGTTTGTACCCCAAAGAGATAATAAGGAAAAAGACTTGTACAAGAATATTCATAGCTGGGCTCTTTGTGGTGGCCAAAAATTGGAAAATGAGGGGATGCACTTCAATTGGGGAATGGCTGAACAAATTGTGGTATATATTGGTGATGGAATACTATTGTGCTAAAAGGAGTAATAAAGTTGAGGAATTCCACGGGAACTGGAACAACCTCCAGGAAGTGATGCAGAGAGAAAGGAGCAGAACCAGGAGAACATTGTATACAGAGACTGAAACATTGTGGTACAATCAGACGTAATGGACTTCTCCATTAGTGTCAATGCAATGTCCCTGAACATTCTGCAGGGATCTAGAAGAAAAAACACTAGCCACAAGCAGAGGACAAATTGTGGGAGTAAAAACACTGAGGAAAAGCAACTACTTGACTACAGGGGTTGAGGGGACATGACTGAGGAGAGACTCTAAATGAACACCCTAATGCAAATACCAACAACATGGAAATGGGTTTGGATCAAGGACACGTGTGATATCCAGTGGAATCGGATATGGGAGAGGTGGTGGGAGGGGGGGAGGAAAAGAAAATGACCTTTGTTTCCAATGAATAATGTGTGAAAATGACCAAATAAAATAATGTTAAAAAATAAAAAAAAATAAAATTTATTTTTATTGTCATGCAAAATATATTTCTATACTGGTCATTGTTGCAAGAGCAAACTTCTACATAATCAAAACCCCCAAAGAAAACCATAAACATACTGATGTGAAAGATAACTCCAACAGTTCTTTCTTTGGAAGTGGACAGCATTTGCCATCATAAGTCTTTCAGATTGTCCCAGATCATTTATGCTTCTCTTAATGAAGCCCAAGACCACATTATATCTTTTGGCTGCCATGTAACACTTTGCATGTTAGATTCTGGCTAATTTCAACTGTATAAGTTCATACAACTTCTGTGGTTCTCTGAATTTCTCATATCTGTTGTTTCTTGTGGCATGATAATTTTCCACATATTCCTATGAGTTATTCAGTCATCTCCCAATTGAAGGGTAGCTATTTTCTATCCATTTTCTGTGCTAATAAAAAAGAAGTGCTGCTATTAATCAATCAATAAGAAGTATTAGGCTCTGATAATATGTGAAACACTGTGTTATGTACTGGGGACCGGTATAAGACCAAAGTGAAACCATCCCTGCCCTCAAGGAGTTTACCTTCTAGTGAAGGAGACCATATTTCTACATAAAGGAATATATGAAAAGTAAATACACTGCAATTTTGGGAGGGGGAAGCAGTTAGAGGGCACAGCGGAGGGTTCATGTAGAAGGCAGGACTTGATATGAAGCCTGGGATCAGAGATTCTAAGAGGTAGAGGCCAGGGCACTGCATTCCAGGCATGAGGCCAGGGGATAGAGCATTATTATGTTGGCAGAATAGGGAGTGGGCCAAGGTCACTGGAATGAAGAATGTGGGGAATACTGTGGAGCATTTAGGGCTTTCTTTCTGCCTCTGAGTTCCTTAAGGTCATATGCCCAGCACTGGGATGGCCTGGACAAAGGGTATAAAGAGTTTAATGAAAGGACTAATGCTTTTTTCCTCCTTAAGCAAAATTTTCTCTGGCTGTGATTTTGAACAGCTTGCGGGGAGTTGGTGGTACCATGGAGAGATTTCCCCACATTTCTGGATTGGATGCAAATAAGCTTAGAAAAAGGAGCAAAATTTTCAAAATATGTTTAGGCTATTTGCCTCAGAATCTTTGACATAATGATTACATAAATAAGAAATGGCAGCTACCTAGAAGATGCTTTCATGCCCTTTGCCTTACTAGCTGCATGGTTGCCAGGTACACAGGGGATAGAGCATGGGCCTTAGGGGAGGATGATCTGAGGTCAGATTTGGCCTTAAAAACTTAATTTCTGCCTCAGTTTCTTGAACAGGGAAATGGGGATAATCATAGCATCTGCCTCCTAGGAGTGTTGTGGCAAAAAATGAGATAGTACTTGTAAAGTGCTTAGCACAGTACTACTAGCATATAGTACATGCTTATTAAATACTCTTTTTCTTTTTTCCTGTGAGCATGAAGTCACTGAGCCTTACTTTCTTTAGTTGCAAAAACCTGAAAAATAACAGACTATTTGCCTAATAGAATTTTTTAAAAAGCACTAACTTCTATTTTAGAATCAATACTGTGTATTGGTTCCAAGGCAGAAGAACAGCAGCAAGGGCTAGGCAATGGGGGTTAAGTGACTTGTTTGGGGTTCCACAGCGAGGAAGTGTCTGAGGTCAAATTTGAACCCAGGACCTCCCATCTCTAGCCTGAATCTCAATACACTGAACCACCTAGCTGTCCCCCCACCTCCTTATTATCAGTCCTAAGATAGAAGAGAGTTAGGGGCAAGCAATTAAGGTTAAGTGACTTGCCCAGGGTCACACAGCTAGTCAATGTGTCTCATAAGATTCCTAAGGAAAAAAAGGCTTTGTAAACCTTGAAGGGCTTTGCATATATGAACTATTATTATGAACAAATCAGTGGGGAAATGATAGGCATAGAAATGTGCTGTACATCCTTTATTTTTTTTTACCTTTTTTTTTAAATTTGGTCAATTTCAAACATTATTCCTTGAGTACAAAAATCATATTCTATTCCTCCCTCCTCTCCATCCACCCTTCCAGCAGCTGAAGCACAATTCCACATGTGACCTTGATCAGAACCCATTTCCATGTTGTTGATGTTTGCACTAGGATGTTCATTTAGGGTCTATATCCCCAATCATATCCCCCTTGACCCATGTAATCAAGCAATTGTTTTTTTTCAGTGTTTTTACTAACACAGTTTTTCCTCTGAAGGTGGATAGAACACATTCCAGTTCCCATGGAATTCCTCCACTTTATTATTCCTTTGAGCAAAATAGTATTCCAGCACCAATATATACCACAATTTGTTCAGCCATTCCCCAGTTGAAGGGCATCTCCTCATTTTCCAATTTTTTGCCACCACAAAGAGCGCAGCTATGAATATTCTTGTACAGGTCTTTTTCCTTATTATCTCTTTGGGATACAAACCTAGCAGAGCTATGGCTGGATCAAAGGGCAGACAGTCTTTTATCACCCTTTGGGTATAGTTCCAAATTGCTCTCCAGAATGGTTGGATCAATTCACAACTCTACCAGCAATGTATTAATATCCCAACTTTGACATATCCCTTCCAGCATTCATTACCTTCCTTTGCTGTCATGTTAGCCAATCTGCTAGGTATGAAGTGATACCGCAGAGTTGTTTTGATTTGCATCTCTGATTATAAGAGATTTAGAACACTTTTTCATGTGCTTATTAATAGTTTTGATTTCTTTGACTGAAAACTGCCTATTCATGTCCCTTGCCCATTTATCAATTGGAGAATGCCTTGATTTTTTTTGTACAATTGATTTAGCTCGTTGTAAATTTGAGTAATTAGACCTTTGTCAGAGGTTTTTGTTATGAAGATTGTTTCCCAATTTGTTACTTTCCTTATAATTTTGTTTACATTGGTTTTGTTTGTACAAAACCTTTTTAATTTGATATAATCAAAATGATTTATTTTACATTTTGTGATTTTTTTTTAAGTCTTGCTTGGTTTTAAAATCTTTCCTTTCCCAAATTTCTGACATGTATTCTATTCTGTGTTCAGCTAATTTACTTATAGTTTTCTTCTTTATGTTCAAGCCATTCACCCATTCTGAGTTTATCTTGGTATAGTTTGTGAGATGTTAATCCAAACCTAATCTCTCCCATACTGTCTTTCAATTTTCCCAGCAGTTTTTTTTTTTTATCAAATAGTGGGTTTTGGTCCCCAAAGCTGAGATTTTTGAGTTTATCAAAGACTGTCTTGCTGAGGTCACTTACCCCAAGTCTATTCCACTGATCCTCCTTTCTGTCTCTTCTTCATTGTTTTTAAACCCTTAACTTCCACCTTAGAGTTAATATTATGTATTGGTTCCAAGGTAGAAGAGTGGTAAGGTCTAGGCAATGGGGGGTCAAGAGACTTGTAAAGGGTCACATAGCTAGGAAGTGACTAAGGCCAGATTTGAACCTAGGACCTCCCATCTCTAGGCCTGGCTGTAAGTCCATTGAGCTACCCAGCTGCCACCTTTATCTTTCATTTCTTAAGAGGATCAATGATATCACCAGGGTCATGTCTTGACTTGCATTTGACTTGGATTTAAGTGAGACAGAGTTGAGCAAAGTCATTAGCCTCACTCTTTCAGAGTCATCAAACTCCAGTGGTAATACAAAAGTCAGAATGACTATTGATGATGTGGGATACAATAGATGATTTTGGCATCTTTGACATTTGACCAAGGGCTAAGTATTCCACAGCCCCTGCTTTAGTTAGCTTCCTTCATGGCCATTGGAACAAATTTTTCTCATCCATCCATTGTGGGGGGGTGGGGTCTTCACATGCTTGGGGTAGACACTTCCCTAACTCACCAACAGGTTAGAGATCTGTCAATTATCTCAACCTGCGTTAGCACATCTGCCAAGATGGTTTTATTGGAGTGTGGCTGATGTGCACACTATATATAGCTTCTTGGAGCCTCAAGTGAGAGTTAGGTGAAAGGTGGAAACCAAAGTTGGATAAACATCCCTGAAAAGGGTTCAACAAGCCCTCACACCAGAGGTGCTAGTCCTCCTTGAACACCTCATACAGCATAGCCATATCGATAATTACAATGTAAATCAGCATAGGATAATTGCTTTGGAATAGCATTAAAACACTTTCATAGTACCAGAGTTGGGTCTTGAAGGATCAGCAGGCAGAAAAGCAGAACCAATATCACTCAAATGTAAGAGACGATGATAGCAAAGGTTTTGAGGCAGAAAGGACAGGATGAGCTGGGGTAAGGATGACTAAAGTCTTGTTTGTCAAAGCATGGACAATAGGAAGAGAAATTTCCTGGTTCTAAATTTCTTACTTTGTCCATTTAGGAAGTCACATGCACATTGTTCTGTAAATCATCAGTCAGTTCTCTACAAGGAAAAAGTACCTGGGACAAATAGTTACTGTGAAATAATATCAGAAAGCTGAGTTGTAGTCATATTTTATGGAAGTCCTTGAATGCTAGGATTAGGGGTTGCGATTTTATTCAGTAGGCAACAGAGACCCATTGAAGATCTTTGTAGAGGGAAATAATTATGGTTAGAGGTCACATTTGGAAGATTACTCTGACAAAGATTGGAGACTAGGAACTGAGAGAGAAGTTAGAAAATTGTTATATAGGGCTTAAAGGTTTGCTAAGTATTTTATGAGTGTTATCTCATTTTACCCTCATAACAACCCTGTGAGGCAGGTGCTATTATCATTCTTTTTTTTAGATGACGAAATTGAGGCAGGTTAAGATTAAATGACTTGCCCACAGTCATAGTTAATAAGTGTCTAATGACAGACTTGAACTTAGATCTTCCTGACTCCCTATCTAGGGCTCAATCCAATGGAAACTTTAGGGATAAAGGCTTGAATTAAGTCAGGAGAATGAAAAAGAAAGAATTCAGAGAATATTAAATGAATAGGCCATGGCCACTTACTGGATACTAAGGATGAAGGGCAGGGACAAATCAAATATAGCAAAAATTTTGAGTCTAAGATATCTGGGGGGGGGGGGAGGACCTAATAGAAAGAGGACCAGGTTTTGGTGAAACCAAAAAAAAATTTGTGGAAAGGAGAAGGAAGGAGAAAGAGTAGTAGGGTTCCTTTTGACTCCTTCCCCATAGAGAGAGAGAGAGAGAGAGAGAGAGAGAGAGAGAGAGAGAGAGAGAGAGAGAGAGAGAGAGAGAGAGAGAGAGAGAGAGAAAGAGAGAGAGAGAAAGAGAGAGAGAGAGAGAGAGAGAGAGAGAGAGAGAGAGAGAGAGAGAGAGAGAGAGAGAGAGAGAGAGAGAGAGAGAAGGAAGCAAAGAAGGAATCAAAGACAATTAAGAGAGCTTTGAAAGTTTTGCGGTTGTTCAGTCATTTTTCATTTGTATCCAACTCTCTTGGACCACATTTAGGCTTTTCTTGGCAAAGATATTATAGTAGTTTGCTATTTCCTTCTTGGAGGTTTTGGGTGCAGAAATATTAACTTTGCTGTCTTCTGAGTTTGAGTCTACCCTGTCACCACAATAACTTTCTATATTTCCTTTTTTTGTTATTTGCTCATTTCCCTGCCTTTTTCTTTTCTTTTAGTTTAAAAAATTGTTAAACAGGGTGGTCCTAGGTTCAAATCTGGCCTCAGATACTTCCCAGCTGTGTGACCCTGGGCAAGTCCCTTAACCCCCATTGCCTAGCCCTTACCACTCTTCTGCCTTGGAGCCAATACACATTATTGACTCAAAGACGGAAGGTAAGGGTTTAAAAAAATTGTTAAACATGGGCTCTGTAACTATGATAAAGGAAGCACTGTTCCAAGCTTCTTTGGACAGATGATTCCAGAGCTGGCACTGAGGATCTATCTGCTTTCAGACGTTCCAAGGTGGTATGATATATGGAGAGGAATGTTTACTCTCTTGACCTGTGCTCTGATCTGTGAGAAACCCCAAGCACTCTTTTCCCTTTTGGAACTGTGACCAGGGTCCTCTGTTTTCCTATGGTTGCAAATGCTTTAAGTGTTCCTCCTCACCCGGAACCGGGTTCTGTTTTGGGGCAATGAAACAAGAGTCTTGTACCCAGAGCCAGCAAAGAGACTCCTATAATCTCCTGAGCAGTAGTCTGACTCCGACCCCCTCTCCCTCCATTACCATCTGTGACTGAGAGTTCTGGAACCCTTAGCTACTGGTTCAGTTGTGCCTAAGGCCTGTTACCTCAGTGAGGGCTGCCCTGAGGTGCTGCTCTGCATTGTCACCTCCACTTAGGTGGACTAGATTCCTAATGCCAGCCTTCTAAGTTGTTTTGGGCTCATTGTTATGTCATTGGGCTCAGTGTTATGTCATTGCTTTTTGGAGAGTATTTTGATAGAAATCAGATGGGTCCCTGTACCTTCTATGCCATCTTGCCACCCCTCCCCCCCCCCCACATTAGTAAGGTTTTACTGTTTCCTCCTGAAGCCCATTTAATTTCTACTTAAAAAATTTGGAGGCTATATCTTTTGGTGTTTATATGTTTAGCATTGCTATTACCTCATTGCCTATAGTATCATTTATTAAAATGTAATTTATTTTCTTATCTCTTTTAATTAAATTCATTTTTGCTTTAGCTTTATCTGAGATCGTGATTGCTACTCCTGCTTTTTTTACTTTAGCTGAAGCATAGTAAATTCTGCTCCAGTTTTCACTTACCTTTATTCTCCCTGCCTCAAATTTGTTTCTTGTAAACAGCATATCATAGGATTCTGGTTTTTAATCAATTTTGCTAACTGCTTATTTTTTGGATTTGTTCATTCCATTCACAGTTATGATTGCCGTCTTCTTATTCCCCTTTATCTTATTTTCCTTCTTGGCCCTCCTCTTTCTCTCTACTTTCACTCTGTCCCTTTTCACAAGTGTTTTGCTTTTAATCATCATCCCTCATTCCCCCCTCCCTTTTATTACGCCTCCCCCCAACTGTGTCTTATTCCCCTCCTACTTCTCTATAGGGTAAGATAGGATTCTATACCCACATGAGTAAGGTTGTTATTCCCTCTCTGATCCAATTACAATGAGAGTAAGGTTTAAGCAATGCCTGCCACTTCCAATTTTGGGGGGCCTCTTTAGGTTAGATAATTTACCTCATTTCACCACTCCCTTCCCTTTTTTCTCACTGCAATCTTCTCCCCCCTTTTTCTGCATATCATATCATTCTAATCAACTTACTCCTGCACTCTCTGACTATGTATATACTCCTTCTAACTGTTCTAATACTGTTAATAATTTTAAGAGTTACAGTTATCTTTCCATGGAGGAAATAAACAGTTTGACCTTATTAATTCCCTTAAATTTCGTCTTTCTTGTTTACATTTTTATGCTATTCTTTTTTTTTTTAATATATTTTATTTGATCATTTCCAAGCATTATTCGTTAAAGACATAGATCATTTTCTTTTCCTCCCCCCCACCCCCCATAGCCGACGCGTAAGTCCACTGGGCATTAGATGTTTTCTTGATTTGAACCCATTGCTTTGTTGATAGTATTTGCATTAGAGTGTTCATTTAAAGTCTATCCTCTGTCATGTCCCCTCAACCTCTGTATTCAGGCAGTTGCTTTTTCTCGGTGTTTCCACTCCCATAGTTTATCCTTTGCTTATGAATGGTGTTTTTTTTCTCCTGGATCCCTGAAAGTTGTTCAGGGACATTACACCGCCCCTAATGGAGGAGTCCATTACGTTCGATTATACCACAGTGTATTAGTCTCTGTGTACAATGTTCTCCTGGTTCTGCTCCTCTCGCTCTGCATCACTTCCTGGAGGTTGTTCCAGTCTCCATGGAACTTCTCCACTTTATTATTCCTTTGAGCACAATAGTATTCCATCACCAACATATACCACAGTTTGTTCAGCCATTCCCCAATTGATGGGCATCCCCTCGTTTTCCAGTTTTGGGCCACCACAAAGAGCGCAGCTATGAATATTTTTGTACAAGTCTTTGTGTCCATTATCTCTTTGGGGTACAGACCCAGCAGTGCTATGGCTGGGTCAAAGGGTAGATATTCTTTTGTCGCCCTTTGGGCATAGTTCCAAATTGCCCTCCAGAATGGTTGGATCAGTTCACAACTCCACCAGCAATGAATTAATGTCCCTACTTTGCCACATCCCCTCCAGCATTCATTACTTTCCTTTGCTGTTATGTTAGCCAATCTGCTAGGTGTGAGGTGATACCTCAGAGTTGTTTTGATTTGCATCTCTCTGATTATAAGAGATGTAGAACACTTCTTCATGTGCTTGTTAATAGTTTTGATTTCTTTATCTGAGAACTGCCTATCCATTTCCCTTGCCCATTTATCAATTGGAGAATGGCTTGATTTTTTGTACAATTGATTTAGCTCATTATAAATATGAGTAATTAAACCTTTGTCAGAGGTTTCTATGAAGATTTTTTCCCAATTTGTTGTTTCCCTTCTGATTTTAGTTATATTGGTTTTGTTTGTACAAAAGCTTTTTAGTTTGATGTAGTCAAAATTATTTATTTTACATTTTGTGATTCTTTCTATATCTTGCTTGGTTTTAAAGCCTTTCCCCTCCCAAAGGTCTGACATGTATACTATTCTGTGTTTACCCAATTTACTTATGGTTTCCTTCTTTATGTTTAAGTCACTCACCCATTTTGAATTTATCTTGGTGTAGGGTGTGAGGTGTTGATCTATTCCTAGTCTCTCCCACACTGTCTTCCAATTTTCCCAGCAGTTTTTATCGAATAGTGGATTTTTGTCCCAAAAGCTGGGATCTTTGGGTTTATCGTATACTGTCTTGCTGAGGTCGTTTTCCCCCAGTCTATTCCACTGATCTTCCTTTCTGTTTCTTAGCCAGTACCAAATTGTTTTGATGACTGCTGCTTTGTAATATAGTTTGAGGTCTGGGACTGCAAGGCCCCCATCATATGTGTTTTTTTTTCATTATTTCCCTGGATATCCTTGATCTTTTGTTCTTCCAAATGAACTTTGTTATGGTTTTTTCTAAATCAGTGAAGAAGTATTTTGGTAGTTCAATGGGTATGGCACTAAATAGATAAATAAGTTTGGGTAGGATGGTCATTTTTATTATATTGGCTCGTCCTATCCATGAGCAGTTAATGTTTTTCCAATTGTTCAAGTCTAGTTTTAGTTGTGTGGCGAGTGTTTTGTAGTTGTGTTCATATAGTTCCTGTGTTTGTCTTGGGAGATAGATTCCTAGGTATTTTATTTTGTCTAAGGTGATTTTGAATGGGATTTCTCTTTCTATATGCTATTCTTGAGTCTTGTATTTGAACATCAATTTTTTTTTTGTTTTGTTAAATCTGGTCTTTTGATCAGGAATGCTTGGAAATCTATTTTATTAAATTACCATTCCCCTGGCTTGTTGCATTTGGGAATTTTAGATTTTCTCCACTCCTACTTAAGGATTATGTGTTGAGAAGGATGGCCTAGGACAGATGTGCTAGCAAGTGACAAATAAGAAACAACTGACAGACCCCCATGAGCTGTCCTAAGTCAAGCTTAAGCTACCATTGGTACATGTGAGAAAAAGGAAGTGATGTAAAGAATGGTCTATATATTTCACGTGACTTCCTCTTGCCGGGCTTTTGCTCTCACTCAGAGGTTGGGAACCCCTGGCAACCGTTTGGTGTGTGCGGCTTGCTGGTGAGGTAACTGGGAGCTCTGTAGCATGGGTTAGGTGAGGCATCTTCCCTCAGCGACCTTGGTGAGTGGTTTAGGCTGATTCCTCTTTTCCTTTATCTGCTAAAGTGCTATCCTCCTAGGAGGCCCTTCATCTCAGAGGAGGCCTCATGGCTGGGAGCTGAGCTAGATTGAGAAGGCCCCTTGGCCTAGGCCTCTGAACTATCTTACTAGCCAGAGCAGTCTTATACCCTTTCCTCTCTCTCCTTCTTCTTAATTTCTTCCTTCTATTGTAATTAAACCACCATAAAAATCCCAAACTGACGTGAGTTTTTTATTGGGATTGAACTTTAATCCCTGGTGACCACTAGTATAATATATTCAGTCAACAGCCCTAAGTTTTACCTTAATACATTGCTGCTAGTAGCAAAGTCCATTACATCGGACCGTTCCACAATGTTTTACTTTCTGTGAACAATGTTCTAGTTCTGCTCATTTCACTCTGCATCAGTTCATTGAGGTTCTCCTAGTTCATATAGAAATCCTCCAGATCATCATTCCTTACAGTACAGTAGTATTCCATCACTATCGTATACCACAATTTGTTCAGCCATTTCCTAATCAAGAGACAACCCTTCATTTTCCAAATTTTTTGCCATTACGAAGAGTGAGGTTATGAATATTTTTGTACTAGTATTTTTCCTTATTGTCTCTTTGATGTATAAAGATAATTTCTTGTAATATGATATGTAGGATTCCCCCTCCCCCCCTTAATTGTCTCTCCTGGATCTGTTTTCCAGATCAGTTTTTTTTCAATGAGGTATTTCATGTTTTCTTCTATTTTTTCATTATTTTGATTTTGTTTTTTTGTTTCCTGATGTCTCATGAAGTCATTAGCTTCTACTTGCCCAATTCTAATTTTTTTAGGAATTATTTTATTCTGTGAGATTTTGGATCTCCTTCTCCATTTGGTCAATTCTATTTATTTAAGAAACCCCTTTTCTTGGTTCCTCTTTTTTCATTTGGCAAATTCTTTTCATTGCTTTCATTTCTCTCTCTTATTCTCTTATATCTCCCTCAGCTCTAGTTCTGGGTTTCCACAACTTTCAATTTTTCCAAGGAGGTGCAATATATTTCTTGACTGGGAGTTCTGAAAGACACCTCCCATTGCTAATTCAGTCTCCTTTAGGGACTTCTGGTGACTTGAAGGGCTCAGAGCACTGTAAGCAACCCTGTGCTGAGTCGAAGGACCTTACCTAGGGCTTGGGCAAGGGCTCTGAGTCTCACTCTAGGATTACAGCAGCTAGGTGCACTGCAGAGTGCCCTGTGCTAGGGTATGGGGTCTCAGTGCAGGCTTAGGCAAGGCCTTGGAGCCTCACTCTGAGCTTACACCAGCCAGGTGCATTTTGAACTGCTTAGTGCTAGGGTTTAGGGCTTTACTGCAGGTTTGCGCTATGGCTTAGAACTTCAAGAGATGGTAATGATAACTCTGCTGTTGGCTTAGGCAGGACTTTAGGGTTTTGAAGTTGGCTTGGGGTCAGTATCAGAGTCTGGAACAGTAGATGTGGGGTGGTGGGGCTTATTGTGTCAGTACTCCTTGGTATACTCTTGCTTCAGGATGCTCTGTAACCCCCCTCTTATCACAGTGAATCAAACCCTCTCTGCCTACCTTACTTCACTATCCCCTTGTTAGTTCTGTCATTCCAGGATTTGTTGTGAAGCATTATTTTAAGGTTGGGTGGAGAGGCACCTCATAGAGGTTCAAGCTTTGCTTGCCTCTATTCTGCCATCTTGGCTCTGCCCCCAGCTTTTTTCATTAGCCCTAGAATATCACATTCCAAGCTTTTTCTCTGCTTTATTGTGGCAGTTTCTAAGTATTGTGTGATTCTGCATGTGACTTTTCGTGCTTTGACTGACCTCATGTAAAAAATGATATATAGGGACTTCATGTTTGGGTATGGATTGAACTAGTCAGTTTTTGAAGTTCTTTTTATCTCTACACTATCTTTGATCTTATAACTATTCTTCATTTGCCAGTCAATAACATAATCTAATCTCTAGCTAGAGACCAGTAAATTCCTAGCACATCACCTTTAAGTCACTCCAGGGGATTCTCAGTTTACACTAGTCAGTTTCTACAGTCCCGTCCCTGACATAGACTCACTTTGGCCTTGAGAAAAGGACTGTGGCAAGGACTCCTATCACCAGGGTCTATGGTGGGCTTCCAGATCATTTCATCTTTCATTACAGTTGGCACAGTCTTTAAACCAATGGTTGAGAAAGCCTAGTCTACTCTTGCAGATTAATCAAAAGATGAATTGTAGAAGGAAGTTATATTCCCCATGATCAATTATTTCCAGCTGTTTCCATAACTCACACCAATGTCAAAGGGCAAAGATTTACCCCCACTAAAGATATTCAAAAGAAAGGTTTTCTGAGATAAAAGTACTAGCTTTGCAGATTACTAGTTCTGTGATTTTAGACAAGTCCCTACTTCCAGTATTAGTTTCTTCATGTGTATAATCAGTGATTTTTCTAATTGCCATTTTTCTCTTTTCCTTAGCACACATGCTAGGAAATTGTTGGGGACCTTCTTTTCATTACGTCCAGAGAAGAATAGGTGTTGATGCAGAGTGAAGAATCATGAAACACACCAGAATGGTGACAGGCACCCAAATATCTTCTCCAGTGGGGAGTTTATTTTGTTGAAACAATAAAGGTTGTGAGCAGAAGGCACTTGTGAGTAGAAGGAATAGGACAACCTTAGGGCTATAAATTCAGGATAACATATCACATTTCCCCCAGATGTGAGAATGTAAGAATGTAGAACCTCAGCATCCTGGATTCCATGATGAGGACACTTTGGGGAGAAAGGGCCTGGCTCCTAAGGATGCGTAGCTCCTCCTTTTCTATAATTGCTCAGAGTTTGCCTTTAACAGCGCTGGGCACTGGGCCCTGCCACTGTTCCCCTGGAAGGAGAAAACCATGTACCTTCTAGAGAGGGTCCTAAAAAAAAGGAAGTACCTGGGACCTGGGCAAAGCATGCTGCCCATTATTCTCTTCCTTCTTCCCTTCTCTAGCTCACAAGGACTCAGGAAATTCTTGGAAGGGATCAATCTTGGTTTCAAGGAGCAGATGGTTTCTCTATATCTTCTATAATGCATATGGTTTGCTTACAACAAAGGTTGTTTCCACTTTTAAAGATAGAACCCCATTCCTATTTGAAGAGTCCAGTACAAGGCTCTGCCTTTTGTTATCCAAGAATACCTGCTAACTCTAAGCTCTTCTTCAGTGGTAAGTTTGGCAGGTGGGCAGGACTGTAGGGCAAGGAATGTCTTAATGATACTAAGGGAAAGTGACTCTAACTCACCTAGCAGGTAGGCCAGCATCTCCATCCTGTCAGATCCAAAGATGACGCAGGGTTTGTTATCCATGTGGACCACTATGGTGGGTAGCCCAAACGCCTGAAGAAAGAGAGATCAGAGTGCAATACAGAAAGAGCAAGGAAGAAGACTTTGAAGGATAGGAGTCAATGATGACTTAGTTGATGAAGGGGAGTGGAAGTGGGGGACCACTATCAATGCAGATAATGAAAAATCATGCAGGGGATAGGCTGGAGACTCTGGTTTTTTGTCTCTTAACATTAGCCCCTCTCTATTTTATCCTTTATATTATTACCTATTTTTCTCCTTTCCTTTCTTTCCATAGACTCATGGGAAGAAATTTGAAGACATAATAGAGCTCCTTAAAAAATCATGGGTTGATTTTGGGGCAAAGGCTCCTTACCCCATAATTGCAGGCTGCACTTGTGGTCTCCTTTAGTTTGTTCTTCACCTTGTCGGTTGAAGAATTTTCCAGTAGACTCTTAGCCTGTTCTTTAGAAAGTCCTGCTTTTTCTGCAGCCTATAGAAATGAGATTACCAAATGAGAGTACCAAAGTTAAGTAGAGGTGGCAAGGTTAACTTTTAGATCTGATCTCTTCCTGGTTAGTGACCTCAGAAGTAAACAGTATATATTCCTGGCTTTGTCCATGAAGATTCCTAATATCATGACTATTCCCTTGACCTTGACTTTGGATTTTCACAGGACTTGAGAGAATATCTAGTCCAATTCCATATTTTCACAGATAACAAAACTAAGATTCAGAGAGGGAAAATAATTTGCCCAATACCAGAGACTTTGAAACAAATGCCTTGTAACTTCTAGTTCTGGACTATTCTTTCAAATATTATTTGCTGATTCCTTTCAAATGCTTTAGTCCAAGGATCCCCAAACTTTAGAGAAATGACTTTTCATTTTCCCGAAGCCTTGAGATAATAGAGGGGCTGAATGGTACATGGAGCAATAGATGTGTATATGTGTGGGTTCTCTTCCCTGCTGGGAATTTTGAAAATCTTATGGGAGCATTTGCTACAATCCCATATCCATTCTGCTCTAAGCCCAGAACTCTCAAGAAATTATCAAGACATTTAATTATTAGTGAATGCTCATAATGGCAAAATGAAAAGAATGGTCTTCTAGGAATAAGGGAGCTGGGATACAAATCCTGGTTCTACCACTTATTAGCTCTATAACTCAGGCCAAAGCATCTGACTACTTGAAGCCACAGTTACCTTATTGGAAACTGAGGGTAACATTTGTGGAATTTTTTTGAGGAAACTGCTTATAAACCTCACAGCCCAATATACCTGAGTTGAACTCAAAATGGTTAAATATTGGCTTCTTATTTTACTTCAGTGAATAGTCTGTTGTTTAGGTCTGCCACATGAAAGTTTTCATTCTCCTCTTTAAAGTCAAAAGAAAAATTGCATTTGGATTAATTTTTATTTGTCTTTCAGAACAACAAATAATACCACTTCAAGCTCTTTTGGTTTCTCATGGAATTGCCTCTAGACTTTCCATATGCAAGGAAGATCAGTTCTTAGATCTTTGAGCTTTGAAGATGCTAATGTCCCTCCTCCAAGGAGTTCCTGGAAATCATCTCTCTTCTTGTCTGAGTGTTCCTACACATTCCACTGCCTTTCTCTTCTTAGTGTCACAGAGGTTTCTTTTCAGATATATTTTGATTGTGATTCCTTCCTGTTTCACCAGAGATTTTTCTGTCCAAGCCCTCCTGGCCTCTACTTTACCATCATTTTGCCTTGCTTCCCAGATACCTTACCACCTAGAGCCTATATGTTTCACTTAAGAAAGATTCTCATTTCTAACAATTATAATGATGATGATGATGGTGATAATCAGCATTTAGATAGTGCTCAGGTGTCAAGTGCTTTATAATTACTATCTCATTTGATCCTCACAATAGCCTTTGGAGATAGATGCTATTATTATCCTCACAGATCAAAAAATTGAGGCAAATATAGATTAAGTGATTTGCCCAAGATCATTCATCTACTAAGTGTCAGAGGACACATTTCAACTCATGTCTTCCTAATTTTAGTCCTGACACTCTATGCAGTGTGCCACCTAGCTGTTCTTCCTCCAACAACCTTAGACTTCTAGTTAGGGAAATAGGGGCAGAGCTAGGATACTCACAGCCAGGATGCTCTGGGGTTCTGTGATATCTTCATCCTAAAAGTGAAGGATAGGATATAGTTGGGCAAAAAAAAGAAAGCTTGGACAGGGGGTACAGAGATGAGATATGGTCATGGACATTGGTACCTGGAAAATATTGGTGCTACAAAAATCAATTGATTGGAGTACTATAAAGGCAAATAGTAAGAGGAATCAGACCTCTCTTTTGATAGAGGAGGGAAGCCCAAGTAGATGAGGCATTTTAGAGAGTCTAATCCAGGAGTTAGATTTCTGAATAAACTATGAACTGATGCAGAGTGAAGTGAGCAGAACCATAAGAATAACATTTTAACATCAATATTTAAAAAATGAAAAATTCTGAGACTAAGTCCTCTCTAACTAGGGACTAAAAAAATACCATATACTTTCTGAAAAAAAAATTACCAACTACTATTTAGAATATGAATCATACTCTTTTCCGCATGACCAACATGTGAATTTATTTTGCCTGTGCTTATGTCATGAGAGTTTTATAATTTTTATTTTTTTCTTTTTCAGTGGGTGGAGGTAGATACTAAAGAAGAAAAAAGTATGCTTGATAACCGTTTGCTTGTCTTTAAAAAAACAAAACCAAACGTTTCCTTCTGTCTTAAAATTGATACTGTGTCGATGCCAAGGCAGAAGATCAGTAAGGGTTAGGCAACTGGGGTTAAGTGACTTGCCCATGGTCACATAGCCAGGAGGTGTGTGGAGTCAAATTTGAACCCAGGATTTCCTGTCTCTAGGCCTCACTCTTTATCCACTGAACCACCTAGCTGCCCTAATAATTGTTTTTTAAAATGAACTCTGAACAATGCAATGACCAACCATAATTCCAGAGTACTGATGGTACAGCATGCCTACACTACAGCTAGAGATCTCTCACAGGTACAGAAAGAAACAAGTATTTTTTGGATATAGCCCTTCCAGGAATTCATTTTGTTTGTTTAAGCTTGTTTGTTTATGAGAGTTTTTTGGTCTACTTGGTGGGGTAGTGGGGTAGGAGGGAATAGGTAGGAAAAAAATAGATTTCTGATAATCAAAAGACATTTAAAAAGGAACTTACTCGTGACCAGATACGCATCCACAACTCTCGAGATACGTTCTCCAACATCTCAGGTTTCTCCATGTTGACAGCTGTGAGGAATCGCATGGCATTCAAGCTCCCTGAGGAAAATAAAAGTGATGGATGGGAAGTGAATAATAACAATAATGATAATTACAATAATCTAGATTTATATAGCACTCTAAGATTTGCAAAGGGCATTAGTTCACTAGAACCTCATGAGAACACTATGAGGTAGGTATTTTGGACATTATCATCCCCATTTTACAGATGAAAAAACTGAGGATTAGAATAATAGAATAATTTGCCCATTGTCACATGCCTACCATAAGTTAAAAGGAAGGATTTGAACCTAGTTTTTGCTGGATTCTCTAGAACTATTCCTGATATTCTACAGTTGCATTTCTTGCATATAGATGGATTTCTCTTGCTTTTCCACTGACTTGCACACCTCCTTCCTTTGGGTTCCTCCTCCCTCCAAACCTACTTTTCCTATTGTCTCCCATCTCTTATATGCCAACACTTCTATTTCCTCCATAACCTCTATATTTTCCTACAATCCTGTGCTTATATAGTCTTGATCAACTCAAGACTCTGAGCAACGTAAGTTTTCTCCTACAACCTAGAATGTTATTCTCTAGATATTTCTGTGGATCCTAGAGTCCTTTTGCTCAACTTTAGTAACTGTTGACTTAGCTCAGTCAACATTTCTTTCTTTCTTTAAAAAAAATCCTTAGATTCCATCTTGGAATCAACTAAGTATTGACTCCAAGGCAGAAGAGTGGTAAGGGCTAGGCGATTGGGGTTGTTACTTGCCCAGGGTCACATAGCTAGGAAGTGTTTGAGGTCAAATTTGAACCCAGGACCTCCTGCTTTTAGGCCTCACTCACTATTCACTGAACTACTTAGCTGCCTTCTCACCCAATATTTCTTCATCCTAGATTTCCTGCCTTGGTATGCCTGATCTTCATATCCTTTCTCTCCTTTTCTTCACACAACCACATCCACCATCACATCTACCTCCCCACTTCCACCCCACTACACACAGACCTTTCTCTAATATCACAGTGAGGAAATCCTTGGGAATCCGAATGGGAACTTGGTAAAAGTTCTTTAGGTGCTGGAGGTCCATCATCATATATTTGCCTTTACGTGGTACCAGGGCAGGTGGTTTGTTCCCTGTGGAAGAGTCATTGAGTTCATTTCTATAAATATTTATTAAATATCTACTAAATACATGTCCTTGAATGTGGAAATACAAAGACAAAACATAAAATTCCTTATCTCAAGAAACTTACATACTAGTGAGTCACTGAGAACTTTGGTGAAAAAACTCCCTGTATCTAATAGATTGGGCATTTGGAAGGAAATAAACTAGAAATTTGATGACAGCAATGTGCAAAATTGACTGGAGCCATCTCCTGCGGACTGAGCCTTCTTTCATAGAACCTCTCTCTGGGTACTCTGATTCTAGCTACCACATTCCCTAGCATGAGGTTCTTTCCTACCGCTGTCCTTCATGATCCCTGCGATGAAGCTTGGGCGAAGTTGAAGGTTGATATTCCAGATGTTTTGATATCGACACAGGAGCTGCAAAGGAGACAATGATGACTGTGGACCAACTGTGTGTGTGCTTTCAAGATTGTGGGTAGTGGTGGAGCCCATTAAGATGTGACTTTTCAGGGTCACTGGTAGCTGGCAAATGAATCTTTTGGTTCAAATTGGGACAATTTCTCTAGCTGTGGCTTTGAGAGCTTATCTGGGCTCCCCAGGACCTGGGCAACAATCTCCCCACACTGGCCCGGGGCTGATTTACATCTAACCACACAACCTGGGTGAAGTGCCCAAGAGATTATTTAAATTGAGATCAGAGTCCTATTATCCTCATAATTCTTCCCTCCTATTGGTGGAAAGAAGGCAATAGCTGCGTTTCTGGGTGTCAAAACTGAGACAAAGAATTGCAGAGAGTGATCATAATTTCTACTTTTTGAATTTTCTTCTATCATTTTTTTTCCTTTCTGTAGGGCAGGAGCCATAAATAAATGCCATTTGATTCCAAGGGGCAGAGCTTATCTAGTAATCTTAAACACCGACTCACCTTTCCCAGTTTCCTAATGACAAACAATTTCCCTGGTGGCCGGGAAAGTTTACCCTCTGCCCAGGTGCCCTCATCCAACGTCCTAAGCCCCAGCACCCTTTTACCAATCCCCTAGAGGACCTCGCTGTATCAGTTCCCAGCAGCGGGAGGCCTCTCCCGACTTCCCCGCGCCACAATCACCTCAAAGCCCAGCCAGGAGTAGGGGGACAGCACATCGTAGAACAGCTCCAGCTTCCTAGGTAGGTTTGCCATGCTTTGGGGAGCGGAAGGACACCGTATCTGGTCAGCGAGTCCTCTCTCTCTCTGCTCCTCCTTAAACTTGATAGGTTCTGAGCAGGATCCGCCCCTTGAAACTGATTGGCGAGGCGTAGGGGTGGGGTGCCCAAGCTTGGTGGCTGAGACCTTGGAGGAGGAGAAATGTCGGACTATTTTTGGGCTCTTGCTGCCCTCAAGTGGCCACCTGGGGTGATGCTATGAGAAATTTACCAGAAAACTTGATGGAATTGCTTCTGTTCAATGGTGACTGGAGGGAGCTGCCTTTGAGCTCTTGCTGAGGATGGAGCCCAGGAAGAGCATTTCCTGTGAACCTGACAGTTCACTTCATGTCCACAAAGGTTTGTTAAAGGCTTACAATGGGCAAGATACATTGGGAGATCCACAGAGAGATTTTGTTATGATCACTTGCCCACTGAGCTACTTGGCTGCCCCTTTTCATCTTATTCTACCTACAGCAGGCTGATAATTTCTGGGGTAGCAATAAACACGCACACAAGAAGATATTGGAGGGGAGTGACTATTGACTCAGTGGATAGAGAGCCAGGCCTAGAGATAAGAGGTTCATATCCTGGGTTCATATCTTTCCTCAGACACTTCCTAGGTGTGTGACCCTGGGCAAGTCACTAAATCCCAATTGCTTAGTCCTTACCACTCTTCTGCCTTGGAACCAATACTTAGTACTGATTCTAAGACAAGGTAAGAGTTTACAAAAGAAAGATTGGTCAGTAGAGTAGATTATGTACATAACATATCAGTGGAAGAGGACACCTAGAAATTAATAAAACTAGAAATGGGTTACTGGGGTAAGAACTCACTATTAAAAACTATTGGGAAAACTGGGACAGCTGTCTGGCAGAACACAGGTATAGGCCAACATCCTCAATACCATGTGCCAAAATAAGCCCCAAATAGGTCGGATGACTTAGACATAAAGGCTAGCATTATAAATAAATTAGAAAAACAAAGAAGGAATTACTTATCAGAGCTATGAATAGAGAAATTCATGATCAGATGAAGAGAAGAGAAGATCACAGAAGATAAAATAGATAATTTTGACTATGTAAAAGTAAAGGTTTTTGACAAACAAAACTAATGTCATTAAAATTAGGAGAGCAGGTAGGGGTAGAAGCACTTGCAACAACTTTCTCTGATAACATTCCTATTTCCAAATATATATAAATGAACTGACTCAAATTACTTGAATATTAGCCATTCCTCAACTGATAAGTGGTCAGACGATATGAACAGTCAATTTTCTAAGAAAAATCAAGGGGGCAGCTGGGTGGTTCAGTGAATTGAGAGCCAGGCTTACATACAGGAGGTCCTAGGTTCAAATCTGGCCTTAGACACTTCCCAGCTGTGTGACCCTGGGCAAGTCACTTAATCGCCATTGTCTAGCTCTTACCAATCTTCTGCCTTCGAAACAATACACAGTATTGATTCCAAGACAGAAGGTAAGGGTTTAAAAAAATCAATAAAAAAAGTCAAATGAAAGTTGCTTCAAATGGTTACTTATTTAGAAATGCAAATTAAAGTAATTCTGAGGTTCTACAGCTTCTGGGCAAATATGACACACAAAAAAGACAAATGTATGGGCTTTTGAAAAATGGGTGCATTGCTACATTTTTTTTTTTGATGGAGCTGTGAATTAGTCCAGCCATTCTGAAAAGCAATTTGGAATTCTGTCCTTAATGTTCTTAAACTATATATACCCTATGATCTGGAAATATTACTACTAGACCTAAACTCCAAAGAAATCAGAGGAAGTGGAAAAGGACCCACACATACAAAAATATTTATACCATCCCTTTTTGTATTGGCTAAGAATTAGAAACTAAAAAGGTGTTCACCAACATGGGGAATAGCTGATGCAATGGGACAGACACTATTGTACCCTAAGGAATGATGCAATTGATCATTTCAGAAAAGAATCTGGAGAAACTTAATTCAGAGTAAGATGAACAAAACCAGAACAATTTCAATAACAGCATCAAAAGAGAGACAACTTTGAAAGACTTGAGAACTCTGATCAGTACAATGATCAGTACTGAATCCAAAGGAAACATGAAGTATACCACCTACCCATGAGTGGGACATGATAGAATAAGTGTAAAATGGGTCATATTCTTTTGGACTTGGCCAATTAATTTGGTTTGGAGAATTTCTTTGTTCCTTCTTCCCTTTCCCCTTTTCTCTCTCTTTCTCCCCCCCTTTTCCTCTTCCTCTCTCTCTTCTCCCTTTCCCTCACTCTTTTCTCATCTCTTTCTCCTTCCCCCACCCTCTCTCTTTCTCTTCCTCTCTCTCCCTTCCTCCTTTTTCTCTTTTCCTAATGGAGATAGAGGTGAGAGGGAAGAGAAAATAGATTTTTTAACTGAAAATTTTTAAAATAATTCCATTGTGAAATGAAGTAGTATGGAATAGTAAGTTGGAGTCTCTTTGTCTGTCAAAGAAACCCAGCACAATGCATTGCACATGGTGTTTATATATTGTAGGAAGTAAGTAAGGGATTGAGTAAATTTCATGGATTAGCTTAAAGAGGCAAAGAAGAGAATTTGGATACAAGCCCTGAGGGGAGAGAATTTTGGAAGGAAAGAAGGATCTTTGGAGTTTGACTGTTTTTAACTGTCACTCCTATTTTGACTGAGCTGGAAGGAGGATCTTTGCTCCGGCAATTTTCCCTTGGAAATCCAAATCTTGTGGAAAGATTAGTGATTCCTTGGTTTGAGAATTTGCCTCGGAGTATACTGCTTTTCCCCTGAAGTTCAGAGACCATCTGCCTGAGATTCATCTGTCAGAAATCGACTTGGTGATGGTAAACACCAGGGTTGGTTATCTAGGACTCTGAATATACCTAGGAATAACCCCAGGCTTTAGATAAGGGCTCAAATACATCTGTGAGTCCTTCCTCATTATCTTTTTGATAATCCATACTTACTAATATAGTAGGATAGTCAGATAGCTGGGTTTTCTGGGTCTTAGTTAGAGATAAGGAGTTTAGAGTAGTTTGAGTGAGTTACCAAGAAGAAGAAATAATTCACCGTGAGGTGAAAGAGGTTGGGTGGAGATTAGATCTATAGTTTTAGGAACCTACTTATTATTTCCCCTTTACTCCTATTATAAAAAATAAGCTTTATTTCTAGAGCCCAAGGGGTTTTGTGCTTTACTGGCCCTGAAGAGGTGGTTATCATCTCCAATCCATCTAGGAAGGATTTTTATTTCAATATCATATATGTATACACATGTATTATATACATATGTGGGTGTGCATGTTACATATAGAATTCTCTCTATGTATACATATATATTTGATCTACATATATGTATATATTTGTTGAATAACTAATTGAGATTACATGGGACCAGGAGGAGAGAAAGGATGACAAATTCTATCTTTTGGGTCCTGAATGTTAGGAGCAGGGTTTGGAATACAAAATTGCTGCAGTGACTCTTCACTTCTGAGATCACAATCACAACCAATTTCACAATACTTTTTTTTTTATCAAATTCTGGGTAATGAATCAAGAAAGTCTCTTTGCAACAATTTAAAAAAAATAAAATTAAAACAGTATCCTCAAGAAATAAGCCCTTTCTAGTTTCTTTTTATATTTTCTTGCTTCTCTCCAACCATGACAGGAAAATAGTGTCTTTCACACAAAATTCACACTTAATAAGTGCTTTTCCATTCCATTTCACTTCTCTCAAATAAGAACTCTTAAAAGTCTCCCCAAACTGACAATTAAAACTTCTATTTCTACAACATTTCATTTGGCTCTTAAAGTTATAGTAACCATAATTATAGCCTCTATAGGTGAGACTTTTGAAACAGGTGTTATAATTCCATAAAAACCAAAAATCATTCAACCAACTCCATTTTTTCTACCACAAAAAGGAAAGGGCAAATGTTCAAGTTTTTGAATGTTAGTAAACTTCATTGCTTTCTAGGATGATAGGTATTTATTCCAAAGAATTCCAAAGAAACCTCTAGGTCAGGGGTCCTTAACCTTGCTTATGCCAGGGGCTGCTTTGGCAGTCTTGGTAAGCCTATGAACTTCTTGTCATAATAATAATAATGATCACACACACACACACACACACACACACACTTTATCTTGTGTCTTAGAATCGATACTAAATATCAGGGCAGAGCCTACGGTTACACAGCTAGAAAGTACAGTCAACTGCTGCCCCATAATATTTTTTAATGAATAAAATGAACCATATTAGGATTACAGGGTCAATTATAATGAAATACATATATCAAAATATAAAAAAAGTTTATAGATTCCAGATTTTAAAATGAATTTACTAAAGTCCCCTGATTTATTCATATGCACATAATACACCCTGAGAATCAGCGTTGAGTTCAAATTACTTTCAGTAATGTTCTAAGCTCTTATTTCCACTTAGAATTCCTCCCCCAAAGACCAATTTTTTACTATTATTTACATGATATAATATTATAGAAGAAAAACTTTACTTAAAATAGCATTGCTGGTATGCAGAAAAAAATTGAGGTTATGTTTGTAAAATGCTTTGTAAACTTAAAATGCTACATAAACACTGACTTTTAGATGGCACATTGGATTAGGGGCTGGGCCTGGAGTCAGGAAGACTCATCTTTCTGAGTTCAAATCTGGCCTCAGACAGTTACTAACTATGTTGTAACCCTAGGTTTTCTTCATCTGTCAAATGAGATGGAGAAGGAAATGGCAAACTATCTTTGCCAAGAAAATCCCAAATAGTGCCACAGAGTCATTCATGACTGAACAACAACAAATATAAAACAGCTAGGACAAGAAAGAGAAAATGGGGACTGCCCAGAAAAAAAAAGAAAAAAAAGACACACACACACACACACACACACACACACACACACACACACACACGGACTCACAGAACATAGGCAACTTGTTGTGGTGAAACCTTTATTAATACTTATCTGCCCAGGAAATGTCACTATGTTTATATCTGTACTAGTCATAAGAAATGGGGGGTCAACAGGATGTGGTTCTTGAGGCTATTCCTCTAGTCGAAAGAGGAAAGTAAAATCGGTCTTTGGGTGGTTCTGTTCATATCAAATGAGGAAGAAAGGTTCCCCCTGGTGATGAGACTCCAGATTCCACAGATCAGACAAATGATTAGTTTGAACCTATTTGAAATGAGTTTAGTGATGTGGGATGTGTTTCTAGAGACAAGGGGGCCTGAGATTTTTTCATGGTTCATCTCATTTGCCACTTCCTTTAGTAAACCTTCTCCAATCCACTCAGTTATTCCTGCTCACTCTCCTCTTCCTCAAATTATCTTTATTTCCTTCTCTGTTTCTTGTGTTCCCCAGTCAAATGTAAGTTTCTGGAATACTAGACCTGTTTTTATTTATTTATTTATTTTGGTGAAGTACCAGGATCCAGTACAGTGCCTTGCACAGAGTATGCACTTACTAATTTTCAGTTGAGTAATTTAATTGTATTTAATTAATTTAATTATTTCCTGGAGTTCTTTAACATATTCAGGAAACATTCTTCTTATAAGACAGCCTGATTTTTAAGAAGCTTTGTTAAAATGATGAAAAATCCTCATTTAGCTTTCTAACAAGAAGAGATCAAATCACAGATTTGGACATGTATGTTGCAAGTACCCATTAGCTTTCTTTTCTCTGACGTAATAGACTTCAGGTCTATAATAAATTGTCTTCTCCATTGGGAAATTTGATGCATTGCCTCAAAGGAGTATACTAGACAGTCTTAAAATTATGAGCAATCAGCATCAGCTGAGGGCCTTGGGAGGTTGCTGTGAAAGTAGTGGTTGTTCAGTGGAAGCTGCTGGGGCAGCATCCTCAGTAGCAGCAGCAACTTTGGGAGTTCTCATGACCCGAGGATGGAGGGGTTATTGGTCTAGTCAGAAGGAGATTATAGGGTACCCCAGCATTGGCACTGGACTAAGGATCTGGTGATGCTTGGCAACTCCATTGCTCATTATTCTGTTACAGGCTACAGTGTCAGGAGGGAGAGGAGTGTTTGTGTTTGCAAGGGAGCAGGGGGCCTAGTTCCAGTTCCAGGGAAGAGACAGAGCAAGGTTCTTCATTCTAAGTCTCAGTTCCAGCGGAAAGGAGTGCTAGTGTTTGCAGTTGCAAGGGAGCAGGGTTCTACCTCAGTAAGGACCAGAACACAGATCAGGGAAATTGTGACCACGCCTCTCCCAGTATCAGACCACTTTGGAAGCAATGAAAACTTATAGACCCCCAGCACTAGTGGTGAAAACAGCCCAAAGTGCCTTTCTACCCCTAGGGGAAGAGAGCCCTTTCGAAACCTAAATTTCAAAGTCAAGAAATAGACTGGAAAAATGAACAGATAACAAAAATAAAGAACCTCACCATGAAAATATGCTATGGTGATAAAGAAGCTCTAGACATAAATCCAAAGAAGGCAACTATGTAAAAACATGGAAAGATAAAACTTCAAAGAAAAAGGCAGATTGGCTACAAGCCCTAGCAAGAATTCCTGGAAGAGCTAATGTAAGAGATTGAAAAAAGGAGTAAAAATATTTTGAAAAATCAATAAATTGAGTTAAAGTCATATAGAGAAAGTATGGAGGTTGTGGGAGAGAGGTGGCTGTAAGGTTGAATCCTTAAGGAAGAGAGCTTTTTAATAAGATGCCTTGGTTTGTCAAAGAAGGAAAATTTTGCACATTGCATATGAGTGACTTGCTGTTTGTACCTTGGTTCTGTATTTATTATGTGATCATGAGTAAGTCCCATTACCCTTCTGAGTGTCAGTTTCATTGTCTCTAAAATGGGGAGAATAATGGTTCCAATATCTCCCTTTCAGGGTTGCTCCATGTTATAAATAATAAATAATTGCACTCCTACACTATTCCTATCATTATGGATTCTGGAACTAACAGAGATTTGGGAACCCAAAATGATTTTCCTAAAAAGGCTTAAACTAAAGCCACCAGAATTAGCTTACTATTTACCTAGTATAGATGATTTGGTGATTTTTAAGAACAGAATACAATAGTTCCTGAAATTCTGGGACTGAGGGAGGCAGTACAATAGAATAGGACAAATATTAGTTCTAGTGTCAGAGGGACAAAATTAATCTCTATCGGCCTCACTTTCCTTATTTGTATAATAAAAGGTAGATAGCTTTCAATGTCCCTTTTGGTTCTAGGTCTGTGAAAGCTGGGGCAAAAGAGCAGGTGAAAGGTAATTGTACATTTTGTGAAGTATATGAGAGATTGAGGAGTAGGCACTTTCACAGAATCCTACAACAAAGTTTATTTAGTTAAATGGAAATAAGTACAATATGTTCTGTTCCCAAGTTTGCTCATCAAAAAAGGGGGTGGGGGATGCTCTGGAGTATGTGTGTGTGTGTGTGTGTGTGTGTGTGTGTTGGAGTGACATGGAGGATAGTGATGATTGTGTGGTTTATTACAACAGGATCTGTTGAGGAATAGAGGAAATGGAAAAGGAAGTAACTGCCAGAAACATACAGATAACTTTGGATGAGGAAAGCAAGCCAAACATTGCATTTGTACAACTTTACTAGTGGCAGTGTGTAAGATAATATCTTAATGGGTCAATGATCATTTATTATTTATACATGCTTGCTGAGGAGCTTAGATATTTTGTTCAGATACTTATCTTTCTTTGGACCTTAGTTCCCTTTCCCTCATCTCATTGTGAAGCAGTCCTGGATATGAACTGCTCAGTGGCCAAGATGCTGCTACAGGATTTGCTTGTTCCTTCGACCACCTCTGATGAACTCAGATTTACAAAGGTAGAAAATGCAAACACTTCAAAGCTATCAAAAGGAAAAGTATAACTTGGTGAAGAAAATACTCCTTTTGTTCTTAGAGGAACCGTGGTAGATCTGAGATTACTTCACATATGTTAGGACATCAAGGCTGTACCTAACAAGAAGAGAGAGCAATTTCATAGCCATTGTTCCCAGAAATAACTGAGGCTTTAGGGAGACTGAAGAAACTAATAATAGTGGCTGAAATATATGAAAATACTGACTAAACCCTTCTTCCTCTGTTTATGGCCTTTGAGGGTTCTTGTGCAGAGCTGTTAGTTACAAAGTACCTTTCAAAAAGAAATCATAGGGGCACCTAGGTGACTTAGTGGATAGAGAGCCAGGTCTGGAGAGGGGAAGTCCTAGGTACATATCTGGCCACGGGAACTTCCTAGTTGTGTGATCCTGGTAAGTCATTTTATTACAAATGCCTAGCCCTTACCACTTTTCAGCCTGGGAACCCATGCTTAGTACTGATTCTAAGACAGAAGGTAAGGGTTTAAAAAAAATCACAGAATATGAGACTTGGAGGGGACCTCAGAGGTCATAGGATCAGATGACTCAGGTTATAATTTATTCAACCCATAACTGAAGAGTAATTCCCTTTATAGTACCTCTGGCAACACCTAGCCTATGCTTGAATGCTTTCAGTGAGGGAAACCTGTCATTTCCACCCTTTCTCATGGTAGCTCTTTAAATACTAGAAGATAACCATCATGTCTCCACTAAATTTTCTCTGCTCCTAGCTAAATATAATAATTTCTTTCAACTTGTACCCATATGCCATGACCCTCAGTTCTTTCACTAACCTCCTTTCTTTGGGGAGAAATGTTTTTATATTTCCCCCCATAAGTTGTTTATAGATACTAGAAGAAGGGACCTGTAAAGATAGAATCAAGGAAATGGCATCCAGTTTGGTGTAGACTCCTAGGGCACATATCAAACTGAGGTTAGACAGAGAAAAGTAGAAGGTCATAATATCCTAGAGGAAATGGCATTAATTTAGGAATTATGCAACTTGGGCTCACATTCTGGTTAGGAAAGATGTATCCTAGCAATATGACCTTGGACAGGTCACTTGAACATCTTAAATGTTAATTTCTCATCTGTGAAATTTGGAGGAGGAGAGGATTATATTTGACCTTGAGTATCTCTCCCAGCTCTAACATTTTAATGGAATGCACAGACTGACTTTTGGTAAAAATGAAAATGTATTTTTCCATTTTGTAATCTTGTAATATGACAGAGTTTGGTTGCAAATTACATGTTTTGTAGATGTTTCTGAAATGTTCTCATCTCTGCTTAGAGTAGGGAGACTCCAAGAAATTTCTATGAGGGAAAACGTTTATAAGACTAGAAAGTGAAGGGATCTGTGCATGCATACACAGTTCTCAAGGTTCTCCATTTTCTCATACTTTGCACTTGAGAATGATCTCTTGCCAATTACCCAGGGGTGCTTGGTAGCTTCCCTGATAAAGAGTATGCTGGCTGATTTGGAGGATTGATACTTCAGGAGCTCCAGACTGTCAAAGTCCAACATTTTATTTGCCACAGTCTATATTCTGGCTGCCAGGGGTCAGGACTTTAGAAGGACACAAACATACAGCTCAGAACTCAATAAATATGCCATGCATAGAGATCTAGTTAGCATGGATCAGGGAAAAGGAAGCAGATCTGGGGCCTCAAGGATGGGAAACTATTGAAAATGTCAACAGTTCGGTGAGATGGACAGGAATGTGGTTCTCTTTTTTACCTGACCTTCCCTACTTTCCATTTGATATAGTTTCAGGATGCAGAGCTGGTGGTTCTGAACACATACCCCCTTCCTCCTTATTCCTTTTCTATAATCTATCTACAGGCAAGTACAGTTTGGAAATTCCCTGACCACATTCAGAGAAGAGAAGGAATTTTCAGAGATGGCTGGAAAAGAAGAATCTTTCACAATCATCATAATATTGTGTGACTAGCTATTATTATTATAAGAGATGAGTCACCAAAGAAAACCTGGGGAAGTGCACAGAGCTGCTCACCAGAATGGAAGAGCTTTGTTCTTAGAATTAAGAGAACTAAATTCTACACTTAGTATAAGCACTTTACTATTTGTGTGACCCTGGACAACTTATTTAAACTAGCTAAGCCTCAGCCTCATCATCTATAGAATGGATATAATATTATGTATTACCTACAATACAGAGTTGTTGTAAGGAAAGGTAGTTTGTAAACATCAGAGTGCTCTAAAAACACAAATGGTTATTAGCATTAATAACTTGATCTTTCAACTAATTTGATTATTTTCATAGCTCAGAATTTGGGGCTCAGTAATCTGTTCTTTAATTGAAGTGGTCACTGGGGGGCTCCCTAAGACAAAAAATAGAACATAACAGGAAATGGGGACTTATCAGTGGGAAGAACCAGGATGTCCAACTATCTGAGGGAGGAGCTATTGAGACATGGATCAGTGGGAATGGTGTCTGTCTGCCCTCAAGACTACAGAGGAACAGCTAGGCAGCTTAGAGAATAGAGCACAAGGGCTGGAGTTGGCAGGACCTGGATTCAGATCTGCTCTAATACACTTCTTAGATGTGTGACCCTGGGCAAGTCACTTAACCCCAATTGCCTCTCTCTAAACACTCCTCTGCTTTAGAATTAATGCTAAGAAATAAGGTAAGAATTAAAAAAAAAAGACTATAGGGTCATTAAAAATTTAACCTGAACTTTGTCTTCAACTAAAATCCCATCTTTTGCTGGAAGTCTTCCCCAACCCTTCTTAATTCCAGTGCCTTCTGTCTGTTAATTTTCCTCCTTTTTATCCTGTAATAGCTTTATTGTTGTCATTCAGATATTTCAGTCATGTCGTATTCTTTGTGACTCCTTTTGGGATTTTCTTGGCAAAGGTCCTAGAGTGGTTTGCTATTTCCTTTTCCAGCTCATTTTACAGAAGAGGAAACCGAGGTAAACAGGGTTGAGTGAATTGTCCAGGATCACATAGGAATTATCATCTAAGGTTGTATTGAATTCAGGTCTTTCTGATTCCAGGTAGCACTTTATCTACTGTGCCACTGAGCTGTCCATGTGGAGCTTGCTCTGCATGTTTTGGTTTGCCTTTTGCTATCTATTAATTTTTTTTTAATATTTCAGTTGCTTTTAACAACTTTCATTTCTTAATTATGCTTACTTTTTGATGCAGGCTGGTGAGACACTTTCCCGAGAGGAAGAATGGCAGGGGATGGGGGATATGGATAGAAATAATGAAAACAATTGATGAATCTTTCAGTAGTTCTTGAGCCTTCTTATCTGTATACATTACTGATGTATTCAAAGATGACTGGAATCTACTTCCTTAGTACACTGGTGTATTGATGCATTTGTTTAAAAAAAAAAAAAGAAAAAAAAGGCTCCCAGTCCTCCTTGCCTGCTTCAGAGAAATAATAATAATAATAATGACAGACAACTAACATGTATATAGAGCTAACTATACGCTAGGCACTTTGCCAAGCACATTGAAATTCTTAACTTATTTGGTCCTCTCAACAACCCTGGGAGGTAGGAACTTTTATTATCTTCATTTTAAAAATAAGGAAACTGAGGGAAATAGAGGTTAAGTGATTTGCTCAAGGTTATGTAGTCCAAGTAAGTGTCCAAGGCTAGATTTGAATTCAGGTCTTCCTGGTTCTGGGCAGCTAAGTGGAAAAGAGTGCCAGGCCTCGAGTTCTTCAAGAAGACTCATCTTTCTGAGTTCAAAATTTGCCTCAGATATTTACCAGCTGTGTTGTAGCCCTAGGCAAGTCACTTAACTCTCTTTGCCTCAGTTTCCTCATTTATCAAATGACATGGAGGAGGAAATGGCAAACCATTCCAGTATCTTTTTTAAAGAAAATCCCAAATTCAGGGCATCAGGTGGCTCATTGGATTGAGAGCCAGGCCTAGAGACAGGAGACTCCTAGTTCAAATCTGGCCTCAGACACTTCCTAGCTGTGTGACCCTGGGCAAATTACTTGACCCCCATTGCCTAGCCCTTACTACCCTTCTGCCTTGGAACCAATACATAATATTAATTCTAGGACAGAATGATTTAAAAAAAAAATCCAAAATGACATCACAAAGAGTTGAAAGTGACCGAAAAATGAGTGAACGACAACTTCCTGAGTCTTGGCCCAGTATTTTATAAAAAATGTACAGTCCTTAATTTCTCTGGCCTCACTCCTCCTTTGATCTAGAGTCTAGATAGAGTTGATTACTTGTGCTATAGGTTTGGGCACTATTTCATTTCCCAGAATCAGAATAAAATTGGGACTAAAATAGGAGGATGAGGCAGAAGTTTGTGTCTCCTTGGGTTTATCTTGTATTTGAGTGTTCTGTCAGTGTTTGGTCCAGTATCAACAGATTCTGTGGCTAGCTTTAGGAGGGGGTGGCTGTGCCCTTGTTTCTCTTAACCACAGAGTGGACTGACTGACCTTTTGGGCTTTGGAACCAATTGTGGGTTTAACAGTGTAAAGGCTACCATTTGCCACCAGAGGGAACTGGAGCAGCCAAGCTACTTATTCATAGTCTGGAACTGAAGCCAACCTGGGCCCATCCTCTTATATTTATATTGTCAATGTTTCCATGGCATGGATTTTCATAGTACTATGAGCTTCTGAAAACAGATACCCCAGCCTCACTCACTATACTTTATAGACTTCAACTGATGTACATGATCTCTTTGGAAGTGACAAATTATTGTGATTTTTCTTTTTTACTAAAGGCTTCCTATAGGCAACTTCTGAATACAGGCCTCTGCTACATGGGCTTCCTGACTGAGAGCTTGTATTTCTGGTTTCACTACATTATGAGTTGCCTGGGGGCCTTTGTAATTTGAGTTAGAAAATTTGGCTCAGATTTGTTACAAATCTGAATCTCAATTTCTTCATCTGTAAAACCTGTACTACCTCTTTTACAGGGACATTGCAAGGAATGAGCTTTGTGACCTGGAAAGCTCATTATAAATAATGATTTAAAAATTTTTCTTGGACAAGGAATTCTCTTTGTCACAAACTTAAACCCTTACTGTAGCAAGAAGACTCACAAAGTGGTCTAATGAGTACTTCTTTCCTTACCCTAATTATTTCCTGACATATCCATTACTTCTCATTTCTGTTTCTCAAGTCCATCCCCAAGATCCCAACCAGGTAAAAAGTTTCCTTAATATTTTCATTTCTTAACAATGCTGGCTATTAGGATAATCCTGGTGCTTAAAACCAACATGAGTAGGTCTATCTCTAGGGTGCCAGGCTACAGAGTTTAGGTTCATTTGAAGAAACTGAGACCAACAGAAATTAAGTGACTTGTCTAGTGACAATTAGGGGAGATAATACTTGGAGATTGACCTGGGAATCAAACTCTTGGTCAATCTAGAATGGGTACCAATTCACATATACCTTGAACTGAAGTTTGAATATATTTATTTTCCATGTAGACCATTTTGTAACCTTTCCTAAGCACAGGGTTCCTTTGTGTGTATTGCTATCCTATAATTTTATTTTATTTTTTTTTATGTTTCAATTGCTTTTTTAACAGCTACATTTTTTGTTGTTATTTTTACCTTTTGGTGCAGGTTGATTAGACAGTACTAATAAGTGCCTGAGGTAGAATTTGAACTCAGAGGGGGGAAAATCAGTTTATCAAAATTCACCAACATATTGACTGAAAATGATAATAAATGTAAAATTCCATACCTGGAGTATCTTATCTCTGTAGAAATAAAAGTACATTTTTCATTTCTTCTTTGAGGCCAACCTTGGTTGCCATTGTTATCCACTGTTCAGTTTCTTAAAATCCTTGTATAACAGATACTGTTTTCCTGGTTGTGCTTATTTTACTTTGTATCATATCTTAGAACTCTCCCCATGCTTCTCTTGTTTCTTTGAATATCCCATTACATTTATATAGCACAATTGGTTTAGCCATTCCTAAGTGATTACTCTTGGCTGCTAAATCTCCCTTATAAGTAAGGAGAACAAATTTTTCTTGACTCAAGAAGCTCTAGGATAATTTGGTCACCTCATGATGATAATTCTACATACACCATAAGTTACTTTTAGGAGAGGTGTTCTAAAACAAAACAAAACAAAGTCAGGTTTTACAACACCAAAATTTTGAGAATCACTGACATGGTAGGCAGAATATGCAATTTCTCCCTGTTATGAACTCCTATAGGACTGTTTTGCATCTCTCACATATTAATTTGTATTTTAGTTATGTGTCCTACTAGACTCTTAATTCTTTGACAACAGGCTTTATGTTCTATTTATCTTTGAATTTCCCTCAGTTCATTATACGTGGTACTTTGGATGCTTAGTATTTATTCATTTGGGGCAAGCAGGTGGCACAGTTGATAGAATGCTAAACCTGTAGTTAGGAAGTTCAGATCTGACTTCAGATATTTGCTAGCTGTGTGACTCTAGGCAAGTCACTTAACCCTGTTTGCCTTAGTTCTTCATCTGTAAAATGAGCCAGAGAAGGAAATGGAAAACTACTACAGTATCTTGGTCAAGAAAATCCCAAATAGAATATTGAAGAGTTGGATACAACTGAAATGACTTAACAAGAACAATGACATATATTTCTGTCTCTCTTTCTGGCCAAAAAAGCCTTAGGTTCTAGTGATGGTTTCTATATAGTAAGAGGCCCTCAGATCTAGTAATGACTTAGGTTAAGTATACTTTCCACCTTGGTTTCTCCATCTATAAAATTCTCCTCATATATAAATAAGGGGATTAGACTGAATGATCTGTAAGGTCTTATCTGCCTCTCATATTCTATGCTTCTGAAAGGAACATATCCTTATTTTCCCCTGATTATGTGGTCTCTTCTCACAGTTGCCTGCCATAGCATCCTCTTGAAACTCCCCACTTTTTCTCTAGGATATTTTGATGGTGGTTGCTGAATTCATAGAAATAAGCAATAATTTCATTGAATAAAATGACAATGAGGAGACTATATACCAAAATTTATGGGATACAGCCAAAGTTGTACTTAGGGGGAAATTTATATCACTTAATACTTATGCCAATAAAACAGAGAATGAGCAGATCAATGAATTGGTCATGCAATTAACAAAACTAGGAAAAGAATAACTTAAAAATCCCCTATTAAACATCAAATTGGAAATCCTGAAAATCAAAGAAGAGACAAAAAAAAATGAAAGTAAGAAGACCATTAAACTAATAAATAAGACAAGGAGCTGGTGTTAGGAAATAATGCAATAGTTAAACCAAATTACCAGTATCAAAATAAATCACATTAATGAAAAATAAATTGAAGTAATTATTAGGAGTTCTTTTGCCCAATTATATATCAATAAATATGATAATCTAAGTGAAATAGATGACTATTTGCAAAATATAAACTGCTCAGTCTTACAAAAAAAGAAATAGAATATTTAAACAACACTATCACAGAAAAAGAAATTGAATAATCCATCAAAAAATTCCCTAAGAAAAAGGCTCCAGGGCCAGATGGATTAATAAGTGAATTCTATAAAACATTCAAAGAATAATTAATTCCAATAGTGCATAAACTATTTGGAGTAGGGAAAGAAAGAATTCTTCCAAATTCCTTTTATTACATAAATATGGTATTATAAAAAAGAAGGGAAGCTTTCCTTCTTTTTTAAATGAAGTGTGTTGGATGGTTTGTCTCACTGGTAAGATATAACACCAGTGAAGAAGTTGAGTGGACCAAAGTGATGAGGGAATATGAGGGTTGAGGTAAATCTTGTTGATGGAAGGAAGATGGCAAGATCTCTCCCTCCCTAGGGTGAACTGGAGCAGGGATTTGAGGTAACCTCCAAAGAGAAAGAAGGATGACTTTCTCTCTCTTCTTTCTTCAAAGGATATCAGACAGACTATATCCCTTGAGTTCCTATAAAAGCAAAAGCTGAGGGGAAAAAATGTTAGTTTTCCCCAGTCAGCAACTTCTGAGGAAGGCTTTTAATCTACTTTCCTCAGTGGAGAAAGTGTGGCAGATCTAGTCTGATCTTTCCACAAACAGGGACTGAACTCAAGCTTTGAGCCCGGTTTCCAATTACCCAACACACTTCCCGTTGAAGTGATAGGCCATATCCAAATCTGACTTATAACTAAGGATTAATTTGAAGGGAAGGGGTAGAAACAAAGTTGAAGGAAAATTGGAGGAGGTTTCCCTTTCAAACTAAACCCACAGCAGCTAGAATCAAGGGGTCGGTGCCCGAACCCACAAACACCTTAGTCCCTTTCCCAACTGACTGCTCTTTTAATGATCTCTAAGCTATTATATATTAAACTAAAACTAAATCAGTTCAGTAAAGATTATGTGAGACCAAGAAGAAGCAAGAAGGATGGGCTTAGGTTTTGTCCGAGTCCTTTCCAGCTCCTCCTCAGGAACAGAGATCTTGGTGGCAGGTAAAGAAAATAGTAGAATGAATTTCTTGGGGAATACAGCTTTAGGAATTAAAGGCAGGAAATCTGGGCCCTTTCATGGCTTTGGGGGATCCCTTAGCCACTCAGAATTGAACTTCACAACTCTCAGTTCTGAATCAGAAGACCCCTGGCTCTCTAGAAACTCCCTCAGCCAATGGTTCTCTTCCCACAATCCTTTGCTGTCCAAACTGTCACTCCAGCTCCTGTCCATCAACTGTAGTATTCCAAAGGTCTTCCTTTACAGTCTCTATAGTATTGATACCTAAACCAGGGAAAAGTAAAACACAGAGAGAAAACTATAGACCAATCTGCTTATTTATAGTGAATAATTGTTACAAACAATTTAAACAAAATACTAGCAAGGAAATTATAGCATTGTATCACAAGGATGATACACTATAATGAAGAAGGTTTTATAACAGAAATGTAGGAATAGTTCAACATTAGGAAAACTATTAGCATAATTGATCATATCAATAACAAATCCAAAAGAAGCTACATAATTATCTCAATAGATGCAGAAAAAACCTCTGATAAAATACAACACCCATTCCTTATAAAAACAGAAAACTTTGGAATAAAAGGAACTCTTCTTAAAGTGATAAAGGGCATGTATCTAAAACTATCAACAAGCATTATATATAATGGGAATGACAGTGGCTACTGGGATAAGAGTTTGGAGACTCAAAGTCATTTCAAAGTTGCTACCATTGGATTGTATAATTAGAATCTGCTCCTCAGAACTCTAAATCCCAGCATCTCACTTTCATTCTCACTTTATGGCCTTACATTTTGGAGATAAAGTTTTTGTGAGACCCCACCCCTCTTGCTCTATTCCCCTGATCACAGTTTGTGGAGGTGAGTTGAGGTGAGAGGCAGGAGAGTTTTACTCAGATTTTTACTTCTATTTCTTTTTTCTTCTACTTCAAGTGATTATTAATAAATTTTATGAAATATAAAGTTACTCTTCCAAACCTCTTAACTTTACTCAGTACATACTAAGGTAGCTCCACCTATATACAGGAAGTAGAAATTGCAATCATGGCTCAGTTTCCTGCCTTTCTCAAACAGTTCCCATTTTTGGAGAGCCTTACTGAACTTATGCAGCTTACAGCTTTAGGATATCTTGTCTTGCTGCTGTTCATGGGTATACTGAGAGGATGCCTTCCTGTTAGCTTGAGGAATCTTGAGATTCAGAGGGGAGATTCCTCTCCCTGTACCCCCTTGCCATTTTGGCCTGTCCAATTTCTGCAATACATCCAACATGGGGTTCATCCACACTATGCTCAGTGTGGGTATGGGGAACCCCAGAGGTGTGACAAAATATATGATGATAGTTGGGAGGAGTAGGAACCTTAAAGAGTCTGGAGGTGAATTTTAAGCCTTTTCAGACACCTTATCAATGTTAACTGTTTCAGTTTGTATCCCCACCAACCCCCAAATAATGAACATAGCTATTGGAATTGGAGAAAAGGACTCTTGAATACAGTGCCTGTGCCCTGTCACATGTATTGTATTTGCTGATTGTTTATTTTAAGATTTTATTTTGTTTTTTAGTTCACATATTGATCTAATCTAATATATTCTATTACACTATGTCACTTTAAGTTACTGTGTTTTGGCCATTAGCTATATCTTCTTTTTTTTTTTTTTGTAAAACCCTTACCTTCCATCTTGGAGTCAATACTGTGTATTGGTTCCAAGGCAGAAGAGTGGTAAGGGCTAGGCAATGGGGATCAAGTGACTTGTCCAGGGTCACACAGCTGGGAAGTGTCTGAGACCAGATTTGAACCTAGGACCTCCCGTCTCTAGGCCTGGTTCTCAATCCACTGAGCTACCCAGCTGCCCCCTTAGCTATATCTTCTGCTACACTATTTTTATTTGTACTATCCTACTATCTTTACTTGTACTGTCCTATACCTGAACTGGAGATAATACCATTGTAAAAGCCCATAATCTAGATGGGCAAATCCTTTCTGTGGCTTGCTATAAGTCCTTATGGATACTGGGTTTGCCACCAGATCCATTGAGGTCACATATTGCTTATACAGCCTTTTGTGCCTTTTTGCCTTTGTTAATTGTCACAGAGATGATGAATGTACTCCATCAAACTGGTTACAACCTGTATGAGTAACTTTTGGAGAATTTTATGAACTCTTATGGTTTTGGAGATTTTTGGTACTTCTTTGAATGTGCATTAGCTGCTGTACTACTATTTTTTAATAAAGCTGTTACCTGGTGAAAAATCATGTACCCTCCCACTATGGATCATGGCCAAGTTAAGAAGGAAATAAATCTAATTTTTGAGTGAGAAACCTTTATATTGTGCCTCTGCTTGACTAACACAGTGTCTTGTGATGTTGTGATGTTGTGAGGTTGTGGAAGTGAGAAATTGGAAATGGTTTGCAGAGGAGCTGGAGTAGCTGGGACTGCTGAGCTGTCATTCAAAAGAAGAACATTCTGATTGGAATGTGACCAGGAAAGACTGTTGAAAAAAAGCTGAAGTCTGGGGGGGGGGGGCGGTCTCTTTGCTTTTGGAGATAGAAGGAGAAGTCTCTTGGCTTTTGAGACAGAAAGGAGAAGGAGTCTCTTGGCTTGGAGACAGAAAGAAAGAAGGACAGAGTCCAGCTCTCTCTGATTTTTCTGCTGTGACTGAACTTCCAGACCTGTCCATCCATTTTCCCAATTTGAACTATATTCCATCATCCTCCAACCTAAGACTTATTCTGGTATTAGGGAAACCCCAAACCTTCTTTCCTTCCATTTCCTTATCTTTCCCTTCTCCCCCAATAAACCCTTTACTTAATCTTAGAGAAGAGGAAGAGTTTTTTTATTTGAGACATCATAAAACTAAACCTGAGTTAATTTAGAAAGACCTATAGAAGAAGCAATTAAAAAGGGAGGAGGAAGGGAGGAAAGGGAGGAAAGGAAGAAAATGGAGGAAAGGGAGGAAGGGAGGAAGAGAGAAGCTTTGATCTTTAGTTATCATTTATCATTCAAATAATCCCTTATTATAGACTCATGCAATGTGCACTATGAATTTTTGATTTTTAAAAAAAATTATTATTGTTTTTCCTTTTATGTACAATTAAAAAATTTTTGCACTAATATAAGTTTACAATATCCATTAACCCTAATATTTATGCATACCCAAAAGCTTTATACTGTGGAAACCTGTCATTGATTGTTTAATATTATGGGACTTTGACTAATAATTGTGTCTGATTTCAGAAAAAGGGATCACAAAAGAGGCATTATACAGTGCCAAGGAGCACAAGGTCAAGAAGAATCTGCACCAAGACAGAGGACTTGTTTTGGGGTTTGAGGAAGTGGCTGTTTGATAATGTCAGACACTATTTCCCTGTGCCAGATTCAGACAAAGTACCTCAGTTTGACTGCATTTTGGTTTCCCTAGCCCTGTAAGTGAAGGTAAAATCAGACCAGGGAATGATATTTCCCTTCTCCTTCAAAAGTCTAGTCCCTTTTATATTTTTTTCATGGTATGGCAATTTTCTGTAGGGGGATTTGTAATGGTGTGGAAATAAGAAAATGGAAAAGCCTGCAACAAAGATGCAATAGCTAAGACTGATGAGCTGTCATTTGAACAAGAGCATTCTGTTTAGAATGTGAGCAGGAAAAATGGTTGGAAGAAGGGGATCAGACCAACTGGAGTCAGAGGTCTTTGGCTTTGAAGACAGAAAAGTCAGGACTGTCTTTAGCCTTGAAGACAAAAAGGAGAAGGGTCTCTTGGCTTGGGGACAAAAGAAAGAAGGACAAAGTCCAGCTCTCTCTGATTTCTATGTTGTGATTCAGTGACTGAACTTCCAGGCCTGTCAGCCCATTTTCTCAAATTGAACTATATCCCACCATCCTCCAACCTAAGATTTATTCTAGTATTAGGGAAACCCCAAACCCTCTTTCCTTTAATTTCTTATCTTTCCTTTCTTCCCCAATAAATCCCTTACTTAATTTAGAGAAGAGGAGTATTTTATTTGATATATCATAAAATTCACCCTGAGTTGATTTAAAGAGGCCAATAGAAAAATCATCAGGAAGAGAGAGGGAAGAAGGGAGGGTGAATAGAGGAAAGAAGGGAGGAAGGGAAGAAGGAAGAAGATTAACAGCCCTGATCTTTAGTTATCATTTACCATTCAAATAATCCCTTCTTACACTGCCAATGGGTAAGTGCTACATTGTTATAATTTCTTGTGGGACATAGATCACTTTAATTGGGCCCTGATTCAAGGACATGTTATAGGCTTATTTTTCCTTATTTGGAATTTTTATACATGAGACTTTGATATTTTATGTTTCATCCAGAAGTTACTTTTTTCTCTCTTATTTGAGTTTTTTGGTGTTTTTGATTTTCTTTTGTCAATTGATACATATACCTCATAACTGTAATAGGGAAGGTTAACAGATGGGATCACACTAACAATATATAAAAGTGGGTTCATTTATTTATTTATTTATTTTTTCACTTGTGCTATATATTTTATTTATTTTTTAAAAATTAATTTATTTAGTCAATTTAGAACATTATTCCTTGGTTTCAAGAATCACATTATTTCCCTCCCTCTCCTTCCCCTTCCCTTCCTGCAGCCAATGTGCAATTTAATTGGGTATTACCTGTGTCCTTGATCAGAATCTATGTCCATGTTGTTGGTGTTTGCATTAGGATGTTCATTTATAGTTTACATCCCTAGCCATATCCCCTCCATCCTTGTAATCAAGCAGTTGTTTTTCTTCTGTGTTTCTACTCCCAGTTTTCCCTCTGAATGTGGATAGTGGTTTTCTTGTAGATACCTCCAAGTTGTTGAGGATCACTGCATTGCCACTAATGGAGAAGTCCATTACATTGGATTGTACCACAGTGTATCAGTCTTTGTGTACAATGTTCTCCTGGTTCTGTTCCACTCTGCATCAATTCCTGGAGGTCATTCTAGTTCACATGGAATTCCTCCAGTTTATTTATTTCTTTGAGCACAATAGTATTCCATCACCAACATATACCACAATTTGTTTAGCCATTCCCCAATTGGAGGGCATCCCATAATTTTCCAATTTTTTGCCACCACAAAGAGCGCAGCCATGAATATTCTTGTACAAGTCTCTTTCCTTGTTATCTCTTTGGGGTACAAACCCAGCAGTGCTATGGCTGGATCAAAGGGCAGACAGTCTTTTAGCACCCTTTGGGAATATTTCCAAATTGCCCTCCAGAACATTTGGATCAATTCACAACTCCACCAGCAATGAATTAGTGTCCAGACTTTGCCACATCCCCTCCAGCATTCATTACTTTCCATTGCTGTCATGTTAGCCAATCTGCTAGGTGTGAGGTGATACCTCAGAGTTGTTTTGATTTGCATCTCTCTGATTATAAGAGATTTAGAACACTTTTTCATGTGCTTATTAGTAGTTTTGATTTCTTTAACTGAAAATTGCCTATTCATGTCCCTTGCCCATTTATCAATTGGAGAATGGCTTGATTTTTTTGTACAATTGATTTAGTTCTTTATAAATTTGAATTAGAGCTTTGTCAGAGGTTTTTGTTATGAAGATTATTTCCCAATTTGTTGCTTCCCTTCTAATTTTGGTTGCATTGTTTTTGTTTGTACAAAACTTTTTTAATTTGATGTAATCAAAATTATTGATTTTACATTTTGTGATTTTTCCTAAGTCTTGCTTGGTTTCCCAAAGATCTTTTGCTTATAGTTTCCTTCTTCATATTCAAGGCATTCACTCATTCTGAGTTTATCTTGGCGTCGGGTGTGAGATGTTAATCCAAACCTAATCTCTCCCATAGTGTCTTCCAATTTTCCCAGCAATTTTTATCAAATAGTGGGTTTTGGTCCCAAAATCTAGGATCTTTGGGCTTATCATAGACTGTCTTGCTGAGGTCACTTACCCCAAGTCTATTCCACTGATCCTCCCTTCTGTCTCTTAGCCAGTACCAAATTGTTTTGAAGACCACTGCTTTATAATAGAGTTTGAAATCTGGAATTGCAAGGCCTCCTTCCTTTGCATTTTTTTTTCATTATTTCCATGGATATCCTTGATCTTTTGTTCTTCCAGATGAACTTTGTTATGGTTTTTTCTAATTCATTAAAAATTTTTTTGGTAGTTCAATGGGTATGGCACTAAATAAGTAATGTAATTTGGGTAGCATTATCATTTTTTTATGTTATCTCATTCTACCCATGAGCAGTTGATGTTTTTCCAATTGTTTAGATCTAGTTTTAATTGTGTGGAGAGTGTTTTGTAGTTGTGTTCATATAGTTCCTGTGTTTGTCTCAGCAGGTAGATTTCTAAGTATTTTATATTGTCTAGGATGATTTTAAATGGAATTTCTCTTTCTAATTCTTGTTGCTGAGATGTATTGGAGATATATAGAAATGCTGATGACTTATGTGGGTTTATTTTGTATCCTGCAACTTTGCTAAATTTTTTGCTTATTTTGACTAGCTTTTTGGTTGATTCTCTGGGGTTCTTTAAGTAGACCATCATATCATCTGCAAAGAGCGATAGCTTGGTCTCCTCATTGCCTATTTTAATACCTTCAATTTCTTTTTCTTCTCTAATTGCTACAGCTATTGTTTCTAGTACAATGTTAAATAATAGAAGTGATAATGGGCATCCTAGTTTCACTCCTGATCTTATTGGGAAGGCTTCTAGTTTGTCCCCATTGCAGATGATGTTTGCTGATAGTTTTAGATTTATACCGTTTATTATTTTTAGGAAAGACCCTTCTATTCCTATACTTTCTAGTGTTTTTAATAGGAATGAGTGTTGTATTTTGTCAAAGGCCTTTTCTGCATCTATTGAAATAATCATGTGATTTTTGTCGGTTTGCTTGTTAATATGGTCAATTATGTGGATAGTTTTCCTAATAATGAACCATCCTTGCATTCCTGGTATGAATCCTACCTGGTCATAATGAATAACCCTCATGATCACTTGCTGGAGTCTTTTTGCTTGTATCCTTTTTAAGATTTTTGCATCTATATTCATTAAGGAGATGGTCTGTAGTTTTCTTTCTCTGTTTTTGACCTGCCAATTTTTGGAATCAATACCACATTTTTGTCACAAAAGGAATTTGGTAGAACTCCTTCTTTGCTTATTCTGTCAAATAGTTTCATAATATTGGGATTAGTTGTTCTTTGAATGTTTGATAGAATTCATTTGCGAATCCTTTTGGACCTGGGGATTTTTTTCTTAGGGAGTTCTTTGATGGCTTGTTCAATTTCTTTTTCTGATATGGGGTTGTTTAGGTGGTCGATTTCTTTCTCTGTTAGTTTAGGCAAATTATATTTTTGTAAATATCCATCCATATCACTTAGATTTCCACATTTATTGCCATATAATTGGGCATAATAATTTTTTAATGATTGCCTTAATTTCCTCTTTATTAGAGGTGAGGTCTCCCTTTTCTTCTTGGATACTGTCAATTTGGTTTCCTTTTTTCCTTTTTTAAGTTAGATTGACCAGTACTTTGTCTATTTTATTTGTTTTTTCAAAGTACCAGCTTCTAATCTTATTTATTAAATCAATAGTTCTTTGACTTTCAATTTTATTAATTTTTCCTTTGATTTTTAGGATCTCTAATTTAGTCTTCATCTGAGGATTTTTATTTTGTTCACTTTCCAGTTTTTTAATTTGCATGCCCAATTCATTAACCTCTGCCCTCTCTAATTTGTTAATATATGATCTCAAAGATAGGAATTTCCCCCTGATTACTGCTTTGCCTGCATCCCATAGATTTTGATAGGATGTCTCATCATTGTAATTTTCTTCAATGAAGTTATTGTTTCTATGATTTTTTCTTTAACTAACCGATTCTGGAGAATTGTATTGTTTAATTTCCAATTAATTTTTGATTTGCCTCTCCATCTACCATTACTAATTATTATTTTCATTGTGTGAGTTATGTGAGAATGTTGCATTTGTTATTTCTGCTCTTTTGAACTTGTTTGCAATGTTTTTATGCCCTAATACATGGTCAATCTTTGTGAATGTACCATGTGCTACTGAAAAGAAGGTGTATTCCTTTTTGTCCCTATTTATTTTTCTCCACATATCTACTAACTCTAATTTTTCTAAGATTTCATTCACTTCTATTACCTCTTTCTTATTTATTTTTTGGATTGATTTATCTATTTCTGATAGAGGAAGGTTCAGGTCTCCCACTAGCTTAGTTTTTCTGTCCATTTCATCCTTTAGTTTCTCCTTTAGAAATTTGGATGCTATGCCAAAAAAGGATTTATTTAACTAAGCAGGGATAAGGGAATTGGAAGGGGATTAGGAGATTACTTACTACTACTAACACACCGAGGTATTCATTCTTAGACTTTCTAAATAAAATTTAACTTAACTAACTGAACTAGTAGATGATACAAGGGGTTAGTAATGTCCACAGTCCTTGTTTGGGTCAAAACAGCAGAATCAAGAAGTAGGGGCCTCATAAGGTCCAGGAAGGGAGGAGGTTCAAACCCATTCAAAACTGTCCACCAGAGTGAAGAACACTCACTCAACCTTTAAAAGATAATCAAAGTCCTTGGCAGCTCCTAAATTGGTTTCTTCAGGGAGACCCTTTGGCACACAGCCTCTCAATCTGCTACCCAGCTTGAGAGAGAGATTCCCAACTGTCTTAGAATGCTGACCCAGCCAGCTCTGTAGAATCTTGGTTTTGCTGTCAGCCTGCTTTGCTATGCCCTGCTAGAAATTTCTTCCTACATAACTCAGCCGTGTATCCCTGGGTGATCTGTGTGGTTGTCAACACCCTCCTCAGGGGGATTGTATAATTATCATAAAATTCTAGATTATAAAAATTTTTCTTGTTTGAGAGTAATTTTAGCACAAGAAACTTGCTATCTCTGCAAATCAAGAAAGTGAACTGTTTGGAGAAGGTGCCATAAAGAAGTCTGCAGAAACCACACACTGCACCAAAAAGATCCAGAATGAACTTAGGGTTGTAGTGAAATAAAACTGTGGGGGGTTAAATGCATTTATTTTGAATGTAAACTCTTATGCCAAAGGGGACTGCCCCCAATTGGGTTTTTATCAATGTGCCTAGCATTTATTGGTTTCATTTTCTTTCTCCTTTATTTCTCTCTTATCTTCAAATTATTGTAATATATCCTTAATAAGTACAATATTATATGTACCTCTTTATATATATATATATATATATACATATATATAGGTTATGTATACTGATTCATTGGGGAAACTAGACATGTAAATCTGAGAGATTTCAACATGCTCATTTTCCAATGGAATCACAAGGGAGATTGTAAAATTAGAATCTGCTCCCCAAGACTCTAAATCCTAGCACCCCTTTCATTCTCATGTTTTGTCCTTATGTTTTTGAGATAAAGGTTGTGTGTGACCCTGCCCCTCTCTTTCTTTTCCCCTGATCAAGGTTTGTGGAGGTGGGGTGAGGTGAGAGGCAGGAGAGTTTTACTCAAGTTGTACTTCTATTTCTTTTTTCTTCTACTTCAAGTGATTATTAATAAATCTTATAAAATATAATACTTGGAATTTTTGGATATTAATTTTAATCTTACAGGGTGGTGGGTTTCCATTGTTGTGCCTGGGATTTCAAAGGTAGACTGGGACTCTGATCATACTTTTGGGTCTATGGATACGATGAATAAAGGGAGCCACAAACTATAGTTTTCTCACATGCTACTAGCTAGTTGAGATGTGGCTAGTTGGTATTATTCTCTTGGGGCATTGGGGAAAGGGAGCTGAGTCAAGGCTAGAGTGGATATTCCAGTATTTCAAAGGTTAACTTAAATTGATCTATTTTCCATAAAAAAGTCTTTCTCTCAGACCACTTCCAGATGCACCTAGAGATATCAAGATGTGTCCTACTTTCTAGTTTGAATAAAACACTGATTTATTTGTAGTTTTTGAGAGCTCTGACTCAGAGATGCAAACAATAGTCTTTTCTGGTAAGCCCTAGTGGTAATAGGATCCTTCCTTAATTTGCATTCCCAGACTTCATTTGAGTCCTATAGATATAGAGCAAACAAATACTATCTTCCTTTCATGCTCTCTCAATCATCTCTATTGATTGATCCAATAAGACCTGCCCTCAGGAAGAACAAGACCCTGTCAGGATTCACTCAATCTCTGTAGAGTTTTTTAGTTGTCATTGTAGTGGTCAATTCACTTGTTGAGAACATAAAAACCGAGATTCAAACCCTGGATTAGATTCACAGTCCACCCAGTCCCATTTTCTTTGTCTAGTTAAGGTTCAAAAGGAATATGGGAGGGAATCAATAGGTTCAAAGGCTAAAATTATACTCCCCCCCATTAGTTTGAATTTCCTTTAAGAATCAATCATTTATTTATTCCCATTGATTGAGTGATTTTTAGGTGACACTGAAGCAATTCTTTTCTTCATACCTTCTTTCTGTGTGATTTCATCTACCTCAGTTGCAGTTATCCAGATGGTAACCATGTAAAGGATGGATTAGAAAGGGAGACTAGTTAGAACGCTTTAAGTCACGGTCATAGACCTCAGGGATGAAAATCTAAGCATAGATCTCTTTCTCTCTCTGTCTCTCTGTCTCTGTCTTTCTCTGTCTGAGTGTCTGTCTGTCTCTCTCTTTCAACAGGTTAAGTGGTGTTGTGGAAAGAGTTCTAGACCAGTACTCAGGAAGATCTAAGTTGAAATCCTGCCTCAGAAACTTACTAGCTATATGACCCTGGGGAAGTCATTTAACCTTGTGTGCCTCAGTTTCCTTAGCTGTCAAATGAGTGGGATAAGGAAATGGTAAAGCACTCCAGTATCTGTCAATTAAACCCCCAAGGGGTCATGAAGTCAGATACAAATGAAAGCAACTAACCAACAACAAAAATGCCAAATGAACTTAGTTGTCAAATCCCTATTTGTCATTTTAAAAATGGCTTTTTAGAATTCTCATTGGCATGTAAAACAAACAAAATAAAAGAAAGGCAGTTTCTTTTTCTCTCTACTTATCATTACTAAGATAGAATCTATTTTGAGCAGTGGCCCTATTCATTGCACTACATTAAGTACTGGAGATACAAAGAAAGACAAAAGACAGTACTGCTTTCAGGATGCTCCTAGCTTTCTTGTCTCTTCCCCAGGCACTATCTTGTTTCTCCTTTTGGTTATCTTTGCCATTTCCTGCCTATCCATCTTTTAAGCTCATTTATTGCAGGGTAGCTACCTATTTGGAAATTCCCACATTCAGTTTACGCAGTATGTGACCTTTAAAGTATGTTATGTAGTATATGTTTAACATTTGTTTCTATTCTTATGATAAAACTAGACAACTAAAGAAAATTATATTAGATAACCAGTCTAGTTAAAAAGGGCAGCACAAATTGTTTTGAAAAGGGAATTTCTTTATAAAATACAAGGAAGATTCAAGGTTTGAGATATTGCTTGCTATCCTTGAAATATATTTGGCATCTGTGTTACCCCTCTTGTAGTGAGGATCCCAGAAAAACTATGCACAGAACAATGTACCTCTGTGGGTCTGTATCCAACCAAATCATAGCCTATAAACTCCCACAGGTGTGTTTAATTTCATTAGCAAATTGAGGAAAAAATTAGCAAAAAGCAAATTCATTTAATTGAATAATATAGTAAGAAAAGTAGCAGTGGAATATTCACCCCATAACTGAGAACACTCTTATAGAGCTTATATAGCATCAGTTGGAAGAAGGAATATACCTAGGAATCATCGATGGAAGTATATGCTTGGGGAACTGGGTTTTAAAAAATATTGTGGCTGGGGGACTATACAAAATGTCAGACTAAAAATGAATGAATTTAGTAAGCATTTAAATTTATAGGATTTAATAACAACAAAGTGAGAGAGAAGAGGGGTTCCTTCAGCCAAGTGAGCAGAGCAAGGAGCCAGAGACCTACAACCTACCTTGCTGGAGCCAAAGGAAAAAAAGTCCCACAGCATGGGTTTCAGCAAAATTTATAAACAAACTTATGCCAGGACACAACACAGGGACACAAGACAAGGGACCCCCGAGGAAGAGTAAAGAATGCTGGAAAATGAAGTCCCCCAGCCACAATATGTTTTAAAACTCTCAGAACCCATGTCAAGGGCTCAGGGGTGGAAGGACAACTCATGAGTTCATGATACAGGGTTGCAAATAGCTGCTGGGGATGCCATTGGTTTCTTTCTTTGGGCCTACCCATTGCTGAATGCTACTTTCTGCTAGGTCTTAGCCTAGGTGTTGGGTGATATCTTGTTTTTTCACTGGATGGGTTGTGTCCTGTGTTGTTGAAAGAAACATATAAGCAATATAGTCAGTCAGTCAGTCAATAAATATTTTATAAAGTACCTGCCAGGAACTGTGCTAAGCGCTAGGGATACAAAAAGGTAAAAGACAGTCTCTGCTCTTAAGGAGCTATGGTGCAATGGATGAGACAATATGCAAAGAAATATATACAGATAAGATTTCCATAGGACAAATTGGAAATAACAATAGAGGGAAGGTATTAGAATTAAGGAGGATCTGAACAGCCTTCCTATAGAAAGTAGAATTTTATCTGGGACTTGGAGGAAGCCAGGGAAGTCAGGAGGCAGAGATGATGAAAGAACATTTCAGGTATGGAGGATAGGCAATGGTATTCCTTTAATAAGCCTCCCTGCTCTGAGTATTTTCAATGCCTATCCCCCAAACTTGGGTTCTCCTTCATCATTTCTGCCTCCTGGCTTCCTTCAAGTCCCAGATAAAAATCCACTTTCTATAGGAAATAAAATACACTTTGACAGCTGATGGTCTGGATGTTGGGAGAGTCTTGTGGGCAGGCAAATCAACCAGCAGGTTGTTTGTAATAGTTCTGACATGAGGTTATGATGTCCTGTGGTAGGGTAGCTATGGTGTCAGAAGAGAGAAGCGGTCATATGAAAAAGATGTTAGGAAGGTAAAATCACTAGGCCTTGGCAACAGATTGGATTTGGGGGTGAGAGTGAGGAGTTGAGGATGATACCTAGAGTTTTGGGAGTATGGACAATGGTGGTGCCCTCAATAATAATATGTAAAAATATTTAAAAAAATTAAAAAAAAGAAATTCGGAAAAGGGAATGGATTTTGTGGAAAGATAATGAGTCTTTTAGACAAGGTGAATTGAAGAGATCTGTAGGACATTTAATTCAAGTTGTCTCAGGCAGTTGGAGATATGAGACTAGAGGTCAGCAGAGAGGTTAAGATCATCAGATAAGTAGATTTATTTAATGATTTTCAGAACAGAGATGAGTTGAATCTATAGGAGCTGATAAGATCACCAGGTGAAATAGTATAGAGGGAGAAGAGAAGAAGGCCTAGGGCAGGGCCTAGTATTCGTGGGTGTGACCTGGAAGAAGATCCAGCAAATGAGACTGAAAGGGAGTGGTCAGATAGGAAGATGTAGATAGCTATGCAATATACATACAGATGGTCAGCATATGGGACAGGTAGCCAGATATATGACCTGAGATCTAGCCTATCCTCTTTCTAAGGGAGACTGAAGTTTCTACCTTTGTGGAGATCAGATGATATATATATATATATATTTTTAAATGCTTAGTAATGTGGTTGGCCCTTAGAAGGTATAATAGAAATACTAGCTAGATCTTATGATAATGATGGTTTTTATTATTTAGTGAGGTCAGTTAGGAGTTATTGCAAGTGGTTATAAGGATTTGAGCTAACAAAGAGGCTTGTGTGGGAATGGGGGAGGATGCAAGAAATGCTGGGGAGGAACATTTACCAATTGGATTTGGAGAAGTAAAGAAGGAAGATCTGAGGACAATTGTGGACCTGTTTGTCTGGAAGAATGCCCTCAACAGGGATAGGGAAGTTTGGAATTGGAAGCCTTTGTAAATTCAAGATTTCTGCTCCATAGCAAGTTGGCTGAGTTTATTAGAAATTTTTCTTTAGATCCATTGCCTCCTTCCAGATCCAGAAACCATCCACAGAACAACTCAGCCTGTGCTTTGTAGGTGAAGGGTCTGTGTGGAATTTGGGGGACATGCTATTCCAGATTTGCTGGCACAGCTCTAGGTTTTACTTTCTTTTCCTAGACTTTAAATATTATTAAATGCTTGTCAGTAACTGTGCTAAGGGCCAGGGGTATAAAGAGAGCTATGATAATCTCTGCTCTTGAGGAGCTGTGGTTCCACGGATGAGGCAATATGCAAAAACTTTTCTCCCTGGGTCCAAGATGTTCCAGTTAGGGCCTTCATTGGAACTGCCTGCTATGCCAGAAGTCATTTTGCTTCAGGACAGAGGATTCTCCAAGTCCTATTTCCCCCTCCCCTCAACCTTCACCCTCAAAGGATACTTTAAATAAAGAGACAGGTAAATTGAAAAGGATTAAATTTGGTGGTATCTCTGGGACAGCATATTTACAATTTTACATAACACACCCTGGTGGTGTTTTTGGAAATATATTGCAGTTTTTGTTTGTTTTTGAATCAGAATGCTAGAAGTCTTATTTCTTTTCCTTTTCTGGAACAGTTCATATTACTGGCTGGATACAGTTGGAGTCATGTCCTTTGTTTCTCTGGGGTGGCTTTGAAACTCAATTTAGGTCAGGATACAAATATTTAATTCAACTCAATTTTTCAAATATGAATGATGTGCCTATTATGTGCAGAGTACTATGCAAGAGATAAGAGATGCAAAGTAGGCAGCTAGGTGGTGTAATGGATAGAGCACTAGGTCTAGAGTCAGGAAAATCGTGACTTCAAATCTGGTCTCAGATGTTCACCATGGGCAAGTCACTTAACCTTGCTTGTTTCCATTTTCTCAGCTATAAAAAGAGCTGGAGAAAGAAATGTCAAACTGCTCTAGTGTCTTTTCCAAAAAAAACCCAAATCAGTCACAATGTGTCAGACACACACGACTGAACAACAAAAAGAGATGCAAAGAGGATAAAATATTGTAGTTGATGCCATTAAAGACTTAAAGCATCATTGTAGTAGCAGTTTGATATATGCACTTATTAATCCCCTATAAATTGGAATATAGCAAAGGAGAGATGCAGACAAAGTGATCTAACAAAGTTTGATGAGGGAGAGCTCATAAGATCGTGGATTTAAAGCTAGAAGGGACTTGGAGATGAGATCCAGAGAAGTTAAATGCCTTGCCTAAGAATAATATCAGAGGCAGAATCTGAATGCCAGTTTTCCTGACTCCAAGCCCATCTTCTCTGCCACAATGTCTCAGCTAGGATGAAGAGGATTCCTTTATGGTGGGGACAATGGGACTAGGAATCAAAGGAAGAGAACCATGTTCTAACAAAGGTTAGTCTTTTCTTAGTGTGTCAACATTGAGAAGAACTTTATTAAGGCAACTAGGTAGCACAATGGATACAGCTACAAGCCTGGAATTGCAAGGAACTGAGGGCAAATCTGACCTCAGAGACTTCTAGGCAAATCATTTAACTTCCCAATTGCCTAGCCCTTGCCTCTCCTCTGTCTTAGAATTGATACTAAGACAAAAGGTAAAGTTGAGTTTTTTGCTTTTTTTAAGAATAACATGGATTGTTTTCTTAGGATTGAAAAAAAAAATCTGAACAGTCTCCTTATCTCTTGGTACTAGCTGCACTTACTTAGGGACTTACAGGACCGATGACTTCGTTGTGATGGTAGACATTCCATTCTTTGCCACAACTTGATAGTTGTTCCTCTAGTATCATGGCTGAAAGTTTCATCACTTTGCAGATAATCCAGAGATAAACCTTTTCAGACTCAGCTCAGCAGGTGTGGATAAGAGGCACATGATCCATAGACTCATACCCAATGCCTTTCCACCTTGGGAGAATCAGGGCTTGTATTTCTCTGACATAACCAGATTAAGTGTAAAATATGATCCAACAAATAGTAATTTTATAGAAAAGTATTTGAAGAATGGCTCCATAAATATTTTATTTTCCTGGTCAGTTAAACATTTTCTGGGTAGCTTGTCATAGTGCGCATGCTTGCATGGAGGGGCGCTAGTGATAATATGAAATTCAAGGGTTTGGTTGTTTGTTTTGAGATCACAAAGGATAAAAAAGTCCTTTCTGAGGTATTTGCTTAAGTGTTTGGGGATGTCTGAGTCAACATTTTAAAATTTTATTTTGGAAAGAGAGGATACTTATGCGTGTAGGTTTACTGATACCTCCTCAACAATTTTTATCTATAGTTATGATTTTAAAAAAGGATCTAATGTTCTCAGTTCTCTCTAATGTCCCCAGTTCTCAAGTAGCTAGAGATTACTTTGGCCAGAGGGGAAAAGCAATTCAATTCATCAAGCTTTTATTAAGCATATTCTATGTACAAGACACGGTGCTAGACATGGCATTCATTTCAAGAGACCAAATAAGATTCAAGAGACCAAAAGAAGAACTCATCCCTGCCCTCAAGGAGCTTACATTCTATTAGAGAAATGCAACATTTAAATATTTGTGTAAATAAAAGAATTTGAGGAAGAAAAAAATCATTTATAACTAGTAATATCTCAAAATACTTCCCCAAAGAGGTGAAACTAGCTGACTTTGGGAGGAAACAGGATTCTAAGCCACACTTCTAAGAGTAAGGAGGAAGTATATTACAAGAATGGGGGCATTGAGTGTAAAGACATGTAGATGAGTGAGTATTTTTTCCCTAGAGGCAATAGTCAGTCATTGAAACAATCTGAAGGAAAGTTCCGTCTTGCTGGATCAGATCTCTGGGGAGTTTTCAGGGTACATTTACTGGATCTAATGTTTTAGGTGGAATCTAACATTGTGCTGAAGCTTCTTCCAGGTTCTTCTTAGTTTGGGATTGCTGAAGATCAGTAGAATTGAATGACCAGCAGGGTAGGCAGTAATGATAATTTTGCATAAAATATTTCCAAAGCTGTTGTTTTTAAAGACATTGGCCATATAGAGGAGCAAAGCCACAAAGTTGAAGACATAGAAGAGGAGGAAGGAACTAATTGCTTTGACTGCTCCCATGTGAGCCTCCATGCTGGGATTTCTGGAACCTGTGGCATTATTCTTCATTTGGAGAGTATGTTTCTTGAGAGAGATGATCAATAGAGTAGCTGCAAAGATGAACATGATTAGAGGGATAAAAATGCCCAGGTGATACATGATAGCAAAGTTAACCACATTGGTCTCTGTAATGAATTTATTCTCTGTGGTATTGGAGGAGGGAACTGGAATGGAAGAATTAACAAAAACATTGTAGACATCCATGGAAATGGGAAGACTGTAGCACAAAGAAATGAAAGCAGATGAACAGAGGAGCCAGGGCATTAATCCAGTGATTCTCCACTTTAGCCTGAGGAACAGGGGATGGGTGAAGTTGGCAATCCTGATGCAATAGAAGACATTGAGCCAAGCAGCAAACCAGAGATTGGAATAGTTCAGGAACATGAAGATGACTTTGAAGGTTTTATACACTATATTTTGATTATAAGAAAATGGGAATAATAAACTGTAAGTATTTTCCAACATCAACCAGAACTGTAACAAGAGTCTTGAACAACTCAAAATCATCAAAGTAAAATCACTAGTGGAGAGTCTTTTGCTCTGGAACCACTCAATGGCATTCGTGGCCACAATGAAACCATTCCCAATCATGCCTGTGATGCACTCAATTCCTGGCACTATTAAGGTGATCAAAAGGACAGATTCAGATATATCATCATTTGTGGAATCAGTAGTCACTTTTGCCATATTTTTTTTTAATATTCTTGACTTCACTTTCAAATTAAGGTTCCAGTTCACATTTGGTTCATAATTCTCCGGCTGACCGATGCTCAATGTGCCTATTGCTTATTGAATTCAGTTAATGATCATTCCCAATTTTTCTAAATTTGCTTGTCACATGACCACAAGTTGAGAGGCTGATGATGCAAATGACCACAGGATTTGGTTACTGGTCCTATCTCCATTTGTCACAGACACATTATGTTTGGGTAATTATAAAGAACTTGAGAAAAGTTTCTATCATAGTTGCTTTCCATCTCCAGAATCCACATTACCCCTTCCAATTCCATGTCTGGTTGGAATGGTCAATATACCAAAGTCTTCTTGGTGTCACATAGAATTCAATTTGCCTTCATCCATCTTTGGTGGCTCCAAACAATCCTTCTTCAGCCTGGGCTTATACTGGCTATTTATTTTATTTTTAAAACTCTTAACTTCTGTCTTAGAATCCATACTAAGTATTGGTTTTAAGGCAAAGAGCAATAAGGGCTAGGCAATGTGGGTTAAGTGACTTTTCTAGGGTCACACAGATAGGAAGTGTCTGAGGTCACATTTGAACCCAGGACCTTCTATCTACAGGCCTGGCTCTTTATCCATTGAGCCATCTAGATGTCCCTACTGGTCTTTCAAATTACCTTCTCTGACTTTGGAAGCCAGGTCATTGACTTTGTTGCCCTGTACTTCCTTTATTTTCATTCTCTTTTGAGAAATTTGGGGTCTTTATTATTTTCATGCTCTTGCATGCAGCACTTTCTTGGAGTCACAGGTGAGATTTAAAGACTTTTGATGATGGGGAACTGACAGTCTATCAGGGGTCTCCATTCCACTTTTGGATAGCTCTAGTTAGGGAAATGTTCCTCATTCTGAATAAAAGTCTACCTTTAAAAAACTTCTACCCATTGTCCATTGTTCTACTTTATGGAGCCAAGCAAAATGACTAATCATTTTTTTTTCTGCATGACCTATCATTGCATTTTTGAAAAGCCCTTTCTCCCCTAAAAAGTCTTTTCTTCTCCAGTCTTAACATCCTTGTTACTTTCATCATCCTTATTATATGTGAAGGTCAATACTGATCTTTTTATGTCATGGTTTAGGTCTCTTACTCATACAAAAATCCCTTTTCTGGGTTTATCAATATTTTAGAAGATCTATGATTTCATAGAGATGAATAGTCCCTTCAAACGTAGAGACCACAACCTATTTATAACTTCTCCTCTAATGTGGTCCTTATCTAGGCTCCCCCATAATTGTTGTACAGAAGCTCTAATAAGTAGACTTGTGGCCTTCTTCTGGATTTCTCAATATTGTATAAGTACCACTGGAACATGCTTATTGTTGTCCACTGGTCTCACTTTTTTTCATGCCATACATTTTTATGGTAAAACTTTTAAAATTACTTATTCATTTATAAGTGCATTTATAACATATTCTTCTCAATGATTTTCTCTCCTTCTTGAAAATAAAGTCTTATTATCAACATTCATAGTTCTATTTAGTAGATAATGAATATATACATATATACATATATGTATATATATATTTCAGAATACTCAAGGGACTTATGTGAATCTCCCTAAGTTTTGGAGGTGGGAAGTGAAACTAAGTCCTTTGACTCTGTTCAATGCCTTTTCCTCTTTACTATAATTTATTCCCCCCCCCCAAATCCCTTTCCTTCCTCCCAACACTCATAAAGCAAGAAAAACAAAACCCTTGCTACAAATACATAGAGTCAAACAAAACAAATTCCTATGAAGCAAATAGTAGCAAGGACTTAATCACTAAGCTTGGAGTCAGGAAGAACTAAGTTCAAATATGGCCTTAGAGACTTCCTAGCTATGTGATCTTAGATAAGTCTTTTTTTTTTTTAACTCTTACCTTCTGTCTTAGAATCAAGACTATGTACATTGGTTCCAAGGCAGAAGAGTGGTAAGCGCTAGGCAATGGGGATGAAGTGACTTGCCCAGAATCACGCAACTAGGAAGTGTTTGAGACCAGAATTGAACCCAGGACCCCCCATCTCTGGGCTTGGCTCTCAATTCACTGAGCACCCAGCAGCCCTCTTAGATAAATCTTTAATCTCTGTTTGCCTCAATTTACTCAACTGTGTAATGGGGATAATAATAACACCTCCCTTTCTAGGTTGTTGTGAGGATCAGAGGAGATAATATTTGTAAAGAGTACTTAGCACAGTGTCTAGCATTTAGGCATTATATAAATACGTATTCCTTTTCTTTTCCTTTCCTCTCCCTCTTCATTGGTCAGGTGAAAAAATAATGCCTTCACCTGCACACTGAGTCCATCATTTGCCTATAAGGAGGTGGATAGTCTATTTCATGAGATTTCTCAAGTCTCCAAAGCGACTGAACACATTGGAATAGGTCACTCATTAGCCTCAGGCATAGGTAGGAGCTGACAATCTGTTATGCTTGAATGCTATATTATATATATTATATAATACATATATTATATAGTTAAGCATAACAACATGGTTTTTTCATATGAAAACATTAGCACACCTCTTATAGGATTCTTCCACAGGAGCAAATAGATTTTGGTAGAGAGGACTGAGGAAGACATTGGCAATTTGGGTTTATTTGTTACTACCAGAAATTATGGGCAAGATATTGATCAACACAGACTGCATTGTAGGAATGCTGCAAAATTAGAACATTCTGACTTGAATGGTAGAAATGGTCTATGTGAGGACTTAAGAGATGTACATTGGTGTGTTATGTGCCCCAAGTAAATAGTTAATAGTTTTGTTTGCTGTGAAAGGAGTGTACATTCTGGAGAGTAGGTTGATGAGGAAAATGAGACCAGTAAGTATGGGTAGGTAAGGGTAGCCAATTGGAGTAGGGATATTCACAGTCAGGATTCTACCATGTGGGGAGGTAACGGTTTCTTTGGACTTTTAAGTAGGAAGAACAGGAGTCAGATAGGGACAAGAACATGTCTAGGGGATGTGGTAAATCGCCCTTCCAGAATCACAATTTCTCAAATATGTGATATTAAAATGATGTGTGTGTGTATCTGCGCGTGCGTGTGTGTGTGTGTGTGTGTGTGTGTGTGTGTGTGTGTGTGTGTGTGTATCCAGGAATATTTAAATAAGACTTTATAAATTAGACAAAATGGGACCCTAGCTACTCTTTGTGAATGTAAACAAGGGGGAAATAGCTCATTGTATACTATCATATTGCCATGCAATAATGTATTTAAACCAAAGAAGCCACATGAGAATGTGTTACTTTTATTATGACTTACTAGAAGATGGAGCACAGGATATAAGGGAGAGATATACTTCTAAGGTTAATGTAAAGAGCAGTTATGTTGGAGTCAATAGACTTTTGGGTACATGTCCTGTCTTTTGATACTTATTAAATGATCCTAGGCAAGTAAGTTAACACTCTGAACCTTCATCTCCTCATCTGTAAATAGTGATAATAATATTTGCACTGCCCACTTCACAGATGGGTTGTAAGAAAAGAACTTTGTAACCTTTAAGTGATAAAAAAATGAGATTATTGTTATTATTCATCTTTTCCAATAGAATTAATATTAAATTGTATTCTTGTCCTAGGAGAAGTTACTATTGTACTATGATTTTTTTAAACACTCACCTTCCATTTTAGAATCAATTCTGTATATTGCTTCTAAGGCAGAAGAGTGGTAAGAGCTAGACAGTGGAGGTCAAGTGACTTGCCCAGCGTCACACAGCTAGGCAGTGTGTGAAGCAAGATTTGAACCTAAGACCTCCCATCTATGGACTTGGCTCTCAATCCACTGAGCCACCCAGCTGCTCCCTGTACTATGATTTTAAGAAATGATTAATTAGTTTGTTTACAACATTAAAATACCCAGTTTAGTCCCTTTCTCCTCACTTCCTCCATTAGGAAGACAACACTTGAAAAAAAGACATTTGTAAATATAAAATAATGCCTTTCTAATTTCTATTTGTCAGTTCTTTCTCTGGAAGTAGTCATACACAAGTCTTTCTCAAAGAATATTTTTGTTGTTTTATATATACATATATATATTCTCTTGTTGTGTTCATTTTGCTCTTCATAATTTCATGCAGGTCATTCCATGGTTTTCCAACCATAACCAGTTTGTCATTTCTCAACACTGTTAGATTCATTTCCTGAGATGATCAAGGAAAAAGGAAAAGAAACTACAATTCTTTTATTTTTTATATTTTGTGTACTATTGCATAGGTAGATTTAAAAAATCATGAGATTTGTAATGACCTTAATTTGCTCATACATAACTTTGGTCTCTTCTTCTAGGACTCCATATTTTTGAAAGTTTTTCATTCCACATGGCTTGGAGGTTATTAGTATTTAGTACATCAATATCTTTTCTATTATAATAGCACATAAGCTACTTGAGGATATGAATTATTTTTTTAATATCTGTATTAAAATTCCTGGAACATAGTAGGGCTTTAATAAGTATTTTATTAATTCATGAACAATATTTTAATATTCTTTATGGATCAGTTATATCCAGAAAATTGTGGGCAATAGTTATGATAGTGACGATGGTCAAATTCCAATCTAGTTTATTTGTGAATTCTCAGAAATATTTTGGGATCTATGTTTGTAGTACAGAGATATGTTTTCAGTTTATGAAAGATAACAAATTTCTGATATGTAATTCTGGTCACCAGGTTGTGCTCTCGTAGGCATTCAGTAGGTGCTATACTTTTGTAGCTAGGGGGTGCAGTGTATAGAGTGCCAGGTCATGAAGTCAGGAAGCCTTTAAAATCTGGCCTCAGACACTTATTAGCTGTGTGACTCTGGGCAAGTCACTTAACCCTTTTTGCCTCAGTTTCCTCATATGTAAAATGAGCTGGAGAAGGAAATGGTAAACCACTGTAGTATCTGTGCTAAGAGAACTCCAAATGGGATCGTGAAGATTCAGACACTTCTGAGTATGACTAAACAACATCAGCAGTAATTGCTCTTCAGTTCCTCCCATTTCCTTGCACTATCTGTATTGATCAATAAATTGAGCTCCTTAAGGATATCTTGTCTATACTTTCTCTTAATAACTGGTCCTGAATTGCCATTATAAGGGGCTCTGTATCTGAAAGCCAATCCATATGAGTCAGTCATTTTCTCAATGCTTCTTAATCGTTCGTGTGAATATTGCCAGGGAAGGTCTTCTGATTCCACTTTTGTTTCCTGGTCATTTCATAGTTTCACATAGCAGTAAGCCACTTTAGGTTACATTTAACAAATCCAGTGGCATTTATCTATTGCCAACCTTTTCTAGTGTTTAGAGAAGTGATGTTTGCTTATACCAAAAGTATTTCTGTACATTTTAAACATATTTGCCATTATGAAGTTTATCACAATCCTCTTTCTCCTTTTGATGAGGCCTTTTTTTTTAACCCTTACCTTCCATCTTAGAATCCATATCATGTATTGGTGCCAAGACAAGACAGTGGGAAGGTCTAGGCAATGAGGGTTAGTTAAGTGACTTGCCCAGGGTCACACAGCTAGAAAGGGTCTGAGGTCAAATTTGAATGAAGGACCCTCTCATTTCTAGACCTGGCTCCCAATCCACTGAGCCACCCAGCTGTTCCTCCTTGATAAGAAAATGTTAATATTTCTCCAAGTAATTAGGATTTAGGCCTTCTGTTTTGTTAATTTCATGTGGATTTTTGGCTGAATGTATTCCAAATCTGTTATGATATATAATACAGTTTCATGTGTATATATTTAGTGTTTTTTGTTGTTGTTGTTGTTGCAGATTTTAATAGCTTTAAGTTATCTCATCATCCCCTTTTTAACTTTGTCTTGCATAATCACAGATTTCTCCTGGATAACTTTATACTTTCATTGATTCAATAAGGCATTTGATGTCAAATCGACCAAGTAAACTGCAGATAGAGTGGAGAGAGACTTACATTATCTCCCACTAAGATGCTGTGACCTTGGTAACCTCAGTAATACTGAAAGGTTTTAGATTTTATATTCTTTTGCAAGGTTCAATAAAGTTAAATACTGAAGGGGACAAAATAATATTATGATGGAGTTCTAAAAGGAACTTCTGGTTTTGTTGGAGACAGATGTGGAAATATAGTAAAAAGACCAATTTGACACAACTAGAAATCTATTCACCTGTAGCAGTTCTCTAGGTGATGCTGTGATTACTGTGAATGTGGACCAGTGTTCAAGGGGATGCTCAAGGGGAATGAACCTCAAGTCTGGGCCAGATAAAACCTGGATGAAAAAATTAGTTCAAGTTAACAGGAGAGGGTCCCTTTTGAAAGACACCTCCTATATAACCCATTAGTTTCCAGTCCTCTAGATACTGTTTACTCTCTCTTAAATATCCAGCTGCACCCAGGGCCATCAATCTATACTCTCATTTCTGGTTTGAATAAGTTGTTGATTTATTTGCAGCCTCTGGGGCACCTGGGACCTGAGATGCAAACAACTGGTTCTCCCTGCTGAGAGTTAGTAGTAATGGAATCTTCCCCCAATTTGCATGCTTCTAGCCCACAGGTTTTCACTGGGCCACACTTTGTAGGGATATTTGGTTGGCATTTTACATCTCTGGGACAGTTCATAATGATTGAGGAAAGGAAGTGGCTCATAAGATCCTGGACTGAATGCTGGAAAGGACCTTAGAAGTCACATGGGCCAATCATCTCATTTTATAGCTGAGGAAAAGGAGGGCCAGAGGATAAAATGATTTGACCCAAGAGACCACAAGTATGTAGGTGGTAGAACCAAGATTTTTAACTCATCTTGAGACTCTAAGCTCAACAGCCTTTCTAATGCAGCATATTGCCTTTCAAGAGAACTTAGATGAAAGACAAAGGATAGCTGAAGATGAATACAGATTATCTAGTTGAACAAAAATTGATGAACAAAGGAGCTTCTTTGTGGGAAGAAAGTTATAGCCTAGGGATAAGTGGAAGCTGAAGATCAGGTCAGGAAACAATACATATATGTATGGAAAATTGAAATTTTTCTTAATTTATAAGAATGATAGGTGGCTGAGGGATAAAGATAAGTGAGGATCCTTTAGAAGTATGTTAAATGAATATAAAAGAGTAGAAGAGGATAAGATTAAGGAGGGAATATTAGAGAAAGATGAGGGAGTAGGGAAGAGAACAATAGAGGAGATTTATACTAAGAAATAGAAAACAAATGTAGCCAAAATTAGAAGGAAAGCAGAGAATTGAGAAAAAAAAATTATGGACAGTTTCACAGATATAAACCTCATATCTAAAATATAGAGAATTTTGTCAAGTTTATAAGAATATGAACTATTTACCAATTGATAAATGGTTAAAAGATAGGAAAAAACAGTTTTTAGATAAAGATCTAAAATCTTCTGAATAGTTATTATAGGTAGGGAAGCTAGGTGATGCATCAGAGAAAACACTGGCACTGACATCAGAAAAAATCTGAATTAAAAAATAGCTTCATATACTTGCTAGTTGCTAGGCAATTCTCTTAACCTGTTTGCCTCAGTTTCCTCATTTGTAAAATAGGGATAATAATAATAACACCTATCTCCCAAGATATTTTTGAGACTAGAATAAGATGAATAAGATACTTAGTAGAATGCCTGACACATAGTAAATGATATATGAATATTAGCTATCATCATCGTCATCATCACCACCACCACCATTACTATTGTAAGTTAAGTCCTGTCAAGAAAGGTCCTACAGCTCAGAAGTTCTGTTCATTTACCTATGTGGTCCTCTAAGTAGGAAGAAGGAATCCTTTTTTTTTCTTCTGTATGCTGCCATATTTATCCATCTAGCATTCACCTAATATTTGTTAAACATCTACTTCTATGGGGAGATACAAAGTTTATATAAGACACAGTCCCTGACACATAGAGAGGAAGTATGTGAGGGGATAAGAAGGAAAACAGAGTGAAGGGATCTAGCATTTATTAAGTATCCACTATGTGCTATTAAAAAATTGGAATAGCTACCATTTATACAGTGCTTACTATGTGCTAGGTACTGGACTAAGCACTTTACAATCATAATCTAATTTGATCCTTATCACAACCTTGGGAAGTAAATAATATTTTTTTCCTCCTTTTGTTTCCTTATGGCTACTTGTATATTTTCTCCTTGACCTGGCAACTCTGGGATTTGGCTAATATTCCTGGAAATACTCATTTTGAGATATTTTTCAGGAGGTGACTGGTGGATTATTTAAATTTCTATTTAGCTCCATGGTTCTAGGATATCAGGGCAGTTTTTCTTGATAATTTCTTGAAAGATGATATCTGTTCTTTTTTCCCCATGACTTTCTGGTAGTCTAATAATTCATAAATTATCTCTCTTTGACCTATTTCCAGGTCAATTGTTTTTCCAGTGAGATATTTCACATTTTCTTCTTTTTTCCATTTTTCTGATTTTGTTTCTAAATGTTTCTTGGACTTATTACCCACATCTCGTTTTTAAGATATTATTTTCTTCAGTGACCTTTTGTACCTCTTTTTCCATTTGGTCAATTCTGCTTTTTAAGAAGTTCTCTTCAGTGGATTTTTGCACCTCTTTCCCTGTTTGGCCTATTCTATTTTCTTCAATTTTTTGTGTGTGCCTCATTTTCTAAACTGTTGACTCCCTCCCACCCCGTATGATTTCTTGCATCATTCTCATTTTGTTCCCTATTTTTTCCTTTACCTCTCTTATTTGATTTTTTAAATTCTCTTTGAGCTCTCCTAGGAATTTTTTTTGGGGGAGGGGCACTAAAAACTAATTTACATTTTTCTTTCAGGTTTTGGATGTAACTGTTTTGACTTTATTTTCTTCTGAGTTTGGTTTTTGCATTCCCTGTCACCTTAGTAAATCTCCATGGTCAGGTTCTTATTTTGTTGTTTGCATTTTTTTCCCCAGTCCATTTCTTGACTTTTAACTTTATGTTAAAGTTGGGCTCTGCTTCTGTGGTAGAGCCAGCACTATCCCAAGCTTCAGATTTTTTGTGTGTGCAGCCATTTTCAGAGCTAGTTATAAGGGTCTGTAAGTTTTGATTTCCTAAAGTGATCTGATCTAAGGAGAGGTGTAATCACTACTCTCCTGGCCTGTGCCATGAATGACCATAAGAATTATTTTCTACCCTGGAACTTTGACCAGGGTCTCTCCTCCTGCTAGTGATCCTTCTTATCCTGGGATTGCAAGCCAGAACTGAGTACGAGTAATGCAGTAAAGTCCTGCTTCCAGGGCCAGCAAAGAGTCTCCTGTGATCTCTTTCTGACTAGTTGTCCCACCTTCTTACTATCTGTGGTGTGAGAGCTGAGGAAGCTGCTGCTCCTGATTCAATTCCCTCCAAGGCCTGCTGCTGCCCTGTAAGGTTCAGATTGCACTGGACTGTGCTCTGCTCTCACCTCAGTGACACAGACCTTACTTGCCAATCTTCTAATATTTATATTATTTATATTTTATATTATTTTATTTATTATTAGTGTGTTTTGGAAGAGAATTTGAGAGAGTTTAGGCAAGTACCTGATATCCAAAACATCTAATAAAAAATAAAATATCTCATTGAACAAATTAATCTTATCTTGTTTACTAAAATACATTAAAATAATGATTTTTAGAAGACTTTAATATCATTGTCAAAGATTTGTTTAAGCTGAAGGGTTCTAGTATTGTGGAAAAATGTAAAAGCCATTAATTTAAACTACAAGTTATAAAGAAAATGCCAAGATGCATTGGTAGAGGGAATTTCATCAGCCTCTTATATAAATATATGTATATACACATGCATATTGACAGATGTATGTTCTTATATAGAAATGATCATTTACATTGTTTTTGTTCTTTGGGTATATAGTTTTTTCATCTCTGCTGGTTTCATGATGCCTTTATATATGTCTTCCCATTCTTTTCTGGGATTTTTTGTTTTTAATTTTTTACCATAAGTTTTTGCTTTGATGTTTCCTGCATTTCAAAATAGCTACTTTCCATCCCTGGTAATACAAAATTAAAAAAAGAAAAGAAAAGGCGAGAGGAGTCCAGTTCATTAGCCAATATATCAATTGAGCTGTAGTATATAAAATAATCCATATCCATAGCCTCTGAAAAATAGGGAAGGAAGTTCATATTTTTACCATGCTGTTTGGTCATTATAGTAATTGTCTTAAAATGCAGATCTTACCATTTACCTTCCTATTCAATAAACACTAGTGGCTCCATATCATCTTCAAGATCAAATGTAAAATCTTTATTTGTCATTCAAAGCCCCTTACAATATACCTTTCCAATATTCTTATACCTTTCTCACCCACAGATACTTCATGATACAGTGACACTGGCTTCCTTGCTGTTCCTCAAACAAGACATCCCATCTTCCAGCTCCAGGAATTTTCACTGGCTGTTTTCCAATAGTGAAAACTCTTCTTTCTCATCCCCTCTTCTGCTTTCCCTGGGGCCCTCCAAGTCCTAGCTAAGCTCTTCCCTTCTACAGGAAGCTTTCCTGATCACCCTTAAAGCCACTGTCTTTCTTCTGTTGACTATTTCCAATTTATCATCCCCATAGCTTGTTTGTTCAGTTGTGTGTGGTCTCTTTCATTAGGCTGTGAGATCTTTGAGAATGGAGACTGTCTTTAACCCCTCTTTGTATCCCTATCACTTAACATAGTGTCCTGCACACAGAAGACCCTTTAAAAAATGTTTCCTAACTAACATAACATTGTTTTTTCTTTCCATTTACATTATGGTTGTGATTGTGAATAATGTTTTCCTGGATCTGCTTGCTTCATTTTACATCAGTTTAGTTGTCTTCCTATACTGCCTTGTATTCTTCATATTCATTTTTTTCTCAGAGCACAGTAGTATTCAATTACATTTATTACCATAATTTGTTTATCCTTTTACTTCACCTACAATTCTTTATTAACAGAAAATATTGCTATAAAGATTTTTTACTTTGATTTCCTTGAAGTATATTTTCTAGATAACATGACAAACAAAAGAAACTCCATGTATAAAGAAAGTAGCAAATATATTTTTGTTTCATTTGTGAAAACAGTGGCATTGCCTCTTCCAACACTCCTCATCCCAAGGCAGTAATGCATTTTGCCTTTTGCATCTTAGAATGATATTGTACTTGACAGTTTCAAGGGAATTATGATTTTTAAAAATGCTATCAACCTCCAGAGAGAGAGAGAGAACTGATGAGTTCTGAATGCAGACAAAGATATTTTTTCATTTTATTTTTCTTGCCTTTTCCTCCCTCACAGTATGACTACTATAGAAATGTTTCCCATGACTTCAAATATATAATGGGTATCATATTTTTGCTTTCTCAATGGATGGGGGACATGGTGGAGGGAGGGAGAAAATATAGAATTAAGAACAAAGAAAAAACAAAACACCACAAATAAAAGTACAATACAAAAAATATATACCAAGTATATATATAATTATGTGTATAAACAGACACACATATATGTATATATAATATTATACTGCTTTTTTCTGAGTATATGGCATTTGGGATGATTTTATTTTTATTTTTAGACTGGATCTGTGACCTTATGAGTGTAAGTATGTGTTATTTCATCATCAGTGAGAAACTTCCTTACTTGATACGTTGGCACCTTCTCTGCAACTTAGATCCTTATAATTGCCTGAGAGCCCCAAGAGGTCAAGTGATTTGTTTAGGATTATACAGTCAATGTATGCCATAGGAAGTACCCAAATCAAGGTGTTCCTCATTCCAAGGCCAATTTTCTATCCACTATGCCCTGCTGCTTTGTTGATTTAATTTTTGTAACTTTAAAAAATATGAAGCTAGCTTTAGAAAAGGCCAAGGCATACCACGCCTGAACTCTGACATTACAGTCCCAAATGTGTTTATACTAGAGATAAATGAGTTTATAGAAAAAGGACTAAAGATATGAAAAAATGCTGATTGAGTCAACCATCCTTTAGAGCAGTTATCACCACTGAAAATATATCAAGGGCTTGATTCAAAAGGTATCTGAAGGGGAAGGGTGAACATACCCAAAGCGTGGAAGAAAATCTTGGACCTTATTCTAATACAGTGAAAATGAAAACCAAAAATTCAACAATTACTGACCCATATTCTTACTTTTCCATCTATTAAACTATTTATGAAAATTACTTCACAGTGAGGGCATACTTGATTAGTCTATTGGTAGGGAATAGGCATGTTTACACAGGTAAGTAGACCATATCTTTACCATCTCACAATTGAATGAAAGGTATAGAGAATACAACATTCCATTGTTTTTTATTGGGTATTAACTATAAAAAAGCATTTGATTTGGTAAAGGAAGATGACAACATAAAGTATTATTTGAACAAGTGTGAGTCAACTGCCTACTTTGTGGGCATTTGGGGGGCTGCAATAGCAATACCAGCTCATACTTGGATAGTTTTCCTCTTTTCTGCAACCTACTGAGAAGCTTGCTACTACTTATTTACTTACTTTTATAATTATTTAACCAGAAAGATCATGTTGGTTGTGTGGTGGTGCTTCTCACTAGCCAAATGGTCGCATGAGAGGATGAGTGGGCATGAACTAGCTTTCTCAAAGCCTGCAATAGTTCTCTTGTTCACTAGAGAGAGCTCTTAGACTACTTCTATTGTAGTCTAGAACTGGCTAATGGGTAGATACTGTTTGCTTAGATGAAAAGAAATATGAGTATCACTTCGAAAAATTAAAATTATGGAAACCTTAATGTGGCTTTGCATTTCAATATGCTCTCCGAATCTCACAAGGAATTTCTGGATGTTTTAAACCAATATTATTAATAAAATTTAGACAATTGACTTTTATCAGTCATATGATTTATTCAAATAGAACAAAATTAAAAAGAACCATCAAGCCCAGTCATCTTATTGTCCAATGTTCTCACCATCCTCAATGTTCTCAAAGAAAAGAGAGGAAGAATTAGAAGGATTTGTGTATCTGGGGGACTTTTCATATATCCAGAGCTCATAAGCTGGGGAGAAAGGAAGCATTGAAGGAGAGAAGTATCCTTCCAGCAAGTGATATAACTCAAAAATTGCTACTCTTGGTGTTCAGACACTGTGCCTTACTTTAAATCTTAGTCATTCATGTTGGCTCTGGTAGTCCTAGTGGGTAGTTTGTGTCTCTTCTCCACATTCTAAATTTTCTCCCTAGCAAGGTAGGGGAATTTGATCTCTTTAGTCAACTGCCCTCAGCTCTGCTTTTAACTGTCCTTGGAACAGCAAAACTCTGCTTTAGTTTGACTAGCGGGGAGTAACCCTTCTTAACCAACCAGAAGCAGTGCCAGTATCTAAGTGAAGGTCTACATCTCTCTGGGAACAGAAGAGGAGGGTGACTGTGAAGAAGATGACTCTCAGGGCAAAAAATCTGGGTTTATTAGTGGTCCTCTGTTCTGCTCAGAGTCGGAGGTCTCATTCTATGTGAATTGGTTGCTTCCTTGAATGGGGATTTGATGTGACACATTTGATCAAGAATTATACATTCAAACACAGAAGAAAAACAACTGATTGATCACATGGGTTGATGGAGACATGGTTGGGAATATAGACTCTAAAGTCTAAACAATTACCCTAGTGCAAATATCAATAATATGGAAATAGGTCTTGATCAAGGACACATGCAAAACCCAGTGAAATTGCTCTTTGGCAATGGGAGGGGGGGTGAGAGGAGGGGAGGGAAAAGATCATGAATCATGTAACAATGGAAAAATATTCTTAATTAATCAATTAAATAAAATTAAAAAAATACATTTAAGAAGAAAAGCTAAAGTTCTTGGCTGGGTATTAATAGAAGGAGTTAATATGTATATAACAGATTAGAGATGCAAAACATGTCACATACATCATCTTATTTGATCCTCACAATTCTATGAAACATGTAGTATGATGATCATTTATCCTCATTTTGAAGATGAATAAATTGAGACATGGAGAGATTAAATATTGCCTTTAGTTATGCCACTAGTGCATACTGGAGAATAAACTCGAAAATAGGTCTGATGCCTCCAAGCCCAATGTTCTTTTCTATACTCTCTAGAGTGTCTAAAGATATCTTAAAGTGTCTTTGGATGTTTCAGAAGAAGCACTGGCATTGAGAAGATACTGAATAAGAAGAGGGGCAAATCCTATACCTGGCTCTCAAACCACTAAGCAACTTAACTGCTCCCAAGTAGCTCATTTCAATAGAAGATTCTTTTATAAAAACAGGTCACCAAGGACTATATATGATATTAGGGGGAACATTATAGGCCTGAGGGAATTGGGTTCTTGTGAAATTTTTACTATATATGTAATCAAAGAACCTTGGTTTTGGAATGAAACAAGATGGGTTCAAATTGTTGTCCTGCCACTTACTGTGTGACCTTGGACAAGTCAGTTGATCTCTTTGGACCTCAAGTTCCTCATCTGTAAAAATGAAAGTATGGATGTGTTGACTCTAAGATTCCTTCTAGTTTTAAATCTAAAATCCATGACAATCTATAAAGTATTTTTCTCTTTTCTGAAAACTTCCTTTAGGTGAAGACTAACATGCTTGCACATAAGTGTACAGTGGGAGGTGGGGGAAGCCCATTAACCTATAGAATAAAAGCATTTCCCCATATATTTGGATTGTGGGTCCAGGAGTTCCTTATGTCCTTGGGTATTTCTTACACATGTTACATGTGGTCAGGAGCTTTGATTAGACTTTTTAGGTATGGTAGTTCCATAGACCCAAATCTGAAGTTTCTAATTTTAAGTTCAGGATATTCAAGGACTTTGCATTGGACTTTTTTCCATTGTGAAAGAAAAGAGGTTTTAAGGACAAACCAGGGCATTATGTTTTGATTAAAAAAAAAAACTCAGTCCATTGTTCTAGCCTCCTGTTCTTTCCTCCCTCCATCCCTATACTGTATTCTCTACACATGTGCAAAGTGCTAGAACCACTGTACCCAATGGTAACAATAAGACTTACAACATCATACTCTCCCTTCCTTCCTTCCTCCCTTCTTCCCTTCTTCCCTTCCTTCTTCCCTTCTTCCCTCCCTCCCTCCCTCCCTTCCTTCCTTCCTTCCTTCCTTCCTTCCTTCCTTCCTTCCTTCCTTCCTTCCTTCCTTCCTTCCTTCCTTCCTTCCTTCCTTCCTTCCTTCCTTCCTTCCTTCCTTCCTTCCTTCCATCTTCCATCTTAGAATCAAAGCAATTTATGTTAAGTGACTTGCCCAGGGTCCTACAGATAGTAAGCATCTAAGGACAGATTTGAACCCAGGACCACTCATCTCTAGGTCTGACTCTCAATCCACTGAGATAACCTATCTGCCTTTCAGACTACTCTTTCTTTTGTGTATTTCTGGATGTCACTCCTCTGCTCAAAATATTTAATGTCTCCCTTTTGCCTACTTGATAATTTTCAAATTCCTTGGCATAGTGTTTAAGGCTCTCTACTATCAGGAATCACCATTTCAACCTTTTTCTAAATTATTTCTGTCTACATTCTAATCAAATTAGACCATTTGTCTTCCCTAATAAATTCCCTATGATTATCTATACACTTTTGTTTACACTGTTCCCTCTGCCTGGGATGTCCTTTCACCTTTCACTTTGCTACTCTTCCTTTCCTGTTGAAATCATATCCATTGTCTTTAAATCTCAGTTTAAATGTCACCTTCTCCACACTGACTTCCTTGATCTCCTCTTAATGATGCCCTTTACTACTCTTGCACCATATAAAAATATTATGTTTACTCCTAGTTCATACGCTTATGCATTTTTTGAATTATAGTATTTGTGTATGTTACCATTCCCTCTCTCCCTTCATACTAGACTGGAAGTTGTATAAAGGCAGGGAAGAAGTCCAACAACCTTTTAAATCTCCTAGTGCCTCACACATTGCTCTGAAAATGTCAGATACTTAATATTTAGTAAACTAAATAAAAATAACCTTTTCTCAGAATTATTGCTCCTAAAAAGAAACCTACTTGGGCTTTGCTTTTAGTTACCATCATACTTCTAATTTCTTTCACTATTACTCAAATTCTGCATGAGTAATCTTTACCTATATCTTGTATTTCCTTACCACATTTTCTCTTAATCTGTCTACAATATGTTTTCCATCCTTACCACTCAACTGAAATCCTTCTCTTTAAGTTCATCAGAGTCCTCTTTTCAGCATGCCTAATAGGTTTTTCTTAGAAGTCAGTCTTGACTTTTCTGCAGAATTTGATCCCATTTGTCATCCGATTTTTCTTAAAACATTTGTCTACCTTGACTTGGAATCCTGCAGGGCTTTGCTTCTCTACTCTTCCTTATCTATACTCACCTTGTTGAAGGACTGTTGTAAGGTTCAAATGAGATAATGGATATAAAATACTTTGCAGATTGTAAAGCTCTAATAAATGCCAGTTATTATTTTTGTTGTTATCATTGTTGACTCTAAGCTAATGCTCTTATGCCTTACTTTGAATTATAGTTATTTGTGCATATTACCATGTCTCCACCATCTTTGTGCTAGATTGGAATCTGAATGAAGGGAAGACTATGTCTAATCTAATTTTCAAATCTCCTAACTCCCATTATTATTGTTTTTGTTGTTATTATTATTATCATTCTAGAATCACTAGGCCTCCAGGCTAGCTGTTATCTAATTCCCTGTGCCTTCTGTTGCAAGCCTGCTGTTTATAGAGTAATATAGGAGTGTGTTAGTAAATGTTTAACAGCTGAACTTTCTGGGAAAAATATATACACACACACTTTAAAAATAAATCTGTGTTATTAATACTTTCTTAATCTAAGTCATCAAAATAATAAATCAAGTTTGATTTATAGTAATTGTTGATTTCTGAGGTATAAATCCTCATACTGAAAATTAAGTTGACTTTCTCAATAAGCTAGTTAGAAGCAGCTCCAGCACTGCCTTGTTAAAACACTCACCTGGTTTTATGGCTATATTTCTTCAGAGTATGCAAACAGTCTTAACCTGGCAGTAATATTTATGCATAATAATAACAGATAGCATTAATATAGGTACTTTAGGATTTAAAAGGTGCTTTATATATGTTATTTCATTTGATCTCACAATGATTCTATGAGGTAGGTGCTATTAATTCCATTTTATAGATGAGGAAAGTGAGGCAGGTTTAGTGACCTTGTTTAAGGTCACAGGACTATTAAAAGTCTAAGACAAGATTTAAACTCAAATTCTTGACTTCAATTCTGGCCTTTTAACCTTTATGCCACCTAGTTTTCTGCTAAGCTACCTAGCTCAGGTGGGATTGCCTTGTACTGTTCCCCCATCAGAAGGGCTTATTTTGTTTCTTCAAGTCATATAGCTATGACTTATAGCCCCTTTTCTTCTAGCTCTCTCCTCCAAGACGATGGGAAAACCTAGATTTTCTTTCCTTTCCCAATCCATTCTCATTCACTACAGAACACTAATTATATAAGCTACAGAAGTCATTTAATACTAAGGGAAGAGGAAGTGCCTGAGGCAAAGTCCAAACACCACATTCTTGGAATTTCCTATCAATTTATTTCGACTTTCTTATATCTCTTTGTGCTCATCAGGAACAATGTGTATGACCCAGAAAAATCATGTTTAAATAGTATTTTAATCCAAGATACATTAGATGAATGTACCTTTCTATTTGACTTGACTACATTTTTAGTCAGAAAATCACATCATAGGAACCTTATGTGTGCATTTAATTGAAAGGAAAGGACAACAAATACAAGGATTGTTCTGTATGGATGTATAAGCCCATTTTTAAGCCTTTTGATTATAGGTGGGTCCCTTTATAGAATGGAGATAAAATGCATCACCTCTGTTTCGGCTCAGTAATCATAATGTGCTTATCATATATAATATGACCTTCCTGGTAAGAACATCTCCCATTAAGTTATTCAGATCTTCGTCTGTAGGAGATGGGACCAGTGCAGTGTTGTTGGAAAGAGAAAACAAAAATCTAAGTTCCAGAGCCTACCTTAAGCTAGAGCAGGGAAGGGAAGAGAGAACTTAATGCTAGTGATGACTCAGAATGGTGTCTCAGGAGGCAAGACCATAGCCTCAGGTGTAAAACCTATCTCCACTTTCCTGACAGGGTCCAGCTGCATAACAAGAACAAATTTGGAGAGAAGAGTTGAGGGTTTTCTGGATTGGGGAAAGAGATGGGTGGACAAAGGTGTATAAGGAAAAGACAAAACGTAATCCCCATATGGCACAGATTCTCAGTTCCCAATTAGGAAGTCCTCCCTTTTAGGCAGAATTTCATTTGGTGCTGAAACGTTCCTCATGCATTCCTTAGTTTGGGATTGCCCAAGATTAATAATATTGAGTGACCAGAAGGATAGGCAGCCATAATGATTTTGCAGGATATATTCCAGAAACTGTTTTCATCAAAAATGTTAGACATGAAGAGGAGCAAAGCAACAAAATTGAAAATGTAGAGAATGAGGAAAGAACTTATGGCTTTGATGGCTCCCATGTGAGCCTCCATACTGGGATTCCTGGAGCCTATGGTATTAATCTCCATCTGCAGGGTGTGTCTTTTGAGAGAAATGATCAATGAGAGGGCTGCAAGGATGAACATGATGAGAGGGATGAACATTCCTACATTGTAGATAACAACCAAGTTAATCATATTGGTATTAATGTTGTATTTCTTCTTTGTGGAGTTGGAGAATGGATTGAGGATTAAGTCACTGCAGGATGCATTGTAAACATGCAGAGAAAAGAGGACACTGTTGCAGAAAGAAATGATCACTGATGACAACAATAGCCAGGGCATCAATCTGGTGATTCTCCACTTTAGTTTGAGGAACAGGGGGTTGTTGAAATTAGCAATCTTTACAAAATAGAAAATGCTAAGCCAAGTAGCAAACCAGAGGCTGCAAAAAGTCAAGAACATGAAAATGACTCTGAATAGTTCATAGATAGTGTCTTCTTTGTAAAAAGATAGGAATATTAAAGAGGCAAAGTTTTCTATCATCATGCGGGTCTGGAGAGCAATTCTAGACAAACAGGAAAAACAAAATCCTACCACTTGTGGAGAACTTTCTGTTCTGAACCCACTCAGTCCCATTGATAGCCATAATGAAACCATTCCCAGTAATGCCAATGATGCACTCTGTTCCTGAAATAGTGAAAGATATGATAATAACAAACATTGAGGGCTTCTCTTCTGGGGAGCTGCAGATTTCACACATTCTCAGATTTTTGATTTCTGGAGGAAATATGTTGTTTAGGCACCTGACTGGCAGATCCCTAGTAGCTCCTAGAATTTATCTCATAGGAAGCAGTTGATGTAGCATTTCTAAATTCACCATGATTTGTTTATTTCAGGATTCTTAGCTCTGAGCTTAGTGATGCAAATGATTGAAGGATTTGATTCCTAGGCATCTCTCTATTTTAAGACATGTTGGCATTAGACCAGCTAGGGGATTCTGAAAAGGATTTAGGCAGAGTTGAACTATCTTACTTTCTTCTTTCAAACTTGATGATCCTGCTTTGAAATAATTGTCCTTTGGTGGTTCCAGGAACAATTTCTTCTCTGTGATGACAGAGAGTTGCCTAAAGAGGTAGACACTGACAATTACTGAAGAAGATCCAGAATAGAAGAATTTCTCCTATGATCAACAGTTTGGACTTTTTAAAGCTCAAATCTTTTGCATATTATAATAATAATCATATGATAGTTTTAATTTGTAAAGTGCTTTGTGCAGCATTTGGGGGTCATCTTTATTTACATGAAGATAATACCCCTCCCCCCCAAGAGGCTACCTCTGATATGAAAAGGTACCTCTGGTATTCTGCAGTTCTGTATTCAAAACCACAGCTCTTGAGTTCTTATTGATAGTAAATCATGGATGCAATTAATTAAAATAAAGTTACTTAATGAAATAGCAAAGTAAGAAAAGTAGTCATAGAAATTCTTCCATTATCCTAGGGTACCTTTCATCTGTGGATGAGTGGATAAGTGAACACACAGAGATCATTCATAGGAAGCACACACATGGGCCAACTATACGGACTTGGTATATACATGTGAGGTCACAAATTATGAAACGTGGTCAGAGGATATATGTGAAGGATTAATGTTGGGATTGCCAATTTCTTCTTCTGATATCACTGTGCTACTTTCTTCTTCTTGGCCTATTCCCAATAGATGTGGTATAGATGTGAATCTCTACTCTCCATTGCATCTGCTGTACCTTACCTTTCTTTGCTCCTGTCTACCAGTCTTCATTTGGAGTCCTTAGATGGAGTCTTCTCTCTTCACGAGAAGAGGAAGAATGAGCTTTGTCATCACTCTTTGAGACAAATTCTTTTAAGAATATTGGGTCCTCCGATGCCCAGTTGTAGGACTAGAGAAAAACAGCTTTATTTCTTTAGAGAAGAGAGCTCTATCATTTAAGACCTTGGTCTTCAGGGCCCAAGATCTTTTACAGAGAACACACATTCAGATATTTAGAGACTCAAACATCTTTAAATTCACTTCTTCCTGTTGGTAGGATAGAGTTAGGAAATCTCTTCAGTCAAATTTTGATTGTCAATCAGCATTCCCATTTAGATCAGGAGTTTCCTCAGTTGGAGTTCTATACCAGTGTAATCAATCACAGGTCTTATCACTATTTCTGTTTTATAGATGGGGAAACTGAGGTACTTAGAGGCTAATTTATGTATTAAATAGTACACAACTAATAAGGGTCAGATCCAGGTCTTGAAATTAAGTTTTCTGACTCCTGGTCCAGTGTGCTTTTATAATCAAGGCCAATAGGGGGCAACTAGTCCATAAAATAGGCCCTTTAAAGTGATTTTGAAGCAAGTGGTCTGTTCTCTAGTAACTACTCCCCTCTAATTTTGGGGTCAGCAACCAACAAAACTCCTGGGGTATGCATAGAGGCAAAGGGATGGGGGAGGGAAAGGTCAGTTAGGGAAGGGCTCTAATGATCATACATACCCTGTTGTGCCCCTATCATGCTCTGAACTTCTGTATGAATATGCACTTCTAAATAAACCTCTCTTGCTTACTCTTTCCTCCTTTCTATGGGTCTCTGGCCTCTTACCCTGGCATGTCTTTAGATTTAGAAGTTTAACTCCTGGGAACAGAGGGACATGCTCTGTGGTCACTGACAAGCAGAAGTGTACCTGAGTTTCCAATTCCAAGTCAGCCACTTAATTTTTTTGACCATGGGAAAGTCAAGTTGCTTTTTGGGACCTCACTTTCTTTATTGCTGAAATGTGATGGAGTTGGACAAGAAAACCTCCAATATTCTTCCTGGCTGAAAAATTTATGATCTTAGGAAATATGTCTGCTCCATTAAACCAAGGTGCTCATGAAGCTAGAGTTTCAAGGAAGTACGCTCTGAATTGTTAAGGAGAGAATATATTTGTGGCAAAATGATGATGGAGAGGGGTGGAATACTAAAACAAATTTATCAACATCTGAAACATGACAGAAGGGCAAATAGTTAAACAATATATCAAATAAAAAAAACATCTATTTAAACATTTTTCTCTTAATTGCACTAAGATATGTACATACCAGTCAGGTACAATTCCAAACATTTTGAACAAAGTCATTGACTTTTTGTTAAAATTCAAACTTACAATGACTTCAATAACTTTGATTTAATTGACAAGTTAAGAGAATCATTCATTTCAACTGTTGATTAAGCTATTTAAGAAAATGCTTTTGTGGTTGAATTGACTTACTGATTGATAGATAGGTGTAGATTCAGCCTCAGGGAAAGCACTTTAACTCCTTCCTTTCCTTGTTGATTTCAGATCCTTAGAATTGATACAATCTGAGGAGTGGTCTAAGTAAGGAGTACTTTGGTGTTGGGGTTTGGAATAGACTGTTCTGAATAGGGTAGAGAAGATTTGGAACGTTTATTCTATACTCCTGATTATGAATGGCTACAAAACATGTCTCTGTGTACTCAGGAATGAATCTGAATGATAGCCTAGGGAAGAGGACCAGAGTCTGGCAGGAGAGGGGACAGTTGCAGGAAGAAAGGTTCACTTAGTAGGGTTTTTGTGTGTGTGTGTGTGTGTGTGTGTGTGTGTGTGTGTGTGTGTGTGTGTGTGTGTCTTTCTTTTCCTTTTATTGAGGTTTTTCTTTTTAGTGTTTAATACCTCTTTCCACTTTCTACTTGTAAATTTCCTTGTATTCAGTTGTAGGAGTGAATGAAGGGTCAGAGGATTTAATTGAATTGAAACTCAGAGGATGAAAGGAAATAAAAATAAGGAGAGGAATGAAGAGATTAAGATAGAAGGTAGAGATGTACAAATGGAGATGGGGGAGAAGGAGAGAGATAGACACAAAGATAGAAGACAAATTCTTCTAGCCCGCTCTCCCTGTCCTTGTTTCTGTCTCCTGTATTCAGACTATGCCCTGGAGCTCAGAAGGTGTGGAGAAAAAAAACAAGAATTTTTTTTGAACTGTTTGAATAGAAATGCCTCAGTCCAGCACAATTCAGGTTCCACCACTTTCTCCAGAGACTGTGGGTTTGCACAGGCTTATCTGATGCAAAAAAACCCCAAACAAAACTAAACAAAAAACTTGACCCATCCTGAAGGGTAATAAACAGTGAGTAAATAAATCATGAAGATGGAAGTAATCATTGCTCAGGTTTCTTTTTCTTCCTCAGTTTTCAATTGTACTTTATAATTCACAATGACCTTGTGAAAAGCATTGGTAGTTTAAGCCTAATTATCAATCTCCATTTTGCAGATGAGGAAATGAAGGTTTATTAAGGAAGAGAAAAACAATAGTCTTCTTATTAAGAAGATGTCTGAGGGGGCAGCTGGGTAGCTCAGTGGATTGAGAGCCAGGCCTAGAGAAGGGAGGTCCTAGGTTCAAATCTGACCTCAGATACTTCCCAGCTGTGTGACCCTGGGCAAGTCACTTGACCCCCATTGCCTAGCCCTTACCACTCTTCTGCCTTGGAGCCAATACACAATATTGACTCCAAGATGGAAGGTAAGGGTTAAAAAAAAAAAAGATGTATGGAGCCAAGATGAAAGAGAAGGGGGAAGCAGTACCTATTCCCTGTCCCACTAATAACTGCTTGAACAAACATCTAAGAAGCCTGCCAGCCTGAGTAATGATTGGGAAATCTAGGAATAGCTTCCAAACTCCTATAGGCAAAAAGCTTCAAAGATAAATACCACTTGCTCATATGATTAATTAGGATTCCTTTAAAAAAATAAGATGAATTTTAAAAGAAATATAAATGAAATGAAAATGGAAGAAGTAATTGGAAAGGAAATGAGAGATTTGGAAGAAAGAATTGGAAAGAAAATTAATAGCTTATCACAAGAGTTATAAAATTTCATCAAAGTAACAAGCTCCCCGAGAATTAAAATTGGCTAAACAAAAATTAATAAATCTAACAGATAACAAGAAATGTTTTTAATCATTCATCCTCCATTTTATTTTAGTTGAAAATTTTTAATTAATTAATTAATAATATTTTTACATGTTTACATGATTCATATTCTTTCCCTCCCCCTTTTCCCTCCCCACCCCTGTAGCCAACAAGCAATTCTACTGGGTTTTACATGTATCATTGATCAAGACCTATTTCCAAATTATTGATATTTGCACTAGGGTGATCATTTAGAGTCTACATCCTCAATCATGTCCCTATCGACCCATGTGATCAAGTAGTTGTTTTTCTTCTGTGTTTCTACTTCCACAGTTCTTTCTCTGGATGTGAATAGTGTTCTTTCTCATAAGTCCCTCAGAATTGTCCTGGATCATTGCATTGTTGCTAGTAGAGAAGTCCATTACATTCGATTGTACCACAGTGTATCAGTCTCTGTGTATAATGTTTTCCTGGTTCTGCTCCTTTCACTCTGCATCAATTCCTGGAGGTCGTTCCAGTTCACATGGCATTCCTCCAGTTAATTATTCCTTTCAGCACAATAGTATTCTATCACCAACAGATACCACAATTCGTTCAGTCATTCCTTAATAGAAGGGCATCCCTTCATTTTCCAATTTTTTGCCACCACAAAAAGCGTGGCTACAAATATTTTTGTATGTCTTTTTCCTTATTATCTTCTTTGGAGTATAAACCCAGCAATGGTATGGCTGGAACAAAAGACAGACAGTCTTTTAAAGCCCTTTGGGCATAATTCCAAATTGCCATCCAGAATGGTTGGATCAATTCACAACTCCACCAGCAATGCATTAATGTCCCAATTTTACCACATCCCCTCCAACATTTATTACTTTGCTGTCATTTTAGCCAATCTGCTAGGTGTGGGGTGGTACCTCAGAGTTGTTTTGATTTGCATTTCTCTAATTACAAAATATTTAGAACACTTAACAAGAAATGTTTTTTTAAAAGTCTGAAAAAAGAGAAGAAAATATAGGTTATTAAATATCATAAATAGCTGACATGGAAAATAGAACAAGGAGATATAATGTAAGTATATCTAAAAGTCATGTCCAAAAAAAGAACCTACGTTATATTTCAAAGAAATCATAAAGTAGAACTGTATTAGAACCAGAGGTCAAAATGAAAATAAAAAAATTCATCTCCTTAAAGAAATCTCAAAACAAAAACTCCTAGGAATGTCATAGCAAAAATCTAGCAAAAAATGTTGCAATAAATCAGAATGAAAGAGTTCAAGCACTGATAAATTGAAGTCAGGATCACACAAGATCTTGTTGCTACCAATATAAAGAACTCTAGAATATCAGAAATTGATAGAATCTTTAAGATCACTCAGTGCATGTCTCCTTTACTTTGCAAACAAGGAAAATAAGCTGAAAGATGAAATGAGTTCTCCAAAGTCACATAGCCAATTTCTGGCAGAGGTATTAACCAGAATCCTGACTCCTAGAACAGAGTTATTTCTGTCATAAGAAAGAAGCACAATGGTAACTAATCTTTCTGTGGACATTGTGGTCAAAGAAAAGATAGCACAGATTCAAAGAGAGTGTCACAGTAGCCCTACTGGGGGTTCTGGAGCCAGTAATAAAGCTGTATCCTGGGGGCATTTGTAAAGAGAAGGTATGAGGGAGAAAGAAGATGAGATAGCAAAAATCACTAGAATTTTAGACAGTCTATTGATAGTTATAAAGAATGTTAAAGGTCATTTGGTTATCTTACGGATGAAATCCAGAAGTCACAGAGACTTTTAGGAGGAGAATATCCTACTGGATAGATAATATTTACCCAGATCTTCAAGTTTGTACTGGTTTAGAATCTTGAACCCTAGAGACTACATTTCCCACAATCCTCTTTCCCTTTTCCTGCTTGTGTGGCTCCTTACATGGATTGGGGTTTTGAGTTTCCGTTTCTGCCCACACTGTCTCTCTGGTGGGTATCAGCTTGTAGGAGGGAGCAGGTTTTTTGGCCTTTTCTCTCTTTTTTAAAAAATTTCTCTGGTTGTTTTTAATTTCTCTCTGCTCGAAGTGGATTTTAATAAATAGTATTAAAATAATACTTGAAGTATTGAATATTAATTTTAATCTTTACAAGTTTGAAAGTCTACTGAGACTTGATCCTTGAAGGGACTTATGGGAAATAGGAAGCAGAAATCATGAAAGAGGAAGAGAATGTGTTTTGTTATTGTTTTTCTTTCTTTTTTTCAGGTCCTTGGGATTGGTCTAAGGAGAATATTCTTGTCAGAAAGAATTTTGGGGATGAGAGTAGGAGCTAGCTTCCCTATGGAAGAGAAAATATTTCATTTTATTTAAAAAAATATTTTTCCATGGTTACATGATTCATGTTCTCTCCTTTCCCTCTTTCATCCCCCATCCTGGAGCTGACAAGAAATTCCACTGGGTTATACATGTAGTGGAAGAGAAAAGATTGAGAAAAATTGGTCTATATTCCTGTTTGTCAGTGACCACAGAACTTGTCCCTATGTTCTTGGGAACTGAAATTCTAAATATGAATGACAGCCCAAGGAAAGGGCCTATAGATTCATAGGAAGAAGGAGAAAGTAGGTATAAGAGGGATTTATGTATTTATTATGGATGTTCATGCAGAAGTGCAAGGCATGGCAGGGGTGTGAGAGGAGTATAATATAGCATTAGTGGTGCCCTACTTTGGCTTCTCTCCCCTATCTCAGACATTCACCACTATGCACCAGGACATTATCGGTTGTTGATGCAGAAGGTGAACAGGGGAAGCTAACAGAGAATAACCCAAAGATGATCAGAAATGACTTATTTGTTGGTGAAGATTGAACTGCAAGACTCTGCTTAGATCCCACTTCTTTCTTCATCTTAAAGGCTTTAAAAGTTCAAAGTCCTTAATTCCTTGATATATCACTCCACATTTTTCTTTCTGGTCCAATATAGGAGGAAGAGACAGAGGCATCTGTTTCTCCCAGGTTGCCAGTCAAAAACTGGGTAGTGCTTTGGTTAGTAACCTTAGTTACTTTGATTATAATCCTTTCAATTCCCATTTCAATTGTTCTCTATAAAAACATGGCGTTTGCCCATTCCAAATTATGCAACTAATGATGTAAGTGAGGTGACCTATGGAGGAGTTTCTTTTGCCTTTAAAGAGGAATGCTTTTCTCTACCTGGAGAGAACTGAGGTGGGAAAAAAAAAAGAGTAGAGGTTTTACCTTTATTTTAAAGAAAAAAAATGACTTGATCCCTTATTAGTTTGAGTGAAGTAGGGGTAGGAAAAACTCCCTGATTTCTATTTGAGAGAGAAAAAGTACATGCATGACCATCCCTAGACCCATAAATGTAGAAAACCCAAGCCATTAACATAGACCTGGGAGAAATAGATCCCTCTGACTTTTCCTCCTTGCTAGGTGAGGGCTAGGGAATTTGGCATCAAGGATGCTGAGGACTTTCTGCCATTTCAGCTTAGGCATTGTTGAGGGCACTGAGGTTAATTGACTGCAGCTAGTCATTAGTAGGGAGTTTTTCCAACACCTTCCCAGCTCCATATCTCTTTTGTATAATTCAGTTCCATTTCTCATTTGACATTAAATTAATTAACACATGTAAGCACGTGCTGAATGTATTATCCAGGTAAAGAAAATGAGGCCAAAAGAGGGGAAATGGTTGACTCCAGACCCTAGAACTTATCAGAACTGTAAATAGAAGTCAGATCACTGAATGATCATATGTAATCTGGGTCTACTTTTTATAGTTCTCCTACCATTTTAGGACCATGAGAAATTTAAAGAAGTTCAAGACATTAATCTTTCCTATTTACATTTTTATTACCTTCTACAGTCACGTTTTAGGACTATTTTATGTTATGATTTAGAATGAATATCTACAAGGTGATATATAGAGGTAAAAACAAAACAAAACACCAGTGGGGCAAATCAACAGTTGATTCAATCATTATAAACAAAATGACCAGAGACAGGAACAAAACTGAGATATAATCCCCTTTTTTTTCTTTTAATCTTCATGACCAAGAAGGTGCTTTTAAGTTTGGCAGATTGATGATTATTATGTAAGCCACTGAACATTCTTCAGAGGGATCAAATATGTTAGATTTAAAATAGTTTGGAGCAAGATAAATATATAACAATTATGACCACTGAAATATGTTTTCTACTGTGTCTTGGGTTTACATAAGATGGTCACCAGGGAATATATTCCCAATTTATGAATATACCCAAGCCAACTGGGTTTTATAGAGAAATTTAATTTATAATACACTGATTAATCAATAGAAAAAGAGAGAAAGTGAGAAAGTAAGAAAGGAATAAGAATGAAGGGCCTCAAGCCAATAAGGCCTAGACCTCAGTCCTAAGAGATAAATCAGTCAGTTGGTTTTATCACTCACCCAAGATCTCTCTAGGTAAGGCTTCTCATGCCAACCTCAGGCTCCACCTTCAAGAGAGCCTTCTTTCAAGAAATGTTTTCAGAGAATTCTCCTCCTGACTCCTCCTGAGTCTCCTTCCACAGACTCCTTCAAGACCTCTCCAGGAGCTCTCCCTCCAGGACCTCTCTCCTCTCAGACGTCCTTCAGAGCAACCTTCCTCTCAGACCTCCTTCAGAGCAAAACCTCCTCTCAGACCTCCTTCAGAGCAAAACCTCCTCTCAGACCTCCTTCAGAGCAAAAAAACTCCTGTATATAGGAAGCAATAGTAATATCTCCCCCTAATAGCGATGTATAAGCTGGGGAGAAAGGCTTAGACTATATAGGCGGATGTCCAAAAAGCATCTCAAATGGTGAAATATGTAAGTCTCCTCTAGGCCTGCTTCTAAGATAAAATAGGGCCAGAGGGAGAATTTCAGGCCATTTTAAATGGGTCTCAGTGCATAATTTGCCAATCATAGACTTAAGTTCTTTATTCATCCTCTCCACTTGGCCTGAGCTCTGGGGGTGATATGGAACATGGAATTTGGGAGTTATCCCCAAGCAAGAATATATTTGGTTTAAGACAGAATCAGTAAAATGACTCCCTCTATCGGAGTCAATACGTGCTGACAGGCCAAAACGAGGAATAATTTCCTTTAAAAGTATCTTTGCAACAAAATCTGCTGTGGCTTGGGTCGTAAGAAATGCTTCTGGCCATCTGGTTAGTTGATCTATTATCACCAGACAAAATTTATAACGTCCAGCCTTTGGCATTGTTATGAAATCTATCTGTAGATGTTCAAAAGGTATGTAAGCCAGAGGATGTCCCCCAAAGGCTTTTCCACGATATGCATGTTGGTTATATGCCTGGCAAATGGAGCAGGCTGAACATACTTTAGAGGCTATAGTAGTTATACCAGGGGCTATCCATACTCTCTTGACAGAGTCCACGATGCCCTGGGTGCCAAAATGACCATTTTTGTGAATAGATTGGCAAATTTGGTTATAGAAACTTCTAGGAAGCAGGGGTTTTCCTTCAGATGACACCCATACTCCATTAATTTGTTTTGCTTTAAATTTTTGCTTCCATTTTTCCACTTCCTTTTCATTATAGGAAAGTGGTAAATTTAAATCATTAGTAGTTGTTAATGTCAAAATTAATTCAGGTCCTTCTATGGCTGCTAGCTTTGCAGTGGCATCTGCTCGATCATTTCCTCTAGAGACAGGGTCAGTGCCGCCTGTATGGGCAGAACAATGAACTACAGCTAGGGCTTCAGGAAGCTGGAGAGCAGAAAGAACTTCATTAATAATTTCTGCATTAGCTATAGATTTTCCAGCTGAGGTTAAAAATCCTTTTTGGAGCCATAGCATTCCAACTGAGTGGCAAATGCCAAAAGCATATCTAGAATCCGTATAAATTGTTGCTTTTTTATCCTTGGCAATTATACAAGCTTGTTTTAGAGCTATGAGTTCTGCTCCTTGAGCGCTAATGTTAGAAGGTAGTGAAGCTGACCATTCAGTGGCAAATTCTGAGACTAAGGCAGCTCCAGTGTAACATATGCCATCCCTCATAAAAGAGGAACCATCGGTAAATAAAATCAGATCTGCATTGTCTAAGGGAGTGTCCAAGAGATTATCTCGAGGCTTTTCTGCCATGGACACTAATGTTTCACAGTTATGTAATGGTTCTCCTGAAGTAGGTAAATCTGGAAGCAAGGTGGCAGGGTTAAGAGTTGAACAGCGTTTCAAGGTAATATTTTCACTATTTAATAAGGTTATTTCATACCTTGTAATTCTCTGATCTGAGAATGCCTGTGTTCTATGTTTTATCAATAATGCTTCTATCTCATGTGGGCACATTATTGTTAATGGACATCCCAATACTAAATCAATGGTTTTTGTTACTAGTAAGGCTGTAGCAGCTACTCCTCTAAGGCATGATGGTGCTCCTGCTGCTACTGGGTCTGGTTGGGCAGAATAATAAGCAATTGGGCACTGAGAAGGTCCCAAAGTCTGAGTTAACATGCCAGAGGCTACTCCTCTTTGCTCATGCACGTATAAAGTAAATGGCTTGTTGTAATCTGGGATGCCCAGAGCAGGGGCAGACATGATAGCCTTTTTTAGATCTGATAGAGATGACAAGTGTTCAGGCTCTAATTTGAGGGGTTCAGGAACCGAATCCTTTGTTAATGCTATAAGGGGTTTAGTAATTTCCCTATAGCAAGGAATCCATTGTCTGCAAAACCCTGTTGCTCCTAAAATTGCTCTCAGCTGTTTCTTAGTGGTAGGAGCACTCAATTTTTGAATATTCTCAATTCGTTTTGGAGAAATGTAATGAGCACCCGCAGTCAAGATGAATCCCAAATATTCTACTTTTTGGAGACACCACTGAACTTTATCCTTAGAGATTTTATGTCCTCTTTTGTGCAATTCCAAAAGAAGGTGTTTGCTATCTTCTTGACATGTTTTTGCATTTGTTGAAGCCAAGAGTAGATTATCTACATATTTGACTAATTTGCTATTTTTAAATGTTATATTGTCTGTATCTTGGCTCAAAATTTGCTCAAATAAGCTCGGACTTTCGACATAACCCTGTGGCAGCCGACACCAGGTATATTGTGAGCCCTTCCAGGTGAAAGCAAAAATATGCCTGGAGTTCTCATGTATAGGTATGGAAAAGAAAGCTGAACACAAGTCTACTACTGTAAAGTATGTAGCTGTGCTAGGAATAGATGAAATAATAGTATGTATGTTAGAAACTACGGAGTGTCTCTTTATAATGTGATTATTCACTGCCCTTAGATCCTGTACAAATCTATAGAGGTGCTTGCCATTGGGCCCTCTTTTTGGTTTTTTAATTGGCAGAATGGGCGTGTTGTATTCAGATTTGCAAGGGATTATTATTCCCTGTTCTATTAATGAGTTAATAACTGGTTTAATACCCTCAATTGCCTCCTTTGAGAGGGGATACTGAGGGATAGAAGGAGGTGGGCTAGATTTAGTTTTTATCTGCACAGGAACAGCAGATTTAAGTAAGCTTACATTGGAAGAAGATGTGGCCCAAAGAGACTCCGGTATATCCTTAGGTATTTCAAAAGTGGAAGGCTCTTTTGCCTCCTGGTTTTCTGAGAGAAGTATAGGGAGTAAATTTAAAGATTCCTCTGGTACTTCCAATGATAAAGAACCATCTGGTGAACAAGTTATTGTGGCTCTGAGTTTGCATAGAAGGTCTCTCCCCAGCAAATTTAAAGGGGAGTCAGGTATCAAAAGAAAGGAATGTTGTACCTCTAGGGGTCCTACAGACACTATTCTAGGGGCAAGTTTATCAACTCTTTGGGGTATTCCTGATACTCCCATTATACTTTGTGAATCAATGGAATAACAATTTAAATCTGGTACATTCTTCAATACAGACCTGGTAGCTCCAGTGTCTAATAGGCAATCATAATAAGTGTTACCCACTTTCAAGGTAACATGGTGTTCATTTGTATGGGGAGGGCAGTGTCAACGGGTAGTAGGACATCAGGGTCCAGAAAATCAAAGGTTGTATCCTCTGATTCCTGTGCTCCAGCCCCCCCCTCCCCCCGGACGCCATCATTGTGTTTGGGATATTCCTTGGGCACCCCCCTGAAAAGCACCCCCCTGAAGGGCACCCCCCTGAGGGGCATTTGCTCCTCGAGTATTTTTTGGATGAGCACCATTTCTCATATATTGTTGTTGAGTATTATCATTTTCTTCATTTGGAGCATTGTCATTATTTTCCCAATTCCTATTTCTATAATTCTGGTTTCTAAAGTTCTTATTTCTATATTCATTATAGTTATTTCCATAGTCATTATTATAATTTCTAGAATCTCTAGAATTCTGGTTTCTATGACCATTGTCATCATTTCTATAGTTATTATTTCTAAAGCTATTATTAAACTGTGTATTCTTTCCAATTATCTTAAGAAAGGTTCTACATTCCATCATTTTGTGGCCCTTCTTCTCACAGAAGTGGCAAGTTACTGATTTATTTGTGAATTCCTGTAAAGGGGCTATAGTCTCTCCCTTATTTTTTAATTGTCTCTTTAACATTTCAATTTCTTTCTTTAAATCTTCCACTGATGTATCATCTTCCTCAGGTCTTTTTACATGACCTTTATAAACATAGGTTGCTACTCTTCTTAGTTCATCTAGGTCCATAGAGTCCCAATTAGGACAGCTAGTTTTAAAGTAGTCCTTTACCACTGAACAACAATTCTTAACAAATCGTCTATGTAGTTGTCTAATGTCTCTTTCTCTGCATTGTGTTGTGTTGGAAGCCTGGGTGGGGTATGGACTTAGAGTTGATTGATTAGAATTAGAGTTTTCTGAGACTAAGGGAGCAGGGGGAGGGGTGGGTTCATTATGAGGGTTAGAAGCAGGGGGTTCTAAGGTCGAGTTGACAGGAGGAGCTGTGTTCCCAGTTTCTGATAATGTTCTTAATTCTCTTTTAATGCTTCTCATAAAAGCTACAATCTCTCCCTGACCTTCCTCTATGAGCTCGAGCCGAGTTTTTAGCTCTGCATATTGTTGAGTGATAGAAATAGTAGAAATAGAAGGAACACTCGGTTGGTTTGACTGTGGAGTGGGTTTTGTAAGGAAATACCATATTATAGCTATAACAATATAAATCCCAAGGGGGAGTACTGTGTTGATTATAAATTGCCATAAATCCCATGGTATGAGAAATCTTAGAGAGAAAAAGAGTGCAAATTTTACAAGGTTGGTCATGGTGATGGCTAGCCAGTTGTTAAGTATGTTGTGAACTGATTGTAACCACATATTCCTAAGGTAAACACGTGGGGAGAAGGACAAGGCCAGAACATTCCCCAGGTTTTTTTTTTAATCTTAATTTAGGCAATTGCTAGCCAGGACCTTAGGGCCCTGTTGTTAAAATCTAAAACAGCTTAATTTAAGGAGAAAAAGGTTTTTACTCACCTGTTCTTGCAGCTGTAAATTTGAAGTCAAGTTAAAAAAAGAAAACAAAACTGACTGATATGCAAGTAATAAAGCAAAAAATAAAGGAAAGAGATTTCACAGAAATATTTTGAGGGTTCTCTCACCAAATTCGTGGTCAGCCATAAACTGTTAAAATTACACACAAGAGCCATTGCACAGAGCCAAAGAAAGGCCAATCCAGGATTGATTGATGCATTTCTAGGCCAATACAGAGGTCTTGAACCTAGTGTGAAGACTCAAGGTTACTATGTTTGTCATTGCTAGACATAGGCTTTCCTTGTGTCCACACTCACTCTGAAGATACTCACAGACAAGTATCCCCAAAACCTTGGCTCCTATAATCTGGTCCCCTTTTCTGCCTTTCATAGTGTGGTAACTTTCTGTAGTCCTGGCTACTGACTGGGTAAATGCATCATTGCTTAGATCATTTTGATTGGGCCCTGATTGAAGGACCTGTTATAAATTTATTTTCCTTCTACTTGGAGTTTTTACACATAAAACTTTGATAGTCTATATTTTCATCCAGAAAATTTTCTTTTCTTTTTGATTTTTCTGATGTCTTTTTAATATCTCTTGCCAATTGATTCATATACCACATACCTCAGCCATGCATCCCAACTGATTCTGTATCTTTCAATCACCCACAACACGGGAAAATGTAAAAAAATATTATTGTAAATTGCAAAGTTTAAATTCCTTTTGAGAAGAATTTTAGGTAAAGAAGATGCTACCTCTCTGAATCCAGAACTGAACTGTTGGAATAGCCACCATGAAGAAGCCTCCAGACCACAAGTTGCACAAGATCAAATTGAACTTTGGGTGTGGTTGATTGAACATTTATTTGTATGTATAATTTCATGCCAAAGGGGACTGCCCCCTAACGGCTTTTTGTCAATGCGTTCAGCAATTATTGGTTTTATTCTTTTTTCTTCTCTTATCCTCATATTATTGTAATCTTTTAAGTTTATTATGTTTTTATGATCCTTTTGGGGAAAAATTAATTTTTCCAAAAATGATCACATGGGGAAATGTAAAAAAATAGACTCGAATACAGGACTACAATCCCCACGAGCCTTTGCTCCACTTCCCCAGAATGCCTTGTAATCTCACCTGGGCCGAGATCGAGAAGGTATTTAAGCTGATTCAAAGGCTTTTGAGGGGTCTCTTGGACTTCCGTTTTGGGGCAGGCATGGCTTTTTTTCATAATGTAGGTGAGGTTGTGTCTAGGCCTCTCTATGGCCTGGACACGTGTCTCTTATCCTGTATTTTCTTTAATCCTTAATCTTCAATAAACCTCTAAAAAATATAATACTCCTTGCAGAGAGAAACTAATTTCTACCTGCCTAGTTTCTCCTGTATCACCTAAATTTTAACTGTTACAATATAAAATTCTCTGTATGGCATTCAAGTATTTCACAACCTGACCTCTTCTTCCTTATCTTCCCAGTCTTATTATACCTCACTCACCCTTTGTACTCTGAGATATAGTAGTGGTAGGCTCTTAGTGACTGAGGACGACTATTGTCTTTGGGCAGTTTCATCTACGGTGTACCCTCATGTGGCTTTGGAGTCCAAAGGCTGAGGCGCACAGTCAGTGGCACATGGGGCCTGGGACGCCAGTTGTTACGGGAGGTGCGGTTGTGGCCTGGTGTCGGCGTTCACATGCAGTGGCAAGACGTTGACATCACTCATCTTCAAAGGTGGCAGCGGCATGGCTAATGTGGGTTCGCCAGCTGCTTCTGTCAGAGGCAGCGAGTTCTAGTTGCTTTGGTGTAATGCCAGCCCACTTCAAGTTGGACTTTAGCTGATCCTTGAATCTTTTCCTTGGTCGGCCTTGTTTCCTGAGTCCAGCTGACAGTTCACCATAGAATACCTGTCTTGGTATTCGCTGTGGGTCCATGCGGATGACGTGTCCAGACCATCGTAGCTGGGTTTTGAGGACCAGGACTTCGATGCTGGTGGAGTTGGCTCTGTCGAGGACTTCCTGGTTGGTGATTCGGTCCTGCCATCGGATCCTCACGATTGACCTGAGGGAGCGTTGGTGGAATTGCTCCAGCTGTTTCATGTGCTTCCAGTACAGTGTCCATGTCTCGCAACCGTACAGGAGTGAGCTGAGGACCACTGCGTTATACGCTTTGAGCTTCGTCGCAGTGCTTACACTGCTGTGTTGGAGGACTTTGCAGCGCAGCCGCCCGAGTGCCTGGCTGGCCTTTTGGATCCTGGCATTGATCTCGTGGTCTAGGGACCCGTCGTTGGCGATGGTGCTGCCCAGGTTCTTGAAAGTGTTGATGTTAGAAAGCTGCGTGCCGTCGATTGTAATGCATGGCTGGTTCGTTGGCCTCCCTGGTGCAGGTTGGAACAGCACCTCTGTTTTGCTGAGGCTGATAGTCAGGCCAAACAGTTTTGTTGCAGTGGAGAACCTGTCCACAATGGTTTGGAGATGATTTTCACTCTGAGATATAGTAACAGGCTTATTTGCTGTTCCTTGCAGAAGACACTTCTGACTAAACATATTCATCAGTTGTCCTCTATGCCTTCAAAATGCTCCCTCCTCATTTCCACCTTTAGGCTTCCCTGGTTTCCTTCAAGTTCCATCTCAAATCCTACCTTCTGTGTGAAGCTTTTGCTGATCTCTCTTAATGTTAGTGCTTTCCCTCCATTGGTTATCTGCAATTGGTTCTTTATATCATTTGTACATAATCTCTATTGGACTGTGAATTCCTTGAGAGGACTTTTTTTGTATGTCCAATACTTAACACAATGCCTGGCACATAATAGGTACTTAAGAAATGCTTTTATTAATGGAATGATTTACTGAAAGGAAGCCCTACCTTCAAATTCACATTGATGTATATCAAAATAAAATAATTCAAGAAGGATAGAAACAATATTGAGAAGGATCATGGGATACTGAAGTTGTTCAAGATGATGTCACTGTTTTAAAAAATGTTTACTGACATCCTTTTCTTACATCACTACCATTTCTCTTACTGTCCCCTCCAATACAAGAACAAATAAGGAACAATGAGAAGTAAAAGGAAAGTAGGTTATGGCTCCATATAAGGAGGTCTTTAAAAGTTGGTTTCTGTTCACAGGTAGGTAGTTTTTTAACCTTGAGTGCTCTCAAATGGAAGATAGTAGATTACTTTGAAGGGATCCTGTATATAGAATTCATGCTTTGTGAGAGGCTGTATTTGACAACCTCTCAGGTCCCCTCCTAATGAAAGATTCTTATTGTTTTTGAGTTTCCATACTGTCAAGATTCTTCTCTGTTTTCTTGACAAAAGACAATGAGGAAATTCTTTCCTACTGCCTCACCTCCTACTAGTGCCATTTATTTGTTTTGAAATGGCATAGGGAAGTGCCTCCTTCTTCATGGCTATCATTCATTGTTGCATAACAAGACTTTTTGCCTTTTTAGCAGCTTGACTCAAGAACTGGAGACAAGAGTTCCTTGTGTTTTTTTTTTTTCATGCCAAACCAAGATGCAAATGAAAATGCAACCTAAAAATGCAAAATTCCACTTCTTATGCCTCATATGTATCTCCGAATAGAACAATCTACAGGTCATACTTTTGGCCTTTTACTGATAGATGTCATGGTAAGAGAAAGACACCTGGTCTTAGAAACAGAAAATCTAGGTTCAAGTTTTGACACTGTCATTTATGACCTGCATGACCCTGGGAAAGTCATGTGACAACTCTGTGCCTCAGTTTCTCAATTGTAATATGAAGATCATAATACACTACTTACCTCATATTCTTAAAAATTAAAGCATCACATAAACATCAGTTGTTATTTTTAGGGCTAAACATAAAGTATAAGACCTTAAAACCTCTCTTTAGGCAAGATGTCTCTTGTAATATATTAAGATTCTATAATAGAACTTAATAGGCACAGATACACAGCTAACTTTGTTAATGATCCTCGTATCAATGTCCAGTAAAACATCAAATAGGGTAATATATGATTTCTGAAAGTCTTTGCCACTGTTATGAAGAATAGCTAATGTATCAACCAAATGGAAGAGAGATTCCAGATCCATAGTGAGATTCTCCAAATGTTCCTATTTGTAGATGACAGTGTACTTATTCTACTAAGGCCCCAAAATATTACAGGGCATGTTCAATTAGATGGATACTTACCCAAAAAAGATTGGCTGAGCAATCCATGTAGGAAAAAACCAAAAGGATATAAAATGCATATTGACCCAGTAATGACATTCAGTTGGTTGAATGACACATTGAACTAGGTCATCACTGTAGATGGGGACATAATTGAATAAGAGGGAGAGAGTGGGCTGGGTTGTATTTGAGAAAGTACACACTGCTTTTATTATTTTCTGAAACAATAACCCATCTTTTATTCTATTTTCTTTTCTTTTTTGAGGAAGTGGATGGTTTCATTGAGTCTGTGGGACACATGCCTATCCGAGAAGAGATATCTCAGTATTCTAGGCAGTTCACCACAAGCAAAGCTCTCCCCTACTGGTTCTGGCAGGATTGTGCTTTTAGCATCTAGTATTTGGCAAACTTTTTTTTTAATTGAAGTTCTGTCCATTTTCACATACAGGGCCTCATTTTAATAGAAGAATTATTCCCTGTCTATTTAAATATACAGGAAACAGGAAATCATCTGAAAGTAAACAGTGATCTCATTTGACAAAGTTAAGATCCTGAAACTCTTAGCTCTTGAATTTTTCAATCTGAGAGAATGATTGTCCTTAAGTTACCTGTAATGATTTTAAAAAAAATACATTAAAATTTTCACCCCAATTACATGTAAAAACAGTTTCAAACATTTTCCAAAAATATTGAGTCTTGAATTCTCTCCCTCCCTCCATCTCCCCCAACTTCCCATCTTCCTTGAGATGGTAAGCCATTTCATATACATTTTGTATGCAGTCATGCAAAATATTTTTCCATATTAATTCATTTTTTGAAAGAAAACTCAAATAGGAAAAAAATTCAGAAAGTGAAAAAAGTTTGTTTTGTTTTGGATTCAGAGTTATTTTCCTCTGGAAGTACATGGCTTTTCATCTATCTATCCATCCATCCATCCATCTATCTATCTATCTATCTATCTACCTATCTATCTATTTATCTATCTTTTCATTCATTTATTTGTTTGTTTGTTTGTTTTTTACCAGGAGTCCTTTGGGATAGTTTTGGATCATTGTATTGCTGAAAACAGCTATTATTCACAGTTGTTCATTGTAAAGTGTTCTTGTCACTGTACAATGCCCTCCTGGTTCTGCCCATTTCACTCTGCTTCAGTTCCTGTAAGTCTTTCTAGGTTTTTCTGAGCCCCTCCTGCTTGTCATTTCTTGCAGCAGAATAGTTTTCCATTATAATCATATTCTTTAACTTATTCAGCCATTCCCCAATTGATGGATATTCTCTCACTTTCCAGATTTCTACTCCCCTAAAAAGAAGTGCTTTAAATATTTTGTACATATAAGTCCTTCCCCTTTTTATTTTTTAAATCTCTTTTGGATACAAATCTAGTAATGGTATTGCTAGATCAAAGGGTATGTACTGTTTTATAGCCCTTTGGGCATAGGTCCAAATTGATTTCCTGAATAACTTAATCAGTTCACAACTTCCCCAACAATGAATTCATATCCTAATTTACCCATATCTCCTCTAAGTTTTGTCATTCTTTTTCTGTCAAAATAGCCAATATGATAGGTATGGGGTGATACCTCAGAATTGTTTCAATTTACATTTCTCTAAGTAATAATGATTTGGAGCATTTTTGCATGACTATAGAGAGCTTTAATTACTTTGTTTGAGAACCGCCTGTTCATATCCTTTCATCATTTATCAATTGGGGAATGACTTTTATTCTTATACATTTAACTCATTTATATATTTGAGAAATGAGACATTTATTAGAGATTTGTAAAAAAATTTGCACTATTATGATTATTGTGTATTATTTTCCATCCGATTTCCCCCTGTTTAGTTTCTGATCCTCACCTTCCCCAACTTGTCCTCTTTCTATTGGTTCCTGTGTCCCCCCCCCCCCCCTTCTCTTATCCCCCTCCCTTACTATTTTGCTATAGGGGAAGATAGTTTTCTATATCTAATTGATTGTGTATGTTCTTTCCTCATTGAGCCAATTCTGATGAGAATTAGGTTCACTTCCTCTCCTTCCCACTTCCTCCATCTTCCCTTTCACTGTGAATGCTCTTTCATGCCTCTTTTATGTGCAATAATTTACCTCATTTTATTTTCCCCTTCCGCTTCCTCCCAATGCATTCATCTTTCACCTTCCTTTATTTTATTTTTTATATGATCTTGTCATATTCAATTCATACTCTTGTCCTCTGTCTATGTTTATTACTTTTAACTACCCTAATAATAATAATAGTTTTTTGGCAGTATAAGAATCATCTCCCCATGTAGGGTTATACAAAATTTAACTTTATTGAATGTCTTTTGATTCTCTTTCTTGTTTGCCTTTTTATGATTTTCTTGAGTCTTGTATTTGAGTCAAATTTTCCATCCAGGTCTGGTCTTTTAATCAGGAATGTTTAAAAGTCCTGTTTCTTTGAATATCCATTTCCTTCCCTGAAGAATTATGCTTAGTTTTGCTGGGTAAATGATTCTTGGTTGAATTCCTAGCTCCTTTGCTCTGGTATATCATATCCCAGGCCCCCTGATTCTTTAATGTAGAAGCTACTAAGTCTTGTGCTATCCTGACTGTGGTTCCACAATATTTGAATTGTTTCCTTTTGGCTACTTGTAATATTTTCTCCTTGACCTGGGAGTTTTGAAATTTGACTGTAATATTCCTTTGAGTTATCCTTTTGGGATCTTTTTCAGGAGGTGATTGGTGGATTCTTCCCTTTTCCATTTTGTCCTCTGATTCTAGGATATCAGGGAAGCTTTCCTTGATGATTTCTTAATAGATGATATCTAACAATGTGGCACAAATGAATGTAATGGACTTCTCTACTAGCAGCAATGCAATGATCCAAGACATTTCTGAGGGACCTATGAGAAAGAATGATATTCACATCCAGAGAAAGAACTGTGGGAGTAGAAACACAGAAGAAAAACAACTGCTTGATGACATGGGTTAATGGGTATATGATTGGGGATATAGACTGTAAGTGATCACCCTAGTGTAAATATCAATAACATGGAAATAGGCCTTGATTAATGACACATATAAAACCCAATGGAATTGTGTGTTGGCTATGGGAGGGGGTGGGAGGGAAAGAACATGAATCTTATAACCATGGAAAAATTTTCTTAATTAATCAATAACAAAATTTTAAAAAATATATCTAAGCTCTCTTTTTTTTTTTTATCATGGTCTTCAGGTAGCCTAATAATTGCTAAATTATCTCTCTGGATCCATGTCACTTGTTTTTCTCTTGAGATATTTCACATTTTCTTCTATATTTTTTTATTCTCTTGACTGTTTCCTAATATCTTGGAGTCATTAGCTTCCATTTGCCCAAATTTTAATGTGTAAGGCTTGATTTTCTTATTTTTTTAAATTTTAAAATATTTTCCATGTTTCCATATTTTATTTTCTTTCCCTCCCTTCTTCCCTCCCCCCTTCCAAATCCAATAAGCACTTCCACTGGGTTATACAAATGTTATCACATATCTATTTCTATATCTTTTTAATTTTATATATATCTTTTAAATTTTATAATATTTTATTTGATCATTTCCAAGTATTATTCATTAAAGACAAAGATCATTTTCTTTTCCTCCCCTCCACCCCCCGTAGCCGACGCGTGATTCCACTGGGTATTACATGTGTTCTTGATTCGAACCCATTGCTATGTTGTTAATATTTGCATTAGGGTTTCCTTTAGAGTCTCTCCTCTGTCATGTCCCCTCAGCCTCTGTATTCAGGCAGTTGCTTTTCCTCGGTGTTTCTACTCCCACAGTTTATCCTCTGCTTATGAATGGTGTTTTTTCTGCTGGATCCCTGCAGATTGTTCAGGGACATTACATCGCCACTAATGGAGAAGTCCATTACGTTCAATTATACCACAGTGTATTAGTTTCTGTGTACAATGTTCTCCTGGTTCTGCTCCTCTCGCTCTGCATCACTTCTTGGAGGTTGTTCCAGTCTCCATGGAACTCCTCCACTTTATTATTCCTTTTAGCACAAAGTATTCCATCACCAACATATACCACAATTTGCTCAGCCATTCCCCAATTGATGGGCATCCCCTCATTTTCCAATTTTTGGCCACCACAAAGAGCGCAGCTATGAATATTTTTGTACAAGTCTTTTTGTCCATTATCTCTTTGGGGTACAGACCCAGCAGTGCTATGGCTGGATCAAAGGGTAGATATTCTCTTGTTGCCCTTTGGGCATAGTTCCAAATTGCCCTCCAGAATGGTTGGATCAGTTCAAAACTCCACCAGCAATGAATTAATGTCCCTACTTCGCCACATCCCCTCCAGCATTCATTACTTTACTTTGCTATCATGTTAGCCAATCTGCTTGGTGTGAGGTGATACCTCAGAGTTGTTTTGATTTGCATCTCTCTGATTATAAGAGATTTAGAACACTTCTTCATGTGCTTATTAATAGTTTTGATTTCTTTATCTGAGAACTGCCTATCCATGTCTCTTGCCCATTTATCAATTAGAGAATGGCTTGATTTTTTGTACAGTTGATTTAACTCTTTATAAATTTGAGTAATTAAACCTTTGTCAGAGGTTTCTATGAAGATTTTTTCCCAATTTGTTGTTTTCCTTCTGATTTTGGTTACATTGGTTTTGTTTGTACTAAAGCTTTTTAATTTGATGTAGTCAAAATTATTTATTTTACATTTTGTGATTCTTTCTATGTCTTGCTTGGTTTTAAAGTCTTTGCCCTCCCAAAGGTCTGACATGTATACTATTCTGTATTTACCCAATTTACTTATGGTTTCCTTTTTTATGTTTAAGTCATTCACCCATTTTGAATTTATCTTGGTGTAGGGTGTGAGGTATTGATCTATTCCTAATCTCTCCCACATTGTCTTCCAGTTTTCCCAGCAGTTTTTATTGAATAGTGGATTTTTGTCCCAAAAGCTGGGATCTTTGGGTTTATCATATACTGTCTTGCTGAGGTTGCTTTCTCCCAGTCTATTCCACTGATCCTCCTTTCTGTCTCTTAGCCAGTACCAAATTGTTTTGATGACTGCTGCTTTGTAATATAGTTTAAGGTCTGGGACTGCAAAGCCCCCATCATATGTGTTTTTTTTTTTCATTATTTCCCTGGATATCCTTGATCTTTTGTTATTCCAGATGAATTTTGTTATTTTTTTTCTAAATCAGTAAAGAAATATTTTGGGAGTTCAATGGGTATGGCACTAAATAGATAAATAAGTTTGGGTAGGATGGTCATTTTTATTATATTGGCTCGCCCTATCCATGAGCAGTTAATGTTTTTCCAATTGCTCAAGTCTAGTTTTAGTTGTGTGGAGAGTGTTTTGTAGTTGTGTTCATATAGTTCCTGTGTTTGTCTCGGGAGGTAGATTCCTAGGTATTTTATTTGGTCTAAGGTGATTTTGAATGGGATTTCTCTTTCTAGTTCTTGCTGCTGAGCTGTGTTGGAGATATATAGAAAAGCTGATGATTTATGTGGGTTTATTTTGTATCCTGCCAATTTGCTAAAGTTGTTGATTATTTCAATTAGCTTTTTGGTTGAATCTCTAGGATTCTTTAAGTAGACCATCATGTCATCTGCAAAGAGTGATAACTTGGTCTCCTCCTTGCCTATTTTGATGCCTTCAATTTCTTTTTCTTCTCTAATTGCTACTGCTAGTGTTTCTAGTACAATGTCAAATAGTAGAGGTGATAATGGGCATCCTTGTTTCACTCCTGATCTTATTGGGAATGCATCTAGTTTATCCCCATTGCAGATGATATTAGCTGATGGTTTTAGATATATACTGTTTATTATTTTTAGGAACGACCCTTGTATTCCTATGCTTTCTAGTGTTTTTAATAGGAATGGGTGTTGTATTTTATCAAAGGCTTTTTCTGCATCTATTGAGATAATCATGTGGTTCTTGTTGGTTTGCTTGTTGATGTGGTCAATTATGTGGATGGTTTTCCTAATATTGAACCAGCCCTGCATCCCTGGTATAAATCCTACTTGATCATGGTGGATGACCCTTCTGATCACTTGCTGGAGTCTTTTTGCTAGTATCCTATTTAAGATTTTTGCATCTATATTCATTAGGGAGATTGGTCTATAGTTTTCTTTCTCTGTTTTTGACCTGCCTGGTTTTGGAATCAGTACCATGTTTGTGTCATAAAAGGAGTTTGGTAGAACTCCCTCTTTGCTTATTATGTCAAATAGTTTGTATAGTATTGGAATTAACTGTTCTCTGAATGTTTGATAGAATTCACTGGTGAATCCATCAGGCCCTGGGGATTTTTTCTTAGGAAGTTCTTTGATGGCTTGTTGGATTTCATTTTCTGATATGGGATTATTTAAGAATTCTATTTCTTCTTCTGTTAGTCTAGGCAGTTTGTATTTTTGTATATATTCATCCATATCACCTAAATTGATGTATTTATTGCCATATAATTGGGCAAAGTAATTTTTAATGATTGCCTTAGTTTCCTCTTCATAGGAGGTGATGTCCCCCTTTTCATCTTTGATGCTGTTAATTTGCTTTTCTTCCTTCCTTTTTTAAATTAGATTGACCAGTACTTTGTCTATTTTGTTTGTTTTTTCAAAGTACCAGCTTCTTGTCTTATTTATTAAATCAATAGTTCTATCACTTTCAATTTTATTAATTTCTCCCTTAATTTTTAGGATTTCTAGTTTGGTTTTCTGCTGTGGGTTTTTAATTTGATATTTTTTGAGTTTTTTTATTTGCATTTCCAATTGATTGATCTCTGCTCTCCGTAGTTTGTTGATATATGCACTCAGGGATATGAATTTACCTCTGATTACTGCTTTGGCTGCATCCCAAAAGGTTTAAAAGGATGTCTCGCCATTGTCATTTTCCTCGATGAAATTGTTAATTGTTTCTATGATTTCTTCTCTAACTAAACGATTTTGGAGTATCATATTGTTTAATTTCCAATTAGTTTTTTATTTGGTTTTCCATGTACCATTACTGAACATTATTTTTATTGCCTTGTGATCTGAAAAGGCTGCATTTATTATTTCTGCTTTTCTGCATTTGTGTGCCATATTTCTGTGACCTAATGTATGGTCAATCTTTGTGAATGTGCCATGTGGTGCTGAGAAGAAGGTGTATTCCTTTTTATCCCTATTTATTTTTCTCCATATGTCTATTAATTCTAATTTTTCTAAGATTTCATTCACTTCTTTTACCTCTTTCTTATTTATTTTTTGATTTGATTTATCTATATTTGATAATGGTTGGTTTAAGTCTCCCACTAATATGGTTTTACTGTCTATTTCTTCCTTCAATTCTCCTAGTTTCTCCATTAGAAATTTGGGTGCTATATTATTTGGTGCATACATGTTGATTAGTGATATTTCTTCATTATCTAAAGTCCCTTTTAACAAAATATAATTATCTTCCCTATCCCTTTTGATCAGGTCTATTTTTGCTTTGGCTTTATCAGATATCATGATTACCACTTCTGCCTTCTTTCTGTCAGTTGAGGCCCAGAAGGTCTTACTCCATCCTTTAATTCTGACCTTGTGGTTATCAATCCGCCTCATGTGTGTTTCTTGAAGACAACATATGGTAGGGTTTTGGATTCTTATCCATTCTGCTATTCATCTACGTTTTATGGGTGAGTTCATCCCATTCACGTTCAAAGTTATGACTGTCATTTGTGGATTCCCTGGCATTATGATATCCTTCCCTAATTCTAACCTTTTCTTCTTCGGCTCTACCTTTTAGTCCAGTGATTTACTTTAAATCATTCCCCCTTGTCCCCTCCCTTGATATGTTTCCTTTTTTAGTCCCTCCATTTTTGTTCCCTCCCCCTTTCCCCTCTCTTTCCCTCCCCTTTCGTTTTCCCTCCCCCCCCTTGGTTTTCCCTTCTCCCTACCCTTGTTGGATAAGATAGAATTCAAGATCCTAATGGATCTGGGTGTTTTTCCCTCTCAGAGTTGATTTCCCTGAGATTAAGGTTTAAGTAAAAATTCTCTTCCTCTCCTTCTTATAGGAGTTTCCTTCCCCTCCCCTTCCCATATGAATCTTTGTGTGAGAAAGATTATTCTATTTGGTCTTTCTTTTCCCCCTATTTACACATTACATTTTCCCCACATGTTAGTATACATAGATTGATATAAATGTAGTCCTTATAGAAGATAGTTTGAGTAAAAGAAGAAGATAACATTTTTCTCCTTTTCTCTTTCGTTCATATTTACCTTTTCAGGTATTCCTTTTCAGGTATTCCATGTTCTTTGTTTTTTGGTGTCAAACTTTCCACAGAGCTCTGGTCTTTTCTTTGCAAAATCTTGGAAATCTTCTATTTTGTTGAATGCTTATACTTTCCCTTGGAAGTATATAGTTAGTTTTGCTGGATATCTGATTCTTGGTTGAAGACCCAGCTCTCTTGCCTTTCAGAAGATCATGTTCCATGCCTTATGATCATTCAGAGTAGAAATTGCAAGGTCTTGTGTGACCCTGATTGGCATTCCTTTATATCTAAATTTTCTTTTTCTGGCTTCTTGTAGCATTTTTTCTTTTGTTTGAGAGCTTTGGAATTTGGCAATTACATTCCTGGGAGTTGTCTTTTGGGGGTTTAGTGTAGAGGGTGTTCTGTGAGCTCTGTCAGTGGCTGTATTTCCCCCTTGTTCTAGAATCTCTGGGCAATTTTCTTTGATTATATCTTGTATTATAATGTCGAATTTGCTGTTTATTTCTGGCTTTTCTGGAAGTCCAATTATTCTTATATTATCTCTTCTCCCTCTGTTTTCCAAATGTCACCTTGTCAGTGAGATATTTTATGTTCTCTTCTAATTTCTTGGTCTTTTGGCTTTGCTTTATTAGTTCTTGCTTTAAAGCCTGGTTTTCCTTTTCAGTTTGGTCAAACTGGTTTTGTAGATGCGTGAATTTCTTTTGCATTATTTCCCATTTTTCTTCCCAGAAGGCTTCCATCTTTTTGATCATTTCTGATTCATATTCTTCATGGGTTTGTGGAGAGTTTCCATTTTCTTTGGAAGGTTTCGGAGCATTTGCTTGTGTTTTCTCTTCTATCTCCTCTTTGTTTTGTATTTTTGCTCCATAAAATGTGTCCAAAATCGCCCCCTTCTTCTTGTTTTTTTTTTTTTTTTTTGGAATTTTGGGTTTTTTGTGCTTCTGTGGAGTTTGCCATCTCTATCTGAGTGGGTAGGATTAGCTTTTCTTATCTCTGTCTGGTGTTCAGAGGTTTTAGCCCTAAGCAGATTGTCCCTTCTATGGCTTGGCCCTTGTTTCTGTGCCTCAGCCAGTACTCTGAGGGGGGAGGGGCCTCGGCTTCCTGGAGCTCTGAGGGCTGGTGATAGGATTAACCTCAGACTGAGTATGCCCTCAGGCAAGGACCTTCAGTGAGACTCAGATGGAAGGATCTGGTCAGGGGGCTACAGGCTCCTCCTGTCTCTCTCTGTTTCCCTGCTGTCTGGGTGCCTACTCGACTGGGTCAGGTTGTTTTCAGGATTCGGCCTTCAGCTCCGAGGCCCTTTTGCCAGCCCTGAGGGTTACTGTTGTTTCAGAAGTCCCTGCACTCTGAGGGGGGAGGGGCCGCGGCTTCCTGGAGCTCTGAGGGCTGGTGATAGAATTAACCTCAGACTGAGTATGCCCTCAGGCAGCGACCTTCAGTGAGACCCAGATGGAAGGTTCTGGTCAGGGGGCTACAGGCTCCCCCACTTCCCCCCCACATCTCTCTCTGCCTCCCTGCTGTCTGGGTGCCCCCGCGACTGGCTCAGGTCGTTTTCAGGGGGCGGCCCTCAGAACAGCTGGCTCCCAAGGCCCTCCTGCCTGCCCTGAGGTTCCTGCTGCTGGACTCAGCACTCTGGGTTGGGGGGGATGGGTCCTGGGACCTTCCCTTTGCCTACCCCTTAGATCCAAGTGATCTCGGGTTGTGACTTTTGGGGGGCTATACCTTTTGATCCAGGTCCAGGAGGAGTGTTTCCGGGGTCTATTCTGCTGTTTGTTTTGAATTTCGATGCCCTAGGAGCATTCCATTTGAGATCAGTAAGGAAGGGTTTCTGGAGCTCCGAACTTTAGCTTTCTCTAAGCTGCCATCTTGACCGGAAATTTTATATATTTTTTTTTTTATTTAAGAAAAAAGGCATGATTTTCTTAAGTGAGCTTTGGTTCCTCTTTTTTCCATTTGGCCAATTCTACATTATAAAGAATTTTTATACCTCTTTTTTCAAAAGGCCAATTCTTGTTCAAGAAATTTTTCTTTTTAGTACATTTTTGTATATCTTTTTCCATTTGTCCAATTCTGCTTTTTAAGAAGTTCCTCTCTCTCTCTCTTTTTTTTTAATTTTTGTGCCTCTTTTACCAAATGGCATATTCTGTTTTTTAAGAAATTAAAGAAATTTTGAGAAATTTCTTCAGTATTTTTTGTTTCTTTACCAAGGCATTTTTATACTGATTTTCCTATGCCACTCTCATTTCTTTTCCTAATTTTCTTCTACCTCTCTTATTTGAATTAAAAAATCTTTTTTAAGCTCCTCCATTAATTCTTGTTTTGGCTTGAGAGCAATTCATATCTTTCTTGGAGGCTTTGGATGTAGCAGTATTGACTTCTTATCTTCTGAGTTTGACTCTACCCTGTCCCCAAAATATCTTTTTATATTGAGTTTTTTTTGCTGTTATTTGTTCATTTTTCTGCTTTTTTTCTTTTCTTTTAGTTTAAAATCTTTTAAAGTTGTGGTCTGTACCTGAGGGAAGTTATACCAAGCTTTAGGTTCACTGTGAAGCTGTCTTCAGAGCTGGCACTGGGTATCTATCTGCTTTTAATTCTTCCAAGGTGGTATGATGTGAGGAGAAATGTGTTTAATTCTCTCTAGGCCTGTGCTCTGCTCTGTGAGTAACTCCAAGAACTCTTTGGGATTATGACCAGGGTCCCTTGTTCCCCTGTGGCTGGAAGTATCGGTATATGCTGGTGCTCCTCTCATTCTGTGATTGAGCCCCAGAACTGTGACATGGTTCTGTGTGTGGGCAATGAGACAAGAGTCTTATACTCATTGTCAGCAAAGGGACCTTTGTAATTGTCTGAGCAGTTGTCTGTTCTTAGGAAGACTCAGTTTTCTGATTTGTAAATTAGGTATTATTCGTTGTTCAATGATACTTTGATAACTGAATAGGGGAAACAAAATAAAACAAAACATTTACTCTCACTCTGTTCAAAGCAGTATGCTAAGTTCTAGAATTACAAATAGAAAGACAAGACCATCCCTGTTCTTAAGGAGCTCACATTTTAGTAGGGGTATAGTGCACAAAAATACATCTTCTTTAATGTTAATCATTTGATAAGTTAAGGATTTTGTTGGCAAGAATTTTTTTTCATGGATCTTTTGGATTATTCCTGTTAGCTTCTGAGGGTCACCATGCTTACAAAACTCTTCTTTTATATATGTGAGTTTGGGGGAATGAAGAAAGTTGTTTTGTGGGAAGATTAGGACTTTGCAGGTGGCCAGACCCATTGTAGAAGATAGAAGAAAAGTGGGCAAACATGAAGGTAGACTTGGAGAGAAATACAAAACAATGTTTTTAACTTGTATATTTGAGGCATGAGTGACTACAAGTGGGTTCATGACAAATATGGCAATAACCTCAAACCATAGAATATGTTGATCTTTTAAATTTATGGAATATCTCCTCAGGGGTAAAAAGTTCTTGCTTGAATACTACGAATGGGTCCTCTATGTTTGAAGAGGTATCAGGGAATAAGGAAGTTTTTATGTCAGGGAATAGAGGAGTTGAAGGGATAGAGGGAATATGGATGCTGATGAAGTAAAAGGAAATACCCCCTGCTGAGATACTATCTTTGAAAAATGGGGTTCCCGAGAAATGGGCCAACTATGATAACCTGAGGGAATGTTTTCTCTATTGATTGATGTTGAAGATACCCCAGAACAGGTAAGCACAGACCCTACTGAGGGACAAGCCTCGTCCTGGACCAAAGTCACCCAACAAGGGTCTGATAAGGACTGTTTATGGTTGAATGGCTGTCTTTAGGTTGAGCTCCCTCCAGGTCCATCTGAAACGATAGTCCTCTTATCTGATTACGGGTTATTTAACTCAAGATTAATGTAATAACACATTTGGATTGGGAAGATATCAGGGAAGAGGGAATTGGGATTTCCCTAGATTGGGTTTCAGTTTCTCTCAGCTTTTGAGCTGAAGCAAGGTCTTGCAGGCTGGTAGAGGATTTCTTTTATTCCTGTCTATGCTAATCTGTGCTAGTTTTCTTAATTTGAAAATCTTAGCAGTAAACAGCAAGAGGAAGAAAAGGTTCTGACATTCAGAGCTGGCTGGGCCTGTCTCTTCAGGCTGACAGCCCTAAAGTTCAGCCTTACAGTTCAAACGGCTCCCCTTAAATCCTTTTGTTTGATGACATGATCACAGGAATCCAGGTAGAGCCCACAGTAGGGAAAATCCGGGAATAGAGGTACTTCTATCCAGAGACAGGAGAGAGAGCTCCTTCCAGTCTGAGGGCCAGGAAAGAGAGACCTTGAAATCAACTGACACTCTCTGAGTCCCCCACCCCCAACTGTCATTGCTGTCCATCAATTTCACTCTAACCTTCCAACTGCTGTTTGCTCCAACTTAGTGGCAGAAAGTCCAGAGTTTAATTCAGTTTTCCTTTCCACAATTGTCCCCTTTTTTGTTGTGACCTTCCCAAGGTCACTTATATTTATTATACTTACCATGCTACTAAATCTAATTTCTAAGTACTTCCCCCCAAATAATAAACTTCTCTCAATTACTCTATCAGAATTCTATGCTAACTTTATCTACTCTAAGGAATTCTATGCAGGAAAGTTTAGGTAAAGGTAGTTTTAGGGTTTTACTATAAATTCAGTACCATAAATGTTTGAATAAAACCATTACAAAGAAATTTGAATCTTAGTGCTAACACTACTTACTCTTACTAAGTTAAACTAATACAAACATTTTTCTTATTTTATATATCTATAATTATTTGCTAGTTATTTTATCTATATATATTTCCATTAAGCACAATTTCAGTATCAACTTTAAAATAAACAAAAGTTTACTATCTGAAAATGCAGTTTAAGTCTATTCCTAAGTATAACTAACTGTCTATGCTATGCTTAACTTAAGTTACTCCTAATCTCTACTTATAACTATTCCGTACTTATTATAACTATTTTCTAAGTCCCTAGCCTAATCTATTATCTAATATGTACAACATATATGCCTGCTATGCTACGTATTTACAGACCCTATCACTATGTTACTAACCTAACTATAGTATGTAAATTATTTATAAAGATTATTTACGTATAATACAATAATATACATTGTTCCTGCATCCTGATGTCAGTAAAATAAAAATATCTATTGATCTTTCTATTTGCCTAAGACCTTATGGAACTAACTATATACATATTTACATTTTGCATAAATGCAACTTTAGATACACATTTACTTACATGAGGTCTCCCAATATATGTCAGTTTGTGATTTTGTGTTTTGTGTCTAAGAGTGTTGTGTTGAATGAATACTTATCAAGATTTTTCAGATTTCCACTTCTCATGTTGACTGATGGATCACTTCTTTCTTCCAAGTTAGGTAGTGTTGCATGATATTTCCCTAATATGTGAAATTAATTTTGTTTTATGCTTTTGCTATACTCAGTCTTACATATAAATCATATTTTCTGTCTGTCCTCTTCTTGAATAAACAAATTAACCAAGTTCAAAGTCTTAGCTCTCCTTTTCATATTTTCTCTTTGTTTCTTCTCTCTAGCAGCTTTTCTTGATGCTTTTCCTCTGGGATGCTTTAAAATCTTTTCTTCTGGGCTGGTTTAAAATCTTTTCTTCTGGGCTGGTTTAAAATCTCTTCCACTGGGATGCTTTTCCTCTAGGCTGGAAAGTTGTCTTCTTCTCTCTGTGGCATGCTTGGCTTCTGGGATCTTATTGTCTCAAACATTATGTGTCACTATTGTTTCTTTATGGTGTACTTTTTTGATGTTAATCAGTTTTTGTTTTCATTTCTTGTTTTCATTTCATAGCACTATCTTTTGTGTAGCTATCTTCATCTTCTATGTCTGTTCCAGTGGTATAAAATTTTTTTGGTTTTATGTGGGAACAGTGAAAACATGAGTCTTTCCCTGTAATTTTTATAGCTGTCAGGCTAGTAAGCAATACTTTGTGTGGTCCAGTCCATTTTATGTCCATAGCCAATTTTCTATTGAAATTTTTATGTACACTTTATCTCCTGGTTTGATATTGTGCAAATTGTAATCCAGGGGTACTGTTTGTTGTATCAAGCCCATTTCATGGAACTCTGCTATTTTTGTTTGTAAAGCTTGTTTATATTTTGTTAATTGACAATCTGGTTTGTGAGAAGTTCTAAGTCAGAGAAAGGAAGGTGTGATAGGATTGTTACGTTGTTTGCTTCTTCCTCTATTTTCTATCAGGTATATAGTTCTGTTCTACTCCTAATTCAGTGTCTTCTTCCTCAACCTCAAACTTTTCATAAAGTTCTTGATAATTCTTGATTCCCAATGCCGCCATCATTTCTTCTAATGATTTTGTGTTTTCTATGCCCTGAACTAACTCTTCTGACAGGATCTTGTTTGTTCTTGATTTGAGTTGTTAATGTAATTATCTGTCTCCCACTCTTGTAAAGCTTTGAGATCTTGATTGTAAAATTTGATATATTAATAAGGTTATTTGATATATTAATTTGGTTCTTATGTGTTTGTTCCCTCCTGTGGATCTGCTATAATATCCCAGTTTTGTTCTTCAGCTACAGACTTCTCTTGTTGCTTTGAACATTCATTTTGCAATCCATCATCAATTTGCAATAGAATTGAATTATCATAGAGCTTAAGGATGGTGTGATAATGTTTGTGTTTGCTTTTTCTTGTGCAGTTCTTTGACAAAAGGATTTAAGGTTGACATTTCTATTATGTCATTGGTATGTTCTTTTGTAATGTCATCCCTGCTTTCAGTGTCATTGTCCCCAGGAGGTCTGCTACTTTGAATGTTCTCTGTTATTGCATTTTCCTCCCCAAGGGACCATTCTGTTGTTTACTCATGTGTTTCAGTTTATTCAGTTACAGTTTGTTTAGAATCTTTAGAACCCTCTACTATTTGCATCTCATATGGTTCTGCCCTTGTTTTTTTAATTAGCATTTGTTCTGTACTTTCTGTTTCTAAGTATATTCTTTATTTTCTGCTAAGTTATTTTTGTCTTGTGCTGAGAAATGTTGCAATTCACTGTTGCTTGGATCTAATCTTTCATGTTCTTTGCTTTTTAAGTTATAATGTCCTAATAAGTTTAAGGTTTGTGTATGACAGACTGTTGCCAGATCTGTTCCTTCCCTTTTCTTTGTATCTTGTTCCACTGTTCCAAAATTTTTTCTCTAATCTCTGTTACATCATTATTTAATTGGATTTCCTCTTCTATAAGCTCTTTAGTTTTATTTTTCCTTTTTGTAACCCCAAATTCTATTTGCATGCAACCTCCTTCCTTTTCATTTTCCCTATTTCCTTTCCCATTTTTCCTTTTTGATGTGACAATATGCACCTGGCTTCATAACTGACATTGTTTGGCAGTTCCTGAAACTACTTGTTAATAATGTGGTTTTGCCCCTTGTTGGATGAATTTCTCCATGGCTTCTAAATTTGATGCTTGCAATGAATTCTTGCAATTACAATTGCAACATTTTGTATTTGTTTATGTATTGTTGCTATACTTTATTTTGCTTTTTCCAGGGCCTCTTTTTGTTGTTAGCTTGGACTAATTGTGCCTTTAAACACAGTCACAAACCATGTGACCCATTTTTCCACATAGGGAAACATTTGGGTACATTTCTCATTTGATTGTTTTGTGTGTAATGTCTTGTGTGTTTGCATGACTGAAGAGTGGCTAGATTTTTTATTTCCTTAATTTCTTTTTGTTTAATTGTGCTATTTGCCTCCTTGAGCTTGGTTTTAAGCTCTTTTATTATTTCATCCTTTTCATTTAGGATTTCTTTATGACTTGTTAATATGTAAGTTGCAGTTTTTCTTAAATCTTCCAGACTTAGTGTTTCTAAGTCTGGGCATTGAAGTTTAAAATGTGATCTAATAGGTGTGTTACTAACTTTCACAAATTGTCTCCTTATGTGTTGGGGATTTTGCTCATTTAAATTTTCAAAGCTAAGCACATCCTCTGCTACTTCAATCACCTCATCAAAGAATTTTGATGGATGTTCCCCACTCTCCTGTCTCAATTTCTCAAATTGTCCTCAAGTATCTGCTCTTTTTGAAAAGCTTTTCATTGCCTCTAATAGATCTTCTCTGGCCTTTTTTAGATAATGCAGATTTTCATTATGAGATGACTCTAAGTCTGTTCCTTCCTCTGGCCATGATATTAAATTTGAATTGTTTCTAGTTTCATCAATAAATTGTTGCTTTTCCCTTTTTGAAAGCAATTCTGAGAGAAGAATTTCAGTGTCCTGAAAATTTGGATCATAAAGGCTAATTGCTCTTTTAAATTCTTTCAAACAGTGTACAGGGTCTGAAAACCAGGAAGCCATCTGTTTTTTTTTCAGACTTGCAAGATCTGCTGCTGTAAATGGCTTATGTGTTTTAATAGGAATTATGTCACTGTCTGGTTGTAAGGTTGTTTGATCCATTAGTGGCAATATTGGTATTCCCCCTTCATTCCCATCTGTCTTTTCTTGCTCAGCTACATTATTATATTTAGGTATTTTTTTGTGTGTGTTAATATCTTTGCAACTTTGTTTCTCCTCAGTCAGTTGCTTAACCATTTGCTTTAGCCGTGCCATCACCTCCCCCATAGCTAAAATCATCACTGCCATTTCATTGTCTTTTGCTTTTTTCCCATAAAGTAGATGCACACCTTTTTTCAGGGCATTGCATAATTGGATTAAGGAGAATAATTCTCCATCATATGTGGGAATGAATGAAATCAAGTGATATAAACTAATCTTCAGCCATTGAAAACTTTCATAGATGTTAAGCAGAAAATAAATATAATCTGGAATCGTGACAAAAAATAAGTTGTAAACCATATAAAAGAAATTTCCAATCAAGGCTAGATAACCCATGGCAAGTAATAATTTCTTTGCCATTTTGTATCTTGAAAAGCCTTTTGCAAAGGAAAAAAATGTTTTTAAGTCTGGCCCTTTAAGAGTCACCACCTCCCTTCAGGAGTGGTTTCTTACTGGCTGTGGTGTTGCTAGACAGATTAGCTGCACTCAACACTGATCTCAAAATGGCTACTTTCCACAGTCACACAGGCTTTTGAAATGTATGTAGGCCCAATTTCTCTGAAACTTCCCTGACACTTCCAACTACCTTCTTCTTCCCAAGTTCTTGGCAAAATAGGCTGGAAAAACTAGGTTCTGCCAAAACTGTAATAGTTAAAGGGATTGTAGGGATATTGAAGAGGTATCAGGGAATAAGGAAGATTTTATGATAGGGAATGGAGGAGTTGAAGGGATAGAGGGAATATGGATGCTGGTGAGGTAAAAGGAGACAAATACCTTCTGCTGAGAGGCTATCTTTGAAAAATAGGGTTCTCCAGAAATGGGCCAGCTGTGATCGCCTGAGGGGATGTCTTCTCTATTGATTCATGTTGAAGATATTGCAGGGCAGGTAAGCAGGGACCCCCTGAGAGACAAGTCTCCCCAGTCCCTCCTCCCTTCCCCCCCATCACCCAGCAGGGGTCCAATAAAGACTGTTTATGGCTGTCCTTAGGTTCAGCCCCCATATGTCCCCTGGAAATGATAGTCCTCTCATCTGACTGCTGGTTCTTTAACTCAAGATTAATTTAATAACAAGTTTAGATTGGGAAGATATCAGGGAAGAGGGAATTGGGATTTCCCTAGATTGGGTTTCAGTTTCTCTCAGCTTTTGAGCTGAGGCCAGGTCTTGCAGGCTAGTAGAGGGTTTCTTTTATTCCTGTCTATGCTAATCTGTGCTAGTTTTCTTAATTTGAAAGTCTTAGTAGTAAACAGCAAGAGGAAGAAAAGGTTCTGACATTCAGAGCTGGCTGGGCCTGTCTCTTCATGCTGACAGCCCTAAAGTTCAGCCTTACAGTTCAAACGGCTCCCCTTAAATCCTTTTGTTTGATGACATGATCACAGGAATCCAGGTAGAGCCCACAGTAGGGAAAATCCGGGAATAGAGGTACTTCTATCCAGAGACAGGGAGAGAGAGCTCCTTCCAGTCTGAGGGCCAGGAAAGAGAGACCTTGAAATCAACTGTCACTCTCCAAGTCCCCCACCCCCAATAGGCATTGCTGTCCATCAATTTCACTCTAATCTTCCTAACTTCCTAACTCTAACCTACTGTTTGCTCCAACTCAGTGGCAGAAAGTCCAGAGTTTAATTCAGTTTTCCTTTCCCCAATGGCTTCCAGGCAAGACAGACTTGAAGTAGCAAAAACTGGACATCTACTTAGAAAGAGAGATGGTTATATATGTATCTGTTTGTGTTAATATGTTTACATGTATCCTTGGTGTAGAGAGATTTGACCCATGAGTTCAAAGTGACTTTGAAGTTTCTAAGTCATATTGATAGATGAAAAGATAGACATATGAGTATTTATCAAGTATGTTTCAGATATTGTGCTAAGGGACAAGAATACAAAAATAATAAAAGATGATCCTTTCTCTCATGGAACTAACATTCTTAAAGGAGAAGCCAAAATATATAGGGGAGCTGAAAAGTGTGTGCATGTGTGTGTGTGTGTGTGTGTGTGTGTGTGTGTGTGTGTGTTACCCATGGGGAGGAAGCTGCTAGTAAAGTGGTGAGGCAATCCAGAGAGTGAATTGTGCTAGAAGTTGGGGACCTTGATGAAATGGCAATCTCAATCAGTCACTCTTCATTTGAGAGAGCAGGTTCACAGTGTGGAAGAATATCTAAGTGGGCAAGATTGGTAGAAAGGTTTTTTTTTAAAAGGCACTAGGGGTGTGTAAGCCAAGTTCCATGTCAGAAGTTGTCTAGATTACCTCAAAATAAGTCCAAGAGAGGGAGAAACTAGCAAATGGAAGATATATGAATAGATAGACAAATAGTTTAATAAATGTAGCATTTACTACTAAGCACTTAATATATGTTATGAATATAAATACAAGCAAGCAAGATGGTTCTTCCTCTTAAAGAGCATGCATTTTAATAGGGGAATATAACACATAAAAAGATACTGGAAAACTGGAAGGGAAAAGGAAAAATATCCATGTTGGGCCATGGTAAAGAGATGAGGAGAAAATAGTTTGGAGGCTTGAGACCTGGTAAGACAAGACATAAATTCATCAGGAGATTCAGGATCACAATACAAAATTCTGGGGGAAAGGAGTAGAGATAATGCTCTTAGTATAGTAACTATAGTAACTGAGTATGGACCCAGTATGGTAAGAATAGAAAGCAAAGACAACAAAAAGATGATTGTTATGAACTTGGAGAATTTATCCAAAGAACTCCAGACCCAACACTCAATCCACTGTACCACCTAACTGCCTCTCCTAGTTGGATCTGATCAGAGCCATAATGCTATATGTTCTTCCTTGAGAGGGGCACACTATTTACTCAAAGAAAATAGTACTCCCCAATGGTTTTCCCATTATTCCAATGCTACCTTATAGTGCTCTAGCACCCATCCCACCACTCTCTTGGTATTACAACATCCAAAGATGGTATGCTCACTGAGTCTATCCTGCACTTTTTACCTCATACTGGTTGAACTGAATTTGCCCCAGGTACTATAATATCCAGTTATGACTAGTCCCACTTAAAGGAACTCTGAGCTGTAGTATATTGAAAAGATCTACAGTTAGAATAAGCTATACCGGGAGCTATGCATGTTGCTGTCTCATTATTGGAGGCTCCTTTTAACTAGGTTATTTAAGGTACCTGGAAATGCTTGACAAGAATACAAAAATAATAAAAGATGATCCTTTCTCTCATGGAACTAACATTCTTAAAGGAGAAGCCAAAATATATAGGGGAGCTGAAAAGTGTGTGCATGTGTGTGTGTGTGTGTGTTACCCATGGGGAGGAAGCTGCAATTAAGGTCATAAGAAAAACAGAGTTCTTTCTTCTCCCCCTCCACTTCCTGCTTCCTTCAACTGATCTAACAGCTACTCAGAGATGGTAAGTTATAGCAGCTTTCAGTAGACTAATTTCACTTCAAAAATACCTAAAAAAGGATTTATTTTAAAGGAAAAAAGGGTAGGGAGTAGGGAATAAGGGTAGAGGGAATTTGGGGTTTCCCTAATCTATTATAAATTCAATATCAAGAAAGTAGACTTGAATTATCTCTTAAGGGCATATTGTTAATAATTTGAAAGGATCTTCAGAGCTATGTTCAAGTCTCCAAGTTGAAACCAGTAGCCAGAAACTACAGAATAAGTCTCTCTGTAAGCTTTCTTTCTCAGAGACTCCAAGAAGAAGAAGAGTAAATCAGTTTGTGTGTCAGCTTAATTCAATCTACCTTCTCCTGGCCACATTCTTCTCTGGAATTTTTCTGATTAACAAATGTTCAAAGTTCCATGACTTGCCTTTTTTTAAAAAATATTTTATTTGATCATTTCCAAGTATTATTCATTAAAGACAAAGATCATTTTCTTTTCCTTCCCCCCACCCCCTATAGCCAACGCGTAAATACACTGGGCATTACATCTTTTCTTGATTTGAACCCATTGCTATGTTGATAATATTTGCATTAGAGTGTTCATTTAGAGTCTCTCCTCTGTCATGTCCCCTCAGCTGCTGTATTCAGGCAGTTGCTTTTCCTCGGTGTTTCTACTCCCACAGTTTATCCTCTGCTTATGAATGGTGTTTTTTTCTCCTAGATCCCTGCAAATTGTTCAGGGATATTACACCACCACTAATGGAGAAGTCCATTAAGTTCAATTATACCACAGTGTATTAGTTTCTGTGTACAGTGTTCTCCTGGTTCTGCTCCTCTCGCTCTGCATCACTTCCTGGAGGTTGTTCCAGTCTCCATGGAACTCCTCCACTTTATTATTCCTTTTAGCACAATAGTATTCCATCACCAACATATACCACAGTTTGTTCAGCCATTCCCCAATTGATGGGCATCCCCTCATTTTCCAATTTTTGGCCACCACAAAGAGCGCAGCTATGAATATTTTTGTACAAGTCTTTTTGTCCATTATCTCTTTGGGGTACAGACCCAGCAGTGCTATGGCTGGATCAAAGGGTAGATATTCTTTTGTTGCCCTTTGGGCATAGTTCCAAATTGCCCTCCAGAATGGTTGGATCAGTTCACAACTCCACCAGCAATGAATTAATGTCCCTACTTCACCACATCCCCTCCAGCATTCATTACTTTACTTTGCTATCATGTTAGCCAATCTGCTTGGTGTGAGGTGATACCTTTGATTTGCATCTCTCTGATTATAAGAGATTTAGAACACTTCTTCATGTGCTTATTAATAGTTTTGATTTCTTTATCTGAGAACTGCCTATCCATGTCCCTTGCCCATTTATCAATTGGAGAATGGCTTGATTTTTTGTACAGTTGATTTAGCTCTTTATAAATTTGAGTAATTAAACCTTTGTCAGAGGTTTCTATGAAGATTTTTTCCTAGTTTGTTGTTTCCCTTCTGATTTTAGTTACATTGGTTTTGTTTGTGCAAAAGCTTTTTAATTTGATGTAGTCAAAATTATTTATTTTACATTTTGTGATTCTTTCTATGTCTTGCTTGGTTTTAAAGTCTTTCCCCTTCCAAAGGTCTGACATGTATACTATTGTGTGTTTAAATCAGTCCCCCTCCTCCCCTCCCTTGATATGTTTCCTTTTATAGTCCCTCCATTTTTGTTCCCTCCCCCCCTCTCTTTCCCTCCCCTTTTGTTTTCCCTCCCACCCTTGGTTTTCCCTTCTCCCTACACTTGTTGGGTAAGATAGAATTCAAGATCCCACTGGATCTAGATGTTTTTCCCTCTCACAGTTGATTTCCCTGAGATTAAGGTTTAAGTAAAAAATCCTCTCTTCCTCTCCTTCTTATAGGAGTTTCCTTCCCCTCCCCTTCCCATGTGAATCTTTGTGTGAGAAAGATTATTCTATTTGGTCTTTCTTTACTCCCTTTTTATACATTACATTTTCCCCACATGTTAGTATACATAGATTGATATAAATGTAGTCCTTATAGAAGAGAGTTTGAGTAAAAGAAGAATATAACATTTTTCTCCTTTCCCCTTTCCTTAATATTTACCTTTTCACGTATTCCTTGCTCTTTGTTTTCCGGTATCAAACTTCCACTGAGCTCTGGTCTTTTCTTTGCAAAAACTTGTAAATCTTCTATTTTGTTGAATGCCCATACTTTACCTTGGAAGTATATAGTCAGTTTTGCTGGATATCTGATTCTTGGTTGAAGACCCAGCTCTCTTGCCTTTCTGAAGATCATGTTCCATGCCTTACAATCATTCAGAGTGGAAATTGCAAGGTCTTGTGTGACCCTGATTGGCATTCCTTTATATCTAAATTGTCTTTTTCTGGCTTCCTGTAGGATTTTTTCTTTTGTTTGAGAGCTTTGGAATTTGGCAGTTACATTCCTGGGAGTTGTCTTTTGGGGGTTTAGTGTAGAAGGTGTTCTGTGAGCTCTGTCAGTGGCTGTATTACCCCCTTGTTCTAGAATCTCTGGGCAATTTTCTTTGATTATATCTTGTATCACAATGTCGCGTTTGGTGTTTATTTCTGGCTTTTCTGTAAGTCCAATTATTATTAAATTATCTCTTCTCCCTCTATTTTCCAGATCTGTCACCTTGTCGGTGAGATATTTTATGTTCTCTTCTAATTTCTTGGTCTTTTGGCTTTGCTTTATTAATTCTTGCTCTTTTACATGATCATTGTCTTCCAGTTGCCTGATTCTGATCTTTAAAGCCTGGTTTTCCTTTTCAGTTTGGTCACACCGGTTTTGTAGATGCGTGAATTTCTTTTGCATTATTTCCCACTTTTCCTCCTAGAAGGCTTCCATCTTTTTGGTCATTTCTGATTCAAATTCTTCATGGGTTTGTGGAGAGTTTCCATTTCCTTTGGAAGGTTTTGGAGCATTTTCTTGTGTATCTTCTTCTATCTCCTCTCTATTTTGTATTTTTGCTCCATAGAATGTGTCCAAAGTCGCCCATTTCTTCTTATTTTTCTTGGGATTTTGGGGCTTCTGTGCTTCTGTGGAGTTTGCCATCTCTGAATGGGGAGGATTAGCTTTTCTTATCTCTGTCTGGTGTTCAGAGGTTTTAGTCCTGGGCAGATTGTCCGTTCTATGAGCTTTCCCTGGGTTGAACTGAGTATGCCTTAAGGCAGTGACTTTCACTGGAACTGGAATGGATGGATCAGGCCAGGGGGTTACACTCTTCCCCGGCTCTCTCTGTTTCCCTGATGATTGGGTGCCCCCTCAACTGGGTCGGTTTGCTTTCCGGAAGATGCCTTCAGAATCGCTGGCCGTGAGGCTGTCTTGTTGGCCCTGAGGGTTACTGTTGTTTCAGAGGACCCTGATCTCTGAGGGGGGAGGGGCCGCGGCTTCCTGGAGCTCCAAGGGCAGTGACTTTCACTGGGACTCGGATGGAAAGATCCAAAGATCCGTCCAGGGGGTTACAATCTCAGCTCTAAGTTTCCCTCTGTAGCCTTGGACTCGGCGCTCCTACCCCTTAGGTCCGAGTGATCTCGGGTTCTGGCTTTTGAGGGGGGTCGTACCTTTTGATCCAGGTCCAGGCCCAGGAGGAGGATTCCCAGGGTCTATGCAGTTGATCATTTTGAATTTCGGCGCCCTAGGAGCATATAGTTTGAGATCGGTAGGGAAGGGTTTCCCGAGATCTGAACTTTAGCTTTCTCTAAGCCACCATCTTGACCGGAAGTCCATGCCTTTCTGTAGTTATAAATTTATCCACACTCAGCCCCCAGATGCAGATTCCTAGGCAACAATATCTTTGGTTCCAATCTCTATTGATCAAAATTTGTCTATAATTGCATTCCCTTTCTCTTGCTTTCCCCTTCTCATTCCCCTTCCCTCTTTGTTTTCCTTTTACCTTTCCCTTCTCTTCTTTCCCCCCACCCCTCAAAATCCAGTAGCTCAAGAGATCCACCACCCTTCCTCTGTCCAAGAGCAGGGAATACAGAAGAAGACCACTGCACACAGCTGTTATAGTATTTTTAAAAAGAACAATGTTCTACAAATCCATAGTATTGTGAGAAAGAAAAATATTCTTGAAAACAATCAACTTTATTGTGAGATTTAGTATCCGTGTAGGCATTGTGGGGGAAAGCAAACAAAACAAACCATGATTTGAATAATCCAGACAGGCAGAGAAGTTAATGGGATGTTCATCTCAGAGACCATGCTGGCCTCAGATGCTCATATCCAAGGTAATACACCATAGGGTGATGGGTCAGAGAGTGAGAGAACAGAATTCCAGTTCATTCCTGTACTATAAGGTTCATTCCATCATAAGATATGTAGCCACCTATTGGGAACACTGCAATATCTTCCCCTTCACAGACTTTTGCATTATAAGTCGTTTGAGCAATGCAGTACACATTTACAGTTTCTGAGAGAAATGGGGTAGAAAGAAGTGTTTGAAAACTTTTAGAAACATCTATCAGCCAAAACCCAACATCTTCCATCCCTTTGGAAACATCCTTTATTTATTCATGGATAATACATTCATCAAACACTTTTCTTGTTTCTGCTTACCTCTAGTTAGCTGTTCCCAAACTCAATTTCCCTACAGGAGCTTAAACCCTTCAGTCTCTCTAACACTACCCCATCCTGCCCATACACCTTTGAAACCTTCTGTACAAACTCTGTCATTGAGGCCCCACCACACCTATCCTTCAGATTCATCTCTCTTGTCATTCTTTTGCCTCTCCAAGTCTTTCCCCCATTACCCAATGCTTACTCTCCTTTTTTGTGACATCACCTGCCCTGCTCTTCCATTTCTGGGTAGCCCTCTGCCTCAGATTTCCTTCCCTTCCTGCCCCCTCCCCCATATTTCTCTGTCTCTGCCTCTCTGTCTCTGTCTGTCTCTCTATCTCCCTGTCTCTGTCACTGTCTCCTTCCCTCCACCACCAGCCTCTATGAATCTTTACTCACCTTCGCTGCACACATTCCAGTAGAAGTTCCGAGGACGGACCCCAGGGCATATACAGGCTTCTTGTACAAAAGGTGGAGGATCACAGTTAAGGGGTTTGTTGCTTAAAATACTGAATTCAATCTGGGAAGAAAGAGTTGGGGAGAATGCATGAATATTGTGATAAGAAGGGAGAAAGAAGAGAGGAGAAGAGTGAAGGGACCTGAATGTAGGCAGGCTGGCAGTCCATGGAGGGAGGGAGGAAAGGAGAGGAGGAGGGGTGGAGGGAGGGGATAGACACTCATCCATAAAGAAAGTCCTACAGAAAGAGAAACTCCACAGATACACATCAGGTGGAATTTGATTTGTCTTCAATGAAAACTCTTTTCCTCCATATGAGACCCCCAATTCCCACTAGTTAAGGAGAAGGAAAAGTAATAACCAGTTATATGGTACCTACTATGTGCAGGCACTGTATTAGACACTTTCCCAAATATTATCTCATTTGATCTAATAATGAGAGGTTAAGTGACTTGCCCAGGGTCACACAGCTAGTAAGTGTCTGAAAGCAGATTTGAATTTGGGTCTTCCTGACTCTAGTCCTAATATTCTGTCTAAAGGGTGGCCTAGCTACTTCCTTTCATCATCTCTCTGTCTCTAGAAAGGAGATTTTATGATAATAGAGCTAGTTGAGAATTTGTTTTTTTAATTCAATTGTATTTCATGTTCAGCTGAATTCTTCTACCCACAAAGAAGACAGAAAATACAATCTCTTTACCAATATGAAGTCATGCAAGATGAATTTCTGCAATAAGTATGTCCAGAAAAAATGCAAGAAGAAAAGAAAGGAAAAAAAAAACACGATTCAGTCTGCATTCTGAGTCCATCAGCCCTGTCTGGAGGTGGATAGTATTTCCTATCAGGAGTCCTTTGGAATCATGTTGGTGGTCTTGTTGATCAATTACTTAGTCTTTCATAGGTGCTTTAGGTGAGAATTTCAAGGGCATTGAGTGTAAATCCCGCATTTTTCAAGTCAAGAAAATTACTAGAGAGGTTAAATAACTTGCCAAAGTTCTTTTTCTCTCTGTCTCTCCCTCTGTCTCTGTCTCGGTCTGTCTGTCTGTTTCTAACCCATACACAGAGGAAATTAGTATCAGGATGAAGATTTGACCCCATGGATGTGTCCTCTCACTCCCAATTCAGTGTCCTTTCCTCATCTGCTTAGACATGAAGTTGTTACAAGTAATCTCTGGAAGTCCCCTCTTAACCTTCCATATTATCTGGAGACTGCTCTAGTCTACCTTTAGTTTTGGCAGCCAGCTGGCACATAGAAGGAGAGCTGGCCCTGAAGATAGGAAGACTCATCTTGAGCTCCAGTCTGGCCTCAGACACTCACTAAATGTGTGACCCTAGTCAAGTCACTTAACCCCCTACCCCCAGAGTTAGAGAACAATATGTTAAACCATTTCATTCTCTTTGCCATGAAAATCTTAAATGGGGCCACGAAGAGCTGGAAATGACTGGAGAACAACAGCAACAACCACAACATTAGAAAGAAGATCCCTGAGGGGAGAGAACACTGAACACCAGTAATTGCCAGTGAGAGGTGGGCAGTAAAGGGGAGTAATATACAATGATGAGAGGACTTTCAAGAGAGACTGGAAATGTCTCATAAAGAACATGGATAATGCTTTACAGAGGGGAAGCTTTCCAAAGACAAGTTTGTTTTTATTTAGTTTTTTCTGATATTCTCATGGGCATCACTGTGGTGGTTGTTGGTGTGTCCCTGTGATTGGGGAGGAGGAAAGAAGGAAAATGAGCTGCTAGTGTCACTATATGGGAGAAACACTTCTCAGAAAAGAAAGTCCTTCTCAAGAGTACTCTAAAAGTTCCCTTTCTTCCCTCTAACTCATGTCCCTCCACATTCCTCTTTCATAGTGTAACAGGGCATGACAGGTTTCCTCTTATGTTATTTTCCTCATCAGTGACCAGGAGGCTCCCTTAATATCTCTGGCCTGACCCTTCATCCATATTTCTTTAACGTTTGTGATTGCCCTTCCACTTCTTTTTTCTGTCCTTACAAATCTTCACTCTTCCTCTCTAGTCTCCCTCTATTTCCCACACCTCTTTTTTTCCTCCCCCCTCTTTCTTCTTCCATCCCCTTTCTCTGCAGTTGTATGAAGTTTGTCTTATACTCACTGGCAGGCATTCTCTCAGTTCAGTTGAAACATTACACTTGATTTCAGTTGTTTCCATTGATTTAACATTTGGGGGGGGGGGGGAGTCATCTTCACCACAAGTGGCTTCCGGCTATTGATGGAGAGATAAAGAAGCAGATTACCTCTGTAATAACCCTTATAACCTCGAGTAAGCTATGGTCTCAGAAAGTGGTCCAGAGATAGATGATGTGCTTCATGGAGGAGGGGGAAGAAGAAAATGCAAAGAATAAATAGAATGATCTCAGGTGTATGAATCCCTCTTCCTCTTTGATACTCACACTCTTAGCACTCCTTAATTCTAGGTACTAGAAGGAAACTGAGGTGTAGAGAGAAAGTCATGTATTTCCACTGGACTGAAACGACTATTTAGTTGCTGACCAGATAGTAAATACTTGGCCAAGGAGAAATTTATTTCTTCTTTGCACATTCCCCAATGTGGGCCCCGAGTATCCTGGGAAAGATACCAAATAACTATGGTGCCCTAGAATTTTCAAATTGGATGGAAGATAAGATCATTCTCATGCTCACAGTTTTACTAACAAGGCCATAGAGGACAAAGAGAGGTACATTTATAGCCCTACATATTCTTTGAATATACAATATTCTGACAGAAAACAACTTTCGATGGGTGTTTTTATTTTTCCCTATGTCAGTTCAATGTTCTAGGAAAAGGGTTTAAAACTTTACCTTTTTGACAAACTCTTAAGAGTTCTGGAAGGTTTTGTGAATTTCCTGCAATAGGCAACTGCACTAACCTGGCTTAGATTTAGAATTTAAGAGGAAAGAGGGTACTCACACTTCCTTCATTTCACCCATACTAAGTTGGGCAACCCAATTCAGAGTACTTGTCTGGGACATATATCTCAAGCTGAAAGAATTAAAGATGGAGTCCTTGGATTCAACCTTCCAACCTCCAATCTATACTTACCAATGGAATTTAGACTGATAATTTCAACTGAGCTTTGAATGGAAATTCACATGGCTAACTACTTTACTTTCCAAATTAATCTATGACAGAGCCTGAGGCCAGAGTTTTTTGAGAACTTAGTCTTTTGGTTGATGAAACTTGTATGGTTCCCTTATATGAGGAAAAACCCAAAATATAACTCTCTTGAATTAAAAATTCTTAGCTTCCAATCCAGCTCATGAGAGTGGGGCAATTTGAATCTTCACATATTATCTTTCCCCCTCCCTTTCTGTAGGACCTCCTATTCACCTCACCTCCATCCCATACTTTTTAGTGGTTATTATCTCTTATTCATTTTATACTCCAGATTTATTAATCCCTTCCCTCTCCCTCTCTCCTCATCTACTTTCTGAGTTCAAATCCAGCCTCAGACCTTGCCTAGTCATGAGACCTCAAGCATGTCACTTAAAGTATGTCTGCCTCAGATTTCTCAACTGTAAGATGGGAATAATAATAGCACTTACCTCCTAAGGCTGTTGTGAGGATTAAATAAGAAAATATTTGTGAAACTTTTGGCACAGTGCCTGGCTCACAGTAGGCCCTTCTTATAGGGCTGTTTCTTTCCTTCCCAAGGAACTCTACTTCCATGTCTTCCATCAACTTTCACTATGGCTATACTGGGCAAAAGAAAATTGTTGACCGAGGGCCAGGACTCCTGGGTCCTATTCCCAAAACCAACCCTCTTCTTTGGTACTACTCAGTGCAGTCCTGAATCCTGAGATGCATTCCCACAATAAATGTTGTACTGTTAGCAGCTGATCTCCTAAAGGAACAGTCTTCAGGCAGGGTGCTAAGGTCATTATGTATGAAATAAAAAGCCAGAACTGTATGTCAGTGTGCTTCTTTCTTCCAGTTTCAGACCCCAGGCAAGCTCTACCTAGATGCCATTTTTAGTGTATAAACAGAAGGAATGGCTCTTTTCATCAAGAAATTCCCAGTAGGATAGCAATTAAGGTAGAGGACAGGAATAAGAAGTCTTTGAGAATGAATATCAGATCTGTAGCCAACTTCAGATTTTATCCAGGGAGTCCTGCTTGGTTGGGAGGCTGTTGAAGCCAGCAAAGCCTAGAGCAAAATTTGCTGGAATTTGTGCAAAGAGTCACCTATCTTTGGGGAGAATCGTTTCTCAATGGGGAAGTACAAAATATGGATGTTGGAAGATGGACACCCAGGGGGATACCTGAAATGGAAACCCATAGAAGCAGATGTGAAGTCCTCAGGTTGGGAGATGGGTCTTCCCTGATAGAAAAGGAAAAGAATCAGCAAAGGGGGTGGCCTACTTCTGTTCATACTGCCCAGTGACTAGTTGTAGGCTGAGTCCCAGGATCAATGCAGTAATGCTGTATCTCACTAGTGCCTGGAGAGGAGGCATCTTGTAGTGTAAAAAGAGCGACAGTTCAAACTAACTGGGGTCCTAGCTTGGGGCCACTATTTATAGTCAGTGAAGACTGTAGAGGAGCTGTTGATTGGATTCAATAGCCATTTAGCTTTGCCTTTCAACCTTGAGTCCTCTTGCTTTGCACTCATTGCCATCAAGTTTGTTTTTCTGAAGAAAAAAGTCAATATTCACTACCAGTTGGAGTGGCACCATCCTGGATAAGGATTAACACTGTCCTTCCTTGTTTCTTAGTAGCCTAGTGTCTTCCTCCTATTCAACTTCTTCCTGAACTAATTTTTCATCTGTGGTTTCTATCTGAGATGTGTGTACTGATCTATCCATGGCTTACCATCTAACTTTTACCATTGCCTATATAACTGGTGTTTTAATTCACTTGTTTTTTCTCTGTCTTATAATTGTGTCAAACTTTATCTGAGTGGTGATTCCTCTTGTCCTTTTACCCCTTCTGTTATCTATGAGCCCCTCCCCCTTAGATTATTCCTATCTTCCTTATCCCTCCCATTTGATCTTCTCATCCATTTATTTATTACCTGTTTCCCCTGGTGCTTTCAAACATGCCTATATATATCTTTCCTCTACTTAAACAATCTTCAGCTAACCTCATTTTCTCAACACCTCTCCTACTAGGCACCTCAAAAAGTCATCTCTACTCATCTCCCCAATTTTCTTACTTGCTACCTGCCCAAAGCTTCAACCTTAGAGTTTCATTTCCCATTCTTACCTCTTGAATGAACCTTTTATCTCTAATATTGATAATGATCTTTTAATGAAACAATCCAAATAACTTTCTTAGGCTTCATCATTCTTGACCTTTCAGCTACTTTTGACATTGCTGATTGCCTGTTGCTCATGTGTATCTCCACTTTCCCCATGCTTTCATGGCATGGCTTTCTTCTGTTTATGCTCCTGCATTCTTTATCTTTTCCTTCCCATCATCATAATGTAGCATCTTATGGCTAGGTAACTTGGTGGTACAGTTGATAGAATGCTGGGTTTAGAGAAAGGAAGATCCAATTTTGAATATGTCCTCAAATCCTTGCTTGCTGACTGTTTAACTTGTCCTTCTTGATCTGGCCCTTAGTCATGCATGTGCCAAAGGAACTGTCCTCTTTTTCTATTTGCATCTTTTTTTACTTTTAATCACTCCCCTACTTTTCTCCTCTGTTATATAACTCCCCTCCCCACCCCCTTTTTATTCCCCTTCTCTGTCTCAATAGGGTGAAATAGGACTCTATACCTAAATGAATCTGGCTGTTCTTCCCTCTCTGAGCCACTTCCAAAGAGGGTAAAGTTTACCGTTCACCACCTTCATCCTCTCTTCCATTGTAATAGTATTCTACCCCAGCCTGTGCCTCTTTATGTGACATTTACCCCCATTTTACTTCTTTCTTACCATTTATCTTAGTACAACCCGCTTTTTCACCCCTAGGTTTTTTTTTTAACATATCATCTTATACAGCTTACTACTATATCCTTTGTCTATGTATACATCTTGTGAAAATTGGATTTGGCTCTCCCTTGATTGTAACAATGAAGATACTCAGCTCTTCCTTGATTCTGAAGATTAAATTTTAATCCCCTATATATTTTTAGATTTTAGTCCCCAAAGTATAAGCACAGTACTTAAAGTTGAGTATGGAGATCTACCCATTTTGGATTTTAACCACAAAAAGATGTGAACACCCATTTCGTACATTGAGTGGGAGGCCTGTGACCCATGTGTGAAAGAGCTGGGAGTCCTGGAGTGGAGCATTGGCTGTTATTAGTAGATGTAAAATTTTAGGGGAAGTGACACAAGAGAAAAAGTTCTTTAAAAGTGGAAACAGAGGAGGTGGAGTCAAGATGGTGGCTCAGAAGCAGCAAAAGTTTAGACCTCTGAAAACCCTTCCTTACCGATCACAAACTGAATGCTCCTAGGGGACTGAAATTCAAACTTAACAACAGGACAGAGGCGGGGAACCCTCCTTCTGGACTCAATTCAAAAGGTACGTTCCCCCAGCCTTCCAGTAGTCTTCGGCCTCAGAGAACATACAGCCCAACCCAGTTGAACTTAATCTGATCAAAAACCTCCAGGGGACAGGGAAGCCAACATTCCTCCCCCAGAGACTGTACCAAGAGATCTGACAAAGCTTCAAGAGGGGAGACTGAGCACCAAAACCAAAAAAAAATGAGAGGAGCAAGAGCACAGAAAATAAGAAAAGCAAAGAAGGGGGTAAACACGAGCAAACAACAGAAAAAGAAGAAATTACAATAGATAGCTTCTGTACAGGTAATGAGCAAAGAGCGAATGAAACAGAGGGAGAGGGATCAGCAAAGGAAAAATCAGAAATCCCAGTGAATTAGATACAGGCTTTGGAAGAACTCAAAATGCAATTCAAAACAAAATTAAGAGAGGCTGAAGACAATTGGGAAAAGAACATAAAAACTAAGATAAATCATCTGGAAACAGAAAATAGTATCTTGAAAGCAAAATCAACCAGCTGGAAAATGAGGCAAAGGAGATGAAAGATGAGGTGAAGAAGATGAAAGATGAGAAAAAGGAGATGAAAGATGAGGTAAAGAGAATGAAAGATGACCTCCAAAGAAAATCAGACCAGAAGGAAAAGGATAACCAAAAAGCCAGAGAAGAAATCCAATCTTTAAGAACCAGAGTACAATAACTAGAATTAAGTGACCTCACAAGCCAGAAAGACACTATAAAACAAAACCAAAAGAATGAAAAAATTGAGGAAAATATGAAGCATCTCATTCACAAAACAGAGGATTTAAAAAATCGTTCGAAAGACAATTTATTTATTTTTTAAACATTATTTTATTTGATCATTTTCACACATTATTCATTGGAAACAAAGATAATTTTCTTTTCCTCCCCCTTCCAACACCCCTCCAATAGCTCACATGATTCCACAGGGTATCACATGTGTCCTTGATTCGAACCCATTTCCATGTTGTTGGTATTTGCATTAGGATGTTCATTTAGAGTCTCACCTCAGTCATGTCCCCTCAATCCCTGTAGTCAAGCAGTTGCTTTTCCTTGGTGTTTTTACTCCCACAAATTGTCCTCTGCTTGTGGATAGTGTTTTTTCTCATACATCCTTGCAGAATGTTCAGGGACGTTGTATTGACACTAATGGAGAAGTCCAAAGCCAGTTAGTTAAAGAACAAATTGTAGAAACAATTAATAACTTCATTGAAGAAAATGACAATGATGAGACATCATTTCAAAACCTATGGGATTCTGCCAAAGCAGTATGCAGGGGGAAATTTATATCCTTGAGTTTATATATTAACAAATTAAGAAGGCCAGAGGTCAAAGAATTGGGCATGCAAATTAAAAAATTAGAAAGCAAACAAATTAAAAATCCTCAGATGAAGACTAAATTAGAGATCCTAAAAATCAAAGGAGAAATTAATAAAATTGAAAGTCAAAGAACTGTTGATTTAATAAATAAGACTAGAAGCTGGTACTTTGAAAAAAACAAATAAAATTGACAAAGTACTAGTCAGTCTAATTAAAAAAAGGAAAGAAAAAAACCAAATTGACAATATCCAAGATGAAAAGGGAGACCTCACCTCTAATGAAGAGGAAATCAAGGCAATTATTAAAAACTACTATGCCCAATTATATGGCAAAAATATGGCAATCTAAGTGATATGGATGAATACTTACAAAAATATAAATTGCCTAGACTAAAAGAAGAAGAAATAAATTACCTAAATAACCCCATATCAGACAAAGAAATTGAACAAGCCATCAAAGAACTCCCTAAGAAAAAATCCCCAGGTCCTCATGGATTCACAATGAATTCTATCAAACATTCAAAGAACAACTAATCCCAATATTAAACAAACTATTTGACAGAATAAGCCAAGAAGGAGTTCTACCAAATTCATTTTATGACTCAAACGTGGTACTGATCCCAAAGCCAGGCAGGTCAAAAACAGAGAAAGAAAACTATAGACCAATCTCCCTAATGAATATAAATGCAAAAATCTTAAATAAGATACTAGCAAAAAGACTTCAGCAAGTCATCACAAGGGTTATCCACTATGACCAGGCAGGAATTATACCAGGAATGAAAGGATGGTTCAACATTAGGAAAACCATCCACATAATTGACCATATTAACAAGCAAACTGACAAAAATCACATGATTATCTCAATAGATGCAGAAAAAGCCTTTGATAAAATACAACACCCATTCCTATTGAAAAACACTAGAAAGTATAGGAATAGAAGGGCATTTCCTAAAAATAATAAACAGTATATATCTAAACACATCAGCAAACATCATCTGCAATGGGGATAAACTAGAAGCTTTCCCAATAAGATCACGAGTAAAACAAGGATGCCCATTATCACTTCTATTATTTTAACATTGTATTAGAAACACTTGCAGTAGCAATTAGAGAAGAAAAAGAAATTGACGATATTAAAATTGGCAATAAGGAGACCAAGCTATCACTCTTTGTGGATGATATGATGGTTTACTTAAAAAATCCTAGAGAATCAATCAAAAAGTTACTCGAAATAATCAACAACTTTAGCAAAGTTGCAGAATACAAAATAAATCTGCATAAGTCATCCAGCATTTCTATATATCTCTAATCCATTTCAGCAGTAAGTATTAGAAAGAAATACCATTTAAAATCATCCTAGACAATATAAAATACTTAGGAATCTATCTGCTGAGAAAAACACAGGAACTATATGAACACAACCACAAAACACTCTCCACACAGTTAAAACTAGATGTAAACGATTGGAAAAACATTGACTGCTCATGGGAGGGACGAGCTAATATAATAAAAAAAGGCAATACTACCGAAATTAATTTACTTATTTAGTGCCCTACCCATTGAACTACCAAAAAACTTCTTTACTGAATTAGAAAAAAACATAACTAAGTTCATTTGGAAGAACAAAAGATCAAGGATATCCCGGGAAATCATGAAAAAAAAATGCAAAGGTAGGAGTTCTTGAAGTCTCAAACTATACTATAAAGCAGCAGTCATTAAAACAATTTGGTACTGGCTAAGAGACAGAAAGGAAGATCAGTGGAATAGACTTGGGGTAAATGACCACAGAAAGACAGTCCATGACAAACCCAAAGATCCCAGCTTTTGGGACAAAAATCCACTATTTAATAAAAACTGCTGGGAAAATTGGAAGACATTGTGGGAGAGATTAAGTGTGGGTCAACACCTCACACCCTACACCAAGATAAATTCAGAATGGGTGAATGACTTGAACATAAAGAAGGAAACTATAAGTAAATTAGGTGAACACACAATAGTATACATGTCAGACCTTTGGGAAGGGAAAGATTTTAAAACCAAGGAAGATATAGAAAGAATCACAAAATGTAAAATAAATAATTTTGACTACATCAAATTAAAAGGTTTTTGTACAAACAAAACCAATGTAACTAAAATCAGAAGGGAAGCAACAAGTTGGGAAACAATCTTTATAAAAACCTCTGACAAAGGTTTAATTACTCAAATTTACAAAGAGCTAAATCAATTGTACAAAAAATCAAGCCACTGCCCAATTGATAAATGGGCAAGGGACACGAATAGGCAGTTTTCAGATAAATCAAAACTATTAATAAGCACATAAAAGTGTTCTAAATCTCTTATAATCAGAGAGATGCAAATCAAAATAACTCTGAGGTATCACCTTACACCTAGCAGATTGGCTAACATGACAGCAGAGGAAAGTAGTGAATGCTGGAAGGGATGTGGCAAAATAGGGACATTAATGCATTGGTGATGGAGTTGTGAATTGATCCAACCATTCTGGAGGGCAATTTGGAACTGTGCCCAAAGGGCACTAAAAGACTGTCTGCCCTTTGATGCAGCCATAGCACTGCTGGGTTTGTACCCCAAAGAGATAATAAGGAAAAAGTATTGTACAAGAATATTCATAGCTGGGCTCTTTGTGGTGGCCAAAAATTGGAAAATGAGGGGATGCACTTCAATTGGGGAATAGCTGAACAAATTGTGGTATATATTGGTGATGGAATACTATTATTCTCAAAGGAATAATAAAGTGGAGGAATTCCATGGAGACTGGAACAACCTCCAGGAAGTGATGCAGAGCAAAAGGAGCAGAACCAGGAAAAAAAAAAAGAGACTGATACACTGTGGTACAATTGAACGTAATGGACTTCTCCATTAGTGTCAACACAATGTCCCTTGAACAATCTGCAGGGATGTATGAGAAAAAACACTATCCACAAGCAGAGGACAAACTGTGGGAGTAAAAACACCGAGGAAAAGCAACTGCTTGACTACAGGGATTGAGGCGATATAATTGAGGAGAGACTCTAAATGAACACCCTAATACAAATACCAACAACATGGAAATGGTTTAGAGTCAAGGACACATGTGATACCCAGTGGAATCATGTGTTGGCTATGGGAAGGGTGGGGTGGGGAGGAAAAGAAAATTATCTTTGTTTCCAATGAATAATGTTTGAAAATGACCAAATAAAATCATGGTAAAAGGAAAATAAAATAAAATAAAGTGGAAACAGAGACACCGTGAAGGATTTAGTACAACTACAGAAGACTTGCAAGCAAGTGTAACAAAATGGAAGCTTAAAGATCTGTAAACCAGGAAGATTCCAAAGGAGAATGTGACCAGGAGAAAGGCAGTTTGAATAAGCTGCTACAAACTGTTTTTATTTCTTCTTCTTCCTTGGACTTTGGGGAAGGAGCTAACAGAGAGATTTTCTCTGCCTTTTTGTTTATTGGTTTCTCCTTGAAAGATCTGGGGCTTAGCTCTGAGGATCTTTTGCAAGTTGCTAATAATATTCCCCTTAAAGACTATACAATCTTATTTATTTATATTGAGATTTATAATAGATTAGGGAAACTCCAAAATTCCCTCTACCCTTATTCCCCACTCCCTACCCTTTCTTCCTTTAAAATACATCCTTTTTCAGTATTTTTGAAGTGAAATTAGTCTATTGAAAACTGCTATAACTTACCATCTCTGTGTAGTTGTTAGGATCAGGTGAAGGAAGCAGGAAGTGGAGGTGGGAGGAGAAGAAAGAACTCTGTTTTTCTTATGACTTTAATTCCCAGTGTGATTGCCCAGCATTTCCAGTTAACTTTAAATAAACTTAGTTAAAAGGAGCCTCCAGTACAACACTCAGAGACAGACCGACACACTTGGAGTAAAGAGACTCATTTGGAGTGAAGGGAGACTTGGAGTGAAGAGACACTTTGAATGAAGAGAGTCACTTGGAGTGAAGACACAATTGGGTAAAGAGAGACACTTGGAGTGAAGAGAGACCCTTGGAGTGAAGAGAGCCACTTGGAATAAAGAGACACTTGAAGTAAAGAGAGTCACTTGTAGTGAAAAGACACTTGGAATGAAGAGGGTCCCTTGGAGTAAAGAGACACTTGGAGTGAAGAGGGTCACTAAGAGTGAAGAGAGACTTGTAGTGAAGAGGGACACTTGGAGTTTGAAAGAGACACACTCGGAGTGGAGCCTGCTGGAGTTGATAGCTGATAAAGAATCTTGCTGATTGAACTGACACATGGTGAGTGTAAAGGCTGACTCCCTTTCTTGGCCTTCTAGAGGCGTCAGCCTCTGAAAAAGGCCCATTATCTTGAGCCTCCTTTTCCCTGGCTGGGGCCTTAGAATTGCTATCTGGCTCAGAGGAAGCCAGAGCTCTCTCTCTCTCTCTCTCTCTCTCTCTCTCTCTCTCTCTCTCTCTCTCTCTCTCTCTCTCTCTCTCTCTCTCCTCTTTTCTCTCTTCTTTAATATCTTCCCTCTATTGTCAAATAAACTACCATAAATTCCATTTTACTTTAGTAATTCATTTTGGGATTTAGAAATTAAATCCTTGGTAACCAATTAAATATTCAGTCCAACCATAAATTGAACAATCTTCTAACCACTATGATAATAACAATTTTTAAGAGTTACAGATATCATCTTTCCATATAGGAAGATAAACAATTTGCCCTTATTGCATGTCTTTAATTGTTTTTCTTATTTACCTTTTTATGCTTTTCTTGAATTTTGTATTTGGATATCAACTTTTCTGTTTAATTCTGGTCTTTTTTTTTTTAGTTTTTAAAACATTATTTTATTTGGTCATTTTCATACATTGTTCATTGGAAACAGATCATTTTCTTTTCCTTCCCCCCCACCCCCCCTTCCCTAGTCAATGGGTAATTTGTCTGGGTATCACATGTGTCCTTGCTCTGAAGCCATTTCCTTGTTGTTGGTATTTGCATTAGGGTACTCATTTAGCATCTCTCTTCGATCATGTCCCCTCAACCTCTGTAGTCAAGCAGTTGCTTTTCCTCGGTGTTTTTACTCCCTCACTTTGTCCTCTGCTTGAGGATAGTTTTTTTTTTTCTTTCTCGAAGATCGCTGCAGGTTGTTCAGGGACATTGCATTGACACCAATGGAGAAGTCCATTATGTTCTCTTGTACCACAATGTGTCAGTCTCTGTGTACAATGTTTTCCTGGTTTTCTCCTCTCACTCTGCATCACTTCCTGGAGGTTGTTCCAGTCTCCATGGAATTCCTCCACTTTATTATTCCTTTGAGCACAATAGTATTCCATTACCAGCATATACCACAATTTGTTCAGCCATTCTCCAATTGAATGGCATCCCCTCATTTTCCAATTTTTGGCCACCACAAAGAGCCCAGCTATGAATATTCTTGTACAAGTCTTTTTCCTTATTATGTCTTTTGGGGTATAAACCCAGCAGTGCTATGGCTGGATCAAAGGGCAGACAGTCTTTTATCGCCCTTTGGGCATAGTTCCAATTTGCCCTCCAGAATTACCCCAAGCCAGTACCATGTTTGTGTCATAAAAGAATTTGGTAGAACCCCTTCTTGGCTTATTCTTTCAAATAGTTTGTATAGTATTGGAGTTAGCTGTTCTTTGAATGTTTGATAGAATTCATTTGTGAATCCATCTGGACCTGGGGATTTTTTCTTAGGGAGTTCTTTGATAGCTTGTTCAATTTCTTTTTCTGATATGGGGTTATTTAGGTAATTTATTTCTTCTTCTTTTAGTCTAGGCAATTTATATTTTTGTAAGTATTCATCCATATCACTTAGATTGCCATATTTTTGCCATATAATTGGGCATAGTAGTTTTTAATGATTGCCTTGATTTCCTCTTCATTAGAGGTGGGGTCTCCCTTTTCATCTTGGATATTGTCAATTTGGTTTTTTTCTTTCCTTTTTTTAATTAGACTGACTAGTACTTTGTCAATTTTATTTGTTTTTTCAAAGTACCAGCTTCTAGTCTTATTTATTAAATCAATAGTTCTTTGACTTTCAATTTTATTAATTTCTCCTTTGATTTTCAGGATCTCTAATTTAGTCTTCATCTGAGGGTTTTTAATTTGTTCACTTTCTAATTTTTTAATTTGCATGCCCAATTCATTGACCTTTGCCCTTCTTAATTTGTTTATATATGAACTCAAGGTACATCCCATAGGTTTTGAAAGGATGTCTCACCATTGTCATTTTCTTCAGTGAAGTTATTAATTGTTTCTACGATTTGTTCTTTAACTAGCTAGTTTTGGAGAATCATATTGTTTAATTTCCAATTAATTTTTGATTTATCTCTCCATGTACCCTTACAAATTGTTATTTTTATTGCATTGTGGTCTGAGAAGGTTGCATTTCTTATTTCTGCCCTTTTGTACTTGTTTGCAATGATTTTGTGCCCTAGTAAATGGTCAATTTTTGTGAATGTACCATGTACTGCTGAAAAGAAGGTGTATTCCTTTTTGTCCCTATTTATTTTTCTCCATATGTCTATTAACTCTAATTTTTCTAAGATTTCATTTGCTTCTCTCACCTTTTTCTTATTTATTTTTGATTTGATTTATCAAGTTCGGATAGGGGAAGTTTCAGATCTCCCACTAGTATAGTTTTTCTATCTATTTCATCCTTGAGCTCCTCTAGTTTCTTTTTTAAAAATTTGGATGCTCTGCCATTTGGTGCATACATATCGAGTACAGATATTCCCTCATTGTCTAGACTGCCTTTTTTCAGGATGTAATTACTTTCTCTATCTCTTTTAACTAGATTTATTTTTATTTTGGCTTTGTCTGATATCATGATTGCTACTCCTGCCTTCTTTTTATCATTTGATGCCCAATAGATTTGGCTCCATCCTCTTACTTTCACCCTATGCGTATCTACCTTCCTCATGTGTGTTTCTTGCAGACAGCATATGGTAGAGTTTTGGATTCTAATCCACTCTGCTATTTGCTTGCATTTTATGGGTGAGTTCATTCCATTCACATTCAGAGTTATGATTACTAGCTGTGTATTTCCCAGAATTTTGATTTCTACTCCTGGTCCTGCCTTTTCTTCTTTACTATTTCCTTCTATACTAACATTTGTTTATAGTCAGTCCCCCTTGTTCCCCCCCCCCCTTTTTTGACTTCCCTTTCTACCCCCTCCCTTCTTATTCCCTCCCTTATTTTCTCCTGTAGTCTTTTTCAAATTCCCCCCCTCTCCTTCCCTTGTACTGCTTCCCTCCCCACCAGTCCGTTTTTTACCCTTCTACTCCCCTATAGGGTGCAAATCTATTCTCTTCCCCAATGGATTGGATTGTTCTTCCCTCTTTGGGTCAGTTTCAAAGTATGTAAGAGTTGAGTATTTCCTATCTCCAACCTCTTAACCCTTCCACTGTATCGATGTTTTTCCCCCTCCCGCCATGAGCTTCTTTGTGACATATAAATTTATCCCCTTTTGTTTCTTTTCCCATTTCTTTTAGTCATAACCTTTTTTTAGCTCTAGTCATGTATATATATATATATATACATATATACATGTACATGTATATGTATTTATGCATGCATATATCTATATACCTATTTATGTCTTGTCCTTTCATCCTATACAGTTTGTCACTGTTCCCTCTAAGTGTACTTCTTTTTGCTGCGCAGGTATTAACAACAGTTTTTAAGAGTTACCAATGACCTCTTTTCTTAAAGAGATACATATCATTTTAACTTATTGAGTCTCTTAAAATATTTTTGTTGTTGTTTTGTTTGTTTTTTCCCCCTCTTTTTAAATTACATTTTGATGATTCTCTTGATTTCTGTGGTTGGACATCAAATTTTCTGTTCAGGTCTGGTCTTTTATTTATGAATGCTTGGAAATCTTCTGTTGTGTTGAATGACCATACTTTCCCCTGTAAGAATTGTAATATTTATTGGGAAAGGAAGTAGGATTTGGAAAACAAGGGGATAATGGGAGGTTTGTATGGGGTATGGAGGAGTTAATGGGACAGAGGGAATATTGCTTGGTGAGGCAAGGGAGGGAGATGCCCCCTGCTGAGAGGAAACAGCAGGGGTCCAATAAGGATGGTTTGTGCTGGAATGACTGACCTGAAGTTCAGCTCCCTCTATGATCAGAAAAGATAGTCCACTTATCTGACTGCGAATTCAAATAATATAAAGTTTAATAATCCAGTTGGGATTCGAGTTTTTTCTCAGCTTCTGACCTGAGGCCAGGCCCCAGAGGCTGGTGGAGGGTTTGTCCCACTCCCATCTACTCTCATTTGTCTAATTCAGAATCTTAGCAGTACACAGAAAGCAAAGAAGAACAGGTCTAACCTTCAGAAGTGACTGGGCCTGAATCTTTCAGCTAAACCAAGAAGAGGCGGCACACCAGACCAGACTGGGCTGAACAAGCTCCTTCCTCCTCCAACACCCGGTAGCAAGTCCCACATGGCAGCAAGGAAGTACTAGTCACAAGACCCCACTTCCACTCCTGGCAGGAAGGAAGTCCTAATCACAAGACCCCACTGCCACCCCAGGCAGGAAGGAAGTGCTAGTCACAAGACCTAACTGCCATTCCCAGTTGGCCTGTTCCCCCACAAATTGTCAGTCTTATTTCCTTTCCACAGAATATAGTCAGTTTTGATGGGTATTTTATTCTTGGTTGTAGACCTACTTCCCTTGCTTTCCTGAATATCATATTCCATGCCTTTCGGTCCTTCAGTGTGGATGCAGCCAGATCCTGTGTTAACCTCACCGTGTTTCTATGGTATCTGAATGGATTCTTCTTGGCAGCTTGTAATATCTTTTCTTTCATCTGATTGTTTTTTAATTTGGCTATAACATTTCTTGGTGTTATCAGTTGGGGATTAAATACAGGGGGTGATCTGTGGATTCTTTCAATCTCCACTTTCCCTTCTTATTCTAGGATCTCAGGACAGTTTTCCTGGATAATTTCCTCTAGTATTCTGTCCAGGCTTTTTCTTTTGTCGTAGTCTTCTGGTAGTCCAATTATTCTTAAATTGTCTCTTCTTGAACGATTTTCTAAATCATCTGTTTTGTGAATGAGATGCTTCATATTTTCCTCATTTTTTCATTCTTTTTGTTTTGTTTTATAGTGTCCTGCTACCTTGTGAGGTCACTTGATTCTAGTTGTTTTATTCTGGTTCTTAAAGATTGGATTTCTTCTCTGGCTTTTTGGTCATCCTTTTCCTTCTGGTCTGATTTTCTTTGAAGATCATCTTTCATCCTCTTTACCTCATGTTTCATCTCCTTTGCCTCATCTTTCATCTCCTTTGCCTCATTTTCCAGCTGCTTGATTTTGGCTTTCAAGACACTATTTTCTTGTTTTAGTTCAAGTGCCTCTGTTTCCAGATGACTTATCTTAATTTTTAAGTTCTTTTCCCAATTGTCTTCAGCCTCTCTTAGTTGTGTTTTGAGTTCTTCCACAGCCTGTTTCCAATTTGCTGGGATTTCTGGTTTATTGTTTGCTGATCTCTCCCCCTCTGTTCCATTTGCTGAGTAGTAGCTGTCTATTGTAGTTTCTTTCTTCTTTTTCTGTTGTTTGCTCAAATTCACCCCTTTACTCCCCATATTTGTCTGTGCTCTTGTTCCTCTCATTTTTTTTGTTTTTGGGGGACTTCTATCAGTCTCCCCTCTTGGAGCTTTAACAGAAGATCTCTTGGTGTAGTCTCTGGGGGAGGGTTGTTGGGGGTTTGAGCTTCCCTGTCCTCTGGATGCTTTTGATTGGCTTAAAGTCCAGTAGTCAATGAGGATGGGTGGGGACCCTGGGGTTCCCTGTGTTCTGGAGACTTTTGATGGAATTAAGTTCAGCTTGGTTGGGCTGGGTTTGCTCTGAGTTTTAAACTTCCTGGATGGCTGGAGCAAATATGGAGGATCTCCAAAGCTCTGGCCAGGCTGCCAGGGCTATACTCCTTCTAGGCTGTCATCTTGACTCCACCTCTAGGTTTCTGTTTTTTCAGAAGACCCTGCTCTCTAAGGGGGGAGGGATTGTGGCCTCCCTGGGCTCTGAGGGCTCCTGATGGGATTAGGTTCATTTGGTTTGGGCCTCCCAGAGACTGGCCCAGGTTGCTTTCAAGGAATGCCCTTTGGAGCAACCCCTTTGCTGGCCCTGAGGTTTCTGTCTTTTCAGTAGCTCTGAGGGCTCCTGATGGGATTGGGTTCAGCTGGTGCCCTAAAGCTGGAACCTCCCTTGAGACTCAGATGGAAGGACCGAGCCAGGGGGCCACAGGCTTCCCCCTTCTCTCTATGTTTCCCTGCCGTCTGTGTTGGGCACCCTGGAGACTGGCTCGGGTTACTTTCAAGGTGAGTCCTTCAGAAGAGCCAGCCCTGAGGTCCTTTTGCCTGCCCTGAGGTTCCCGATGCTGCCATGGGATCAGCACTCTGGATTGGGGGGGGATGGGTCCTGGGACCTTCCTTCTGCCTATCCCTGATCTAGGGTTCTGGCTTTTGGGGGGCCATACCTTTTGATCCAGGTTCAGGAGGAGGGTTCCCCTTGTCTGTCCTGTTGTTCAGCTTGAATTTTGGTGTCCTAGGAGCACTCAGTTTGCGATCGGTAAGGAAGGGTTTTCGAGGTCTGTACTTTCGCTGCTTCTAAGCAGCCATCTTGACCAGAAGTCTATTCTCCTGGTCTTTTCTTTAGGAATGTATGGAAACCTTCTATTTTATTAAATGATAATAATTTACCCTGAAAGAACATAGTCAATTTTGATGTGTAGGTGATTCTTGCTTGAAAATCCAGTTCCCTTGCCTTCTAGAATAGCATATCCTAAGCCTTCCAGTCCTTCAATGTGGAAGTTTCCAGATAATGAATTATTTCTTACTGGCTTCTTGCAATATTTTCTCCTCAGCCTAGGAGCTCTTGAACTTGGCTATAACATTTTGGGGATGTATCATTTGGGGATTTATTGCCACAGGTGGTCTGAGGATTCTTTAAATTTCTATTTTACCCTCTTGTTCAAGAATATCAGGGAAGTTTTCTTGGATAATTTCTTGTAATATGATGTGTAGGCTTTTTTTTTCTGGCATAACTTTCAGTGAGTCTAATAATTCTTAAATTTCCTCTCCTGGATCTATTTCCCATGCCAGTTGTTTTTTCAATGAGAAATTTAATATTTTCTTCTATTCTTTCATTCTTTGGATTTTGTTTTATTGTTTCTTAATGTCTCATGAAGTCATGTGTCCAATTTTACTTTTTAAAGACTGAATTTCTTCCATGATAATTTGATCACTCTTTCTCATTTGGTCTATTCTATTTTTTTTGGTACTCTTTTCTTCATTGGATTTTTTTGCCTCTTTTTTTCAGTAGGTCAATTCTTTTAATTAAAAAAGCACTTTTTTATTCATTGGATTTTTTTTTTTTTGCCTCTTTTTCCAGGTGACCAATTTTGGTTTCTTAAGCTATTTGCTTTTTGCATTACTTTCATTTCTTTCCCCCATTTTCTTTTCTTTTTTCTTCAACCTGTCTTATTTGATTTTTGAATTCCCTTTTGAGTTCTTACAGAGCTTGAGACCAATTACCATTTTGTTGTTGTTGAAGTTTGGCATGTGGTTGCTTAGATCTCACCATCCCCTGTTGGCTCTATTCTTTGGTCTTTGTCCCTTCAGACATTTTCAAGCATTAAGTGTTTCTTCTCCTATTTGCTCATTTTCCCAGGCTTTTTTTTTTTTTTGCCTGTGGACTGGGGTTTCTGAGAGATGCTTGCTGATTCTGTTTCCTTGAGCTATTTTGTCTAGGAGTTGTCTTCAGTGTTGCCATGGAGGCTTGAGAGTGCCCAGCACTATGGACTTCTAGACTTTACTGTATGTTGGTGCTGGGACTTGGTACTTCAAATGGTGGGTACAAGTATCTCTTTTGTTTGTGTAGTCTGGGTCCTGTAATCTGGAATTTGGCCAATGCCTGGGCTCAGAATCTGGCACAGTTGGAGGAGTATGTGGTTGGCCAGAACTCCTCTGTGTGCAATTTTGTTTCCAGTTCCCTTTTTTCCAGTGAAAATCAGTTTTCTCTGACTAGCTTTCAAGTTGTGTCCAGTGGAAGAGCCCTCCTCACTCCATATTACTGTTCTATTTTGACTCCTGTTGTTTTGAAGTGCTTTCTAATGATTGGATTGGAAGGATAGTCAGAGTGGTTTTGGCTCTTGCTGATCCTAAGTCTCCATCTTGGTTCTGCTCCCCTGCATCTTTTTTTGGTGACTTCAATAGGTCACATTTAAAAAAAAAATTATCACCTACATGAAAATGAGTTTCAAATCTTTATGTTTAGCCCTCATTTATTTCTTGAGCTGCATCTTGAGGTTGTATAGGCTTTTAAAACTTCAACTATACCCCAGCAAATGTCTCATCTTGCCCCTCAGACCTATTCTTCTTTTAAATTTCTCTAATTTTATAAGCATTGATATTCACCCATTTTTTTAAACATTATTTTATTTGGTCATTTCCAAGCATTATTCATTGGAGACAAAGATCATTTTCTTTTCTTCCCCCCCACCCCCGCATCCCATAGCCGACGCACAATTCCACTGGGTATCATATGTGTTTTTGATTCGAACCCATTTCCGTGTTGTGGGCATTTGCATTAGAGTATTCATTTAGAGTCTCTCCTCAGACATCTCCCCTCAACCCCTGTAGTCAAGCAGTTGCTTCTCCTCCGTGTTTTTACTCCCACAATTTGTTGTCTGCTTATGGATAGTGTTTTTTTCTCATACATCCCTGCAGATTGTTCAGAGACATTGCATTGACACTAATGGAGAATTCCATTGCGTTTGATTGTACCATCGTGTATCAGTCTCTGTGTACAAGATATTCACCCATTTTGGAGCTTTCTTTATACCTCCCATCCTTCCCCTATTCAATCAATTGATAAGTCCACTCTGATTTAGGTTATACTTTTAAAAATATGTCTCTAATTATATCTCTGTCATGTTAAATCATCTTCAGTGTTTTTTGTTGCCTTTGGAAGCACCTTTTTTATTCTTGCATATTTGAATCCATTCCTCATAAGTCTTGGATATCAGATTTCCTTGTCAGAGAAATTTGTCATAAGGAAATTTCCTAGTAAATGGCTTCCCTTATAATTTTAACTCCATTATTTTTTCTTGTTCAATATTTTTTCAATTTGTGTAATTTATTTTCCATTTTATTTTTTGCTATCCTCTCTAGTTTTTGCTTGGTAATATATTTAGGGATTATTATTATTATTATATTGTATTAGCATGACCAATCATAAAAATATGTTTTTCCACTTAGTTTTTCTTTTATTTTTTAAAGAGCATATTATGGTTTTCTTCATATAGTTTCTGTGTACAAAATGAATGTAATTCAAAATATAAGTACACTCTCAAGTATTTTATTCTTTCTGTAATTATTTTTAGTGGAGTTTCTTTTTCTCTCTCTGCATGTTACCTTTTTTATATCTCTTTGATTCCATTATTTTTATTTTATTTTTTTGTCTTAAAAGATTTTTTGACTTAAAATTCAAAAGGAAAAATGAATTTCCACATATTCTGTAGAAAAGAAAAAAGATAAAATGATTATATTTGAATCTATAAATGTCTATTAGAAAGTTTGCATTTTTTATAAGTATTAAATGAATTTACTGTCCTTTCAAAGCTATCTTGCATACCTGCTTTTTAATCTATTCTTTCCTGTGTTTCCTTTTCTTTGTTGCTAAATTCTACTTTCTTTCATAGAATTAATAGAATGTATTGATTTCAAGACAGAAACATGATAAGGGCTAGGAAATGGGAGCTAAGTGATTTGCCTGGGGTCATTCAGGTAGAAGGTGCCTAGGGAAAGATTTGAACCCAGGCTCTCCCATCTCCAGCCACCTAGTTGCTCTTGTATGTTTTCTTTTAAATATTTTAGATGGTTGTCTCTCGAATCGAGGATGACGATTGTCTTTGTGCGTTTTTTTGTGCACAAAGACACCTGTGCATGAAGATTTAAGTGGAAAAGTCAGTGCACAGAGACAGTCCCACTCTCTCAGCGTTGGAAGCCTGGGTCCATTGGCACGAAAAGTTGTTACACCTGGAGACTTCCTCAGCTGCATTGGATGGCTGTGTTGTCTTTTGTGCTCCATCACGCCCTAAGCACTCCACAGTGCCTTGCTGCATCACCATCTCAGCCGTTGAGCCTTCTTGTTGGTTTCTTCCACCTGTTCTGCAGAAGCAGTCTTCACATGCTGGGTTAGCAAAGCCCTGGTTCACCAGGGGTCAACGTCGACCCGATGGTTACCCTCACAAGGTTTAGCTGGCCTGTCAAAGCCGTTGCCCGGGGTGTGGCCGCTGCCACATGCTAGCAGCTACTAGGAGCCACAAGTGAGAGCTGGGTGTCAGGTGAGGGTCAGTGGCTGGAGAGCTGCCCTAGAAGGGCACAACAAGTCCTCCATACCAGAGATATTACCCCTCCCTGAGCACCCCATACACCCCTCTTTTAAATATATATATGATTATTATTCTAAAATGCAAAATTTAAATTCTTTTTGAGAGTAATTTTAAGATAAGAAACATGCTACCTCTCCGAATATAGAAAGTGAACTGTTTGGAGAAAGTGCCATGAAGATACCTGCACAGATCACATACTGCACCAGAAGATCCAGAGTGCACTTAGGGATGTGGTGATTTGAACCGTGTGGGGTTGAATCCATTTGTTTTGTATGTATACTCTTATGCCAAATGGGATTGCCCCCTAATTCACTTTTTGTTAATGTGCCTAGGAATCAGTGACTTTGTTCTTTTCCCTTTTATCTCCAAATTATTGTAATTTAAAAACTGTAATTAAAAAAAAAAGGTCATGTTTACAAGATACATTGGAGAGATCAGTCTTCCACAGATTTAAGGCGGGAATATACAATTAGAAATCTGTTATCCAAAAAACTACATTTCCCAGGAGCCCACTGACTTCCTGTCCTTACATACTTCCTGTAGACAGGGGATAAATTCAGTGGGTGTTCCTGCTCTCCTTCTGTTTGGCTTTTTGACTTCTTGTTGCAATCGTGGCGGTAGTGCTAAGAGGGATTTTGAACAGGCTGATTAGCCATGGGCAAGTGGATGGTTTTATATTGTTACCTGTTTTTTCCTTTCTTTCTAATGATCATTAGAAAGTTCTTCGGAACTTTCAGAACATTCAGAAGTCCAAGAACATTCTCTTCGTCATCTCCAAACCCGATGTCTTCAAAAGCCCCGCCTTGAACATCTGCTTCATCTTTGGGGAGGCCAAGATGGAGGATCTTTCCCAGCAAGTACACAAGGCAGCAGCGGAGAAGTTCAAGGTGCCAGTCGAGCTGTCGCCCATCATCACAGAGACGGTGCCGGACCTCAGGGCCAAAGAGGAGAGTGACGAGGAGGAGGAGGTAGACGAGATGGGGCTGGAGGTGCGGGACTTTGAGCTGGTGATGGCTCAGGCCAATGTGTCTCGAGCGAAGGCCGTCAGGGCGCTGAGACACAACAATAATGACATCGTCAATGCCATCATGGAGCTGACCATGTAGCCACTGCCTTGCCCGGCCAGTTTCCCCCCTAACCCCCCCCCCCCATCCCTTGACTTAATGCTGCTCAATAAACCTGTATTCACTCCAAAAAAATTAAAATATAATTTTATTATTTATTTATATTTATATAATATATAATATAATAATACTTGTATATTTATATTAAAATATAATATTTTTATTATGTCACATTAATTTTAATTTTTACATGTAGTGACTTATCTTTCTTTTCTTTGGTGGCAATAGTATCTCTAGATCAATGGTAAAGGACAACCCATTAAAACTAACCATTGATAGAATAAAATGCCTAAGAGTATGTCTTCCAAAACAAATCCAGAAACTGTATGAACATAATTATACAATTCTTTTCATACAAATAAAGTCAGATTTAAATAATTGAAGAAATATTAATTTCTCTTTGATAGGTTGAACCAATATAATTAAAATCACAATCTTAACTAAACTAACCTACCAATTCAATGTCATCTCAATTGAATTACCAAAAATACCTTACTGAAGTGGAAAAACATATAACAATTCCTTTGGAGAAATACAAGGTCAAGAATAGCAAAGGAAATGATGAAAAAAATTAAGGAAGGAATTCTAGCAGTACCAGATTTCAAAATATATTTTAAAGCCATAATTACCAAAATTATCTGGTACTAGCTAAGAAATAGAAAAATAGATCAGCGGAATAAAGTTGACATACAACAAAAAGTTGTAAAAGATCACAGTAACCTTTTGTTTGACAAAGGTAAAATTCTAAGTTTTTGGAATAAAAATTCAGTGTTTGGCAAAATTTTTTTGGGAAAACCAGAAGCTAGTATGTCAGAAACTAGATATCACATCAATACAGTCATAGATGACCAGGAAGCTATGTCAACAGAGATACAGTTCAGCTTTACCCCACCACAGAGTGAAAGAAATATCAGATTTGTTGCTTTTTAGAGACTATTTAGCACAGTTCATGTTGATGGAGATGGGGTGGGATAATATTGGATATTGGTCCTATCTCAGGGACTTACTGATTTTTCTTCTGTAAGGTGAGTTCAAACTTAATATTGACAAATAGGAATGACTCATAGAAGGGGACAATGCAGGATGAAGTGTCAAATAGCTACAGAGATTTGACTACCTATTTGCAGTCTCGTTTAAACATTTTGTTCAAGGAAGTCCCAATATTGAGAGTGCCAACTGAGTCATGCTATCTTGGAAGAAGATTGGTGCCATATGCTTTTTGTGTAGTTGGATAAGTGGAGGGCGCTGGAACTGAGCTTCCATTGAAAATCTGAAAATCCTTTTCTCAAGTGAATCTCCTTTCTTTTGTCTAGATGCCTAGGTACTGAGGTGAACCTCTTTACCAGACTGGAATCTCATTCTAAGAGTTATAGATTTTGAAGGAAAGAGATGTAACTCTAGATTGGATTAGAAGTAGACCTTGGAGCTTTTCCCTATTTCCCCTAGAGCACCCAGAAGAACAACAGTATGCTCCTCTCATAAAAAAGAAAGCACTATGTAGAAATCAGTCAAAGGCAGGACAAAGGACATACATAAGAGTAGAGAAGAGGGGACAGGAGAGGGCAAAAGAAAGTAGTATCACTCCACAATAGACAAGTGGGGACTAAAAGAGGGAGCTGGGTTTTGAGGGGTAAGAACTTTTGGATTTAGACACAAAGGATCTTGCTAGGAGAGGGTCAGATTCTAGTTGAAACTCTGAGTGATGCTGGGTAATATTGTGTGCCGTACTTTAGGTTATCATAATTAATATATTATATATATACCATCCCCTTGAGATATGTGAAGTAGGGGTCCTTCTCTATATCAGAGCAGATGTAGATATCCTTTGATTGCTTTCAATATTGCAAGTGAGTAATTTTTAATTGCTGAGTCAGAATTCTATGAATAGACTAATGGGACCTTCCCTAGACCTCTTTTATTCTGTTCCTTTCTGTTTATTCCCTTTTTGCTCAGTGCATGAAAAGATATTTACTTTATGACCTTCTATATCTCTGAGTTAACCTTAAACCTTTAGACCAATAGTAAAGAGAAGGTGGAAGGGCAAGAATTGCACAGAATAAAAGAGTCTCTCTAGTAGACTCTGGCCTACTATCTATCTATCTATCTATCTATCTATCTATCTATCTATCTATCTATCTATCTATATCTATATCTATATCTATATCTGTATATGATATAGTGATCAAGTTTGGCCAATAGACTGAGACCAAGTTAATTTGGGCAATTGCCTTACTTAGGAGGAAAGAAAAACTGAATCTATGCTCTGATAGGTATTTATCAGATAGTTACCCAAGAACCATAGGAACAATATCGCATTGAAGAAATGAGCCAAGGCCTAGAAGTCATGAGAATTGAATTCTAGTCCAGGTTCTACCTTTAAAAGTCAAGTGACCTTGGGTAAATCATTTTACCTCTATGTGGTTCCATTTCTCCATCTTTTAAACAGAAAATATTATCTCTAATGTTCCAGCCCAATATCATTCTCTGAGAAAGTCCATAAGAATCATTAAACTCTACATCTTTTTATCACTCTAAGGCAGGATGTGCTGGTGTTACTTATGAGTCCTTCAAGATTTAGATGGTTATGAACACCTTGATCCCTTCCAATTTCAGGAAGGACTGCTTTGCTCCTACTTTAGGCAACTTGGTGGTTCCCTGGTTCTGGGGCTCATCTAATTAACCCTTCTCTTCCCTTCCTTTCTCTTTTTACTTCTTTCCCCCTTCCTTTCTTATTAATTTTCTTGCCCAGGTGGAAAGTACATTGAACTCTCATAGGCCTGATCCTTTATTAAAAACTAATTGACTTATTTAGAATATTTTACCCTGGTTACCTGATTCATGATCTTTCCCACCCCTCTTTCCTCCCCAGTCCTGGACCTGACAAATGTAGGCCCGTTTCTAATCCCAACCCACACAGAAACTTTAATTTCTTCCATTTTTTTCTGACTTGAGCCAATTCCATCCACTTAGGCCACTTCTGCTCAAAATCCAGGAGCTCAAGAGATCCACCAACTGCCAGCAGCAGGGAATACAGAAGTAGGCCACTGCACCCAGATGTGAAAGTATTTTTCAAGGACAGCATCCACCAAATCCATAGTATTGTGACACAGGAAAATATTCTTGAGAGCAATGAACTTTATTGAAGGTGTGTGTAAGTGAAGGTATTGTGGGGGGGAAGCAAACAAAGAAAACATGATTCGAATAACCCAGCCAGGCAGAGAAATTTGTGGGATGTTCATCTCAGAGACTATACTGGCCTCAGACACTCAATCCGAAGATAATATGCCATAGGGTGACCAGCCAGAGAAAGAGAGAACAGGATTCAATTCAGTTTTGTACCACAAATTCCTTGTAATCATAAGCTGTGTTGCCTTTCAGAGGAACCACCACCATTTCTTCATCTTCACAGATTTCTGAAATAGGAGTAGCTTGAGCAACACAGTACAATTTTACAGTTCCTGGGAGAAATGGGGTAGAGAGAAGTGTTTGAAAACTTTTAGAGACTTCCATCAGTCTAAACCCAACACCTCATATCCCTTTGGAAAGATCCTTCATTTATTCAATGAAAATACATTCATCAAACACTTTTCTTGTTTCTGCTTACCTCCAGTTAGCTGTTCCCAAACTCAATTTCCCTACAGGAGCTTAAACCCTTCAGGTCTCTCTAACACTACCCCATCCTGCCCATACATCTTTGAAACCTACTATACAAACTCTGTCATTGAGGCCCCACCACACCTATCCTTCAGATTCATCTCTCTTGTCATTCTTTTGCCTCTCCAAGTCTTTCCCCCATTACCCAATGCTTACTCTCCTTTTTTGTGACATCACCTGCCCTGCTCTTCCATTTCTGGGTAGCCCTCTGCCTCAGAGTCCCTTCCCTTCCTGCCCCCTCCCCCATATTTCTCTGTCTCTGTCTCTCTGTCTCTGTCTGTCTCTCTCTCTCCCTGTCTCTGTCACTGTCTTCTTCCCTCCACCACCAGCCTCTATGAATCTTTACTCACCTTCGCTGCACACATTCCAGTAGAAGTTCCGAGGACGGACCCCAGGGCATATACAGGCTTCTTGTACAAAAGGTGGAGGATCACAGTTAAGGGGTTTGTTGCTTAAAATACTGAATTCAATCTGGGAAGAAAGAGTTGGGGAGAATGCATGAATATTGTGATAAGAAGGGAGAAAGAAGAGAGGAGAAGAGTGAAGGGACCTGAATGCAGGCAGGCTGGCAGTCCATGGAGGGAGGGAGGAAAGGAGAGGAGGAGGGGTGGAGGGAGGGGATAGACACTCATCCATAAAGAAAGTCCTACAGAAAGAGAAACTCCACAGATACACATCAGGTGGAATTTGATTTTTCTTTTATGAAAACTCTTTTCCTCCCTACGAGACCCCCACTTCCCACTCGATTAGACACTTTTCCAAATATTATCTCATTTGATCTGATATTCAGAGGTTAAGTGACTTTCCCAGGGTCACACAGCTAGTAAGTGTCTGAAAGCAGATTTGAATTTGTATCTTTCTGACTCTAGTCCTAGTGTTCTGTCTGAAGGGCAGCCTAGCTGCCACCCTTCATCATCTCTCTGTCTCTAGATGGGAAATTTTATGATAATAGAGCTAGTTGAGAATTTGTTTTTTTAATTCAATTGTATTTCATGTTTAGCTGAATTCCTCTACCCACTAAGAAGACAGGAAATACAATCTCTACCAATATGAAGTCATGCAAGATGAATTTCTGCATTAAGTATGTCCAGAAAAAATGCAAGAAAAAAGAAGGGAAAAAAACACGATTCAGTCTGCATTCTGAGTCCATCAGCCCTGTCTGGAGGTGGATAGTATTTCCTATCAGGAGTCCTTTGGAATCATGTTGGTGGTCTTGTTGATCAGTTACTTAGTCTTTCATAGGTGCTTTAGGTGAGAATTTCAAGGGTATTGAGTGTAAATCTCTCATTTTTCAAGTCAAGAAAATGACTAGAGAGGTTAAATAACTTGCCAAAGTTCTTTTTCTCTCTGTTTCTGTGTCTCTCCCTCTGTCTCTGTCTCAGTCTGTCTGTCTGTCTCTAACCCATGCACAGAGGAAATTAGTATCAGGATGAGGATTTGACCTCATGGCTCTGTCCTCTGACTCCCAATTCAGTGTCCTTTCCTCATCTGCTTAGACATGAAGTTGTTACAAGTAAACTCTGGAAGTCCCCTCTTAACCTTCCATATTATCTGGAGACTACTCTAGTCTACCTTTAGTTTTGGCAGCCAGCTGGCACATAGAAAGAGAGCTGGCCCTGAAGTTAGGAAGACTCATCTTCTTGAGCTCCAGTCTGGCCTCAGAAACTCACTAACTGTGTGACCATAGTTAAGTCACTTAATCCCCTACCCCCAGAGTTAGGGAATTAAATGTTAAACCATTTCATTCTCTTTGCCAAGAAAATCCTAAATGGGGCCACGATGAGCTGGAAATGACTGGACAACAACAGCAACAACCACAACATTAGACAGAAGATCCTTGAGGGGATAGTACACTGAACCCCAGTAATTGTCAGTGAGAGATGGGCAGTAAAGGTGGGTAACACACAATGATGAGAGGACTTATCAGAGAGACCAGAACAGTATGGTAGAGATTAGGTTTGGATCAATACCTCACACCCTACACCAAGGTAAACTCACAATGGGTGAATGACTTCAATATAAAGAAGGAAACTATAAGTAAATTAGGTGAACACAGAATAGTATACATGTCAGATCTTTGGGAAAGGAAAGACTTTAAGACCAAGCAAGAGTTTGAAAAAAATCACAAAATGTAAAATAAAGAATTTTGATTAGATAAAGTTAAAAAGTTTGTGTACAAACAAAACCAATACAATCAAAATTAGAGGGGAAGCAACAAATTGGGAAACAATCTTCATAACAAAAACCTGTGACAAATGTCTAATTACTCAAATTTATTTAGAACTAAATCAGTTGTACAAAAAATCAAACCATTCTCCAATTAATAAATGGGCAAGGGGGGGCAGCTGGGTAGCTCAGTGAATTGAGAGCCAGGCCTAGAGACGGGAGGTCCTAGGTTCAAATCTGGCCTCAGACACTTCCGAGCTGTGTGACCCTGGGCAAGTCACTTGACCCCCATTGCCTAGCCCTTACCACTCTTCTGCCTTGGAGCCAATACACAGTATTTACTCCAAGACAGAAGGTAAGGGTTTAAAAAAAAATAAATAAATGGGCAAGGGACATGAACAGACAATTTTCAGTTAAAAAAATCAAAACTATTAATACGCACATGAAAAAGCATTCTAAATTTCTTATCATCAGAGAGATGCAAATCAAAACAACTGTGAGTTATCTATCACCTCACACCTAGCAGATTGGCTAACAGTACAGCTATGGAAAGTAATGAATGCTGGAGGGGATGTGGCAATGTTGAGACATTAATTCATTGATGGTGGGGTTGTGAATTGATTCAACCATTCTGGAGGGCAATTTGAATTATGCCCAAAGGGCACTAAAAGACTGTCTGCCCTTTGATTCAGCCATATCAATGCTGGTTTTGAACCCCAAAGAGATAATAAGGAAAAAGACATGTAAAAGAATATTCAGCTGTGCTCTTTGTGGTGGCAAAAAATTGGAAAATGAGGGGATGCCCTTCAATTGGGGAATGGCTGAACAAATTGTGGTATATGTTGGTGATGGAATACTATTGTGCTCAAAGGAATAATGAGCTGCAGGAATTCCATGTGAACTGGAATGATCTCCAGGAATTGATGCAGAATGAAAGAAGCAGAACCAGGAAAACATTGTACACAGAGACTGAGACACTGGTACAATCGAATGTAATGGACTTCTCCATTAGTGACAATGCAGTGATCCTGAACAACCCAGAGGAATCTATGAGAATGAACACTATCCACATTTAGAGGAAAAACTGTGGGAGTAGAGATACCGAAGAAAAACAACTGCCTAATTACATGGGTCGAAGGGGGTATGATTGGCGATTTAGACTAAATGAACATCCTAATGCAAGCACCATCAACATGGAAATATGTTCTGATCAAGGACACATGCAATACCCTGTGAAATTGCTCAATGGCCATGGGAAGTGTGGGGGAAAGGAGGGAGGAAAATAATATGATTCTTGTAACTAAGTAATAATGTTCCAAATTGACTAAATAATAAAAAAATAAAAAAAAAGAGAGACCAGAAATGCCTCATCAAGGACATGGATAAATCCTTACAGAGCGGAAGCTTTCCATAGACAAGTTTGTTTCTATTTAGTTTTTTTTTTTTTATATTGTCATGGACATCACTGTGGTAATTGTTGGTGTGGCTTTATGCTTGGGGAGGAGGAAGAGGGAGAGTGAGCTGCTAGTGTCACTCGATGGGAGAAACACTTCTCAGAAAAGAAAGTCCTTCTACTCAAGCGTACTCCAAAAATCCCCTTTCTTTCTTCTAACTCATGTCCCTCCACATTCCTCCTTCATAGTGTAACAGGGCATGATGTGTTTTCTCTTATGTTATTCTCCTCATCAGTGACCAAGAGGCTCCCTTAATATTTCTGGCCTGACTCTTCATCCATATTTCTTTAACTTTTGTGATTGCCCTCCCCCTTCTCTTTTTTCTGTCCCTACAAATCTTCATTCTTCCTCCCTAGTCTCCCTCTCTTTCCCACTCCTTTTTTCTTCCTCCCCTTCTTTCTTGTTCCATCCCCTTCCCCTGCAGTTGCATAAAGTTTCTCTCATACTTACTGGCACGCATTCTGTCAGTTCAGTTGAAACATTACACTTGATTTCAGTTGTTTCCATTGATTTAACATTTTTGGGGGGAGGAGTCATCTTCACCACAAGTGGCTTCCGGCTATTGATGGAGAGATAAAGAAGCAGATTACCTCTGTAATAACCCTTATAACCTCGAGTAAGCTATGGTCTCAGAAAGTGGTCCAGAGATAGATGATGTGCTTCATGGAGGAGGGGGAAGAAGAAAATGCAAAGAATAAATAGAATGATCTCAGGTGTATGAATCCCTCTTCCTCTCTGAGACTCACACTCTTAGCACTCCTTAATTCTAGGTACTAGAAGGAATCTGAGGTGTAGAGAGAAAGTCCACTGGACTAAGATGACTATTTAGTTGCTGAATAGATAGCAAATACTTGACCAAGGAGCAATTTATTTCTTCTTTGCACATTCCCTAATATGGGCCCATAGTATCCTGGGAAAGATATCAAATAACTATCATGCCCTAGAATTTTCAAATTGAATGGAAGATAAGATCATCCTTGTGCTCACATATTTACTAACGAGGCCATAGAGGACAAAGAGAGGTACGTCTATAGCCCTACATATTCTTTGAATATACAATATCCTGACAGAAAACAACTTTTGATGCATGGTTTTAATTTTTCCTTGTCAGTTCTATGTTCTAGGAAAAAGGTTTAAAACAAATATTTTTATAAACTCTTAAGAGTTTTGAAAATTTTTGTGAATTTCCTGCAATAGGCAACTGCACTAACCTGGCTTAGAGTTAGAATTTAGGAGGAAAGAGGGTACTCACACTTCCATCCTTTCACTCACACTCAGCTGGGCAAACCAATTCAGCTCATTGGCCTGGGGTATGTGTCTCATGCCGAATTAATGACAGAGTCTTTGGGTTCAACCTCCCAAAGTGTATTCTCCACCTCTCCTCAACTATCTTCCAGAAACTTGTCACTTGTTCCAGGGATATTTCCTCAGACACCCGCCCTTCCCCAACTTTCCCTAGATGTAGCTGGTTGTCACAGTGGACTGAGTAAAGTCATAAAGGCTGAAATAAAAAAGAGCTCAATTCAAATCCTGCCTTAGAGCTTTACTAAACATGTGACCCCAGTGAGATAATGTCTGTCTGCCTCAATTTCCTCAACTGTAAGATGGGAATAATAATAGCACTTACCTCCTAAGGCTGTTGTGAGGATTAAGTAAGAAAATATTTATGAAATGTATGGCACAGTGCCTGGCTCACAGCAGGCCCTTCTTATATGACTGTTTCTTTCCTTCCCAAGGAACTCTACTTCCATGTCTTCAATCAACCTTCTCTATGGCTATACTGGGCAAAAGAAAATTCTTGACTGAGGGTCAGGACTCCTGGGTCCTTTTCCCAAAACCAATCCTCTTCTTTAGTAACCCTCAGTATAGTCCTGAATCCTGAGATAGATTCCCACAATAAATGCAGTACAGTTAGTGGCTGATTTTCTGAGGGAACAGTCTTCAGGCCAAGCTGCTAAGAAGGTCCCCAGGTCATTATGTATGAAATAAAAAGCCAGAACTGTATGCCAGTGTACTCCTGTCTTCCAATTTCAGACCCCATTCAAGCTCTACCTAGATGCCATTTTTAATGAATAAAAGGAAGGAATGGCTCTTTCCATCACTCTTATGCCTCTCCCTTCCTGGACACAAGATGGGAAGGCAAGAGATTTGAAGGAGTTCCTAGTTGGATAGCAATTGTGGCCGAGGACAGGAATAAGAAGTCTTTGAGAACGAAGATGAGATCTGTAGCCAATTTTGGATTTCATTTGGGGAGTCCTGCTTGTATGGAAGGCTGTTGAAGCCAACAGAGCCTGGGGCAAAATTTGCTGGAATTTGGACAAAGAGTCACCTATGTATGGGGTGAATAATTTCCCAATGGGGAAGTATAGAATATGGATATTGGAAGATGGGCACCGAGGGGGATACCTGAAATGGAACCCCACAGGAGCAGATGTGAAGTCCCCAGGTTGGGAGATGGGTCTTCCCTAACAGAAAAGGAAAAAAGATCAGGAAAAGGGGTGGCTTACTTCTGTTCATTCTGCCCAGTGACTAGTTGTAGGCAGAGCCCCAGGATCAATGCAGTAATGCTGTATCTCACTAGTGCCTGGAGAGGAGGCATCTTGTAGTGTAAAAAGGGCGATATTTAAGCTAACTGGGGTCCTAGCTTGGGGCCACTATTTATAATCAGTGAAGACTGTAGAGAAGCTGTTGGTTAGGTTCAATAGCCAATTAGCTGCGCCTTTCAACCCTGACTCCTCCTGCTTTGCACTCATTGCCATCAAGTTTGTTTTTCTGAAGGAAAAAAAGTCAATATACGCTACCAGTTGGAGTGGCACTATCCTGGGTAAGGATTAACGCTGTCCTTTTTTTTCTTCTTCTCAATATCAGAGAGTCCTCAGGCTAGAAGAGACCTTGAGAAACAGGACAGCTGTTTACCTTCTTTATGTTAGAAGGGCTTTTCCCCTTTTGTCAATCATGGGAGAGTAGAAATGGAATAATAGAAAAGTTTCTTGGCTGGGAGTTATGAGATCTGGGTTTTAGTTTATTCTCTGCCATTTACCAGCTGTATGATCTTAACCTTTCTGGACCTCAGTTTCTTTAATTGTAAAATGAGGAAGTTGGAGCACATAAACTTTAGGATTCCTTTTATCTCTGAGTTCTTACACTTCTCCTATGTGGCAACTAGGTGGCATAGTGGATAGAGTGCATGACCTGAACTCAGGAATACTAATTTTCCTGAGTTCAAATTTTCTCTCAAACATTTACCTGCTGTGTATCCCTGGATACATCACTTAATCCTGTTGACCTGTGAACCCACTGGCCATGTATAATGAGGTGGAGAAGAAACGTGCAACCACTAGAATGCCAGGAAGAGAGGGACATGCCTGAAACAACTTAACACTTACTCTCTTCTACTTTCAAACTTTGAGTGGTAATTCCTCTTGTCCTTGAACCCCTTCTATTATCTATGAGAACTTCCCCCTTAGATTATCCCTACCCTCTGTATTAGAATAATGATACTGTGGAGACTATTTCTGATTGTGGTAAATGAATATACTCTGGCTTGACTGTGACTAGAGAGCTACTAGGGGAACTTGAGGGTGCCTAGTTATTATGGAAATAGATGAGAGATAATGAGAGATAGAGAGATACTGCTACAGGAGAATGCTCTGGGGTTGTCTATTGATCACTTTTGATGGCTAATAGATCAAGATATTTCCTACCCTCCTCCTCCCTTCACCACCCTTTTCTCAAAATCTTTGTCTTTGCCCCTCCCCCCTGAGTGGTCTATGAGATTCATGAGGAAAAACTCCTTTCTTTTCCTTTCTCAAGTATGGGGTTTATTGGAAACAACAGGATGGAGGAACAGGTGAGAGGAATGAGGGTTTCCCTAATTTATAAGGAGGAATAGGAGGATTTTGGGAAATGTCAGTCTTGTCACAACTGTGACAGGGAGAGTCAGAGAGATGGAGGACAACTGTTAATTCTTCTTTCTTCTTCCCATTACACAAAGCCACCAACCAAAGTTAATTTCTTATCAGCCTAATTCCAGAAGCCCCCCTTTCAAGAGTCCTTCAGTCTGGGATAGAAGCTAATAGGATCAGTTCAGGACTTCTTCCCCCTTCAGCCAGAAGCCAAGGAAGACCCCCCCCCCCCTTCAGCCTACCTTGCCTCCAACTGACTTTCCTGGGAATATTCTGTTTTGGAATCTTGGCAACTGAGGTCCTTTACTCTTGTGTTGCAAGCATGAAGTTCTCTTTTCATGCCTCTTCCACAATCCCTCCTTTTCTTTTAAAAAATGTATCTTGGATTTTTAATGATACTTACCTTTATTATAATTCTATCTATTTATTCTCAACTCCGTACCATCTGAAATATTGCCTTACCCCTCCCCCCCAATAACAAAATCCTAACTTATCTTAGCTATTCTGTCTACCTAGATGCTAAGCTAAGAGTGGGTTAGGTAAGGGAATTACATGAACATAGTTTTACATAACAAATCCTGTAACAATTTTTCAAATCATTCCAACAATTCCATCAACATTCAGAATATGCAATTGTCCTATTTCCTAATATCTATAAATTTAACCAAGAAAATTCCCCTAATACTAACAAATGCTAACCAACAATCATAATGCAATCTACTTCTATACTTCAGTCTCTACTTTCCCAAGACTTGAACAAATTTGCTAAACTGTCACTAATGTTAGTAGTTAGGATATATTAATAAATTACTCTAAAAAAGTTAGCTTCTCAGTAACTTAGTATTTACATGTTTACATGTAATATACATATAACATGTATAAGTTGTACTTAGTGAAGATTTACATATGTACACCATCCTAAATTTCTGTGCAAACACTTGCAGGTAAGAAATATCTTAGTCTGTGTGAATTTACCACAGAAATTTTTATCAGTGTGTCTTTTGGTTATGCAATATGCATGTTGTATACTTACCCATTCCATGAGACATCTTTCTAAAATGTAATTCTATGTAGCATGTGTATGCATATATATGATGGTAACATGTATGATGCATTCTTACATATCCTTATGATCAAAAGTTCCAAAATTTCAAAGTTCCAAAGTCCTTCCCTGTCCTTTTATGCTGCTTATAAAACTCTGTCTTCCTCTCTGGTAAGCATGCCACTCTTCATCTTCCAGTCTTGATTGAAGACGTGCTCTTCAAATCAGGATCCACTGGAACAATCAGGAACCAGGAACACACGAACATGTATGCAAGTCAGGTTTTTACTTGTACATGGTATGTAAGAGTGAAATTTACAAATGCATGGAAGTAAAATGGAATCTTCATGAATGTTTGTCAGAATTTATCAATCTTGACGTCTGAAAGTAAGATTTACATGTGTTCTCTTCATGCATGAGGGTAAGATTTTCATATGTACATCTTCATGCCTGCATGTAAGCTGTACATGTGTTTTACATGGATGGGTGTGAGCATTATGCATAGGTTCTCAAGATTTTGTTAGGAATAGTGATTTCAAGTTTGCTAATTCTTATTGTTTCACTTTCCACTAGGAGATTTATTGTATGTTTACTTTAATTCTGTATCTTGGAGATAGAATTTAGAGAATTATGTATTCATTTATAACAACATTGTTTCTGTCTGTTCAGTTATTGTGTCAGGCAGAGACTATGTATTGTTAGGGTCTGAGTGGAAGTTCCCCGCAAAGGAACACGCAAAGACAATGCAAAAAAGAGCAGGGAGAGCTTTATTTACTAGCTCTAGGAGGGTTCCCCAAAAGAACTGCATGGGGCAGGATTGGGAATGCACATATATAAAGCAGCTTAAAAGAACAGGATATCTGTTGTGGCCTTGTCTGTTTCAACAGTTGTGGCCTTTGGGAGGACATCTTACAGTTTTTCCAGGTTATCTGTCTCGACTGTGGCCTTGCAGTTTTTCCAGGAACTGTTCATTTGAACACAGTAAACCCTCCCCTTCCCTTCATTCCCCAGTCCTCTTTATTTTATGATGCTTGTTCAGGGGCGAGCCGAGACCTCCAGGGGCAGGGCATTAGCATAGCCATCGGGGGCCTGTCAGGGTCTGATACTGCTGCCTGAGGACCATGAGCTGGACTGTGTGGACCTGGTCCTTCACAAAGCGTACCATTCAGTGGACCATACAAGGCCCTAAAGTGAAGAGAATTAATTCTGGTCCAGCTATATTGGAGATAAGGGTGGTGAGCCAGGGGGATTGCTCAAACACTTGCTGGTACCAACGTTGGGCATGAGTGTGTTTGCATTCTTGTGCATCTAAACTACACTTAAGTTCAGCTACTGACTCCCTGACTACCCTTGTGTGATCCGTATATACTCAGCACTCTTCCTTGAGGGTGACACAGAGGCCTCCCTCATTGAGGAACAAAAGATCAAGGCTCCTCTGGTTCTGGAGTATGACTTCTGAAAGGGAGGATAGAGATTTCTCAAGGGTGTTTAGTGATTTTTCTGTACGCCTGAGTCCTGCATCTATGGCAGTGTGTAGGTGCCTTAGGTCTGTTGTTTGAAAGAGGGAGGCTATACCTGTGCCAATCCCTGCCAAGCCAAAGAGCGTGGCTAGGGTCAGTGCAAGGACAGGTTCCCATTTCTGGCGGCTGATTCTTTGATATTCCCAATAGTCTAGCAGTTCTGTCCCCAGATGGTATAGTACTCGGGGCAGAATGATGACTAGGATACAAGGCTCGGGGTCCTGAGACAAGGTCCTGGAGAAAAGACAAGGGGTCAATCCTGAGGAGGTGTAGGCCCAGTAAATTCCTGATGGGGGAATGTCGTAATATGATGGTCGGGAATCAAGGTGAAGCCAGCAGCTGGCAGTGAGGTTAGGTGAGGTTTAACTACCACTGAGGCAGTTTCATGTTTTTTTGGATAGGATTCTATCCAACCTGAAAAGGTGTCTACCAGGACTAAAAGGCACGTGTACCCACTTTTCCCTGGCTTGATTTCTGTAAAGTCTACCTCCCACTGTTCTTCTGGCTCCATCCCTCTTAACTGGGTGCCCCCTGGTTCCTTCAGTCCCCCCTTTTGATTAACCCACTCTCATGTTTCACATCCTTAATTGATGTCTTTGCAGATTCTGTGCATAGCATGAAAGAAAAAGTCTCCGTCCAGTATATCACTCAGTTTTGTGCCTCTCCTATGTGTGGTGTCATGTATTCTTTTTGCTAGTTGTCTCCCCACTGCTTCTGGTAAGTGAATCCTGCCATCTGGAAGGCCCAGCCATCCACAGGGGAACCACACAGCCTCCAGGAGGGCCAGAATCTCAGGCCCCACCTGGTTCAGTGACCCCTGCCATCCTATCCCATCCCCCTCTCCAAGTATCTAAGGGAAAAAGGATGATGGTTTCAGAATGCCATAACTTCTTCAGAGCTGAAAATGGGTGTAGAGCTGTCCCTGCCTATGGTCAGGATAGAGGTATTGGCTATAGGCAATGTCCAGGGCTTTAGGTTGGAATGATCACTGAGGTCACAAATGCATACGAACACCTATCCCACAGGGGAGTAGCCAAAACTTGAAAAGGGAGGGAAAGGCTGCAGACATAAGGTCTTTAGGGGAGTGTCCTCAGTGAATGCTGGGGTCCCAGGTCGGTGGAGACCTGCTTGGAGATCTGAAGTGTGTCCAGCCACTGCTTCCCCCAATTGGCAGACAGGTCACAAGGGGGAGAGTCAGCCCCTAAGATAGAAGTGTAGAAACCAGGACTGGGGAAAACACTGGAACACCAGATAGAAACAGAAAATTAGTACAACAGTAATTGGCATCACACATTTGTATTTGGGTATCTTAGCCAACAGAATTCATCTTCAGAAATCATCTTCTGTCAGGAATATATCCCTTTAGGAAATTGGATTCCTGAGTCATTTGCAGAGCTGGTATGTGATGTTTCTGTTAAAGAATATCCTGTTTCAAAGTACACATTAACTATAACATCTATAAACACTGGAGCAACAATATTTTACAGATGAATTTCCTTACCTCAGAGGCTGGGGAAATTCAAGGAAGCTTTGAGCTATATGTCCAAGCTCAAGAACCAAACTTCAACTGCAGTAAATCAAGGCTGCAAATACAAGCCATATATGAATAAACTTCACCTACTTCTCAAAGTTTGTTCCTAACAATTTGAGAATGTTCAATTATTAGGGTTGTTTGAGGAAACGGAAACTTTAATTTCAAAATTCACATTATGTGCTGACCATGGGAATTCATTACAAAGGAAAATATGTCCTCAGGTCCCAAAGGACATGGTGAGTGGCTTCACATGCAGGTAATCAATAACCTAGATGGTCAGAAAAGGTCCATTCCTAGGTGAGCCCAGGAAATACTTCTGTAACCATTCTAGGACATTCTTTGTCCTCAGGGTACTTTGTCACCATTAAATCCCAAAAGCCTTTGTTTGCTGTAAAATACAAGTCTCACCCATTTCATCTGAGAGAAATACTGCTTATCAGCAGTCCAGAAACAAATCTCCAAACCTCCAAAAAAGCTTTTTATATCACTACAAGGCTGATCACTCAATTATTCTTAGTATTTTGGCAATAATTAATACATCACAATTTAGTCACAAAACCGGAACAGGAACGTTGAGTTCATCACCTCTACAGTGAATACAAATCAGGGCTAGATCAAATCCTGGCCTTAGGTCATCTGAAGGAACTAAGACAAAGTTAGTCAGGAATCTCCCTAAGGAATTTTCAGAGAAATTCCAGAATTATTTGTGATTTTCCACATATATCAATTCTAAAAATTATCCCTAAGTTAAAGATCCAATGATGAGAACAGAACATCTATCTGTTCTCCTTCACCTACTCTCTTTCTTTCTCACTCTCTGTTCCTTCAAAACCCTCTGCTTAAAAAGCAGAACACAACTCCCATTCTTCCATCATAATCCGGCATACTCAGGCTTTTATGGACTTTAGATCAAAGTCCCTCTGTCTTCCAAATTCAGCCCCAACATATCTCCCCACCTTCTTGGTATCACTTCAATTGCCAATTGGTAACCCCAAAGAATTCTGATTTAAAGGATTACATCATTGAACCATCTTTAGCATAGGGCTCAGCCATTATAAAGTACAGTTCATAGAACAAGTTGGTAAACTGAGGTAACCACTGATTATTGGACAAAACCTATAGTAGAGTCAGGTTAACAATGAGCTTTTTGTACACCCAAACAATACTTAAAATGCATAGTTCAAAAGCAACTCACAGAACATTTCTAAAAAAAATTCCATAAAGCATTTAGTATTACAGGATCTATTCCAAATTTAGAGATATGAAACCTTGTAAGGACCATAAACCTTAAAGCAAGCTTTTTGACAAGCAGACTGATTATCTATTGTTGAGACCAAGAAGTTAAAGGTAATAATAAAGTTAGTCCAGCGTTAATACACTGGGAAGAAAACCATTGAGATGAAAGCCATTTGATAATTTTAAGCAAAAACCCATTTTTATTTTCCCTTAAAACCTCTTATGATAGAAAGATAGGTAAGGATGGAACACCCCCTTCTGGAGGCTATACTGCTAACGCCCATTTTACCTTTTTAGATCCCTATTTCACCCCCTAAGTGTGGAATAATTATAAGCACTTCTTTCTTCTTCCTGTGTGCAAGGAAGGGGTTAACAACTGCTGAGCAATGTATCCCAAGGTTGCTTGGCTTGGTTTATATTTTATTACATAGCAATCTTATCCCATCTGTCTTTAGCTACTGAGCTAACTATAATTTAAAAGTTTGAATGTATCAACCCCCCTTCATAATAATTTACTCTCAGTAGGTTCCAGTCTAACTCCACACTTCCAAATAACTCTGATTAAGTCCTTTAGCAATGTTTTAGTGCAACCAAACTGAGGTACAAAGCGATTACCTGTATTTCTCTCAAACCTGTCTGAAGCTCAAAACATTGCAACATTTGTACTTAAAGTCCATCAACATTATTCCAATTTATAATTTGCTGTGTCTATTCCACACTAGAATTCATAGTATCAACTACCAACTCATTCAGTACTCTTATTTCTTTTGGCTCCTTCTCTTTGCCATTATTGTAAGTAGAGGAAAGGTACTATACTGAATTGTATTTAATCCTCATGACAAGCCCTTCTTGATTTCAGGGCTGGTCAAGGTTGTCTTGTTAGGGACATACAGTTTGCATATCATATATCCCTAACCTATTTAGGTGTAAAACTTAATTCTCTCTATAGTAGGAATGCACACATAATTTGTATTTACTTCATTACTTTCCAGGAATTTGTATCTGAATACATGTTCATCTCTAGATCACAAATTCCTTTCTATACATTGTGCAAATTTTCTTTTCTTTTTTTTTCAAAAACAAGATATATAACCTTAGTCAAAGACAACACCATTTTAGAAATTCTCTCTTTTGCAAAATACCAAAATTCTTAACACTTACATTATTAAATCCCATGCACAGATTAACCACTTCAAAAAAAACTTCTTGTGTCATATGAGTTCTTGCTGCTAGTTCTGACAGTACATATATTAAACAAATCTGATTTGAAGGATTCCCAATTTAAATTCTAGAATAAGTTCTTCTCAACAACATAACAACTTTTTCTGAATGACTTTTACATCTATAAAGTGCATCTATAAAATAGCCAGTACAATTTCTGTCCATATAGAATAAACATTTCTCTCCGTGTCAGACTAGCTATCAATCACATTTAGGCAATTCTCAAATTCACTGAAATCATTATGAATTGCAAGTTTTAACAAAACAAATCTCTAACCATGAGTTTTTGTGCTCAATAAGCATTTGATCGGGGTCCTTCTCCCATGTCCCTCCCTGGGGCCACCTACTCCCAAAGGTTGGCCATTCTGAATTGCAAAGGGTTTGTAGTTTCCTTTTTTTTTTTTTAACTGAGACTCCCAGATTCTGCACCCAAGTTTTAAAGTCAGGGTAGTGACTCAGGACAAAGTCTGGGGGGGTAGTTTGATTCTGACCCATCTTCATTCCCTTGCTTGTGAGAATGGCAAACAACCCAAAGACAATTACACAGAAAATAGACAGACAAAAAATCCTTTTAGTACTTGAAGTGGGAAGGGAGCTTGCTTAAGGCTCCTCCCCGCCTTTCTTGGCACCTTGCCAAAAAGACCCTGTGCCCTTGTGCTTGCAGGGCCTTGGGTGCATTCACCCTGAGATCCCTACCTGGGGACTAGACTTCCCCACCAGGGACTCGAACCCAGGCCTCTCCGGAGGTACAGGGGGACTCCAGCCCCCTGAAGTTCTTCCTCTTGGCTTCTCAGCTCTTGTGAAATCCTTTCCCTCCCTCTAGCTGAGTCACTTCCCGGTTTTCTCAACCTGTTCCCTTGCGGGAGGCAGTAAATGCAATACTCACCAGTCCTCACTCAGAAATGTGTGAAGAGGTGGGCTGTCACCTCTGCCTGGTCAGGCAGAGTGACCCTGTGGCTTAACATAGGATGGCCCCCTATGACCCGGGGGACACAGTAAATATTTGTCCACTGAGTCATATACCAATATGGTGCCCATGTCCCCCCTTACACAATCACTCTCACACTCACTCATCAATCAACTCACCTTCAGGGTTTCAGCACAAGAGCTGGGAAAGGGTTCCCTTTGTCCTGGTGTCTCCTGGGGGGGTTCTACTACCATCCTGGACGATCCCCCATATGTTAGGGTCCGAGTGGAAGTACCCCACAAAGGAACATGCAAAGACAATGCAAAAAACAGCACGGAGAGATTTATTTACTAGTGCTAGGACGGTTGCCCAAAAGAACCGTGCGGGGTAGGATCGGGAGTGCACATATATAGAGCAGCTTAAAAGAACAGGATATCTGTTGTGGCCTTGTCTGTTTCAACAGTTGTGGCCTTTGGGAGGACGTCTTACAGTTTTTCCAGGTTATCTGTCTCGACTGTGGCCTTGCAGTTTTTCCCAGGATATCTGTCTCAACTGTGGTCGGTCTTGCAGTTTTTCCAGGAACTGTTCATTTGGACACAGTGCACCCCCCTTCCCTTCAGTATATATGTATATATATATAGGCTTCTATATGGTTCCTAAACTTTGAAATGCATGTTTTCCTCTTCTCTGTATTACTGGCTGCATTTCTTCAGGTGTGCTATCCTTTTATCATGTTAACATGTGCAGTGCTCTCTTGTCTGTATTCTGGTGGCAAGTACTCTCAGGTGTTTTCCTTTGTTCTCAGGCAGGACTGTTATTGCTTTTCAATTATTTTCCTAGGGCTACTCAATATTATGGGGGTGATGCAATCTAATGTGTGAAACATGGAACCATGGATCTCTTTGATCAACCTTTATAGATGTTGGGGTTGTCATTACTACCATAGTTGGTCCAATACATCTGGGTTCTGTAGGAGATTCACTAATAAAATTCTTGACATATACTTTATCACCTGGTTTTATCTTATGCAACGAAAAATCTAAAGATATTCTTTGTACAAGCAAACCCAGTTTCCTTAGTTCTTCAATTCTACGTTGTTTCAATTTTAAATATTTATGAAGAACACATTCCCCTCTTAACATGGACAAGTAAGCTGGCTTTACCTTCCTACCATGCCAAAGAGGCTGACCATATAGCATTTCAAAAGGTGATATATGCAGGTCAATCCTAGGCCTCGTTCTAATGTTGAAAAAAGCAAGAGGCAAAACATCTGTCCATTTTAAGTGTGTTTCTGAACAGAGTTTTTCTATTTGTGGTTTCAATTCTTTGTTCATACGCTTGACCTGTTGGGAACTGTGGGGTCGATAAACTGAATGGTAATTGCACTTAATCCCCAAGTTCTTGTAGATTTCTTGTAGAACCTGGGAAGTGAAGTGGGACCCCCTGTCCAAATCTATGGTCTCAGGAATGCCATGTCTAGGTATAATCTCCTTTAATAGAAATCTCACTACCGTCGCAGTATCATTTTCTTTAGACGGACATGCTTAAACTCATCTAGTCAGTCTATCCACTATAACCAATGCATATTTGTATCCCTTGTCTTTAAGCATGTTAATATAATCAATTTGAATACACTGGAAAGGCATATAGCTGAGTGGTCTGCCTCTCAATGCAACACTCTTAAAATGTCCTTGATTATATCTCCTGCGTGTTTCAAATTCCTGACAAGTTCTAATAGCATTAGTTGTAATTCCTGGTGCTGTCCAATACCTCTGTATGGTATCCAGAATCCCTCACACTCCATAATATCCCTTTGCATGAATTACAGTGCATAAATTTTGATACAATGTTTTAGGGAGAATAAGTTTACCCCCTTGAGCAATCCAGACACCTTTGATTAGTTTAGCTCTTTCCATGACTGTATTTCTTCTCCATCATAGGCTTCAGTGAGATTATGCCTTTCGATCAGAGAGAAATTCAGCACATGGTGGGGACTGAACCTAGCAGGGTATGCTAATGTTATATCTGCTCTGTCATTCCCTAGAGATATTTTGTCCTTTCCATGAGTGTGTGCCTTACAATGGATTATGGCCACCTCTTTAGGAAAGTCTACAGCACTTATAATATGATCTATCAGATTGCCAGATGCAATTGGTTTCCCAGCTAAAGTTTTATACCCTCTGTTTTTCTATATGTGTGATGACCAATGTACAGTGGAGAAAGTGTATTGTGAATCCAGAAAAAATATTAGCTCTTTTCCCTCTAGCTAATTTCAGGACCATGAGCAGAACATGACTTGGCAATGATGCATTCCAAAGTGTTCTGTCATTGTTAGCTGCCCCTGTGAATTTTCTCTCATTGTGAACATAGGACAATCCATCTGTATATAACTCAATTTCTGGATTGATAAGAGGTGTATCTTTAAGGCGTTCATTTGGCCTATGCATGAGTTCCACTATTTGATCACAATCGAATACATCTCCTTATCCCTCCCTTTTGATCTTCTCATTCATTTATTTATTGCCTTTTCCCCTGGTGCTTTCAAACATGCCTATATCTTTCCTCTCCTTAAACAATCTTCAGCTAACCTCATTTTCTCAACACCTCTCCTACTAGGCACCTCAAAAAGTCATCTCTACTCATCTCCCCAATTTTCTTACTTGCTACCTGCCCAAAGCTTCAACCTTAGAGTTTCATTTCCCATTCTTACCTCTTGAATGAACCTTTTATTTCTAATGTTGATAATGATCTTTTAATGAAACAATCCAAAGAACTTTCTTAGGCTTCATCATTCTTGACCTTTCAGCTACTTTTGACATTACTGATTGCCTGTTGCTCATGTGTATCTCCACTTTCCCCCTGCTTTCATGGCATGGCTTTCTTCTGTTTCTACTCCTTCTACATTCTTTATCTTTTCCTTCCCATCATCATAATGTAGCATCTTATGACTAGGTAACTAGGTAGTACAGTTGATAGAATGCTGGGTTTAGAGAAAGGAAGATCCAATTTTGAATGTGTCCTCAAATCCTTGCTTGCTGACTATTTAACTTGTCCTTCTTGGTATCTTTTGCTGGCTCATCATCTATGATCCGGCCCTTAGTCATGCATGTGCCAAAGGAACTGTCCTCTTTTTCTATTTGCATCTTCTTTTACTTTTAATAACTCTCCCACCTTTCTCCTCTGTTATATAACTCCCCTCCCCAAAACCTCCTTTTTATTCCCCTTCTATGTCTCTATAGGGTGAAATAGGACTCTATATTTCAGTGAATCTGGCTGTTCTTCCCTCTCTGAGCCAATTCCAATGAGAGTAAAGTTTACCCATCACCATCCTCATCCTCCCTTACACTGTAATAGTGTTCTCCCCCCATCCTATGCCTCTGCATTTCATATTTACCCCCTTTTTACTCCCCTCTTACCATTTATCTTAGTTTAACTCTCTTTTTCACCCCAGGTTCTTTTTTTATTTAAACATATCATCCTATACAGCTTACTACTGCATTCTCTGTCTATATGTACATCTTCTAACTACTAAGATAATGATAGCAATTTTTAAGAGTTATAGATATCATCTTTTCATATAGGAAGATAAACAATTTGGCCTTATTGAATCCCTTTAATTATTTCTCTTATTTATCTTTTTGTGATTTTCTTGGATTTTGTATTTGGTCATCAACTTTTCTGTTTAATTCTGGTCTTTTCTTCAGGAATGCATGAAAATCTATTTTATTAAATGATCATCCTTTACCCTGAAAGGATATAGTGAATTTTGATGTATAGGTGATTCTTGCTTGTAAACCCAGTTCCCTTGCCTTTCAGAATAGCATATTCTAAACCTTCCAGTCCTTCAATGTGGAAGCTTCCAGATCTTATGCAATCCTGCCAGGGGCTCCATGAATTTTGAATTGTTTTCTTTTTCTGGCTTCTTGCAATATTTTCTCCTTGGCTTAGGAGCTCTTGAACTTGGTTATAACATTGGGGGGGTGTTATTTGGGGACTTATTGCCATAGGTGATCTGAGAATTCTTTAAATTTTTATTTTACCCTCTTGTTCAAGAATATCAGGGCAGTTTATTTTTGGATAATTTCTTGTACTATGATGTCTAGGCTTTTTTTTTGTCATGACTTTCAATTAATCCAATAATTCTTTAATTTCCTCTCCTGGATATATTTCCCACATCAATTGTATTTTCAATGACAGATTTCATATTTTCTTCCTTTTTTCATTCTTTGGATTTTGTTTTATTGTTTCTTAATGTCCATGAAGTCATTAGATTCTATTTGTCCAATTCTAATTTTTAAAGGCTGAATTTCTTCCATGATTTTTATATCCTTTTTTCCCATTTAATTTATTCTACTTTTCATGGCACACTTTTCTTCACGGGGTTTTTTCTCTCTTTTTCCAGTTGACCAATTTTGCTCTTTTAAGCTATTTGATTTTTGCATTACTTTCATTTCTTTCCCCCATTATCTTCCCTTTTTCTTTCAACCTGTTTTATTTGATTTTTGAATTCCTTTTTGAGTTCTTACAGAGCTTGAGACCAATTACCATTTTGTTGTTGTTGAAGTTTGGCATGTGGTTGCTTAGATTTCACCATCCCCTGTTGGTTCTACTCTTTGGTCTTTGTCCCTGCAGTCATTTTCAAGCATGAAGTGTTTCTTCTCCTGTTTTCTCATTTTCCCAGGCCTTTTTGCCAGTGGATTGGGAATTCTGAGAGATGTTCACTGATTCTGTCTCCTTGAGGTATTTTGTCTGGGAGATATCTTTAGTGCTATCATGGAGGCTTGAAGGGCCCAGCACTATGGACTTCTAGACTTTACTGTGGGCTGGTCCTGGGATCTGGTACTTCAAATGGTGGGTACAAGGGGCTCTTTGGTTTGTGTAGGCTGGTTCGTGGAATCCAGAATTTGGCCAATGCTTGGGCTTAGAATCTGGCACAGTTGGAAGGGTGTGTGGTTGGCCAGCACTCCTCTATGTGCAATTTTGTTTCCAGTTCTGTTTTCCAGTGAAAATCAGTTTTCTCTGACTATCTCTCAAGTTGTGTCCAGTGGGAGAGTCCCCCTCAGTCCATCTTACTGTTCAATTTTGACTCCTGTTGTTTTGAAGTACTTTCTAAAGGTTAGATTGGAAGGATAGTCAGAGTGGTTTTGGCACTTGCTGATCCTAAGTCTCCATCATGGTTCTGCTCATCTGCATCTTTTTTTGGTGACCTCATTTGGTCACATTTAAAAAAAAATTAAAATAAAAAAAATAAATCATTACCTACATGCAAATGAATTTCAAATCTTTATGTTCAGCCTTAATTTCTTTCTTGAGCTACATCTGGAGGTTATATAGGCATTTAAAACTCCAACTATACACAAGGAAATATCTCATCTTCCCCCTGAGACTTATTCTTCTTTTAAAGTTCTCTAATTTTATAATCATTGATGTTCACCTATTCTGAATCTTTCTTTTTTTACCTTCCATCCTTCTTCTATTCAGTCAATTCATATAAAGTCAACTCAGGTTCAGGTTATCCTTTTAAAAAATGTGTTTTTCATCATATTTCTGCCATGTTTAACCATCTTCAGCATTTTCTTGTTGCCTTCAGAAGCACCTTTATTCTTGCATATTTGAACCAGTTCCTCACAAATCTTGGTTATCAGATCTCCTTGTCAGAGAAATTTGTCATAAGGAAATTTCCTAGTAAATGCTTTCCCATATATTTTTAACTTTATTATTTTGTTCTTGTTCAACATCTTTTCAATTTGTGTAATCAAAATTTTCCATTTTGCTTCCTGTTATACTCTGTAGTCTTTGCTTGTTAATATGAATAATAATGTTAATATGAATAATAATGAAGTGTCAAATAGCTACAGTGATATGGCTACCTATTTGCAGTCTCGTTTAAACATTTTGTTCAAGGAAGTCCAAGTATTCAGAGTCCCAACAGAGTCATTCTATCTTGGAAAAAGATTGTTGCCATTTGCTTTTTGTGTAGTTGGATAAGTGGAGGGAATTGGCACTGAGCTTCCATTAAGAGATCAATTGTGAAAATCCTGTTCTCAAGTGAATCTCCTTTATTTTGTCTAGATGCCTAGATCCCAAGGCGAACCTCTTTACCAGACTGGAATCCCATTCTAAGAGTTGTAGATTTCGAAGGAAAGAGATGTAACTCTAGACTGTATTAGGAGTGGACCTTGTAGCTTTTCTCTATTTCCCCTAGAGCACCCAGAAGAACAACAGTATGCTCCTCTCATAAAAAAGAAGGCACTATGTAGAAGTCAGTCAAAGGCAGAAGAAAAGACATACATAAGAGTAGAGCAGAGAGGACAGGAGAGGGCAAAAGAAAGTAGTATCACTCCACAATAGGCAAGTGGGGACTAAAAGAGGGAGCTGGGTTTTGAGGGGTAAGAACTTTTGGATTTAGACACATAGGATCTTGCTAGGAGAGGATCAGATTCCAGTTGAAACTCTGAGTGATGCTGGGTAATATTGTGTGCTGTACTTTAGGTTATCATAATTAATATATTATATACATACCATCCCCTTGAGATATGTGAAGTAGGGGTCCTTCTCCTCTATATCAGAGCAGATGTAGATATCCTTTGATTGCTTTCAATATTGCAAGTGAGTATTTTTTAATTGCGGAGTTAGAATTCTATGAATAGACTAATGGGACCTTCCCTAGACTTCTTTTATTCCCTTCCTTTCTGTTTCTTCTCTTCTTGCTCAGTGCATGAAAAGATATGTCCTTGATGACCTTCTATATCTCCAAGTTAACTTTAAGCCTTTAGACCAACAGTAAAGAGAAGGCTGAAGGGCAAGAATTGCACAGAATAAAGGAATCTCTATAGTAGACTCTGGTCCACTATATATCTTTCTATTTATATATTCTATCTATCTATCTATCTAACTATCTATCTATCTATCTATCTATCTATCTATCTATCTATCTATCTATCTATCTATCTATCTATCTCTCTCTATCTCTCTCTAAGTATCTTTCTTTCTTTCTTTCTTTCTTTCTTTCTTTCTTTCTTTCTTTCTTTCTTTCTTTCTTTCTTTCTTTCTTTCTTTCTTTCTTTCTTTCTTTCTTTCTTTCTTTCTTTCTTTCTTTCTTTCTTTCTTTCTTTCTTTCTTTCTTTCTTTCTTTCTTTCTTTCTTTCTCTATATCTATATCTGTATACTATATAGTGATCAAGCTTGGCCAACAGACTGAGACCAAGTTAATTTGGGCAATTGCCTTACTTAGGAGGAAAGAAAAACTGAATCTATGTTCTGATAGGTATTTATCAGATGGTTACCCAAGAACCAACACAAACTAAAACCAGAGGAACAATATGGCATTGATGAAATGAGCCAAGGCCTAGAAGTCAGGAGAATTAAATTCTAGTCCAGGTTCTATCTTTAAATTTTAAGTGACCTTGGGTAAATCATTTTTACCTCTCTGTGGTTCCATTTCTCCATCTTTTAAACAGAAAATATTATCTCTAATGTTCCAGTCCAATATCATTCTCTGAGAAAGTCCTTAAGAATCATTAAACTCTGCATCTTTTTATCACTCTAAGGCAGGATGTGCTGGTGTTACTTATGAGTCTTTCAAGATTTAGATTGTTATGAACACCTTGATCCCCTCCATTTTCAAGAAGGACTGATTTGCTCCCACTTTAGGCAACTTGGTGGTCCCCTGTTTCTGGGGCTCATCTAAATAATACTTCTCTTCCCTTCCCTTCTCCTTCTGCTTCTTTCCCTCTTCCTTTCTTATTCTTTTTCTTGCCCAGAGGTACATCGACCTCTCATAGGCCTGATCCTTTTTAAAAAATTAATCGATTTATTTAGAATATTCTCCCCTGGTTACATGATTCATGATCTTTCCCACCCCTCTTTCCTCCCCAGTTCTGGACCTGACAAATGTAGGCCTGATTCTAATCCCAACCCACACAGAAACTTAATTTCTTCCATTTTTTTTCTGACCTGAGCCAATTCCATCCATTTAGGCCACTTCTGCTCAAAATCCAGGAGCTCAAGAGATCCACCAACTGCCAGCAGCAGGGAATACAGAAATAGGCCACTGCACCCAGATGTGAGAGTATTTTTAAAGGACAGCATCCACCAAATCCATAGTATCGTGACACAGGAAAATATTGTTGCGAGCAATGAACTTTATTGAAGGTGTGTGTAAGTGAAGGTATTGTGGGGGGAAGCAAATAAAACAAAACATGATTCGAATAACCCAGCCAGGCAGAGAAATTTGTGGGATGTTCATCTCAGAGACTATACTGGCCTCAGACACTTAATCCGAAGATAATATGCCATAGGGTGACCAGCCAGAGAAAGAGAGAACAGGATTTCACTTTAGGTTGTTACTTTGTATGGTCTCCTGTGGTAATAAAAGAAGCCATTTATTGGAAACACACCTTTTCCAGGTTCACAGATGTTTTTTTCATTAATTGCCACAGCCATGCAGGTCAAAGATACATTGCCTAGAAAAAATGGGGAGTGATGGTGTTTCAAAACTTTTAGAAGCATCCCTTAGCCCAAAATCAACTTCTTATGTACCTTTTAGAAAGATCATTTAGTCACCCAAAACACATTTTTCAAACACTTTTCTTGTTTCTGCCTACCTCCAGTTAGCACTTCTGAAACTCAATTTACCCGCAGGAGCTTAAACTCTATCACTACCCCCTCTGGATAATGCACTTTTGAAACCTCAAGTATGTACTCTGTCATTGAGCCCTCACCACACCTATTCTTTAGATTCTTCTCTCTTGTCATTCTCTTGTCATGCCAGTTCTTCCTCTTTACCCAATGCTCATTCTCCTTCTTTGTGACATTCTCTGCCTTGCCCTTCTCTTTTTGGGTTGCCCTCTGCCCTAGATTCCCTTCTCTGATTCTTTCTTTGTCTCCCTGCCTCAGCTCTTTCTCTCTGTCTCTCTGTCTCTCTCTGTCTCTGACTGTCTCTCCCCTTTGTCTGTCTCTTTTTTTATGTCATTCTGTCACTCTCTCTGTGTCTGTCTGCCTGTGTGTCTGTCTGACTTTCTCTCTCAGAATCTCTCAGCCTCTATTAATTTTTTTCTCACCTTTGCTGCACACATTAAAGAAGAATTTACGTGGAAGATCCTCAGGACATATACAGGCTTCTTGGTCATAAGGTGGAGGATCACAGTTAAGGGGTTTGTTGCTTGAAATACTGACTTTCATCTGGGAAGAAAGAGATGGGGAGAATGCATGAATATTGTGGTAAGAAGGGAGAAAGAAGAGAGAAGAAGAGTGAAGGGACCTGAATGCAGGCAGGCTAGCAGTCCATAGAGGGAGGGAGGAAAGGAGAGGAGGAGGGGTGGAGGGAGGGGATAGACACTCATCCATAAAGAAAGTCCTACAGAAAGAGAAACTCCACAGATACACATCAGGTGGAATTTGATTTGTCTTCAATGAAAACTCTTTTCCTCCCTACAAAACTCCCAATTCCCACTAGAATCAAAGACTCCCAGGGTTTAGGAGAAGGAAAGGGAATAACCAGTTATATGGTACCTACTATGTGCAGGCACTATAATAGATACTTTTCAAATATTATCTCATTTGATCCTCACCACAGCCCTCAGGCACTGAAGCTATTATGGTCCCTATTTTTTGATAAGGAAGCTGAGATATTCAGAGGTTAAGTGACTTGCCCAGGGTCACAAAACTAGTAAGTGTCTGAAAGCAGATTTGAATTTGGATCTTCCTGACTCTAGTCCTAGTGTTCTATCTGAAGGGTAACCTAGCTGCTACCCTTCATCATGTCTGTCTCTAGATGGGATATTTTATGATAATAGAGCTAGTTGAGAATTTATTTTTTAATTCAATTGTATTTCATGTTCAGCTGAATTCCTATACCTACTAAGAAGACAGGAAATACAATCTCTTTACCAATATGAAGTCATGCAAGATGAATTTCTGCAATAAGTATGTCCAGAAAAAATGCAAGAAGAAAAGAAAGGAAAAAAAAAACACGATTCAGTCTGCATTCTGAGTCTATCAGCCCTGTCTGGAGGTGGATAGTATTTCCTATCAGGAGTCCTTTGGAATCATGTTGGTGGTCTTGTTGATCAATTACTTAGTCTTTCATAGTTGTTTTAGGTGAGAATTTCAAGGGCATTGAGTGTAAATCTCTCATTTTTCAAGTCAAGAAAATGACTAGAGAGGTTAAATAACTTGCCAAAGTTCTTTTTCTCTCTGTCTCTGTGTCTCTATCTCTGTCTCTGTCTCGGTCTGTCTGTCTGTCTCTAACCCATGCACAGAGGAAATTAGTATCAGGATGAGGATTTGACCCCATGGCTGTGTCCTCTGACTCCCAATTCAATGTCCTTCACTCATCTGCTTAGATGTGAGGTTGTTACAAGTAATCTCTGGAAGTCCCCTCTTAACCTGCCATATTATCTGGGGACTGCTCTAGTCTACCTTTAGTTTTGGCAACCAGCTGGCACATAGAAAGAGAGCTGGCCCTGAAGATAGGAAGACTCATCTTGAGCTCCAGTCTGGCCTCAGACACTCACTAAATGTGTAATCCTAGTCAAGTCACTTAACCCCCTACCCCCAGAGTTAGAGAACAATATGTTAAACCATTTCATTCTCTTTGCCAAGAAAACCCTAAATGGGGCCACGAAGAGCTGGAAATGACTGGAGAACAACAGCAACAACCACAACATTAGACAGAAGATCCCTGAGGATAGAACACTGAACACCAGTAATTGCCAGTGAGAGGTAGACAGTAAAGGGGGGTAATATACAACGATAAGAGGACTTTCAAGAGAGACCGGAAATGTCTCATCAAGAACATGGATAATGCCTTATAGAGGGGAAGCTTTCCATAGACAAGTTTGTTTCTATTTAGTTTTTTCTAATATTCTCATGGGCATCACTGTGGTGGTTGTTGGTCCCTGTGATTGGGGAGGAGGAATGAAGGAAAGTGAGCTGCTAGTGTCACTAGATGGGAGAAACACTTCTGAGAAAAGAAAATCCTTCTACTCGAGTACCCCCAAATGCCTCTTTCTTCCCTCTAACTTATGTCCCTCCACCTTCCTCTTTCATGGTGTGACAGGGCATGATGGGTTTCCTCTTAGATTATTGTCCTCATCACTGACCATGAAGGCTCCCTTAATATCTCTGGCCTGACTCTTCATCCATATTTCTTTGACTTTTGTGATTGCCCTCCCCCTTCTCTTTTTTCTGTCCCTACAAATCTTCACTCTTCCTCCCTAGTCTCCCTCTCTTTCCCACACCTCTTTTTTTCCTCCCCCCTCTTTCTTCTTCCATCCCCTTCCACTGCAGTTGCATGAAGTTTGTCCCATACTCACTGGCAGGCATTCTCTCAGTTCAGTTGAAACACTACATGTGACTTCAGTTGGTTCCATTGATTTACCATCTGGTATTGGAGCCAGGCTCACAATAAGTGGCATCCGGCTATTAATGGAGATATAGAGAAGCAGATTACTTTTCTGATAAACCGTTATAGGCTTGTGTAATCTATGGTCTCAGAAAGTGGTCCAGAGATAGATGATCTGCTTCATGCAGAAGAGAGAGGTTGAAAGGATGAAATGGCAAAGAATAAGTAAAATGGTCTCAAGGGTATGAATCCTTCTTTCTCTTTGAGACCCCACACTCTTAGCACTCCTTAATTCTAGGTACTAGAAGAAAACTGAGGTGTAGAGAGAAAGTCATACAGTTCCACTGGACTGAGATGACTATTTAGTTGCTGACCAGATAGCAAATACTTGGCCAAGGAGCGATTTATTTCTTCTTTGCACATTCTCCAGTGTAGGCCCAGAGTATCCTGGGAAAGACACCAAATAACTATGGTGCCCTAGAATTTTCAAATTGGATGGAAGATAAAACCATCCTCTTGTGCTCTCATTTTTACTAAGAAGACCACAGAGGATAAAGAGAGGTACATCTATAGCCCTACATTTTCTTTGATTATACAATATCCTGACAGAAAACAACTTTTGATGGGTGGTTTTATTTTTCCATATGTCAGTTCCATGTTCTAGGAAAAGGGTTTAAAACTTAACCTTTTTGACAAACTCTTAAGAGTTTTGAAAGGTTGTGTGAATTTCCTGCAATAGGCTACTGCACTAACCTGGCTTAGATTTATAATTTAAGAGGAAAGGGGGTACTCACACTTTCTTTCAACCACACTCAGCTGGGCAACCCAATTCATGTTAATTGTCTGGGACATATATTTCAAGCTGAAAGAATTAAAGATGGAGTCCTTGGATTCAACCTCCCAACCTCCAATCTATACTTACCAATGGAAATTAGACTGATAATTTCAGTTGAGCTTTGAATGGAAATTCACATAGCTAACTACTTCACTTTACAAACTAATCTATGATAGAACCTGAGACCAGAGTTTTTTGAGAACTTAGTCTTTTGGTTGATGAAACTTGTATGGTTCCCTTACATGAGGAAATACCCAAAATATAACTCTCTTGATTTAAAAATTCTTAGCTTCCAATCCAGCTCATGACAGTGAGACAATTTGAATCTTCACATATTATCTTTCCTCCTCTCTTTCTGTAGGACCTCCTATTTACCTCACCTCCATTCCATACTTTCTCATGGTTATTATCTCTTATTCATCCTATACTCCAGATTTATTAATCCCTTCCCTCTCCCTCTCTCCTCATCTACTTTCTGAGTTCAAATCCAGCCTCAGACCTTGCCTAGTCATGAGACCTCAAGCATGTCACTTAAAGTTTGTCTGCCTCAGATTTCTCAACTGTAAGATGGGAATAATAATAGCACTTACCTCCTAAGGCTGTTGTGAGGATTAAATAAGAAAATATTTGTGAAACTTTTGGCACAGTGCCTGGCTCACAGTAGGCCCTTCTTATAGGGCTGTTTCTTTCCTTCCCAAGGAACTCTACTTCCATGTCTTCCATCAACCTTCTCTATGGCTATACTGGGTAAAAGAAAATTCTTGACAGAGGGTCAGGACTCCTGTGTCCTATTCCCAAAACCAACCCTCTTCTTTGGTACTACTCAGTGCAGTCCTGAATCCTGAGATAGATTCCCACAATAAATGTAGTACTGTTAGCAGTTGATCTCCTAAAGGAACAGTCTTCAGGCAGGGTGCTAAGGTCATTATGTATGAAATAAAAAGCCAGAACTGTATGCCAATGTGTTCCTTTCTTCCAATTTCAGACCCCAGGCAGGCTCTACCTAGATGCCATTTTTAGTGAATAAAAGGAAGGAATGGCTCTTTCCATCACTCTTATGCCTCTCCCTTCCTGGACCTAAGAAGGAAAGGCAAGAGATTTGAAGGAGTTCCCAGTAGGATAGCAATTGAGGCCGAGGACAAGAATAGGAAGTCTTCGAGAATGAAGATGAGATCTGTAGCCAACTTCAGATTTCATTTGGGGAGTCCTGCTTGTATGGAAGGCTATTGAAGCCAGCAGAGCCCAGGGCAGAGTTTGCTGGAATTTGGGCAAAGAGTCACCTATCTTTGGGGAGAATAGTTTCCCAATAGGGAAGTATAGAATATGGATATTAGAAGATGGGCACCCAGGGGGATACCTGAAATGGAACCCCACAGGAGCAGATGTGAAGTCCCCAGGTTGGGAGATGGCTCTTCCCTGACAGAAAAGGAAAAAAAAAGATCAGCAAAAGTGATGGCTTACTTCTGTTCATTCTGCCCAATGACTAGTTGTAGGCAGAGCCCCAGGATCAATGCAGTAATGCCGTGTCTCACTAGTGCCTGGAGAGGAGGCATCTTGTAGTGTAAAAAGGGCGATGTTCAAGCTAACTGGAGTCCTAGCTTGGGGCCACTATTTATAATCAGTGAAGACTGTAGAGAAGCTGTTGTTTTGGTTCAATAGCCAATCAGCTTTGCCCTTCAACCCTGACTCCTCCTGCTTTGCACTCATTGCCATCAAGTTTGTTTTTCTGAAGAAAAAAGTCAATATACGCTACCAGTTGGAGTGGCACCATCCTGGGTAAGGATTAATGCTGTCCTTTTTTCCCTCTATATCAGAGAGTCCTCAGGCTAGAAATAGGACAGCTGCTTATCCTCTTTATGTTAGAAGGGCTTTTCCCCTTTTGTCAATCATGGGAGAGTAGAAATGGAATAATAGAAAAATTTCTTGGCTGGGAATTAGGAGATCTGGGTTTTAGTTCATTCTCTGCCATTTACCAGCTGTATTATCTTAAGCTTTCTGGACCTCAGTTTCTTTTACTTGTAAAATGAGGATGTTGGAGCACATAAACTTTCAGATTCCTTTTATCTCTGAGTTCTTACACTTCTCTTATGTGGCAACGAGGTTGCATACTGGATAGAGTGCATGGCCTGGACTCAGGAATACTAATCTTCCTGAGTTCAAATTTTCCCTCAGACATTTACAAGCTGTGTGCCCTTGGATAATCACTTAACCCTGTTGGTCTTGGTTTCCTTATCTGTAAAATGAGCTGGAAGAGGAAATGAAAAAACACTTGATTTTTATGAAGAGTTGAACATGCCTGATGTCAGTTAATAAGTTACTGTTACTATTTTCTTGTACTAACTGCTACTTATAGGTAGCTAGGTTGTGTGGTGGTTAGAGTACTGGTCTTGGAATCAAGAGAATTCATCTTCAGGAATTTAATTCTGGCCTTAGACATTTACTACCTCTGTGACATGGACTTAATCCTGTTTGCCTCAGATACTCCAGTGTCTTTGCCAAGAAAACCCCAATGCAGTCACAAAGTGTCAGACATGACTGAAAAGGACTCAATGATGTAATAGAATTTTCTACCCAGGGAAACTTTTCTGCCTTCTTTAAGTTATCCATTCTTGACTTTTACCCAAGGATACTCTCCAGATGCTGTATATTAGGACATTTTTCTCTTTAATTGTTCCCATAATGAGCTATTCTTTCGGAAGCTGTGTTATCATAACTAATTCTATTCACTTCCTGTCCTCCTCTTGTTCTGTGAGGGGCTGGTTGTCATGACAAGTGTCTACTCTTTTTTCCATGTGTAGTAGGTTTAAAGGTTTGGGTCTGTGTGTGGATAGAACCTCTACAGTGTCAGACTTGGAAGGTAATTTGACCTTGACTTAACAGTTATTCTCATGGAACCTCTTAACTCCTGTTCATAAGCACTTTTAATTTTTTAGGTGTATTTACTTTACCCACTCTCAGATCCTTACTCCAGATTTTCAAGAAGTGTGTTCTTACCATGTTCAAGGAATACTGGAAGTTCAGAATTGTTTTCCCAGATATAAATTCACAAGTCCAAGAAAGGGGACAAATATTTTTGTCTCTTTGTCTGACTTCTATATTTAGCAGATAAATAATCTAATTTATGCTTGTAGTCCTAAAGGTCAGAATTCATCCAGACGTTCTTATTCTATTCAAATGCTTGCCTTGACATAAATCCTGAGTGTTTATCTTGCCATAAATCTTCTATTGAACATCCTAAATGCCATTACCAAAATGTTGTGTAAGTACTAGGGAAACCTTCATGCTTTTCATTTGATATTCCTCTTTCTCAGTATTTGATTGACTCATCTTTTTTTATAACATACCACATCTTTTATGCCACTTCTTGCATATGCCACTGGTAATAATCTGTCTCTTATTTATGGTCATGATACAGCTCTCTCTTGCCATTTCTATCACCTTCAGTTTTCCTTTCTTACTGATTGGGTTATCCCATGATTAATGATCATGTGGCTTTACCCAAAGACTATAATTTTTATTTGTTTATTTCAAGATACATATTGGGATTACGGAAAGTGTTACACAGTTTTCCAGAAAGAATTTAGTCTGCTGTATTCCTTCTATTTAGTTTGTACCATAACTAATTTTTCATCTGTCTGAGATATGTGCACAGATAGGTCAATTCAATTGACTATCCATCCAACTCAACTTTTTACCATTGTCGATTCAGCAGATATTTTTATTCATTGACTTGCTTTTTCTCTCTATGTTAATAACTTTGCCAAACTTTTTTTGAGTGGCAATTCCTCTTGCCCTTGATCTCCTTCTATTCTCTATAAGACCTTCCCCCTTAGATTATTCCTACCCCACTTATCCCTCTGATTTGATCTTCTCATCCTTTTATTTTCTGACTTCTTTTCTGGTGCTTCCAAACATGCCTATATCGTTCCTATCCTTAAACAATCTTTAGCTAACCTTACCATACACTCAAAGTATCACTCTATATCTCTCCTACTAGACACCTCAAAAAATCATCTCTATTCATTTCCTCAATTTTCTTACCTGCCACCTGTTCAATACTTCAATCTCATAGTCTCATTTCTCATTCTTACCTCTTGACTGAACCTTTTATTTCTAATGTTGATAGTAATCTTTTAGTGACAACATACAAAGGATGTTACTAGGTCTCCTTGTTCCTGACCTGTCAGCTACTTTTGACATTGCTGATCACCTGTTTATCAAGTATATCCTCTCCCCCCCCCCCCGCTTTCTTGGCATGGCTTTCTTCTGTTTCTACTCCTTCTACATTCTTTAATTTTTTCCCTCCCCATCACTACAATGTAGCATTTGACAGCTAGGTAACTAGATGATAAAGTGGATAGAATGCTGGGCCTAGAGAGAGGATGACCCAATTTTCAATCTGACCTTAAATACTTGCTTGCTAAATGTTTAACTGCTCCCTATTGGTATCCTTTGCAGGCTCATCATCTGTGATTTGGGTCTTAATCGCAAGTGTGCCAAACAATCTGTCCTCTTTTCCTATTTACATCCTGTTCTGATGATCTTATCAGGCCACATTTGTGATATTATCATCTACATGTGAATGATTATCATATCTATATGTTCATGGCACAGATAGATGGCTCAATGGATAGAGAACTTCTCTGGGAGCCAGGGGGTACTAGTTTCAAATCTGGCCTCAGACACTTCCTAATTGGGTGACTCTAGGCCAGTCACTTAATCCCAATTGCCTAGCCCTTACAACTCTTCTGTCTTGGAACTAATACTTCATATTGATGGAAGGTAAGAGTTTAAAAAAATCTATATGTTCAGCCCTCAGTTCACTCTTGAATTACATCAAGATTTCCCATAGGCATTTCAGACTACAATTATATTTAAAAAAAACTTATCTTATCATCCTCTTCTATATTCTTCTAAAATTCTCTATTCTTGACATCTGGGTAAGCATGGTGGCAGTCTAAACACAGGTCACTTCCTCTCCCCAGTACACATGGACAAGGACTACCCTAAAAGACCTTAAGAATAATTTTCAGAGGAGCGGAGGAGCTGTACAGTAGGGCACAGCATTGAAGATATGTGGGATTGGGGCTTTTCCAGTCTTTAAAAGGGTGAAAGGGCTTCCACCCAAACATGAGCCGATTCACCCTCTCCCACTCCCACCTACAGAGCCAGAGCCAGAGCCAGTGCATGCCAAGACGAGCAAGCAAGGGGCACCTCTGGAGTGAGCAAGGGGCTCTTATAGGTCCTTGGGAGCTGACTAGGACAGCCAGAGAACCACCCCTGAAAACAGCTAGACCAGAAACCCAGGAGGGCAGGAGAGCGCAGACCTTGAGTGGTCCTGGGAAGGTAGCACCGAGAAGAGCTTCAAAGGACTGTGGAGGCAAGCTCAGGCAAAATCCTTGTTCCTTAACTCCATACACAGAGAACCTGCCCAGCTGTCTCAGATTTCTGACTAACGACGGAAGGGAAAACATCCAGGAAAATGGCTAATTATGCACAGTAGCCTCAAAATCCTTCCAAAAATAAAACAAAACAAAAAAGGAGGCTGTGACCCTCCAGAATTTTTACAGAGGAAAAATTCAGGCTACAGAGGAAATACTGGACAAAATTCAAACAAAGGCAAAACCAAATGAAAAAAAAAATAGAAATTGTTCACAAGACCTGAAAGAATCTCAATTGGAGGTTATCAAAAAGATGGAAGCCTTCTGGAATGAGAAGTTGAAAATGGTTAAAAAAAATGAAGAAATCATAGCTGAATACCAAAAGGTTAAAGCAGAAAACCAAAAGATTATAACAATATCAGGCCTTAAGGACCAGAATTGAGCAACTGGAAACCAATTATCTTTCAAAACAGCAAGAATTAATAAAGCAAAGGCAAAAGACTGACAAAATAGAAGAAAACATAAAATATCACACTGACAAGGTGACAGATCAGGAAAACAGAGGAAGGAGAGAAAATTTGAGAATCATTGGTCTACCTGAAAACCCAGAAATAAACAGAAACCTTGACACCATACTACAAGAGATCATCCAAGAAAACTGCCCTGAAGTTCTAGAACAAAGGGGCAAAATAGACATTGAAAGAGTTCATAGAACACCCTCTATACTAACCCCCCCCCCAAAAAAAAAACAACTCCCAGAAATGTAGTTGCCAAATTCCAGAGCTTTCAAGCTAAGGAGAAAATCCTACAAGAAGCCAAAAAGAAACAATTCAGATACAAAGGAGCACCAATCAGGATCACACAAGACCTGGCAGCTTCCACACTAAAGGACCACAAGACCTGGAACATGATATTCAGAAAGGCAAGAGAACTGGGTCTTCAACCAAGAATCACCTATCCATCAAAACTGACTATATACTTCTAGGGGAAAGTATGGGAAGTCAACAAAATAGAAGATTTCCAAGTATTTGTAAGGAAAAGACCAGAATTTAGTGGAAAGTTTGATATCTAAACACAAAGATCAAGAGAAACATGAAAAGGTATATATGAAAAAGAGGGAAAAGGAGAAAAATTTTTTTTATTCAAACTCTCCTTCTTTAAGGTCTATAATTAGATCAAATTATATATATTAATATATGGGGAAAATGTTATGTGTAACTCTCAAAAATGTTTTCATTATTATAGGACATAGAAGAATCATTCATAGGAAAAGATTGGGGCATTAAAGACTATAAAATGATATGCAAAAATGGGTGGGGGGAATCGATGATGGTACTAAGACATACTTGAAGAAATAAAATAAATAGAATAATCTTTGTCACACAAAGATAAACATGGGAAGGGGAGGGGAAGAATACTCTTATAAGAGGGAGAGGAAGAGAGTGCTAATAGGTAATACTTAAACCTTACTCTCAGTGAAATCAATTCTGAGAGGGAAGAACATCTAGATCCATTGGGATCTTGAAGTCTATCTTATCCTACAGGGTAAGGAAGAAGGGAAATCTAGGGGGTAGGGAGGAGGGAGTTAAAAAAAAGGAGGGAAGGAGAGGGGGGAGGGAACTTAACAGACCCTAAAAAAACAAGAAGGGAACAAAAAGGGAGGGGCCAGAAAGGGAAGTATATCAAGGGAGGAAAATAGGGGGATTGACTAAAAGTAAACTACTGGTTTAAAAGGATATAGAAAAAGAAGAAAGGTCAGAAGTAGGAGAGGATATCAAAATGCTAAGGAACTCAAAAGTGACAATCATAACTTTAAACACAAATGGGATGAACTGTTAGATTTAAAATAGTTTGGAGCAAGATAAATATATATAACAATTATGACCGCTGAAATATGTTTTCTACAGTGTCTTGGGTTTATATAAATATAAGATGGTTGCCAGGGAATATATTCCCAAATTATGAATATGCCCAAGCCAACTGGGTTTTATAGAGAAATTTAATTTATAATACACTGATTAATCAATAGAAAAAGAGAGAAAGTAAGAAAGGAATAAGAATGAAGGGCCTCAAGCCAATAAGGCCTAGACCTCAGTCCTAAGAGATAAATCAGTCAGTTGGTTTTATCACTCACCCAAGATCTCTCTAGGTAAGGCTTCTCATGCCAACCTCAGGCTCCACCTTCAAGAGAGCCTCCTTTCAAGAAATGTTCCAGAGAATTCTCCTCCTGACTCCTCCTGAGTTTTCCTTCCACAGCCTCCTTCAAGACCTCTCCAGGAGCTCTCCCTCCAGGACCTCTCTCCTCTCAGACCTCCTTCAGAGCAAGCCTCCTCTCAGACCTCCTTCAGAGCAAACCTCCCCAGGTCCTCTGACCCCGCTACCTTTAAGGAAACCAACTAAGTTCCCTCCACTCAGTTTTCACATCTACCAATCACTGCCGATGTCTCCCCTGTGCCAATGGTGGCTCTAGCTTAACCGAGGACCGCCCAGAGGTCTGTCCCCTTTGTACATGTCTGTTGAAGGTCATATTCTTAAATAATTAAATCTTGATCTTTGCTGCAGCCCTTCCTAAATCCTGTTACTCTGAGTAGGGTGGAGATTGTAGTTTCCAAGACCTGGTTCTGTCATTCCAAGTATCTCTATTGTATCAATTCTAAAATCAATCATGACTCAAAGAACTTCCTGTTCTATGCTTAAGCATAGGTCAAAGCCCTTTCCATTGTTTAGCAAAAGGTTTCTGTCCTAAAGTAGTCTTAAGTAGGGAGGAGAAGGATCCTCCCATGCCAAGGAGTTTCATATTCCAATAGAGTTCTTACTATCAGTAGGAAATTTTTTCAAGTATGAAATTTCCCAATGGGGGAAATTTCCAACATTCATAAGTCTAAGAAATTTTAAGGTTTACAGAACTCACCCATAAAACGTAGACAAATAGGAGAGTGGATTAGAATCCCAAATCCTACCATATGTTGTCTACAAAAAAACACACATGAGGTGAGTAGATACTCACAAGGTCAGAATTAAAGGTTGGAGCAAGACCTATTGGACCATAACTGACAGAAAGAAGACAGGAGTTGCAATCATGACATCTGACAAAACCAAAGTAAAAATAGACCTGATTAAAAGGGATAGGGAAGGTAAGTACATCCTGATTAAAGGGAGTATAGATAATGAGGAAATATCACTAATCAACATGTATGCACCAAATGGTATAGCACCCAAATTTCTAATGGAGAAACTAGGAGAATCGAAGGAGGAAATAGACAGTAAAACAATATTAGTGGGAGACCTGAGCCTACCACTATCAAATTTAGATAAATCAAATAAAAAAATAAATAAGAAAGAGTTAAAAGAGGAGAATGAAATCTTAAAAAAACTAGAGTTAGTAGATATATGGAGAAAAATAAATAGGGACAAAAAGGAATACACCTTCTTTTCAGCAGCACATGGCATAATCACAAAGATTGACCATATACTAGGTCACAAAAGCATGGCAAACAAATGCAAAAAAGCAGAAATAATAAATGCAACCTTTTCAAATCATAAGGCAATAAAAGTAATGATCATTAATTGTACATGGAGAGCCAGATCAAAACTTAATTGGAAATTAAATAATATGATTCTCCAAGATTGACTAGTCAGAGAACAAATCATAGAAATATTTAATAATTTCATTGAATAAAATGACAATGATGAGACAGCCTTTCAAACTCTATGGGATGCAGCCAAAGCAGTACTCAGGGGAAAATTTATTTCCTTGAGTTCATATATTAACAAATTAGGGAGGGCAGAGGTCAATGAATTCAACATGCAAATAAAAAAAAAACTTGAAAGTGAAAAAATTAACCCCCCCCAGAAGAAAACCAAATTAGAGATCCTAAAAATTAAGGGAGAAATTAACAAAATCAAAAGTGATAGAACTATTGAGCTAATAAATAAGATGAGAAGCTGGTATTTTGAAAAAACAAACAAAATAGACAAAATATTGGTCAATCTAATAAAAAAGAGGAAGGAAGAAAAGCAAATTAACAGTATCAGGAATGGAAAGGGAGAACTCCCCTCCAATGAAGAGGAAATTGAGGCAATCAATAAAAACTATTTTGCCCAATTTTATGGTAATAAATATGCCAATCTAGGTGATATGGAGGAATATTTATAAAAATATCAATTGCCTAGATTAACAGAAGAAGAAATAGAATTATTAAATAATCCCATATCAGAAAAAGTAATTGAAAAGGCTGTCAATGAACTCCCCAAGAAAAAATCCCCAGGGTCTGATGGATTCACAAGTGAATTTTATCAAACATTCAAAGAACACCTAATCCCAAAACTATACAAACTATTTGACATAATAAGCAAAGAGGGAGTTCTACCAAATTCATTTTACGACACAAATATGGTACTAATTCCAAAGCCAGACAGGTCAAAAATGGAGAAAGGAAACTACAGACAAATCTCCTTAATTAACATAGATGCAAAAAACTTAAACAGCATACTAGCAAAAAGATTCTAGCAAGTCATCATGAGGGTTATTCACTATGATCAGGTGTGATTTATACCAGGAATGCAAGGATGGTTCAATATCAGGAAAACCATCCACATAATTGACCATATCAACAAGCAAACCAAAAAAAACCCCACGATTATCTCAATAGACACAGAAAAAGCTTTTTTTTTTGCTTAATTTTTTTTAATTTGGTCAGTTTATTATTATTATTTTTTAGTTTGGTCAATTTCAAACATTATTCCTTGGGTACAAATATCATTTTCTATTCCTCCCTCCTCTTTTCCCTCCCCTCCCACAGTCGATATGCAAATCCACTGGGTATTGCATATGTCCTTGATCAGAACCTATTTCCATATTGTTGGTATTTGCACTAGGATGCTCATTTAGAGTCTATACCCCCAATCATATACCCTTTGACCCATGTCATTGAGCAGTTGTTTTTCTTTGGTGTTTTCACTCCCACAGTTTTTCTTCTGAATGTGGATAGTGTTTTTTCTCCTGTATCCCTCTGGGTTGTTCAGGATCAATGCATTACCACTAATGGAGAAGTGTATTACATTCGATTGTACCACAGTGTAGTCTCTGTGTACAATGTTCTCCTGGTTCTGCTCCTCTCGCTCTGCATCACTTCCTGGAGGTTGTTCCAGTCCCCATGGAATACCTCCACTTTATTATTCCTTTCAGCACAATAGTATTCCATCACCAACATATACCACAATTTGTTTAGCCATTCCCCAATTGAAGGGCAGCCCCTCATTTTCCAATTTTTGGCCATCACAAAAAGTGCAGTTATGAATATTTTCGTACATATCTTTTTCCTTATTATCTCTTTGGGATACAAACCCAGCAGTGCTATGTCTGGGTCAAAAGGTAGGCAGTCTTTTAGCGCCCATTGGGCATAGTTCCAAATTGCCCTCCAGAATGGTTGAATCAATTCACAACTTCAACAGCAATGAATTAATGTCCCAATTTTACCACACCCCTCCAGCATTCATTACTTTCCATAGCTGTCATGTTAGCCAATCTGCTAGGTGTGAGGTGATACCTCAGAGTTGTTTTGATTTGCATCTCTCTGATTATCAGAGATTTAGAACATTTTTTCATGTGCTAATTAATGGTTTTGATTTCTTTGACTGAGAACTGCCTATTCATGTCCCTTGCCCATTTATCAATTGGAGAATGGCTTGTTTTTTGTTCAATTGATTTAGTTCTTTATAAATTTGAGTAATTAAACCTTTGTCAGAGGTTTTTGTTATGAAGATTGTTTCCCAATTTATTATTTCCCTTCTGATTGTGGCTACATTGGTTTTGTTTGTAGAAAACCTTTTTAATTTGATGTAGTTGAAATTATTGATTTTACATTTTGTGGCTCTTTCTAAATTTTGCTTTGTTTTAAAATCTTTTCCTTCCCAAAGATCTGACATGTATACTATTCTGTGTTCACCTAATTTAGTTATAGTTTCCTTCTTTATGTTCAAGTCATTCACCCATTCTGAATTTATCTTGGTGTAGGGTGTGAGGTATCGATCCAAACCTAATCTCTCTCACACTGTCTTCCAATTTTCCCAGGAGTTTTTGTCAAATACTGGATTTTTGTCCCAAAAGCTGGGGTCTTTGGGTTTGTTATAGACTGTTTTGCTGAGGTCCCTTACCCCGAGTCTATTCCACTGATACTCCTTTCTGTCTCTTAGCCAGTGCCAAATTGTTTTCATGACTGCTGCTTTATAGTATAGTGTGAGATCTGGGACTGCAAGGCCACCTTTCTTTGTATTTTTTTTTTCATTATTTCCCTGGGTATCCTTGATATTTTCTTCTTCCAAATGAGCTTTGTTGTTTTTTTTCTAATTCAGTAAAGAAATTTTTTTGGAAGTTTGATGGGTATGGCACTAAATAAATAGATAAGTTTGGGTAGGATGTCTGACAACTGTCCGAGAGGAAAAGACTCACTTCTAGGGGTTGGAGGCCTTTCGCCCAGAGTCCTGGGGACCTGGGTCATCTCACTTTGAGGGGTTGGATGCCCTTCACCCAGAGTCTTGGGGACCTGGGACAGTTCACTTCGAGCGGTTGGATTTTTTTTTCAAGAAAAAACAATTTTAATTTACAAAATTTTAGTTTACAAAATATGTAATTTGTATGGTTTCACAATACACACATAGCTAAAACACCAATAAAAATAATTTTTTTTGAATTTTAATAATTTATTATACTACTAAGAAAAGTATAAAGTGAGAAGTTAGTGTGTGTTATAAATCATTTCAGAAATTAGAAAAAGTGTCATGCTGCAGATGTAATTTTTAGCACCTTTGAATAATTGGAAGTATTGAAGAGTTAAGACAAAGTACCAATAATGGATGTCAATTTAGCCCAGAGTCCTGGGGACCTGGGACAGAGACTAGGTCACTGCAGCAGAGGTTAGAATCCTCTGAGGCCATGGGGCCTGAAAGGTAGCATTGGTGGACGCGCCATGGGATTTCCAAGAGTGGAAATCAAGATATTCAGTCTTTGGGAACTTAGGGAGAAGATGCATTATATTGTCTTCTGGAAATATTGTAAAGAATCGTTTTAGTGCCTTCCTGTTGTTACTGTCCAGTCCTGTTTGCATTTATGTTTGTGCCTTTGTTCTATCGTTGGAATTGTTATTTTTATTAGAGCCTTTGATTTCTTGGCATTTCTGATTGGAAACTATGGGGCAGACAGAGTCTACTCCATTGGCTCTTATTCTCTCCCACTTCCAAATTTTCAAGGCCCATGTTCACAATCTCTCTTTGCAAGTCAAAAGAGGGAAATTAGTGACCAGACCAAAAGCCTTGATCTGGGCCTAGAGGGCCATCCTGATCAAGTCCCTTATATTAGTTTTCTCCCTACAAGTGTTTTTTAAGAATGGATCCTAAAACACTCTTTTTTTTTTACCTTTCAAAGCATGCTTGTCACAATGTTGTATGTTTCTGTTTATCGTTGTCTTTGTCACAGTCTCGTCACTATGTATTCTTAAATTGGACATGCACAAAAAGGAAAATGGGGGAGTTGCAAGATTGAACTTCCCACAATCAAAAATCCTCAGCAGAGGACAAAAGCAAATATTCAGTCAAAGCTTTCTTCCTCTTTCTTCCTTTGGATGGGCCCCCGAAGGAGAGAAAAATAGAAAAATTCAGAGCAGGAAAGGGAGATTTTTTACTCCACAGTTAGAGGCACTTTTCACTTAAGATTAATTCTAAGGGTTGATGCATACAACGTGGGAGCATTGCAAATGATTTTGATATGGTACAAATGTAATTTCATGTATTGTGGTAACTGTTTGTCAGTTAAATGTGAAATGTTAGCCAGATTTTATTGAGCACAAAAACTCATGGTTAGAAGTTTGTTTTGTTAAATCTTCCAATGCTTAATGGTTTTAGTGAATTTGAGAATTATCTAAATGTGATTGATAGCCAGCCTGACACAAAGAGGGGATGTTTTATTCAATAGAGACAGAAATTGTACTGGCTACTTTATAGATATAAAAGTCATCCAGAAAAAGTTGTTATGTTGTTGAGAAGAACTTATTCAAGAATTTAAACTTGTGATTTTTGCAAGTCAGATGTTATTTTAATGTCGGAACTAGCAACAAGAAATCATATCACACACAAGAATTTTTTAAAGTGGCTAATCTGTGCATGAGATTTAATAATACAAGTACTAAGAATTTGTTTTTTTTTTTTGCAAAACGGAATTTCTAAATGATGTTGTCTTTGACTAAGGTTATATGAATTGGTTTTAAAAAATGTGCACATTGTATAGGAAGGAATTTGTGATCTAGAGACGAACATTTATTCAGATACAAAAAAGTATCTGTAATAATGAAAGTAATGATGATTGAATACAAAATATGTATGTATTTGTACTATGAAGAGAATTAAGGTTTCCACCTAAATAGGTTAAGGGTATATGATATGCAAACTGTATGTCCTTAACAAGACAAATTTGACCAACCCTGAGATCAAGAAGGGCTTGTCATGAGGATTAAATACAATTAAGTACAGTACCTTTCCTCTACTTATAATAATGGTAAAGAGGAAAAGCCAGTAGAAATAAGAGTAATAGATAGAGATAGTAGTTGATATTATGAATTCTAATATGAAATAGATATGACAAATTATAAATTGGAATACTGTTGATGGACTTTAATCAGGTATGTAGCAATGTTTTGAGCTAAAAGAAAACTAAATTGGAGGTTGTATTCTACTTTAGACAGAGGTTTGAGAGGAGTACAGGTAAATGCTTTGAACTTCAGTTTGGTTACACACTGAAAGATTAATAAAGGACTTAATCAAAGTTATTTGGAAGTTGTGGAGTTCAAACTAAAATCCACTGAAAGTAAATTATTATGAAGGGGGTTTGATACATTCAAAATTTTAAATTGTAGTAAGATCACTTGTTAAAGAATGATGGGACAAGGATGTTAAAGAAATAAAACCTAAATCAAGCCAAGCAGCCTTAGGATAAATTGCTCATAAGATATTAATCCCTTCCTTGCACACAGGAAGGATAAAGAAGTGCTTATAATTGTTCCACACTGATACTTAGGGACTGAAATAGGGACCTCAAAGAGTTGACAACCACTATGTGATAAACTTAAAGATGAGTATATTTTAATTGTATATTTCAGAGGTTTTAAGATGCTCAAGCAAGCAAATATTGCCAGCCCTGTCTGACCAAGTAGCTTGTTTGAAGCTGTGGAATCTTAATGCAAACATTCCATGTCCAGAATGATAAAATGAGTTCAGTGATATGTAATTGATAAGTTACCTCATACAAACTTTGGGAATATGTTGGTTGATATTTTGATTACATTTTGATCTGCATAAAGATATATGTTGCAAACAGTAGTGAGGGAGTGGGTAGGACGTGAAAAATGGCATATATGTGAAAAATGCTTGCTCAGAATTTTATGATTGTTGTATGACTTGTTGCTAAAATCATCAAAAATTTAATTGATGACCCACTATGATAAAGATGCAGTAGTTCAATGATGTAATCCTTTAAATCAGAATTCTTTTGGGTTACCGATTAGCAATTGAAGTGATACCAATGGAATGTTTGTTTGACTTAAACAAGTCAGAAAAGGTGGGAAGGTATGTGGGATTTGAATTCGGGAGAAAGGGACATTGATTTAAAGTCCATAAAGCTTCAGTATACAGATTTGTGAAGGAAGAATGGAAGTCTTGCTTTGCTTTTTTTTTTTTTTTAAACCCTTACCTTCCGTCTTGGAGTCAATATTGTGTATTGGCTCCAAGGCAGAAGAGTGGTAAGGGCTAAGCAATGGGGGTCAAGTGACTTGCCCAGGGTCACACAGCTAGGAAGTGGCTGAGGCCAGATTTGAACCTAGGATGCTTTGCTTTTTAAACAGAGGGTTTTGAAGGGAGAGAGGGAGAGAGAAAGAGAGAGAGGGGGGGGGGAGGAATGGAGGGGGGGGAGAAGGAGACACATAAGGAGGTGAAAGAGAACAGATAGATGTTCTACTCTTATAATTGGATCCATGACCTAGGGATAATTTCTAAAATTAATGTATATGTTGTTGGAAAATCACATATGATTCTTTAATTTCTCTGGACAGTTACCCTGAAGTGATTCCTGTATGGCCTTGTCTTAGTCTTTCAGATGGCCTAGGTCCAGGAGTTGTTACAGCCCTGATTTATATTACTAAGGAGCTACTCAATTCAGCACTCATGTTCTTTATTTCAGGTTTTGTGACCAAAGTGTGATATGTAAATTATTGCCAAAATACATAACAATAACTGAGTGATCAGTCTTGTAGGGATGTGGTTTGTTCGTATGGAAATTTGTTTCTGGACTGCTGATAAGCAGAACTTCTTTCAGCTGAAATGGTTAAGACTTGTCTTTTAAGGCATAAACTCTTCTGGGATCCAATGGCGACAAAGTACTCTAAGGAGAGAGAAAGTCCTAGGATGGTTGGAGAAGGCAACCCAAGGCTCACCTTGCACTGGACTTTCCTGACCATCTAGGCTGTTAATCCTTGATTGAAACAATAATGGCATGAGTCAGTGACAACTTTGGCTTGTACATGAAGCCACTCACTGTGTCCTTTGGGACATGAGGAAATATTTTCCCTGTCTGCCTTTTCCTTTGTGACAAATTCCCATAATCAGCACATAATGCAAATTGTAAAATTAAAGTTTCCATTTCCTCAAACAACCTATTAGATTAATAATTGAAAATTCTTAAATTGTTAGGGAACATACTTTGAGAAGAAGGTGAAGTTTATTAATAGATGACTTGTATTTGTAGCCTTAATTTACCACAGTTGAAGTTTGGATCTTGAGCTTGGAAATATAGCTCAAAGCTTTCTTGAATTTCTCCCAGAATCTTGGGTAAAGAAATTCATCTGTAAAATATTGTTACTCAAGTGTTTATAGATGCTATATGAATGCAATTGTTTGCAAAAGGATATTCTTTAACAGAAACCTCACATACCAACTCTGCAAACAACTCAGGAATCCAATTTCCTAAAAGGATCTATTCCTGTCAGAAGATGATTTCTGAAGAAGTCTGTTGGCTCAGGTACCAAATGCAAATGTGTAATATCAATTACTATTGTACTAATTTTCTCTGTTTCTACCTGGTGTTCTAGTTTTTGCCCCAGGCCTGATTTCTACACTTCTAACTTAGGGGCTAAATCTCCCCCTTGTGACATGTCTGCCAATGGGGGAAGCAGTCACTGTTCATCCTTCAGATCTCCAAGCAGGTCCCCACCTACCAAGGACCCAGGCATTCACTGAGATCACGTCCCTAAAGACCCTGTGTCCACAGCCTTTTCCTCCCTGTTCAAGTTTTGGCTACTCCCCTGTGGGATATGTGGACCTTGCATTTGTAACCTTGTCACTTCTCTAGTTGCTTCTAGGATATAAGCAATCATGGGAGTCACCCAGATGCCACTGTAACCTTGGCAACTATTCTAGGCTGAAGCCCTGGACATTACCTACAGCCAATATCTCATTCCTGACAATAGGCAGGGACAGCTCTACAACCATTCTCAGCTCTGAAGAAGTTACAGAAGACTTAGACGATCACTCCTTTTCCCTTAGATATTTGGAGGGGGGGAGATGACATAGGCATTGTACCCCATTGAGACTCTTAGCCTAAAAACATCCAATGACCCCTATAGGACCCTGACATGATTGTGCTCCTTTGATTCGACTTTAGATTTAAGATGGACAGAGAGATGCATCTCCAGGCTATACCTTGAATCTATCAGGCTACATCTCAGACATCTGTCTGTTCCCTAAAACTAAAGAATCTGTTATAAGGGTCATTCTCTATGTCTCCAGGCAGACCCCAGTCAGATGACCAAACTCCTGACCAAATACGTGAGGGTTTACTACTCTAGGTATAGGAAAGGAAACCTCCAGCTTCACTGGAAAGGACCATATGTTCTTTTCTTTTATGCTGATCATATGGGGCTAGTTCGCCTAGTAGCCTTTGTCAAAGGATCGCATTAATACTGTCCAGCTATGGTCCTTCACCAGCAATATCAAACTCTGACTCCTACTGAATCCCCTTATGAGGATATGGTAGCATGAGGAAGATTCCTCATGTACATCAGAAGAAATAGGGAATGAAGTCCTGGAATCTGACCCCCTTTCCCCTACAGTCAAGTTAATGAAGAACCAGTTACCATACCCTAGAATGTGCTAGAAACTGATAAGGACCCCAACCCCAGGGGCTCTTGTCACATTTCCCACCTGCTTCCAGGAACTGATAATGACCCTTAACCCTAAGGACCTAACCCTACCCAGTATTCCAATAAGATATCCTCTTCTGCAACTCAAGCCTATCCTATATAATCCTTCTCTCCCCTTTGTTCAGGGCTCCATCTACCTTGGAGGTGGTGGGACCCAAGCTTGAGCTTATAATAAAGCAGTACCTCTTTCTTTTACATTATCTGGTGTGCCTCCTAATTTGGGAAACCAGAACCGGGTTGAACAACATAATATGCCTTATGTAAAATTATGATATGTATATTAGGTTAAGGATATTCACATAGAGTACAAATTATAGTATTAATTATTTATGTTGTTAGTACATATATGAATATAATATAATTAATAATATGAGTATAATGTGTATGAGATATACTAGGGGTAAATAAATTCATGTGCTATGTACATAGTACCAAATTTATTTATTTATTTATTTATTATTTTATTATTTTATATTTTATTTGATCATTTCCAAGCATTATTCATTAAAGACAAAGATCATTTTCTTTTCTTCCTCCCCCCTCCCATAGCCGACACGTGATTCCACTGGGTATCACATGTGTTCTTGATTCGAACCCATTGCCATGTTGTTAATATTTGCATTAGAGTGTTCGTTTAGAGTCTCTCCTCTGTCATGTCCCCTCAACCACTGTAGTGAGGCAGCTGCTTTTCCTCGGTGTTTCTACTCCCACAGTTTATCCTCTGCTTATGAATAGTGTTTTTTCTCCTAGATCCCTGCAGATTGTTCAGGGACATTACACCGCCACTAATGGAGAAGTCCATTACATTTGATTATACCATAAGTGTATTAGTCTCTGTGTACAATGTTCTCCTGGTTCTGCTCATCTTGCTCTGCATCACTTCCTGGAGGTTGTTCCAGTCTCCATGGAAATCCTCCACTTTATTATTCCTTTTAGCACAATAGTATTCCATCACTGACATATACCACAATTTGTTTAGCCATTCCCCAATTGAAGGGCATCCCCTCGTTTTCCAATTTTTGGCCACCACAAAGAGCGCAGCTATGAATATTCTTGTACGAGTCTTTTTCCTTATTATCTCTTTGGGGTACAGACCCAGCAGTGCTATGGCTGGATCAAAGGGTAGACATTCTTTAATCGCCCTTTGGGCATAGTTCCAAATTGCCCTGCAGAATGGTTGGATCAGTTCACAACTCCACGAGCAATGAATTAATGTCCCTACTTTGCCACATCCCCTCTAGCATTCATAACTTTCCTTTGCTGTTATGTTAGCCAATCTGCTAGGTGTGAGGTGATACCTCAGAGTTGTTTTGATTTGCATCTCTCTGATTATAAGAGATTTAGAACACTTCTTCATGTGCTTGTTAATAGTTTTGATTTCTTTATCTGAGAACTGCCGATCCATTTCCCTTGCCCATTTATCAATTGGAGAATGGCTTGATTTTTTGTACAATTGATTTAGTTCATTATAAATATGAGTAATTAAACCTTTGTCAGAGGCTTCTATGAAGATTTTTTCCCAATTTGTTGTTTCCCTTCTGATTTTAGTTACATTGGTTTTGTTTGTACAAAAGCTTTTTAGTTTGATGTAGTCAAAATTATTTATTTTACATTTTGTGATTCTTTCTATATCTTGCTTGGTTTTAAAGCCTTTCCCCTCCCAAAGGTCTGACATGTATACTATTCTGTGTTTACCCAATTTACTTATGGTTTCCTTCTTTATGTTTAAGTCATTCACCCATTTTGAATTTATCTTGGTGTAGGGTGTGAGGTGTTGATCAATTCCTAATCTCTCCCACACTGTCTTCCAATTTTCCCAGCAGTTTTTATCGAATAGTGGATTTTTGTCCCAAAAGCTGGGATCTTTGAGTTTATCGTATACTGTCTTGCTGAGGTCGCTTGCCCCAGGTCTATTCCACTGATCCTCCTTTCTGTCTCTTAGCCAGTACCAAATTGTTTTGATGACTGCTGCTTTTTAATATAGTTTAAGGTCTGGGACTGCAAGGCCCCCATCATATGTGTTTTTTTTTCATTATTTCCCTGGATATCCTTGATCTTTTGTTATTCCAAATGAACTTAGTTATGTTTTTTTCTAAATCAGTAAAGAAATTTTTTGGTAGTTCAATGGGTATGGCACTAAATAGATAAATAAGTTTGGGTCAGATGGCCATTTTTATTATATTGGCTCGTCCTATCCATGAGCAGTTAATGTTTTTCCAATTGCTCAAGTCTAGTTTTAGTTGTGTGGAGAGTGTTTTGTTGTTGTGTTCATAAAGTTCCTGTGTTTGTCTCAAGAGATAGATTCCTAGGTATTTTATTTTGCCCAAGGTGATTTTCAATGGGATTTCTCTTTCTAGTTTTTGCAGCTGAGCTGTGTTGGAGATATATAGAAATGCTGATGACTTATGTGGGTATATTTTGTATCCTGCAACTTGGCTAAAGTTGTTGATTATTTCAATTAGCTTTTTGGTTGAAGCTCTAGGATTCTTTAAGTAGACCATCATGTCATCTGCAAAGAGTGATAATTTGGTCTCCTCCTTGCCTATTTTGATGCCTTCAATTTCTTTTTCTTCTCTAATTGCTACTGCTAGTGTTTCTAGTACAATGTCAAATAGTAGAGGTGATAATGGGCATCCTTGTTTCACTCCTGATCTTATTGGGAATGCATCTAGTTTATCCCCATTGCAGATGATATTAGCTGATGGTTTTAGATATATACTGTTTATTATTTTTAGGAATGATCCTTCTATTCCTATGCTTTCTAGTGTTTTTAGTAGGAATGGGTGTTGTATTTTATCAAAGGCTTTTTCTGCATCTATTGAGATAATCATGTGGTTCTTGTTGGTTTGCTTGTTGATGTGGTCAATTATGTGGATGGTTTTCCTAATATTGAACCAGCCCTGCATCCCTGGAATAAATCCTACTTGATCATGGTGGATGACCCTTCTGATCACTTGCTGGAGTCTTTTTGCTAGTATCCTATTTAAGATTTTTGCATCTATATTCATTAGGGATATTGGCCAATAGTTTTGCTTCTCTGTTTTTGACCTGCTTGGTTTTAGAATCAGTACCATGTTTGTGTCGTAAAAGGAGTTTGGTAGAACTCCCTCTTTGCTTATTATGTCAAATAGCTTGCATAGTATTGGGATTAACTGTTCTCTGAATGTTTGATAGAATTCACTGGTGAATCCATCAGGCCCTGGGGATTTTTTCTTAGGAAGTTATTTGATGGCTTGTTGGATTTCATTTTCTGATATGGGATAATTTAAGAATTCTATTTCTTCTTCTGTTAGTCTAGGCAGTTTGTATTTTTGTATATATTCATCCATATCACATAGATTGGTGTATTTATTGCCATATAATTGGGCAAAGTAATTTTTAATGATTGCCTTAATTTCCTCTTCATCAGAGGTGATGTCTCACTTTTCATCTTTGATGCTGTTAATTTGCTTTCCTTCCTTCCTTTTTTAAATTAGATTGACCAGTACTTTGTCTATTTTGTTTGTTTTTTCAAAGTACCAGCTTCTTGTCTTATTTATTAAATCAATAGTTCTATCACTTTTGATTTTATTAATTTCTCTCTTAATTTTTGGATTTCTAGTTTGTTTTTCTGCTGGGGTTTTTTAATTTGATTGCTTTTGAGTTTTTTCATTTGCATTTCCAATTGATTGATCTCTGCTCTCCCTAGTTTGTTAAGATATGCACTCAGGGATATGAATTTACCTCTGATTAACGCTTTGGCTACATCCCAAAAGGTTTGAAAGGACATCTCGCCATTGTCATTTTCCTCGATGAAATTATTAATTGTTTCTATGATTTCTTCTCTAACTAAACGATTTTGGAGTATCATATTGTTTAACTTCCAATTAGTTTTTAATTTGATTTTCCATGTACCATTACTGAACATTATTTTTATTGCCTTGTGATCTGAAAAGGCTGCATTTATTATTTCTGCTTTTCTGCATTTATGTGCCATGTTTCTGTGACCTAATGTATGGTCAATCTTTGTGAATGTGCCATGTGGTGCTGAGAAGAAGGTGTATTCCTTTTTATCCCTATTTATTTTTCTCCATATGTCTATTAATTCTAATATTTCTAAGATTTCATTCACTTCTTTCACCTCTTTCTTATTTATTTTTTGGTTTGATTTATCTAAATTTGATAATGGTTGGTTTAATTCTCCCACTAATATGGTTTTATTGTCTATTTCTTCCTTCAATTCTCCTAGTTTCTCCATTAGAAATTTGGGTGCTATATTATTTGGTGCATACATGTTGATTAGTCATATTTCCTCATTATCTAAAGTCCCTTTAACAAAATATAATTACCTTCCCTATCCCTTTTGATCAGGTCAATTTTTGCTTTGGCTTTATCAGATATCATGATTACCACTCCTGCCTTCTTTCTGTCAGTTGAGGCCCAGAAGGTCTTACTCCATCCTTTAATTCTGACCTTGTGGGTGTCTACCAGCCTCATGTATGTTTCTTGAAGACAACATATGGTAGGGTTTTGGATTCTAATCCATTCTGCTATTCGTCTACATTTTATGGATGAGTTCATCCCACGTATGTTCAAAGTTATGACTGTCACTTATGGACTCCCTGGCATTTTGATATCCTTCCCTAATTCTAACCTTTCTTCTTCAGCTCTACCTTTTAGTCCAGTGATTTACTTTAAATCAGTCTCTCTTGTTCCCTCCCTTGATATGTTTCCCTTTCTAGTCCCCCCCTTTTTGTTCCCTCCCCCTCCCCCCTCTTCTTCCCTCCCTCTTTTGTGTTCCCTCCCCCTTAGCCCCTTTGGTTTTCCCTTCTCCGTTCCCTTGTTGGGTAAGATAGAATTCAAGATCCCAATGGATCTTGATGTTCTTCCCTCTCAGAGTTGATTTCCCTGAGAGTAAGGTTTAGGTAAAAACTCTCTTCTTCTCCTTCTTATAGGAGTTTCCTTCCCCTCCCCTTCCCGTGTGAATCTTTGTGTGAGAAAGATTATTCTATTTGGTCTTTCTTTTCCCTCTATTTACACATTACATTTTCCCCACATGTTATTATACATAGATTGATATAAATGTAGTCCTTATAGATGAGAGTTCGAGTAAAAGAAAAAGATAACATTTTTCTCCTTTTCCCTTTCCTTCATATTTACCTTTTCAGGTATTCCATGCTCTTTGTTTTTCGATATCAAACTTTCCACAGAGCTCTGGTCTTTTCTTTGCAAAAACTTGGAAATCTTCTATTTTGTTGAATGCCCATACTTTCCCTTGGAAGTTTATAGTCAGTTTTGCTGGATAGCTGATTCTTGGTTGAAGGCCCAGCTCTCTCACCTTTCTGAAAATCATGTTCCATGCCTTATGGTCATTCAGATTGGAACTTGCAAGGTCTTGTGTGACCCTGATTGGCATTCCTTTATATCTAAATTGTCTTTTTCTGGCTTCTTGTAGGATTTTTTCTTTTGTTTGAAAGCTTTGGAATTTGGCAATTACATTCCTGGGAGTTGTCTTTTGGGGATTTAGTGTAGAGGGTTTTCTGTGAGCTCTGTCAGTGGCCGTATTACCCCCTTGTTCTAGAATCTCTGGGCAATTTTCTTTGATTATACCTTGTATTAAGATGTCGAGTTTGCTGTTTATTTCTGGCTTTTCTGGAAGTCCAATTATTCTTAAATTATCTCTTCTCCCTCTATTTTCCAAGTCTGTCACCTTATAAGTGAGATATTTTATGTTCTCTTTTAATTTCTTGGTCTTGGCTTTTCTTTATTAATTCTTGCTCATTGTTGTGACATGGAAATCACTTTAAAAGACTGATATATATTAATTTACGGTCGCCAAGTAATTAAGCTATGTAATTCCTAAATGAAAACTCAAGTCAGCAGTCAACCTTTTATGGAGTTTTTAATTACAAACAGGAGGAAGAAAGGTATGAGATAGATAGATAAAGAGAGAGAGAGAGAGAGAGAGAGAGAGAGAGAGAGAGAGAGAGAGAGAGAGAGAGAGAGAGAGAGAGAGAGAAAGGGGAAAGAATGGAATAGGGCTTAAATACCCCCTTTGCTTAGGCTGGGCCAAAGGCCCAAGCCCTTAGATTGCTGAGGCAAAGAAAAGAGATCAGTCCCTATCACTCACATGACCAAAATGGAAAAACAGTCTCAGGGGCCTCCATCTCCAGCCTTCTTCAGAGCAATCCCTCCTCTCAGAGGAAAACATCCTCAGAACAAAACCTCCTCCGACCAAAAATCCCCCTCTGTCCTCAAACCCCGCTATCTTTAAATCAACAATCTAAGTCCCCTCCCCTCAGTTCTCACATCTACCAATCACTGTCCATGTCTCCCCTGTGCCAATGGTGGCTCTAGCTTAACCCAGGACCACCCAGAGGTCTGCCCCCCTTTGCACATGTCTGTTGAAGGTCATATTCTCAAATAATTAAATCTTGATCTTTGCTGCAGCCCTTCCTAAATCCTGTTACTCTGAGAAGGGTGGAGATTGTAAGTTCCAAGACCTGGTTCTGTCATTCCAAGTATCTCTATTGTATCTATTCTAAAATCAATCATGAATCAAAGAACTTCCTGTTCTATGCTTAAGCATAGGTCAAAGCCCTTTCCATTGTTTAGCAAAAGGTTTCTGTCCTAAAGTAGTCTTAAGTAGGGAGGAGAAGGATCCCATGCCAAAGAGTTTCACATTCCTATAGAGTTCTTACTATCAGTAGGAAATTTTTTCAAGTATGAAATTTTCCAATGGGGAAATTTGCAACATTCATAAGTCTAAGAAATTTCAAGGTTTACATTGTCTTCGAGTTGCCTGATTCTGACTTTTAAAGCTTGGTTTTCCTTTTCACTTTGGTCAAACTGGTTTTGTAGATGCGTGAATTTCTTTTGCATTATTTCCCACTTTTCCTCCCAGAGGGCTTTCATCTTTTTGATCCTTTCCGATTCAAATTATTCATGGGTTTGTGGAGGGTTTCCTTTTCCTTTGGAAGGTTTCGGGGCATTTGTTTGTGTTTCCTCTTCTATGTCCTCTGTATTTTGTATTTTTGCTCCATAAATGTGTCCAAAGTTGGCCCCTTCTTCTTTTTTTTCTTGGAATTTTGGGGCTTTTGTGCTTCTGTGGAGTTTGCCATCTCTATCTGAGTGGGGAGGATTAGCTTTTCTTATCTCTGTCTGGTGTTCAGAGGTTTTAGCCTTAGGCAGATTGTCCGTTCTATACAATTGTTGTTCTGTCTTCCCGGGGAAGCCAGGAATTGCTGGTGTTTCCATGTTACTGCCCTCCTCTGTTCCCTCCCGATTCTTCTCCATTGCCTTACTTCCACACTTTGAGCCTGGCTTGGCACTCTCTGCGAGGTGTTTCACTGCCTTTGCCGACCAGCGGAAGCTGCACTCTCAGGGGGAGGGGCCATGGCTTCCTAGAGCTCTGAGGGCTCCTGATAAGATTAGCTTTCGCTGGGTTGAACTGAGTATGCCTTGAGGCAGGGACCTTCTGTGAGACTTGGATGGAGGGATCCAGCCAGGGGGTTACAGGCTCCCCCATCTCTCTCTGTTTCCATGCTGTCTGGGTGCCCCTGTGACTGAGTCAGGTTGTTTTCAGGAAGAGGCCTTCAGAATAGCTGGCCCTGAGGCTCTGAGGTTCCCTCTGCTGCCTTGGACTTGGCACTCTGGGTTGGGGGGAATGGGTCCTGGGACCTTCTCTCTGCCTACCCCTTAGGTCTGAGTGATCTCAGGTTCTGGCTTTTGGGGGGGGCGTACCTTTTGATCCAGGTCCAGGAGGAGGGTTCCCGGGGTCTATGCTGTTGATCGTTTTGAATTTCGGTGCCCTAGGAACATATAGTTTGAGTTTGGTAGGGAAGAGTTTCCGGAGATCTGAACTTTAGCTTTCTCTAAGCCGCCATCTTGACCAGAAGTCAAATTTATATTTTTAAGATAAATTAAATTACTACTGGGATAGCATTAATATCACTCTTTTCTCAGTTAGACAGGCTTAAAACTTTGAGCAACTTTGATTTCTTTCCCCCTGTCCTAACCCCATATCTAACAGTTGTTAGATCTGCTCTTACTTTGAAATGCCTTATGCATCTGTTTCTTCCTTACAATTTCCAATGCTTGCATATAATTATTGGTCTTTATTACCTTTTTACTGGGATTACCTTATTATCTGGATATTTAATAGCTTCTGGATTATTCTTTGATAATACAGCCAGAAGAGTTTTCTCCCTCTACTGAATCCTCATAGTATTTTGTCGTTATCTCATATATAGTCCTCAGTGTACTGAGTGTTTTTATTATAGCTATTACTATATAGTTCTCATTTTCTTCACCACTGTCAGATTTTCAAGAGCAAAAACATTAACCTCATTCATTTCTGTGTGCCTTAAAAGAATGCTTCTTTTTTAGTATGTCCTCAATAAATATTTGTAGGATGAATGAGCTAATAAATCATTCCTTAGAATGAAGTTAGGAACATTTTGAAATCTCAAATGAAAAGTACAGTTACATAAGATAAACTGGGCTTATACATCTTAAATTGTGTTTCGTCTCAAGACAATTGCAATTGCTAGTCTCCTTTGAATACTCTGAGGATGGCTATTACTTGGGCAAATGCCCACACTGGGTTACTTACAAGACTTGTCTCCTGTGACTTTGAGGGCCCTGTCCTATAGAAGGGATCATTTGGCAGGGCATTGACTTTGAGAGACAGTTATTGGGGTAGGAAGATCATTTCCTCAAGTGATGACAAAAAAATCAAGTCAATCCTACAAATACAGACTTCATGGCACTTTGGGGAATTTTTTTCTTCCTTAGCTAACTCTACTACTTGATGTGACACATATGAAAATGTCATGGAGAGGGCACAAAATAAAAAAAATGAACCCATGGGACTTCCGGGTAATCATGGCTGCAATCTAGATGCCACATGCTTCCTCTCCCCGGCACCGAACAAAATAGACTACATCAAAGGAGCATAAAAATCACCTTTGGAGGAACAGAAGGACACCCCAGTACTCCCAGTACTCCACAGAGGCGAAGGTATGTGGGGCTTGAACATTTCCACACTATAATAAAGAGGAAAAGCTTGCACAGAACAGTGAACTGTGCCGCCCTTCCCCCACCCCAGCATCCCCACCAAACCAGAGTGAGCTACCTGAGTGCTCACCAGGACAGCAAGTGAGTGGGGAATGTCTCTGTCTGGGGGGGGGCACTCCAGGGTCCTTGGGATCTGGGGACTGCCAGGAAAAAACATCTCAGGGCGGTTTCACTGGAGAATCCGGTGCTGATTACAGTGGTCAGAGGAGCTGTACTTGGGGTGGCTGTGCTGAACATCTCCCGGAGCTAAACACCAGGGGTGGACCACACGTTGATTATCTGGGCGAAGCCGAACACCTGGGCAGTGTGGCTGTGATCAGGGACCCAACGCTCTAAGAAAACTCGGAGGCTGGGAAGAACTAGTCTGAAGCAACCTAAATTCACAGAAAAACCGCCCATATAACCCAGACCCCAGACCAAAAAGGAAAGGGGAATAAAACCACCAAAGGGATGGCTCACGTGGCCCAAAATCAAGCCTCCAGGAAGAAAGGGAAAAAAGTGACTATTGAAAACTTTTATGGTGGAAGTACCCAAGGAAAAGAGGAGAATGAGGAAATCCAAAAAAAAAAAAATCAGAACATGCCTCCCAAAATGGAAACTATCAACAAGCTCTGGAAGATCTCAAACTGGAACTTATCCAAAAGATGGAAACCTTCTGGAAAGAAAAATAGGAGAAAGAGATCAGCAGTCTGACAGATAAGACTGCTCAATTGGAAAAAGAACTCAAAGCATCCAATAGAAGGGCAGACAAGGCTGAAAAGCAAAACCAGTCCCTAACGACCAGAATTAAGCACCTTGAAGAAAGCGAGATGATAAAACAGCAAGAATCAATAAAGCAAACCCAAAAAATTAATGAATTAGAAGAAAACATAAAATATCTCACTGAGAAGGTCACAGATCTCGAAAACAGAGGGAGAAGAGAAAACCTCCGAATTATCGGTCTCCCAGAAAAACCAGAGATAAACAATAAACTCGATATTATTCTATAGGAGATTATAAAAGAAAATTGCCCTCACGTTTTGGAGCAAGGGGGCAAAATAGAAATAGAAAGGATTCATAGAACACCTTCTATACTAAACCCCTAAAAGACAACCCCTAGGAATGTAATTGCCAAATTCAAGAGCTTCCAAGAAAAGGAGAAAATCCTACAAGAAGCCAAGAAGAGGAGCTTCAGATATAAGGGGGCTCCCATAAGAATCACACAGGACTTAGCGGCTAACACACTAAGAGACAACAAAGCATGGTACACGATATTTAGAAAGGCAAGAGAGCTGGGTCTCCAACTAAGAATCAACTACCCAGCAAAACTGACTATATACTTCCAGGGAAAAGTATGGGCATTCAACAAAATAGAAGATTTCCAAGCATTTGCTAAGAAAAGACCAGAGCTCTGTGGAAAGTTCGATATCCAAGCACAGAAAGCAAGAGAAACATGAAAAGGTAAATATGAAAGAAAGGGAAAAGGAGATAAATCTTATCTTTTTCTTTAAATCAAACTCTCTTCTAAAAGGACTACATTTACATCAAATTATATATATTAATATGTGGGGAAAATGTTTTGTGTAACTCATAAATTGTAGCTTCATAAGAGTAGTTAGAAGAAACATGCATAGGGAAAGATTGGGGCATTAAGAAGATTTGGGGAAAGTGGGGGCAAAGAAAGGAAAAGGGAGGGGGGAACCGTCAATAATACTAAGATCAACTTCAAGAAATAGGGGGGGGACTCAATAGAATAATCTTTCCCATATAAAGATACACATGGGAAGGGGAGGGGAAGAACTCTCATATGAGAAGGAGAGGAAGAGAGCATGAAGTGGAATTACTTAAACCTTACTCTCAGTGAAAGCAAATCTGAGAGGGAAGAACATCTAGATCCAGTGGGATCCTGAATTCTATCTTATCCATTAGGGTAAGAAAGAAAGGAAAATTAAGGAGGGGGTGGGGGAAGGGAGTACAAAAAGGGAGGGGCTAGAAAGGGAAGCATCTCAAGGGAGGGGACTAGGGGGACTGACCTAAAGTAAATCACTGGTTCAAAAGGAGAAAGCTAAAGAAGAAAGGTCAGAACTAGGGGAAGATATCAAAATGCCAGCGAATCCACAAATGACAATCATAACTTTGAACGTGAATGGGATGAACTCACCCATAAAACGTAGACAAATAGCAGATTGGATTAGAACCCAAAACCCTACCATATGTTGTCTTCAAGAAACACATATGAGACGGGTTGACACTCACAAGGTTAGAATTAAAGGTTGGAGTAAGACCTTTTGGGCCTCAACTGATAGAAAGAAGGCAGGAGTTGCAATCATGATATCTGACAAAGCCAAAGCACAAATAGACCTGATCAAAAGGGATAGGGAAGGTAAATATATTCTGCTAAAAGGGAGTATAGACAATGAGGAAATATCACTAATCAACATGTATGCACCAAATGGTATAGCATCCAAATTTTTAATAGAGAAACTAGGAGAATTGAAGGAGGAAATAGACAGTAAAACCACATTAGTGGGAGACTTGAACCAACCACTATCAAATTTAGATAAATCAAACCAAAAAATAAACAAGAAAGAGGTAAAAGAGGTGAATGAAATCTTAGAAAAATTAGAGTTAATAGACATATGGAGAAAAATAAATAGGAACAAAAAAGAATACACCTTTTCAGCACCACATGGCACATACACAAAAATAGATCATACACTAGGTCATAGAAACATGGCACTCAAATGCAGAAAAGCAGAAATAATAAATGCAGCCTTTTCAGATCACAAGGCAATTAAAATATTGATTGGCAAGGGTACATGGAGACCCAAATCAAAAATTAATTGGAAATTAAATAACATGATACTCCAAAATCGGATAGTAAGGAAGAAATCATAGAAACAATTAACAATTTCGTTGAAGAAAATGACAACGGTGAAACATCCTTTCAAACCTTATGGGATGCAGCCAAGGCAGTACTTAGAGGAAAATTCATATCTCTGAGTGCATATATTAACAAATTAGGGAGGACAGAGATCAAGGAATAGGAAATGCAAATCAAAAAACTTGAGAATGAACAAATTAAAACCCCCCAGAAGAAAACCATACTAGAGATCCTGAAAATTAAGGGAGAAATTAATAAAATTGAAATTGACAGAACTATTAAGCTAATAAACAAGACTAGAAGCTGGTACTTTGAAAAAACAGACAAAATAGACAAAGTACTGGTTAATCTAATTAAAAAAAGGAAAGAAGAAAGGCAAATTAAGAGCATCAAGGATGAAAAGGGGGATCTCACCTCCAATGAAGAGGAAATTAAGGCAATCATTAAAAACTACTTTGCCCAACTATATGGCAATAAATATACCAACCTAGGTGATATGTATGAATATTTACAAAAATATAAATTGCCTGGACTAACAGAAGAAGAAATAGCTTTCTTAAATAATCCCATATCAGAAAAAGAAATCCAACAGGCCATCAAAGAACTTTCTAAGAAAAAATCCCCAAGGCCTGATGGATTCACCAGTGAATTCTATCAAACATTCAGAGAACAGTTAATTCCAATACTATACAAACTATTTGACATAATAAGCAAAGAGGGAGTTCTACCAAACTCCTTTTATGACACAAACATGGTACTAATTCCAAAGCCAGGCAGGCCAAAAACAGAGATGGAAATTATAGACCAATCTCCCTAATGAATATAGATGCAAAAATCTTAAATAGGATACTAGCAAAAAGACTCCAGCAAGTGATCAGAAGGGTCATCCACCATGATCAAGTAGGATTTATACCAGGGATGCAGGGCTGGTTCAACATTAGGAAAACTATCCACATAATTGACCACATCAACAAGCAAACCAACAAGAACCACATGATTATCTCAATAGATGCAGAAAAAGCCTTTGATAAAATACAACACCCATTCCTACTAAAAACACTAGAAAGCATAGGAATAGAAAGATCATTCCTAAAAATAATAAACAGTATATATCTAAAACCATCAGCTAATATCATCTGCAATGGGGATAAACTAAATCCATTCCCATTAAGATCAGGAGTGAAACAAGGATGCCCATTATCACCTCTATTATTTGACATTGTATTAGAAACCCTAGCAGTAGCAATTAGAGAAGAAAAAGAAATTGAAGGCATTAAAATAGGCAAGGAGGAGATCAAATTATCACTCTTTGCAGATGACATGATGGTCTACTTAAAGAATCCTAGAGATTCAACCAAAAAGCTAATAGAAATAATCAACAACTTTAGCAAAGTTGCAGGATACAAAATAAACCCACATAAGTCATCAGCATTTCTATATAATTCCAACCCAGCTCAGCTGCAAAAACTAGAAAGAGAAATCCCATTCAAAATTACCTTAGACAAAATAAAATACTTAGGAATCTATCTCCCAAAACAAACACAGGATCTATAGGAACACAATTACAAAACACTTTCCACACAACTAAAAATAGACTTGAACAATTGGAAGAACATTAACTGCTCATGGGTAGGACGAGCCAATATAATAAAAATGACCATCCTACCCAAACTCATCTAACTATTTAGTGCCATACCCATGAAACTTCCAAAAATTTTTTTACTGATTTAGAAAAAAACATAACAAAGTTCATTTGGAAGAACAAAAGATCAAGGATATCCAGGGAAATAATGAAAAAAAAAAATACAAAGGTAGGGGGTCTTGCAGTTCCACATCTCAGACTATATTACAAAGCAGCGGTCATCAAAACAATTTGGTACTGGCTAAGAGACAGAAAGGAGGATCAGTGGAATAGACTGGGGGCAAGCAACCTCAGGAAGACAGTATATGACAAACCCAAAGATTCCAGCTTTTGGGACAAAAATCCACTATTTCATAATAACTGCTGGGAAAATTGGAGTACAGTGTGGGAAAGATTAGGCTTAGATCAACACCTCACACCCTACACCAAGATAAATTCAAAATGGGTGAATGACTTGAACATAAAGAAGGAAACTATAAGAAAATTAGGCGAACACAGAATAGTATACATGTCAGACCTTTGGGAAGGGAAATACTTCAAAACCAAACAAGAATTAGAAAGAGTTACAAAATGCAAAATAAATAATCTGGATTACATCAAATTAAAAAGTTTTTGTAGAAACAAAACCAATGTAACCAAAATCAGAAGGGTAGCAACAAATTGGGAAACAATCTTCATAAAAACCGCTGACAAAGATTTAATTACTCAAATCTACAAAGAACTAAATCAATTGTACAAAAAATCAAGACATTCTCCAATTGACAAATGGGCAAGGGACATGAACAGGAAGTTCGCAGCCAAAGAAATCAAAACTATTAATAAGCACATGAAAAAGTGCTCTACTTCTCTTATAATCAGAGAGATGCAAATCAAAACAACTCTGAGGTATCACCTCACACCTAGCAGATTGGCTAACATGACAGCTATGGAAAGTAATAAATGCTGGAGGGGATGTGGCAAAGTGGGGACATTAATTCATTGCTGGTGGAGTTGTGAATTGATCCAACCATTCTGGAGGGCAGTCTGGAACTATGTCCAAAGGGCGATAAAAGATGTCTGCCCTTTGATCCAGCCATAGCGCTGGGTCTGTACCCCAAAGAGATAATGGACAAAAAGACTTGTACAAAAATGTTCGTAGCTGCGCTCTTTGTGGTGGCCAAAAATTGGAAAATGAGGGGATGCCCTTCAATTGGAGAATGGCTGAACAAATTGTGGTATATGTCAGTGATGGAATACTATTGTGCCAAAAGGAATAATATAGTGGAGGAATTCCATGGAGACTGGAACAACCTCCAGGAAGTGATTCAGAGCGAAAGGAGCAGAACCAGGAAAACATTGTGCACAGAGACTGATACATTGTGGTACAATTGAAGGTGATGGACTTCTCCATTAGTATCAATGCAATGTCCCTGAACAATCTGCAGGGATCTAAAAAATACTACCCACAAGCAGAGGATAAACTGTGGGAGTAAAAACACCGATGAACAGCAACTGCTTGACTACAGGGTTGGAGGAGATAAGACTGAGGAGAGACTCTGAATGAACACTATAATGCAAATTCCAACAACAGGGAAATGGGTTCGAGTCAAGAACACATGTGATAACCAGTGGAATCATGCGTCGGCTATGGGAGAGGGAAAGGCGGGGGGGGGGGGGAGGGGAGGAAAAGAAAATGATCTTTGTTTCCAGTGAATAATGTATGAAAACGACCAAATAAAATAATGTTTAAAAATTAAAAAAAAAAATGAACCCATGGCCTGAACCTTGCTTTAAATAGCCACATTTCTGAAAGAATAACTGATGAAGAGGTAGATTAAATATATGACTTAGAGATGATGTCATTTTAATCCTAAAATGTGTGTCTACAATAAGAGCAACAAGAAGAAGCATTGATCAGGCACTTCCTATGTTGCAGGCACTGCACTTGTTGATTATACTTCAAGAATTATGTGAAATCATTGACTTTATTTTTAAAAATTAAATTTTTTTCATTTAACATTCATTCATTTTCTCTCTCACACATTTCTCAGTTCCATTAAGGAAAAATAAGGGGAACCTAGCTGGCTCAGTGGATAGACAGTCAGGCTTGAAGACAGGAAATTCTAGGGTCAAATCTGGCTTATGACACCAACTGTGTGACTCTGGGCAAATCACTTAACTCCAATGGCCTAGCCCTCACTTCTCCCTTGCTTTGGAACCTATACTAATAATCAATTCTAAGGCAGAAGGTAAGGATTTTTAAAAAAAGAGAAAAGAAACCAATTATTAAATATACAGAAGCAAAAGAAATTATTGCATTGGCCATATCTGAAAATGTGCCTCATTCTGCATCTTATGTCCCTCACTTCTCTTTTAGGAGGAGAATGGTTTATCATCAGTCCTCTGGAATTATGATTGATGATTTCATTGGGCAAAGTTCTTAAGTTTCTCAAAATCATTTATTTTTACAATGTTATGGTTGTACAAATTTTTCTGACCATTGGCTTTCAGAATAAACACTATGAATACGTTCCTGGGATTTAATAGGTGAATTGTAGACCATTGTCAAGTTTGAAATTGTAGATAGAGCACTGGACTTTGTGAGAATAGAGTGAGAGGGAAGGTAAGTGCAAAGAGATACAGGATGCAAAGCAAAAAGATCTTGGCTAGAATCCAAAGAAGGGTTCCAAAAAGAATGTGGGAACAGGATAAAGGGAGGACTTGAAGCTGAAACTGGAGATTTCCTGATTCATTTGGAACTTGGAGAGGGGACTTCTGGGAAGTTAACTGCCAGCCCTGAGAGGAGCAGTTGAGCCATCTGAGCAGTTTCCAGCTTTTGGACTGATTTCTCTCTCTGTTGCTGGTTTTGTTCCTGATCTTGATTTGAAACTACCTGTGTGACTCTGAGAAGAAAGCTAGCCTGAACCTAAAATTGTGATTTATTTGTTTGATACTTCCAGCAGCCCTGCAGGCCTCTGTGACCATACTATTTGGTCACCACCCTTATCCAGCCAACTTGATCTATTCACCTTTACCAAAGGCTGTTTTGGAGAGGCTGTAGACAGTGAAGCTAGAATAGGGATTTGAGGGACAGCACAGAGAGGTCAGGGTGGTCATTAGCATTCAAGAACCAAAGACAGGCCTATGAAGGCCTCTTAGATTTGGAGGATGGAGTAATATAGATATTAGATTAGATTAGACCTTCACCCTCCATCCTATTCCAGTCCTTGTTTATATATATCATTAAACCTTCTGTTGTTTGTTGTTGCAGTCAGATTGTGTTTGTGAAAGATCCAGGATTGAGAACTACCATTTTACTCTCTGAGCCTGAACAGACAGAGACAATAACTTTTTAACTTTACTAACCTTTTAAGTGGTGAAACTCACATCTTTCAACTTAAAGTCAGGGAAGATGGGTTCAACAGGGAAGACGGGTTCAAATCCTGCTTCCAATGCTATCTAGGTAAACATGGCCAAAATACTTAACATCTCTGTGTCCCAATTATCTATAAGGATAGGCATTATGGGCTCCAAAATCTTTTAATGCTTCAAAATATATGATTGTGTGAATTCATTTTACTGAATTTTCAGAGTTTAAAATAATGGCATCTCAGAATCTAAGAGTTTGAGATTGATATGTTAGCCAAACCAAATTCTCTCTAAAACACCTCTGAAAAGTGAGCATCTTTCCTCAGCTTGAAGATCTTTAATTAGGAGGAACTCATTACCTCCTGAGGTAACCCATTCTTCTATTCCTGCCACTAAAGTTCTTCTAGCTCTAAATCTTTGATCTCTGTGATCATTTCATTTTTGTTAATATTTGAAATGGTGTAGCATATATCACTCAAGAACTTCTTTTGGTCAATGAATTTATCTTTTATAAGAGATCCATCCTCACTAATACACCTTGAAAATCTCTTTCCTTATCCATCAATAAGACTTTCATATGAATCACTGATCCCAAATACATTGCCAGAGCCTCTCATCTTATTATCTAATTGCTCCCATCAATAAACAATCTACTAAATATGGTTTGGTAGACAAAATGCTGAAGTTGGAGTCAGGACAGTCTGGTTTCAAGTGTCATTTCTGAGACTCTGTGTGACTGTGGCAAATAGATACACCTCTTTGGGTCTTAGCTTCTGCATCTGCAACATAGGGATAATGATAAATGTAGCATAAATCTCAAAGAGTTGTTGTTTGACTCATGAGATCTGGCATGTCAAGTACTTTGTGAATTGTAGGAGTCCAAGCTTATTCTAATCTTGATAATATTTGAGGGGTGCTCAAAAAGCTAACTCTTATGATATTTCTAATGATTGGTTTCTGTTACCTTGAATTAAACCTTAATCTTGTCAAATTCTTAATCCATCCCTAAGGCTACACTCTGAAGATTGATCAACTATCTCAGTCTCCTCATTTTGAAAATGTATTTAATATATTCTTCACATGTCTCCTATGGTTTCAGGAGAATTAGAATCCAATGGACAGTGGTCTTTAGTTTTAATGGGATGGATATAGGACTTCCTTAAAAAAATCTAACATACTTTTTCTTGTAACTGTTCCATCTGAAAGGAGGGAGATGTTGGCTCTTAGATCAGGTTACTGGGCATTCTAGTTCTTTTCCTCTCTGTGACTATACTATACCATCTTATAGCTGAGAAATTGTGTGATACAGTGGATAGAGTGCTGGGCCTAGAGTCAGGAAGAACTAGTTTCAAATTTGGCTTCAGACACTTGCTAGCTATGTGACTCTGAGAACATCATTTAATTGTTGCCTCAGTTTCCTCAGTGGTTTAAATAGGGGATATTTCTCAAGGCTGTTTCAAAGATTATATGCCATAATATTTGTAAAGCATTTAGCACAATGTTCAAGTTTAATACTTGTTTTCTTCCTTCATATAACTTTCTTTTTTTTAAATTATATTTTATTTGATCATTTCTAAGCATTATTCATTAAAGACATAGATCATTTTCTTTTCCTCCCCCCCACTTCATATAACTTTCTAAGACTCAGTTTCCTGATTTCCTTGGTTTTCTCTTAACAAGGGTTTCTTAGATTTCAAGCTACTCTGATCTCAGATATCATTAGATTACATTGCATCCTCTCCTTCATGCTAGACATTGGTCATGCTGACATCCTTTGGAGAGCTTTTATAGACCTGGGGAGCTGATCTCCCAGCTCTGGAGAAGCAATACATGCTCTTGCTATGCTTTGGCATAACCATCTTACTCTTACATCCAAAGTCTTGTGATGAAATTTGGTGCAGCAATGATGTGAGGGAAGATGGGCCATTAATTGGAATTTTGGGAAATAGGGGACAATAAGTTCAAGTAATTAAAAGAAAGTTACTCAAATATATTCCCAAATGACCAAATTGATAATTACAGGGTGGTGGTAGGCAAGAGATGGAAAAAGGAAAGTGGCAGAGGAAAAGAATTTGAAAAACTGAGAAGACAAGGTACTACAGTTTAGAGTCAGAAACACAGACAAGATATTTTGCTTTTTCAGTGCCCTTCCCAACCCAAAGTAGTGATACATTCTGAGATTTGTCTTCTTTCCTTAGTTTTAGAAGAGTAACTTCTTTTAAAAAAACACCTTTATCTTCCATCTTAGAATCAATTCTGTGTATTGGTTCCAAGGCAGAAGTGGGTTTAAGTGATTTTCCCAGATTCACATAGCTGAGAAGTGTCTGAGGTCATATTTGAACCCAAGACCTTCTATCCATAAGACCTGGTTCTGAATCCCCTGAGCCACCTAGCTGTCCTATAAGAGTAACTTCTTTTTAAAAATATTTATTTAAACATTTTTCTAGGGTTACATGATATATGTACTTTCCCTCCCCTTTTCTCCTCCTCCCTCCCAGAGCCAACAAGCAATTCTACTGGGTTATACATGTATTATCACTCAGTACCTATTTCTATATATTAATCTTCTAAAAAACCAAAACCAAACATCCAATACCCATATAAACAAATGAAAAATCAAATGTTTTCCTTCTGCATTTAGAAAAGTAACTTCATAATTTTGATAGATGTCTCACTCTAGGAGCCTCTGTCCTGGAATATGGCTCTTGCTATGTCTCAGAATTTCTCCTTAGTGACAAACACTTTATTCTTCCTAAGAAACTAGAGATATAAGTTGATGTTTCTTTCCAACATCCTCCACCATCAGAAGAGTTTTTACTTTATATCTACCCCATGAGATGATCAGTCAGTTACCAAGCATTTCCTAATTGGTTAGTGTATTAGGTGGTTCCTTTACTGGGTTGTTTATGGTAATTGGAGGTGGTGGACAAACACATTGAGAAATAAGGTGATGGGAAGACAGAATTCTTCCACCCCCCCAACTTCTGCTATCTTTTTTAGGTGGAATCAAGCTGGCATTCAGAATGGGTAAGTTGACTGAAATTTTAACAGATAACTCACTCTCTAAAATGGTAGAAATGGTTTTATTTTAAAGGAAGGAGGGGTAAAGGGAATTTGGATAGGAGAAAGGGAGTTTAGGATTTCCCTAATCTATTATAAATCTCAAGACAAATGTAAGAAAAGTTGTATAGTCTTTAAGAGGGATATTATTAACAGCTTTCAAAGGTCTTCAGTGTCAAGCTCCAAATCTGTCAGGGAGAAACCAATAACCAGAAAGGCAAAGAAATCTCCTTTAGCTCTTTCTCCCAAAGTCCCAGGAAAAAAGAGAGAGTAGGAAACAGTTTGTGTCTCCTTGTTCAACTGTGTTCTCTAGGCCATATTCTTCTCTGGAATTTTCCTTGATGGACAGATCTTCAAGCTTCCATTCACTGCATCTTCTTTTCCAGGTTTTCTGTAGCATTATTCTCTTATATTAGTCAAGAAACATTTATTCAGCACCAGCTATGCACTAGGCACTATGCTAAATGTTGGGGATGCAAAAAAGGAGAAAAGATATTCCCTGACCTCAAGGATCTGAAAATAATTTAAAAAGAGGAGGCTTTCAAATGAAGAAGAGTTGAGACAGAAAGTCAGGACAGTAGATAGAATTATAGTTGAGACTTAAAGGAAGCCAGAAGAAGCCAGGGAATCCCATAGGCAGATGTAAGGAGGGAGAGTGTTTCAGGTATGGGGGGGGATAGACAGAGAAAATGTGTAGGGTTGAGAGATGGAATGTCTTATTTGTGGAACATCCAGTGTCATTGGGTCAAAGAATACATGTGAGGAATAAGGCGTAAAAAACTGGAAAGGTTGGAGGGGGCTACAGGATTTCTCATTTGTTCATAGAGATGGTAGGGAGCTACTAGAATCTTTTGATTAGAGGAGTGACATGGTCTGGCCTGTGCTTTAGGAAATTCACTTTGGTAGCTCCACGGAGGATAGATTGGAATGGGAAAAGATTTGAGGCAGGCAAACCCACTAGTAGGATATTGCAATAATCTAGGTGGAGAGTGATGAAGGCCAGCACCAGTTTCAGAGCAGAAAGGAAGCATATTCAAGAGATTCCCAAAGGTAAAATTGATAGGTCTTGATAAGCCTTGGCAACATATTGGATATGAAGACTAAGAAATAGTAAGGAGTTGAAGGTGACACCCAGGTTTCAAGCCTGGGGGATTATTAAGAGTGTGCTGTTTCATTAGATAGTAATGAGAGTTAAAAAGGGTAGAGTTTTTAGAGGGATACATAAGTTCAATTTTGAATGGAAAGTTCATCACGCTCATTTTACAGATGAGGAAACTAAGGCTAGGCTAAGTGGCTCACCAAGGACCAATTTGTAAGAGTCTGAGACAAGATTCCAATTCTGGCTTTACTGATACCAAATCCAGTGCTCTATCCAATATCCCCACTTAGATGCCTTTCAAGTCTTGCATACATTATGGTTTGAATATGTCAAGTTCTGATGAACTCATTATTATTGTTGTTTAATCTGAGCCTCCCTATCTCATTTAGATTAGGAGTGCAGCAGCCACTCATGGATTCATCCTAATAATTATCCACATGGAAGCTTTAATCTTCTTTCCTTTTCCAATATGGACAGGTTCACCCCTTCTTTGATAGCCTGGAGGAGTTAACCATGCTAGACTCTGTGTGGACCCAATTGACTTTAGCCCTATTATAGTTCGGAATGCTTAAATTCAAGAAATCAATTAGTCTCAGCCTACCCAGAAGTATGGTCTTACTGGCATATGCTACCATACCTGGCTTAATTATTTTGTAAGCCTACATTTTTTCTTAGCTTGTATTTCAGTTTATTCTCCTGTTCATTTGGGAGAATTTTCACTTCAGTGACATAAATAATTTTCCAAGTGGGCCCTCTTAAATATACCACTTCTCACAATACTCTCACCATAAACTTTCAGAAGCCTCTTCCTGCCATGGTTCCATAAGTTTGGACAGCAGTTAGACCTTGGCCTTCTACTATCTTTTCTTTTCTTTTCTTTTTTAAATAACCCCTATCCCCTGTCTTAGTATCAGTTCTCTTTTTTTTTTAAATCTTTACCTTCCATCTTAAAATCAACATGGTGTATTGATTCCAAAACAAAAGAGTGATAAGGTCTAGGCAATGAGGTTAAGTGGCTTGCCCAGGATCACATAGCTAGGTAGTCTGAGGCCATATTTGAACCCAGGTCCTCCTGACTCCAGGCCTGGTGCTTTATCCACTGTGCTATGTATCTGCCCTGTTCTTGTACTTTATTGTTTCCAAAGTTGGGATCAGTGAATATAGGGAGAGTTTGGGGATTAGAGGAACTAAGGAATTAGATGGCAGGGAGTAAAGAAGAAGAGACTCTGGACCCCTTTTACTTTATGCAGTATATACCCTGAATCATAGGAAAACTGCTGCTGCTAAAGGTATGATTCAAATTCTTTGACAAAGAAACTAAAACTGGGGTAGAAAGGTCTATGAGTTCACTGATGTCATAGTTAAATTCATGGCTCCAATATTAAAGGATCATAGATCTATGACGACGCTTTTAACTTCCTGTTTGTTTTGTATTTTTTCCTATATGTATTGATTTTGTCCATGCTTCCATATATATCTTATTTCTTCTTTTAAAGTGCACATTCCTTGAGAACAGAGATTCCTTTATTTTTGTCTTTGTAAGCTAGTGTCAGGCACATAGTAGACACTCAGCAAATGGTTATTGATTATTTGGAGTCTCTTAATTCCAATCCTCTCATTTTATATAGGAGAAAATGGAGAATGAGAATGATTAAATGACTTACAAGAGTTCGTGTGGGTAGTAAGTAGCAGAAGTGAGATTTCAAACCAGGGACTCACTGTAAAAATGCCCTGCATCCAGAACCCTTCTCGTGATAATAAGATACAATGGGATGAAACTGAGGTCAATAGATGTATTTTACGAGTACAAATAGAGTCAGGAAATAGCATTTAATCCCAGTCTCTGGGTCTCCCAGTTCAGTGTGTATAAGAGGGATGAATAGAGTTATGGGGTAATCGGAGGAGATGGGAAGATGAAGGAGCCGCAGGCCAATGAGCCACTGGAGTTGAATGTAAATCACCAGGAGATACTTCCTGTCTTGGGCTAACCCTAGCAGATCATGTGGTTTCCCGGCAGGTACTCCAGTTTCCTGAGGGCTCTCTTGTTTTCATTTGCATGCATTAGTTTGATTTGAGAAGCCTGTAAGGAGGAAATCCAAGCTACTATCTTTTCTGGTGGTTTCTTACAGTAAGTAGGAAAATAAGCTGTTGCTAGGTCTTATGAATGCCAGTTGGCAATGATACACTACAATATCCATTTGCCCTTTGGGGTTTGCCACTAACTTTGTGAGATTTCTGTAGGAAAAGTCAATAATGGCAGCAGCATAGTGCATGTGATATATGTCTCCAGTGGCAGAAGACTTAAGTTAAAGGGACCATTACAGGTCAATCTATCTCCCCACCTTCCTCCCTCAGGTAGAGTGTATTGTTCTTTGTTCTTTTGGCTCTAGCCTCAACTCCCAGCCACCTCCACCTTATAAGATAATCATGTGTATTAACTTATAAGTAGTCACCTTCTCTACCCAAAGTGTCCTCAGCATTATCTTTCTGCAATACCTGTTCCTCAAATTTCCAGAGTACTAAAAATGGGTAAAATGTGTATAGGAGAAAGCCCCCTACATACTGACCTTGTACTAGCTGCTTTCCATCTCCTATATTTCTATCTAAAGCAGGTTCCTTCATGAGAAAAGCAGAGGTATTTGAAATATAGTGAAGAAATTGTTTTGAAATAAGATTCAACTTGTTTTTTAAAGAAAAAGGGGAAGGGGAAAAATGTACAGTTTCAGTAAGGAAAAGAGTACTTTTGCACCTAGTTTCAAAGAGTCACTACTTGGCACATCTAGGGCCTAATAATTTTTCCTTTTCAGGATAGTTTAAAATCAGGATTGTTTCAATATAACATTTACCCAAATAGTTACAGTAGGGCTTTTATGGTAGCAAAGAATTAGAAAAAAAGTGATTTGTGAAGGTGATGGAATCTTATTGTGTAGTAAGAAATGACAAATATGAAGAATTCGGAGAAGGATTTATATAAATTAATGAAGAATTAAATAAATAAATAAATAAATAAAATTAAATAAAAATAAAAGAATTAAATTTAAAAAAAGTATCTATTTTGACATACTGTAATGTAAATGGAAAGATAATATAAAGGAACCTGAGTTCTGAGGAAAAGGAAAGAAAAAGAAAAAAAAGAAAAAGGAAACCTATTTCTGTCCTTTTGACAAGGGAGGAGATGATAGTCGTGGTGGTATCAAACTGGAGCAGAATGTTAAATAGGTTGTCAGATGTGGTCACTATATCAGTTACTTTGTCCAATTATTTTTCTTTTTTTTTTAAAAACAATATTTTATTTGATCATTTCCAAACATTATTCATTGGAGACAAAGATAATTTTCTTTTCCTTCCCTCCCTCCCCCCACCTCTCCCATAGCTGATGTGTTATTCTACTGGGTATCACATGTGTTCTTGATTCAAACCCATTTCCATGTTGTTGGTAATTGCATTAGAGTGTTCCTTTAGAGTCTCTCCTCAGACATGTCCCCTCAACACCTGTAGTCAAGCAGTTGCTTTTCCTTGGTGTTTTTACTCCCACAGTTTGTCCTCTGCTTGTGGATAGTGTTTTTCTCCTAGATCCCTGCAGATTGTTCAGGAACATTGTGTTGACACTAATGGAGAAATCCATTACATTCAATTGTACCACAGAGATTCAGTCTCTGACTACAATGTTTTCCTGGTTCTGCTCCTTTCACTCTGCATCACTTCCTGGAGGTTGTTCCAGTCTCCATGAAATTCCTCCACTTTATTATTCCTTTTTGCACAATAGTATTCCATCACCAGCATATACTACAATTTGTTCAGAACATTCTCCAATTGAAGTGCATCCCCTCATTTTCCAATTTTTGGCCACCACAAAGAGCGCAGCTATGAATATTCTTATACAAGTCTTTTTCCTTATTATCTCTTTGGGGTACAAACCCAACAGTGCTGTGGCTGGATCAAAGGGCAAACAGTCTTTTATCACCCTTTGGGCACAGTTCCAAATTGCCCTCCAGAATAGTTGGATCAATTCACAACTTCAACAACAATGCATTAATGTCCCTACTTTCCACATCCCCTCCAGCATTCATTACTTTCCTCTGCTGTCATGTAAGCCAATCTGCTAGGTGTGAGGTGATACCTCAGAGTTGTTTTGATTTTAATCTCTCTGATTATAAGAGATTTAGAACACTTCTTCATGTGCTTGTTAATAGTTTTGATTTCTTTATCTGAAAACTGCCTATTCATGTCCCTTGCCGATTTATCAATTGGGGAGTGACTTGATTTTTTGTACAATAGATTTAGCTCTTTGTAAATTTGAGTAATTAAACCTTTGTCAGAGGTTTTTATGAAGATTGTCTCCCAATTTGTTGCTTCCCTTCTGATTTTAGTTACATTGGTTTTATTTGTAAAAAATTTTTTAATTTGAAGTAGTCAAAATTATTTATTTTATATTTTGAGATTCTTTCTATATCTTCCTTGGTTTTAAATGTCTTTCCCTTCCCAAAGATCTGACATGTATACTATTCTGTGTTTGCCTAATTTACTTATAGTTTCCTTCTTTATGTTCAAGTCATTCTCCCATTTTGAATTTATCTTGGTGTAGGGTGTGAGGTGTTGATCTAAACCTAATTTCTCCCACACTGTCTTCCAATTTTCCCAGCAGTTTTTATCGAATAGTGGATTTTTGTCCCAAAAGCTGGGATTTTGGGGTTTATCGTATACTGTCTTGCTGAGGTCACTTGCCCCAAGTCTATTCCACTGATCCTCCTTTCTGTCTCTTAGCCAGTACCAAATTGTTTTGATGACTGCTGCTTTGTAATATAGTTTGAGATCTGAGACTGCAAGGCCCCCTACCTTTGTATTTTTTTTTTATTATTTCCCTGGATATTCTTTATCCTTTGTTCTTCCAAAGGAACTTTGTTATAGTTTTTTCTAAATCAGTAAAGAAATTTTTTGGAAGTTCAATGGGTATGGCACTAAATAGATAAATGAGTTTGGGTAGGATGTTCATTTTTATTATATTGGCTCATCCCACCCATGAGCAGTTAATGTTTTTCCAATTGCTCAAGTGTAGTTTTAGTTGTATGGAGAGTGTTTTGTTGTTGTGTTCATAAAGTTCCTGTGTTTGTCTCAGGAGATAGATTCCTAGGTATTTTATTTTGCCCAAGGTGATTTTGAATGGGATTTCTCTTTCTAGTTTTTGCTGCTGAATTGTGTTGGATATATATATAGAAATGCTGATGACTTATGTGGGTTTATTTTGTATCCTGCAACTTTGCTAAAGTTGTTGATTATTTCAATAAGCTTTCTGGTTGAATCTCTAGGATTCTTTAAGTAGGCCATCATGTCATCCACAAAGAGCGATAACTTGGTCTCATCCTTGCCTATTTTGATGCCTTCAATTCCTTTATCTTCTCTAATTGCTACTGCTAGTGTTTCTAGTACAATGTCAAATAGTAGAGGTGATAATGGGCATCCTTGTTTCACTCCTGATCTTATTGGGAATGCATCTAGTTTATCCCCATTGCAGATGATATTAGCTGATGGTTTTAGATATATGCTGTTTATTATTTTTAGGAACAACCCTTCTATTCCTATGCTTTCTAGTGTTTTTAATAGGAATGGGTGTTGTATTTTATCAAAGGCTTTTTCTGCGTCTATTGAGATAATCATGTGGTTCTTGTTGGTTTGCTTGTTGATGTGGTCAATTATGTGGATGGTTTTCCTAATATTGAACCAGCCCTGCATCTCTGGAATAAATCCTACTTGATCATGGTGGATGACCTTTCTGATCACTTGCTGGAGTCTTTTTGCTAGTATCCTATTTAAGATTTTTGCATCTATATTCATTAGGGAGATTGGTCTATAATTTTCTTTCTCTGTTTTTGTCCTGCCTGGTTTTGGAATCAGTACCATGTTTGTGTCATAAAAGGAGTTTGGTAGAACTCCCTCTTTGCTTATTATGTCAAATAGTTTGTATAGTATTGGGATTAACTGTTCTTTAAATGTTTGATAGAATTCACTTGTGAATCCATCTGGCCCTGGGGATTTTTTCTTGTGGAGTTCTTTGATGGCCTGTTGGATTTCATTTTCTGATATGGAATTATTTAAGAATTCTATTTTTTCTTCTGTTAGTCTAGGCAGTTTGTATTTTGGTATATATTCGTCCATATCACCTAGATTGGTATATTTATTGCCATATAATTGGGCAAAGTAATTTTTAATGATTGCCTTAATTTCCTCCTCATGGGAGGTGATGTCTCCCTTTTCATCTTTGATGCTGTTAATTTGCTTTTCTTCTTTCCTTTTTTTAATTGGATTGACCAGTACTTTGTATATTTTGTTTTTTTTCAAAGTACCAGCTTCTAGTCTTATTTATTAGTTTAATAGTTCTATCACTTATGGTTTTATTAATTTCTCTCTTAATTTTTAGGATTTCTAGTTTGGTTTTCTTCTGGGGGGGGGTTTAATTTGTTCTCTTTCAAGTTTTTTTTTATTTGCATTTCCAATTCATTGATCTCTGCCCTCCCTAGTTTGTTAATATATGCACTCAGGGATATGAATTTACCTCTGATTACTGCTTTGGCTGCATCCCAAAAGGTTTGAAAGGATGTCTCACAATTGTCATTTTCCACGATGAAATTATTAATTGTTTCTATGATTTGTTCTCTAACCAATTGATTTTGGAGTATCATATTATTTAATTTCCAATTAATTTTTGATTTGGTTTTCCATATACCCTTACTGAAAAAGGCTGCCTTTATTATTTCTGCTTTTCTGCATTTGTATGCCATGTTTCTGTGACCTAGTGTATGGTCAATCTTTGTGAATGTGCTATGTGGTGCTGAGAAGAAGGTGTATTCCTTTTTTGTCCCTATTTATTTTTCTACATATGTCTATTAACTTTAATTTTTCTAAGATTTCATTCACTTCTTTTACCTCTTTCTTATTTATTTTTTTATTTGATTTATCTAAATTTGAGAGTGGTTTGTTCAGATCTCCCACTAATATGGTTTTACTGTCTATTTCTTCCTTCAATTCTCCTAGTTTCTCCATTAGAAATTTGGGTGCTATATTATTTGGTGCATACATGTTGATTAGTGATTTTCCTCATTACCTAAAGTCCCTTTTAACAAAATATATCCCTTTTATTCAGGTCTATTTTTGCTTTGGCTTTGTCAGATATCATGATTGCAACTCCTGCCTTCTTTCTGTTAGTTGAGGCCCAGAAGGTCTTACTCCATCCTTTAATTCTGACCTTGTGAGTATCTACCTGCCTTATGTGTGTTTCTTGAAGACAACATATGGTAGGGTTTTGGATTCTAATCCATTCTGCTATTAGTCTACTTTTTATGGATGAGTTCATCCCATTCATGTTCAAAGTTATGATTGTCACTTGTGGACTCCCTGGCATTTTGATATTCTCCCCTAATTCTGACCTTTCTTCTTTAGCTCTAAGCTTTTAATCCAGTGATTTACTTTAAATAAGTCCCTCTTGTCCCCTCCCTTGATATGTTTCCCTTTCTAGTTCCTCCCTTTTTGTTCCATCCCTCTTCCCACCTCCCCTTCCCTCCCTGTTTGTGTTCTCTCCCCCCTCCCCTCTTTGGTTTTCCCTTCTCCCTACCCCTGTTGAATAAGATATAATTCAAGATCCTAATGGATCTGGATGCTCTTCCCTCTCAGAGTTGATTTTGCTGAGAGTAAGGTATAAGTAAAAAGTCTCTTCCTCTCCTTCTTATAGGACTTTTCTTCCCCTCCCCTTCCCATGTGTATCTTTGTGTGAGAAAGATTATTCTATTTAGGATCCCACCCCCTATTTCTTGGAGTATATCTTAGTACCATCAATGATTCCCCTCTCCCGTTTCCTTTCTACCCCCCCTTTCTCCATATCATCTTGATGCCCCAAACATTCCCTATGTGTGATTCTTCTTTCTACTCTGATGTTGCATATAATTTTTGAGAGTTACACATTACATTTTCCCCACATATTAATATATATAAATTTATATAAATGTAGTTCTTATAGAAGAGAGTTTGAATAAAAGAAAAAGATGACATTTTCCTCCTTTTCCCTTTCCTTCATATTTACCTTTTCAGGTATTCCATGCTCTTTGTTTTTTGATATCAAACTTTCCATAGAACTCTGGTCTTTTCTTTGCAAAAATTTGAAAATCTTCTATTTTGTTGAATGCCCAAACTTTCCCCTGGAAGTATATAGTCAGTTTTGATGGATAGTTGATTCTTGGTTGAAGACCCAGCTCTCTTACCTTTCTGAAAATCATGTTCCATGCCTTACAGTCATTCAGAGTGAAAATTGCAAGGTCTTGTGTGACCCTGATTGGTATTCCTTTATATCTAAATTGTCTTTTTCTGGCTTCTTGTAGGATTTTTTCTTTTGTTTGAAAGCTTTGGAATTTGGCAATTACATTCCTGGGAGTTGTCTTTTGGGGATTTAGTGTAGAGGGTGTTCTGTGAACTCTTTCAATGCCTGTATTGCCCCCTTGTTCTAGAATCTCTGGGAAGTTTTCTTTGATGATATCTTGTATTATAATGTCGAGATTATTATTTATTTCTGGTTTTTCTGGTAGGCCAATTATTCTCAGATTGTCTCTCCTTCCTCTATTTTCCAAGTCTATGACCTTGTCAGTGAGATATTTTATGTTCTCTTGTAATTTCTTAATTTCCTTTATTAATTCTTGCTCTTTTGCAAGATCATTGTCTTCCAGTCCCTTTGTGGTCACCATAAACTGTAAGATTTAAAATAATATATGGCTTAAACTGTGGCAGTTAAAAGAGTTAATGCTATAAACTGTAAGATTAAAAGAGTGGGAGTCATAAACTGTAATAATTTAAAATAGTATATGGCTTAAACTGTAATAATTAAAATGGTTGATGTTGTAAACTGTAGTGAGTTAAAATGGTGGAAGATATAAATTGTGATAGATATAAGAGAGGGTGAGTAAATTTGACCACAGAAAATATGTTTCACTACAGTGTCTTGGGTTTTAAATCAAATATAAGGTGGTTGCCAGGGAAATATTCCCAATTATGAATATACACAAGTCAACTGGGTTTTATAGAGATTTTAATTAGTAATACAATGAGTAATCAAAGAAAGAGAGAGAGAGAGAAAAAAAAAAGTATAAGTATGAAGGGCCTTAAGCCAACATGGCCTAGACCTGAGTCTTAAGAAGGAGAGAATCAGTCAGTTTTTTGTCACTCACCAGAAGATTTGTCTTAAGCAAGGATGTCTGGGGAACAGAGTCTCCCCAGAGGGAGTTCCAGCCAGAGCCAGCCTCCCAAGGGACTTCTTCTCAAGAGATCTTCAAAGGGCCTCCTCCAAAAGGATCTATCTCCAAGGACCTATCTCCAAGGAATCCAAGGATCTCTTGCTCAAGATATTTCTTTTCTTATATAGGTTTTTTTTTCTATGTCACCTCCCCTAAGTTCTTCCATCTTCCAATCACCGTAGATGTTTTCTAAAAGACAGCCCATCTGAATTCCAGCTAAGTCAACTAATTCCCTCAGTAAGTCTGAACCAGAGAAAACAAAGCTGAGTCGACTAATCCCATCAAGAGAAAACCTGCCCGACCTTTATAGGTACCTAGCATCCCATTGTATCAATTCTAAAAACAGGCATGGCTCAAAGAACTCCCTGCCTCATCATAAGCATGGATCCAAGTACTTTCATTGTTTAGCAAGGAGTTTTCTCCCCTAAAGCAGTCTTAAGTACAGGTGGAGTAGAGGTCCTCCCATTTCTGATCCTGGTGAGTTCTCACATCAAAATGGGGAATGTTTCCAGTAGGGAATTTGTTCCAATGGACGATTCTTCAATGTGGAAATTTTTAACATTCATAAGTCTGAGAAACTTCAAGATTTACAATCCCCCCTGATGATCATTGGGAGACTAGTCTCCCCACTGATCATTTAACATAATCAATTTGTAATCCCTAAATGCACTTCTAACTATAGATATACACGATATTCAAATTTCCAAGAGGAATTAGAATAGTGAGGGAGGAAATAGAAAAGAAAAGAAAGCAAAACCAATGTTTTGCTAGGTGCATTGACAGAAAGGCAAATTAGAGGCAGTCCCTTTTGGCATAAATGTATACATTTACAATAAATATTCAATCAAAGTTCAGTTCAATCAATCATATTCAAAGTTCATTCTTGATCTTCTTGATGAACTGTAAGTTTTCTGGCATCTTTCTATAACAGTTCATCCTCTGGACATAAAAATTTCAAGCTTCTTTCTTGAAGATCTTTTCTAGAACAAAATCAAAATTATAGGATTTATATAAAAGTACAATCTTAAACAAAAAATCAGAATTCTTAGATTTTATAAAAATACAATCTCAAACAAAAAATTCAAAAATTCTTAGATTTTAAATTAAAATACAATCCCCCTTGAAGTAGGTGTTAAAAAACATCAAGTTTAGCTCAGAATGCAATGTTCAGTTATGGAGGTGTATGAGTCAATTATCAAAAGAAAAGAAAAATAATAAAAAAAACATAAGTAAAAAAATCAAAAATAGGTCCTTGTATAGGTTTAATTTATTTGTAATTTCTATCCCACAAGTATGTAGGACAGAATGCAGTAATATTTCATTTAGTCATTTGTAGCCAAGACTACAGGAAGTTGCCATAATATAAGAAGGAAAAATCTAGAATTCTATTTTGATGGGGAAATGTCATTCCCTTGTCTGATTTTTTTGTCATTCTCAGGGATATAGGGAGCCAGCATGATAGTCAAACTTTGTACTTGTATGAGTACTTCACAAAGAGTGTAGCTACAAGGAAGTCCTACGACTTAACGTATGTCAAGCATCGCAACCTCGAGTCTCACATTAGTATTTCTTGTGTGCTCTTTTTGGGACCTTTCAGGTTAAGTCTGTGCTCCTTATTTTTTATCCCTTCTTCTGGAATCAGATACAAACATTAATCACAGTCCTATAATATTTTATCAATAAATGGCAGGTTCCCATAGTTTAAAGTTTTTGGGGCATTGCATTGACATTATAGCAAGAATATATATGTTAACTTGAATTACTGCAGAAAAAATAATATTATTTATGTGTACCTTTAGTACAAGAAATGAGAAAAAATCAAATATTCTAATAAAAAATAAAAGAAAAGCAATAATAAAAATAAGGAAAAAATCAGTTATTCAATGTGTTCTCAAAAAAAAAGCATCCATTTGTTTATGGATTATTAACACCAATTCATATGATAGGATGCAGTCAATCAGTCTCAGCAGAAGATCCTTTCTTCACATGTGAGCAGTGAATCCAAGAGTCCTTTTCTCCAATCTTTATGGATGTTGGAGTAGTTAACAATATTTGGAATGGTCCTTCCCATGAAGGTTGAGTTGCTCCAGTTCACTTGAAATTCTTAATATAAACTTTATCTCCTGGATTCAGGTCATGCAGAGAAAAATCTAGTGGTCCAGCTTGTACTGCCGCTCCGGATTCATGAAGTTCACGTAGTTTGTGCTGTAACTCCTGTATATAGGAAGCAATAGTAGAATCTCCCCCTAATAGTGAGGTATATGCAGGGGGAAAAGGTTTAGCCTGTATAGGCAGATGCCCAAAAAGCATCTCAAATGGTGAGATGTGTAGATCTCTTCTAGGCCTGCTTCTAAGATAAAATAGGGCCAAAGGGAGAATTTCAGGCCATTTTAAATGTGTCTCAGTGCATAATTTTCCAATCATAGTTTTAAGTTCTTTATTCATCCTTTCAACTTGGCCTGAGCTCTGGGGGTGATATGGAACATGGAATTTGGGAGTTATCCCCAAGCAAGAATATATTTGGTTTAAGACAGAATCAGTAAAATGACTTCCTCTATTTGAATCAATACGTGCTGGCATAATTTCTTTTAAAAACACCTTATCAACAAAAGCTGCTGTGGCTCAGGCTGTAGGAAATGCTTCTGGCCATCTGGTTAGTTGATCTACTATTTCCAGACAAAATTTATATTGTCCAGCCTTTGGCATTGTTATGAAATCTATTTGTAGATGTTCAAAAGGTGTGTAAGCCAGAGGACGTCCACCAAAGGCTTTTCCACGAAATGCATGTTGGTTATATGCCTGGTAGGTAGAGCAGGCTGAACATACTTTAGAGGCTATAGTAGTTATACCAGGGGCTATCCATACTCTCTTGACAGAGTCCACAATGCCCTGGGTGCCAAAATGACCATTTTTATGAATAGATTGGCAAATTTGGTTATAGAAACTTCTAGGGAGCAGGGGTTTTCCTTCAGATGATACCCATACTCCATTAATATGTTTTGCTTTGAATTTTCGTTTCCATTTTTCCACTTCCTTTTCATTATAGGAAAGTGGTAGATTTAAATAATTAGTGGTTGTTAATGTTAAAATTAATTCTGGTCCTTCTATGACTGCTAACTTTGCAGCGGTATCTGCTTGATCATTTCCTCTAGAGACAGGGTCAGAGCCACCTGTATGGGCAGAACAATGAACTACAGCTAGGGCTTCAGGAAGCTGGAGAGCAGAAAGAACTTCATTAATAATTTCTGCATTAGCTATAGATTTTCCAGCTGAGGTTAAAAATCCTCTCTGGAGTCATAATATTCCAAATGAGTGACAAATGCCAAAAGCATATCTAGAATCTGTATAAATTGTTGCCTTTTTATCCTTGGCAATTATACACGCTTGTTTCAGAGCTATGAGTTCTGCTCCTTGAGCGCTAATGTTAGAAGGTAGTGAAGCTGACCATTCAGTGGCAAATTCTGAGACTACGGCAGCTCCAATGTAATGTATGCCATCCCTCATAAAAGAGGAACCATTGGTAAATAAAATCAGATCTGCATTGTCTAAGGGAGTGTCCAAGATATTATCTTGAGGCTTTTCTGCCATGGACACTAATGTTTCACAATTGTGTAATGGTTCTCCTGAAGTTGATAAATCTGGAAGCAAGGTGGCAGGGTTAAGAGTTGAACAGCGTTTCAAGGTAATATTTTCACTATTTAATAAGGTTATTTCATACCTTGTAATTCTCTGATCCGAGAATGCCTCTGTTCTATGTTTTATCAACAATGCTTCTACCTCATGTGGGCACATTATTGTTAATGGACATCCCAATACTAAATCAACAGTTTTTGTTACTAGTAAGGCTGTAGCAGCTACTCCTCTAAGACATGGTGGTGCTCCTGCTGCTACTGGGTCCAGTTGAGCAGAATAATAAGCAACTGGGTGCTGAGAAGGTCCCAAAGTCTGAGTTAACATGCCAGAAGCTACTCCTCTTCACTCATGCACATACAAAGTAAATGGCTTGTTGTAATCTGGGATGCCTAGAGCTGGGGCAGACATGATAGCCTTTTTTAGATCTGATATAGCTGACAAGTGTTCAGGCTCTAATTTGAGAGGTTCAGGAACCGAATCCTTTGTTAATGCTATAAGGGGTTTAGTAATTTCCCCATAGCAAGGAATCCATTGTCTGCAAAACCTTGTTGCTCCTAAAATTGCTCTCAACTGTTTCTTAGTAGTAGGAGCGCTTAAATTTTGAATATTCTCAATTCATTTTGGAGAAATATAACGAGCACCCACAGACAGGATGAATCCCAAATATTCTACTTTAGGGAGACACCACTGAACTTTATCCTTAGAGATTTTATGTCCTCTTTTGTACAATTCCAAAAGAAGGTGTTTGGTATCTTCTTGACATGTTTTTGCATCTGTTGAAGCCAAGAGTAGATCATCTACATATTTGACTAATTTGGTATTTTTAAATGTTATATTGTCTGTGTCTTGGCTCAAAATTTGCTCAAATAAGCTCGGACTTTCGACATAACCCTGTGGCAGCCAACACTAGGTATATTGTGAGCCCTTCCAGGTAAAAGCAAAAATATGCCTGGAGTTCTCATGTATAGGTATGGAAAAGAAAGCTGAATACAAGTCTACTACTGTAAAGTATGTAGCTGTGCTAGGAATAGATGAAATAATAGTATTTATGTTAGAAACTATGGAGTATCTCTTTATAACATGATTATTCACTGCCCTCAGATTCTGTACGAATCTATAGAGGTGCTTGCCATCAGGCCTTCTTTTTGGTTTTTTAACTGGCAGGATGGGTGTGTTGTATTCAGATTTGCAAGGGATTATTATTCCCTGTTCTATTAATGAGTTAATAACTGGTTTAATACCCTCAATTGCCTCCTTTGAGAGGGGATACTGAGGGATGGAAGGAGGTGGGTAGATTTAGTTTTTATCTGCACAGGAACAGCCGACTTAAGTAAACCTACATCTGAAGAAGATGTGGCCCAAAGAGACTCCGGTATATCCTTAGGTATTTCAAAAGTGGAAGGCTCTTTTGCCTCCTGGTTTTCTGAGAGAAGTACAGGGAGTAAATTTAAAGATTCCTCTGGTACTTCCAATGATAAAGAACCATCTGGTGAACAAGTTATTGTGGCTCTGAGTTTACATAGAAGGTCTCTCCCCAGCAAATTTAAAGGGGAGTCAGGCATCAAAATAAAGGAATGTTGTACCTCTAGGGTCCTACAGACACCATTCTAGGGGCAAGTTTTTCAACTCTTTGGGGTATTCCTGATATTCCCATTACACTTTGTGAATCAATGGAATAACAATTTAAATCTGGTACATTCTTCAATACAGACCTGGTAGCTCCAGTGTCTAATAGACAATCTTAATAAGTGTTACCCACCTTTAAGGTAACATGGGGTTCATTAGTATGGGGAGAGCAGTGGATAGGGACAACGGGTAGTAGGACATCAGGGTCCAGAAAATCAAAGGTTGTATCCTCTGATTCCTGTGCCCCAGCCCCCCCCCTCCAGATGCCATCATTGTGTTTGGGATATTCCTTGGGCACCCCCCTGAAGGGCACCTCGACTATTTTTTGGATGAGCTCCATTTCTTATATTTTGTTGTTGGGTATTATCATTTTCTTCATTTGGAGCATTGTCATTATTTTCCCAATTCCTATTTCTATAATTCTGGTTTCTAAAGTTCTTATTTCTATATCCATTATAGTTATTTCCATAGTCATTATTATAATTTCTAAATTTTCTAAAATTCTGGTTTCTATGACCATTATCATCTCTATAGTTGTTCTGGTTTCTATGACCATTATCATCATTTCTATAGTTGTTATTTCTAAAATTGTTATTAAACTCTGTATTTCTTCCAGTCATCTTAAGAAAGGTTCTACATTCCATCATTTTGTGGCGCTTCTTCTCACAGAAGTGGCAAGTTACTGATTTATTTGTGAATTCCTGCAAAGGGGCTATAGTCTCTCCCTTATTTTTCAATCGTCTCTTTAACATTTCAATTTCTTTCTTTAAATCTTCCACTGATGTATCATCTTCCTCAGGTCTTTTTACATGACCTTTCATAAACATAGGTTGCTACTCTCCTTAATTCATCGAGGTCCATAGAGTCCCAATTAGGACAGCTAGTTCTAAAGTAGTCTTTTACCACTGAACAACAATTCTTAGCAAATTGCCTACGTATTTGTCTAATGTCTCTTTCTCTGGATAAATCAAGGTCCATATATGTATTCCCTATGTCAATAAGTCTGTCCATAAACTGGGAGGGTGTTTCATCAATATGTTGTTGGGTTTTTTCAAATTTTGACCATTTTTCAGGTCTATCAGAGAAAGCTCTCATGGCTGTCAATAATACTTCTCTGGCCTGGTTTAGTTTTGTGTAATCTAGTTCAACATTGGGGTTCCAATGTGGATCTTCAGTTGGCCAATAACTTCCTTTTTTACCTTGTTTTTGATTAGTCAGAGAGACTATATTTTTTTTCTCTCTCTTTGTTAATAATGCTTCTAATATAATCTCAACATCCAACCAAGTGGGGTCAAAAGTTCTGAATATGTTCTCTAATTTTTTTTATAATTAATATTGTTTCGTCCTCAAATGATGGCATATCTTCCTTCAATTTTTTTTAAATCCTCAGGGGTAAAAGGTGTATGATGTCTTACAGATACCAAGTTTCCATTCTTATTAAAAGTGGGTACTTACCTTAAAGGAAATAAGCTATCTGAATTATTTGGTACTCCTGTTTGTAGGCTTCTTGCTCCATTTTCAATTGGGTAAGTCTGAGAAATAGAAGAGTTGGGCACATTAAAAGGAAGGGTTTGTTGTTGTCCCATGGTGCCAGAAAATTCAGAGGTAGGGTGTGAATTTAGGTTAGAATGTGAACTTAAAGTGGATTGTGTAGGATGAGAAGGAGGAGCCAAGGAAGAAGTGTGAAAGGATACAGAGGTGTTTGGATTGGAGGAATTAGTAAGGTGTGAAGTAGAGGGATTAAGATCAGAAGTATGGGTAGGGTGTGAACTTAGAGTTGATTGTGTTGGGTCTGAAGCATGAGCAGTGGTAGGCGTGGGTGGGTTTTCTGAGGCTGAGGGGACTGGTTTTCCCTTTCAGTTTGGTCAAACTGGTTTTGTAGTTGTGTTTATTCATATTTCAGATTGTTGAATTCCTTTTGCATTATTTCCCACTTTTCCTGACAGAAGGCTTCCATCTTTTTGATCATTTCTGATTTAAATTCTTCAAGAGTTTGTGGAGAGTTTCCATTTCCTTTGGAGGGTTTCAGAGCATTTGCTTGTGTTTCCTCTTCTATCTCCTCTATATTTTGTATTTTTGCTCCAGAAAATGTGTCCAAAGTCACCCCCTTCTTCTTGCTTTTCTTGGTGTTTGGAGGTTTTTGTACTTACGTACTGTTTTCCATCTCTATCTGAGTGAGAAGGACTGGCTCTTAGTGTATCTGGCTGATGGTCTGAGGCTTTAGTCTCAGGAAAATTGTTCGTTCTCTGCAGCTGCTCTGTCCTCCAGGGGAAGCCCAGGGTCTGCCGGCATTTCAGGTATTACTGCTCTCAGTTCCCTCCAGTTGCTTCTCTGCTGCCTTACTTCCACTCTCTGGGCCTGGCACAGCACTGTCCGCAAGGTACCTCAGTGCCTTTTCAGGCCCTGAGGTTTCTGTTCTTTCCGAAGACCCTGCTCTCTAAGGGGGGAGGGGTCGTGGCCTCCCTGGGTTCTGAGGGCTTCTGATGTGATTAAGGTCAGCTGGTTTGGGCCGAATGATCCCTGAACCAAAAAAAAAAAAAAAACCCTCCTCTGTAGTCTGTGTTGAATGCCCGGAGACTGGCCCAGGTTACTTTCAAAGTAAGCCCTTTGGAGGAACCCCTTTGCCGGCCCTGAGGTTTCTGTCCTTTCAGAAGCTCTGGGGGCTCCTCATGGGATTAGGTTCAGCTGGTGCCCTAAAGCTGGAACCTCCCTTGAGACTCAGATGGAAGGACCCAGCCAGGGGGCTACAGGCTTCCCCCTTCTCTCTATGTTTCCCTGCCGTCTGTGTTGGGCACCCTGGGGACTGGCTCAGGTTGCTTTCAAGGTGAGTCCTTCAGAATAGCCAGCCCTGAGGCCCTTTTGCTGGCCCTGAGGTTCCCCCTGCTGCTGCGGGCTCAGCACTCTGGGTTGGAGGGGATTGGTCCTGGGACCTTCCTTCTGCCTACCCCTTAGACCCGAGTGATCTAGGGTTCTGGCTTTTGGGGGGCCATACCTTTTGATCCAGGTCCAGGAGGAGGGTTCCCCAGGTCTGTTCTGTTGTTCAGTTTGAATTTTGGTGTCCTAGGAGCATTCAGTTTGTGATCGGTATGGAAGAGTTTTCAGAGGTCTGAACTTTTGCTGCCTCTAAGCCGCCATCTTGACTGGAAGTCCTTGAGACTTCTTATTAGTTTTCTTTGTTTTGAGGGAGAATTTGATTTGAAGGGGTCAAGGACAATGGACATATCTAAAAGTGTCTGTGATATAAAAAATGTTTTAAAATCTTGGATAGAAGAAAATGAAGGTAAGTAAGCATGAATCCCAGATTGAGAAAAGCCTTGAGAAGAATCTTAAATATGACATCAACAACAACAAAAGCTTTTCTAATACCTGTGGGGGGGGGAAGATGATCTTTATATAAACATATTTATTTTGGATAAAGTTATTAAATAGATACATATGGAGCGTACAGTAGTCATACATTTTCCTTCAATGACTCTTTTTGGTTTGGACTCCTTGAATATCATGTCTTCCCCAGGATGAGCTAATGACCTGAAATCTCATCACCATGCACAGTGACTCCAATGTTGATACTCTAATACTCTCCCAGCTCCCTTGTTTATCTCTTTGCCTGCCTTTCTTCTCTGATAGGAAGGCTGGAAGGAAAAGAAAAAAAAAGCTTTTCCTAAAGTCTTTATAGAGAGCTCAAAACTTTCCAGATAATTCATAGTTTACATCAGCTATTTGACTTTGTTTCCATTCCATAAATATGATACCCTTGTTCTAAGTACCCCCACCCCCACCCCGGGTCCTCCCCTTCTTTAGATTGTAAGCTCCCTTGAAAGCAAGGACTATTTTTTTTAATTCTTTTTAAATTCTATTTAAAATTCTTATTTGTGTCTCTAGTGCTTAGCTGGAAATACAAATGTCCCTGATAGATAATAGGCACTTAGTAAATATTTATTGACTTGACTTGAATTTATTGAACGATTGAATTTCAACAAGGTACTTGACAAAGTCCATCATGATGTTTTCTTGAACAAGGTAAAGAGAGATGAGGTAACTTATAGCCCAGCTAGCTCGATTTTGAAGTGGCTGAATATCAGGACCCAAAGAGTGATGATAAGTATCAATCTGGAAGAAGGACTCTAGAGATATACCATTTTCTGTTTCTGTTAAGCATTCTTACTGGTGACATTAATGAAGGCATAGATGACATGTTTAAAAGATTTACAGATGATATAAAACTGAGAGGGATAGCTAACATACTAAATGACAGAATTGGGACTCTTAAAATCATGACATGCTAGGACATCTTTATAGTAAGTGCAGAACTAAGATAACCTTTGCTGTCATTAGGTCACCTAAAAACGTCACTTAAAACAATTAATGCTTGTAAGAAAGTTACTCTATACCAGTGATGGCAAACCTTTTAGATATGGAGTGTGGGGGTGGGGTCCCCCCAGACTAAGTATTCTGCCCCCCCCAGAGACCACACGCCATATCTTGCCCCACCACCAAGTGCCAGGCACACCTTGCCCCTCCCCTTACCCCACTCATGGGAGGCAGAAAGTGCTCCCATTGGGCTGCTAGGTATAGGGGCAGGTGAGATAAGGAATGTCCTCAGAGATCATAGAGAGGGGAGGGGAGTGGCCTGAGCTCTGTGCTCCTCTCCAGCTCTGTTGCCTGTGAGCTACCCACCTCATTCCCAGTGTGCTCAAATTGGACTGCTGGGCAGAGGAGCAGAAGATATAAAAAAAAAATGTCCTCAGGCATGGTGGGGAGCGGGAGGGGAACAGCTCCTACCAGAGTCCCTTTGCCTTTCTAGTAAAAAACTGGGGGAGTGGGGAAGGGTGGCTTTGTGCCCACAGAGAACACTCTGTGTGCCATCTTTGGCACCCGTTCCATAGGTTTGCCATCACTGCTCTATACTCTATCTCAGGTCATTTGTTCTCAGTTTTGGCTGTTATCTCTGTTTTGGCTACTCCATCTATATTTGATCATACAAACTTTAATCCTGTACCCACAACTGCCTTCAGAATATCACCACCTGATAATATTTCTATCATCCTAAATTCAATAGGTCCAAAATCTTATATGTGAGCATTCTCCTTAAACCAACTGCCCTTCTGATTTGCCTGAATTAGGTCAATTATTTAGGAGGACACTAAGATTTTTCAATAACCCAGGCTTCAAATATTATTTAATTATTAAGATTTTGAATATTTATTTTAAAATTTAGTTTCAAATTCTTTCCCTTTTTCTGGCAGGCTTAAAATTTTAGAGACATTTTTGACTCACTGCTATTTATCTTCCATAGCGAGAAAAAAAATTCTGTTTATTTTTCTTTCAAAAGCTTTCTCTAATCTATTTCTTTCTATTCCCAATTTCATCAGTCTAGAGCTTTTGAATGTTCCCTTTTGATGTTAGTTTCCTAGATTGTCTCTAAGACATCAGTCTCTCCCTCTCTAAACTACAGTGCCTACTTCTATCTGACTAATGTTCTTTAATTATTGATTTTAATATTACTCCATTGCTTAAGAATGTAGTACCATGGCTCCTAATTTTCTGCCACAAAAATTACTTCCTTTACTGGATTTGCAATGCCCTAGCTTACTTATATAACAATGTTTCCCACTCTCCTACAACATGAAACCTCTTCTATGATCAGGCTAGTCAACTTGTCAATACAAACATTATAAACATGGTGTGCTCATTTCCAGCTCCATGCCCATGTTATGATGCTCCTTGAATGAAACTCCCTCTGTGCTCTTTCACTTCTCCAGATCCTTCCTGCATGAGATAAAAATGATGACTCACTCAAATAAATAAATCTGGAGTCACAAGGTAGGAGCTAAGAAGACAATTTGTTCCTTTCATGAAAGGGAACATTTCAATGGCAGACTAAGAAGTGCCAACTTACTAGACAGCAAACAGGCATTATATACACAGGGCTCCCCCCACCCCCTAGACTGACAATTGAAAACACCTGTGACGGGGGTGTAGATTCTTCCAACCTAGTTCAGGTGAGGGGAGCAACTGAGCTGTTCATTGCCCTCTCTGCCTTCTGTCAGTCTCCCTGAGAGTTGTCAATCAACAAAAGGAAACAAACTAGCCTTTGTGAGCTGAATGTTCATTTGGAAAATGGCACACTCAATGTTATCTCGCTCACTTCCATCCTTCAAGGCTTAGCTTTCTCTTTTATTCATCACTGATCAGCCTCTGCCTCTCTCTGGTTCTGGCCCTGGCTCTCTCTCAAGAAAGCATTTTTGTAAAAAAGCATAGATTTTTAAATATATATGACATAATGTAATATGTAACATAATAATATAATAATATGACTTGTTATAAATATGTAATAAGTTACAATAAATAATGTATATCCAAGAGAAACAAATTCTCTTATTGGCTATGTCCAAAAATCTATCTCTTACTCTTTTTCTCCTTCCCCCTCCTCCCTCCCACTTATCTCATGAACACTTTTAAAGAATGTCTCTTATTTTATTGACACATTTTGTTTTCATATCCCTTAAATTTCTGAATATATGCCTCCCCTTCTGATACTCAGTGCACCTTTAAGGCGTCCTTCAGTTCTACACCTTAGATCCTTTGCTCCCTTTTCTCTCAAACTTCTCCTCTTCAATATCCTCTGTGGAAGAGAACAACAAACCCTTGTTTAGTGAATTTTGTTCTTTATCATTTCAGCCTCAGGCACCATTTAGCTCCCCAATTCCTCTCTTTCCTGGTGTCTGGTGTCCGAGAGAGAGAGAGAGAGAGAGAGAGAGAGAGAGAGAGAGAGAGAGAGAGAGAGAGAGAGAGAGCGAGAGAGAGAGAGAGAGAGAGAGAGAGAGAGAGAGAGCGAGAGAGAGAGAGAGAGAGAGAGAGAGAGAATATGGGAGAACCAGTCAATGAATTGAAAGCATTTATTAATAGTTCACCATGCTAAGAGCTGGCTCTAGGAAGGCACAAGTGCTACAGATCTTGGTCTCCAAGAACTTATAGTTTAATGAGGGAAACATTTATATGCATAAAAGCACATGCAAAAATATACACAAGGATTATGAGGTGGTTAAAGGAGGGAGGTCATCAGTAGCTGGGAGCATCAGGAAAGTCTTCATATGATAGTTGGATCTTGAGTTGAGCCTTGAAGGAAGCAGATGAGAAGTTAAGTGATAAGCTCTGAAGGCAGATTGCAGGGAGTTAAGGAGTAAGAGAGGAGGAGAAATGGAAATACTGAATACAGACTCTTTTTTTAACCCTTACCTTCTGTCATAGAAGCAATACTATATATTGGTCCCAAGGCAGAAGAGTGGTTAGGTCTAGGCAAGGGGGTTAGATGACTTGCTCAGGGTCACACAGCTAGGAAGTATCTGAGATCTGATGACAGAACCTCTCATCTCTAGATATGGCTCTCAATTTACTGAGCCTCTTGGAGGTCATCTATAGACTCTTTTAAAAATGAGTTTAGCTGAGAAAAAAGAGAGATAGAGGATCATAGTAACTAGGGATGGTAGGTTCCAGTAAGATTTTTTTTTTAAAGGATGAGGAGACTTGAACTTGTATACAGGTGGGGTGTGGGGTGGGGGGAAAGGGCCAGTAGATATTAATAGATTGAAGATTAGAGAGGGTTTGGGGCAGGGGATAATAATGGGGATAATCTGCTGGAGAAATCAGAATATGTCTTTGTGAAGACACAGTAGAATTGTGAACTTGGAGATAACACAGGAAATAGAATGGCTAGTTTTAGATGATTATCTACCTCAATTCTAGGGAATAAATGGACTTGGTTCTTAAAGAAGCAAGTAAGTGGCACCAGATCTGGAATCAGGAATACCTAAGTTCAAATCCAGTCTCAGACCTTTACTAGATGGATAACTTTGGGCAAATCTGTTTGATGAGTACCTATCTTCTAGGGTTGTTGTGAGGATCCAATAAGATTATATTTGTAAAGCAGTGTGTATGTCTGTTTTGTGTATTTATATTATATATATTTATTAATAGAATTTATTTCCAGATATCTCAGCCCCTTCTCCCATTCTTCATACCATATAAGGCATCATTTGGCATATATATATATACATATATATATATGTATATATATATATATATATATCAGTGTCTACATGCCTATATTCCTCTCTAGTTTCATTTTATCAAATGAAATAATATTTGTAGAGGCCATAACATGGTAGCTGGCATGTAGTAGGTGCTTAACAAGTGCTTATTACTTCCCACATTCCTTCTATGTGTTCATATACAGGTGTTTCTCCATTATGACCTTAGTTTATGTGGATCTCATGGCCTGCATGTACTCACTTGTTTTTGTGGCTCTCATGGCCTGCATGGACTCACTTGTTTATTTACTTTATTGCCCTGTCCTATTTGAGGATGGTGCCTTTGGCTGCCTTGGTCACAGGAGGAACATCCGGCTAAGGGAGGATGCAGAGAGTTTTTCCAGTAAATCATCTGTGACAAGTCCCAATCCCAAGACTGTTGGTTTTGGAAGAGAATAAGGGCATGGAACATTTAGACACAAATTAACCCTGCATCTCCTAAATCAAGAGTAGCTTTGACAGAACAGAGACAGTCACAAAATCCTTGAATTATTTCCTTTGACTCAGGGGTCCAGGCCACCCTGGTAGGGAAGGTTGTCAAAGTTGAAGTCCTTAGTATTCTGTTGGTCAAAGAATACAGACAATGACTCATAAAATGGAAGTGGGGAAAATTGTCTTCTGGTCTGTCCAGTGTTTTGTCCCTCTTGTTCTCCTGTATGCATATGAGAGGGAGTTCGGCAACTAATGACATGGGGCAGACTGTCCACTGCATTATTCCTAAAGCTACTAGTTTTGTAAGGGCTGATTTTAGCTTTGTTTGGTGTTTTGGTTATTAGCATTTACTTTGGTTCATGATTTGAAAGCAACAAATGGATTCTTGTTTAAATCTGTTGTAATGTAACCTCTTTGAAGGTAAGGAGTTTTTTTTAAAGTTGTTTATTCCCAGAACCTAGCACACTGCCTGGCCCATAGCAGAGGCTGAATATTTAATTGTTAATTGATTCAACACCCTAAGCATGTATTATAGACCTGAATATATATAATAGATATTAACATAAATAAATATAAGTATGAAAATGTGGTGCAGTGGATAGAGGACTGACCTTAGAATCAGATTAGAGCTAGGCTCAAATTCTTCTGACATTTATTAGGTGGGTGACCATGCCATATAATGTCTTAGTACTCCAAAGAATTCTCTAGAACTAGCTAGGTGGCACAGCAGAGTACTGGGTCTTGAGTCAGGAAGATCTGAGTTCAGATTATGCCTCAGACACTAACTGTGTGACCTGGGCAAGTCAAGTAATTTCTGCCTCAGTTTCCTCACATATAAAGTGGTGAAATAAAAAAGGATCTATTTTTTCACATTATTGTGAGGAAAAAATGAGGTATTTGGAAAATAACTTGAAAGTCTTAAAATGGTATACAAATGCTAGCTATTAATAAGTTACTGATCTGTATTGGTGGTGAGAGTGTCCACAAATTTGACCTCTAGTTTCAAACTTAAAGCCTTCAATCTCTGTCTTTCCTTGGCATACACTAAGAATTTTGTACTTGAGCCCAAATTATATTTTCTTCTTTTGAAAATAATTTAAGATACCAGCATTGTTTTTGCCATTTATTTCGTTATTTTTCTAGATTTTTTTAAAGTGAAGTTTTATTAAAATGACTTCAGATTCTTCATGTTCCCCCCTTTATTTTATTAAACTCTTGTTTTCATTTCTTGTTCTATCTAATTTAGGCTCAGGGATAATTTTTTCCTCTTAAGAATAGCCTGTACTGATCAACAAAGCATTGTTGTGTGAATTGAAATTGAGGGTATCATTGGCAAAAACAAAAAACCAAAAAAATCCACCCCAAACGAAAAAAAAAAACCAAAACCCAACACAGGCTAGAACTAGTAGGATCTGTTCCCAATTTTATTTTGATATTGGCTGGCACATAAGTGTTCATATCTTCAGTTCATTCTTATTCTTCAAATCTTGTTTTATAAAGATCAGATATAATAAGTAGTCTTGGTAAAAAATTGCTTTATTAGTCTTTTATATAAAATGTTCACATTACTGTTACCCAAGTAGATAAAATAAATGGGGTTTTTTGTGTGCCTCTTTTAGGCATTTATCTAACAAACTATAATTTCCATTGATAAGATCTGATTCTTCAAACTAGCAACCCTTCCATTGGCCACTTACTCCCATTTATGCATTTTTCACATTATGTTCCTATGAAGAAACATTCCTTTCCCCTTTCCATTACAACCCCCCCCCCCCCACCTGGGCCCCTTGGGGGTAGTTATCTAGCTGTGAGTGGAGAAGAGGCTGGGATTTTTAGTGATCACTCTGTTGTTAGAGGTTTGATTTAAGGCTCAGGTCTTCTTGGCATATCTGATTGCTATGTTTATTCACGAAGGCTGAATGAAAGCATAGCCATTTATGTCCTTTAAACTTTGAAGTAGTATGTTTTAAAAACTCTGATTAGTAAAGGTGCTTTTTTCACATTGCATAGTTGTTTTTTTTTTTCCTGCTGTTCCTTAACTGAGTGGTACTTATTTCTTCTTCTTCTTCTTCTTCTTCTTTTTTTTGACTCCTACAAAAAAATACTGTTCTGAAAATTTTTGTAAATATGGAACTTTTCTGTTATTGACTTCCTTGGTATATACGTCCAACAGTGGGATCACAGAGTCAAAAAGAATGAACATTTTAATGACTTTTCTTTAAAAAAAAAACAAAAAACCTTACCTTCTGGCTTAAAACATATACTAAGTATTGGTTCCAAGGCAGAAGATTATTAAGGGTGAAGCAATTGGGATTAAGTGACTTGCCCAGGATCAAATAGCTAAGAAGTATCTGAGACCAGATTTGAACCTATTACTCCTGTCTCCTGGCCTGGTTCTCTATCCCCTGAGTGACATAGCTGCCCAAGTTTAATAACTTTTCAAATAATTATCAAGTAATAAAAATTGTTTTACCCAGTGATTAGACCAATTAATAGTTCTACCAAGAGTTTGCTCATGGGCAGGTCTTCTCATAACTCTCCCAGTATTGACTATTCTTGTCCTTTTTTGAAACTCATTTTTGTGAATTTAAAGCTGAAATATTTCGTAATTGATTGGATTTTAATTCCTCTTATTTTTGGTGATTTGGAACTTTCTTCCTTGAGGACATTAATAGTTGGCATTTCTTCCTTATTCTTTTAACCACACTATGTTTTCAGTATTTAAAATGCAAAATAGAAAGGTAAACAAAGATTCCAAGGCAAGTTGTTCTAAGTGTTGAATATTTATGTATCCTTGGAGATGCATAGCTTCCCTCTAGCAACCCAATAAAGCTGCTTACAAACAGTGATAATGATTAACTCTTTAGAACTTAGTACTAAGTCATCTCTAATGATGATTTTAAACTATAATCAAAATGTGATTTAAAAATCACTAGTAAGTCTAAAAACACACTAATTTGTTTTCTTCCCACAAATGATGTTTTCCTGCTTTTTTGCAATGTTTTCTCACAGCTTGTGTAAGAGTAAGAGTTACTATTGTGTAAACTGAGTCCGTAGGCAGTGAAGGGATGAGCACCCACATGTGGTTAAGAAGAAAATTTTGAAAAGGTAGCTAAGGTGGTTAATTAGACAAAGATGCAGATTTGAAGTCAGGAAGTCTTGGGTTCAAATCTGGCCTCAGATATGTCCTAGCTCTGTGTCCTTGGGCAAGTCACTTAGCCCCAGTTACCTAACTCTTACTGCTAACTCAGCCTTGGAAATCATACATGGTATTGATTCTAAGACAGAAGATAAGGGTTTAAAAGAAAGTAGTAAGTTTTGAACCAGATTTTGAAGAAGAGGGATAGTATAGACAATGAACACTAAGGCTTTAGGAAGAAAGATGTGGAGGCAGAATGAATGTCATATTTTGAGACTGATTAAGTCTTAATCAGTGAATATTAATTAACTAATTAACATTAACTAATAAGTGAAATTAATACATTAGATTGTAAGATCCTTGAGGGTAGAGGCTGTCTTTCGCTTATTTTAGAATCCATAGCATAGCCTGGAACACAGTGTATACCTAATAAATGTTTATTGATTAATTGATATTAATCATGCTGGGCTCTTAGCAAATGTTTAATAAATGATTGTTGGAAGAGAAGGTCTGTGGGGCAGCTAGGTGGTTCAGTGGATAGAGAACCAAGCCAAGGGAGACTTCAAATTTGTCCTTAATTACTTCCTGCTATGTGACCCTGGGCAAACCATTTAATCCAGTTGTTTAGTGCTTACCACTCTGCTGCCTTAGAGTCAATACATAAATCAGAAAGTAAGAGGGGTTTTTTGTTTGTTTGTTTCGTTTTATTTTATTTAAAGAGAGAAGGTCTATGTGGTGGGCAATAAGAAATAAGACTAGAATACCAAAGGAAGAGCAGGTAGAGGGGAAGGTGGGCCTTTCTGTAGGGCCTTGAATGCTAGGTTAAGAAATATATACTTCATGTAAGTCTACAAAGAGTTCTGGGCTATTAAAAAATGGATGTTACGGGAGATGGAATCCTATTCTAAGGTCCCAGTCTTGGGCTATGACCCATCAAAGATTCTAGTGCCCACTGGGAGAGGGGGGAGATAAGAAGGTAAGAATAGTTGAGGGGAGTAAAGAATGTTTATTTTAGTAGGAAGAATTAAATAAAGTTGTGTTTACTATCAAGAATTAATTGCTTCTTTTACTAAAATCAGAAGGCTTAGGAAGAATAATTAGCCCCATGGGGGACAGGAGAGAAACCAGCCATAGGCTAAGGAAACTGTGGAGTCTCTGTTGCAATAATCCAGCTCCCAGGTCAGCAGGTCTTAGATTGAAGCAGGATATCCTGAGGTATCCAGGATACCTCCTAATTCTTAAGTTCATTTTGCTACTTACTTTGAGCATCTTCCTGCCCCGTAACAAATAAACATTGTCTAGCAAAACAAATTTCCACACTGGCCATGTCGAACAATGGTTCTCATTATGTATTTCAGTCCGACACTTCTGTCAGAAGGCTTTTTTTGCCATTTTTTTTCAGTGGAGTTCTCCACCTATCATTCTCCTTCACTTGTCCTTTAATGTTTTTCTTACTGATGAATGACTAAAAGCCTTTCACTATTGTTCAGTCGATCTTGGATTTCATTTTGTTCTTTTCTAAAACAACTGTCTATGAAAAAAAAAACAACTAAAAGTAAAACTCCCTTCTTTATATATATAACCATCCTCCTAGGCTCCCTCATATTGGTATGCTAAAGAAATCCCTTTGATCCATTGGCACTTTCTCTAATTTTTTTGAAAACTGATGAGGACTTAACGGAGCCCAGAACCCTGCCACAGTGAAGGTGCACTATGTGGGTGAAGCCTCCAGAGCAGTTTATTAGCATCCTATTTCAGTGGCAGCATTGTAGGGCCATAGCAATGTCCATCAAGAGATCTAGGTCATGGGGAGCGATACTCCTGATTCATGAAGTGGCATTCTGCTCTCCTATTTCTGTATACTGCTGTATACATAAGAAATGCTTAATATTTTAGAATTCTTTCTATTTATTATTTATCAGCAAGCATGAGCTGTCTAGCTTTTATTTGATTGGGAGCCAGGGCTTTTATGACTGGATACCAATTTTCTCACTGTTCCTTTGACCTAGACTTTGTCCTAGGAGGATATAGCTAGAAACAGGGAAAGGGTGCCAGTCTAAAAAGAGCCCTTTCTGCCTAGAGCTGTTAGAGTGAGATCCCAATTAAATAGTGGGAGTACACAATACATGTAGCTAAGCTTTGATATTAGAACACATGGTTCTTTTATCTTATTTATAAATTACTTTCCTAAGGTAATGAGCTTGGTAAAGGCAATTTAATTACATATAGAGACAAAATGAGAGCAGTCAGAACATGAAGACCAAGCCAAGTGCTTGGTTTGATTGAGGGATGTAGATCCTTGCCTAGCTGGGCCTTGGCAAGTCCAGCTGAAGGCAGAGCTATAGGGTAACTTAGAACTAGCTGTCTTGATATTCCTACAAAGAAGAAAAAGCAATTTGACTAATATTCACAAGTGCCTTCTGGTTTTGGGGGTGGTAGTGGCAATTATATTAGTATGATTATTACTATGGTAACAGAAATTACCCCAGAAAATAAGGAATCACACCCAAGCTTGTTCCTCAATTTCTTCATTTATTGTTTTCCATACCCCAACCCATTTCTATTTATCTACCCAGTGCTCTATCCATTGCACCATCTAACTGCTTGTGTGAATTGAATATAAATTGTACTCTCTTATTTCATTTGAAAATCAATTCTTGATACCAGCCACATCCTTTGGCCACAACTTGTGGCTACCTGGAATTCTGGGATGGGACTGGTAGAATTCCCCATGCAATGGGTGATGTGTCTAGAGGTCAGGACTTGGAACTGGACTGAGGTTTTAGTTTGTCAAGTCAGAGGGTGCTAGGGGAGGGGTGGGGTGGTGGCAGCAAAAATGGGCTATATAAGCAAATAGAGAGGAAATGCTGGCTCTCTCTATTCCTGGATGGCAGCTGCCCTCTCTCCCTTCTCTGGAAGGCAAGCACAGTCTTATCTCACTTGCTTATCTCAGCTTTATCCTGGGAGCCATTATGCTTACATCATGAAAGAGGAAGCCTGGTCTCTCTCTCTCTCTCTCTCTCTCTCTCTCTCTCTCTCTCTCTCTCTCTCTCTCTCTCTCTCCCTCTCTCTCTCTCCCTCTCATAAATAATTATAAATTAATATGTGAATCTCCAGAGAATTTGAAACATTACATGCTTGTAGGATGTTGAAACATGTTTAGGTCATGACACTCTCTAACAACCAATATATTAGCAATAGCTTGAAGCTTCATGCTTTCTGAAAATTTGACAAGCATACCATATATTACTTCGTTCAAGGCAATGACAGATATTCACCTAAGATAAAGTTGCAATTTTCCTTTTTAAAATGTTTAATTTTGTTTCAATACAACTGATAACGAGAAACAAATAGAAACAAAAACAAAGCATCTTTCTTCCATAAAGGAAAACCATACCAAATTGCATTCATAAATAGTTGGATATTGTAACTATATGCTTTTCTAATTTGTCATTTGTTGAAAGAATGGAAAGCTAGACTTCTGGTCTGGATGATGGAATAAGGTAGGGGATTGCTTAAGATTTCCTAAATTCCCCTCTAACCAACTTCGAACCAATACCTCTTAACCAATCTTGGAGTGGTGAAGTGGTTTCCCAGTCCAGGACAGCTTGGAGGAGTTTTAGAAAAGGTCTGCTTCATGGTTGTGGAAGGAGAGTGTAGTCTGAGTGGTCAGCCTCAGCTAGCCAGATTGCTTACCATTTCAGGGAGACAATTTAAAATTTTTTTATAATGTTAAAAAATAATTTTAATGTAACGGGGAAAAATAAAATGCTATTGAAGTAATGGAAAGTTTTGTGCTGTTCTTTTAGTAAGAATGTAGGAAAAATTGTCTTCCATTCTAATTAGTCAATGTTTTGTTTCAATTTAATGGTTTTATTCACATGAATTGGTTGATATATTTCTACTTTTTGAATGTGTTTTCATCATTCTGACTCAGTATAAATCTTTGCACTTCTCTTTCATATTTACTGCTTCTTAAACAGAATAATATTCTATTACATAATATATAGGAAAGCCAGTTGGTACAGAGGATAGAATGCCAGGCCTGAAATCAGGAAGATCTAAATTCAAATCTAGCCTCAGATACTTATTATCTGTGTGACCCTGGGCAAGTCATTGAACCATGTTTGTTTCAGTTTCCTCATCTGTAAAATGATCTGGAGAAGGAAATGCCAAGAAAATTTCAAATGAGGATCATCACTACTAAAACATCTCACACTTTATTCAGCCATTGTCACATAGATAGCTTGTAACTTTTTGGTATTACAAATGATACTGGTATGAACATTTGTATGTTCATAGCAGTATTATTTGTATTATATATGTATATATACGCACACACATATATATGATGGAGAATGGCAGTGATGGAAACAAGACCATCAAACTCTGAAATCTTACATTTTCTCACCAGTTAGCACTAATTAAACATCAACTGCAAATCCTGTAGTTTCAGCATTAATCAAGCATGAGTTGCAAATTGATCAGCTACCCATCCTGTGACATCAATCACCCGTCCTGGATCTGATGTGTTCTATATTGGGCATCTGTTTTATGCCTAATTTGTTTCAGTAATTACTCATATTATTCTTTATTTACTTTAGTTCTGAACTGTTAAGACAAAATTAATTACTTATAATAGACCTCATATGTATCACATCCCCCTCCCCATGCCTATCATTGAAGAAAACATTCCAGAAGGGTAGTGAGACTTCTCTCACATTGACAAATGATGACAAGGGGACATTGCGGGAACATGGGACATGCATACCAAATCCCAAACACACACCTCCACCTGAAAACTGGCCATACCCTTTTTCCAGAGTTTTTGAAAAGGTGAAGATTTCTCTGGAATGAGAGATGACTAGTCCTCCAGATCCTAATAAATATGCTAACCCTGATCCACAGAGGACAGAAGCTTCTACACTACAGATGGGTTTGCTATTTCACACATGAAGCTGTTACTGTACAGCTAGAGTCGCTACTCCAATACCTATTAACCCCTCTAACCTCCTCCCCTTAACCTCCCCCACCACTTTGGTGAAGACCAGCACTTTTTGCATACTGCACCCCTCTTCTAAGTGCACAAAG